>NC_141689.1:1184024018-1185378393 GCF_964263255.1 Lissotriton vulgaris
CGCTGTCAGGAGATTGGGCTGGGTCAGATAGGGGACAGGGATTGTTGTGTATGTAAATTATTTTTCGTGTCAGTGTCATGCTTTTTCAACTTGCAAAATAACAGTGAGTAACTGTGTGCTGAATGTAAATATTATGAAAATGGTGAATAACTTTTTTTTAAAACCAGTTTGGTCTTGATATTAATCCTGTTAGATTTACAGGAGCCCATTTTAATAAGTTTAGCAGCTATATCTATCTTACCCCCAGATTCATCATGGTCATGTTTTGCGAGTCCTTAATAGCAAATTTTAAGGATTCGCTATTAAAAACTCGCAAAACGGGATGCATGTAGAAATCTCAATACTTTATGCGATTTCTACTGCTTGCTTATTTGCGATTCGCTAATTGCTCATCGCAAATAAGGAATGGCTTTCCCATTCATTCCTATGGGCCTCCTGGCCCATAGGAATGAATGGGGAGGCATTCATTATTTGCGATTCGCAATTAGCGAATCGCAAATAAGGAAGCAATTTCAACGGTGCCAGGGTGTCCAAAGTACACCCTGTAGCACCCCTGAAATGGTAATATACACTGGTGTTGCGCACGTGTGTGTGTAACATACAACTTAGAAAAATGCACTAAAGTGAATTTTTCTAAGTCTTTGCTATTTACAACATAGTTATGCTTTGCTGTAAATAGCGGCCCCAGATTGCGAATTCGCAATTTTAAATTGGTTCATGAATTGCATTTAAGGAACCTCAAATTGACATTCCTTAAATGCAATTAATCACAATTTAGCGATTTCTAGAATTGCGATTTTTGCATTTGGGATGATGAATCCCAAATGCAAAAATAGCTCTCGCAAAGGGCCAGATTCTCAGAATATGGCCCTTTGCGAGCCGATTTCGGCTTGATGAATCTACCTGAATGTGACATTTTTTTGGAGAGGATGCTCCATTGTGTAGGTGTGTGTGAGAGGTACATTTTCACTTGTGGTCCGATCGATATCTGCAGGGAACAGTCTAGTAAAGCTTTTCTACATATTTCTTTATTTCTTACTAAAGTGCGTCCTCTACCCACAGCCCAACAGACCCTCCTCCCCTATGGACCCTCCTGGGTCTGACCCGTCATGACTTCCAAGGATCCCATCCCTCCACTCCCACATAGTCCCTCACACCCTATGCTCCCCTTCACCCACCCCTATGTTCAGTGCCTTGGTATTGCACCCAAGATTGCTATTTTGGGAGGTGTTGGCATCTGAAAAAAACATTCTCATGTAAATAACCACATTTTCATCCAAAATATTTACAAGTACATTACATTACATCATCACCTTGCATAGATTTAATGTCTCCAAAAAATATAAAACGTCATTATGCTTAAGCAATACAATGGTCAAAACGTGAAGTACAATAGGGCAGGGCTACCTCCACAAAAAGATATTAAGAAAATGTGAAATATGAGAAAGAAGCAACTGTAGCTCCTCAACTTTTTAAAGAACTTATGCTCTCCAAAAATTCAGTGGCTTGTGAAACTGATGAAAAAATACAGAATCGTCCATTGTTGTTGACTTTCAACCTTGCCTGCTGGATTAAGCCTGCCTGTGCACCAACTTTGCTGAACAGCTCAGTCATAGATTTGAATTCCTTGCATCTCTGAGCAGTATCTAATGACATATCAGAAAAGATCTGAAACAAAGAATTATCGGTAGTTTGAAAGGCCTCAGTTCGTAGTGCTTTTGTAAGTGGCTGCTCTTTAACATGATAATCCCTGATGGTGACCAGGATCATTGAGGGTATTTTGCCCTGGAAGGCACAAAGCCTTGGGCATGCATGACTGAAAAGTCTTGGGTCCTCATTTATGAGAAGTGACGCATCGCTGCGTGAAATCAGCGATGCGTCACTTCTCAGTGGGCCCTCCTTGCGACATGATTGATGCGTCATATTTATAATATGATGCATCATGTCGCAAGGAGTTACAGATACGTCAGTATTTCTGACGTATCTGCAGGTGCAAAAGTGACGCATTGCTGGAGTGTGTCACAAAAGTGACGCAACTCCAGCAATGTATGCTTTCACATGGGCAAGTCCCATGTTGTTAGTGCCTGCGTCAGTCTTACGCCTGCCATGAAGCAGGCGTAAGATGTTGACGCATTAGCGGCCAAGAAATGGCGCCGTGAAATCTTATATATTTCACTGCGTCACTTCCATGACCCTTTCTTGCGTCAAAATACCCCCCTTGCATACATTATACCTGACGCAGGTATAATGTGGCGCAGGGGTTTACAAAGTGACGCATCTACCTAGATGCGTCACTTTGTAAATATGGTGCAACAAGTCAAATTTTTTACGCCACTGGTGCGTCACAAAAAGTGATGCACGGGCGGCGTAAAAGTGACGCATGGTCTCATAAATAAGGCTCTTGGTCTTTAGCAGACTGGATGGGAACTTCACGTCTTAATTGTGTTAGAATATATTATGTCACCAGTTTGACCATCCACCCAGCCTTTCTGTATGCCCACAAAGCGGAGATTCGAGCGAAATGCTCTATCTTCCATTTCTTTCAGCTTAGCTTTGATTTAATTTATTTCACCTTTGGATTTTACTGTCAAACTATCTAATTGCTTGTATCTGTCTTCAAAATCAGAAATTCTCTGTTCTGTTTGTCCATAAGTGCATTACATTGGATCAAGTTATCATTTATGGTACGCAATTGCTCCTTAACTTCCATATTAGCCTGGGTTTGGGCAGTCCTCATTTAAAAATATTCCTTTGATATGTAGTATCATAGCTATCGGTGGAGAAGAGAGCATGCCAATAGATGAGCTCCTGTGCTTAGCTTTCTGCACATCTTTCTGCAGATCCACTTGTAGTGCCAAACGTTGCCCTGATGTATCAATGTGGCAATGTTTGTAGATTTGAAACTTTACAAGAAAAGACTCCTTTTCCTTTTTACTGGTGGTGTCCGAACTGGAAGCATCCTGGAGACTGCTGCTATTGAGCACAACACTCAGGGATACCAATGCCTCCCTGGGCATCAGATTCTCCTGATCAATATCTCTATTGAGCATGGCATGCAGTGCTACAGTTTGATCCAAGGGAGATGTCCTTGAGGGATGTGCAGCTTGCACAAAAATTGGATACAGTGTTTGGGGAGACGGCATAGCTGCTACTTGGTCTGACCCTGGATCTTAATTCCTGGTAACCAGGTCTAGAGCAGGCGCTCAACTTTTGGCAATTGTGAAATCATAATAAGCACAAGTATCAATCACTGGTGCATTCAAAAGGGTAGAAAAGGAGGTCGGCTACCAGACAACCCCAAATGTACTCACGACGTGAGCACTCAAACAATAATAATATATTCTTCCCTGAGCACTCAAATAGTAAGTTTCACTGTGAACTCCAACGGTCTCAAATAAATAAAATATCCACATAGATACAGCAAAAGTCCATAATATGATGATCCACTGTAATTCCTCAGTTAATAATCCAACTCCAGAGTCAAGACCTCAGTTAACAATCCAACTCCAGAGTCAAGACCTCAGTTAATAATCCAACTCCAGAGTCAAGACTCTGGAGTTCGATTATTAACTGAGGAATTGCAGTGGATCATAATATTATGGACTTTTGCTGTATTTATGTGGATATTTTATTTATTTGAGACCGTTGGAGTTCACAGTGAAACTTACTATTTGAGTGCTCAGGGAAGAATATATTATTATTGACCCTGGATCTTGCTGGCTTATTTTTTCCACTGCTGCGTTTGTTACCACTGCAGCTAGGGGTTCAGGCTCTTAAACCACTGCTGCCACTAGGTTGTTCCCACATATAGCCAAGTCAGCGAAGCTACTGTCAATCAAATACCTAACGCTGTACATATTCTGATCTTCATCTCGTCGATTGCAATAGTGGTCTTGAGTGAGAGAAAAAGCAGTCTCAAGTGTATCTGAGATATCACATGTTTGCCAAAGCGTGGGCACCATTATTAGTCACAGCAGGTTCCTTATTGAATATTGCACGATTTTGCAGCGGAAACATAATTGGATATTCTAAGCTGGGATTTTCTTTGTCTGGTTTCATAGCTGCCATATGATGTTTTTTTCCCTTATTTTTCTTTAGAGGCAGTCTATTTTTAGCTTATACTTTACAAAATGAATAGCGCTTCATTGGTTTAGCTGTCCTCACTCTTACAGGTAGCTTATCCAAGTCTTGCAGGTGAATCCTTCATTTTTACAAGTTACTCTGAAGTCAGTGAGTTAGTATGCAGGGAACCCTGAGGGACTGCATCCACACCTACCACAAGATGAGCCGCCTCTCCATCTCCCCTCCAGGGGACCGCTGCCCTAAAGAATGAAGTCTAGTAAACTACTTAAAAAGGCTCAGTCTCCGACTCTTGCCACTAATTGTCAATGAATAACCAATAATATTCCACACTGCCTTCTCCTTTTGTTTGGAACACATATAGCAATAAACAGTCCCAATTAATATGTTCACCATGATAAGGCCAACAAGCATCAGACCCCTTTTAGTGTTGGCTCCTCACCATTTGATTACTACTGCTGAAGCATGTAGCATTCCTACTAGACCATCCAATACAGTGAAGGAGGTATCCCTCAGCACTGACCCGTGTTAAGGCCCACTGAGATCACCTTGCCTTGCCTCGCCTCACTTCTTCAATGCCGAGCCCCATAACATTGAACTTGCAATCCTCCAAAGTGCTCCATGTGCACCTTTTTCTCTTGCACGTTGCTGCAGGATCTCATTCAAGTGCTGTGGTTAATTTATTTGTGAGCCAAACCAGCAGTCCATGGTGACACCGGCTAGCATGCCATCACCTACCTAGAAGCAATTGTTTGCCATGGAGCATGACAGGAGCTCAACGCAGCTTCCTCCCGTATTTTCTTGTGAAAATTTAAGTAGTTTCACTTTTCATGTAAATATATATATATATTTCTCTCAAAGTCAACCGTGATTAACACCTAAGGAAAAATGTAATGCATGAGAATTTTGGGCTAACTTTCTCAAGTCTTCTAAGTTGTTCTTTTAGATTTTATTTACCATATGTGGGGTTCATAAAAGTCAAGCACTTATTTATAGATCAAAACAATTCAAAATGGAGGACTGTGATGAGGCTCATGAGGAAAGTTGTTCTTGGACTGAATCAGATAAGCTTTGGGTATACAACTCGTAAGAGTTAGTTGGCAGAGGAAATAATTCTGGTCGGAGTTTGTTGGTAGAGATCATAGGTGTAGTAGGACATGTTGTCCTGTGGTTGAATACGTTCACTGTATAAATCTAACAGATGGGGTTGTGAAATTGTTTATCACTTTTGGATTCGCAGGTAGCCAAGTGGCCTGATGTCCATTGTCCTTGATGAGGTGGCTCATGAGAGCAAATAAAGGACTCATGAGGTGACTTTAAAGTAAGCATGGGCTGAAAATTCATTCCGCTCGCGGAATTTGCGGATTTTCTGCGATTTCGCGAATCGCGAATCTCGCGAAATCGCGGTAAAATCCGCGAATCAGCGGGGACGAATTTTCAGCCAAGTGCTTACAGGGTTACAGCAGCAGGTGCAAGAGTTGAAGCTAATTTTTTGTAACCTTTTACAAAAGGGTTACAAATAAATTAACTTCAACTTGGGCACCTGCTGCTGTAAGCCTGTAAGCGCTTCCTGGCGCCTCGTTGCCTACTTGCAACTATTCTCTGACCCTGCTCTGACCCTTGAAGCAGGGTCAGAGAATAGTTACATGTAGGCAATGAGGCGCCTGTCACGAAAATTGAACCTCAACAGGAAGCACTGACAGATATAAAAACAAGCATTTGCAATGCAATAGGGATCGCATTAGGAAAGTTTGAGCTATTGGTCTTGTAAATGACAATTTTTTTTATTTATGTGTTGGTTTTGAAAATAGCTAATAGCTTTGTCATTTACAATGCCAATAGTTATAACTTTCGCAAATGTGACACCTATAGCATTTGTAATGCAACATGTTTTGTATTTACGTGACTTAGATGTATTGATATTACAAATTACAATGGCTTTTAATTTTTTAAAATAATTAATACTTAAATAAAAGTGATTTTAATTTATAATGGCAATAGCTTAAACTTTTGTAAATAACTTTTGTGAAGATTATGTTCAGTGTATTTTATTGTGACGAAAATCCAAGAACAGAAGTGAAATATTAACATATTTTTGTGACATTTGTAATAAAGCTTGAAACATTGAGAGAACATATTTGAAGCAGTTGTTGCTGAATGGTTGGGCAGATTGATGCTGGGGTGACGCTGAGTGGTGCTGTGGTGGTGCTGAGTGGTGCTGTGGTGATGCTGAGTGGTGCTGTGGTGGTGCTGAGTGATACTGGGATGGTGCTGAGTGATGCTGGGGTGATGCTGAGTGGTGCTGTGGTGGTGCTGAGTGATACTGTGGTGGTGCTGAGTGATGCTGTGGTGGTGCTGAGTGGTGCTGTGATGGTGCTGAGTGATAACGTGGTGGTGCTGAGTGATGCTGTGGTAGTGCTGAGTGACGCTGTGGTGGTGCTGAGTGGTGCTGTGGTGGTGCTGAGTGATGCTGTGGTGGTGCTGAATGATAATGTGGTGGTGCTGAGTGATGCTGTGGTGGTGCTGAGTGGTGCTGTGGTGGTGCTGAGTGATAATGTGGTGGTGCTGAATGATAATGTGGTGGTGCTGAGTGATGCTGGGGTAGCTCTGAGTGATAATGTGGTGATGCAGAGGGCAGAAAGGCACAAAAAGAAGTCTAACAAAGGGCAGACAGGCACAAAAAACGAGTCTAACAGAGGGCAGAAGGGCAGAGAAACAAGGGAATAACAGAGGGCTGAAGGGCACAAAAACGAGTCTAACAGAGGGCAGAAGGGCAGAAAAACAAGGGAAAAATGAGTCTAACAGAGGGCAGAAAGGCCCAATAAACGAGTCTAACAGGGGGCAGAAGGGCAGAAAAACAAGGGGAAAACGAGTCTAACAGAGGGCAGAAGGGCACAAAAACAAGGGAAAAACAAGTCTAACAGAGGGCAGAAGGGCACAAAAAACTAGTCTAACAGGGGGCAGAATGAATCCCGCCCTGCGTGTTTGTCCACGAAGATTCCACCGTTTTGTGCAATACCTCTACTCAACTGGAGTACTTTCTACTGTCTAATCAGTAAGTGCTCCCTCGTTGGCTCAATGTATAGGGGCGGATTTACAATAAATGGCGCATCCCCTGAGATGCGTCAGTTATTGTGCGCCGCAGCTCCGCCACCCATGGTCCGCCGCATTTACAATGCGGCGCACCATGTGGGAAAAACAGCACAGATGCGTCACGCATCTGTGCCGTAAAAGCAGCGCATTGCTGGAGCTGCGTCGCAAGCGCGACGCAGCTCCAGCAATGCTCTGGGGGGGCCCTATCTCCCCAATGCTGCGTCAAGTCTTGCGCCTGCTTCAAGCAGGCGCAGGGTTTTGACGCAGCAATGGCCTAAAAGTGACTGAGTGAAATCTTGGAGATTTCACTCAGCCACTTTTAGGGGGCGTTCCTGCGCAGGAACGCCCTCCCCTGTACCGGAACGCCTCCTGATGGCGCAGGGCTTTACAACGTGACGCATCTCTCAGATGCGTCACGTTGTTAATACCCAGCACCATGGCGCATCTTTTGTGCTGCCGCTGCATCACAAAAGTGACGCAACTGCTGCGCAAAAGAGGCACAAGCGGCTTGTAAATCTGCCCCATAGTGCTTTTACTACACTGTAGCTGCGTAAAGGACCAGAAGATGTGTCTCCAGTGACCATGTGTGCCTGTGCATGTGTTACAGGCACACATGGTCACTGGAGACACATCTTCTGGCCCTATACACAGCTGCAGTGTAGTAAAAGCACTATACATTTACCCAATGAGGGAGCACTTACTGGATTAGCCAGTAGAAAGTACTCCAGGGCAAATCGCAAAAAAATCAGCGATTTGGCGGGAACATATGCGAATTCGCTGATTTTTTTGCGATTTCGCTGGGAAATCCGCGATTTCGCGAAACGCGAATTCGCAAATTTCGCCCATGCTTACTTTAAAGACTCTGTTAAGAGTAAAGAAGGAGAAGCTTAGGAAGTCAAATAAAAGAAGTTGTTCAGCTCATGTATTCAAGAGAGATTTTACACAATCCGGTTTCATATGAGTGGAATTATACAACAGGGTACAAAGTTAAGTGGGTAAGGCTTTCTGCCTGAAATGAAATGGATTGATCTGTGTCTGAATTGACAGTAGAAAGGAAGTCGCTGATTGTAGTTTTAGAGCAGTTGATCAAGGGGAATGTAGGGCCATCTAGTATTGAATAGCTGTAATATAATCTAAGCTTCAGTTCTCAAAGGGCAGATGTAGTAAAAAATAACTTGTACGTTTTTTGGTTTATAGGTGGGAGCAGATGCTGAAACCGGAGATGTTGTCACTTTGGAAAGTGGTCTGTAGGGAGAACAGTAAATTGACTATTACAGGTCCTTGGTTCACACCAACCAGTAGAAGGGTGGACAGTGTAAGAGCAGAACACCAGACAACAGAGAACAGCAAATTGGGCTGTAGAATAAAAACTTGTTTTGGTTTATACCAGCAAAGTCTGGTGACATCAGACTTACTAAGACAGTTGTTTGTACGACCATGCCAGTTACTACAGAGATACATTTAGCACGGCAGTTACCGGGGAGGGGTGTTGCTGAAAGTCAAATGTCAGAGGTTAAATGGATTTGTTGGGGAAAAATCAGAAGCAATACATTTAAACACTAGACACACAAACATTTTTACATAAGGCTAGTTATTAGGAAAAATCAGTGGTGAGCAGTCTTATGTACTGGGTTTGTCATGAAAGATATGAATCTTTTTGGACAGGTACTGGTGGAAAGGGAAAGCTTGAATAGCCTAGACACATGCACAATGGAGCTGGAGGCCAGATAGAAAAGAGTCTGAGATAGAAAAGATCTGTGCCAATCTGAGCATGGACAAAATCCTGGTGAAGGGTGTGGAGGTGAAGAATTTCAGTTAAGCAATATGGTACCAATCATTCATTAATGAAAATTGGAAGGTGAGGAGAAGAGAGATGAAAGTACTTTGCAGAGAATTGTTAAAGCATTTCTAATTGCACTGATTGTGGTGGATAACCTAACAGGCACATTATTGGTTGAGGGGCTTTGAAAGCTGAATGTGGTGACGAGTAAAATGAGGTTTTATTGTGTGTGAAATAACGTGATGAATTTCTGAGTATCTGCATTTATGTACCATATTCCTGTCTCTAGATGTCCATTAAGCTTTGTTACAATGCCTGGGGGTCAAGGGAGGTTAGGCAGGTACCTGTATGTGTATGTGTAGATAAGAAAGGGGCTGGTTTGTGCAGCCCATTCGTGGGGCAAGCTAATTGAAGGTTCTGGAGAGTAGGAGGCCGATTATGATGTAGGGTAGAAAGCCTTTAACCACTGGTCGGAAACTTTCCGACCAAGGTCGGAGGCTTTCCGGCCGACACAGTCAGTTTGCGGTCCGATCGCTGAATTACGATGTCGGCAGTCGTGGTGTAAGCCGGCCTGTCATTCCGACGTGGTTCCGACATGCTCTCGGAGTCTCCCGGACAGTTGGAGCCACATAGTAACCCCTATGGATTGCATTTCCACCATAGGGATTATGTTTGTTTTCAACAGCCTTTACTTGCTGGTCTTTCTGACAAGGAAAGGTTTTCAGAAAGGAACTTTGGGGGTTAGAAGGGGCCCCTTACCTCTACTGCCTATAGTTGGTGGCCAAAAGGGTACCCCTGTGTGGCAGGGTTTTCCACACACACCCATTTCTCTATAGGGAGCTTGTGTTACTGCCAGTGTTCGGCCATAACACAAGCTACCATAGAAAAAAGGGAGTATGTGACCAAACAATCATGCTGTCATATCCGCAAACTGGAGGTTAGTCGATCCCGCAATGATGTCAGTCAGAGGCAACTCCAACAGACATTGTAATGAGGCACATAATGTTATAACACCCTTGCTGAGGGATACAGATTGTATCAAAATATTGTGCCTGATAAACCACTGTGGTTTATACCAGTGCTAGTAGATGTTATAGTATTTTGTATTACCGGTTCTGGCGTAGTGAACTTCTACTGCTTTTTTTTTTCTGCTGTATCATCAACTCCAACCTATTGGACTCAATAGGACATTCCCAACTGCATGTTTAAATTGATAGCATGTAGAACCTCACCATACCTCTGACATCCATTACGTGATTAGTCATTTTATCATAAGAGTCAGCTGCTGATGATTCTGAAATTAGGGAATGCAACCAGTCAGAAAACAGTTCCGAACATTCCGATAAGTTTCAGAAATGAAGGTAAAAGCAAAGTGAGATTCAGTGCAAATAGTTAACACACTCCAGTTTGTCAATACTGCAGCAAACGCTGGTACCATTTGAAGCTTACCATAAAACAGTGATTTGCTAAGAATCACTAGATTTTCATGTGTTGTCAACAGCAGAAAGACCAACCAAACCTGTGGCTGCCTTTACTATTTATGCAATTTCATGATGTATTATAATATTTAGATCCACTTCCCCCACTGAAATGGCAAAATCAAAACCCAGGTTTGTAAAATGTGGTTGCAAAAAAGCAAACTGGAGGTATCACATGACATTGGGTTCACTTGACAGTTATGATGATGAAAAGCCTGTTAGTAGTGCCAGAATATATCAGAATAAACAAAGCAAATATAAGAGAATAGATGCCATATGTACCAATATATATAATTTTATAATTAGGACTGTTGATACTATCTTATCAGATAATCAAAATCTAGGGCCTGATTACAATCGTGGTGAAATCACCCCTGACAGCCAGTCGGTGGCGGTTTCACCACCATCGTATGAAGGTTTTACACCTGCCACATTTCAATGATGGGCGTGTCTTTGGCGATTGGGAAGACCGACCGCCACTGTTCTGACGGGCTCAAAGACCCATCAGACCATCGGAGGAGAATCATATCCCTACAACGGTGGCGGTGCCTGCCAAGTACTGCGGTAGAGATTATGATGTCCCTTTCTGCCTGCCTTTTTCATGGTGGGTAACCTGCCACAAAAAGGCAAGAGGAAAGGGACTTTTGGGGCCCATAGAGGGCCACCCTTCCCCATGCATGCCAGATATGGGAACAGGGGGAACCTATGGTGCCCCTGTACATATCCCTGCACCATGTGGCAGGCACCGCATGGTGCATGCCACATAGATGTGTTACATGTCCCGTTTTTACATTGCAGCGGGTGCTGCAGTGAGCATTACCCGCCGCAATGTAAAATATAGGTATTGCAAGCGTCGTGGTGGGGGTTGCATTGTAATTACCCATGTGGGACCGCATCCTTGTAGGCAGGTGGTCCCACTCCCCGATATGATGGCAGACGGTCTGAAGTCCGTCTGCCATCGTAATCAGCCCCAAAGTGCTTATGCAGGATAGGGATGGTGTTAACCTCAAGAACATATGAGACAATGTGTCCCTAACATAACTCAAACACAAAAAATATAACTAGGATATTAAGAAAATAAGCCCTCTGGAATCAGCAGTGAGTTGTAAACCATGAAGGTTTAGTACAATATTAAAGACATCATAACAGAATGTAAAATATTGATCAGTCAAAATGCAAAGTAAATCAATAAACGGAAATAACGTAAGGCTCAATCGCATGCAGTAAAGAGTCTGACAGGAAGTCAAGACTCAAAGTAAAATATTCTAATTCCTAAGCAAGAGACAGAAAAATGAGGGTCTGTGCTCAAGAGTAGGAGCAAACCAGATTACGAGTCACCTCCAATTACGGGGAGTTTTATGGGAAAATACACAGTAAAGATCAGTAGTAAGCATAAAATGAACCTAATGTTGTATGATTCGACCAATCATAGTACATCAACAATATTGAGCTAAATAAAATAAAAATTATTCCCTATGTGACCTAATGTAAATCAAACTGACAGTAAAAATCTAGTTTTCACAAAACGATGACAAATATTATTCATGAATAGGCCTGCAGTGGCAAAGGTAGGAAAAGCCTTGTCTTTGTTACGAAAAATTCCTCCAGAGTTCTTTGAGACAGAGACGTTTTAATGCATGGGCAAAGTGGACTCTGGCCCAGGGCCCAAGCCTTTCAGTCAGGTCTGTTCTCCAGAGTTTTGCCCTAGTGACTTTGAATATTTCTTAAACAGATAGTTTTAAATACTGTTTAGTACAGCAATTTTGCAGAGAAATGTTGTGTTTATGTTGCACGCAAAATACATAAAAAAGTTTCTTTTAGATCAAAACAAGGCCTAACATATAAGAAATGGGAGAGCATCACAGAGATTCTTTGCAGTAATATTGGTGAGCTGCTTCTGTGTTACAATATTGAAAATACACATAACTATCCCTGAATATTAGTTGTGAACACATTTAGGGCCTTATTTATGAGAAGTGATGCATCGCTGTGTGAAAACAGAGATGCGTCCCTTCTTAGGTCGTCCTCCTTGCGACATGATGGATGCATCATATTTACTATATGGCTCATCATTTCGCAAGGAGTTACAGATATGTCAGTATTTCTAACATATCTGTAGGTGCAAAAGTGATGCATTGCTGGGGTGTGTCTGAAAATAAACGCAGCTCCAGCAATGTGTCCTTTCACAGGGGGCAAGCCCCATGTGATGTGAAAGGGCCTGCATCAGTCTTATGCCCGCTGTGAGGCAGGTGTAAGACGTTGATGCAATGGCGTCTTGGAAGTGGTGGACTGAGTTCTCATAAATTTCAGTGCAACACTTCTACAAGGTTTTTTGAGGGGGAACACCCACCCTGTATACATTATACCTGGTGCAGGCATAATGTGGTGCAGGGGTTTACAAAGTGATGCGTCACTTTGTAAATAGGGAGGAACATGGCACATTTTTTACGCTGTGAGTGCGTCACAAAAAGTGACGCACCAGCGGCAAAAAAGTGAAGCAAGACCTCATAAATAAGGCCCTTAGAATTTGGACGAGTGTTCCTTTGCACTGTCAGGGACCTAATAGAATGAAATAGTGTATTTAATAAAGCGTGCAGCTACTCAGACTAGAGTGTCATGGCGCGTGACAGCGGGAGGAAAACGTCCCTAAAAGATCCATCAGTTATTAAAAAGCTAGTTTTTTAAGTTCTTCATGAAAGAGAGTAGGTATGTGGTTAGTCTCAGAGAGTCAGGGAGTCTATTACACAATTTTGCGCCTAGTAAGCCGAGGGATCTGCCTCCATTGCGGGCTGGGCATATTGTAGGTACAATGGCCAGGTTGACATTGGAAGTTCTTAGGGGTCTAGATGTTGTGTAGAGATTAACACGCATATTTAGGTAGCCGGCTCCTAAGCTGTGGAAAGCTTTAAAGAAGATGGTCATTGCTTTGAAGTCGATCCGTTCTTTTATGCGGAGCCAGTGTAAAGACTTAAGAATAGGGGTCATACTAGATCTGGGTTTGGGTCTCGGGATGGCTCTGGCCCTGCGTTTCGTACCACTTGTAGGTGCTGGATAAGGGATTTGGGAAGACTGAGGTACAAGCTGTTGACATAGCCAAGCTTTGATGTCATCAGACCCTGCACCGCAATCTTTCTGCCCTCAAGCAGAAACAGTGGCAGGATTTTTTTTAGCATCCAGACTATGCCGAAGCAAGCAGACGTTAGATTTTGAATTTGAAAGTGCATGGAGAGTGTCTTGTCTATGACAGTTCCTAAATTTTTTACTTTCTCCTTTTCCAAGGGGAGGGGCGGTTGATCTTCTGGCCACCTAGAGCTCCAGTCAGGCGTTTCTGGATTACCAAAGAAAACAACTTCATTTTCATCAGGGTTGCACTTCAGCTGATTGATCTTAAGCCAGTTAAAAACCTTTGTAAGGCAAGACCTAATCATTGCCCACTCAAAGTTGGTTCCATTTTCACATGTAAGGTGTCATCAACGTAGGAAACTATTTTGGCGCCCTCTTCCTCCACCAGAAATGCAAGGGGGGATAGATATATATTTACAAAAGATAGGACTGAGATTGGAGCCCTGAGTGACACCTACATTCATGGCCGGAACCTGGGATGAGAAAGGGGGGAGCCAGATGTCCTGAGATCTATTTGCCAAGGAGGATGACATCCATGTTAAGGCGGTCCCCCCAGGCTGATGTTAGCAAACTCACGAAGGAGCTTCCCATCTTCAATGTGTTTTTGGAGATCCTTGTTTACATGCTTCTCTAATACTTTGGAGAGGACCAGAAGAAGAGAGATTGGCCTGTAGTTGGCAGGGCCCGTCAGTTTGGTGTTAGCCTTTTTTATCAGTGGAAGAATCTTAGCATTTTTCCATTAGCATTAAAGAGCTGATTTACCATGGGTTTATGGTGGGAGCTAATAGGTTCAGGATATTCGCTGTACATGGGTAGGGAGGAGAGCCAGACCTAATGCTTTGGAGAAGGGTCAGTGACTCTTCAAGCTGAAATTCAGGAAAAGCTTGTAAAGATGGAGGATCCAAGAGGTGAAATTTACTATTAGAACTAAGGTAGAAGGTCAGTTCTTCTTCTGAGATGTTAGTGATGGCTTGTTGGATCACAGAGATCTTTTTGTTGAAGAACCATTCTTCCATGCATGGCCCTTCCTTTGTGCTGGCTTTTGGGGCGGTAAAGAATTTAACTATGCTAAAGATTTCCTTACTCTTATTTTGGGCATTTTCTCTCTTGGTTTGAAAGAAGTTTTTCTTGGCTGCCTTTATGAGAATGTAATGAGCTTTTAAGGTGTCTTTATACACCTTCCTGTCCTCAGGTAGATAGGATTTGCGCCATATTTGTTCAATATTTCCGCAATTTGTTTTGCTGGAAATGAGGGAATCGTTAAACCATAGGCCTGGTGGGGCCAACCTCTTTGAGGAGCGGGAAACAACCAGTACCGCTGCAACAATGTTGGTTGGAGCCATGAATCTATTGAGAGGGGGTCCGAGTGGGGGCAGCCAGACAGCTCCAGTGATGAATGACAGAGGGCATCTGCTAACATAGGGATGGATATATTATGGAACATCCTGTAATTAGGGACCCTCTGCCCAGCGCTAGCCCGCGGGGCTGTGGCAGAGTTAGGAATGACAAATTTTAATAGGAGGTGGTCAGATCAGGTAATGGGAAGAGGTAGGCTTGCTGATAATTTAAAGTTGGGAAAGATTTGGTCTAGGTATGGCCCTTCTCATGTGTAGCTGAAGAAATAGATGGAAACATGTTGCAGGCCTGCAGCGTCTTCAACAAGGAAATTTTTTGAGGGTCTTTTCCATTGTCATTATGTATATTGAAATCTCTGAGAATAAGGCAGTTGTAGTATTTTAAGGCCAAGGAGGTAGTGGCTGTATTAAGCGTAGTAATAAAATTTCAAATTGCACCGGGAGGTCTGTAAATCAGAAAAACAGTTATGCTATGATGGGGGATAAGGTACAGCTGAAGCCTAAGGACTCTGCGCCCTCGATGTTTTTCATCGGGATGAAAGAGCAGTCTAGTTTTTGATTGAAAATTATGACAACACCGCCCCCTTCCCACTTGGTCGGTCCCTTCTAATTATTTTATAACCCGTAGGGATGGCTGAGATGATAGTAGGGTTGGAGGCTTCAGACAGCTAGGTCTCAGTGAGAAAAAAAAGATCAGGCTGTTTGTCTAAAAGTAGGTCATAAATGTATGGTTCATGCTTTTGCATAGAGCAACAATTTAAAAGGGTGGCCTTTAGGTCCTCTGTTTTCTTATTGTTTTTACACTTATTGTTGCCTGAGAGGATCTTGGGTGCGAGTTTCTTGGGCTGGAGGAGACACCAGTTGCACTTATTGCATCAAAAGTCTGCCTCCAATCTGGGATCGGCCGCTGTACACTGACAATATTGTAGCCTCCTAAGGCTAAGCAGTTTTTCCCTATTGTAATATGGTGGAAGAAACTCACCGGAGGGGAACTGGGCAGCATGGCTTGCGCCGGATTACTCCAGGACTCTGACAGGCGCAGACGGGATTGCCTTTTGCACGCCAGCAGTACGCCTGCTGCTCGTCTTCACTGCACACAACCATTTGCATTGGGAATATATAGGCTAATGCTTATGATGCTAACTGGATCGCTAACACTGCTGTGGAAGCGGAAACTGTGTGGACAGAAGTGAGGAGCCCAATAGTAGCCCCAGCCCTCGCACATTCGGCGTATCAGCCGTGGCGTACCAGGACTGGAGGAAAAGCGAGATGCAAATCGGAGCAGCTAAGGAGGTGTAGGCAAGCAAAATCAAGTAAAGTGCAAGTGCACGTAGGTAGGAGAAATTGTTAAAAAGCACAGAATATTTCAGCCATACATATACAATTTAAAAAGTATTAAAAGCCTAGTAGCAGGGTAGGAAACACTAAATCCTACCACTGTCAGCGGTGAGCAGCCATCACAACGCGGGCATTACCACGCGCTGCCATTACGACGCTGCTTTTACAACGCAAGTTGTTTCAACGACTTGCGCTGGAGGCCGCTGTTGGAAAAGGAATAGTTTAATTTTCTATTCCAACACCTTCCCTACTGTAACGTGGTCTGGAGTTGGAATAGAAAATTAAACTATTCCACTATCCAACGCTTACAGCGCAAGTTGTTGTAACGACTTGTGTTGTAAAAACAGCGTCGTAATGGCACGCGGGGTAAAAGCTCGCGTTGTAATGTCATACAACCCTGTTAATTGCACGCATTCATTCACATCGGGAATAGATAGGTTAATGCCTATGATACAAACTGGATCACTAACGCAGCTCAGGAAGCGGAAACTGCGGGGGAAACAGGGGCTCAAATTGGATCGTAAATACAAAGCTGTTCTGAACAGGACCCCTAAAATATGTTTGACCCAGGGCCCCCAAAATCCTTAAGATGTCCCTGCTTCGAGAACAACATATAAACAGAGCATTTCGCTAATGTACATTTTGCTACGTGCGATGAGGGAAGTAAATTCCCTGCATTCAGATTAAAGTGGAATCAAGGTCTAGTTTTGGACCTTATTTACAAACCACAGAAAATTATAGTTTAATGAGATGCAGCGTTTTTATTTTAAGTACAAAATGTTCACAATGCTAGGCGCGCATTTTGTAGTGTGAAGTAGTGTGGCTCACTGGTTAGAGGCGGCAGACCCGAGAGCAGAGGACGGCCCGGGACCAGGGTTCGATTCCCGGCGCGGCAGGTTTCTGGACCAGGGTCAGCGGACTCGATAATTCTCTCGCCTCGGTGCCCACTCTGATCAGCGATCACACTCGGCAACTCTGGGCATTAGCTTGCCTCATCTTCACTAACGGCCCCACCAGACCGCCGGGGATGCCTGGTCTCACCCTGGAGATACCCATTAAGGGACCATCTCTCAGGGAAGCCAGGAAGGGTTTCGCAGCGGTCGAAGCGCCTTGGGACCCTACGGGTAAGTAGTGCGCTATATAAATGCCAATACATTTACATTTACATTTACATTTTTAATAATTCAGAAATATGTTCTACATGATGACCTCCACAAGATGGAATTTGTAAATGCATGGCAGGCAAATATAATGCTATGAATATTGTAGATTTAACACAAGTGACTACCTAAATGATGGGAATGTATTTATTCTGTTAAAACATGTGCCACACTGAAGACTTCAAAGGCAATACCATCTACTATGAACTCAGCACAAGTCAAATATATCCATGGGTGCATGAACATGTCTTTATGATCTCCTCTGTTTTTTACATGAAGCGAACCAGTGTAGAACTAAAATAGTGCATCCCTTGGTTTTTTGAAAGCCAGTCCTTATTTTCATTGAAATCAATCACAATATTTAGAAGAGGTAATATGTGGTTAGTTAGATGATCATCCAATCCCACTTTCTTCTTTTTGCATAGGCTGGTAGGTATAATTGTCTTGAGGGAGAGAATAGAGGTGGAATATTGTGAGTTCGGGAATGAGATCTTGGCAGTAACACTTTAACACCATAAATTAGATTTGAAGGTACAGAGAATAGTGCCATTGTTACAGTCATAAGTTCCAGTGTTAGGAAGTGCAGTACGAATATCGTGAACCTGGTTGAGATGAGCTGGATGGTGTCAGGAGGGAATTTGCAGTTAGATACATTTGTTATGGTGGAGGGGATTGAGTTTGAGTGATGGTTATCCAAGTTATGGCTCGATGGAAGTGAGCTAGTGACTGAGTCCCCAAATTTAGGAGGTTAATTCAGAGCACAGTGCATATTGTAGACCTTTAATTTGACCCTGATTTTGTTGATGTGTTAGTTTAGATAGGATGCTCTGGATAGATTTTTAGATATGTGACATTTCAGTTAATGATAAGCAGTTTCCCAGAATACTTCAGCAGTTGAAAAGTACACTACATTTTGCCCACTGTTAGTTTCAACACACCCCAATGAAAGTGCTACATTATTTACTGTGGTTGTGTGTAGGCCAGTGAATCAGTTTTTGACATGAGAGTGTCTGTTCCAACATTGTGTAAGGGGCACTTGATTATACTGTAGATAATTCATTATTCTTGTATTCAATTTTATCACCATTCAGTGACAATGATGCATTGTGTGATCAAGTGTGTAGGGAGGGTACTTGTTGTGCTACAGATTATGAGACATTAATGATGAAAACTGCACTACATTTCACTCACGGTTAATTTCACCACTACTGATGGTGCAAATTGTGTTTGAAAGAACATGGGAATAGCCAGGCTGCTTGGAGTGCGAGGTAAACTTCAGGGGCGGCTCCTCCATTAGGGCAGAGGGGTGTCACCCTACTGCTTTCTCGTAGTGGGAGAAGCAGAAACGTAAAATGGTAAAACTACCATTTTATGTTTCTGCTTCTGGAAGTGCAAGAAAGCAGAATTGCCTGGTTGGGGGCAGGCGGGTAGGCTATCCTGCTCGAGGGCAGAAGGGAAGTGACTTGGCCAATGTTACGGGCCCTGACTGTTTGGTTGGCCATCTGGGGCCGACAAAACCAGTCATGCGCACTCTGGATTTTCTCTATGCAGGCTGCTTGCATTGTGATTGGCTTAGGGGAGGGGAGGGAGGCTACTTGTGCCAGGAGCAGCAGGAGATAAGGCGTCGGTGCGTACCCAGGGGAAGGTACGTTTTTTAACTGTAATTATTACTGTCCCCCTCCTCTCCAGCAAACCCACGTGAGTCCCCCCTGTGAACCTGCGTGACCCCCCACCCCCACCCACCCGTCATGTCAGGCGCGACTTGCGGGCAGCCTGCAATAAAGGGTTTTTAGTGAAAGTGAGTACTGGATGCCACTTGGTTATTGCGGGCAGTTTGGATTATTTTTCTTTTTTTTTGTCCTAGTCCTGTGATTACATTACGATCTCAGTGGACGCTTGTCTTTGGTGACCAGTTTATTTTAGTAATTTAAATTTTTCTGTGGAGTCACTGTATATTGAATTCTGTGGAAGTGTTGCAGTGTTTTTTTTGCGTCTTTAACATGTGCGGCACCCTTAATTGGTAAGTGAGTGCTTTGCTTTTATGTTTGTAAATTTTACAGTGCCCCAGAGTATGTTAACACTACAACTCCCCCAATTCATCCCGAAGGCTATTCCATCAGTAGGTAGATGCATAAAATGCTACCATTGGTTGTAAACTGTTTTCTGGGCTGGTTAAATAGGGAGTGTTACTTACCACTTCTGTTTGGACAAGAGGTACGTGTGATGTACGCTGAGTTGCCATGTTATGCAGTATTGATATAGTGCAGTACGATTAATTAAATTGCATCGAGGCGGCGGGCGCCTCGAAACCCCTAGCGCTGGTATGTTTTTTGTGCCCATTTTAAATACTATTGTATTTTTTTATTTTTTTAAATGGTCAGTCTGCTTCTGGTCAGCTCTCTGTCATTTCCGCAGTTTCCTCTTCTTTTAAAAACTGAAAACAAAGTTATAAGTGTAACTCTCACACAAGTGATTTTGTATCAACTATAACGATTATTACTATCCACAGATAACAGCACCACAACACACCAAGATGGCCGCCACGGGCACACTACGCACACTAACCCGTCGTCACTGTTTAGAGTCTTCACTCTCGTTATAGTTGATACAAAATCACTTGTGTGACAGTTACACTTATAACTTTGCTTTCCCTTATCCAGATCTCATTACATCATTTATGTTACTTAAAATACACAATGCATTAGTAGGGCGGTAAATTACCTAGCCAGTTGTCATGAATGCCAATCATCAACCTGCACTGGTATTTTAGATTGCATTCTGGAACTTGTAGTTCTGCTTTTACAAACAAGAAGAGTAACACTACTGAACTTATGTGTAAATACTGAGAGAAAACACCACAAAAAACCAGGCAAAATAAATGTTCATGCTAACATATGATATGGAATAACTTCAGCTTTCTAGTGAACTATATGGAACGACTTCTGGTGAAGAGAGTGTCAATACAAAGACTCCGTTTCACAAAACTGCCCTGTCACCCTAGGGCTCACTTACCCTTTTCTGATTTCCTCTCACACGTTTGCTAATCTAGGCCTCAGTATAGTGTGACAACCACCACTGGCCCTTCTCCCGGCCTGTTCTTTCAGCACGGTGGCTGACAAGCGGGCAGGGCCACTGGGGTTATGCAGTTTTCTGCATAAATATGAATTCACTGCATTTGCCACACAAGCCCTCACCTGCTGCATTATTTGCAGAATTCAACAAAAATGACTTGTTTCTTGCTCAAAGGAGTCAAAGTTTGCTTTAAAGACATGAAGATCCATATGTGGTGCTGCACAGCGGCAGACCCTTCGCAAAAATAAACTGGTCAGCTTTCATCCGCTGAAAGCTGTACCCACGTTGGATAGCCGCCGCAGCGCTAAGTGGGCGGGGCGGCCGCTCGGCGGCCGCATGCTGGTGACAGAACCGCTCCATCACCAGCCGCGGTTGGGCTGTGCTTGTGACGGAGCGGTTCCGTCATGGCCCCGCCCGCTCAATAGAACGTGCCTCGCAGGCGCGAAATCAGCGCCGCGCAGGCTCGGCGGCAGGGCCATGACGGAACCGCTCCGTCATCAGCACAGCCCAACCGCAGCTGATGACGGAGCGGTTCCGTCATCAGCATTGAACGGGTTGAATCACGACTGGCAGATGATCACACAAACAACACTGCAACGCGAGGCTGAACGGATAGTTTCCTGCTTCATCAACTAGAAGCACTAAGGTGAGCTAGAGCCGAAAGATTCAGACTAACTAATACACCGCGGCATGCATGCCCTTAAGGTAACCGCATTTCATGTTTGCAGAATCAACCACCAACATCAAAAGCATTTTTCACGAATAATCCCCGCCGCACTACAACCACACTGGACCAACTACAGGCATTCTCTCTAAGTATAGGTATCTACATGCACGTTAAACTTTGGGCACTTAATCACGATTGGTAAATGTTCGGGCACTCGGATCTTACAATCATGGAACGGTTTGTTTAATGTTTCGCAGAGTTTTCGTGATTAGCCGCTCCAGCTGCTTAATCTTCCAAAAAGCAGCATCCAATTTCATTGTGAAGCTTAGTGATGTATCTCATATCTCACGCAGATTGCACGTTACTTCAGCATGAACGTCTTAACCTTGAGCATCCTGACACATTTCAATTTTAGCATGAGCACTAGAACACTCGAGCACACCAGTCACTTTTTTAAACAGGAAGCATTTCACGCTCAACACATCATCCCGTGCTGTATTAGAGACATAAGGTTAAATGTCAGCGAACTTATAGTTCCAAGCCAAGCACAGTATCTCATAGTTCACCAAATATTTAATTCAATGTAATAGCATTGCATGACCAAGAAAGCAGCCCAATTTAGTCCAGATAGATTGAATGCTATATTTACGCATAATTAACAGACCCCCTTGCATGTCTCGAAAAGCCAAGAGATCATTAAAGTATATGTGATGTTCATACAACTACCATGTAAACATGAAAAGGCATGTGCAAATAACTTAAAAGTTAAACATTGTTTTTTCTACAGAGGCCCCTGAATAAGGGACAGGCGTCCCGAAATGCATCGGGCCACCCTCATCAATCGCCGTTGCGTCAGCTAAAAATAGTAGAATGTAAACACATATGTGAATCATGAAGCAATGATTGTCACAAAGCAGAATGGATATATAAGTTATTTGATTGATATTCAAGAATTGCACCAAAATTAAATTAAAATGAGAAATAAGGAATTCACAAAGATTGTGAATAGATTGTGATTGCTGTAATCTTTGTTCCAGAATTTCTTCTATTTATACACATAATACGTTTTGACACAAATTAAGTCAAGTTTTTGATAGAATGAATCAGGAGTGTGATATATTCACCCCAACTGTGCACTAGATACGGTACTGACAGCAAGTCACAAACCCACACTCTAAAGTTAAGATACCCTAGGGATAAGCAGCCCTTTGAAATCTAGTAGCATGTTCTAGATAGAATAACAGTTAAAATGGACTCTCACTTAAGTAAAAACAATGAGGAGTGCTAGTAACTACAATCCTCGGATATACCAGCCTTTCTGCCAGATTACCCTACAGGTCAACACAGCACTGGTGTACAGCTCCATTCTAAGCCACTGTGTGGGCACAGCACATGCACATAATATGACCCCTTGATTCTCTCATATATTAAAAATAACACAGACCCAGACGTAATATTCACAGCAATTCAGAAGGGTGAATATATTATTAGGAACACTTTCAGAGTAGCAGTGTTGTTTGGTGTGTTTCATAACCCTATGCTCTTCAGAATTTTACATCACCTGCTTCATTGACCACACAAAACTAACCAAATTTACATTGGGTTTCAGCCTAATTTAGTGGGACTTTTCCAGCTATTGCAGGAAATGGGGTAAGGAAGCTTGTTTGATGTGCAACTTAATACCGACACACACTACTTTGGTTACAGGTAACATAGAAAAATACGCCAAAATGCGCAGTCAGCATCTGGCCAGTTTTATGCCGTCCAGATTACGATGCTCAGTTTCTGGCGGGCTTACCATGCCGGGTTTTCCAACATGGAAAGCCTGTTGGAAAGTGGGTTTGGGGGCCCCAAGCAGGGCCCCTTTCAACCAACGTCCTCAAGTTGGTGGCCAAGGGGACATCCTATGGTGCCCCCCTGTTGTTCCATGTGGGGCAGGGATGAACACAAGGTCCCTTTTTTGTATGGGAGCCTGTGCTGCAGCCTGTTTCAGACCACAGCACAAGGTACCATACAGTAAAAGGAGCTTGCGACCGAACCATGTTCGGTTCCATCATAATTAAGTGGTTCGGACTGCCGACGGGGGGTGGGCGGACCTGAATCCGCAACGATGCATCCGCCTGATATCGTAATAAGCCACTAATTATTTATTAAAAAATATATTTTTTAATATCATTTTTAGTTGTTGGTTATTGTTTTTAAGATGGGTTTAGAGTGCGGGATTAATTGAAATAATGTATGTTATAAAAAAAATTGTAATATGTATAATTGTGATCAAATTGTAAAATTAACTTTTTTATGTATTTATTTCTAATTTAAATTTAAAAAAATGGAATTTAAAAAAATGTTTTAGAATAATTTACAAAACGTAATTATTCTTAATAACTTTTATCCATGTTTAGCAGTTGTATATTGTGTTTTTATATTTTATTTTAGATTTTGGAATTTATTTGTATTTAATTTTAAAATGTTCATTAAACAAATTGTAAATGTATTTTAGATTTCTGGAAAAATTTGAGAAAAAAATGATATGTTCATTATATTTTAGAAATATAGTATCTAATTATTTTATTATATTATAGACAAATTTTGGAAATTTTGTTTAGAATACATTCTGAAATAGTTCATATGTTTGAGGATTTATTACTTACTGATTACTTCTTTTGTTTTTTTTTCTATTTAGTTTATATTTATATGTTTGATAGGTGTCCCTCGAAGCCGCGGACTCTTGCTGGGGTGTTTGCTGCTGAGGGTGACAGACTACAACGCCCAAGAGCCCCTCAATTGTCCTCACCTGCGCCTCCTTGCCCCGCCTCCACGTGCTACATAGTGGCTCCCGGCCCCCGCTTCACGGGTTCTGCTCAAAACCGCAGACTCTTGCTGGAGTGTTTGCTGCTGAGGATGACTGACTACAACACCCAGGAGCCCCTCAAATGTCCTCACCTGTGCCTCCTTGCCCGGCCTCCACGCACCACATAGCTGCTCGCGGCCCCCGCTTCGCGGGATGTGTCCGGGCTAAGGGCGGACCTGTCTGAGCCCGTCCGAGGCCGTTTGGGGCCGGGCTGGGCCATCCCTCGAACATCGGAGGAACTGTAAGCATACTTATAAACTCGACCTTGTATCATATAGCCCATTTGAGTTATATAACTTGATTTGTGAACATAATAGTGTGCAGTTTGGGAACAAATGGCGGCACATGTTGGAAAAGGGAGAAAGGTAGTGACTGGTGGGAGTGTAACGTGAACATTGGATAATTTTTTAACCAGGGCCGCTAATGTTTTAGAGCGTGAAATAGTCCTAACTGAACGTTGTCTCTCACTAGAACCACTTTTTTCTAAACGATCATCATTGGGGGAATAATGTTAGCAGTTACACCAGAGCAACTGGGTAAAAATACCAATGATAACAGTGTGAGAGATAGTGAAGGCCATCAACTACCTGAAACAATTATTTTATCTGCAACAAATGATCGTAGATCGATTGAAGTAATGAATGATTCCAGCGAGCTATATATATAGCTGTTAATATATCGATTGAAACTGCACCACACTTCTCAACGAGATCTAAGTCTAAAAACAAATCTAATCCTCAAACTGCAAGACAGATGTTAGAGATGGGATTAAATGTAAAGGGGAAACAGGGAGGGAAGACTCAGAAGGTAAAGAGTGTGAAAGCGAATATTAAGCATAGACCGACTAAGAACGCTGTAACACAGACCTCCTTCTCACTAGAAACTATGCCTCCAATGACTCCTAATCCCTTGTCAAAGTCAGTGTCTGTGGATTTGGTTGAACCTTGTGTGACCCCCCCCATCTTGCGAAGGATTTCATGGGAAAAATGGGACATTTGCTTAAATCACTAATGTTACCTCTGCTTGGGAGGATAAAAATGATAGGTGATAGGCTAGGAAAACTTGAACAAGCAACTTTAGTTAACACCGAGATAGTGAGGAAATACGCTGAGAATACACTTAGACAGGGTCTGCTGAATCTAACTGGGAATTTGGCAAGTAAAACAGCCCCATTGCCCACCCCAACCATGAATAATATACCATCGCAGCCGACGAATAGACCCAGCCAGGATATCTCAGCCCTAGAAAATAGGACACATAATACACAAGGAAGGGGAAGACAAGAGATGGGGGTAGGAGGGTTTGTAAAGGTATCAAGTGCTAATGAGCTGACTGAAAAAGATGGATGTGTAGCTAAGGGAACAGAAGATAATGTAAAACAAAAGAACATACCTTCACGTATCGATCTACCACCAAAGTCTTTTCCATACACCGTCATGCTGAAGGGGGTCCCTGAGCTGGATGAGGGTAAATTAGAAAACTATCCCGATTTGAAAACTAAAGTAACCTCTGGCTGAATAAGAACAGACCTATCCCGACTTACATGCATGGCAAAATCCTGCACGTTCGAAGAATAAGCTGGGTGGGCCATAAACGGAAGGATCTAACAGGTGATTGTGTTATTGTCAACTTCAGGGATAGAAGGGTGGTTAGTCATATCTGTGGATGGTTTGAGCAAAGAGGAGTGGGTGGGATTCAAACCCTTGATTTAAGACATTTTTATCCTCCTTCCTTACTCGTACCATTAAACTTTTATCGCCTGGGGCTGCGAGGAGGAAGTACCATGGTAGCCTATAACAATCGTTTTAACATCCCCACTCTTAATCGTTTTGACTCTCTCTATGGAATTGAGGGAGTGGATTGACTGTGTCTGGGGAATGTTAGCACTGTTAATCCGGAATATAATCCACCGAAAATGATATCCTTGATTGAAACTACCCCTAGAACAGATAGCTGCTTGCAAGTAGATGATAGTGTAAGAGTAGGGGTTATTGATTTAGAAGAGCCTTTTGTACCAAAGGATAGTGGTCCCGAAATGAATATTTAGAATGTAAATTGCAACTCGAGTAGTGTTATCACCCCAGAAAAGGGCATATGGTCAATAATGTTCTGGAATATCGCGGGCATAAAAACTAAGCTGTCTAACCATATCTGGTTGAACCTTGTTCATGAATTTGATATAGTTAGTTTGCAAGACACCTGGGCTATGGAGGCGCATCATTTGAGTGGTTTTAAAACTTTCTTTTTACCAGCAGTAGGCTCATCTTTTAGTAGAGCCAAAGGGGGGCTATGCACTTATGTATCGAATCTTTTTAAATGTGTGAAAATAGAGTTTCCCATTAATAATAGATACTATCATATGGTTAAGATACATAATAATAAAGTGCAGTGCCTGCTTATTGTACATTTTTATAATAATGCTAACATTGGATGATATGTTAAAAGGACTGAGTGCAGATTTCAAAAATATGTTATGAGGGAAAATGAAGGAAATCTTTGCTGTTTGGGGAGGGGATTTTAACTCCTCACTATGTAAAAGAGGGGAACAAGGAGTATGCAGTACACTGTTGAACGAAGAGATTAGTTTATCTCACTTTGACCATTCCGTATGTGGGGATGTTTTGAACCACATTATGTTCTAGTGTGATATGGGCTTTTCAAACAAAGCCTGTCATCCCGAGGTTCCTTTCATCCCACATTTAACGGGAGAGGCGCATTTTCTACAATTGATTTTATCTTAACCTCGGTTAGATATATTGAGCAGGTCATACATTTTAATACTCTAGACAACGCATTAAGTGATCACTTCCCGCTAAGCATGGAAATTTCAAACTTTGATCACGAATCTAACAAAGTCAGTCCAACAAGATAGGTCGCAGTCGATATTGTTCTGAACCGACAAAATGGGTATTCCTTAAAATGGTCCAAAGTGGTCCCGGAAGATTTCCTTCAGAATTTAATTAGGACTTGTGAATCCAGTTTTGAAGTTTGTCTTAGTGGAATTGCCTCTGACTCAGCAAATATTATGTTTTTTTTAAATTATAACCTCACACATTAAAACTAGCTTGTGGGTTGGTAAGACAAATTCTAAAAGTAATGTAGCTAGCTGGTTTTATACAGCTTGCACTAAGGCTTACTGTAACTTTAAACATGCACTAACTGATCCTCAAAGAGACCAGAATTTAATCAGGGAATTGCGTAAGGTTTATAAAAATAAGCCTAAATAGAGAAAGGATACCCTGAAAAAGGAGGCATGGGAATCCTTGTGTAAGGCTTCTTTGAGCAGAGGCACTGCTGCTTTCTGGAAAGCAGTCAACGCATCCTTCCTTAGACAGAAAACTAAGGCTAGAATAGAGATAACTATTTTGGATAGTGAATGGCTAGAGCACTACGCGGCCTTATATAGTGCGGCGATGTCCTCGGATCAGATTTCACCAGTAAATGAGGTGGTCAAGGAG
The DNA here is from genome assembly GCF_964263255.1 of Lissotriton vulgaris. NCBI lineage: Eukaryota > Metazoa > Chordata > Amphibia > Caudata > Salamandridae > Lissotriton > Lissotriton vulgaris. The sequence goes on from NC_141689.1 coordinate 1,184,051,474, forward strand.
ACTTTAAATAGCATAGAAATATGGATTTGTGTATTACTCTGAACAAAGTCATTGCGGGTATAAAAGCTAGCATGGGAGGTAAGGCCCCTGGCCATGATGGGGTGCCAGTTGATTTGTATAAAAACAATATGGCCTTATGGGGTCCAATCCTTACAAAACTTTTTAACGCATCTTGTTCCAATGGATTGTTACCCTCTTGGTTTGAGTCTATCATTGTACCTATATTTAAAAAGGGAGATAGGACAAGTTGTACTTGTTATCGCCCAATTTCACTGTTAGACTCAACCATTAAGGTAATTTTAAATAGACTGCAAACATGGGCCGAAGAACACTCAATAATATGTGATCTTCAATATGGTTTTAGGAAAGGCCTTGGTACTATTGAACAGGGTCTAAATCTGCACATTCTTTTAGAAAAGTATAACACAGTAAGGAGAGGTCGCATATTCTTAACTTTTGTCGACTTAACATCGGCGTTTAATTGCGTCACTCATAGTAAGCTATGGCTTATTTTAGAAAAATTAGGTGTGGAGGAAAAAATAGTTTGTTTTCTTAGGGAACTTTATATGGGAGCACGGGCCATAGTTAGATTTGGTAGGAATGGAGAGGGTACTAAGTCCATCAGTATCGCAAGAGGAGTTTGGCAATGTGCGTACTCGCTCCCTTCCTTTTTACAATCTACATTAACGACCCGGAAAATATATTACATCGGGAGTGCAGGGACATGCCTATGATAGCCAAAAGATTAATCCCTGCACTACTATACTCGGATGACGCGGTTTTGATGGCCCGGACACCCTTGGCCATGCAAGGGTTGATTACATCATTCTCCAATTTTATGACCAATCAGGATTTAAGAATTAATTGTACGAAAGCGTTTTGTGTGAACTGTGGCCTTGGGGCACAACAGAAGAAGAAGGTAATGTACATTAATTCTAAACCATTGGAATTTACTCCCACCTTCCCCTACTTAGGAATACTGTTTGATCAAACTGGCCTATGGAACACAACAATAAAGACACAGAGGTGTTGTTCTGTAAATCTATAATGGCCCTTACAAATTTTAGCAGGGAATTGGGCCAAAAAACGATTGGGGAACTTTTAACTGTATATAGAGCGACTCTTGTCTCAATTGTTACATATGGTGCAGGAATATGGGGGTACACAAACGTGAAATCATTACAGGTGGCAGAAAATTGTTTTATGAGATACCTCCTAACAGTCCCAGACAGTGTGTCCACATATATCTGCCACGCCGAACTAGGCCAACCATGTCTAGAGGACGTTATCAAAGCCCAACCAGTATTTTTGTGGCATAGGGTTTGGACCTCAGAGGAGTGTGTTTTTAGCCAACTGATATTGGGACATGCTAGGAATCTGGATAACGCAGGTAAAATAAGAATGGTGTCTTATGTAAAGACGCTTCTCGTAGAAATAGGCGACCAAGATTATTTTGATGATCCGTTATTGCTGACCCATATGTCTAAAAGAGAACTAAAAAAACTATATATGACGCATCTGGGGGATCAAAGATTGAGCATTGAGATGAGGAAAAGTACTGTGGTTGCTCACCAGCTGATAACGATTACTAGCAATATCCAGCCATATGTTAAATTACACATGAAAGACTTTGAAAGGTTTTTGTTGATTAGTTTTAGTTTAAATATTTTATTTAGATTTTTTGTTTCCCCAAAATGAATGATTGGACAAAGCAACTTAGTAAATGTCCATGTGATGAATTGTCCAACCAATCATATATGCATATACTTGTATTTTGTAAGTTTTATATTGTACAGAGGAAAAGATGGATTGTGCCCATATCAGTGTCGCCCTGCTTTTTTAGCCATCCAGAAATTAGATAATATTTTAACTATTGCTTCTGTCTCTGCCTTTTAAAAAAATGTTTTTAGAGTACGAAAATAAATTCATGCCTCGCCGTAAATACCTATTTTCTTTGTGATGATGGTTATGTACATATATTTGTTTTTCTTTTGTCTTGCTTTTACACTGTAATTTTTTATGAAATGTACTTTTATGGTTGTTTTTCTTTTTATGTAACAACCGAATAAAGTTTATACTTGACTTGATATGTTGAAAAAACAGCAATGGACCGCAAAACGCTAGCCCCTCCTCTGGGTCGCCCCTAAGCACTCTGGTATGTGAAGTGCCTGAAGTTCAAAGAATTACTGAAAGTTCGTAAGTGGACTTGATATGTTGTTTGGACCTTAATTGAAGTAGAAACAAAAGCAAGAGTAAGTGATAAAGTATAAAGGTTTTATTTTACAGTGGCTGGGAGAGTGATGAACACAGGTAAGATTGACACCCAACACTCAAATTAGCTACAGAAGGAAGCCCTTTATATAGTGTATTTTTGCTGACTCATACATTCTAATCATGCGACTGATAATGTCCATATTTGAGCACCATTACACAACTAAAGCAAACCCACTCACCCTCCTTCATTCATTTGTGCAATCCCTCCCACTGTCCTGACTACGTGTTCTAAGTGCTATCAGCCTACGTGTTATTTGGTTTGTGTAATCTATGTGTCCTAAAACCCAGCTCAAGCACAACACTTGATCTGACTGCATGTTATTTGGTTTGTGCAATCTGACTATGTCTATCTGACTATGTGTCTATTTCTACGACTTCAGCACGTAGAAAGTGCATGATCTTGCTCTTATTGCAATGTATTTTGATCATCTCTGTGTCTTATCTTTCCCTACTAAATTGACCTCAAAGCTAATTGGTTTACTTGCATCATTCCCCTGGTACCACCTCCTCGCAATATCATTCTCTGGAGGAACAGTCAATACCAGTTTGGTTGATGTACCAGGGTCTTCTTGATTTGTTTGATTTATTGATTTCTATCTTCCATCAGTATGTATCAAAGGTTACAACTGTTCTCTCTCTGAGCTTGTCCACTGTAATTTATTAACTTGAAGCATTGGGGGCATACTGCTGTCTAATCATGTATAGTCCTGTACTGCTAAATGTGAGGATTTGTAGTAACTTTTTCTCTGGGTCCTCAATGTCTGTTGTACTAACACTTTCTATACTAACATTGCCCCCTTTAGTTGATTCTTCAACTATGTCAGAGTTTGTCCTGTCTTTGTTAATCTTGACATGATGCTTGCAAACTGTCTGGTAATATACATTCCCTTTTCCAATTTTGTGACTGCATTTTTACTGTAATATAGCATTAATTGGAAGATACAACACATAACAAGCAGCACCACTAATATTGGAAGTTCAGATTTGAATAGTCCGGATACCCATATTTGGAAGCTAACTAAACCTGTTTGAGAACCATTCATCTAGGGCACCGCCTTCTTCTTGCAAAGTCTGTTGTAAGTTATGTTAAGTCTGGATGGCTTTGGTTAGAGCCCCATTTTCTACATCATTTCCTGGTATAAATGTACAGCATGTAGCTCCTATTTTGGCACAAACTCCACCTTCGACAACTGTGAGTAAATCCAACACATGTCTGTTTTGTATTACCATCATTCTTATGGCTTGAAGTGCTTTTTTGATTGAATTAAAGCCGTCTTCAGTATTGTTCATCATTTTGAAAACTTCCCACCTTATGACCTGCAACCACTTTGCATTTGCTTTTATTTTCAAGATGTAAAAGGATATGGACCCTCCTACATTCACTTGGCTTTCACTGAAAAGTCTGAAGTCTTATGGGATATTTTGGTTTATGTTCCATCTGAAATACTCTGTATCGCTTCTTGTTCTTTTCTGCTGAATTAGGGTAATCATTTTTCTCATTGGGTGCAATGTTGAAATATCAATCAACAGCATGAATGCTGGAATAGAAGAACGACATTCTTAAAGTGGCATAGTGCAATAAATACATAAATATGGAATATGTACATATAGAAATAGTAGGCAATATACATACATACACAAAATTATATATACATATATAAATACCAATTAGAACAATAAATACATTAAAAAACATTCCCGCATAAATGCTATGGTTTTTGTTACTTGATCCAATTTATATTACATATAACCACCCATGTACATTTGGTACCCATTCACATTATTAAGTTTATACCAGATATAGTGCAGATCTCAAAAAGATTCAATGGCCTTATTTTAGATTTTGAATGTGTTAAATATCTTTCATAGTAAACGGTGTTTTATCTATACGTGCAATTTATATAGCTGCCATCTATCTATGGGTTATGTGATTTTCTCAATAATAGTGAAAAAAATGTGCCATTTAAGAACCAAATAGTTTTATCCTATATTTCATAATAAACAATCTAAAGAAACCCAAAAATTGCCTATTGAAATATTCTCTTCCAACACTAAATCTCACCAGCGGTGTATATACAATTCTTTGAAATAAAGTGACCTAAAAACTAAACCTGTTCACAGGAACATATATATCTCAGAGAATAATAGTATTATCAGGAATTATTATTCTAATGTTGATTTTTAGATATTCACAATTATTATCGAACTCATATATGCTTGATGGAGGGAAATACTGCTGTTTAACAAAACCGCCTATACATGTAACACTTAGAATAAAAATTTTAAAAAAAAATGGAATAATAAAAATAAATCTATTACAGGAAATTGTGCAAGTCCTCTGTGGTATTTAATCCATTTGGCTGTTTGCTGTCCAGCTCAACTATATACCCCGTTTTTTTTCTCCTCAAGATTTTGTTCCTGTTGCCTCCTCTTCTAAGAGGTGCAACAGCATCGATCACAAATAAGACAGACATTATAGGTCATTATTGTGTGTTACTCTAAAATGGCGTGCAACCTGATAATTGTTGTCATTGTTAACGATTGCCCTCAAATGCTGCAAAATCCTGGCGTGCACCTGTAGTTTTGTGCTGCCCACGTAACGCAGACCACAGGAGCACACCAGGACATACACCGCATACTCAGTGCGGCAGCTGTAGTTACCCTTGATCGCAGTTTTGGCTGTGGAGAATGGAGTTTCATAATGGGTAGTAGAGATGCCAAATTTGCATGCCCTACATGCTGAACATTAGTAAAACCCATCTTTGGGCTTTAACCAAGTACTGCCACTACCTAGTTCTAGTTCTGGGCGCGCCTTTACTAGTATATTTCGCATGCTTTTGCTTTCCTGTAAGTGATGGTGGGACTATCAGGGAGTCTACTGCCCAATAGTCCATTGGTTTTGAGGATCGGCCAGTTTTTCTTTATGATGCCTCTGATGGTACGCTCTTACTTACTAAACATTAGAAATAGGCGAGGAGTATCTTCAACATCTACCTTTTTTGAATTTTTAGGTATTAATAAAGAATCTCTGGACCTTTCACATGTTTTGGCAAGGGCTTTCGACAGAGTTTGATCACTATACCCTCTTGCCCTCAAACGTTCCATCATTGTATTATCCCCTTCCTCAAAGCTCTTAGTAGTGCTACAAATTCTTTTTAGGCGTTGGAGCTCGCTGTGCGGAATGCTTTCAAACAAATGCCTGGGATGCCCACTGCTGGCATGTAAAATACTGTTTCCAGCAGTCACATTACCTTATATATGGATTACTAACAGAGTATCAAGGAGAAGAATATCGAGCTGCCACAATATCGAGGTAAAAATATCTACAAACAGGTAAGTACAAAAATATTGAATCCTAAAACTCGTTGTTAATAATATAGTTTGCTGAAATATTAACATTTTAAAATATCTTAAAAGTAATGTCAAATTAATTAAATAATAACAATAAATAAGTAAAATATACTTAAAAATAATTTTAAAAGATTAACATTAATAATTAATAAATGTAATGCAAAAAAAGCATGCATTTTTAATTTTTAAATATATATTAACTTAATATTATTGAAAATAATTAATATTTGTAATTATAAAATGTTAAAAACATAGTTTAAAATATAATTACATATATATATATATATATATATATATAAAGAAACCCTTAACATAAATATAAAAATAAATTATATATAATAAGTTAAAACATTAATATAAATATTTTAAAAACAAATACAATTTAAAACTATATTAAAAATAACAATACTGATAATGTTGCATAGTGTAGTGGATAAAATTAATATTCCCACTCCAGCAAGTGGTACAGTAGGGAAAGTGTTGGATAGCGGGTGCCTACAAATTACTATTCCCAATCCAGCGAGTGGAACAGTAGGGAAAATGTTGGTTAGCGGGTGGGTAAAAATTGCTATTCCCACTCCAGCAAGTGCAACAGTAATGAAAGTGTTGGATAGCGGGTGGGTAAAAATTCCTATTCCCACTCCAGTAACAGCAACAGTAAGGAAAGTGTTGGAAAGCGGGAGGATAAAAATGACTATTCCCACTCAATTGACTGTAACAGTAAAGAAAGTGTTGGATAGAGAGTGGGTAAAAAATACTATTGCCACTCCAGTGAGTGCAACAGTAGGGAAATAAATGGATAGAGGAAGGGTAAAAATGATTATTCCCACTCCAGTGAGTGCAACAGTAGGGAAATTGTTGAATAGCGGGTGGGTAACAATTACTATTCCCACTCTGAGTGCAACCGTAGGGAAAGTGTTGGATAGCGTATGGGAATAATGTACTTTTCCAATGAATTATTTTTTCAAAATTAATTTACCTCCCACCATTTTCCCCTATAAACGTCACCTACAATATTGTGAAATATTAATAAATTATCATAATTAATTAACTAATAACAATTAACAATAACATTAATAACCATCAAATCTAAATTAATTCACACAATTAACACTATAAAATAACTGTAAATATTTTATAAAAAATAATACAAATTACATTAAAATTAAATTACTTCCCACCCTACTCCCCTATCAACTCTCAACTCGCTCCTAAAAAAAGTACACAATTAACATATTTTCAAATCAAAACAGGATTGTCTACCCAATACCGTCTGCAACCTTCTCAGTGAGTATGGCAGTATACCAAGCATAATCACAGAAGATTTTAACACCAACCTTCACTGCAACTTCTCCGAAGAACCAGAGTCAGCCCTCTCCAAGGTACCACTACACCTTGCCACAAAGTCGATTCCCGTAGGAAACAGACCATCAAAATTGAGTGAGTATGCAGTCACCCAGCTAGACAGCGTAGGTTATACCCTACTGAATGGTCGTTTCCACACAGATACTCTTCCAGCTTGGACAAGAATCGATGACCGTATCTTCTCCTTTCTTGACTTTTTCCTAGGGAGCACATAACTTCTCCCCTTGATTGAGAATTATCACATTGCACCACAAGGTGAGAGCGATCATCGGCCGCAAATATAACAATTTGTGTCAACACCCCGCATCACCAGGAGCTTGCCCACACACATGCAGCTTGCTACACGGAAAACTTAAAAAGGATGAAATGGTTAAATGACACGGCACCCCTTTTTATGGAAAAATGCAGAATATTTATATATTTATTTATTTATTTTAGGAGTTTTATATAGCCCTAGCTCGACCCAGGATTATCAGAGCTGTTTACAGCATATACAATATGTTCAAAAACGGGTACAGGTAATTGGTAGAGCATGAGAGGTCACGCTGGGTAGGGAACAGGCACATAAACGAAGGGGAAAAGGGGAGGAGGGTGCAAGACAAACCAGATGATCATCTGGGTGTAATCATTGTTCAATTATTGCATACACGAAAAGTTTTCTTGATCCGAATCAGTGCCATCGATCCCAAAGTTATGGTAAGGTGGAGAGTCGGCTAAGGACCATCCTTGGCTCAATCAGTTCGTTCGAGGAAGGTCGAGGAAGAGGGCTTTGAGTAGTGTCTTGAATTTTGAAACAAGGGGGTTGTTCTGATGTGGGGGGTGGTGTTCCAAATTTTTGGTGCGTTACCTGCAAATGATTTGTCTGCAGTATTCTGCTTGCAAGTTTTTAGCAGGATGAGTAGTAGAGAGTTGGAGCTCCAGAGGTTTCTGGACTGGCCAGCCCTTTTGAGTTTATTGACCAGGTATTCCGATTTGCCTGTGTACAGGGCTTTGTGCGTTAGGCAGGCTGTTCTAAAGCTGGCTCGCAACAAAACTGGGAGCCATTTAAGTTCTCTGAGAGCGGGAGAGATGTGTTTGAATTTCTTAGTTCCATTAACCATTCTGGCAGCTGCATTGGAGGTTGTCTTCAGGGGGTAGAGGTGAGATTTTGCTGTTCCAGTCAGGGCTGCAATTCCATAGTCTATTCTGGAGAGAACCAGTGCTTGGGTGGCTTGTTGAAAGTCCCTGGGTGGAAGGAAGGGTTTTATTTTGTATAGTAATTTCAAAATGAGAAAGGCACTTCTAGCGGATCTTGTAACGTGTTTCTTCATGTCCAGTTTCAGGTCAAGGGTGATCCCTTGAGATTTTACAGAATCCGTCAAGATGAGGTTACCATTTAGGGCGTCAATGGCTTTGAGCCATTCTTCAATTTGGGGGTTTTCGTCTTTGTTGTAGATGAGGAGAATTTCTGTTTTCTCTTGGTTGAGTTTCAGGTGGTTACTTGTGAGCCAGTGTTGAACCTCCTTGAGCGTGTTGTTAAATCTCTGGATGTCGTCAATTGAGGTGGTTTTGCAGATAGACCTGCATGTCGTCTGCATATAGGTGAAAGGGGATGTTGGATTTCATGAGTATAGTGGTGAGTGGTTCCATGTAAATGTTGAGAAGCTGAGGGGAGAGCACTGAGCCTTGTGGAGCACCACTGATGGCGGGATAAAGGTCAGACTCGAAGTTTTTAATTTTTATTCTTTGTGAGCAGTTGTGGAGAAAGGAAGAGAACCAGTGGAGGACTGTTCCCTGAAGATCGGCCCTTTCTTGTAGAACCTTAATGAGCAATGTGTGGTCAACTGTATCGAATTCGGCTGATAACTCTAGGAGAATGAGAAGGCAGCATTGATCCGAGTCAAGTGATTTGAGTAGATCGTCTATGACATTGAGGATTGCAGATTCGGTACTGCAGTCTTTTCTAAAGCCTGATTGATGGGGATCTAGGAGATTGATGTTATCCAAGTGTTGGGTCAGCTGCTGGAGTATACAACTTTTCAAAATTTTGGACAAAATACGTAGGTTTGATACAAGTCTGAAGTTATTCAGATCCTCAGTGTCTAGCCCCGGTTTTTTCTGCAGTGGGGTGACTTGGCCTACTTTGAGGCAGACAGGTATGATTCCAGAGCTCAGTGAACTGTTAATGATCCGTCACCATAGCGGGGCTAGGATGAGTTTCAGGTCTTTGGCCAAGTGAGGGGGTAGCTGATCCAGTGCGTGGGATGAGGGTTTGGCATTGGAGATTAATTTGACTATCTCTGCCTCATGGATGGGCATGAAGGAGGACCAATGTTTTTGGGGGTTCAAGGAGGCGCTAATAGGAGTTTTGGTCGATTTGTTATTGGTGGAAGGGGTAAGATTTGAGCCAAGTGAGAGATCTATCTTGGCGATTTTGTCATTGAAAAAGGTGGTGAAGTTGTTGCATCGTTCTTTGGATATCTGTGTTGAGGGGGTATAGGTTTAGAGGTTTGATTACTGATGATATTGAAAATCTCTTTGGGCTGTTTTTTTGCGGTATCTAGCGCGGAGCAGAAGAAAGCTGTCTTTTTGTTCTTAATGTGCCTTTTGTACATCCTGCGGGCTACTTGGAGTTGATCGCGGTGGAAGGAGGAGGGATTGTTCCTCCAGATTCTTTCTGCAGCTCTTAGCTGTCTTCTTTCTTCTTTGATGTCAGAGGAGAACCATGGTCTGGAGGGAATGATCCTGGATTTTTTTAGCTTCAGGGGGGCAAGGTGATCCAGGGTGCGCGTAATAATGGAGTTGTAGAGAGAGGTTAGTTTGGTAGTCAATAGTGTTGGGGAGGAGGGAGCTAATTCATTCTTCTAGGACAGATCGAGGGATCTGGGCTGTGTTCTTGACCCATTTGGGGAGGGGTAGTGACTGGATCATTTGTTTTATTTCTGAGTAATGGTGACTTTGGTCTACTACCATCCGAGTATAGTGGTTAGATCCCTATTATTAGCTTATTTACAGGGTTTTGCCTATTGGTTTTGACATGATTCTATGTCTCTTTTGCCTCTTTTCGGGCCTAGAGGCCTTAACTAGAGGGTAGCCATCTTTCCTTTGCAGTATTTATCTATTTGCAGTGTTTGCCTATTAGCTTTGACATAATTCTATGTCTCTTTTGCCTCTTTTCGGGCCTAAACTAGAGAGCAGCATCTTGTTTTCCTGCCTCAGTTGTCTGAGGCGCTTGTAGGTCTGAAGTGATGTTTAGAGTTGAGCCTGTTATTCACTAGTTAGAAACCAGTGAGGACCGGCCCTTATCGAAGGAATGTGCTTACTTCCCCGGGCTCTAGACGCAACTACAGCTGGCCACTGTGGGAGCGCAGGGAGCGCGGGGCTTGGTACAGGAATTCGGTGGGAGGCAGGGTGCTTGCTGGAAATTTCCATGAGCAGAGAGCCTCCCATATTATCAGAGAACAGAAGAGCAGAGAGTTCAGATGGTTTTTGGAATTGAAGAAGTCAGTTGGTATTTGGAGTGGACAAAGGCAGTTGATCAGTTGGGGCTATCAGTTGAAGCAGTCGGTTGGATCAGTTTGGTCAGATGGAGTCAGTTGGTTTGCAGAGCTGGAGCTGAGAGCTGGAGCTGTGAGCTGGAGCTGTGACTTGGACAGCTGATCTGTGGAGCAGTTACCAGGCAGATGGAGGAGTTGGAATTGTTAGCAGACAATGAAGTTACATTTGGAGTGCAGTTGGAGTCAGTGAAATACAGATGCCAGGAGAAACACCAGAAGTTGAACCAGTGGAGTGAAGTTAGTACGTTGGTGATGGTGAAGGAGAGAGAGTCCTGATTCCACCAGAGAGAGGAACAGACAGTTGGACCCTTCTTAACAGGGTGAGGTATTCTTAGCTAGTTTGCACTATATATAATCATTCATCCCCTTTTGTTTTCTAGGTTATATTTAGGTTCCTGTTTGCATCAATAATTCCCTACTTTATTATTGCAATGTTTTCTTTGTCGTGTTCTCTTTCTAATAAAGACCCCAATGTGCATTAGTATAATTTGCATGTTTTCCTTTGGGAGGGAGTAAGTGGGCTTTTCATAGCCAGGTGCTGACGTACAGAAGGCTGGTGATCCCCTTCTTACAGGTAATTGAAGACAGTGAAGTGTACTGCTTCTGATCAGAGAATAACTGCAAATGCATTAGTCAGATATGTGTATCTTTTAGGTGTGTATGTGTGCATTCTCATGATTAATTATTTTCCCTTTCATCTATATTGCTATTCCTCCTTGTCATCCTATTAGTGTGTAAAGAGGCCCCAATACGTAGTAGTTGCACTTGAGAGTTGTTTACTAAGACAGAATTAACCTTTCTTTTTAGCCAGGCGCTGTCGTATAGAAGGATGGGCAATTCCCTTCTTAGAGGTAACTGAGAAATGGAAGACAGGTTAGTTTTGATAGGAAATAACTTCCAGTGAATATTAGGTACTTAGGAACTACCCAATAGAGAGGGAGCAGAAGGTATTAATAGGACAGTGAGATTGCTCAAGATAGGGCGTTAATGAGAACACCAATTGTGATTGGTGTGTAATGAGATTGCTCAAGATAGGGCATTAATGAGACTACCAATTGTGGATGGTATATAGTGGGATCGCTCAAGATAGGGCGTTAATGAGAACACCAATTGTGGTTGGTGTGGTAGATTGGGCTGCTCTCCGATATGAGAAGGAGGGTAGAATAGCCCGGGCCAGATTGTCGCGGGCTATAAGGTGAGATAATAGGATGAGACATGGAATTCCGTAGTTATTATTGACTATTCTTAGTAATCCCTTAGATCTAGCAGTGTTTTTGATGGTATAAGCGTCTATATTGCGAATTCCCCATTCCCGGGTAAGTACTCAGGTACTGTTGTAAATAGGATCCGAGAAGGGATGGTGTTACGTTTTGGCCGGGTTGGTTGCATCTAGGTGAGTGGGTACTTCAAAGTCCGAGAATCCGGTCATTACAGGGGGGGGGTCATGGTTGGGGATTAGATTGGACTCGATCACATGGTTGATGTGAAAAAAGAACTATGTGATGATCGGACCAGTCAACGGGGAGGATGTGGTCGATGGAGATTGCATTGCTTTCGGTAATGATTGCGTTGAGGATTGCTCCTCTATGATGAGTTTCTTCTGAGTAGTGTTGAGTCTGATTGTTTTCAAGTAGTAGGTTGTTTAGGGTTTGAATGAGCGGGTTTTTTGTTTTGTTCCATCTTAGATTGAGGTCGCACAGAATTATGTTGTTAGAGTTGCCGAGTGTGCCATGGGCAATCAGTTCGGAAAGGTGAACCCCGAATTCTGAGGAGTTGCCTGGGGGGTGGTATAGAAGATAGCAAAGAGTAGGCCTGGTGTTGTGTGTTTTAATGATGACTGAGAGACATTCAAAGGAGCTGTACAGACAGTAGGGAGTTTCCGTGATGGAGATGTTGTTCTTGTGGATGATTGCTATGCCCCACCTCTTTTCACTTGCCTGTCTTTGTTGAATCCGGGAGGAACCAGCATGTCCATGCTGGGGTAGGAGAGATTATTGAGCCAGGTCTCTGTTATTATTGCTATATCTATATCATGGGAGAGGATGGCTTCTGCTAGTTCAGTTGCATATTAAGAGGCTAATCTGCAGTTAAGGAGCATACAGTTGACGGAGGGTCCTCTTTTGCTCCTGTTCTCAGTGCATTGGGCTCTAGGTAGGAAGGCTAGGTGGGCTGGGGATATTGTTAATTCAACTATCTGACACTGATTCCCCTCTTGCTTGCATCTGGACTAGCTTTATTACTAACCAACTATTTGAAGCTGTTCCACTTAAGAGCATCACTGAGCAGTTCGCATCTCGACCATACATCTCACCAGCTACAAAAAAATGAAAGCTATGCAGAAATCGTGACCTTCGAAAATGCAGGAAGAGTCCAGGTAATAACATTGCTTTCAAGAACTACAAAAAAAACAAAGCAGCTTTCAAGTCCGCAGTACGTAGGGAAAAGCAAACAGCTATGGATCAATTCTGTGTGAAGCTCCTCTATGAAAGTAAGAAACCAAACTCAAAGAAAATTTGGTCTCTTGTAAATAGGGGCCAGCGAGGTGGAAGCGGCCATGGAAGTGCAAACATCAGCGCGGACGAATGGGGCCACTATTTATCATCTCATTTTAAGAGTTACAATAAGGAAGTCGACTGTCCCAACTTCCCCATTACGCCCAACGCAAAGGTAGTATCCTTGAAGGCTACAAAATAAACATTCATCAGTACTTCACCAGAACCCACAAATGCGGCTTGTGGGAATAACATCAATCCACCTTCAGAGACGACAGCGACACCAGAAGAAATAAAACATAAGATTTTGTGTTTAATTAAGAAAGCTAGAGTGGATGGTGCTCCCAGGCCAAATGGTCTCCCCCCGGCCCTGTTTAAATCGGAAGCCAAATTCTGGTCAGTCCGGCTGACCCCCCTGCTTTCTTACTACAGGTTAAACAGCACTGTTTCTGAGTCCTAGAGAGGTGCCATCCTTCATCCCATATCTAAGGGTGGGAAGAGAGCAACCCCAGTAATTACCAAATGATAGTATTCCTAGACGTTGAGTCTAAATAATATGCTAGCATTCTGTTGGAAGAGCTACTGGCCTGGGCCAAGAAAACTAAATGCCTCCCCTTCAATCAGATGGGGTTTGTGGCCAATTCTGGTACAACAACTAATCTACTAACCCTATCTGTTCTGATAGAGCAAGCGACAGACCAACAAACCCAACTGCACTGCTGCTTCGTAGATTTTAAAGCGGCCCAATACCTACTGTGGAAAAATTTAAAGTCCTGGGACAAACCCCGGTCTCTGTTACTTGCAATAGCTCAACTCCATTCGGAAACATGGATTAGAATCAAGCTGGGTGAAGGCTGTTATGTCTCCAGGAAGATTGAACAAGAAGCGGAGTAAAACAGGGCTGCCTGTTTTCCCCACTCCTTTTCAACCTGTTTATATTGGATATTTCACAAATTCTTGACAGCATTAACAGCCATCCACCCCAACTAGATGGAGTGCATATCAATAACCTTTTATACGCTGACGATCTGGTGCTGCTTAGCCATACGAAAGTGGGCCTACAGAGGCTACTTGATGAATTGCTCCCCTACACTAAAAGTAATTTCTTAGAGATGAATCTATCAAAAACAAAAACAATCTCCTTTGGGAAGCTAAAGAGGATGCGTGGAGGGTAGCACTTCAGCAAGGTAAAAATAGACTCAACAACTCACTATCAATACCTGGGAATATTTCTTGACACCAGAAGATCATTTGTCAAACAGAAAGAAGCACTGAGGACCAAAGCTCTGGCTTTAGAGGTCGCCGCCATGAAACTGTCCAAAAAGCTACTTGGCCTGTGCTTAATCCCACTGTTGAAGGTGATGAAGGCCAAGATAACTAATGCATTAACATATGGCCATGAGATCACGATGGGCACCACAAATACTATTTTAAACAAACTAATAACCAAAATTTCTAAAGTTGCATTTCATCTGCCAAAGTCAGCATTGCCTGCACAAGTTCACCTTGAACTAGGTCTACTTGAGCACCATGGCTGGTGCATTTATAAAGTTTTGCAATAGACTGCGTCATGCCCAGGAGGATTCTTTGGAGGCCAGACTCTGGCAAGAAATTCAGAAAAGTCAAGCCAGCCACAAATATCAGCTCCACCTGAACCATAGTCTACAACAACTTGGTGTTGAGGAATTCTGGGGAACAAATCCCTCCCAGTCTGAAGTAAAAGTAGTCATTAAGAAGAGCATTTCTGGGGTCCTTCCATTCGGACAGGGCAATACTGTCAAAAAGGAAACACGCCTGGGCAGTGATCACAAATTTTGAACCTCGGGTTGTACCCCCATACTTATCAAGTACATCCCATTTTATTGGAAAAGAAAGTTCTTGGCTCTAAGGATGGATAAATGGCCTTTTCTAAAGAACCTCCCAGAATGGCGGTGACCTGATATTTACACCCAATGTAGGCTGTGTGTCTACCATGCCGAAGGAATGGAACACATAGTTTGCCTATGTCCTGCAGTGCTCACTGTCAGGCGAATTTTACTGCATGAAAAATGGAATAGACTTGGAATTCGATCATTCTGCCGAGCCATAATAGCAGCCTTGAACACGAGCAACACGAAGCTGAACATCGGGTTAACAAAACTTGTTACCAAGGCGCTAAAACTGTTTGAAGCCATTAGTGTCCCCAACTACTCCCCATTATGGCAGCGCTGCACCCCATCTCTGGGTTCAGTAACTGCTCTCTGACTACCAACAACCCGCAGACCCTAACCTGGCCCTTGAGTTGAACATGAACCACTAAGAATCTCGGCAGAGTTTTAAAGTACAATGCAAATTTTGTATCTCTGTGCAATTTTACATCGTTTTTTTTGTCAGAAAATGCTGCAATCGTTTTTATATTGTAAGGGCTTTTAACCAAAAAACAATAAAGCTTTTTTACTCATATTTACAAATTAATTATTAATAATGTATATCTAATTAGTTACTAATTAATAACATTGAATTAACACAATTAACATAACTGCCAATTAATTATTAATTGTTATTAATCAATGTATAATTAATTAATAATCATCTAATTAACTTAATTAACAACTTATTGAATACTAAATTAATAGTAATAAAATAATTAATTAAACGTTTTCAATTAATTACTTCCCACCCTATTCCCCTACAAACCCACAACCCGCTACAGAATTAAATTACGGAAAAAGTAATTAACATATAATTAATTTATTCTAAATAAATTCTTAAAAATATATATTATAATTAAATTACTTCCCACCTTATTCCCCTATAAACCCACAACCCGCTAAGGATTTAAATAACACAAAAATTAATTAACTTAATATTCATTACTTTAAAAAAATTCAAGCATACATTACAAAAATAACACATACTTGTAATACATACTAGCATACAAAACACAAACAAAATCGATATTATTAACAACAATATTTTTACAAACGATATTACTAACTTCAATATTACTAAAAACAATATTTCTTACCTGCATGTCGATATTCCTAACCACTATATTTTTGCAAGTCGATATCCTGTCCACTCAATATTAAAACTCGATATTTTTCCACTCTATATTTTAAATTCGATATTATGACTGGTTACCATATTTATACATATCCCAGCAGTGCATATCAGAAAAACTGACAAAATACATATCTTATATTTCTTTGTGGTGAAACAAAGTCCAAATGCCACGTTGGAGGGGAGGTTGTCTCTGGTTGCTTCCCTTTCTCCGGCCTCCCCTATTCTATTTCTTTCACCTCTCCTGGTAATAAGCTTTGTTTGTCCATTGTACATGGCTTAGGTGAATCGATGGTGTTCTTTCTTTCACTTTCAGCGCAGTATCTGTTGATTCAGTGACTGTGTAAGGTCTTTCAAACTTAGGGCCCCTTTAGGATGTCGGGCAGATCACCACCACCATGCGGGTGGTGGCGATCTGCCTGACATCCTTCCCCCGCTGCCACCCATTTCCCCTGCCATATTACTATGGCGGGGGGACCGTGGCAGACGGTAAGACCGTCCGGTGCTTTTCTGCCCGGTCAAGGAGTTGACCGGGCGGAAAAGGGTTTCATATGGTGGCAGTGTCTGTTAGACACCGCCATCCATATTAGGGTGTGTGCGGGGACATGCTTTTCCGTGGCGGCAATGCCGCCATGGAAAGGCATGTGGGAATGTCTTGTGGGGGCCTGTTGCGGGCCCCTAGGGACTCCGGGGGGGGGTGGGGGGTGCACATGGGGAGTACCCATGGTACCCCCCTGCACTTCACTGTACAACGTGTCAGGCACCACGCAGTGCCTGTCACGTTGTGCATTGAAGTGCACAATGTGCATTTTTAGCATTGCGACGGGTGGTGCTTTCAGCACCGCATGCCGCAATGCTAAAAATGTGGGATGCGCCCAGCAGTGTGGCAGGCGCATCCTAATTTCCCCCACTGGACTGCCGTCCTTATGGCGGGCAGTCCCCTTTTACGTTGGGATGGCGGGCGGCTCCTAATTGGCCCCTTGCGTTCTTTCCACTTCCTGCTGACTTTTTTCTTCTTTTTTTAAAAATTCTTTTTATTTGCAACAAAAATAAAGGGGTGGTCAGCACATTGAAGGAATACATTTGTCACATAAGCATTATTGGAAAACACTGTAGATACAGAAATTGTCCGATATCAGATATTCAGAAGCAGTACAGTTGTAACAGCAGTTTACAATGCAATTTGGTCGTCAATGGGAGTAATTCGGGGGGGCTCACACAAGTTACCCCGATACTCATTCCAGTTGGACAATACCGCCACCCATTTCCGGGGGCAGCCCGAGCCACGTATACTGTCTTTTCTTGCAGCATACACCAATCCATATCCTTTTTCCAGGAATTGAGTGTTGGAGGCGTCACTGCCCCCCACAGCCTAGCTATATTACATTTCGTAATTGCCAATCCTAGGGTCCCCCAGAGTCTCCTCCTCGAAGGCAAGTCTGTGGGCTCCCAGATGTTCAAAAGGCATCTCTTCGCTTCCAGTTGCAACTCTACCCCCCATACCTCTTGCATACATTTGAGCACTCGTTTCCAGTAGGTCAACAACACCGGGCATTCCCACAATATATGGAAAAAGGTTCCCACCTCCCCACACCTCCTTCTGCAGAGACCATCCTCACTCCGGCCCATCAGCATCAACCTAGTTCCAGATACATAAACCCAATGGAGTATTTTCAACTGGATCAGTCTAAGACTGGCTGATATTGCAAACTCCATGGGGGATGCTAGCACGCCTCTCTACTCCTCTTCGTCTATCTCAAGTCCGTCAGCCTCCCATTTTCCCTTTAGAGTTAACAGTGGGTCTGGGGAAGGGTTACTAAGTTTCTTGTATGTGAGGGAGATGGAGCGTTGAGGGAGATGGCCATCCAACAATCTGTCCTCCAGGGGGGAGGACTCTGGGGCTGAGTCCCCGCCTGGATATTAGTTTGAAGGGAGTGTCAAACCTGCAGATATCTAAAATATTCAGTAGGCGCCAGGTCATAGGTAGGTTGGAGTGAGGCAAAGTGCACAACACCGTCAGGACCCCATAAGTCTTCGATGTGTGAAATCCCAATTAGGTCCCAATTACGGAACCCTTTAGTGGGACCTAGAGTGCCCAGCTTCTCTGAGACCCATAGCAGAGTAGCCATCGTAAGAGTTTCAGCCCAGCCCAATTTACGCTGGACAATATACCATAACTGAACAGAATGCTGCATGGGCCCGGTGAGAGAACATCTGCCCGATCTGGAATAAAGCGCAGCCTCAAAATTCCCGCCCGGGATGAGCCATCGGTCCATTCCGTATCTCGGATCATTCTAATCACAGTAGGTGCCCTGGTTTATGGCTGAGAGATGCGCAGCCCAATAGTATTTCCGTATGTCTGGAAGCGCAATACCCCCATCGAACCATCCCAGTGTGTGTTTCTGTAAGGCTATGCGGGCGTCCCGGTCCACAGCAGATCTCTCTGCGCTGCTTCAATGGCTGCAAAATATGACTGTGGAACTAGGTCCGGGTAGTTTTGGAGGGCGGAGAGGAAACGTGGCAGTGCCATCATTTTGAAGAGCACCTGCCCGGCCCAGCAGGTACATAGGGAGCTTCTTCCAGGTGGTAGAGTCTCTTTTAAGCCGCTGGAAGGGCGGCAGTATGTTTTTTTCATACCTAACGGCCTTCTCTTTCGAAACAAAGATCCCCAAATACTTAAAACCTGTCTTGGATACCCTAATCGGGCAGTCGCGCGGAACAATCGGGTGGGCTCCATGGAGAACATATAAGAGGGACTTACCCCAGTTGATACTGTAACCCGAATTCCTTCGGAAGTTAGTGAAAATATCCAAGGCTACTATTGGGGACTTACGAGGTTTTGTCAGGTAGAGCAAGATGTACCCTGCATATAGCAAAATGTTGTCCTCCCAACCATCAGCCCATCTGAGCCCCTTCAGCGAGGGATCCTACCTGACCCAGGCCGCGAGTGGTTCCAGCAAGAGGGCAAATAGCAAAGGTGAGAGGGGACACCCCTGTCGCGTCCCCTGCCTAGGGTAAATGGCTCAGAGGTTTTGCTGTTAACTGTGACCTGGTCCAAAGTCTCAGAGTAAAGGAGACGCACCCAGCTGATAAAATTAGCGCCAAAGCCCTGTTTCTGTACGACTGCTATCATGTAGGGTAATTCAAGCGTGTCGAAGGCCATCGCTGCGTCCAACGACACCACCACAGCATCCTCCTGTAACGTATGACAACGGTCTAACACACCGTGAAGACGGCGCAGATTGAGCGCCGTGTTACGGTGGGGCAGAAAGCCCGACTTGTCCGGATGGACCAATGTGGTTAAAACTGGTTTAAGCCTGTTGGAAAGGACCTTGACCAGGATCTTTGGTTTGGTGTTTAGCAGCCAGATTGGCCTATAGGAGGCGCATACATTTCTCGGCTTTCCTTCCTTAGGGATGGCCACAATTGTGGCAATACGTTGATCTTGTGGCAGTGTGCCCCTATCCCTACTCTCCTCAAACATGCGTTTAAGGTGCGAGCTAACGCTGTCAGGTTTGACCTTGTACAGCTTGATCGGGAGACCATTGGGACCGAGGGCTTTTCCCGGCTGGAGGTCTCGAATGGCCCCACAGAGCTCCTCAGTAGTAAGAGGCGTCTCCAAAGTTTCCCGTTCAGTGTCCGAGAGGGTAGCTAGCCCAATATCAGGTAACAGGGCGATAGAGTCCTCTTCCGGCCGGTCAAACCCCCTACTGTAGACTTTTTGGTAGTATACTGCAAACTTCCTAACTATCTCAACGGGCTCCGCGATAACAGCCCCCGATTCAGTTCTAAGCTCAGCGACCACTCTCTGCGTCTGCTGCTTTTTGTCTAGCCAGGCTATGAGCTTGCCTGCTTTGTCCCCTTGATCATATATCCTACCTTCCCTATCTCTTGCCAGAGTCTTTGCTGCGTCAGTGGCCAGGGCCTTGTACTCCGCCGCTTTGAGTACCATCTGGTGCACAAGTTCTGGATGGCCTACAGTTTGTGCCTCGTTTTCCAATACCAAAAGATCTGTTTCCACAGCTAGCATTTGCGCCTCCCGTTTTTTCCGACGCCAGCGATCGCAGAGAGGACCTCCCCACTGGGTACGGTCCTAAAGGCCTCCCACAATACTACTGACGAGTCCACCGTGCCTTCGTTATTCTCGAAGTACTGGTCAATGGAGAGAGTGAGTTGTTTTTTCGTCTCCTCGCTGCGGAGGTACCAAGCATTGATCGGCGCCACACATCCCTCCCTCTGATCACCGACGGTAAAGTGAGCCCACACCGGGGAGTGGTTCGAGATGCCCCTTGCTAGGTGCTTGACGTCCTGAATCCTAGTGCCCTGGTGCATTGGCGCTAGGATGTAGTCTATGCGCAAGAAGGAGAGGCGTGGGCCTGAGAAGAAAGTATATTGCTTGTGTGTCGGGTTTTGGAGACACCAAAGGTCCAGGAGGCCAAAAGCTTCCAGGAAATCAGATATTCACATGTGCCCCGTCGCTATGTTCCTAGGCGGGTGTCTATCCGAGTCCCCCGAGACCACATCATTAAAGTCCCCACCTATTAGCAGTTGCCCCTCTGGAAGGGAAAGAAGAAGCCTGCCAGGTCCTGGAATGATTGGGTTTGAAAACCAGACGGAATATACGCTGTGACAAGGTTGAGCCTGCGCCCCTCCCACCTCCCCGAGACCACCGCAAAGCGCCCCAAAGGGTCGGATTCCGTGTGATCGATGACTAAGGGAAAGTTTCGATGCTAAAGGATCCCCACTCCCCAGGAACCCGAGGTGAAACCAGCATGGATCGCCAAAGATTACCCCCATCTATTCAACGCATGGCACGTATTCCCTAACAAGTGGGACTCCTGCAGGAGTACCACATCAGGGAGGTGTCGCTTAACAAATTGCAGTAAGATAGTCCTTTTGAGCTTGTTCCCCAACCCATTAACGTTCCAGCTTAGTAGTTTAAGACTTTTATCCCACTTCATAGCCATCAAAACATTTCAGTGTGGTATCAGCTCTGTGATTCCCAGTACATTTTTTAGGTCTCGTCCTATTCCATTCCGCAAGGAATGAATAGGACGAGACTATTGGGGGGAAACTAAGAGCTAAACTAAGCTCTCAAAAATGCGGATTTCCAAAAGTGCATGTGTCCCGTGTACGCGCTTCTATCCGCCTGTCTGCCTGCCTCGCATCACCACATCAAAGCCAGCCATCTGTTACTTCCCCAGCATGGTGCCGCCAGCAGCTTCACTTCAAAGGGATCCGCTCCGCCCCCTGCTGCATCAAAGGCTTTCATTTCGCGGCCGCGTTTATTTACTTTCATTTCGCGGCTGCGTTTTTTCTGCCCCTGTTAGGCTCGTTTTTTGTGCCTTTCTGCCCCTATTAGACTAGTTTTTTCCCGTTTTCTGTCCTTCTGCCCTCAGTTAGACTCGCTTTTTTGTGCATTTCTGCCCCTGTTAGACCCGTTTTTTGTGCCCTTCTGCCCCTGTTAGGCTCGTTTTTTGTGCCTTTCTGCCGCTATTGGACTCGTTTTTTCCCGTTTTTCTGCCCTTTTTGCCCTTTGTTAGACTTGGAGATCTCCTTTTACTTTCAAAACTTTAATGTCGTTAGGATGACGCTCTCTCAACATGAATCCCATCCTCCACAACTTCACGTTTTTACTAGCTACTCACACACTTTCAAATGCACCGCTAACACCATTTGTGCCGCTCCTGCCATCAGTAATACGCATCTTCATGCCCTTCCGCTCACGTACCTGAAGCATAAAATAGTTAGAAACAGCTCACGTCCCTCAGATCCAAAAACTTTCAATTGTCTAACCTACAATCTCATCATTCAATCTGCTCCTTCTCAACACCTACAGCCGGCAACAAGTCCTTTAAAACGAAGGCAGATTCCAACCAGCCCTTTTAAAAAATAATTAAAAAGAGTCACACAATCACAAAAGCTTCTTTGGCGCGCTTCTTTACAGTGTACTAATGCGTCCTGAAGTGTGTGATATTTTTTTATTAAAAATTGCACTCAAATCACAAACGTGCCCTCATGGTATTTCATGCTGCTGAAGTCGATAAGATAGTAGGGTGACCAGGCCTACAGATTTCAAATGGCTGCTGCGGCATTTTTTACTTCTGACCAGGGAACCAAAAAAAAGGAAATACAAATGCACCGCTACCACCATTTGGGCCGCTCCTGCCACCAGTAATACGCATCTTCATGCCCTTCCGCTCACGTACCTGCAGCATAAAATAGTTAGAAACAGCTCATGTCCCTCAGGTCCAAAAAGTTTCAATTGTCTAACCTGCAATCTCATCATTCAATCTGCTCCTTCTCAACACCTACAGCTGGCAACACGTCCTTTAAAACGAAGGCAGATTCGACAGTCCGTTCCTACCAGCCCTTTTAAAAAATAATTAAAAAGAGTCACGCAATCACAAAAGCTTCTTTGGTGCGCTTCTTTACAGTGTACTAATGCGTCCTGAAGTGTGTGATATTTTTTTATAAAAAATTGAACTCAAACCACAAACGTGCCTTCATGGTATTTCATGCTGCTGAAGTTGATAAGATGGTAGGGTGACCAGGCCTACAGATTTCAAACGGCTGCTGCAGCATTTTCTACTTCTGACCAGGGAAACAAACAAAAAGGAAATACTTGCGCCTTCCCTGGTTTTTAGATAAGGGCAAGTAAAAAATGTTGGGAGTGTTTTTTAGCCTTTTAGCAAACACACGGACACTTAGCAGTTGTTTCCAAATTTAAACTGATTTACATGCAAGTTAAACTTATCTAATTAACAGGCATGATTCTGTGTTTGAAAAAAGCATTTTACGTCTGTTTTGCCTGCCTGCTCTCTTATTCTTTTATAAGGAGCACAGCTCGTCTGTGCACTCTATTTCAATACAGCTCAGCGCACCACTGCAGTTTCCTCTCTTAACATCTAATTTACACATCACTGCATACCGACCTTTAGATGTCTAACTCTGAATTGGCTCTCTGCCCCTAGCTTCTTCTCAAATCTCACTCTTACTCTCACTCTTACTCAGCATCCCCCTCAATCTCTTTCCCTCACTCTCTTTTCATCCCTCCCCTGTCTCCCCTTTCCCCTCCCCACCTCCTCTCCCCCTCTCTCTCCTCTCCCACCCACGTCTCTCCCCTCTCTCCTTTCTTTCCTCTCTCTCCTCTATCTCCTCTCTCCCTCTCCACACTCTCCACTCTACTTACTCTCCCCTGTCCTCTCCCCTCTCTTCTCACTCTCTCCTCTCTTCTCACTCTCCTCTCTCTCCTCACTCTCCCCTCTACCCTCACCTCACTCCCCTCCCTCTCTACTGTTCCCTCCCTTCCCTCTCCTCTCTCCCCATACCACTCTCCACTCCCCTCTTCCCTCTCTCCTTACTCTCCCCTCTCTCCTCACTCTCCCCTCCCCCTCTCTCCTCACTCCCCCCTCCCTCTCTCCAATCCCTCTAGCCTCACTCTCCCCTCTCTCCTCGATCTTCCCTATCTCCCCTCCATCTTTCCTCTCCTCCATCTCCCTTCTTTTCACTCTCCCCTCACCTACTCTCCCCACTCCTCACTCTCCAATACCTCTCTCCCCTCCCTCTCTTTCCCCTCTTTCCTCACTTTCTTCTCTCTTCACTCCCCTCTCTCCTCACTCCCCCCTCTCCCCTCAGTCTCTTCTCTCTGTCTTATGATGTCTGCCCTGCCACCGTTTTCTTCAGACCCTCACCCTCACACCTCCTCACCATCACACCCTCTCACCCTCACACACCCTCACACACTCTCACTCACCCTCACACCCACACCCTCACCCTCACCCCCTCACCCTCACAACGCTCTCACCCTCACTCACCCTCACCCCCTCACCACTCACACACCCTTGCTCACCCTCACACCCCTCACCCTCACAACCCGCTCACCCTCACTCCCCCTCACCCCCCCACACACCCTCACTCACCCTCACAACCTCACACCCTCACCCTCAACCCCCTCACTATCACCCCCACCCCGTCACCCTCACACCCCCATCACCCTCACACCCCCTTCACCATCACACACCCTCGCCCTCACACACCCTCACTCTCACGCACCCTCACACACCCTCACTCACCCTCACTCACCCTCATACCCCCTCACCCTCACACCCCATCACACCCCCTCACCCTCACATCCCCTCACCCTCACCCTCACACACCGTCACACCCTCACCCCTCAACCTCACACACCCTCACTCACCTTCACACCGTCACCCCCTCACAACCCTCACCCTCACTCACCCTCACCCTCACTCACCTTCACCTATCATCACACACCCTCACACCTCCTTACCCTCACCCCCTCATCCTCACACACCCTCACACTTCCTCACCCCCTCGCCCTCACAACCCTCACTCCCTCACTCACACTCACACCCTAACCCTCACTCACCCTCACACACCATCACACACCCTCAAACACAAAGGAAAAAAAACAATTAATAAAGGTTGATTCATACGTATACTTTGTCATTAATTATCATACATACATCTTTATAGTCATTCGAATGATATGGAGAACCTAATATTTATTTTTGTTGAAAAAATACATGTTTTAAAAACTATAAGCTTAAACTCCATAAGTATTGCTTTTGAATTTTTTTTATTTCAAACAACATAATTAAGGGATTGCAGCTCATACGCATCAAAACATGTAGGTTTCAAACTACACAGCAAATATAGCTTCTACGTACCATTACTATAATTATTAATATTTAAAGATGGTAGAAAATCACAAAGTACAAAAGCACAAGGTTTAATACAAAAGAGTACCGTCAAAATAACACATTGTCAACCAAACAAATATAGCAACATGTGGGAAGATTCCCCCCCCAATTTTTTTTTGCCATATATTAAATAAAATTAAGCAAATATACATGAAATATAGAAAGTTAGAAACATTCCACAGCAGTACAATATATACATTCACAAGCCGAGTACGATCGCAAAAAAAAACCTTTAAAAAACATTACTAAACATTAAAAAACATGCCAAATATCTATACTATAGAAACTCTAGGTAAACAACAAAAAAAACATTAGATTAAATTGACAATTTACCTGTCAAACGACGCAGCTACAACACAGGAAGCACGACACACCTTCCACAAACGCTGGCTCGTGAAGATCTGGAAGTTTCCCAATTGACGCGACGCAATTGCAACGCTACGTAAGACAACGTTGCAATTTGATTGGACGGAATAGACGTCAATCAAAATGCAAGGTAAATGAGGGAAATAAACTAGAACGCTAACCTAAAAAACTTTGGCCGCGTTATGGCCCCGGGTAGCGTCTGCCATTTTTAGGCACAGGGAAACAGGCAAAAAGGGACTAATTCTAATACTAGGCCAATATCTGTACTCAGAACGCACACACATACAAACGCACACAGACACACACACACAAGCTCACAACAACACAACAACACACACTTACAACAGACTTACACTCACACCCACTCACTCCCCCTCACACCCTCACTCCCCCTCACTGCCTCACAGACCCTCACTCTCACACACCCTCACTCACCCTCACACCCTCACCCTCACACACCATCACTCACCATCACCCCCTCTCCCTCACACCCACTCATCCTCACACCTTCACACACGACTCACCCTCACCCACCATCACTCACCCCCACACACCATCACTCACCCTCACACCCCCTCACCCTTACACCCTCACAACCCCTCACCCTCACACCATCACCCACCCTCACTCACCCTCACCCTCACACAACCTCACAACCTCTCACACACCCTCACTCACCCTCACACCCTAACCACCCTCTCTCACCCTCACCTCCTCACCCTCACACCTCCTCAACATCACAAACCCTCACATCCTCACATCCTCACTCACACCCTCACCCTCACCCACCCTCGCACCCTCAAACACCCTCACATGCCCTCACTCACCTTCACACCCTCACACCCTCACCCCCTCATCCTCACACACCCTCACTCACCCTCACACCCTCATCCCCTCACCCTCACAACCCTCACACCCTCACTCACCCGAACACCCTCACCCTCACTCACCCTCACACACCATCACAAACCCTCACACCCCCTCACACACCCAATCACCCTCACACAACCTCACTCACCCTATCACCCTCATACACCCTCACTCACCCTCACACCCTCGCCCTCCCTCACACCCTCGCACCCTCACTCACCCCCACCCACTCACCCTCACACATCATCACTCACCATCACACCATCACCCTCACACCCTCATCCTCACACACCCTCACTCACCCTGACTCCCTCACCCCCTCACCCTCACAACACTCACATGGTCACTCACCCTCACACCCTCACCCTCACTAACCCTCACACACCATCACACACCCTCACATCCCCTCACCCTCACAACCCCTCACCCTCACATCCCCTCATCTTCACACAACGTCACACCCTCACCCCTCATTCTCACACACTCAAACTCACCCTCACACCCTCACAACCCTCACCCTCAATCACCCTCCAACTCCACCCTCCAACTCCACCCTCCAACTCCAACCCCACCCTCCAACGCCAACTCACCCTCCAAACCCAACTCCACCCTCCAACTCAACCCTCCAACCAACCCTCCAACTCCACCCTCCAACTCCACCCTCCAACTCCACATCCACCCTCCAACTCCACCTCCAACTCCTCCCTCCAAATCCACCCTCCAACTCCAACTCCACCCTCCAACTCCACCCTCCAACTCCACCCTCCACCCTCCAACTCCACCCTCCAACTCCAACTCAAACCTCCAACTCCACCCTCCAGCTCCCCCCTCCAACTTCACCTCCACCCTCCAACTCCACCCTCCAACTCCACCCTCCAAATCCACCTCCACCCTACAACTCCAACTCCACCCTACAACTCCACCCTCAAACTCCAACTCCACCCTCCAACTCCACCCTCCAACTCCACCCTCCAACTTCACCCTCCACCTCCACCCTCCACCTCCACCCTTCACCTCCAACTCCACCCTCCAATTCCACCCTCCAAATCCAACTCCACCCTCCAAATCCACCCTCCAACTCAAACTCCACCCTCCAACTCCACCCTCCAACTCACCCTACAACTCCATCCTACAACTACACCCTACAACTCCACCCTACAACTTCACCCTACAACTACACCCTACAACTACACCCTCCATCACTCAGGGACGCCACCACATCACTCAGGGACACCATCACATCACTCGGGAACACCACCACATCACTCAGGAACACCACCACATCACTCGGAGACACCACCACATCACTCGGGGACAACATCACATCACATCACTCGGGGACACCAGCACATCACTCGTGGAGACCACCACATCACTCGGGGACACCACCACATCACTCGGGGACACCATCACATGCTATAACTATTGGCATTGTAAATGACACAGCTATTAATTTAGCTATTTTCTAAAACAACAAATAAATAGAAAATTTGACATTTACAATACCAATAGCTCAAAATTTCCTATTGCGAGACCTATTGCATTGCAAATGCTTGTTATGAATATGTCTACATTCCTGGTGCGACCATTTCAAACAACCCACCCTACCCCCAACTGCCCGCATCCCAGCCCGCAGCCCCGAAACTGGACCCCCCTCCCTGCTTTCCTGCCTCGTAGGTTTCGAACTACCCACATCCCCAATTAGCAGAGCGCCTTTCGCCCAAACCAAACCCGAGAGTGAGGAGACCTCCCCCTCCCGAAGAACTCCTTAAGGGGGGAAAGAGTGCAATGGCCCCAGCTCCAGCCGCCATCCACGCCTGCCCCTCAGTGCACGACCTTCTTCCACCCAAGTACACACTCCTGAGGAGTTTGATCGCAGTCACAGCAGTTCATGTCCCGCCACCAACAGTTCAAGGTGTCACTCACCTGGGAGTCCCGAACCAGCTCAGTTAGGACAGGCCCTAGGTCTAACATCACATAACGTTATGTCTTACTGTTCGTAGGGGTCTATTTCGCGTGCCTGCAGCCACTAGCAGCAACCATCAGTTTCTCAAAGAGACCCCCACTTGGGGCTAGCTGACCTTGATCGCCAGGAGCGCTGACTCTGGGCGTCTGCCTCCGATTCCCTGCCGTAGATCCTGGCGATGTTGCCTGATTATCTCTCCAACCTCCAAGCTCTGCCCGATCCCGCGGCCGCGACGACTCCCTTTCAAGCCAGTCCTGCACATCTAATGGCGCAGTAAAGAACATGGACTTACCCCCTGCGATGACCTTTAGCTTGGCAGGAAAGAACATCATGTTTTTGAATCCCCGTCCTCGGAGTGCTGCCTTCTAGCCCGCGTAGGAACGCCTCTCCCGTTGGACCTGAAGCATGAAATCGGGAAAGAAGCGGATTGTGGCGTTCTCATATTGCAAGTCTCCCATCTGTCTAGCTGCCTGGAGATAGCGTCCCAATCCCTGCAATATAGGAGTTTCATGATGATTGTCCTTGGCGCACCCGGTTTAAGTTTCGGACCGGCGCGCAGTGGGCGCGTGCTATTGTAAATATATTAGACAGGCGCTTAGGCTTGAGGTGGGCAAGGATAAGGTCCTCCAAGAAAAGTTCAACACTGGGCCCCTCCATTCCTTCCGGCATTGCCACCACGCGTATGTTGTTTCTGCAGGCGCTCCCTTCCTGATCCTCCAGCTTGAGAGCCATCTGCTTGTGCTGGTGCACCAGTTCATTAACACGTGTTTCTAAGGTTTTTGAGGAGGTCTGCAACTCTGATGTCGTTCACCTTGGCCTTTTCCGTGGTCTTGCCCAGGTCCGCTCGGAGCAGATTGACCTCAATCGAGATTTTGTCAATTTTCGTCTCCAGGTTGATGCCCAGCGTTTGTATCG
Organism: Lissotriton vulgaris; assembly: GCF_964263255.1. Classification (NCBI taxonomy): domain Eukaryota; kingdom Metazoa; phylum Chordata; class Amphibia; order Caudata; family Salamandridae; genus Lissotriton; species Lissotriton vulgaris. Next base: position 1,184,080,377 of record NC_141689.1, read on the forward strand.
CCGGCATAATGGAGGCCAAGGGCGGCTCTTTCGGGCCTGCTAGTTCTTCAGGTGCTGTACCGGCTTGGGCCTGCCCCAGCGGGACGGCATACTTGTCCAACTTGTTGGTCTGGGCGGCCATATTTGTTTTAGGCCTCATAACGGCGACTTCTGTGCAGTGAGAATCGCGCCGCGGGCCTCACCTCCCTCAAGTCCGAGTCAGAGCGATGGAGTGGCTGGACCTCACTTCCAGCGCGGGCCCCCTCATCTTTTCCCGGGGAGATGCCTCGTTGGTCTCAGCCCTGTCTTTCAGGTGTATGTTAGTGGAGTTAATCCGCAGACTCCACCACATTCTGGATCCCCCCACGGCCTCCTCGCTGGCATCTGCCGCGTCCAGCTCAGCCCCGAGCAGCCCTTTCTAAGCCCAGGCATCTTTTACCTCCTTTGCAGCTTCTTGGCGTTCTTCCAGCCTCCAGGCCCTGGTCCGCCTCCCCACGATCCACCTCATCCACTACTGTCTTCCTGCAGGACAGTACAGCCTCATGTCAGGAGCAGGGCCCACTAGATTCAAGACGGCCCATGCTGTCCTGCCGGCCCCAGCGCTCCACACCACTGGATCGATTTCACCGTCCATCTCCCGCACTGATCCCTCTGGCCCCGGAGGTCCTCCCCAGGCCTATCAATACTGGCCCTGGGCACAAGGTCCGCGGTCGCGGTGGTATGTCAGTCTCTCTCAGTGCCTGGCCTGGCAAAGTTCAGGATCCTGTCTCTTCTCTGGGCAGCCCGGGCCCCCGGTCTAGATCTCCATGGGTAATGCTGCTCAGACCACGCCCGGCACCGGAGCGGTGCATCAGTCACTGGGGCCGAGGTTCGGCCCACACAAAGTTCAAGGAAGTTCCAAGGTGTCCACTCACCTCCGTGGACCCCCTTCACCGATGTTGTCTCCGGTTGCTGACTCCAAGCAAGCCCCCCGCGCTCACCGACTCCTCGCGTGCAGGCCTCAAGCCGGGGGCTCGCGTGATAAGCGTGTCCGGCCGAGCTGTTCCAGCGCCTCCGCCGGCTGGCCGGGCCCTACAGTGCGGGAGCTTTTTCTCAGTGACGGAAGCGTGTTTGGCCCCCAAAGTTTCTGTCGCCTGCAGCGATCCGCAACGGCTCCTGCAGGATCACGTTAGAGTGTGCCTCGGGCGGATAGAGAACGGCTGTCACAGGGGAAAGACTTAGCTTCGGTGGAGCTTCCCTTCTAAGCGACCATCTTTGATGGCGCCTGGCTACGCCCCCCCTGCTGACTTTCTTGATGTACACTGTGTCTCCTGATTGTGGGACGGGATCTGGCTTTGCAGGACCATTGTAGCTTTTGTTGGTACCATAAAACATGCTTAGAAAACAATTCTGCTGCCTTTGTTAGATGAGACAAATAGCCATACATTTCTTTTTCTAGTACCTCACAACTTGTTTCTGCATCTGTGTTTCTTTGGGATAGAGGATGCTGCATTTCAATAGTCCTCCCTGTCAATATCTGATGGAGTGTGAGGTGAAAATCAGTACTTGGTGTGTTTCGTAGTGCATATAATGCAATTAGAAGGCAGTGTAGCCATATTTTGTTTAAAGTTGCTGATATTTTGCTAATTTTGTTTTTTAGAAGCCCACTGAGGCATTTTACCATTCCATTACTTTGTGGGTGATAAGGTGAAGTCAGTTTATGCTTTATTCCTAACATTTCTGTGATATGCTTGAAGATATCATTTGAGAAATATGTTCAATTATCTGATCTTATTGCTTCTGGCTCACCCATCTAGGTATAAACTCTGCTACTAGTAAGTTAGCAGCTGATTTAGCACCACAATGTACACATGGACCTTCTTCTATCCATATTGAAAATGGACAAACTAAAACTAATAGATATCTTTATCTAACATATCTACAAAGTCAATGTGCAATGCTCAGAAAATACCTTGTAGGTGTTGTATTGTTGCGGTGATCACTTTTAGAGTTGATTTTGGGGAATATTACGACAGGTTTGGCACTCCCCTAAATACATATTTACCATCTCATGTAAGTTTGGTATTAGCCATTCCAATTGCATCTCAGTGCATATAGGAGTAATGACAGTGTGTGCAGGCGATGTATTTGATTTAAAGCAATGATCAGTAGCTGTTGGGGCATCACTGGTTTGCCTGTAGTGCTTTGCACGAATATCCAGTCAGTACTAGGTTGTTGACATCCACTCTATTTCCAGAGATCTTTCCCAAACTCAGATGCTGCCTCTTGCACTTCTCTGAGATGTAGCTGGGAATGCTCAACATATGGTATTTTTCTTAACATGTTTATCTCATCTGTCCTATTTTCTTCATTCTCCTCTTTTGTGACCTGCATAGAATATTTGGTGTGTTTGTTGTGTGCCTCTAGCTGCTTCTTTTGCTATTTGATCTGCAAACCCATTTCTTCTAGACAGAAAGTCCTGTTCTCCAGTGTGTGCTGAACATTTCACTACCATCGCTCTATTTGGTAATTCTAGCGTTTCAGTGATGAGTTCTAAAATTACTGCTGGTGTTCCATCATTTTAGAAGAATCAAACACCCACGGTCTTACAATAATTAAAGAGGCCTACGAATTGTTGCATCTCTTTCACTGTTTTAGGCTCTGTCTTTTTCCTGATACACTCTTCACTTTCTGTTATACATCTTCGTTCTAGGGGGGATATTAATTGGCCCATGTAATGCTCTGCAGGTACTGCGTATTGTAATTTATCTTTTTCAACTTTGTACCCTCTTTGTGCTAACATGGTTAACAAATTGGTGGTCTCGTTTCTGCACTGCTCTTCTGACCTGCTACTTATTAGGATGGCATCAACATATTGCAGCAGAACATTGTCACACTGGATGTTTGAAAGGTAATTTTTGACTACCCTGTTAAATATACTATTGGACTCACATTACCCTTGTGGCAGACAAGTATACAAATACTGGGTTCCTCTGTAGGTAAATGCTGTTAGGTATTGTCTTTCAGGGTGCAGGGAAAGCATTTTTCAAATCAGCACTGAAAAATGCGTTGCATCAGCTGGAATGTTTGCTAATAATATTGAAGGATCTAGGACCACTGGTAACTCGGGTACCACTATAATATTGAGTGGGCGAAAATCCTGAACCACCCTCCATGAATCCCCCTTTGATTTCTTTACTGGGTATCTAGGAGTATAACAGGGTGAAACTCCTGGATATAGTACTCCCTGCTGCACCAATGCTGTAATAGTAGGTGGTATCCCCTCATCTGCTTCTTCGGACAAAGGATACTGCTTAACCCTAGATACCCTAGATAAAAGTGCTCCTGCCTTTATGCTAATATTTATTGGTGTTCCTGTCTGTATCAAATCTACATCGTATGGTCCTGTTGTACACAACTGTGGTGGTACATTTGCTAAATCTTGGTATTTCATAGAGTTGTGAATTGGTTTGAATGTGTTTACCTATCTATTATTTACCACCACAGTGGAAGTTGTTGGCTTACTGTCTCCAAACAGTTGTTCATTGCGTAGGAGTTATTACAATTTAATCTATGGTTATCAAGAGTAGCGTGTGCTGCAACTGCTCTGATGGAGGTGTTCCTTGGCATCTGGACAGGCGTTCTTTTGGTATTTCTACTAATCTTCCCTTCAGTTGGGGTGCATTTGCTATTATACCATATACTCCCTTTATAAATCTTTTTTCTTCAGTGGGCCTGGCTCTGTATTGTTTATTGATCTCTGCTCTCATAAGTAACATCATTCCGCTTTTTTCTAAAACCCCTGGATTTTGTAGACCAATGTGCCATCTGTGCCAAAATGAATAGTCATATTTAGTTTGGATATCATATCCCTTCCTAAAAGATTAGCTGTAGATGATGATGAGTATAACAGTTTTTCATCTACTAAAGCTTCTCCTGTTTCCATCTCACTGTTTCTGTCAATGGAACCCTATTTACTGCCCCAGAGAATCCTTGTATCCATAGCTGTATTTGATAATGGGATCTTTCCTTCTTTGATGCATGATTTTGCTGCCCCTGTATCTACTAGGAAGGTATATAGAATTTTGTTTATGGCAACTGTCACAGTGGGTTCCTCAGCCAATCTGTGTGTCACTGATAATACTAAACACATTTGAGGGCTCTGTGGGCCCCTTTATTGTATGTATTGTTGCTGCTGATCATTGTCTCACATATTCACATAGAATGGATTTGTTCCTGCCATTACTACCATTCCTCCTTATGTTTGCTGTCTTAAGGGGTTTCTTTGCTGCTGCTGGATTTGTGGATTCTGATAACCTTGGAGGATATTTTGTTGGGGTGGAATAAAAATGTGTTGTCCTTGTACCAAGTTAATTTGCAGGAGCGTGTTCTGCATCTATTGTCCCTGTTCCTGTATCTACATTGCCTGTGCTTGCTTATCGGCTTTCTTGTAACTGTGCTCTCTTGCCATGTGGCCTATTGTATGGCAGTAGAAGCATTCTATCGCCTTTCAGTTGCCCATATTTCCTCTAAAATGTCCTTTTCCCCTTCCACTACTTGACCAGTTCCCTCTGTAATATTGCTGCTGTGGTTGTCACATTATATATGGGCGGGCCGTGGCAGCCAATACTGCCCCTTATGATGTTGTCTTTTTAAATTTCTGTTGTACTAGTCTTGCAGTTGCTCCTTCATTTTCTGTTTGTTTTTCTTTCTCCTTTCCTACTTTCTTTTTGGAAAAGTGTATAATATGTGCCAGGATTTCCATCCAAGGCTTTTTTTCCAACCCCACTATATGCTCTAAATTGGCCTGTACATCTGCTGGTAGCCATCTTTTTATGTTATATAAGAATATAGTGTTACTTCCTTCATACTCCCATGCTTTCCCAGTCTCTTGACTGCACATTTCTTTCATTCTATTTACATATTCAGTTATATTTTCATCTGGTCTCATTGTTTCTGCCATCATGCCTCCTATATCTGGTTTATTGGGATAGTTTTTCCTTAGTGCTTTCCACATTTCTGTTCTGTAATTGTGAAATTGAGAACCATCAAACTGTTCTGAAACTGTTGTCAGTTTGACTCCCAATTAACCCACTCAATAGACTTTTATATCTCCTATAGCTAAGGTCAATCCTGCAGCATGTCTTTCAAACCTACTTATCAGCTCTGTCTGACAGGGCAGTAATTTGTTTTGTAGTCCTTCTTTGTCCATTTGTGGCCATGGGGTATATTGAAGTGACCTGCTCCTTTCTGAATTAATGGCAATTGTATTATTCCATTATTTATTGCTTTGGTGTCTATATCATTATAGCCATCCCCGCCACGAATTCCTTGTTTAATTTGGCTTCTAGATTGTTGTATTGAATACTTTTCCCACACTCCAAGACATTTTCTAATATAATCATAATCCCAGTCAGGGTCCCCTCCCCACTCCTGATGCATCTTTCTGCTATTGCCATGTGATCTGGGTCAAATGATCCTTCCCTGGGTCATGGTCTCCTCTCTGGGGTGCCTGTCCTTCTGTTCATCCAGCTAAATAATCACAGAAGGGGTTCACATATATATCTCCTTTCTTTTCAGATAATATCTGTTTAGGTGTGAGATCTCTACTTCTTACTCTATTATTACTTCTCACATTGCAACATTGACAGCTGAACTCATACTGCTAGCTGTCATTCCTGGTCTTCTAACTTGCTCTCCTAAATGTGCCGGTAACCTGTTTGCTATTCCATTGAAGTTTGTAGTTTTCATCCATGGTACTATACTGTCACTGTTTTCCCCTACTGCGTTATCTGCATTTAACACTTGTGTTGGTGAGCGTCGCGGCATAATATTATGATTATGTATATTCCCTGACATGAGTGTGTGTGGGGATGTGGGCTTTGAGGAATAGTGTGACGGTGCTTGTAATGGTGATTCGATTAGGTCTTCTAATACTTCCTCTTCTTTCTCTGTGTTTCATTCTCCTTCTGAGGCAGCATCTGTTTGCTCCTCATACTGGACCCAATTATGTGCAGCATCTTTTAATTTTTCATGTCTTATTTCGTTTATTTTAAATAAAAGGTGCCCTGTTCGCCATCTTCCAATTATAGGTCCAGTTCCCACATTTCTTTGAGCTACCCTGTTTCCTGTGCCTGTACACCTTCCAAACAAGAGAGTTTCCCAGATAAACCAGAAAGGACTGGGTAGAGATAATGTTAAAAAAGGGGGTTTCCTTTCTGTGTTCTTCGGTTATTACCATTTAGCACATAGCAGATATTCCCAATCAATTTGTTAACATGACACGAAGAAATATTAAAACTCTATAGATTCCTCATTTCTCTCAAATGTATTATTAGGAAATAGCCTGGTTGAAATTTTACAATACACAATTAGAAATTAAAAACAATATAAAAACAATATGCAATCAACTGCTCAATTCAATGATATTCAAACTCTACACATTTTTAACTTGAATTCTGAGTCTTTGCTTGCAAGTATTACACAAATTCAATATAAAACATGAAAATTAATACAATTTTATACAATTCATACAAATAAAAATAAAAATCACCTGGAGTCCTTATGTCGACGCGTTTCGGTGCTTGAGTTTAAGTCGAGTAAACACCTTCCTCAGGACTGAACTTTATTAAAAACCAGATATCTTCTTTCTAAAAAGACGAATACATACAGTTAGTCTCAAAATTTCCTAAATGAGAGAATGGGTCCCTACTCTTACATGCCATGTATCTATCTGTGTATCTTGCATCTTTTTACATTGACCAATATTCATTGCTTACTTTTATTGCTTGTTATTCATTATTTTTGTGGGGTACTGAACCATCAACTTTACTTTCTAGGTCCTCTTCGTGGGTATATTTCATATATCTCAACCACGGTGCCTATAAAAATAGGTAGACATGTGGTCAAAAATGTTTTTGTTCTTAAGTTGACCAAAGAGTTTAGTTATTTAGACAAATACTTTGCCACTCTTACTTACTTCACTATTGGAGTTGCGGTCATAACTTTTGCAACCCCTTCAAACTTGGTTCTGTAATTATGCTACTATATTGTGTATATTCTGCGCTGATTAAAATCATGGTATTCCGTCCAGAACCTAAAGGATAAATTATAACATTGTTGATAGCCCCAGGTCACTCTAAAGAGTGAGGTCAATATTTTCTGATGTCCTGCCCAACTTACTTTAGAACTTTAGTGCTGCGTGAGGCTTCGGAAATTCTGACGGTAACTTTACGGGGATTCGCGGGGATTATTTGCTTTCTTTATCTCCCTTTTTTTTCGTTTTCAGCTCTGCCTTTCAATTTGAGGAGGATCCACCTGTCGGTCGAGAAATGAGGTCAGCGGTCAACAATATCTGTATTTCCCACATTCCTATCTTTACATTTGTGGATGCGATATCTAATAAATGAAAGGTTCGTCTAGACAATACGAGTGCAGACATGTTGCTAGTTGGATACTTTTGCAAAACATGCCGTTTTTCTTACAAAGATTTCCCACCCCTTCACCTAATCCTCGGGGGAATAATTAGTTGGCACTGTGGATTTTACAATTTAACTCTGCTTCACAATGCCTTCTCTCTAGAGTCCCCGCACGAGTCTACATTATGCTCAAGACAAGGCAGCTTGCGCGGTCTCTCACCTGTATACGCGTCTTTGTCTCTATCACGTCCTCTCGCGGTTTAGTCTGCTGCGAGAGTGTGGAAATGCCCTGCTTTTTATGAGTCCAGCTATCCCTCTAAATTGGATAATTATTAAATTCATTGACTTAATTATGTTCCATTCATGGCCATATGTCCGCCATTTTAGTAGCTTTTGCATTCCCTACGTTTCTAGTCTCGCAGTAGTACATAGTATTTGTGTGGACTACTGTTGTTACTTGATGGTTAATACATAGCGTGCTGCATCGTTAGAGCTCTCTTGTCGTACCCTATATTTGGTGTTAGTTATTACTAATAGTTATACGATATTAGTGCATCATTGTTAGATTTACACAATATCCTACCCCTCTCACAGCCATTGTGAATAATAATAGGCATACAAAGAAAATATCAATTCCATACTGATATAGTGTGTGTTACTGTTACATAGAGAACAATAACAAAACCCAAAATCATGCTGTAAATCATAGAGCATCATATAGGGCTATAAGGTGTCTTAATTTTATTGACTGTATATTCCAATTTATGAGGCATTGTTACCACCAACAATTTGGTAAAACTAATTTTGTGCTTATAGTAATCGGTACACCTTGTACACCAAAAATAACTATATGATTCTGAATGACATTAGAGTAAGCCTATGATCAATGCAAGCATCAAAACTGCTACCAGTAAAGGTAGAAAGTGTGTTTGAATGTTGTAACGATGATAAACTTGTTCTTCTTAAGGATAATAACTGTCAAGCATTGTATAAATATGTAACCGAGCCATGTCTCATCATGCATATTTACAACAACGACATATCGGTCCTGCTAAGAATGTATCAATATTGCAGAGATATTTACCCTGTTTTGTATTTAAATAATAAGATTGTTCGAAAAAAAAAATTATTTCTTGACCAATAAGGTATTCTTATAAAAATCAGTCTTTGAAAGATCTGATTGAGACTACAAAATCCGCACTTTAGCAACTACTAAAATGGCGGCGGTAGAATCGAATCCTCTAGATTGGTAAGATACATCATCTTGCATAACTACAACAACGACATATCGGTTCAGCCAAAAAGGTATTAATATTGCAGAGATATGTATCCTGTTGAGGATCCAGATAACAAGATTGTTCGAAAGAAGAATGAACTGTTTGTCCAAAAATGTTTTTTTATAAAAATTGGTCTCTGAAAGATCTGACCGAGACTATAAAATCGGCACTTTAGCAACTGCCAAAATGGCAGCGGTAGAGTTGAATCCGCGAGAGGGGTAGGATATAGTGTAAATTTAACAATGATACACTAATATCGTGTAACTATTAGTAATAACTAACACCAATTTAGGGTACGACAGGAGAGCTCTAACTATGCAGCATGCTATGTATTAACCATCAAGTAACAACAGTAGTCCACACAAATACTATGTACTACTGCGAGACTAGAAACGTAGGGAATGCAAAAGCTACTAAAACGGCGGACATATGGCCATGAATGGAACATAATTAAGTCAATGAATTTAATAATTATCCAATTTAGAGGGATAGCGGGACTTATAAAAAGCAGGGCATTTCCAAACTCTCGCAGCAGAGTAAACTGCGAGAGGACGTGATATCAAGACGAAGACGCGTATACAGGTGAGAGACCGCGCAAGCTGCCGTGTCTTGAGCATAATGTAGACTCGTGCGGGGACTCTAGAGAGAAGGCATTGTGAAGCAGAGTTAAATTGGAAAATCCACACTGCCGACTAATTATTCCTCCGAGGATTAGGTGAAGGGGTGGGAAATCTTAGTAAGAAAAACGGCATGTTTTGCAAAAGTATGCAGCTAGCAACATGTCTGCACACGTATTGTCTAGACAAACCTTTCATTTATTAGATATCGCATCTATAAATGTAAAGATAGGAATGCGGGAAATACAGATATTGTTGACCGCTGACCTCATTTCTCGACCGACAGGTGGATCCTCTGCAAATTGAAAGGCAGACCCGAAAACGAAAAAAAAGGGAGATAAAGAAAGCAAATAATCCCCGCGAATCCCCCTAAAGTTACCGCCAGAATTGCTGAAGCTTCACCCAGCACTAAAGTTCTAAAGTATGTTGGGCAGGACATGAGAAAATATTGACCTCACTATTTAGAGTGACCTGGGGCTATCAACAATGTTATAATTTATCCTTTAGGTTCCAGACGGAATTCCATGATTTTAATCAGCGCAGAATATACACAATATAGTAGCATAATTAAAGAACCAAGTTTGAAGGGGGTGCAAAAGTTATGACCGCAACTCCAATAGTGAAGTAAGTAAGAGTGACAAAGTATTTGTCTAAATAACTAAACTCTTTGGTCAACTTAAGAACAAAACATTTTTTGACCACATGTCTACCTATTTTTATGGGAACCGTGGTTGAGATATATGAAATATACCCACGAAGAGGACCTAGAAAGTAAAGTTGATGGTCCAGTACCCCACAAAAATAATGATTAACAAGCAATAAAAGTAAGCAATAAATATTTGTCAATGTAAAAAGATGCAAGATACGCAGATAGATACATGACATGTAAGAGTAGGGACCCATTCTCTCATTTAGGAAATTTTGAGACTAACTGTATATATTCGTCTTTTTAGAAAGAAGATATCTGGTTTTTAATAAAGTTCAGTCCTGAGGAAGGTGTTTACTCGACTTAAACCCAAGCACCGAAACGCGTCGACATAAGGACTCCATGTGATTTTTATTTTTATTTGTATGAATTGTATAAAATTGTATTAATTTTCATGTTTTATATTAAATTTGTGTAATACTTGCAAGCAAAGACACGGAATTCAAGTAAAAAATGTGTAGAGTTTGAATATCATTGAACTGAGCAGTTGATTGCATATTGTTTTTATATTGTTTTTAATTTCTAATTGTGTATTGTAAAATTTCAATCAGGCTATTTCCTAATAATAAATTTGAGAGAAATGAGGAATCTATAGAGTTTTAATATTTCTTCGTGTCATGTTAACAAATTGATTGGGAATATCTGCTATGTGCCAAATGGTAATAATTAACAGAAGAACACAGAAAGGAAACCCCCTTTTTTAACATTCCTGTGCCTGTACCCCTTTTGAATTTTTTTAATAGTTGTTGGATTTAGGTACTTTTGGTGGGTTTTCATATCCTGCTGCTCGGAGCAACTGATTCGGGTACATTTCTACATATGAAGTGGTTGTGCGGGGCGTCGTGGGCTCTGCCTCTGTATCTTTATTCTTATCTTCAAGGGGGCTGTTAATTGCCTGTTCTTTTTTATTCTCAGAGCTGTTTTTAAATATAAACCATAAGCTAAGAATGAATTCCCTTTTAATTTCTTTCTTTTATATTTAGTTCTGATGAATGTTAATGTGTGCGATACAAGGTCTTTATCAAATGAACCATCTTTTGACCATGCATGCAAATATTTTGTTGTTTCCTTGTGCCAGTCTTGGTTATATTTGCTTATTCTTTTCATGTTGATTGGAAATGTCTTTAGCATGTGTTCTAGGGGAGACCCTATTTTAACCTCTGAATGCACACCTTTTTTAGTAGATTTGTAAGAATCTCTATTTTTTCTATTCATCTTGTATGCCTGTAATACGTGTTGCATTCTGCATGCAATGTGTCTAAACTTTTTATCTAGTATTTGGTAGTTGACTGCCCTTCTATCTGTTTGGACTATTTTAGTTCTCTTTAGAGCCTTTATTTATGTAGTTCAAAAATATTTGTTTTTTTATTCAAAGGTACATCTGATGTGAACCATATCTGCAGAGTGGTATCATGAGTTTGCCAGTCCTCTATGGACTTACTCTTTTAGATGTATATTCTCTTCAGATCTTCCAGACCTGCCTGGTCTGGGGTTGACTCTCTAACATTAGAATGAGGTTTGGTCTACGCCTTTTAGACCTATTTCTCCTCTCTCTCTCTATCTCTCTCTCTCTGTCTCTCTCCTCTCTCTCTCCTTCTTTCGCTATCTCCCTCTCTCTCTGATGTGCTTTCCTTACCAGCCTGCGGTGTGGAGCTTACTTATGCATACCCTAGATGCCTTGTGCATGTTTAACATTACACATTTGTTTTTACTTTATCACAAGCTTACTTCAATTGTTTCAACTTACTTGTTATAAGTCAAGATTTCAGCATTGGCCTCACCTTATAACAGCCACCACCTCAGATGGAGAACTACCCATGAGAAGAGACAGACTGTTGATCAAACAGGCGTCTGCTTACCTTCTTAAAGAAATGTGCAGTCCTATTACCATTGGGCAGTCTTCTGTCTGTTAGTTGCTGTTGGCGATGACCCTATTGACCTACTGGCTCGCTCGCCAGAATGTTGGTTAGACCTTGATCAAAGTAGAAAAACAAGCAAGAGTGAGTGATAAAGTATAAAGAGTTTATTTTACAGCAGCTGGGAGAGTGAGGAACCCTGGTAGGATTGTCATGCAACTCTCAAATTGGCTACAGAAGCTAGCCCTTTACATAGTGTATTATTGTTGAATCATAGATACTAACCATGTGATGGATAATTGCCATATTTGAGCAACATTACACAATTAAAGCAAAGCCTCTCACCCTCCTTCATTCATTGGAGCAATCACTCCCACCCTCCTGACTACGTGTTCTAAATGCTATCCAGCTACATATTATTTGGTTTGTGTAATCTATGAGTCCTAAAACTCAGCCCCATCAGAACATGTTATTGAACTGCATGTTATTTGATTTGTGCAATCTGACTAAGTCTATCTGACTATGTGTCTATTTCTACATCCTCAACATAAAGAGAGCACTTGATCTTACTCTTGTTGCAATGTATTTTGATCATCCCTGTGTCTTTCTTTCCCTACTAAATTGACCTCAAAACTGATTGGCTTAGTTGCATCTCTGCCCTGGTTACACCTCCTTGCATGATCATTCTCAATATTGGTTTGTTTGATGTAAAAGGGACTTCGGGATTTGTTTGTTTTATTGATTTCTAGCTCCCATCAATATGTATCCAAAGTTACTCTCTCTGAGCCTGTCCACTGTAATTTATAAACTCGAAGCATTGGGGACATACTGCTGTCTAATCACGTAGTGTCCTGTACTGCTAAAGGTGAGGCTATTTAGTGATATTTTCTCTGGGTCCTCAAAGTCTGTACTAACACTTTCTATACTAACAATATATAATAATTGCTTAGTGTTTATCCTTATTTTAGTTAGGTAGGAGTAGGAATAGTAATTATTTTTGGTTTAGTGTCCAGTACTTTCTCTCAATTTAGTTAGTTATAGTAAGAATAGTATTTTTTGTTTCTGGTTTGTGTCCAGCATTTTCCCTTAATTTACATAGGTTGGAGTAGGAATAGTCATTTTTTCTAGTTTAGTGTCCAGCACTTTCCCTGAATTTAGTGAAGTTGGATTAGGAATAGTCATTTTTTATGGTTAAGTGTGTGAATGTGTGTACTTAATGTTTTGGTTAACCTTGTAACTGCTGGGCAATTTCTCCCCACGTGCTGAGCCTTTCTAGGATATTTGGGGTAATTTGTGCTTAGGGATTTATAACTTTTTTGCCACGTAAGCTATCCATGTCAAATTTGCATCCTTTTTTTCCAACATCCTGGGGATCCTAAAGGCACCCAGGGTTTCTGGATTTCCCTGAAGTGGACTGAGAAATTAGCCAAAATACAACAAAATGTTGGGGTTTGGGGGAAAATTTTGAAAAAAGTGCTAAAGATGAAAGTGTCTGTTTTTCCTCTGCAAATTGTATCAACTAATGGTTTGCTGTGCTTAAATCACCATCATCCCAGCTTTCAGGAACAGGCAGACCTTTGTCAGAAAACCAACATTTTCTTCACAGTTGTGGCATTTTAGTGGGACTAAGCCTAGTTCTCCTTTTTTTGTGCTTTCAACATCCTTTCAGTTAGTGGTAGAAATTGATGTGAAACTAATAATGGATCCTGAAAATCTATACATTTCTGAAACGTAGACAAAATCCCAAATTAAGCATCTGTGTAGATCCTTCAAGGTTTTCCTATAGAAAGTAACAGTTGAAATAAAAAATATTGAAAACAAGTTGAAAAAAACAGCCATTTGTGCCTGCATTTTCATCTTTAACTTTTTCTAAGTATGGCAGAGATTTAAAAGCAATATCCCATTACATCCACTGGTCCCTTCTAGTTGTGGGGGTATATAGAACTTGTAAGTTCACCAAGAACCCAAGGTGCCCAGAGCCAATAACTGAGCTGCACTTTGCAATGGTTTTTCATTGTGTACCGGATATACAGCAATTGTTATGGTATTTTATGTTATGTGACATTTATTAAGCACATATATCACCAGACGGTCTCATAGCGCTGCATCAGCAGTTACCATAGGTCACAGGGAGGGCGAGCTGAGGGAGAGGTGATTCGAATAAAAAGGTTTTAAAGGACCTGCGGAATTTCTTGTGGTCGCCTTCTGTTCTGAAAGGTAATGGCAGTGTGCTCCAGATAGAAGGGACAATTTTGGAGAATGACCTGCCGCCATATTTGACGGACCGCGTTTTGGGTATGGTTAGGAGATGTCTGCTGGATGAGCTGAGCGTTCTTGGGGATGATATGCTATTAGTTTATGCGCTAGGTAGCGGGGTCCCTTACTGTTTAGGGTGTTGTGTACGAGGCAGCAGATTTTGAAAGTGATCCGTTTTTTAATGGGTAGCCAGCATGGGGACTTTAGGTAGGGGGCGGAGGGTGAACAGGGGGAGATTAAGGACCAGTCTTGCTGCGGTATTCTGTAGAACCTGGAGCTTGGTTAGGTGAGTTTCATTAATGGATGCCAACAAAGCGTTGCCATAGTCATGAAGGCTGATGATTAATCCTTGCACTAATGGCATACGAGAGCACAGTGGTATCTATTTGAAGATTTTTCTCAGGCTACGCATTAGCCCGTAGCATGTGCGCACTACCTGATTGACATGGTTAGACATGGAGAGATTGGTGTCTATGAGTATGCAAAGGTTGCGAGCTATTGATTTTGGGGGAGGGCAGGGACCTAGAGCAGAGGGCCATCAGTCGTCAGCCCATAGCTGTTGTGACTTTCCAAAGAGGAGGATCTCTGTTTTCCCGGCATTGAGTTGTAGGTGGTTAGTGGTCATCCAGTCCTTGATGTCTGTCATACATTGTTTGAATTTAAGTTTAGTGGAGGTAGGGTCTGGGCCAAGGGTGATTAATAGTTGGGTGTCGTCAGCCTATGATACTGTATCAAAGCTGTAAGCTTTAATTATTTCATTTATTGAAGAGGGTAGGGCTTAGTATAGAGCCCTGGGGAACACCCTTATCTATGGACTGGCTTCTGGAGGTGAAGGTTCCGATTTGGACTTTGGACGGTCGGTGAGGTAGTTCAGTGCAGTGCCTTCGACACCAAGCTCCCATAGGCGGCTCATAAGAATATCAAGGGAGATGGTGTCAAAGGCAGCCGACAGATCCAACAGCGCCAGGATGACAGGTGATTTGGCGTCAAGGGCGAGTTTGATATTATCTACCATCTCCAGCAGGGCTTTTTCGGTGCTGTGCAAGGCCAGAAAAATCAGACTGGGAGAGGTCAAGCAGGTTGTTATTCTCAAGGTATTTTGACAGTTGTTTATTTACTATTGTTTCTAGGACTTTCCCAAATAGAGGTAAAAGGGAGATGGGTCTGATATTGTTGTGATCTTTGCGGTTAGAATTAGGCTTCTTTAGGATGGGTTTTACGATGGCCTCTTTCCAGATGGTGGGTACGGTGGAAAGGGACAGTGAGTTATTAAGTAGCATGGTCAGTCTGGGTATTAAGGTAGGTCCGTTTTTGGATATTATCTGGACAGAGGCAGGGTCGGTGGGGGAGCCAGATTTGATTCTGGAAAGAGTGGATAGGACTTCTTCCTTTGTGGTTGGGTGGAAATCTCTGAGGGGGTTTAGATGCGGTCTGACTATGTCCGGGACCCTATCTGAGGGGGGAGTACCATCATCTTGTGGGAAGGAGCTGTGGATGATGTTAATTTTATCCACGAAAAAGACTGAGAGGGAGTCGGCCCACTGTTGCGAGGAGGTCTGAATTGGTTGGCATGCTGGGGGGTTGGTGAATTCTTTCATGATCTTATAGAGCTCTTTTTGTGACTTGGATGCTCGGTTGATTCTGTCCCCTAAATAGTTTTATTTGGCAGCGGCTATATGGTCCATGTAGTGCCGGTGTGTGGCTTTATAGTCCTGCTTGTCTGGGGCAGTTTGTGTGCGTCTCCATCTGCGCTCTGCCTTTCTGACTGTTACTTTATCATTTTTCAGGTCCTGTGTAAACTAGGGGGAGATCTTGTGGGGGCATTTTCTTAGTTTGGCCGGGGCGATTTTGTCAACGGTGGAGGTGATGGCCAGTTCTAGTGATATAGCTGCCTCATTGGGGGACTCTGGTTTGAGAGATGGCAATTCACTTTCTAAAATATAAAGAGTGAGAAATAGGTATCAAGGAAACATATGTATTTCATTTCATTTCATTTCAATCTTCATTCGGTTTAAAAAACCTTGTAAGATGCAATACATTCAATCATAGTACATCATATCACAGTACAAATACATAATAATAAAATAGCCATGGATAAAAATATCAACACATTTCCTTTGCATAAAATACATAGAATTCAATTCATTTTCCAAATCATCCACTTAAGGTTAGCTAGATCTTAATCGGCCCCTTTAGTATGAAGAACACTAACTAAATATACAAGGTAATAAAACAATAAATTAGACATCTGTTTTTGTTAAAAAGATATACACCAGAACAGTAAAGCAAGCAGTACTTTAGCAGCTGACAGATGACTCAATAACATGGTAAAGTAGCCCATTTCGTTAGGTTTTTTGGTTTTTCATCCTCCTAATCAAGGCTACACATAAGAGAGAACGGCTTAGGCTGAACACAATCGGTTGTGCAGTGTCTCCTTTAAAAATTCTAAGTCCAACCTTAATTTGTCTGAGGCCTAACCTTTTGCAGATTGGCTTAAGCCATTTTTCCCTGGCTTTAAGGTAGGCTGGGCATATAAACAAAACATGGGACTCATCCTCTTTCAGCCCCATCTCACAAAGCTCACATATCTCAGAGCCAGCGGCCCCGGTCAACCCCTTATTACAGTTCCAGCTAGTTGTCCTTTCTTTTAATTGCAGAATACCATACCGGAACTTTAAATATAGGCTTTTGGCCAGTGGAGGATAAATTTCATCCATAAGGGGCTCTAATTGCATAGTCATTTTAATTTCAAAAAATTTCGAGGTTAGAGTCCCTGTTCTGGGGTTTGATAACACTGAATCTCTAATATGGTCCCAGTACCTTTGCTTCAAGATCTTTTTTGAGCTATTTGTGAGGGAATCAGGGTCAAACCAAAAGTCACTTAACCCTAGTTTTTCAAACCATTTTTTGACGTACTCTAACCATGGCAAGTGCGTAGTATTCCTTATAGCCAATATCTCTTTCAATGCATCTCTATAGTCAGCCAGCTCTTCAACGGACCATAAGCGGACCCAATAGAGCAGCGGACGAAGAGAAGCATAGTCGTCTGTACGTCGAAAGTTAAGATTCCATAATACGGGTGTCAGTGGTGTTGACCCAGGTATCCCTAAAAGTTGCCTAATGAAGGAATTTTCCCTCACTCGAAAAGTATCCTTTAGAGCATAGGCCCAAAGGTCCGCACCATAAAGTGAAGATGATTGCACTTTATATTTAAATAATTCAATGGCTGGTGAGACTGCTTTGAAATGACTATTCTTATGCCTCTTTAAAATCGGACACTGATTTTGGGTCAGCCTTAATTTTGAGTTCTCCAATTGTGTTTTCCATGTGACATGGCTGTCTAAAATAATACCCAGGTATTTAAAATTGGGGACTTCTTCAATAGGTTCATTGTTTATCTTAAAAACCTTGTTAAAACCTTTATGAGGGTTGATTGTCATAACTTTTGATTTTGAGGAATTAATTTCTAATTTCTTGTCGTGACAATACAAACTGAATATATTCAAAAGGTTTTGGAGCCCCCTGGGTGTCTGGGAAATTAAAATGGTATCGTCTGCAAACAATAGTGCCGGAACGGCTTGCCCGCTCAATTTGGGAGAGTCATGCTCGCAGCCCAAAAGAATATCAGGAATTGTAGCAGGGTTTCCGTTCTCCCACAGAACTGTGCATAGAGATCTAGAACCTCAGTGAGTTAGGATGATCCAAAAACTCATCTCAGTGTCAGAAATCTCTTTACCTAGCTAGCTACAGTGTCTCATGGATCATTATGGAATGATCCATGTCTTAGACAAACCAGAACATGATCTTTAGAATACCTCAGGAGTCGTGGAACACATGAACACTCTTTCGTTAGATAATCATTTCAAACCAAAACTGAGAGTCAAAGAACACAAGTGCAAGTTTGAAATATTTATTATTCAATGCAAAGTTCTCAAACGCAGTATCTTGTATAATACCAAAATGCAGATTATAAAAATCAGAGTCAGCAGCATAGTCATTAATCCATAGTAAGCAAAAGGTGCTAGCATGTTATAATGCTATTTCTATAGAAATCTATATCACCTATATTTCGCGCACCCTATCTAGCATATTATATTATATCTAAGAAGGTCTCATTCGGGCTTTAGCAGGGCGGCCCCATACCTCTCAATGTCAGTAGGAGCAGTTCACATCAACAGCTACCAGCTCTCTTCATGCGCAGCACCAAGTGTGTGCGTTCATTCCGTGTAACTCTATCTTAAACCCGCGTAGAGCCCAAAATGTTGGCATCAACATTATTTGTGTTATGTCTAATGTGGTGCGAGGATCAAGCCTCCCAGCAACCTTGTGTTAGGTTAATTTTAGAGTGTGCAGCTCTCAGTGTGCAGACAGTTGTACCAAGTGTACCAGGCAAAGCTGATAGCATAGAAATAACATATTATTCTCAAATAAACCACCTCACCGCTTCCAGGGTGAAGGCGACAACAACAAGTATGTGTCGTGTGCAAAACTGAAGCCGAAGGAAAAAAGGCTGTTTAAACGTGTAATGCACTCATGCTAACTTAACGCAATATATGTAACGAAGTATCCATATGACACCCCCCCATTGGTCCGAGCACCGCCAAACATAAGGGAAAAGGCAATACTAAATCAGATACCAAAATTGAAAGCAAAGTTCAATAATCTTGAGCCAAAATAAGCTAAAAATATGTATGAATGAATATGTATGAATGCCTACAGTGGCCTCAAGTCTAAAAACAAAAACAAAACTTTCGAACCAAAAGTTATTCGCCAGGTCTCAAAACTATGAAATGTAGGACCAGGCCGCCTCAATCCAAATGTCTGTAAGAGAGAGAGAAAAAATAAGGCACTTATCCGATATCCAAAGTCATGTGCCATGTTGACGTTATCCTCAGCGACATCACGTGATTGAACTCTCCATCAGCTGAACACAGTACATCCCTCCAATTCAGCGAGGGGAAAGTCATATTTCACAACAAAGCACTCCTTCAGGCATGTCATGATTGGAAAGTATATGCAAAGAAAGTTGCAACAGCCTCCAGTATGAAATCACTGCCATCATCCGAAAATAGTTCAGCAATCCAATTCAGCAACGGGAAAGAACATACGTGCTCCTCCAGCATCGGATCCTCCTGTAACGTCAGAGGACAACTCGGTGGGTTCACCAGATCGCTGTGTGTCAGAAAGGCATCCGCCGCTGCAGAGATCTCCCATTGGCCCAGAACTCCATTTATCGCTGCCAGGGCCATAACTCTTTCGCCAGAACAGATCAGCTCATGAGCCACCACGGGACGCATTAGTTGATCAAAATCGACGTCAGGAGCATTCCTCAAGCATAGGCACAAATCAATGGCCCAATCGAACTCGCAGCTCAGGCAGTGAAACACAGGTTGGACACACGTGAAGTCGGTGAACCGAAATGACAATCTATAGGCCGTGCTTAATGCTGCAAGCGGCAATGTTCCATAGTAATTGAGCATCCGATTACGGCACAGTGTCAGGAGGCGTTGAACGGCGTCTTGCGCAGGATGGGCATCCATGTTTTATGAAGAAAAACACCAACAGAATGCCTGCGGCTACAGCCAGTAACACAGGTAGTCCACCAAACAAACTCGAAAAAATAGTGTGGAAAAACGTGGGAATGATACCAAAAACCTTCTCAAACGTAGTCACGAGGCCACTGCTGACTAACTTGAAAAAATGTGCCAGCCCAGTCGTTGAAGAAGCATTAAATATCTGGTGTACCAGCTCGCAGAAATGAAACGGCAAATCAGTATTTAAAAGCGCCTGCACCTCTGTGCGGGTGTTGGCTATGTGAAGGACATAAGTTTCCCGGGCCGAACTCAGGGTCACTTGTTTTTGAGACAAAAGGGCCCTTATTCTGCTTAAACCATTGAATTTTGCTTCCAAGGTTGGAATCCGTGGCCAGATGGATACATCTGAAGAACCATGCGTGGGTGGGTATAGAACATTCTTGCAGCACACTACACGCTCTGATACAGTTACCACATATGCCACACCAATTAATAAACCACAACATAATTCTTTGTTTAAAAGTAAATAACTACCATTAGCTAACAATGTGAATGTGGGAACCACTGCTGGAACTGGCGTGCCTTTTAAAACACATGCTAAATTTGGGCGGTCCTGATTACAAGAACCGTGTAACTGAATGTGTCTGCATATTAATGAATGGTCAGGTGACTGTGTGCATTCCTCACCATTAAGATTCACTTCTTTCCCATCCTTCAGACATCTGTATGTGTATGGTAATGACCATGCCTCATGTAGGAATGCATTGCCTAGTGGTTCATATCGTCCTATAGCAATATACCGCATACAGTTAGTAAATTTATATAAAGGAAATGGTAATGTAATTAAACCATGAATAAGCCACGTGGCAGTAGTGGTTTCAGCAACAGAAAAAGGCAAGGATTCTAGCTTCTCAATATGTAACATAGAAAATGATGCATCACGCATTGAAAGCATGCGCTGTTTTTCAGTAAGATTAAAAGGGGCGAAAAGGGATGAAACGTTCAATGAGGTCCAGGGAACTCGACCAGCCTTAATTGTCTGTAGAATCCATGCAAACTGCATTACAGAACGCAATTGATTTTGACCATGGTATAACGTGGACACTTCATCATGTACAATATCAACAACAGAAGAAACAATATTATCCAATGTGTATATTCTAGAAGAAAGAATGTTAATACTGTTATCGATTACGGCAAGCACTTTTTCCAAATTGGCTTGATCAATAGCCCTCAGGCGTTTTGCTGCTTCGACCTGTGAAAATGTCCAAATTTCATTGTAAACAGCATAAATAAAGCGTTTAGACCTACCCATAGTCGGTCCTTTTATAAAATCATTTAACTCTATATTCTCATTCAACTGGGACAGATGCAGTTTAACTGCAGCTAAAGTGGAATGTTGTAACCAGTTCTGACACAATTTGCCTACTGAATAAGTTGTAACAGTGTGATCTGTGTCAAACCTGGGATCTGGCCTGATGTTTGTAAATCCTTCAGACAAACCCAAAAAACGACGTTGGCAAGAATCAGAGCTTCCTTGCCATAAAAGCCACCCATCTGGATCAAAACTGGAAATATTAAAGGAGGAATTCTGCATAAGTGCTTGTATCTCACTTATGGACAATGTAGTGAAATTACTCCAACCTGAATATTCTTCCAAATCAGGGACAGTAGGGGTATTTAATTTTTTAGATGTAGCCAATCCAAAACATGTTGTTTGGGAAATAGTCGAATTTAAAAACAACATGTGATTTGGGATGAGACATGCACGATGCAAAGCCTCAGTGCCTTGTACCTGCCAATCTTTGGTACCCCAAACCGATTTAAGGTCAATAGTATCCTTCCATAACTCATAGCCATCCACAGATAACCTTTCTAGAAAGGACTTTGAATACAACAATTTTGTGTCAGTTAGTCTAACTTTGGGCATGAATTTCTGGTTTACTTTAAAATAAAACGACTCAGGATTTGATTGATTAAAATCTGTGAAGTAAGAGTATTTTCCCAGAAACGTACTTGAGCTCCCCTGTAAAGGAGTAGGGCAATGTTCCCACTGAGTGTAATTCACAGGAACCCGCCTGGAACTTGTCTTGTGCAAGAAATGATTACCATAATGTTGGTAACAAAACAAATCACCATAATTGACAGAATCCAAATACAAATCCTCATCATCAAAGGCCGCATAATATTTCAAATCAGAGAACAATGCTTCTACGGCCTGAAGATCCCAATCATCAGAACGAATATTTTGCTTAATCACATCTCCCATGTTTACTCTAAGCACATTAGGAACATTAATAACCTCTGTGGGGCCATGTATCTGAAACCTAACCACATCCCACACAATCCCATCAAGGACAGGCCAAGCAGTAATCTCTACTGAATGTAAGTCTCTCTTTAGTCTGTGTGCTGAATGTGAGGAGGAAAGAGGGGCCAATGTTCCATTAAGGTACCGAATTCCTGTTCTTTCTTTCACATAATGGCCATCAATCAGGCGGAAAAAATAAAACACAAAACCAATTGACATAAAAAGATAAAATGAAAATAGTATCAGCCAAATGTATGTCCAAGGTGGAACTAAAAAATGTTTTTTAAACAACGTGGCATATTTTGCAAGAGTCGATGGTTTCTTTGAAAGCTCCGAATCAGAGTCAAACGAGAATCTGGACTGGTTAGCCAAACGAGCATGTAAATCGGACATAGATAAATCAGCAGGATCTGCATAGGTCACCGCATCAATGTTAGTAACAGGAATAGTATTTAATAAAGGACTTGATATGGCAGGCATCTCGAGGGACACCTCTTGATCTGCACCAGATGTAATAGCCAGCACAGAGTGCCTCACCATGGAAGGGCAGGATACAGCCGGTGTCATGCTATGAAGAATCGGCCACCCTGTGTGTCTTGACATTGTCAATAGAAATAAATCTGTTTTCTTTACGACCTGGAAGTGGTGGTAAAATGACTGTTCTTGTGCCCTTCACTCCAAGGACTCGAACTGGTGCACGATATGAGGGACCAAACTCTTTCTTGTTATCGATCTTCTCTCGAACCAGTTCTCCAACCTGGGGTAGCCAGCCAACTACCGGGATCTGCAACGCATCATCCGACGTGGAGGGCAAGTGTTCCTTTGCAAGACTGTCTCTGGTCTTTTGTAGATCCTGTAAAACATTGCAATGTTCATCTACGTCAAAGGCCGCGGCCTGGGCCTGGCAGTCTGCACCATCAAGGTCAGGGACGTACATCTTGATACCAAAGAGCATTTCGTACGGGGTCCGCCCACCCAGAGACCTTCTAGGGAGATTATTAAGCGCACGCTGCACGCCATAGAGGTGGGTCAGCCAGTTTCTACCAGTGCCTATAACACGGGCTGTCAAAGATTGCTTTAAGTCGCGGTTCATTCTTTCTACTACAGAATTGCCCTCAGGCCTGTAGGGACTTGAAAACTTCACCTGTACTCCCAACGAAACCATAGCATCCTTATACGCCTTAGAGGCGAAAGCCGGACCCTGGTCCGAATGGAAAGCACCACAAGCAAAGATTCCCACAAAGACACGCAAATCCTTAATGACAGTTCGCGAATCAGCACTTCGGTTCGGCCATACCCATACAAAGCGTGTGCATGAGTCAACTGCTACTAAGATGTATTTATACGCAGTATCAGAAGAAAAAGGACCGCAGTGATCCAAATAAACACAACCAAGTGGTTTATTAGAGATATACAACTGTGTCTGAGGCGGACGCGCAGCAGTAGAAGGCTTAATCTGCTGACAAATGTCACACATAAGGACATATTCGCGCGTCTGTTTGTACAGTCCCCGCCACCAGAACCTCTGTTGTAGCTGAGATACAGTGGCTGAGACGCCCGCATGCGCAGACGCCACACCTTCATGAGCCGCTGTAATCAGAGAAGCTCTGCGATCCGAGTTGGGAACTAGACGCTCTCCAACTTCAGGAATTTTCACATAAGGAACCTTGTCGGGACTTAAGTGGTATGTGTACTTTGAAGGGAACCCCGCAGGATATTTACCTCCCTTCGCCGTGGCAGCCACAGCTGCCAAGATGTCATCATCTATTTTGCTTTTGGACCTTGTGACTGCTGCAACTAAGTATTTAGATACCGCTGACTTCGCTGCTTCATCAGCAAGCGAGTTGCCAACAGCGTGGACCCCCACGCGCTGGTGGCCGAGAGTATGAATCACAAACACGAGCGGCAGTTTCTCTTTAAGTTCCGCCACTCGGACCCAGATCATTTTATGTTTTATTGTGCTACCTTTGGAATCACGAAAATCATTCTGAATCCAAAAGAACAAGTTCTCATTGTAAGACTGGACACAGTAGTAAGAATCACTTACGATTAAAGTCGTCACACAAGGATCAGCGTACTCCAATGCAAGCATCAGAGCACGCAGCTCAGCTAATTGTGCGGTGCAGTCCCCAAGCGTCTGCGTGTGCACGACGCTGGACTTGAACTCATCGTTCACCATGGCACCGACCACAATGGCGCAAGCGGAAACGTAGGCATGTTTAGAGCCATGCGCAACCTGCGCCGAACCATCTGTGTAAATGATACAGTGGAAATCCTCCAACGGCCGCATTGCTAATGGAGCAGGATGAACAAATTCATACTGTAAATACTCCTGCGACCGTAAAGCGGCGTCAAAAATAAACGTGACATCCTGAGACGTCAAGGATGTAGCCCACTGAATCCACCGAGCTTTAGAATTCGGTACACTGGCTTTCGTGACCGCCTCCAAGGCAGGACACGGGGTAACAACCAACATGCGCTTTCCCTGTGACAGGGCACGTTCTTTAAGAATTGCCATCTGCACAGCCGTTAAAACTTTCTCCACAGTGGAAAAACGCAGTTCAGCCGAAGTGTACAAGTGTGACTTGTAAGCAATAGGTACAGTATCCCCCTCATTAAAAGTCAGGTACGTGAAACCCACCGTCCCAGGGATAATCCTTATCACCAGGTTGGTCCGGTTATCACGGGTCTGTAAGTAGTCAGAAGTGAGCAAATCAGCCTGCAAAGACTGCAGAATGGCTGAATGCTCAGGCAGCCAGCATGATTTGGAAAAAGATGGTTGTACCAAGGCATATAAAGGCTTGATACGCTGGGCATATTCCGGAATGTATGTCCTCCCGAAATTTAAAAAACCCAGTAAAGACTGTAATTTTTTCAGCGTTGTCGGAGAGCGCAACTGCGCGCATTTCTCCAGGAAGTGAGGAGCCAATCCCTTTCCTTCATGGTTAAGTTCATAACCTAGAAACAACACTGTGTACTCCGCAATGTGTGATTTTGCAAAGTTAAACTTGTAACCCATGTCTGCAAAGTTACAAATTATGCTGTTTACTCGACACAGATGCACCCAAAGCTCGTCGTCTGTGAGATAAATGTCATCCACATACGAACATGCAACTGGATCGAAACTCTCCAAAAGAGAGACTATGCGGGCGGAAAACACTCCAGGACTATTTTTATATCCCATTGGGAGTCGTTTAAACATTTTTTGTACGCCGCCGCACGTAAAACTGGTCCATTGGGAACTTAGACCATCTAATCTATGTGCATAAAAACCATTGGAAATGTCAAGCGTGGTTTTGAACCGTTTACGCTCAAGACTATTCACTAGGGCAGAGCCGTGAGTATTCTGTACTGCACAGTTACGGCAATGCGAGTTCAAATGCCGGTAATCCAAAACCAGACGATATGAGCCGTCCGGTTTGTTAACAGTAAAAAGGGGATTATTCATTGGTGACACACACGTTTCAATTACACCTTGATATTCCAATTGTTCAAGGATAGCCGCGACCGAAGCTTTAGCTTCACGCCGTATGGGATACTGGGGTTGTGGCTGCGGCTGTGACCGTAAAGGAATCTCATGGCTAGGGGACAATTTATCCCAGCCACACTGATTCCGGTACACAGCCGGCGCAAGCGCCAGAGCCCACTCTTCTGCAAAATGCAGCGCTTCCACTCTCGGCACAGTGTGCGCGAAACTGGGGAGGATTACCTCCTCCCCTCGCGGAGCTGCGAGAACAAAAGGTGGGGGCCAGTCAGCCTCCGAAAGCAAAATGTCATACGTATCCGAAAGATTCTCCCAAAATACCCCTTTTACAGTTCGCTGCATGTCACCTTCAATCAACAGGACAATTTCAAAAAGTCTTTCAGGGGGAGCAACATGTGTATCAGCTGTTTCAATCACAATAAAAGTCTCAGTCGCTGTCACCTTCAACAGTGGATGGAGGGCCTCTCTCACTATGGTAATCTCCGCCGCGCTGTCCAGCAAGGTCAGAGCCCACGTCAGATTCCGAAGCCGCGTTCTCACTATCTGGGGCATATCGATGCGCCGTTAAGGCAGCGACTTTCTTCTTGGCAAACTGCGGTCTCTTAGGCGTAGAGTCGTCCCGCTGATCCCCTTCACTTCGCGTGCGGGGCTGGCCACGTCCTTGCTGGCCACCCCTGCCCCTGCCGCCCCCTCCACCACCGGTTGACGGAGCCGATGAGTCCTGAAAGGAACGAGGAGAGCGTTGGTCAGATGCCTGATATCTGTCAGGCGATTTAATCGTAGCGCGATCGCGCAATTCATAAACGCGCTCTGACTGCGCAGGTTGTGAAGGCGCCGGACTCGAAACCTGTGTCTGTTGTTGTTGTTGCTTACCCTGATTCTGCTTTTTAGGCCAATTTTGTTTTTTGGACTTGGGTTGTCCACCCGTTTCCGAAGACTGTCCCTGGGGCTGCTTCTTCTCTTTTTCAGAAAAAGCCTTTAAACCCTTAGAAGTGCGGCCAACCATTTTATAAGCCGCCACAATAATTCTTGCTAGCTGACGAGGTTTCTCGGCATCGGGAATTAACGCCAGAGCATTGGCCACCTGAAAGTTCACTGCATCCCCCTTGACATTCGCAAGGATAAGACCGCAAACTGTCTCAAACGAGCCGCTCAGGCGCATACCCAATTCAACCGCCGACTCCGGTCCGTGATCATCCTGAACACGTTTAAGGACCGCAGAGAGGTTTGACACAGACGGGGTGCCATAGCACCTCGAGTAAACCGCTGCAAAAGTCTTACCCCATGTTTCACAGTCAGCAAGTTCAGGGGCTAAATCTTTCGGTAAACTGAGCGTAAGAATCCGGTGTTTTTCACCCGGAGTCGTATTAGGAAACACAGCCTCCAGCTGGTCGAATTTCTCGGCAAGCCAGTAAGGAAAATCATCCTTATTGTCTGGCTTTCTGCCCATAACGGAATTCACCAAGACAGGACTGATTTTTAAACCAGCCTGTTCCGCCCGAAGCTGCGCACCTGCGGGGGCTGCGCCATGAATATTACGACCAATGTAATGAACAAGCGCTCTAATCACTCCAACCGCGACATCATGAAGACGCCGCAGGTCAGCTACATTACAAGTAGCGCGATTAGGGTGAGGAGTAAATCCACCCAAAGCGGGCCAATTTGTGCCCGGAATGGACAAAGGACCTAACCTCGGAGCCGTTAAAGAATGGGGTAGGACGCCACCAAACCAAACTCCGTGCTGCCAAGCATCGATAGGTACTTCCAGTGCCCTGTACGGAGCATAAGCCGCCGGTACAGCCGAGGCAGTGTATGAATGATAGACACCTGAATTAGCGTCCACTTCCGGAAATGTCACCCAGGAATAAAACAATTCGTACGGGTACGCATGTTCCGCACTCACCACCAGAACCACAGCCAAGCCTTCCGCAGGTACATTATATGCCCGCAAGTGGTCGCGAACCGCGACGCGGCTATGCTGCGCTATGTCCACGGCCATGTTAGCACAGGAAGTGAAAAAGAGACAACGAGCACTACGTAGCACAACTGGGTAGTAATTCAAAGAAACCGTTTTTAGAAGAATTCAAGCTTGAAAAGACCTATTACAAAAATAGGTAGGTTTTTTCCGACACCACCGTTTACCGGAAACGGGAATGAAGGTGTCAAGGTTTGAATGATATACTACTCGAGTGTCATGAAATAAGGCCAACCAAACCGTTGGGCGCCATGTAGCAGGGTTTCCGTTCTCCCACAGAACTGTGCATAGAGATCTAGAACCTCAGTGAGTTAGGATGATCCAAAAACTCATCTCAGTGTCAGAAATCTCTTTACCTAGCTAGCTACAGTGTCTCATGGATCATTATGGAATGATCCATGTCTTAGACAAACCAGAACATGATCTTTAGAATACCTCAGGAGTCGTGGAACACATGAACACTCTTTCGTTAGATAATCATTTCAAACCAAAACTGAGAGTCAAAGAACACAAGTGCAAGTTTGAAATATTTATTATTCAATGCAAAGTTCTCAAACGCAGTATCTTGTATAATACCAAAATGCAGATTATAAAAATCAGAGTCAGCAGCATAGTCATTAATCCATAGTAAGCAAAAGGTGCTAGCATGTTATAATGCTATTTCTATAGAAATCTATATCACCTATATTTCGCGCACCCTATCTAGCATATTATATTATATCTAAGAAGGTCTCATTCGGGCTTTAGCAGGGCGGCCCCATACCTCTCAATGTCAGTAGGAGCAGTTCACATCAACAGCTACCAGCTCTCTTCATGCGCAGCACCAAGTGTGTGCGTTCATTCCGTGTAACTCTATCTTAAACCCGCGTAGAGCCCAAAATGTTGGCATCAACATTATTTGTGTTATGTCTAATGTGGTGCGAGGATCAAGCCTCCCAGCAACCTTGTGTTAGGTTAATTTTAGAGTGTGCAGCTCTCAGTGTGCAGACAGTTGTACCAAGTGTACCAGGCAAAGCTGATAGCATAGAAATAACATATTATTCTCAAATAAACCACCTCACCGCTTCCAGGGTGAAGGCGACAACAACAAGTATGTGTCGTGTGCAAAACTGAAGCCGAAGGAAAAAAGGCTGTTTAAACGTGTAATGCACTCATGCTAACTTAACGCAATATATGTAACGAAGTATCCATATGACAGAATGTCATTGACATATAAAGAGAATAAGGTAGGTGCCATTGCGCACCCTTGCCTTACCCCTTTTGCTATTTTTATTTTCTCACTGACTTCTCCATTTGGTCCCCATCTAACTCGTGCGTAATTATACTCGTGGAGTCTGATTAAAATTTGAAGGATATTCTCAGGGACGCCCATCTTACTTAATGTCTTCCATAGGGCTACCCTTGGAACCATGTCAAAAGCTGCCTTCAAATCGACAAAAGCCACGTATATATGGGAACTTCTTATAATCGTATATTTCCAGACTAAACATAAAAATCTAAAAACCTGGTCTACAGTGCTTATCTTTGATCTAAAACCTGCCTGGTATTTTGTATAGATAGAGTGTTCTTCAATCCAAGAGGAGAGCCGACCAAGAACTTGTCGGGCAAAAATTTTTTGCAACACGTCAATTAGGCTGATAGGCCGATAATGCGAAGGATTTGACCTATCACCCTTCTTGAACAGTGTTACAATCTCCGCCCCCTTCCAGGTTTCTGGAACAGGAGCTCCTCGAGCAATATCATTAGATAATAAATTGATATAAGGAGCCCAAATATAATTCTCGTGTTTCCAAAGATCACCTGGTATTCTGTCAGGGCCTGGCGCTTTCCCTGGCTTAACTGCCTTGATTGCTAGAATTGTTTCTGTCAAGGAGAAGACAAGAGGTGTATCATGCGCTGCCAAGGGAGCCTGCAAACTATCCCAGCCTTCAATCTCACCTGAGCTTTCGCAAGAATATAATGAGGTAAAGTGCTCGACCCATGTTTTCTCCTCTAAAAATTTGTCTTTGCATTCAGTCGCCCCCCTGGTGCCTCTAGCAATGAGGCTCCAGAAGGAGGTCTGGTCTTTACACTTGCATGCGTCCAACAAATCTGACCAAACTCTGTCGTCCCACTCTTTTTTGGCCATTAATAGGGTTCTTTTGTACTGGGCTCTCTTAGTTCTCACAATATCCGCTGAATCCCCCCTGACCGCTGTAATTAGGTCTGTTTTAGCTTTCCGGCATTCCTGGTTGTACCAGGTGATCCCTGTTTGTTTACTCTTTTGGGCGTTATGTGATCTTTTTACCGCCCTAGTCAGGATCTCGCTGAGTTGGTTAATTAAATGTTCATGGGATTCTATCAGACAAGGATTTTGGATGACAATACTATTACCTAAGAGAGAAGACATATGCCTCACAAATACATTGTAGATTTGACTAATGATTTTTGTGTTGTCTAATACCACTGGCCACTTCAGGGATCTACGGTTATTTGCCACTAGAGGATCCTGTGGCAAGGAAACTGTACTATTAACACTTTTATCAAGGGTTTTAAAGATCTTGGTCTGGACAGATAAGGACAAGGGATAATGATCACTTTCCGTGCGGTCATCCACCATTAGGTCGATAGTCATGGGCCATAGATTCAGAGAAACTAACAAATAATCTAAATGGCTTGAATTCGCCCCTCTAGTAAATGTTGGTTTACTGGGGCAGTCTGATGGCAACCGCCCATTGCAGGCACGTAGGCCTGACTCTAGAGTCAAATTCAGTAGTTGTAAGGCACTCACTGTACAGGGTGCTTTATAATTTGTGTCAACTAAAGGGATATTATTGGCACTGTCCTCATCCTTATAAATGTCTTCTAGACCTATTATGGGTTCAAAACCTCTGTTAAAGTCACCTCCTATAATCATTTTTGCATTTTGATCAAACCCCGCCACAATATTACTCAGGTGGGTTACAACTGATGATTCTTTACATGATCGATGTGGTCTACTATAAATATTAATCACGTAAATGCTACAACCCTTAGTGTTTTTTAACTCAAGTAATAAAAGGTCGGGATTGTTTGTATCAATTTGCTTGAAGGACAGGCCTCCTGTGATTTTCACCCAAATTGTTAGGCTGCCAGAAGGTCTTCCCCCATTTGTATTTACTGCGGGGATGAAAAAGGATCTATAATCAACCTTGAAGTAATTCTCGAGCCCCCAGGTTTCCTGAAACATAATTAAATCCCCACTAGCCAGATAGTCATGCCAGGCCGGATCTGAAAGATTTTTTTTCAGACCTGCAATGTTCCAACAGATAATTTTTGTGATTCCTGGGACGCCTAATTTCTCTGTTACCTGCTGTAATGTAGTTGACCCGTTTACATCTAAATGTGCTGCTTGTGCCATTGTGTCAGCAGCATACAGTGGCTGTTGAGAATTTTTAACAGGTGTAATCTGCTTTGGTGCAACTTCAGGATGCAAACCAGGGTATGTGTGATTTATGCTACATGACATTGTCAAAACCCCTCCATCAAGTCAATCGCAATCAGCTAAACCAGCTGGGGCCTCATACCTATTTGAGGTGCTGACTCCCCAGTTATAGGATGGAGCCCCAAAACCCCAACCATTTACAGGAACATTTCATCTAGGTGCAGGTGTAATGGGAAAAGGTGGATTCTGGTGAGTGCCCAGCCATCCTCCATTATAGTTGCCATTGCCTATGGGTACTGGGGTATTAGGATACAATAAGTTCTGCTGCATACCTGGCCATCCTCCGTTATGATTGCCATTACCTAAGGTCCCACAGTTATTAGTTGGTATGCCAGGCCCTCGTCTACCCATTAGGTTCCAGTTTTGTCCTGGAGTAATATGACGAGGAGTGTTGTGTTGGTTGACTTGCCATGGGCCAGCCCTGTTTTTGGAAGCATAATTCGTATCAAACAATGTAGGTCCCCCACCCCATCCATTATCTCTCGCTAACCAAGCTGGCTTCAGGGGCTTATGATTATTGGCTTTTTTCGACTCATTATAGAAGAATTCTAATGTGAGGGGGATTATAGAACTACTTCTTCTTTGTAGTGGAAGAATATTGGATAGAATATCAGGGAGAGCAGCTGGGGTTGAAAAATTTAGTATCACACAGTCGCCCTTCCATTTTTTTTGCTTATTTCCTATCCATCCAACCCTCCTTGCCATTTTTATTTCGTCAGCCAGCCGTTGCTCGCCCCCCTGTGCTATCCGCATATTATTTGACAGCCAATATAGTGCCTTGCTTATTAGTGACGAGGCTGACTCTGTTTGACCCGGTGGTAGGGTTGGTGTATTGGCTAGAACTAACACCAGTGGTGATGCTTCAACTGCAAATTGTGTTGAATTTTCTTCAAAACTAGGGGGCACTGTGACATGTGGTGGATCAATTAATTGAACGATTGGGGCTTCTAGTGGCAAGTCAATGCTAATATGGTCAGCTTGTGGGCATTCTGGAAGAGTTGGCCCTAGTGGGATCGCATCTGATGTTAACCCAGATTCATTATCTTCCTTTGGGCAATCACGGCCCTTATTGACATTACTTAAAACATTTCCTATCGCATCTGCTAATACATTTTGTGTACCTCCTAATTTCTTTATCTCTGCAGAGAGTTTATCAATCTTGCTAATAAGTGGCTTAATAATTGTCTGAATTTTTATTTCTAACAGCTCCGCTATTCTTGACATTAGGTCCTCATCCAGTATTTCCCTCAGATTGTTCACCTCATTGTTCTGGCAAGTACTTTTTGACTTTAGCGGTGATGTAACCTTGTTTTTCCTGAACGTGCCCCCGCGTTTACTTTGTAATCTGCGGCAGGCTCTAACTGCCCTTGAGGACTGCTTTACAGGTGGTTCATCCTCCACTTCTTCTTTTTTATCGTTTTCTTCAACATCAATGACAACCTGTGCATCTAAGTCATTGTCCGCATGTGGCTCAATGTCCGCCACACTAGCAGCACTGGTATCAATATTAACATTTAATGAGGGAGCTGTCTCATGGGCATCATTGTTAGACTCTAATAGTAGAGACTCATTTGTTTGCGAGACAGTGGGTGGGCTCACGAGAGGGAGAATAGGTGACTGGGACAGACCCAACGATTGTCTGCGCTCACTGTTTATCTTGCTAACCACTTGAACAAGATAGTTTTCCATAGTATTCTTGGGTGTTTCAGATGCCATGTGATGATTTCTTTTAGTCATAGTTATACAAAGGTGTGTGATAGTCTTACTCCCACAACTCAATAAAATAACAAGGTATTAATCTCAAAGTTAAAACAAAAGTCTTACTTCAACGCCTTGTGCAGATATCCAGCGGACTCGTTTCCTGATTCGTAGAGGTGTTTTGTCTGCTATCAACTTATCAGCGAAGGCCCCCTCCTTTTACCGAGCTCCTGGGCGATTCGGTTGCCAGCTATACAGCCTACCTACCGACCCCTGTCTGGATAACTAGGACTTAGGAGGCGGTCAACCAAGGCATTAACACCACCACTCACAATGAACTGACAAGAACTAATCCCTGGTGCACAATGATGGATTTTAGGGAGGTGGCCTAGCCTGGCCTACTCGTGCCGATGAGGGCCGTAGAGGGCCCGCCCTTTGCCCGGGCTTCGCCCGGCGTCCCGCGACGCGGGGATACTCCTCGCTTTATTGGGCATGGTGGCGCTCTCTGGTGCGTCTGACGTCACCTTCCACGCGCCGCCGCGAGGCCTGCCGGGTGTTGTAGTCCCCCGGAGCGGCGGCGCGGAGTCTGATGCCTTTGACTCTTGACGGTGGTGGCTGGAACGTCTTCTGCTTTCTCTGCCCTCAAACAGACTCTCGGCGGTGTCGGCGGTTTTCTTTTGGTCTCCCCCGCTCTGCCGGGATACTCCTCGCTTTATTGGGCCTGGTAGCGCTCTCTGGCGCGTCTGACGTCACCTTCCACGCGCCGCCGCGAGGCCTGCCGGGTGTTGTAGTCCCCCGGAGCGGCAGCGTGGAGTCTGATGCCTTTGACTCTTGGCGGTGGCGGCTGGAACGTCTTCTGCTTTCTCTGCCCTCAAACAGACTCTCGGCGGTGTTGGCGGTTTTTTTTGGTCTTAGTTTGGCCGGGGCGATTTTGTCAACGGTGGAGGTGATGGCCAGTTCTAGTGATATAGCTGCCTCATTGGGGGACTCTAGTTTGAGAGATGGCAATTCACTTTCTAAAATATAAAGAGTGAGAAATAGGTATCAAGGAAACATATGTATTTCCAAAATGGGAAGAATATGTGGAGTTTAGAAGCAGTGGTTATTTGCATAACTCCAAATATGTAGGTATCTATCCTTGCATGTTAATTAGAGGGCATTTTTTAAAATGACTTCTTTTTTACACACTGTCTTCTATTTTGAAGGCAGAAATGCATAGAAAGTAATTTGCCGAAAACACTTGTTCTACTATTCTGTGCTCCCCTAAGTCTCCCAATAAAAATTATACCTCACTTGTGTGGGTAGGCCTAGTGGCTGTGACAGAAAACAGTTAAACAACACAATGTGGAGGCATCACATTTTTCCTGTGAAAATTGAACCTTTTCTCACAAAGTGCCTAGCTGTGAATTTTGGATCCAATCTCAGCTGGAACATAGGGAAACATAGCAAACCTATACAATTTTTTTAACTATTCAACCAAGGGAATGTAGGACGGGGTGACTTGTGTGGCTCTCACAAGGTTCTGTTACATGGAATCCCTTGCAAACCACAAACTTAGTCTAAAAACACATTTTTCACACATGGCTGTGATGGAAAGTTATGGAATTCATTGGGGAACCACAACCTACCTCCTACCAAGCATTCTACAAATTCTCACAATACAAATGGTACCTCACTTGTGTGGATAGGCCTAGCGCCCATGAAAGGAAACATTCCAAAACAAGACGTGGACACATTTTTCCAATAAAAACTGGCCCTTTTTCACAAAGTGCCTAGATTCAGATTTTTGACCCTAGCTCAGCCGCCACCTCAGGAAACCTTGAAAACCGGTACATTGTTGAACACTAGACACCCAGGAGAATCCAGGATGGGGTGATTCTGTGACTCTCATCAGGTTCTGTCACCCAGAATCTGTTGCAAACCTCAAACTTTGTAAAACAAAATACATTTTCTTCAAATTTCAGTGGTGGATAGTTCTGGAAAATGTGATGAGCCACAAACTGTCACACATCCAGCATTCCCCTAATTCGCCCAATAAAAATAATACCTCACTTGTGTAGCTAGGTCTAGTACCCACAACAGAAAATGGTTTAAAACGCAACATGGCAAATCACATGTTTTCAGTGAAAACTGGCCCTTTTTTGCAATGTGCCTAGCTGTGGGTTTTCAAACCTAATTCAGCTGGCACCTAGGGAAACCTAGAAAACATCTGTACATTTTTGAAGACTAGATGCCAAGGGGATTTCAGAATGTGGTGATTTCCGTGGCTCTCACCATGGGGCATATTACCAACAACTTGCGATAATTATCGCTATGTTGGCTTAGCGGCAATATTATTATCGCCGAGCTCCGCCGTTTTTATCGCAGATAAACTTTGTTATTATCAAGGTTTATCTCAAAAGTGATAAAAATCGTCCGAAATGCATGAATATTGCTGAAAAGTCCGCGATATTCATGCATTACCGAGCTACTGCACTTAGCTATGTTATCCACCTACCATTGGATAACATGGCTAAGAACTGCTCTGGGCAGGTGTTAGCTTTTGGAGATATATGCGCTTAGCGCGAATATTTCCAAAAGTAGGTAATAGGAGATAGCGATTTTAGCGACTGTTTCCAGTCGCTAACATCTTGGCACGCCCACTTTGCATGTCATTAGCGAAAAATATCGCTGACATGCAAAGCGGGCCCCAAGATGATCGCTATCTCCTACTAGCTGTCGCTAACTGGTGTTAACGACAGCTAGGTAATAGGGCGATAAAATTATTGCCGCTTTAGCTGGAAAAATTCCTGCTAAAGCGGCGATAAGGCCCTTGGTAATATGCCCCCAGGTTCTTTTACCCAGAATCCACAAACTTTATCCAAAAAAAACACATTCTCCTCACATTTCTGTGATGGAAAGGTCTAGAAACTATGGGGAGCCACAAACTTCCATCCACACAACATTCTCCTAAATCTCCCTATACAAATGGTGCCTCACTTGTGTGGGTAGGCCCAGTGACTGCTATAGGAAACAGCCCAAAACGCAACCTGGACACATTTTACAATGTACCTAGGTGTGTTTTTTGGACCCTAGCTCAGCTGGCACGTAGGGAAACCTAGAAAACCTGTACATTTGTTAAAAGGTAAGCAAAACTCTTCCACGTAACTATTGATGTGGCTGCTGTACTTCCCTTAGGATCCCTCATCCATTTGAATATTTATTGGTGTTCTTTATACTTTATCCCCCGCAGCACGAGTCACTCAGGCTTCCGATCCCTGACTCCGACTAAGTAGATTCCCTTTGCTTCATTACCTTGGACATGTAACTGATGCCACATTTGCCTTCCCATTTTTAGGTAGGCATCCTTACGCATACCTTCTACCTGGGTCTGCACTTAAATAGATCCAAAACAAGAGCAGGCATCACGGGAATCAGATATTTCTTCACCCTCTCCTTGTTTCTTGTCCTTCTTCTTTTATCCTCCCCAATGCCTTTACTGAAATACATGGTCATATCTACAAGGGTCGGCAAGCCACTGCCTACTATCCCGGGGTAGGTAAAGTATTGCCTGCATCTATCGAACTAGATTTCTCGTATGTATAGAAGTTATTCTGAATCTATCAGGCATCTTAATAATATAATTTTGGTACATTCTTTCACTTTGGTTTGTTTGTGTATTATTCCTCCTTCAGTACCCACTGTGACAGCCTGGCCCCAAGCAACAGTCCGTTCGTACACAGAGTTCAGCTTTTTGGCTTATGAAGTTTCTCTAATTAGAAAAAGACGACATCTTGTTACCTGGAAGTAATGGCCTATTGTCTCTTGTAATAATCCTTAGATTAGTTTACCTTCATAATCCCTTGACTCACATTTAACTCTGCTTTGCGGATGCAGGCTATTCTGCAGCTGTCCTGTACATACCTCCTCTTGTGAGCCTTCATTTATTCTGAACAAAACAGGTGATGGACCGAATGTGGATCAATGTCACACATTCACCCCAGTCAAAAGATCTGGGCCCAAATCCATCGTTTTTTTGCACTCCACACCACCCTGGGTTAGACAATGGCGATATGCAAATCAGCTCTGACCCTGTGCCCCATGGGAACAGTCCAGTCCGAACTGCAAAAGCCATGTCCTTCCCAGAACGGAATCAAGCATCTGAGGACCGGACCGGTTTCGAGGTAACACCTCTCATCAGCCCGGCTAGCTTGACTCCAGTGGTGTGGAGTGCCTGGGACCCACGTCTGAGCATCTCCAGAGCACTTATGGCGGTATTGCAAACAAAACAGGTGATGGACCGAATGTGGATCAGTGTCACACATTCACCCCAGTCAAAAGATCTGGACCCAAATCCATCGTTTTTGTGCACTCCACATCACCCTGGGTTAGACAATGGCGATATGCAAATCAGCTCTGACCCTGTGCCCCATGGGAACAGTCCAGTCCGAACTACAAAAGCCATGTCCTTCCCAGAACGGAATCAAGCATCCAAGGACCGGACCGGTTTTGAGGTAACACCTCTCATCAGCCCGGCTAGCTTGACTCCAGTGGTGTGGAGTGCCTGGGACCCACGTCTGAGCATCCCCAGCGCACTTATGGCGGTATTGCAAACAAAACAGGTGATGGACCGAATGTGGATCAATGTCACACATTCACCCCAGTCAAAAGATCTGGGCCCAAATCCATCGTTTTTTTGCACTCCACACCACCCTGGGTTAGACAATGGCGATATGCAAATCAGCTCTGACCCTGTGCCCCATGGGAACAGTCCAGTCTGAACTACAAAAGCCATGTCCTTCCCAGAACGGAATCAAGCATCCGAGGACCAAACCGGGCTGATGAGAGGTGTTACCTCGAAACCGGTCCGGTCCTCGGATGCTTGATTCCGGTCTGGGAAAGAAATGGCTGTTGTAGTTCGGACTGGACTGTTCCCATGGGGCACAGGGTCAGAGCTGATTTGCATAAAGCCATTATCTGACCCAGGGTGGTGTGGAGTGCAAAAAACGATGGATTTAGGCCCAGATCCTTGTACTGGGGTGAATGTAAGACATTGATCTACATTCTGTCCATCAAATTGTTTTTTGTAATTTTCTCCCTGAGTGTACTGGGGTAGCTCAGACGTGGGTCCCAGAGCCTCCACACCACTGGAGTCAAGCTAGCCGGGCTGATGAGAGGTGTTACCTCGAAAACCGGTCCGGTCCTCGGATGCTTGATTCCGGTCTGGGAAAGATATGGCTGTTGTAGTTCGGACTGGACTGTTCCCATGGGGCACAGGGTCAGAGCTGATTTGCATAAAGCCATTATCTGACCCACGGTGGTGTGGTGTGCAAAAAACGATGGATTTAGGCCCAGATCCTTGTACTGGGGTGAATGTAAGACATTGATCTACATTCTGTCCATCAAATTGTTTTTTGTAATTTTCTCCCTGAGGGTACTGGGGTAGCTCAGACGTGGGTCCCAGAGCCTCCACACCACTGGAGTCAAGCTAGCCGGGCTGATGAGAGGTGTTACCTCGAAACCGGTCCGGTCCTCGGATGCTTGATTCCGGTCTGGGAAAGATATGGCTGTTGTAGTTCGGACTGGACTGTTCCCATGGGGCACAGGGTCAGAGCTGATTTGCATAAAGCCATTATCTGACCCAGGGTGGTGTGGAGTGCAAAAAACGATGGATTTAGGCCCAGATCCTTGTACTGGGGTGAATGTAAGACATTGATCTACATTCTGTCCATCAAATTGTTTTTAGTAATTTTCATTTATTCCGACTCACGTTTCCAGCAAGAGTTGCCAGGTACCCATACCTTGATTATCTATAAACTCAGTCATTCACATCCTTCCCTCCGAACCGTTATCCTTAACCCATCACTTTATGTTGCTATTTATCTGCATGTATCAATAGGTCATTGGTTAGGTATTTGACGATATGACCATAGTAATCCCTATCACCTGACATTAGATATCCCTCTTATATCCTTCATCTCAGCTTAATTTTTGCTCAACTCAATAGGCCTTTTCTTCAATTTTCAGTTAAGTGCAGAATTCCCCACAGACATCCCGACAAGGTTGGACTCTGAATCTAAAACAGATTTGATATCCACAAATCTAGTCTATTTCTGTAAGTTTGTGATTCCTCTCTCGGTGATCATTCTCTCTAGTTCTCTTAAGACATTCAAGGTGACATGATATTCATTCCGCTTTGGTTAGAACATGACCGTTTTTGGTGATGGTTTATACTATTTGTCACATCTAGCAGCTTTTATGATACAACTTTTAACTTTGAGTAAACCGATTTTATTCACTAATAATTGTGGCTCAGTGCAATATTAAATTCATATATATGTTATATGGTTTTATATGGTTTATAGAATGTATTGATGAGTAATAGTCCTGTATATATATCTCTCCAATAGGACATACTTTTTGTGGCCCTCCTGATGAAGGCACACCTTTTGCCGAAACGCACGTTGAGAACTTTCATCACCCAGCCACACCATATCAGTTTGATGTTATTCTGTTTTTTATGTATGTTGTTATCACACATGTATATCTCTAATCATGATGTATATATTTCTTTGTGAATAACCACTCACCTATCTACGTATGGTGAATACATTGTATCAGATGTATTATACATCAATGTGGTTGAATATATGTACTGTATGTTTTTTATTATGTGTTCAATTTTAGATAAAATCTCAATAAAAGAACCTTTTAAGTTTTGAAAATTTGTTCGCACTGAGTTTGGGTTATCCCTCACACATCCAGCTATATTATGACTAATGTAAATTGAATTCCAGCAACTGCCTAGGAATTTTTTCGCATTGCATTTTTTAAAAGAAGACACCCAAGGAAATGTAGGATGGGATGACTTCTGTGGCTCTCACCAGGTTCTGTTACCCAGAATCCCTTGCAAACATCAAACTTTGTAAACAAAATACAAATGTTCTTCACATTTCAGTGATGGAAGGTTCTGAAAAATGAGTGAGCCTTGAACTTCCACCCATACAGCATTCTCCTAAGTCTCCCAATAAAAATGATACCTCATTTGTGTGGGTAGGCCTTGTGCACGTGACAGGAAATGGCTCAAAACGTACTGTGGTAGGACATTTGTGCCGGTGCGGTGATCCCAGACAGAAATGTGAGGAAAATGTAGGGTTTTTTTAGCTAAATTTGCGGTTTGCAGAGGATTTGGGGTATGAAAATGTTGGGTGATCCACGCAAACCACACCTCCCTAAACTCCATCGGTTGTCTAGTTCTCAGAAATTAGTAGGTCTGGTAGGTTTCCCTAGTTGGCCGCTGAGCACGGGACCAAAAACGCAGGTGCATCTCTTACAAAACCAGGTTGTTTTGCGATTAATAATTTTGATGTCTCCAATAAACCTTTTGGGCCATTGCCTGTCGAGGGTACTTGGCCCACCCATACAAGTGTGGTACCAATTTTATCAGGCGGCCTGGGGGAACGTTGGGAGGTAGGAAATGTGTGTTAG
Source organism: Lissotriton vulgaris (assembly GCF_964263255.1). Classification (NCBI taxonomy): domain Eukaryota; kingdom Metazoa; phylum Chordata; class Amphibia; order Caudata; family Salamandridae; genus Lissotriton; species Lissotriton vulgaris. Next base: position 1,184,120,394 of record NC_141689.1, read on the forward strand.
CTTGGTGGTCCTACAACTTTCCCACACAGAAATGTGAGAAAAAAGTAAGTTGTTTCAGCTAAATTTGAGCCACAATCCAGAAGTGGCAACCATGAACTGTGCATGAGACAGAAAGAGAACAAACTTATCCTATGTATGGACACAGTGAATACAGGACTTAATAAAGATGCAGAAATACACTACTGGCAGTACAAATGACCAGTCATCCACTTGAGCCTATCTCCAGCACAGATGTGAACTATCTGTCTGTATTTCAGTATATTTTCTTCAAGACACCCAATCAGACCTTTCTCATTCCTCAATTTCTTACCCTTGGCCTTCCTTGCAGCACCCTTCCCCATTTAATATCTTTATCTTTCGCCATCCATGTGAAAACGTCAATATTTCGAACCTCTTCTTCCCACCGACCAGCTAAGTATATGCACCCCATACTAGTGTTGCATGCTATTTGACATACCAATTTGTGTTCATACGGTTGTGACACCGACCATAGATGCGTCTGCCCAGATTACACCACTTCCCCCTCATCCTATAACTCTGCAGACCATCGACTGTACTCCGCCTCATCAATTAGAACCCTTCCTATACCATTACCAGTATAGCATGGGCACTTATTACATTTTGTCTGTCTTTTTTTGCTCCATTAGTTCTTCTCACGCTTTCGTGAGATTATACCATATTGTTTCTTTTTGCCACTTTCCACCCAATCTGCTTCTATTTCCCATTCAATTTAAAGGAGCTCTTACAACCGCTTGCCCCAGTTAGTTTTTTCCCTGTGCTGTTTAAGCTTCCACTGCTTCTTTCCATCTCCCTCTCATTCCCTCCTGATCATGGCTCATTTGTTTTCGTAATAGCACACTGCCCAAATCAACCTTTTACATTCCTTAGTTTGTTATATTTCCATATCCCACGTGGCTGCCTTTATGCCCTTTAGACCTTGACATCACACTTAAGCCGATGATTCATGGCTGCTTGTTAATTACAGTGACTTTGCAATTTACAGCAATTCTCTGTTTTGCCTTCCAGCTCTGACAAAGAGAATTCCCAAGAGTACTTATAGAGCAGATGAGCAAGCGCTCTTCACGCAACTGGACCGCAGAGACTGTACTCTTCATCCCAAAGCGGGATGTTTTGCTTTCCTAACTATGTCCATTTGATAGTAAGTTCTCGTTCGCTGGCCTTGGTCTCCCAGATGCAGCACAGGTTTGGTCTTTCTATCCCTCATGCAGTCTCAGTTTTATCCTGATGCGCACATATCACAGCTTCCCTGAGCACGCTTTTGTGTCTTATTTCTCAAGGCATTTTTAGTCACAATCGCAATGGGCTCTGCAATATTTTCCCTGCGGACACACACATTTAGTCCTTCAGTTTTCTATCACTCATGGCGTTTTCCATCATGTGTGAGATGCGCACTTTTTCCACCTTTCCTGCTATTCGTATCTCTGTGTACTAGCCTCTTTTCCTTCTTATCCCTCTTTTCATTTTCCATTTTCTTTTACAGACTTTGCATTACACAGATTTTACACTCTTTCATTAGAAACTTTTCCATTTAGTAGGTATCGCTCTGGCACCTTTCTATCTTAATTTTATTTTTACTGTTCTTTAAGGCCTAAGTTTATAATCACTTTAGATCATGATTTATCATTATTATATTACCTCCATGGCCTCAATTTCGATGCTCTTTTAACCACACTAGACATGCTTTCTAATCCGCTCTCCAATCCCAATAGTTTTTCCTGTGTACACAATTCTCCCCTGATTTTGTGGGCACCGTTCGTTCCTCCCTCTAGGAGGAGAATAATAAGCAGGAAGGCAGCGTATGTAAAAAGCTGGTATAAAATAATGAGTGCTGAGGCGGGCTCGCTGAACTCATTCCTATGGAAGGAAATATCAAGGAAACATGCTTCACAGGCCAAAGACTACCTCCTATCAGGGATTAGCTTGCTAGCCCTGGAGAACATTTGGGAGTCAGGACTCCCATTCAAGAACGTAAAAGACCTGGTGAATAAGTCAACAAAGCTCGTCTCCACCGCAAATGACAAAGAATGTCTAAATAAGAGGGCCCTCAGCTGGTTCATGATACAAAGCTATCCGAAATGCTCACCACAACCGTACTTCGGTACACGCTTTTCCGGGCCATTAAAGGAAGGCTTCTTGGCACTAAGGATGGCGATCCTTCCTGTCAAACCACATTTGCCCCCCTGGAAACGTACATTCACATCTATACAATGCAGACTATGCGGCGAAACTAAAGAAGATATGCTGCATCTCCTAAGCATATGTAAGTTCCTAGACCAGGGGAGGAGAGAACTGTTAAAACCGCATATAAATGAAATGCATATCTGGACGTGCAGACAGGCAGTGAAGGCGTGCCTCAGTGGGGTCAATGTTAAATTAACCTGCAGCTTCGTCCGCTACATGAAAATTGCCCAAATAAAGCTTCTCGCCGCAGCCTGAGCACAGTAGCGCACACCCAAGCTCTTTTATCCGGCAACTCTCTTTGACTCCCACTACGCTTTGACCGTGAGTAAGTTGTCCACGAGCACACAATAGACTATCAGATTTATGGACACTGGCGTCACCCCCAATGGGACTTCTCCCTTAAATTTTATACCTTAATCGCAAACAAACTGTATGTAATTTTAACCAGAAAATCATTTGATTTTAACGCCTCCATCACGTTGTTTTTTAAGACAATATGAAATTATGTCACATCTATGTATCCTTTCCCAAATTGTATATTGATGCGTGTACTGCTAAGATTTTAATTAATCAAGCAATAAACGTACTTACTTACTTACCCTCTAAGAGGATGTAAAGAGTAGGTGTCTGATATGCTTAAACCACCTTATTGAGATGTTTATTCTGGTCTGCTATACCCTGACTACACACTGTTTTGATGGCATTTGTCTATTACAGTACAACTATGTATCGCAATTTTATGTGTATCAGTTTCCAATACTAGTGTTGAATATTGTCATTGTGCTGCAGTTGACTGTATCTCTACTTATATGTGTACTAACTCACTCAGTAAGCTGTTTTTTCCTCCCCCATAACTTCATTCCTTTTTTCCCATCTATTAAAAATGTTATCTCTGGCCCCCTTCCCCATACTATGGTATATATATATATATATATATATATATATATATATATATCTCTGTCTTTACTTTTGTGTGCTCAACCCCTACCTCAATTACACCTGACTTCCCGCTTTCTTGGACCACAATGTTTTTGCGTCCCTTCCATCACAACAGGATATGTTTGCTTTTTTTCCCTCCCTATGTCATCCTTGCCTCATCTTATCCTAAATTTTCTTCACCAAACCTGCACACTATTCTATTTTCTTTAGGGCTCCTGCTGATCTTGGACTACATGTTTGTCACTTATGTATCAGTTCACTCTGTATTGTTTTTGTTATTTTTATGTAGGTTCTCATTATCCCAATCAGCCTTGAAAAAGCCCTTGGCCTGCTGGCTTTTTAGGAGAAACAAGTGTTGAGTGTTCTTCTGTTCACTTGCATTTATGATAACGAATAAACCACTGAATACCATATTTAAGACACAATATCGGATATATGATATCTAAAGCGCAATATCGGAATTTCGGATGTCCTTGCCCCAGGATTCTACATATTTACTTTTGGCATTAAACCTATCACAGTTCCATAAATTTGAGGTTTGCATGGGATTCTGGGTAGGAAAGCATTAGCGGATCCATGGAAATCATACTTCCCCGCATGCCTAGTTTTCAGAAATGTCTGGGTTTGGAAGGATTTCCCAGATTGCCACCGACCACAGGACTTAAAACGCAGGTGCCCCCTTTGCGAAACCAGGTCATTTTGTGATTGACAATTTTGATGTCTCCAAAATATGTTTTGGGCCCTTCACTGCTGCGGGTACTTGGCCCACCCACACAAGTGAGGGGGCATTTTTATTGGCAGACCAAGTGGGACACTGGGTAGCAGGAAATTTGCGTCAGTGTGGTGAACCCACAGCTTTCCCGCACACAATTGTGAGAAAAATGTGTTTTTCAGCTAAATTTGAAGTTTGCAAGGGATTCTGGGTAGGACATTGCTGAGGGATCCACGCAAGCCACACCACTCTGGACTCCTCAGGCTGTCAGAAAAGTCTGGGTTTGGTAGGTTTTCCTAAATTCCCACCGAGCGCAGGACCAAAAACGCAGGTGACTCCCTCATAAAACCAAGGATTTTTTGTGATCGATAATTTTGAAGTCTCCACTGTATGTCTTGGTCCATTTATTGTTGTGGCACAAGGCCTAACCACACAAGTGAGGTACCACTCTCATCAGGAGACTTGGGGAATTGCTGGGTGGGTGGACGTTTGTTGCCGCCTGTTGATTCTAGACCTTTCCATCACAGAAAAGAGAGGAAAATGTAGTTCTTTTGACAAAGTTTGAAACTTGCAAGGGATTCTGGGTAACAAAACCTGGTGAGAGCCACACAAGTTATCCTGGATTCCCATGGGTGTCTAGTATTCAGAAATATATAGGCTTGCTAGGTTTTCTTAGGCTCTGGCTGTGCTAGGGTCCCAAATACACAGCCAGGCACTTTGCAAAAAAGGGTCAGTTTTCTGTGAAAAAAATGAGATGTGTGCATATTGTGTTTTTGGCAATTTTTTCTCACAGGCACAAGACCTACCCTCAGAAGTGAGGTACAATTTTTATCGGGAGACTTTGGAAAATGCTGGGTGGGTGGAAATGTGTAGCTCCCCACAGTTTACAGAACTTTCCATCATAGAAATGTAAAGATGGTGTGTTTTATTTTTATAAAGTTTGAGGTTTGCAAGGGATTCTGGGTAACAGAACCTGGAAAGAGCCATGCAAGTTACTCCAGCCTGGATTCCTCATGGTGTCTAGGATTCAAACCTATACATGTTTGCTATGTTTCCCAAGGTGCCAGCTCTGCTAGGGCCCAAATTCCACAGCTAGGCACACTGTAAAAAAAGGGTCAAAGCCTAGTGGGCTTTCTGCAGCCTGGGGGTGGGGGGGGGCAGGTCAAAGGTTATTGCCCCCATCTGCCTCCAGGGGGTGGCAGAAAGACTGTGGCTAATATTTTTGGTGGGTGGGGGCATTGGCGTGCCAATTCTGGGCAGCCCCCACCCCTACCTATAGTAAAAAACATAATGCCCCCATCTGCCTCCCGGGGGGCAGAAAGATTGAAATTTCACAAGGTGCTGCTCCCCCCTACCTGATGCCTAGTGGGTGGATCCCTGCTTGGGGATCACCCCCTCTGTGGCAATCAACAAGCGGGGATCCACTAGGGAAGGGTACCATTGGAATGGGGTGATTCTCCCCTTTCTAATGTTACCTGTCCCGTCTGTCTATGTGCTAGGTGGGCTGAGATGCCCCCTGAGCATGTAAGTAGTGAAATGATCGGCTTGTTTCAGTTTCGGTTTCAGTGAAATGACGATCAATGTGACGTACGTGCTGATTGTCATTTCACTGAAAACATCAGACCAGCCATATGACCTATGGAAATAATTCCCCAGCTCCCGAGGCTGTGCTAATGGAGAGAGAATGGGATTTCCAGTGCCATGTCATAAGGCGCACAGAGCCATCCAACACACATGAGCGCTTTTGCGTCAGACATCTCCCGAGTGTCCGACGTATCAAACAGGTTAAAAGTCACACCTTTAATTACATTGGCCACATATACATATATATATTAAATGAAAAAAACACAGGTTTCTGGGACGTTATAGGCAGTTGGACATTTCATTCGTACAAATCTAGAGAAATTTGGCTGTTATAGTTAGTAGAGCTAACTATAACTCGCGCCCCAGCAATGCACTGCTGATGACGTCACATATTACATCACTCATGACATTGTCAGTGACATAACTGATGACATCACTGATGACATCTCAAATGACATCACTGATAACATCACTGATTACATCCTCCATGTGATAATCTGATGCACCTCCTCACACCCTAATAAAAACTTTTATACACCCAATCTAAATTACAGACTACCAATAGCAAAAGCATAGACAGAACAATAGCAGTTAGTACATACCCGCTCAGTGATTCCTAGGTCTATACACACACATACCCACTCATTCACCCATACAGTAACTCATAAATGCAGTAACTCATCAATACTGCAAACAAAACAGGTGATGGACCGAATGTGGATCAATGTCACACATTCACCCCAGTCCAAAGATCTGGGCCCAAATCCATCGTTTTTTTGCACTCCACACCACCCTGGGTTAGACCATGGCGATATGCAAATCAGCTCTGACCCTGTGCCCCATGGGAACAGTCCAGTCCGAACTACAAAAGCCATGTCCTTCCCAGAATGGAATCAAGCATCCGAGGACCGGACCGGTTTCGAGGTAACACCTCTCATCAGCCCGGCTAGCTTGACTCCAGTGGTGTGGAGTGCCTGGGACCCACGTCTGAGCATCCCCAGCGCACTTAGGGCGGAATTTGCAAACAAAACAGGTGATGGACCGAATGTGGATCAATGTCACACATTCACCCCAGTCCAAAGATCTGGGCCCAAATCCATTGTTTTTTTGCACTCCACACCACCCTGGGTTAGACAATGGCGATATGCAAATCAGCTCTGACCCTGTGCCCCATGGGAACAGTCCAGTCCGAACTACAAAAGCCATGTCCTTCCCAGAACAGAATCAAGCATCCGAGGACCGGACCGGTTTCGAGGTAACACCTCTCATCAGCCCGGCTAGCTTGACTCCAGTGGTGTGGAGTGCCTGGGACCCACGTCTGAGCATCCCCAGCGCACTTAGGGCGGAATTTGCAAACAAAACAGGTGATGGACCGAATGTGGATCAATGTCACACATTCACCCCAGTCCAAAGATCTGGGCCCAAATCCATCGTTTTTTTGCACTCCACACCACCCTGGGTTAGACAATGGCGATATGCAAATCAGCTCTGACCCTGTGCCCCATGGGAACAGTCCAGTCCGAACTACAAAAGCCATGTCCTTCCCGGAACGCAATCAAGCATCCGAGGACCGGACCGGTTTCGAGGTAACACCTCTCATCAGCCCGGCTAGCTTGACTCCAGTGGTGTGGAGTGCCTGGGACCCACGTCTGAGCATCCCCAGCGCACTTAGGGCGGAATTTGCAAACAAAACAGGTGATGGACCGAATGTGGATCAATGTCACACATTCACCCCAGTCCAAAGATCTGGGCCCAAATCCATCGTTTTTTTGCACTCCACACCACCCTGGGTTAGACAATGGCGATATGCAAATCAGCTCTGACCCTGTGCCCCATGGGAACAGTCCAGTCCGAACTACAAAAGCCATGTCCTTCCCAGAACGGAATCAAGCATCCGAGGACCGGACCGGTTTCGAGGTAACACCTCTCATCAGCCCGGCTAGCTTGACACCCAGTGGTGTGGAGTGCCTGGGACCCACGTCTGAGCATCCCCAGCGCACTTAGGGCGGAATTTGCAAACAAAACAGGTGATGGACCGAATGTGGATCAATGTCACACATTCACCCCAGTCCAAAGATCTGGGCCCAAATCCATCGTTTTTTTGCACTCCACACCACCCTGGGTTAGACAATGGCGATATGCAAATCAGCTCTGACCCTGTGCCCCATGGGAACAGTCCAGTCCGAACTACAAAAGCCATGTCCTTCCCAGAACGGAATCAAGCATCCGAGGACCGGACCGGTTTCGAGGTAACACCTCTCATCAGCCCGGCTAGCTTGACTCCAGTGATGTGGCGTGCCTGGGACCCACGTCTGAGCATCCCCAGCGCACTTAGGGCGGAATTTGCAAACAAAACAGGTGATGGACCGAATGTGGATCAATGTCACACATTCACCCCAGTCCAAAGATCTGGGCCCAAATCCATCGTTTTTTTGCACTCCACACCACCCTGGGTTAGTCAATGGCGATATGCAAATCAGCTCTGACCCTGTGCCCCATGGGAACAGTCCAGTCCGAACTACAAAAGCCATGTCCTTCCCAGAACGGAATCAAGCATCCGAGGACCGGACCGGTTTCGAGGTAACACCTCTCATCAGCCCAGCTAGCTTGACTCCAGTGGTGTGGAGTGCCTGGGACCCACGTCTGAGCATCCCCAGCACACTTAGGGCGGAATTTGCAAACAAAACAGGTGATGGACCGAATGTGGATCAATGTCACACATTCACCCCAGTCCAAAGATCTGGGCCCAAATCCATCGTTTTTTTGCACTCCACACCACCCTGGGTTAGACAATGGCGATATGCAAATCAGCTCTGACCCTGTGCCCCATGGGAACAGTCCAGTCCGAACTACAAAAGCCATGTCCTTCCCAGAACGGAATCAAGCATCCGAGGACCGGACCGGTTTCGAGGTAACACCTCTCATCAGCCCGGCTAGCTTGACTCCAGTGGTGTGGAGTGCCTGGGACCCACGTCTGAGCATCCCCAGCGCACTTAGGGCGGAATTTGCAAACAAAACAGGTGATGGGCCGAATGTGGATCAATGTCACACATTCACCCCAGTCCAAAGATCTGGGCCCAAATCCATCGTTTTTTTGCACTCCACACCACCCTGGGTTAGACAATGGCGATATGCAAATCAGCTCTGACCCTGTGCCCCATGGGAACAGTCCAGTCCGAACTACAAAAGCCATGTCCTTCCCAGAACGGAATCAAGCATCCGAGGACCGGACCGGTTTCGAGGTAACACCTCTCATCAGCCCGGCTAGCTTGACTCCAGTGGTGTGGAGTGCCTGGGACCCACGTCTGAGCATCCCCAGCGCACTTAGGGCGGAATTTGCAAACAAAACAGGTGATGGACCGAATGTGGATCAATGTCACACATTCACCCCAGTCCAAAGATCTGGGCCCAAATCCATCGTTTTTTTGCACTCCACACCACCCTGGGTTAGACAATGGCGATATGCAAATCAGCTCTGACCCTGTGCCCCATGGGAACAGTCCAGTCCGAACTACAAAAGCCATGTCCTTCCCAGAACGGAATCAAGCATCCGAGGACCGGACCGGTTTCGAGGTAACACCTCTCATCAGCCCGGCTAGCTTGACTCCAGTGGTGTGGAGTGCCTGGGACCCACGTCTGAGCATCCCCAGCGCACTTAGGGCGGAGTTTGCAAACAAAACAGGTGATGGGCCGAATGTGGATCAATGTCACACATTCACCCCAGTCCAAAGATCTGGGCCCAAATCCATCGTTTTTTTGCACTCCACACCACCCTGGGTTAGACAATGGCGATATGCAAATCAGCTCTGACCCTGTGCCCCATGGGAACAGTCCAGTCCGAACAACAAAAGCCATGTCCTTCCCAGAACGGAATCAAGCATCCGAGGACCGGACCGGTTTCGAGGTAACACCTCTCATCAGCCCGGCTAGCTTGACTCCAGTGGTGTGGAGTGCCTGGGACCCACGTCTGAGCATCCCCAGCGCACTTAGGGCGGAATTTGCAAACAAAACAGGTGATGGACCGAATGTGGATCAATGTCACACATTCACCCCAGTCCAAAGATTTGGGCCCAAATCCATCGTTTTTTTGCACTCCACACCACCCTGGGTTAGACAATGGCGATATGCAAATCAGCTCTGACCCTGTGCGCCATGGGAACAGTCCAGTCCGAACTACAAAAGCCATGTCCTTCCCAGAACGGAATCAAGCATCCGAGGACCGGACCGGTTTCGAGGTAACACCTCTCATCAGCCCGGCTAGCTTGACTCCAGTGGTGTGGAGTGCCTGGGACCCATGTCTGCGCATCCCCAGCGCACTTAGGGCGGAATTTGCAAACAAAGCAGGTGATGGGCCAAATGTGGATCAATGTCACACATTCACCCCAGTCCAAAGATCTGGGCCCAAATCCATCGTTTTTTTGCACTCCACACCACCCTGGGTTAGACAATGGCGATATGCAAATCAGCTCTGACCCTGTGCCCCATGGGAACAGGTAAGTCCGAACTACAAAAGCCATGTCCTTCCCAGAACGGAATCAAGCATCCGAGGACCGGACCGGTTTCGAGGTAACACCTCTCATCAGCCCGGCTAGCTTGACTCCAGTGGTGTGGAGTGCCTGGGACCCACGTCTGAGCATCCCCAGCGCACTTAGGGCGGAATTTGCAAACAAAACAGGTGATGGACCGAATGTGGATCAATGTCACACATTCACCCCAGTCCAAAGATCTGGGCCCAAATCCATCGTTTTTTTGCACTCCACACCACCCTGGGTTAGACAATGGCGATATGCAAATCAGCTCTGACCCTGTGCCCCATGGGAACAGTCCAGTCCGAACTACAAAAGCCATGTCCTTCCCAGAACGGAATCAAGCATCCGAGGACCGGACCGGTTTCGAGGTAACACCTCTCATCAGCCCGGCTAGCTTGACTCCAGTGGTGTGGAGTGCCTGGGACCCACGTCTGAGCATCCCCAGCGCACTTAGGGCGGAATTTGCAAACAAAACAGGTGATGGACCGACTGTCATTGGGCTATACTTGGGCTACATCTGGGTGATATTTGGGCTACATTTGGGCTCTTTTGTCTCTGGTGGCCATTTTGGGAGACTGCATGTCAGAATGTTTTAATGAAATAGAAAAGGATTTGAGAAGTCACTCAAAATGTGCCCTAATTTTTCATTCTGCAGCACTAATCATACTTTCTATGGCAAAATATACCCCCTCATGTTGTTTCTTTTTAAATTAAATGTTTTAAGAGTTACCACTTTATTCCAATCAAGATGGCTTCAGGTGTGCCATACCTTTGTAATAAGTAGGACTGTTAGCGCTCTAGTTGTTCTTTAGAACACTCTAGGAGGCTGCAGTAGAACACAAAGGAATCAACTGACAGTCTCTGTCCTTGTTGGATGTACATGTTTTACTGAGAATGTCAGACTTCATTTTCACATGACTGAGAAAGATAATGTGAATTTACAGAAAATATGCTTTCAGTTTAGCTTATAGATCCCCTTCCAAACCACTGTGGGAAAATCATGAGATATTAGTTTTCTTTCAAACAATATTCATGATATCACAGCAGAAGGTTTTTTCACATGGTAAAATCACCTTAGAACCCACCACAATTCCTAAAACGAGTATGGTACCATCAACAAATGATTTATAATGGAACTAAAGTCCTAAAACCCTCTATTAACTACAATGCTTTTTAATGAGGTGCTATCATGTATATTGGTCCCAAGATGGCTGCCAACACTTCTTGGATGAAGTGCTGACAGCCAATCAGATCAGATGTGTGGTTAGGCTCCGCCCAGATATATATCTTTTTTTGAACCTAAATTACTCAAAATCCACTGGAGCACATATATTGAGACCTAGCAAAGGCACATCGGGCTAACAGTCCCTACAATTTTGCCAAGTTTCGTGCAAATCCATTCAGCCGTTCGAGCTAAAAGTGAGGCCAACCGCCCTATGGAAATTAACATGGGAAAAACGCGTTTTGGGACCCCCCTTTTTTCTCGGCCCCCCCTTGATGAAACCCCCCCAAATTGTCAGGGGCTGCTCGGAAACAAAATGTTCCATTTTCCTGAACATTTCAGCCAATTCCGTCCACAAACGCCAAAGTTATTAGACATAGAATTTTCAAAAATCCCATAGAGAAAAAATCCTAACTATATATACCTACTGGCGACCGCCAGTAGGTAATATATATATATATATATATATATATATATATATATATATATATATATATATATATATATATATATATATATATATATATATTACCTACTGGCGGTCGCCAGTAGGTATATATAGTTAGGATTTTTTCTCTATGGAACTTTTGAAAATTCTATGTCTAATAACTTTGGCGTTTGTGGACGGAATCGGCTGAAATTTTCAGGAAAATGGCAGATTTTGTTTCTGAGCAGCCCTTGAAATTTGGGGGGGGTTCGGCAAGGGGGGGCCGAGAAAAAAGGGGGGTCCCAAAACACGTTTTTCCCATGTTAATTTCCATAGGGCGGTTGGCCTCACTTTTAGCTCGAACGGCTGAATGGATTTCCACGAAACTTGGCAAAATTGTAGGGACTGTTAGCCCGATGTGCCTTTGCTAGGTCTCAATATATGTGCTTCAGTGGATTTTGAGAAATGAACGTTTAAATCAAGATATATATCTGTAACAGCGCTCCGGGCAGCGATCCGGTTAGCGAACTTTTCGCGTATCGGAACTTTGCGATGCGAAGCTGATTGGCCCTCCGGTGTCTGTCAACATTCTAAACAGTCCGGAGCGGCCGCCATCTTATCTCTCGGTAGGATCGAGAGAGAAGAAGAGGTGAAAAACGAAGGGGGAATTTAATGAAAGGGGGCAAGGTATACCTCTCTTGACCCCCTAGGAATGATGTTGGGGTTATTAAAGGGTCTCGTGGGGAAAATAAAAAAATATATATTTTTCACGGTTGAAGCGCTTCCCGAGCCGCGAACTGGGCCGCAAACTGGTAGCGAAACGGGAATTCGCCATTTTGTGTTTCGTTTTAATTAAATTACTAGGTAGAAGGGGGTGCGGGAGACGTATCCTGACCCCTTATGTTTTCTGAATATGTTGATACATGTCTTCCAGCGGCTGTGCGTGAGCTTTTTTTTTTTTTTTTGCTGCGTGACGTCTGTTAACGTTCGATTCGATGGAAATCAGGAAGTGTTGACCACCATTTTGTCACTGCGAGTAAATATTTTGTTATAAATGAATCCTTATTGATAAACATTGTCTGCGCCATCTTGCCTTTTTGTCCAATGCCACAATTTTGTCGTGCACGGCAGCCATTTTAGATGCCTTGACCAGACCCACTCTCTGCACGCCGTCGATTCTCAGCACGGCTCCCCACCCTCGCAAGCATCTCCCCCACGCACTGGTCACCCCCGCTCTCTCTCTCATGCATGGGCCATATACTTCCCCCCATCTGCGCTGCTCTTCCCTGAGAATCACACCCTGTGCCCGCCCGACACCTCCCTTTCACCCTATTCACTACCGCACCCTCTGACACTCCTCTTCCTCTGTGTCCGATTGTCCAGGCCGGACCCAGGCTATCACCTAGCCCTGCGGATGTAGTTTATGGCCCCAGCTGTAGAGAATCCAGACATGCCAACCCTCCCGATTCAGGCGTGAGACTACTGATTTCAGTGCTAGTCTCCCGCCTCCCGATTCCTGCAAGCAAAAACCCGGGGGCATATTACCAACAACTAGCGATAATTTTTGTCTCTAACTTGTTTAGAGACAAAAATTATCGCCGCACATCGGCGATTTTTATCGCAGATAAACCTTGCTATTAGCAAGGTTTATCGCAAATGCGATAAAAAACGGCCGCGATGCATGAATATCGCTGAAAAGTCAGCGATATTCATGCATTATCGAGCAAATGCTCTTAGCCATGTTATCCACCTCCCATTGGATAACATGGCTAAGAACTGCTCAGGGCAGGTGTTAGCTTTTTGAGATATTCGCGCTTAGCGCGAATATCTCCAAAAGTTGGTAATAGGAGATAGCGATGTTAGGGACTGTTTCCAGTCGCTAACATCTTGGCACGCCCACTTTGCATGTCATTAGTGATAAATATCACTGACATGCAAAGCGGGGCCCAAGATGGTCGCTATCTCCTTTTAGCTGTCACTAACTGGTGTTAGCGACAGCTTGGTAATAGGGAGATAATTTTATCTCCGCTTTCTTGGCTTTTAAAGCCAAAAAAGCGGAGATAAACCCCCTTGATAATATGCCCCACGATTTCTCGGGGGTTTCAGCTGACAAGGCTTGGTATTGTGTTACGTGGTAATTCTTTCAGGAAACGTCAGAGGGTCGATGCAGGGGTTCTAGAAGGGGTGATAAACCATTTAAGCCTCATGAACAAGCGCATGGTCTTTTAAAGATCTGTGACGTACTCGGGGCGGCGGTGTGTGTGTGTCCTCTTTCAGGAGCGGGCGGGGGGGGGGGGGGGGGGCACTGCCAGCAACTTGCCAGGCCAGGCAGTGTTCAACACTTGCATCACCCTTTCTCTGCCTGCTATTGCGCTCCATGCTTCAGAAAGGTAAGAAAAAGAACGTGCATTTGAGTTTGAAATGTCCGATCCTGTAGCAGTACACTTGCAAAGCCCACACATGACAATAACCCGATTCAAGGCCCCATTCACCCGATTTTTTAAAAATATATAGCACTCCAACAAAGTAGGATTATAAAACTTTATTAACTTTTAAATATAACGAACGGAACAAAAACTGTAACACACATTTAAACATTTTTGACAAAAAAAAGCAACAATGGTCAGAAGCTGTCTTTTGTGCGAATAGTCCCAAGGCAGCACAACGTGCTGAGTTCTGGACGGCACCCAGGTGATGTCACCTGGGTGCCGCACTGGTTTTTGGGATCCTACAATGCAGCTCAGAAAAACAGCGTGGGGCGTCCCGGGTGGTGCGGGGGGAGGCCTCGTCAGTAGCGGTCTGTTGTGCGAATAGTCCCAAGGCAGCAGAACGCGCTGAGATGTGGATGGCACCCAGGTGATGTCCAGTAAACTGCCGCACTGGTTTTGGTATCCTACAATGCTGCTCCGAAAATTGGCGTGGGGCGGCCCGGGGGGGGGGCGTGGGGGAGGCGGCGTGAACGGGCCTCCCCAGGTGGCGGCCATCCAGCTGAGTTGCGCCCGCTCTTGCGGCTACAGCGTCTCGCTCACCATGTAGTTGAGTTGCTCCCACTCTTGCAGTGCAGCGATAGGCGGCTGCCAGAGGACTCTTAAAATGGCGGCCGGCTCTTCGGTTTTGGGCCTGGTCCACTAAAATGGCCCTGGGACACCTTGGAACTCGGACACTTGCCTGCTAGGGCTTGGGCTCCATTCTCGAAAGCGTCCCCTCAGCCGTGAAGATTCTACAAAAGTCTTGGGGGCCCTCGACTCCTGCAGGCTTCCGGTGGGGAGCGGCTGCCATGATTGCTCGCGGAATGACCACGACGGAGCCACGAGATGGTGGTGCTCTCATGCTGACGCCAGCTTCAGTCTGAATCATCCAGAAACAAGGTGGGGCTTTCATCGTTTGGGAAAAAAAAATGTTCTAAACCAATGAAAAGTGTTATTTTTAGGTCATATGACCAAGCCTTCCATCTTTAGGAAACCAAAAGTAAAATGAACCAATGAAAAGTTTTATAAACAAGTCACATGACCTGTTATGCGGCATAGGGCTACAAAAAGCGTAGAAAATCCGTTGGCACGTGAGGCGGCGTCAGTAGCGGTCCGATGTGCGAATAGGCCGAAGGCAGCACAATGCGCCGAGATCCGGATGGCACCGAGGTGGTGTCCAGCAAATTGCCGTACTGGTGTGGCCATCCTACAATGCTGCGGCGAAAGACGGCGTGTCCAGCTGAGTTTCGGTCACTCTTGCGGTACAGTGGCTCGAACGCGCCGAGATCCGGATGGCACCGAGGTTGTGTCCAGCAAGTTGCCGCACTGGTGTGGCCATCCTACAATGCTGCGCCGAAAGTCGGCGTGGGGTGCCCCGTTGGCTTATGAGGTGATGTCAGTAGTGGACCGATGTGTGAATAGGTCGGAACCAGCACAAGGCGCCAAGATCCGAATGGCAAGTCCTGGATGTTGAGTGCCATAGTTGAGAGTTCTGAGCAGTGCTTGTAAGACTATCTGAAGCTTATTTGCACCTGCTGCAGCTTCACTATTGCCCGAGGTGGTGTCCAGCAAATTGCCGCACTGGTGTGGCCATCCTACAATGCTGCGCCGAAAGACCGCGTGTTCAGCTGAGTTCCGGTCACTCTTGCGGTACAGTGACTCGAACGCGCCGAGATCCGGATGGCACGCAAAGATTTAGCTAATTTGCTAAAGGGGGGAGTCGCTATTTCTTTTGATAATTTATTTATCCATCCGTAGCCTCTCTAATCTCCATTACAATATGTTTCTTGCTGTCGCTAGCTGATGAAAAAACTAAAGTGATAATTTCCTCATCCTTATTTTGTCTTTCTTTGTTCCTTAAGATGTTATCTGTGTCAATCTCTTCCGAGAATGCTGATGCGTTAGGGATTTCCTTGTGTTTCTTAATAGCATTGGTGTCTGCTCAAATGACATCACTGATAGTAGCCCTGGTGTGGCCAAAGATCGCCCATGACATAGGCGGCCGGCTCCCGAGGTCCGGCGGAACTTTTTTCCTTTTCCTTTCTGCATCTTGTCCCACAATCCGTTTGACCTGAAGACACGACCAGGTCCCTGAATGTGTGCAGGGGGACGTTATTGATTGAATCAAAATGGCGGCTTCACACAAAGCTGACTCAAGCGTTGCTGTTGATGCTATACAGACAAAAATTGGTTTTCAGTTTGTACATTCTTCAGGATTTTTTTTTCCATCCAAGGCTGATTGAGAGTTTGTAGAAAAATGGCTTCAGATTTTCAACATACTACTCTTCAACATTCTTCCTAAATGTAACAATGTGAGACTCACTAGGAGAACGGCTGTTTATCTTTCCTTTCAAAATGCTGCCAACAATATTTTCTGAATGGAAGACACCATCTTGTAGCATAAAGGGCCGAAAGGGGTTCTGGTCTGGCCGATGGTTGGTGGAGACATTTTGACTATATCTTGGACCTGCCCGGCCTCGCCTAAAATGGCGCCGGTATAAATGGGACTCGTAACTCCTTGTTGTGTACTGGTTGAACAACCTTGATATCACGAGATATGAATGCAGTTTTGATGCTCATGGCGGGCGGGGACGAGAATTGATTGAATATTTCGACATCCCTATTGATATTAAGTTCTGATGTGTTATTGATTACTGTACTATTGAAAGTTCGAATTAACGTCACCCATGGTACTTGCACGCAAATGTATATCTAGATAACTTTTTTATAAGTGGCCCTGTCGTATTTTAATTACAAAATGTACGTCCACCGATTCCGCAACTGTTAGACACCTTAGTTCTTGCAACCTAATTCGTTACGTTCCTCTATAATGTAAATGTCTCCTCATCATATACGATTTCAGTTTGCTCCGTGGCCGGCCCACGTGGTTATAGGCCCGTATTTGTATACTGACATTTTCACAATAAAGGTTTTTAAAACAAAACATGGTAGTAGTATTTACATTGGTAAAGTTTTTACTTTTAGTCACTGTTTTCGAATCAGTAAAAGGCAAGTGAAATAAAGCAGTCCAATTACATGACGGATAAAAGGTATAATATGTAGGAACGCAGTAAAGATAAATGGTCAAGGGCAGTTGTGTTTTCCACTCCTGCAACATAAAGTGATCGATAAGAATCTGATAATCAGGCGTATCGGCGACTAAGACAGCAGGCCGAGTCTCTTTTACTCAACGGCTCCGTCATGGAACGAAGAAACGCCCTTTTTCTCGAAAAAGGAATATATTTTACTTGCAGGACAGTTGAAAATTTTCCGGGAAAGTACATTAGCCTGGAATATTATAACATATATGTTATAAAAAAAAAAGTTCGAAATCAATAAAAAGCGTATTTTTTAGGTCATATGACCAAGCTTTTCATTATTAAAATAACAAAAGTAAAATGAACCAATAAAAAGTTTTATTAACAAGTCACATGACCTGTTATGCTTACGTTACGCGCTGCGCGCCGCGCCCCGGATCACTTCCGGGTGCGCTAACGCGGCGTGTCATATAACGCATTACGCGACAACGTAGGTCAAGAATATAGTCAAAATGTCTCCACCAACCAGCGTTCGGAACACAACCCCTTTCAGCAGTCCAAAAAGTTCTGTAAAATGACAACAGAGGGGACAGGCAACAAGAACCATCAGTCAAAGAGGGGAGGGCAAGTTCTTCTCTACCGGGTCATGTTGGGGCGCTACCGGAACTGATCGAATTGGTAGTCTACAGTGTTTCTGGATGTTTCAGACTAAAGCTGGCGTCAGCATGAGAGCACTACCATCTCGTAGCTCCGTCGTGGCCATTCCACGAGCAGACATGGCAGCCGCTCCCCACCAGAAGCCTGCGGGAGTCGGGGGCCCCCAAGACTTTTGTAGAATCTTCACGGCTGAGGGGACGCTTTCGAGAATGGGACCCAAGCCCTATCAGGGAAGCGTCCGAGTTCCAAGGTGTCCCAGGGCCATTTTAGTGGACCACGCCCAAATCTGAAGAGCCGGCCGCCATTTTGAGAGTCCTGTGGCAGTCGCCTATCGTTGCATCGCAAGAGCGGGAGCAACTCAACTACATGGTGAGCGAGACGCTGTAGTCGCAAGAGCGGGCGGTAAACAGCTGAATGGCGGAAGAGGCACAGTGTAGCAAAAGCGGGCGGAATGGCAACTAAAACGGTAAAGGGGCGCCCCACTACAGCGTGTCTTCAGGTCAAACGGATTGTGGGACAAGGTCCAGAATAGAAGAGTCATCAAAAGGCAAAAAGTTCCGCCGGACCCCGGGAGCCGGCCGCCTATGTCGGGGGCGATCTCAGGCTAAACCGGTGCTATAAGACTTGGGGAGGGGGTCGGAGCCAAGCGTCTTCTCCGAGTCCGTGCCATCACACCGCCCCTCGGGGGCCTCCGTCAAGCGGTTTAGGGAGGTACCATATCACATTGTTTTCAAATGCAGTCAGGTCCACAAACGACACTCACTTACTTTGAGAATAGTGAAGCTGCAGTAGGTGGAAATAAGCTTCAGACAGTGTTACAAGCGCTGCTCAGAACTCTGAACTATGGCACCCAACATCCAGAACTTATGCCATTTGAGAATGGCAGTGATATTGAAGCAACTCAGGGACCAAAATCATTAACGTACTTTCACGTATGAAAATCTTACTTGGGGAGGGGGCAGGAGCGAAGCGCCCCCTCCCAGTCCGCGCCACCACACCGTATGTTGAAAATCTGAAGCCATCGTTCTACAAACTCAACCAACCTTGGATGGAAAAATCTAGGAAAATGTACAAACTGAAAACCAGTTTTGGTCTGCATAGCATCAGTAGCAACGCTTGCTATCAGAGTGCATGAGTTTCATGCTCGATCGATTGAGCTAGCCGGATCGGGCAATAAAAAGTATAAAATAGTTATGTAAATAGTTATTTAATAAAATGTTTTACCCTGTTTCTTTGCTGGTGTGTTGTCTATATTTTTAATATTTGCATAGGGTTTGTCGTTATTTTGGGCGGGATGGGTGACGGAGCCGAGCTGTCTTGCAGCCCTCATGGTGTGGAGCTCAGTTCATCTCACTATTTTCGTATTTCTCATGAAGGGTTGTTCCTAATATTTCTATTTTAGCGAGGTCAAAAAGAGATCCAATTAGTGGCCTACTGATTTTGCTCGATTAATTTTATTTTTTTACACGATTTTTCACGATTTTTCACTATCTGCAAAGACTAAACAGAGTATTGCGACTTTGTGCTTGTTTGTAAATAGAGAATGAACCAAAGAGAATCAATTGTAAAACAGTAAATGCTTGGATAACAATCAATCAAATGGAGAGACAAGCAGGCACGACGGATTACAACGGGGGTAAAGGCCTGCGTTAACTACTCTTCACTATCTGCAAAGAGAGAGTACTACTAAGAGAAAAGAGGGGAGGGGGGCAGCGTTCAAAGCACATCAGCGTGCATAAACACGAAAAAGTTTTTACCTATCACGTACTTGACATTTTACAGCTTTTGATATTTGCTATTAAAAAACCAATGAAATTCACTGAAAAAACCATAGGTTATAGGCCATATATAGTTAGGAATTTGCATTTACAAAACCTTGAAAATTCAATGAAAAAACCATTGGTTATAGAACATATATAGTTAGGAATTTTCATTTACAAAACCTTATTTTACTCGCATAAAACCATTGAAATTCCATATATAGTTAGATGCGCTAACTATATATCGCGCACCCGCAATCCACTGCTGATGATGTCACATATTACATCATTCATGACATGGTCAGTGACATCACTGATGACATCACTGATGACATCTCAAATGACATCACTGATGACATCACTGATGACAACACCCAGTGACTGTATGTTTCTGTAAAGTTAAAATATGTCTCACATATTGAAGAATGAGTGGATGTATAAATGTCTGGATGAAGGATTTAGTAGGTGCATGACTGATTGTTCGAGGAGGCGACAGAGAAAGACTGCTACGAAAAAAGGAAACCGAATACATCATTTAACTAGACAGCAAATACCCGAATGGGCTAAACACCACTGAAGACTTACATCATCTGTTGTAGTCTTATTCATCTCAATATTCACATGTGGTTTTTTCCATATTTTTCTTCTCAAGGTCTTTCTGAAATCAACAACTGATACCAGATGGCGCCGACTTGGCACCGTATGGGAGTCCAGCAAGGATTCTTTGATCATACAGATCTTGATGTACATTGCCTTCATGTAAATATTATCTCTCTATCCACTCTAAGTAAAAATTGGTGATTAACAAATTTTATGTCAACCAATAACCTGTTTTTTAGCTCACAATTTTGCACTTTCACTATAATTTCAATATAATTTGTAATAGGACTTATCACTAGTGGGTTGTTTAATATCAGTGTTGGCACGCTATAAGTACATGTACATATTGAAGCTGTACATTATTCAAATTATTAGTATGAATTATATATTGATATGTGTCCATTTGTCTATTTAAATGTTATGGAAGCTCCAAATTGGGTTTGTAATGGATGTGGACTTGTATATAGGAATAGAGTGTGTATTTTTGTAAGATATAGATGGATATATATTTATATGTGTATATGTATATTTTAGATACAACTTTGTGATATTGTATATAGATAGTATATATATTTTTCTAAGGTGTATATAGATTTATTTAAACCTAATGGTCACACTTCCGTATGGGACTGATATTTGTAAATATTTTTGTACATGGCTATTGTGTAACATGTCAGTATAAATGCATTCATGCAGATATAATTTTTCTTAGTGCCATCATCACTGGTATTTTTTAGATTGTAAATATAGGTGTGCACGTAGCTTACAATTGAATACGTGTTTTTTCTATGTCTACACCTTGTGACTCACGTTAATGGGTGGAGCATCACTGGTAAAAAAATGGTTTAAATTTGTAGCTGACCTGGTGCGCGGTGTGTGACCAAGGGCACTAGTTGCTCGAAACGCGTAACCAGCGAGGTTTTCATTAAAGATCTCCTTAACTGCAACCATTGGGTCCGTGTCTTCGTTTCCACAGCAGGAGTGTGGTTTACTTGAAGATTGTTCTGTTCATATATATATATATATATATATATATATATATATACATATGTATATATACATTCACTAAAAAAACCATAGGTTTCACACCAGTTATAGTTAGCAGGAAGTTTTACTCGCATAAAGCCATTGAAATTCCCACGTTATAGTTAGTTGGACTCACTATAACTTGCGCATGCAATGCACTGCTGATGACAACATCACATATTACATCACTCATGACATGGTCAGTGACATCACTCATGACATCACTGATGACACCATCCAGTAAATGTGTGTCTTTCTGAAAAATAAATGTGTTTTATATATGTATATGTAAAAGTTGATGGAAGAATAAATGTTTGAATAAGTGTCTAAATGGATGTTTTTTTTTAATAAGAATTGATTAGTTAACTGGCTTATTAAGTGTTTCTTAGTGAATACATATATTAGTGAGTAATGTTTAAATATTTATATATATGTATTAGTGTTTCACTTTGTGTATAAGTGGCTGCATGGGTTGGTGAGTAGCTACATGAGTGTGTATATGGGTTATTAGTTGTTTTTTTGAGTATCAGTATCAGTGTCTGTATGGTTCGGTGGGGGATATTACTTAGAGCACATAGGTGCATGAATGACTAACTCTCTCTTTGTATGTGTTTTGAAGACAGCATATGTGCAGGACTGTATGGGTGTATGAGTGTGTATATGTGTGTGTTAGTGAGTGAATGACTGTCTCACTAGTGTCTTTATCAGTAACTACATATGTTTTAATCTAGTATATGTGAGTATTGATGTATATAAGTGAGTATATGTGAGAGTGAGA
Source organism: Lissotriton vulgaris (assembly GCF_964263255.1). Taxonomy (NCBI): domain Eukaryota; kingdom Metazoa; phylum Chordata; class Amphibia; order Caudata; family Salamandridae; genus Lissotriton; species Lissotriton vulgaris. The sequence goes on from NC_141689.1 coordinate 1,184,142,336, forward strand.
TATTGAAAGAGTTCCTGTTTAAATAATTATGTGTTTCTATAAGTGATTGTTTAAGAGAGTAAGTATGTGTAAGTTTCCTTAGAAGTAAGGTGGTAGTGTGTGTATTGCTGTATATGCAAATAAATGGATGTTCAATAGTTTACTTGCATATGTGAGTATGTGTGAGAGTAACTTTTGGATGACTGTCGGTGTGTAACAGGATGTATAGGCGAATCACTACATATGATGAGTGAGTATATGTATGAGTGACTATATAGAACTGTTGGTGAATGAGTGGATGTGTATATAGATGGTGGAATTATTGAATTGGTTGTTGTAACTGGTATGGGTATCTCCATTTTAATTTCTATTTTTCAATATGTGTTTCATGGGTTACATTACAGTGAAAGGAGGTCTGTCACTCTGTCACAAGGATGGTGTCATCAGTGTTGTCATGAGTGATGTCACTGACCATGTCATGAGTGATGTAATATGTGACGTCATCAGCAGTGCATTGCACGCGCAAGTAATAGTGAGTCCAACTAACTACAACGTGGGAATTTCAATGGTTTATGCGAGTAAAGCTTCCTGCTAACTATAACTGGTGTGAAACCTATGGTTTTTTCAGTAAATTTAATAGGTTTTTTAAATGCTAATTCCTAACTATAACTGGTGTGAAACCTATGTTTTTTTCAGTGAATTTCATAGGTTTTTTAAATGCTAATTCCTAACTATAAATAGGGCCTCAAACCCATGAAATTTTTATAATGAATCCTATATTGTACATTTATATAATACTTTTTTTTTTTTCTTTTTTTGCCCTGGTGCGCTCCCGGTGCGCGACCCGGTGTGCGCACCAGAAAGCGCACTTTTCCGGCGCGTCCCGGGGCGCGCACCGGTGAGCGTCCCGTTAGCGCTATTGCCGCGAACAAAAACATCATCGTGACATATCGCGTAGCCTTGTCCCCGTGATACGCACGGCGTAAGCGCACCGGGAAGCACTTGAGCGAATAAGATCGCGCAACGTAAGCATCGGACGCGCTTATGCGACGCGCCCCGGGTGCGCCCCGGGGCGCGTAGCGTAAGCGCGTTGGGTCATGTGACCTAAAAATAACACTTTTTATTGGTTCAGGACAGTTTTGGTTTCCAAATGATGAAAGCCCTGGTCATGTGACCTTAAAATAACTCTTTTCATTGGTTGTTATCAGTTTTTTTTTACAACTAATGAAAACCCTACCCATTTCCTTCATTTCTTCTTTCACTTTGGAGACAGCGAGACCTGTTTTTTTCTGTCCTACCATTTTGTGGAAAGAATGGCAGCTAGACCATCCAGCAGTAGTGAGGACTCAGATGGCTTCATTCAGGAAGAGCCTCCTCAGCCCAAGATCAAGGAGCATTTTATTTGTAATTTTTTTTCAATACCTGAAGGATTAAAAAAGGTGAATGCTCCCAAAGTAGAATGCAAAATCTGCCAAACTGTGCTTTCCCGAGGAGACCCAAAAAGGAAGTACAGTTTTGGCAATTCGACAATGATTTGCCACGTCCAACGCAGGCACCCCCAGAACTATGCCCGGGAGAGTGTCCGAGACCTGGCACGTAATCCCCCAAGGGATGGTGCCTCTACATCTACAGGAGGTGCCACAACATCAGGGAGAGGACGTGCAGCGGAATTGGAGATGATTCCGAACATTCAACCTGTTTTTAGTGACATTACTATTAAGTGCAAGCAATGCGATGAACTGCTTTGCTATGGTGAGAAGAGCATCAAGCTCATTGCACGCAAGAGGCAAGAACACCGCTGCCTTCCCCAGCCCTAATTTGTCCCCTTTTGTTTGCTCCTGTTGAGCAGTTTTGCATTCCCTGTTTTTGTTTTTGTTCTGAAAAAAACATAAAAAAAGAAGAAAAAAAACAGTTCTTTTTAGAACTACCTCCAGTTCTCAAAAAAGAGCTATATTCTTATCAAATTCAAAATGAGTAACTGAAGTGGAGTGCAGTGAGAGAGGAGAGGAAATGAAAATGAGTGAGAAAGCAAAGAAAGGGACGAGAGGGGAAGGGAAGTGAAGTAGGGGGACTGAAAGAAGGTGAGTGTGGGGAACGAGAGTGAGGAGAAGTAGAGTGAACATGGGGAATGTGGATAAGTGAAGAAAATGTAGTAAAAGAACGGTGGTGTGGAAGGGTAAGAAAAGACTGACGCAAGCCCTTTCACATTATACCTGCGCCAGGTGTAATGTATGCAAAGGGGGCGTATTGACGCAAGAATGGGTCGTAGAAGTGACGCAGTGAAATCTATGAGATTTCACTGCGTCACTTTTAGAACACCATTGCGTCAAAAAATTGCACATGGGGCTGGCCCCATGTGAAAGGATGCATTGCTGGAGTTGCATCACTTTTGTGACACACTCCAGAAATGCATCACTACCTCTAAGCACTTTATATTATTATTTTACTGTTTCACTGGGTTTTTAACATGGTACGCTCCCCGGTCCGCTCCCCTGTGCGCGTACTGGGTGATCCCCCCGCGAAAATCGAAAAAAATAAAAAATGTTGCCCCGCGGGGCCCTTTTATGGCCCCCACATCAAACCTAGGGGATCAGGGGGGGTCTACTCTGCCCCCTTATGGTCATTTCCCCCTTTGTTTTTGTCTCCTCTTGTGTCTCGATCTTACCGAGACACAAGATGGCGGCCGCTCCGGACTGTTTCGAATGTTTACAGACACCCGAGAGCCAATCAGCTTTCCGTGCGCAAGTCACGTAGCGCGCCCGGTGCGCGTACCGCGGCGCTGCCATAGATATATATATTTTTTTAACCTAAATTACTCAAAAACCACTGGAGCACATATCTTGAGACATAGCAAATGCACATCGGGCTACCAGTCCCTACAATTTTGCCAAGTTTGGTGGAAATCCATTCAGCCATTCGGGCTAAAAGTGAGTTTGACTGCCCTATGGAAATTAACATGGGGAAAACACGTATTGGGACCCCCCTTTTATCTCGGCCCCCGCTTGACGAATCCCCCCCAAACTTTCAAGGAAGGACCGGAGCTCCGCGAGGCAAATTTGAGGAAATTTTCAGGCAGATTCGTCAACCGGCGCCAAAGTTATTCCAAATAGAATTTTGAGATTTTGCATTGAAAAAAATCCTAACTATAACTACCTACTGGCGACCGCCAGTAGGTAATATATATATATATATATATATATATTACCTGCTGGCGGTTGCCAGTAGGTAGTTATAGTTAGGACCTAGTTTCCATAGGAAATCCGCAACATTCTATTGAGAATAACTTTGGCGCCGGTGGATGAATCTTTGCGAATTTCTCAAAGAAGATGGCCTGCTCCGCTCCTTCCCTGAAAGTTTGGGGGGGATTCGCCAAGTGGGGGCTGAGATAAAAGGGGGGTCCCAAAACGTGTTTTCCCCATGTTATTTTCCATAGGACCTTTAGACACGGCTACAGCTCGAACGGCTGAATGGATTTATAAGAAATTTGGTAGAAAGGTAGAGGCCGGCTAGCAGATTACGCTTTTCTTTGAATGGTGTAATTCTGTTCAGTAGTTGCTGAGAAAATTAACTTTGAAAAAATATATATTGGGCTGCATTGGGCTATATATATGTTAGAGCCCAAATGTAGCCCAATGTAGCCCAATGTAGCCCAAAGATGGCCACCAGAGACAAAAAAAGAAATGTAGCCCAGATATCAGCCAGATGTAGCCCAACTATAGCCCAATGACAGAATGTCCCAGAGTGTTCTAAAGAACAACTAGAGTGCTAACAGTCTTACTTATGACAAAAGTATGGCACACCTAAAGTCATCTTGATTGGAATAAAGTGTTAACACTAAAACATTTAATTTGCAAAGGAACAAAATGAGGGGGTTCATTTTGCCATAGAAATTATGATTAGTGCTGAAGAAAGAAAAATTAGGGCACATTTTGAGTGACTTCTCAAATCCTCTTATATTTCATTAAAAAAATTCTGATATGCAGTCTCCCAAGATGGCCACCAGAGACAAAAGAGCCCAAATGTAGCACAAATATCAGCCAGATGTAGCCCAACTATAGCCCAATGACAGTAGTTAGGACCTAGTTTCCATAGGAAATCCGCAACATTCTATTGAGAATAACTTTGGCGCCGGTGGACAAATCTTTGCAAATTTCTCAAAGAAGATGGCCTGCTCCGCTCCGCTCCTTCCCTGAAAGTTTGGGGGGGATTCGTCAAGTGGGGGCTGAGATAAAAGGGGGTCCCAAAACGTGTTTTCCCCATGTTATTTTCCATAGGACGTTTAGACACGGCTACAGCTCGAACGGCTGAATGGATTTATAGGAAATTTTGTAGAAAGGTAGAGTCCGGCTCGCAGATTACGATTTTCTTTGAATGGTGTAAACCTGTTCAGTAGTTGCTGAGAAAATTAACTTTGAAAAAATATATATTGGGCTACAATGGGCTATATATATGTTAGAGCACAAATGTAGCCCAATGTAGCCCAAATATGGCCACCAGAGACAAAAAAAAACAAATGTAGCCCAAATATCAGCCAGATGTAGCCCAACTATAGCCCAATGACAGAATGTCCCAGAGTGTTCTAAAGAACAACTAGAGCGCTAACAGTCTTACTTATTACAAAAGTATGGCACACCTGAAGTCATCTTGATTGGAATAAAGTGTTAACACTTAAAACATTTAATTTGCAAAGGAACAAAATGAGGGGGTTCATTTTGCCATAGAAATTATGATTAGTGCTGAAGAAAGAAAAATTAGGGCACATTTTGAGTGACTTCTATAAATCCTCTTATATTTCATTAAAAAAATTCTGATATGCAGTCTCCCGAGATGGCCACCAGAGACAAAAGAGCCCAAATGTAGCCCAAATATCAGCCAGATGTAGCCCAACTATATCCCAAAGACAGTAGTTAGGACCTAGTTTCCATAGGAAATCCGCAACATTCTATTGAGAATAACTTTGACGCCGGTGGACGAATCTTTGCGAATTTCTCAAAGAAGATGGCCTGCTCCGCTCCGCTCCTTCCCTGAAAGTTAGAGGGGGATTCGTCAAGTGGGGGCTGAGATAAAAGGGGTGTCCCAAAACGTATTTTCCCCATGTTATTTTCCATAGGACGTTTAGACACGGCTACAGCTCGAACGTCTGAATGGATTTATAAGAAATTTGGTAGAAAGGTAGAGTCCGGCTCGCAGATTACGCTTTTCTTTGAATGGTGTAAATCTGTTCAGTAGTTGCTGAGAAAATTAACTTTGAAAAAATATACATTGGGCCATATATATGTTAGAGCCCAAATGTAGCCCAATGTAGCCCAATGTAGCCCAAAGATGGCCACCAGAGACAAAAAAAAACAAATGTAGCCCAAATATCAGCCAGATGTAGCCCAACTATAGCCTAATGACAGAATGTCCCAGAGTGTTCTAAAGAACAACTAGAGCGCTAACAGTCTTACTTATGACAAAAGTATGGCACACCTGAAGTCATCTTGATTGGAACAAAGTGTTAACACTTAAAACATTTAATTTGCAAAGGAAAAAAATGAGGGGGTTCATTTTGCCATAGAAATTATGATTAGTGCTGAAGAAAGAAAAAATAGGGCACATTTTGAGTGACTTCCCAAATCCTCTTATATTTCATTAAAAAAGATTCTGATATGCAGTCTCCCAAGATGGCCACCAGAGACAAAAGAGCCCAAATGTAGCCCACATATCAGCCAGATGTAGCCCAACTATAGCCCAATGACAGAATGTCCCAGAGTGTTCTAAAGAACAACTAGAACTAACAGTCTTACTTATGACAAAAGTATGGCACACCTGAAGTCATCTTGATTGGAATAAAGTGGTAACACTTAATACATTTAATTTGAAAAGGAACAAAATGAGGGGTTTCATTTTGCCATAGAAATGTTATATATATATATATATATATATATATATATATATATATATATATATATATATATATATATATATATATATTCACTGAAAAAACCATAGGTTTTAAACACGTTATAGTTAGGAAGTAGCACTTAAAAAACCTATGAAATTCACTGAAAAAACCATAGGTTTTAAACCCGTTATAGTTAGGAAGTAGCATTCAAAAAACCTATGAAATTCACTGAAAAAACACATATTATATCACTCATGACATGGTCAGTGACATCACTCATGACAGCACTGATGATATCTGAAATAACATCACTGATGAAATCACTGATGACATCATCCTTGTAAAAGAGTGGTAGACCTCCTCTCAGCGTAACATAACCTTTGATACACACATTTGAAAATAGAAGCTAAAATGTTCAAAGCATGAGTGATGTAATATGTGACGTCATCAGCAGTGCATTGCGGGCGCACGAGTTATAGTTAGCTGAAGTAACTATAACGGGGGAATTTCATTGGTTTTATATGAGTAAAATGTCCAGTTAACTATAACATGTGTCAAACCTATGGTTTTTTTCAGTGAATTTCATAGGCTTTGTAAATGCTACTTCCTGACTATAACGTGTGTAAAACCTTTGGTTTATTCAGTGAATTTCATAGGTTTTTTGAATGCTACTTCCTAACTATAACGGGTTTAAAACCTATGGTTTTTTCAGTGAATATATATATATATTACCTACTGGCGGTTGCCAGTAGGTAGTTATAGTTAGGACCAGTTTCCATAGGAAATCCGCAACATTCTATTGAGAATAACTTTGGCGCCGGTGGATGAATCTTTGCGAATTTCTCAAAGAAGATGGCCTGCTCCGCTCCTTCCCTGAAAGTTTGGGGGGGATTCGCCAAGTGGGGGCTGAGATAAAAGGGGGGTCCCAAAACGTGTTTTCCCCATGTTATTTTCAATAGGACGTTTAGACACGGCTACAGCTCGAACGGCTGAATGGATTTATAAGAAATTTGGTAGAAAGGTAGAGGCCGGCTAGCAGATTACGCTTTTCTTTGAATGGTGTAATTCTGTTCAGTAGTTGCTGAGAAAATTAACTTTGAAAAAATATATATTGGGCTGCATTGGGCTATATATATGTTAGAGCCCAAATGTAGCCCAATGTAGCCCAATGTAGCCCAAAGATGGCCACCAGAGACAAAAAAAAGAAATGTAGCCCAGATATCAGCCAGATGTAGCCCAACTATAGCCCAATGACAGAATGTCCCAGAGTGTTCTAAAGAACAACTAGAGTGCTAACAGTCTTACTTATGACAAAAGTATGGCACACCTAAAGTCATCTTGATTGGAATAAAGTGTGAACACTCAAAACATTTAATTTGCAAAGGAACAAAATGAGGGGGTTCATTTTGCCATAGAAATTATGATTAGTGCTGAAGAAAGAAAAATTAGGGCACATTTTGAGTGACTTCTCAAATCCTCTTATATTTCATTAAAAAAATTCTGATATGCAGTCTCCCAAGATGGCCACCAGAGACAAAAGAGCCCAAATGTAGCACAAATATCAGCCAGATGTAGCCCAACTATAGCCCAATGACAGTAGTTAGGACCTAGTTTCCATAGGAAATCCGCAACATTCTATTGAGAATAACTTTGGCGCCGGTGGACGAATCTTTGCAAGTTTCTCAAAGAAGATGGCCTGCTCTGCTCCGCTCCTTCCCTGAAAGTTTGGGGGGGATTCGTCAAGTGGGGGCTGAGATAAAAGGGGGGTCCCAAAACGTGTTTTCCCCATGTTATTTTCCATAGGACGTTTAGACACGGCTACAGCTCGAACGGCTGAATGGATTTATAGGAAATTTTGTAGAAAGGTAGAGTCCGGCTCGCAGATTACGATTTTCTTTGAATGGTGTAAACCTGTTCAGTAGTTGCTGAGAAAATTAACTTTGAAAAAATATATATTGGGCTACAATGGGCTATATATATGTTAGAGCACAAATGTAGCCCAATGTAGCCCAAATATGGCCACCAGAGACAAAAAAAAACAAATGTAGCCCAAATATCAGCCAGATGTAGCCCAACTATAGCCCAATGACAGAATGTCCCAGAGTGTTCTAAAGAACAACTAGAGCGCTAACAGTCTTACTTATGACAAAAGTATGGCACACCTGAAGTCATCTTGATTGGAATAAAGTGTTAACACTTAAAACATTTAATTTGCAAAGGAAAAAAATGAGGGGGTTCATTTTGCCATAGAAATTATGATTAGTGCTGAAGAAAGAAAAATTAGGGCACATTTTGAGTGACTTCTATAAATCCTCTTATATTTCATTAAAAAAATTCTGATATGCAGTCTCCCGAGATGGCCACCAGAGACAAAAGAGCCCAAATGTAGCCCAAATATCAGCCAGATGTAGCCCAACTATAGCCCAAAGACAGTAGTTAGGACCTAGTTTCCATCGGAAATCCGCAACATTCTATTGAGAATAACTTTGACGCCGGTGGACGAATCTTTGCGAATTTCTCAAATAAGATGGCCTGCTCCGCTCCGCTCCTTCCCTGAAAGTTAGAGGGGGATTCGTCAAGTGGGGGCTGAGATAAAAGGGGTGTCCCAAAACGTATTTTCCCCATGTTATTTTCCATAGGACGTTTAGACACGGCTACAGCTTGAACGTCTGAATGGATTTATAAGAAATTTGGTAGAAAGGTAGAGTCCGGCTCGCAGATTACGCTTTTCTTTGAATGGTGTAAATCTGTTCAGTAGTTGCTGAGAAAATTAACTTTGAAAAAATATACATTGGGCTATATATATGTTAGAGCCCAAATGTAGCCCAATGTAGCCCAATGTAGCCCAAAGATGGCCACCAGAGACAAAAAAAAACAAATGTAGCCCAAATATCAGCCAGATGTAGCCCAACTATAGCCTAATGACAGAATGTCCCAGAGTGTTCTAAAGAACAACTAGAGCGCTAACAGTCTTACTTATGACAAAAGTATGGCACACCTGAAGTCATCTTGATTGGAACAAAGTGTTAACACTTAAAACATTTAATTTGCAAAGGAAAAAATGAGGGGGTTCATTTTGCCATAGAAATTATGATTAGTGCTGAAGAAAGAAAAAATAGGGCACATTTTGAGTGACTTCTCAAATCCTCTTATATTTCATTAAAAAAATTCTGATATGCAGTCTCCCAAGATGGCCACCAGAGACAAAAGAGCCCAAATGTAGCCCACATATCAGCCAGATGTAGCCCAACTATAGCCCAATGACAGAATGTCCCAGAGTGTTCTAAAGAACAACTAGAACTAACAGTCTTACTTATGACAAAAGTATGGCACACCTGAAGTCATCTTGATTGGAATAAAGTGGTAACACTTAATACATTTAATTTGAAAAGGAACAAAATGAGGGGTTTCATTTTGCCATAGAAATTTTATATATATATATATATATATATATATATATATATATATATATATATATATATATATATATATATATATATATTCACTGAAAAAACCATAGGTTTTAAACACGTTATAGTTAGGAAGTAGCACTTAAAAAACCTATGAAATTCACTGAAAAAACCATAGGTTTTAAACCCGTTATAGTTAGGAAGTAGCATTAAAAAAACCTATGAAATTCACTGAAAAAACACATATTATATCACTCATGACATGGTCAGTGACATCACTCATGACAGCACTGATGATATCTGAAATAACATCACTGATGAAATCACTGATGACATCATCCTTGTAAAAGAGTGGTAGACCTCCTCTCAGCGTAACATAACCTTTGATACACACATTTGAAAATAGAAGCTAAAATGTTCAAAGCATGAGTGATGTAATATGTGACGTCATCAGCAGTGCATTGCGGGTGCACGAGTTATAGTTAGCTGAAGTAACTATAACGGGGGAATTTCATTGGTTTTATATGAGAAAATGTCCAGTTAACTATAACATGTGTCAAACCTATGGTTTTTTTCAGTGAATTTCATAGGCTTTGTAAATGCTACTTCCTGACTATAACGTGTGTAAAACCTTTGGTTTATTCAGTGAATTTCATAGGTTTTTTGAATGCTACTTCCTAACTATAACGGGTTTAAAACCTATGGTTTTTTCAGTGAATATATATATATATTACCTACTGGCGGTCGCCAGTAGGTAGTTATAGTTAGGATCTACTTTCCATAGGAAATCTGCAACATTCTATTGAAAATAACTTTGGCACCGGGGGACGAATCTTTGCGAATTTCTCAAAGAAGGTGGCCCGCTCCGCTCCACTCCTTCCCTGAAAATGTGGGGGGGATTCATCAAGCGGGGGCCGAGATAAACGGGGGGTCCCAAAACGTGTTTTCCCCATGTTTAATTTCCGTAGGGCGGTCGACCTCACTTTTAGCTCGAACGGCGGAATGGATTTCCACCAAACTTGGCAAAATTGTAGGGACTGGTAGCCCGATGTGCCTTTGCTATGTCTCAAAATATGTGCTCCAGTGGTTTTTGAGTAATTTAGGTTCAAAAAAATATATATATCTATAGGCGCACCCCGGTACGCGCACCGGGGAGCGCACCGGGCGTGCTACGCGACTTGCGCGTGGAAAGCGGATTGGCTCTCGGGTGTCTGTAAACATTCGAAACAGTCCGGAGCGGCCACCATCTTGTGTCTTGGTAGGATCGAGACACAAGAGGTGGCAAAACCAAAGGGGGAAATGACCATAAGGGGGCAGGGTAGACCCTCCTGACCCCCTAGGTTTGATGTGGGGGCCATTAAAGGGCCCCGCAAGGCACAAAAAAAAAATTGATTTGCGCGGGGGAGCGCCCGGAACGCGCACCGGGGAGCGGACCGAGGAGCGTAGCATGGGAAAAACCCAGTTTATTCACTGCATCATCTCTACGACCCTTTCCTGCGTCAATACGCCCCTTTTGCATACATTACACCTGACGAAGGTATAATGTGGCGCAGGGGCTTAGTAAGTGACGCATCTACCTAGATGCGTCACTTTGTAACTATGACTGAATAAGGTGCATTTTTTACAGCACTGGTGCGTCACAAAAAGTGACGCACCGGTGGCGTTAAAGTGATGCATGGCCTCATAAATGAGGCCTTCAGTCTTCTAGTCATGCGTCATATTAAATATATGACGTATTATGTCGGAAGTACTTACAGATACGTCAGTATTTCAGACGTATCTGTAAGCGCAAAAGTGATGCATTGCTGGAGTGTGTCACAAAAATGATGCAACTCCAGCAATGCATCCTTTCACATGGGGCCAGGCCCCATGTGAAAGGGCCTGCATCAGTCTTACGCCTGCTGTGATACAGGCGCAAGATTTGGACGCAAGAGCGTCATAAATGTGACGCAGTGATATCTCATAGATTTCACTGCGTCACCTCTACGACCCTTTTTTTGCGTCAATACGCCCCTTTTGCATACATTACACCTGACGTAGGTATAATGTGGTGCAGGGGCTTACAAAGTGATGCATCTACCTAAATGCGTCACTTTGTAAATATGACTGAATAGGGTGCATTTTTTACAGCACTGGTGCGTCACAAGAAGTGACGCACCGGTGGCGTTAAAGTGACGCATGGCCTCATAAATGAGGCCTTCAATCTTCTAGTCATGCGTCATATTAAATATATGACGTATTATGTCGGAAGTACTTACAGATACGTCAGTATTTCAGACGTATCTGTAAGCGCAAAAGTGATGCATTGCTGGAGTGTGTCACAAAAATGATGCAACTCCAGCAATGCATCTTTTCTTACCCTTCCACACCCCCGTTCCTTTTCAACATTTTCTTTGAATATCCACATTCCCCATGTTCACTCTCCTTCTCCTTACTTTCCTTCCCAACACTCACCTTCTTTCAGTCCCCCTACTTCACTTCCTTTCTCCTCTCATACCTTTCTGTTCTTTCTTACTCATTTTCCTTTCCATTATCAATGCACTCCACTTCACTTACTCTTTTTCATTTTTTTAAGAATATAGCTTTTTGATGAGAATTGGAGGTAGTTCTGAAAAGTACTTTTTTTTCTTCTTTTTTCTTTTTTTAGAACAAAAACAAAAACAGCGAATGGAAACTGCTCAACAGGAGCAAAAAAAACAAAAAAAATTAGGGCTGGAAACGGCAGCGATGGTTCTCCAATGCTTGAACCATGAGCCGAACACTTTGCTCCCCAAAGGTAAGTAGCTGATCACAGTATCTGCATTTCAGGACGCCTTTGTTGAATGCAGGCTGAATGTTTGGAACCAGCTCTTGCGATCGCCCCCTCACTGAAGTAGTTGCTCCTCCGGTTGATGTAGAGGCCCCATCACTGGGAACCTCTTGTACCAGAGCCCTGACACTTTCCCGGGCAGAATTCTAGGGGTGCTTCCTCTCCACATGGCGAAGCATTGTGGAGTTCCCAAAAGAATATTTCTTAGTGGGGTCACCCCGTGACAGGACTGTGTGACAGACCCTGCACTCTACTTTTGGAGCATTGACCTTCTTCTGGTCATCAGGTATGGAAAAAAATTTCCAGATGAAATGCTCTTTGACCTTCGGCGGAGGAGGCTCTTCAACAATGAATTCAGGCTCATCTTCACTGCTGGATGGTCTGGCAGCCATGATTATCCAAGAAAGATCCAAGAGCAAAAAGGCAGGTCTTTCAGTCGCAAAAGTGAAAGAAGAAGTGAAGGAAATGGGTGGGGATTTCATTCTTTGTAAAAAAAACTGTTAGCAACCAATAAAAAGTGTTATTTTGAGGTCAAATGACTTGACGCGCTGATGCTGTGCGCACCGGAGCGCTTCCGGGGGCGCATACGCGGCGCGAACGTAGGCGCTTCCGGGGGCGCATACGCGTCGCGAACATAGGCGCATCCGGGGGCATTTACCTGGCGCGCCTAAGTGACGTTTTGATAGTTTCACGGAAATGCAAAATTATTTTCATTTCCTTATTCAAAAAAACTGCTTTTATATGTATGGTACTAAATGTCTTGCGTTATTATTTACTTTTCATTTATATTTTTTTACACAAACGCAAGTAGCGCTCTGGGTGCGCTTTCCGGAGAGCTTACCCGTGCGCGGACCCAGAGCGCCCCAAGAAAAAATGATTACATTTTTTTTTTATATTATTATAAAAAAAAGTAATACTAATTAATACTCACACAAAACAGCAAATTAAAAAAAAATCGTAGGTTACAAACTCGATATAGAAAGGAATTAGCATTTAAAAAAACTATGACATTCACTGAAAAAACCATAGGTTTCACACCAGTTATAGTTAGGAATTAGCATTTAAAAAACCTATTAAATTCACTGAAAAAACCATAGGTTTCACACCAGTTATAGTTACCTGGAAATTTTACTGACATAAAACCATTGAAATTCCCATGTTATAGTTAGTTGGACTCACTATAACTTGCGCGCCTGCAATGCACTGCTGATGATGTCACATATTACATCACTCATGACATGGTCAGTGACATCACTCATGACATCACTGATGACACCATCCTTGTGACAGAGTGACAGACCTCCTTTCAGTGTAATGTAACCCTTGAAACACATATTCAAAAATAGAAACTAACATTTTCAGAAACATGGAGATACCCATACCAGTTACAACAACCAATTCAGTAATTCCGCCATCTATATACACATCCACTCATTCACCAACAGTTCTATATAGTCACTCATACATATACTCACTCATCATATGTAGTGATACACCTATACATCCTGTTACACACCGACAGTCATCCAAAAGTTACTCACACACATACTCACACATGCAAATAAACTATTAAACATCCATTTATTTGCATATGCAGCTATACACACACTACCACCTTACTTCTAAGGAAACTTACACATACTTACTCTCTTAAACAATCACTTATAGAAACACATACTTATTTAAACAGGAACTCTTACAATCTCTCACTCTCACATTTACTCACTTATATACATCAATCCTCACATATACTAGATTAAAACATATGTAGTTACTGATAAAGACACTAGTGAGACAGTCATTCACTCACTAACACACACATATACACACTCATCCACCCATACAGTCCTGCACATAAGCTGTCTTCAAAACACATACAAACAGTGAGTCAGTCATTGATGCATCTATGTGCTAAGTAATACCCCCACCAAACCATACAGACACCCATACTGATACTAAAAAAACATCTAATAACCCATATACACACACATGTAGCTACTCACCAACCCATGCAGCCACTTATACACAAAGTGAAACACGGATACAAACATTTAAATATTTAAACATTACTCGCTAATATATGTATTCACTATGATACACTTAATAAGCCAGTTAACCAATCAATTAAAAAAAAAACATCCATTTAGACACTTATTTAAACATGTATTCTTCCATCCACCTTTACAAATACATATATAAAACATATTTATTTTTCAGACAGACACACATTCACTGGATGGTGTCATCAGTGATGTCATGAGTGATGTCACTGACCATGTCATGAGTGATGTAATATGTGACATCATCAGCAGTGCATTGCAGGCGCGCAAGTTATAGTGAGTCCAACTAACTATAACGTGGGAATTTCAATGGTTTTATGTCAGTAAAATTTCCAGGTAACTATAACTAGTGTGAAACCTATGGTTTTTTCAGTGAATTTAATAGGTTTTTTAAATGCTAATTCCTAACTATAACTGGTGTGAAACCTATGGTTTTTTCAGTGAATATATATATATATATATATTACATATTTAAACTTTACAGAAACACATTCACTGGATGATGTCATCAGTGATGTCATCAGTGGTGTCAATGACCATGTCATGAGTGATGTAATATGTGACATCCTCAGCAGTGCATTGCAGAGGCGCAAGTTATAGTTAGCTCTACTAACTACAACGGCTGATTTTCTCTGGTTTTGTACGAGTAAAATGTCCAACTAACTATAACGTCCCTGAAACCAGTGTTTTTTTCCAGTGAATTTCTAAGGATTTTTAAATGCTAATTTCTAAGTATAACGTCCCTGAAACGTATGTTTTTTTTCAATTCATTTTTAAGGTTTTTTAAATGCTATTTCTAAATATAACGTCCCTAAAACCTATGTTTCTTTCAGTACATTTCTAAGGTTTCTTTAAATGCAAGTTTCTATCTATAACGTCTCTAATAAGTCCCCTTGAATCCTGAAGGTCACTGGGGGCCAACTAGCCCACCAGGTACCTCCAATAAGCGCCACTGAGCTGTGTTGCGGAGAGGTGTTCTGAGGCCACGCCCCTTTTTACACCATGCTGCAAACACGGCTTCTGGCGCACTGCTGCTCGGATGATGAAGTCCACTTGTGTCCTGAGGTCCTCAGGACATAAGAGGACCTCATCACCCCACCGCATTCAATAAACTAAACCCTGGGACTGTGGCAGCACCAATGGGCTCCCACTAATTAAATAGGCATTGCCCCCGGGGGCTTAAGAATAACAAAGCACGGAGCCTGCACTTCATTTTTTTATATTTTCTCAGCACTGGGCTAGTCCTATGCTTAAAGACTTTTCTGCAGAAATGGCAAAATACGTTGTCTATCTGTCTCTACACATATCTCATCAGATCTCTCTCGCTTTCTCTTCGAGTATATTTTTTTAGGTCTCGGCCTGCCAATGCGCTTGCGCATTGCTGGCCGAGATTGTAGTAAGGGCAAAAGAACAGTCTGTCAACGGCGGATCACGCACAGTTCATGTGATCTATGCTCGTGCACAAACCAGCCACGTCAAAAACCACCATTTGTCTGTCAGTGCCTCACATCACACTTCAAAGGCTCTGCTCCCCTCCCAGCTTGCGTACACCAGCACTCTCCTACTTCCCCTCCCACCTCCCATGGCCGCTCTTCTCATTCACGCGCTCTGCAGGTCACCATTTACCAGCATGCGGCCGCTAGCCCTTTTTTCTCTTCACACTACCATCACACTTCAAAGGAATCCGCTCGCAAGCCGCTCCCCCGCCCCCGCCACCGAATGCCGCTCCCCCGCCCCCCACCACGCAATGCGGAGAGCTTATTTAATTTAATTTCCCGGCCGCTTTTCATTTCATTCCGCGGCCGCTTTTGATTTCATTTTGCTGCAGCTTTTAATTTCATTTACTGGACAATTTTGATTTCATTTCGCGGCCGCTTTTTTTTCACTAAGAGAGTTTACAAGTCATTGTGTCATGGTGAGAAGTCCCAATTGCTTGACACGCTGAGGTACTGCATGTGTTTTTAAAAAAAAACTGGTTTCCGAGATGCTACTTTATTTTCAATGGACAAACCTGCAATGTACGTCGCAGATAATACATGCATAGTACTGGCCTTCATGAAGGCGTTCCTTTAATATAAGACCCATTCCAGGCTTGCCAGTCTTGTGCTCGCATCCGTTAGGACTTGAGCGTTTTGAGGGTAGAGCATTGCAAAACCAATTGTTCGGCATTTTGCAGCCAAGACGGTTTAGCTTTGCCAGTGATTGTCTTGTTTTTTTATTTCCTTTCCATCCGTTATTTCAAGCTTGTTGTATTTATACTTTCAGACAATCCAGCGCAGAATGAAATACAATAATTATGAAGGCGCGTTGCCCAAGCTAAAAATAAAGTGCGCGAGCCTGTGTTTGACTTTGTGGTATCTTCTTTTACAGCAACAGGCATGTGGTCCAGTCCTATCAGTAATGACATGGAAACTGACTTTTTGCCGAGGGAAGCGGCGGTGTGAGCAGCGGTTGTGTGTCTGCTCATTGTACTTTGCCTTGATTTCGCCCTTATCTTTTTTTTTTTTGGTACAAGACATTCCGGGGGGTTTACTTTTCTAAGTTCAGGCTGGCTTAGGACCGTAAAGGGGATACGGCGTGCACACATAACACTGCAGCAAGCATGCTGAAACTCCCTGAACAATTCCAGAAATGTTGCTTAAGTCTGCCAGCCTCCACCTTTCACCGGTTGGCTCCCTCTCTCATCGATCGACGAGCCAACACAAATAAGGAGGGTTGAATGATGGGCTCTTAGGTAGCTTCTGTTAACAGGTTCGGTTTCAAGCCCGCCCCTTGCCCTGCGCCGACTCGCATTTGATCCTCGGCGCACTGTGATTATCGCAGTTCAACAGGGAGGCAAGCCTTTCATTTGCTTGCTTTTAATTAACAGAAATGTGGCTGGAGTGACAGCTGCTAGCTGCTCTTTTCCCCTTGTTGTGCCGCTACATTTCGGAAGCTAAACATCTATTCACAGAGGGGGGAGAGGGGGGCCTTAGGAGAAAGATGATTAGATTGAGTTCAAAGTAACCAGAGCTCATTACAACCATTTGACAAACCGCAAACCACACACCACAAGGTGAACAGTGCTGGTCAGGCTAGACTGTGAGCGGCGTCTCTCGCCCACGCCATGCCATTAACTGCGTTTTGAATGTACTGTGTATTGCAATTCCATATATGTAGTGCTTATTGTACCAGTCAAGGCACTTTTTGGGACAAAAAGTTGCTATTACACTGAATAAAACAGTTAATAAACATAATTACATTCTTTTGGAAAAGCAAGTAGGTATTTTCATAGTGGTTGGCATTTGTTCTACACATCTAGGTGCAAGCTACACAGATATCTGGCTAAGTGTTCAATATGGGCAAAGCCAATTGGGTGAGATCGGATCGCAATGATACTGGCCACCATGTCAACGTCACTAAATTTGTGCTTGATACTAACGCCTCATCAGGAAGCGTTATATAAAGCCAACTTCGGTCACTGAAAAAAACATGGTGAAATGGACACAATACCAGGTCCGCATTCAAAGGCAGCCGAAAACAAATATCACGCTCTCCCGCCAGTGACATCCACAGATACTATAATTATAATAGTAATGATACTTCAGGCACGAGTATTGTTAAGAATACAAGTAAAAAAAATGGCTATTGTACATGTCAACCAAATGCACACTTTTGACGCTTTTTACTTGTCACTCCCATCATGTCGAATCCCCATCAGCCCTCCATATATCCTGGGTAAATGGATAAAGTTTGCTCCTCAGGACTTCTGCAGCAGTATCCTGAGCATAGTCCCGTACTCCATGCCCACTTGCATGAACACACTCTTAGCACATGGTCAGTGATGGCTACCGCCCCTCTCCCTGTATGCCCACATCAACCCAGAACACAACGAAACGGAACAGGATTTGTCTTTGGAAGGCGGGGGGGTCGCAAGACCCCCCGGCCGTATTTATTAAGATACAAAATAAAAAAATTGTTAAACAAAATATACAATTTTATGCAAAAATATTCAGAAACATTTCGATACATTCATATCGACAATTGTGATCGGCTAGCCTTAACAAGATTCTAATACAGCTTGTTTCCTAACCGAATCTAACATCCTCATCTGAAAATTTTTGCACACTAACATTTATGGCGATATGGCAAGGTCGCTAACCGGTGTCAGGTCTTACAAGCTGCGCCCTTACACAGGTGCGCATGCGCAGCCGGGTCCGTTAATTTCCCGGTCCACCCCTGCAGCCGAGCCCGTTAATTACTCGGTCCACCCTTGCAGCTGAGCCCATTAATTACTCGGTCCATCCTTGCAGCTGAGCCCGTTAATTACTTGGTCCACCAATGCAGCCGAGTCCGTTAATTACTCGGTCCAGCCATGCAGCCGAGCCCGTTAATTACTTGGTCCACCCCGTGAACTTTATTTAACCAGTGAAGGAGGGCCCTAACTTGCGTTACCAGCTGACCCTGAAGTTCTAGGAGGGGCCAGTGACCCCTCCTCCCCCTGGGCGGACACCTCCAAAGGATGATGCCGCCCCCTAAGACCTTAAAATAGCTGCTCACTGGTCATGACCTTACCGCCACAGGCCAGCATTGTTACCTGATGATCTGGCCTCCCACCTTTCTACTCCTCAGAAAGGTCATGTTCCCCTCGCAAATCCCTCCAGCCATGCTAATATGTTGTTCGACCACAGAACGTTCCCCGCCTCAGTCAAGTGCACCCCGTCCCGCAGGTAGAAATGCTCCCCCCATATACACCCGTGAGGAATCGTCTGCAATCGGGGGGCTCGAAACAACTTGTCCAACTGTGTGTTGATCCTCTTTACCGAGTGATTCAACGCCTTAACCGAGTCCCCCCCTCGCCACTGCCAACGAGGAATAACTTGCGACCAGACTATTGAGCAACCCGCGCATGTTCTAGACACCCAGCCCGCAGTGGATATGATTTCATCTATCAGGATGCGTCTCCCCAATTTGGTCAAATCATTCTCCCCCAGGTGAAGTATCACCACTGACGGGGGCGGGTTAATCCAAAACCTTATAATACAGAATACTATCCATATGTCTTTAGCTTACTCAGGGATCTCGTAGTCCACAATTACATAGGGTGGCCCAGCCCAGCCACAGTTGTCCACGGAGGGCGACAGAGGGCCCACCCTTTGCCCGGGCTACGCCCCAAGTCGTTCCGCACACGTCCCGCGACGCAGAGGAAGCAGCTGTGTTTTGTGCATCAGGGAACGGAAGTGCTGGTTGGTGGGCGGGGCATCGCAGGGATTGTGGGGGCTGTAGTCCCCCCACTCGGCGGCCACTCAATGTCAATGAGCGGCGGCGAGGGGGACTAACAGCTGTGGATGGCGCTGTGCTGTGCTTCCAGCGCAATATCCCCCAAAGTGCAGTTGATGGCTTCTCCAGTGGCAGGGACAGCAAAGTACATTCTGTCCGATTAGGCGGCTCCCGCTCCACCAAGGGAGCAGATGTGTTTTGTGCCTCCAGGCACGGAAGTGCTGGTTGGTGGGCGGGGCAGCGTAGGGATTGTGGGGGCTGTAGTTCCCCCACTCGGTGGCCACTCGATGTCAATGAACGGCGGCGAGGGGACTAACAGCCGTGGATGGCGCTGCGCTGTGCTTCCAGCGCGATACCCCCCAAAGTGCAGTTGATGGCCTCTCCAGTGGCAGGGACAGCAAAGTACGTTCTGCCCGAGGAAGCAAAGAGAAGCTTAAGAGCAGACAAGCAAAGATTCATTGATGGTCTTGCTGCAAAAGCCTAGGAAGCAGCAAGCCATGGAAACGTGAAAGAACTCTATGGCATAATAGGGAAACTCTCCAGTAGATACAGCAAGCCAGAAAGACCTGTTAAAGACAAAGCTGGAAAGACAATCATGGGTATCGATGGCCAAAAATTAAGCTGGATGGAGCACTTTGAAGAACTGCTGAACTAGCCCATGCCACATTCCCCATCAGACCTTCAGCCAGCTGGAACACTTGCCAATCGACTACAGCAGACCAACCAAGAAAGACATACAGCAAGTCATCAAACATCTGAGAAATGGGAAGGCAGAAGGAAGTGATAACATTCCTGCAGAGGCACTGAAGGTAGTCATTGAAACATCAGTAGACATGCTCTACACCATGTATGGAAGGATTTTGGAGGAGAAAATGGTTCCATCAAAGTGGAAGGAGGGATATCTGTTGTGTCTCATGCTGCTGTCGGCATTGGAACTCTTGTGTGTGTGGTATCAGGGGTTCCAAGGCCGCGAGTGGAGACAGTTTGGAGGAGAAGGTCAGCAGGATGAGTTGCATCCCATTTTGCAGTTGCCTTGTACGGCTGCTAGTTCACTTCTGAATAAACAGTCAGACGGCAGAACAAAGGCATCTTACTTGCTTTTCTTCCGTATACAAGAATATCTGATCAAGATCCCCTAGAAAGGTGAACTGAGTAACTGTGCAAACTTCAGAGTTGTTACTCTTCTATCATCCCCAGGCAAAATGTTTAACAGAAACATCCTGAACTGAATGAAGGTACAAGATGATGCTCAGTTAGGAGAACAACATGCTGGCTTCTGCAAAGATAGATCCTGAACAGACCAGAACGCAACACCATATATCATCATTGAGCAGTCAATGGAATTGAAATCCCCCCTCAATGTCAACTTCAGCGACTATGATAAGGAATTCGACAGCATGGACAGAGAGACCCTTTGGAAACTCCTCCACCACTACAGTGTCCCAGATAAACTCGTAAGAATCATCAGGAACACTTATGCGAGAATGACCTGCAAGATAGAGGACAACTAATGGAAGCCTTCCAAGTGGGACTGGAGTTTGCCACGTTGTTTGCTCTTGCCTATTCGCTTTCTTCTAGCCATAGACTGGACCATGAAGACATCCACAGCAAGAAGAAGAAATGGGATCCAGTGGAGCGTGGGTTCGAATCCCATCCTCGTCGCCAAAATGTTGTGATCAATAAGATGATGGATACTTCAAGTTGGATTGATCAAGTTACTTTATTTAAGTTAATTAGTTAAGATAGAAAGGAAACCCCATCAGGAGCAGATGTCCTGCTGCTCAGCCCTCACTCAACTGACATTCACACACAAGCAACGTTCCAATCATCCAACATTCCATATGACATGCATACCAGCTGAGCAGCAGGGAAACACAAGATATAACAGATACCTTGGATACAGTTTGACAAGCTGGACTTTGCAGATACCCACGACCTACTCTCCCATACCCAGTTGTAGAACGACAACATGGCAGCTGAATAAGCACAACTTAGTGCAACATCTACAGGGTAAAAACCAAGATCTCAGAGGCAAGCACAGCCAGCACAACTGCAGTCACTCTTGCAGGTGATGCACTGGGAGAGGTTGACGCCTTTACTTACCTGGGCAGTGTTGGACAAGCAAGGCGACAAAGACAACGACGTCGAGGCAAACATGGGCAAAGCAAAGACTGCCTTGATTCAGCTAAAGAAGATGTGGAGTACCAATTACCTAACACTGCAAACCAAGATCAGGCTATGTGACACCAACGTAGAAATGTATCCTCTGTATGGAGCAGAAATGCAGAGGACAACAGCGACCACCGCCAGCAGTGTCAAGACATTCATCATACCTGTGTGAGGAACATCTTCAAAATCAGCTGGCCAAACATCATCAGCAACAATGACCTTTGACAGCCGACATTCCAAACTCTCTGCTCATGAAGAAATCATAAATGCTGGGCTGGATAGATCACACCAATTGCAAGCCCTCTTCAAAGGCGACCAGGCAAGAACTGACCTGAAACTCTCAAGGAAAAAGGAAACAAGAAAGGCCAAAAAATATCTGATACCGGGGCCTCAAGGACGAACAGTGGTAAAGTGCTGGTGTTCTTTCCCTAAAACTTGGTACAATTGGCATCTACCTGATTGGTACATTTAATGTACTTGTAAGTCCCTATTAAATGGTACTACATGTACCCAGGGACTGTAAATTAAATGTTACTAGTGGGCTGCACCCTTCCTTGTATCACCCACTAAAGTAACCTTTTAATATATGTCCTCAGACCTGCCATTGCAGCCTGCTGTGCAGTTTAAAACTGACATTTAAAACTGTCAAACAAAACCTTCTGCTATGCTCAAACCTTCCTTTTTAATACTTATAAGGCACCCCGAAAGTATAACTTAAAGGCTCACAGGACAATTTATTTATTTATTATTATTTATTTAAAGATTTGTAAAGCGCCTGGTGACCCGGAGGCATCCCCGCGCTGTGAAACCTTGAGATTGGCTTAAGAGGGGAGAAAAAACGTATTTAGGGAAAAGCAGAGTTTTAAGCTGCTTGCGAAAACGCAAGTAGCAGGGTTCCAGCCGCACACTGCGGGGAAGCGAGTTCCAGCATGTGGCTGCCTTTACGGAGAAACGACGACCTCCAGTATGTACCCTCCTAAACTTGGGGACATTTGCCAGTCGCTCATTGTCCGAGCGCAGGGATCTCAAGGCTTTGTACGGGGTAACCATATCTCCTAGGATCGAAGGGCCCTGTCCATTGAGGAGCTTGTGAGCGATGCACATTGCCTTAAACTCGATCCTCTCTCGCACTGGCAACCAGTGGAGAGCCTTAAGCGCTAGTCTGGCAGAGGTTCTGGAGGGAAAACCCATCAGCATCCGGGCAGACGCATTTTGGGTTCGTTGTAGCTTGCCCAGAGTAGCTTCAGGGGCTCCTAGATAGACAGCATTGCTGTAGTCCAATCGTGCAAGAACCAGTCCTTGAATCAGGAGTTTCCTAGATTGAAGGGGAAGCAGGGGAAGGATCTTGCGGACTGACCGCATAAGTCCAAAGCAGGTTCCAGCTGTTTTAGTTGCCTGAGTTTTCATTGATAAGTCCGGTTCAAGCCAGACCCCCAGACTCTTAATTTCTTTCTTGGGGGCGGGCACCTCACCCATAGTATCGGGCCATACAGATGATGGAATTGCTGACCACTTCTTGCCCATCAGCATAACTTCTGTTTTGGACCCATTGAGTTTAAGTGAGGACTCGCACATCCAGAGATGGATTTTCTGGAGGCAGTGCAAAAGATTATCTGGGCATTGATCAAGGTGTGAGAGAGAGACGACCAGTTGCGTATTGTCCGCATAACTCACAATCTTGATGCCGAAGGGGGCAACTACATCCTCCAGAGGGGCCTTATAGGCGTTAAAAAGGGTGGGACTAAGAGAGGAACCCTGGGGAACCCCGCTTGTCAGAGGAAGAGGGTCAGAATGGGAGTTGCCATCCCAGACCTGAAACGAACGGCCCAACAGGAATGACTCTATCCGGGCCAACGCAGTGCCCCCGAGTCCTGCCCTGGCCAGCCGGTGGAGCAGGACACGGTGATTCACTGTGTCAAAGGCTGCACTAAGGTCCAGGAGGATCACTGCCACTGACCCCCCCGAATCCAAAATGCACCTTGCCTCCTCGATGACGGCGAGGAGGGCTGTGTCCGTACCTTGGCCAGGGCGAAACCCCGTTTGGGAACGTCGCAGCAGATTGTTGGATTCCAGAAACTGGGACAGCTGGACGTTAACCAGTTTTTCAGCAATTTTGCTGATGCCCGGGAGGAGCGAGATCGGCCTGTAGTTGGCCAGATCAGCGGGTCCAATTGGGGTTTTTTAAGAAGGGCTTTAACTACCGCCCCCTTCCAACTAGGAGGGATGGAGCCTTGGGACAGTGAGGCATTGATCAACTCCAGAACTGGAGGAACAATCGCAGAGGCGACTGCTTTCAAAAACCTCATGGGAGCAGGGTCACGGGGAGAGCCACTTTTCATCTTGGCCAGAGTCTTTTCGACTTTGTCCGCCCTAAAAGCATTAAGCTGCGGGCGAGGGACGCCTACTGGACAAGTGTCAAGCGTCACGTTGTCCCAGCAGGGTAGCTGACTAGGCTGCGGAAGTGAAGCTAAGATGTGGGAGATTTTAGAGTCAAAGTGTTTTGCTAGTTCATTACTCCTGTCCGGTAGGGCCCTGGTTAGTGGAGGGGGTTGTGGAACCTTTAGGAGTTCTTTGACGATGAGATAGGATTCTCTTGTGGAGTTTGTGGCATTTTTTATCCTATCGTCATAGTAAGAGGCTTTAGAAAGTTTCAAAGCAGATTTATATGCTCTCACAGTCCTCCCGTAGGAATCTTTACTAGAGTGGAGCCAGTCCTTCCTCCACAGTCGCTCCGCTTTTTTACAATCCTTGCGGAGGGCTCTGAGTTAACCAGGGGGCCGAGCCTGTCTTTCCGCTCTTGTCTTCGCAAGTTTTTATAGGTATGATAGAGTCGAGTGAGTCGGAAATCCACTTCCTGAAATTGCTATCAGCTACGACAAGGTCCCCGGAGGGGGCGGGGGCCGTCGATTCCAGAGCTCTGGCCCAGTCCTTGGTTGAGAGTCTGGACCATGCCCTATCCAATGAGCATGGTTTTTAAAAATTAGGATATTTCTACTTCAGTTTTATATGTCCTTGCAGTCAAAAACTCCTAAAGTCGGTTACTGGGCTACCTATTATGTTTAATAAGTGCTAACTTTGGTTTTGGAGCTGGTAGAGATATGCTGTTTGGACTCAAATAAATTGTAATTTAGAATCCTTGTTCATGGTAATGTTGGATTTTAAGTCACAATTCCAAAAATTCCATTTTAGAAAGTTAGCATTTTTTTATCCTAAACATTTGTAGAGCTGCCAGTGTCCTTGGTCACCTGACTTGGAATGGTTCTACTTTTGGGGTTTGTGTTTTCCTCCCAGTCAGTGATATAAAGGAGACTATGAGAGGGTAGGATGGGGTTGTGTCTAGTGAACCCACAAAGGAACCTGACACCAGCCTTGTGTCATCTCATACAGTTTGGATCCTTGACTTGGTAGGGGATGACCTTTCCAGAGCTAGATGTGGGGGTAGAACAGAATGCCCCTCACACACAAAGTCTGGCACCAGGTATGCATTTTGGACCCCAGAACCACTATTCTGAAAACTCCTAGACTTGTGGATGTTTCAGAAGGACTGCCCAACTGCTAGACGATTGACCTGCCACTTGAAGAGTGTCTTTCTGTCTGAGAAGGAAGACTGGTCCCACTTACCATCATCCCAGGCTAACCTGAGTGACTCCAAAGGTAATTTGGATGAACTCCTGTTTGGGCTACATGGATGTAACAACCTCTGGGGGCCTCTCTGCATCTGTCCAGTTGACCAGCTACAACTGCCACTGCGTGAATCTCTGAATGGACCTGCCTCGTCTCTACTGGCCTCTGCTAGAGTGAGTTCATGATCCCCAAGTGGTGTGCCCCAGGTCCTGGACCCTTTGTTGGCATCAGTTTGAGATCCTCCCAAGACTAAAAAGGGAAACCTTGAAG
Source organism: Lissotriton vulgaris (assembly GCF_964263255.1). NCBI lineage: Eukaryota > Metazoa > Chordata > Amphibia > Caudata > Salamandridae > Lissotriton > Lissotriton vulgaris. Next base: position 1,184,167,800 of record NC_141689.1, read on the forward strand.
TTTGGACTCTTGCCAACTGTGAGCAAGCCCATTAATGATGGGACTCTGCTGCCCATGATGACTGTCAATGCAAAGCTACAGTGAAGACCCTTGCTTAGTGTTACAGCGACCGTCAGTGACAACTGGCAAAATGGGATCTGCGCTTCACACTATAGCAATGACAGCTCACGCTTACCACCAATGTGAAGTTTTGGCAATGACCGTCTACAACACCTGACCGGTTCTTCGTGCTACAGCAATGACTGCTTCCACCGTACAGCCAGTCTTCGTGCTACAGCGATGACCATTGGCAAAGCTCTCCCGAATCCTTGTGGCCTCCTCCACTGCAAATGGTACTCTTTGTGCCTCACTTTGAGAAGGTAACTCTTTCAGCAGGAATGGCCTGGTCCCTGTATCCGACCTGCACTTTTTTATGGTTGGACTGAACTCTTGACTTTTCCCCAGTCTAACAACCAGATGACCATAAGTGGTACTTTGTGCTTTTAGGTACTATTTTCAATAGGAACTTAAACATTATATATTTCAGGTTCTACCAATTGGATTTTTTGTCATTCTGGTATCATTTTATTCCTTAAAATGTCTGTATTTTTCTAAATTGCTTTGGGATTTTTCTTGTGTTGTATTTTCACTGTATTACTGTTTGGATGCTGCATAAATATTTTACACTTTGCCTCTAAGTTAAGCCTGACTGATTGTGTGCCAAGCTGCCAGAAAGTTAAGCACAGTTTAATTTAGCAACATTTGTGGTTCACCCTGGCAACAATTGTGGATGGGGCTTCCAACACCCATGAACCAGTAACACCATTTCTTACATTGGTTGCAGTGGTGGGATCCAGTACTTGTGTTTCTGCAGTCTCACTCAGTAATATTGTGCAAAACTAAAACTCCTATCAGTAATCTGACATCAGATTCAACTTTCTTAAATTCTCCTCTATCTGCTATTTTTTCAATTTTCCAAATTTAATTCCTGATGTATGCTCTTTCCTTCTGTGAAACCCATTTGAGAAGATGGAGTTGGGGCTTAGAATCATTGACAACCTGAAGATGGTGAAGTTGAGGAAGCTCTGCAAGGAGAGGAGGCTAGCCTTGGAGAAGGGCAGAAAAATAAAGGACTTTCTTTTTTTTATTATTTTTTTATTTTATTTATATTTTCACAGCGAGAACACATACACAAAAAAGAAATCCATTACAGTTCATAGACATAAAAATGCAGCAAGATAAATAAATAAATAAATCAGCACAGGTCATCATAATGAATACCAATAACAATACATAAGCAAGAAAGGGGTAAAAAAAACAAATAATGAAAAATACAGCCTTTCAATCATTTTCTACACAATTCGTTCATATCCACAAATATCAATCCTCATAATAATTACGGAAAGCACACCAAATTTTCAGACCCAGTTGTCTCCTCCTAGAGCCCTTAACTGAGAAAAGCCCCCATTCCAGTTTATGTAAACTATACATTTTTTGCTCGCCATTGTTGAAAAGCAGGTGGATTTTCCTGTAGCCACTCAGTTGCTATACACAATCGGACTACCGTCATAGAAAAAAAAAAATAACGATGTTGATATAGTACATCCAATGCCCTATTTGTAGGGATTTTCTCCAATAACATCATGGCCGGTGTAATTACTAAAGGCGTTTTAATAACCAATGACACAAACTTTTCAATACCCGCAATGAAACTTTGGAGTTTAACACAACCAAATAAAATATGTAAACTATCCGCGTCATCCTCCTTACAACGAATATTTGATTTATATTATATAAATCAAATATGGTCTTAAAGAATTGGACTGCCATTAATGATTCTTTCGCCAGCATAGGCATATCGTCCACTTCAATTTCAGAGTCCCCTAAAGCAGTAACCCACTTCAACCTAACGTTATCAAGGTCATCTGGTCTTCCCTAAAGCAATAATTGATATAGAACTCCAATTTTAGCCTGTCTTCTAATACCTTCTACCACCATATTTGTTTGCATAACCACATTAAGGTGAGCTAAAAAATCACGAATTTGAAGAAATTTAAAAAAATAGGTTCTAGGAAAAGCAAACTGAGCCATTACTTCCTCAAAAGATTTACAGCTCCCATTATCCATATACAAGTCCCCCAAAAATCTAACCCATTTCCTCTGCCACTTAAATGACATATCATCTGAGAATATACCTGGTAAAAGCCTATAGGCTTTGAAGGGTGTATAGTAAGAAATTTTCCCCATTGCAGTAGTTTTGAAAATCCATTTCCAAACTTTAAATGCGCTAATCAATACTTTAAAAAGGCATGCATTTATAATAGCTACCATCCAGCTCAATAAGTAAACATTGCTTCGCAATTGGACCTAATAATATTTCAAAAATAGTAGGGGCTATAGACATATTAGCAGCCATCTCCCCCGTGATCATTACCCTCATTTTTAACAAAAAACAGATAACATAATAAAAGAAAAAATCAGGCACCAACATGCCCCCCTACCATGGGGCAGAGTCATGAATTTCATTTGTCGTCTAGGTCTCCCTGGGCTCCAGATGAATTTGCCACACATTGATTGTAAATGCTGTAACCTTTTTGTAGATATTTTCAAAGGTATTGACCAGAATAAGTAAAGGACCTTTGCTAGTACATTCATTTTAACAATGTTACACCGGCCAATAATAGAGAAATATAATAGTTCCCACCTTTATAATGAAGTCTTAATTTTGAAAATCAACGCGTTCCAATTAACATCCACCAATTCAGTCATATTTTCTCTGATCTGGATCCCTAAATACGTGACTTCTTTTACAACCCTATCATCATGCCATACTAAGATATCCGAGCACAAAATCTGCGTCTTTGATTCGTTACGTTTATAGCCCGTTACACCAAACTCTTTAGCCAGTCGCTCAATTTCTTCGATGGCAGGTGCAGGATTCACTGTAGCTACAGAGATATCATCCGCATATGCGAACACAGAAAAACAATAATCAAAAACTCGATACGTGGAATAAATACACTCCGAGACAGTTGTTTAATAAAAGGGTTAATATACAGGGCAAACAAAAGAGGGGAACAGGGGCAACCCTGCCGGGTTCCCCGGGCTATACTCAACGAATCAGAAAGCAATCCCATGGCAGATATCTTAGCCTTAGGGGCTACATAAAGAGACTGTAAAGCAGCAATACATTTCTGCCCAAAACCCATTTTATCCATAAGTCTCCACATATAGCCCCAATGAACGCGGTAGAACACTTTCTCATCATCGAGTAAAATAAGCGCTAACTCCCTTTTATCCCCACATGCAATATCAAATAAAATTATCACTTTATTTACATGATCAACCGTACCTCTTTTCAGTATAAAACCATGTTGATATTGGGACACTAGGGGCGTTATAACTTTAGAGAGTCGGTTAGCCAAAATCTTGGAGTAAATTTTATTATCGGCGTTTAGTAATGATATTGGACGATAAGATCCAACCAAGTCCGGGGCCTTGCCTTTCTTACAAAATACCGCGATCGTAGCATCCGACCAAGATCTAGGAGGATAGCCCAACTGCGCCATCTGCATAACTTTAAGCAGCTCATCCTTGATAATATTGAAAAACTCCCTATAAACCTCCCAGGGGATTCTATCGGGCCTGCTGCTTTACCTAAAGCCAAGCTTTTCACTGCACTTTCCAATTCCAGCATAGTAATGGGGGATTCCAATTCTTCTAGTTTTGAGGGATCTAATCATTTCAACCCCTCTTCCAGCGTTTCTGTCCAGTCCCCTTCCACCTCCACCCCACTCTGCTGCATATATAACTCAGAGTAAAACTGCTGAAAGATCTTAAGAATCTGGTGAGGTTTGGAGTGCGATACCCCATTCACGTCTCTCAATGCCTGAATATTTGTAGCTGACTCCTTCATCCGTATTCATACCGCAAGCTGTTTCCCGATTGATTCCCCAAATTCATGGCTTTACATCCTAGATATTAAATACCTCCTGGCATTCTCTGCGCTCCAGAACCCCAAGACATTAGCCCTCTCCTTCGCCACCTCATTCTCTAATTCAGATAGATCGTTCAGGCATGTGGCGATCCCCTTGGTTAGTGAAGTTTGAAATAAAGGACTTTCAAACAGCTCTCAGAGCATATGAGAACGTCAGCAGCTAATAGGCTGACACCAGAGAGCATGAGGGCACTTGTCCTGAGGATAGAGATGTAGAGGAAGAGGAGAAGGATGAGGAATGAGTTGGCATGGCCACAGACCCGGAGTTCCAGTACGAGGAGGGTGAAGAATCTGCTTAAAGGAGCAAGGTCCCCTGCAAGGAGCGTATCCTCCCTCAGCCTGTTAACTGGGGAACTGGAGGACAGGAGGGCTGAGAGAGAGTTTAAGCTCTAGCTGGTCAAACTGAAAATGCCAGTAGAGGAGAGAAAAGCTGAAGTTGACAGAGACTTGGAGGAAAAGAAACTCTTGTTGGTTTATGTGTGGGTCTCAAGTAGCTGGACCTGAAAGACAAGCAGGGAACAAGGTCCAACAGCAATAGTGGCAGCAACAACACAGTGCCCTGTGGTGAAAGCAGGGTCCATATTTCTCAGGACATGGCACCTAGATATCTGATGGGTGATTACATTGTGAAGTGGTTTTCAGCCTATGAGGTAGCCCTAGGGATGTATAGATTCCCAGAGGAGAACTGAGGGGCAGGTTTCTGGAAACCTGTGGCTATGGTGAGGTGGATTACCATGCTGACACTAGAGGAAGATGACCAGATGAGGTATGCTCCAGTGAAACCCATTCTTATAACCAAATATTTGTCTACCCCAGGGAAGTATCACATTAGATTTAAGAACAGAATAAACTACCAAACCAGTCTTGGGTGGATGTTCTTGAATACTCCAGTAAGACACTGTATGGTTGGGTGAGGGGCAGTAAAGTGAGTGTTTTGACCAGGCTATATGATATGATTCTGAGAGAGCACATGTTCAGCACTTACTTTACAGAACTGTGCCAACACCTGATTGGTAGCAAGCTCACTTCACCCAGGGAGCTTGGAAAGGAAATTGATTTCTAGATTAGTACCCGTGTCTAAGAAGGTCTGGGAGTGACCTCAAGAAGGGGGGTTCTGGTCCCCTTCCACCAGAAGGGGAGGTCCAGGGTGACACAGACAAATACCATGACAAATACCATGACAGGGGTTTTCAGCCCCTTCTGAGAAAGAGGGAGAGGTTATGATTATGGAGGTTATGGTGGGTGGTGGTCCGGGGCACCCCATTTTCAGCCCCAGTGTTTTGATTGTTTCTAGTTAGGACACAAGCAGAGGGGCTCTGTCTGTCTCAGGAAGCCACCCACTGAAGGGAAATCTGTGGCCTTAGGGGAAAGTATCTGCAGAGAAAAATGTAGAACATGCCTTGGTCTCCCTTAGTTGAAAGATACACTCAAAGGGTAGGGTAGGTTTGTGAACTCTAAGGAAGGGAGTCACCACTTCCATCAAATCATGGTAAAACGATTCCCTGTCACTGCTCTGAGGGATACTGGTGCTAACCAGACCACAGTGATGGAAAAATTGGTTTCCCAAGATCAGTACACCGGTCAAGTGGTAGGGTAACACAGCCCCATGAGCAGGACATTTCCACCCTATGACTCTGGTGCCCTGGAAGGGGGTGGGGAAGTGACCCAGAGGAAGTTCATAGTTAGTCCCCAGATGTCCATTGACTGCATTCTGGGAACTTAATTATCCACAGTATTAGAAGAGTTGCGAGCAGTGGCTTCCCAGGACTTGTTCAAACCTTAGGATTTTCAGGGTACTACTCCCACAAGGAGCTTCACAGATGGGGTCCACAGAGGAGGAGAAGTGTTACCCCGTGATCTAGTGTAGTGACCCCAGAGGATAATATCAGGGTGATACAGTTTGGCTTGGATAGACATTGAAAGGACAAGTGCCTGTGCAACAGTGGCCCATGGTCCACTTTTTATCACTTAAGCACAGAAGTTCATCAAGGTATTTATTAGTCCACCCTAGCTTTTTGCTGGAAGGGGTCATGTTGCTAGTGACCCTTTTTGCAGGGTCACCTCCAAATTATTTTACTGAACCTGTTTTTGTTGGCTTCAGGACTCTGTTCACTTTTACCCTGCTAACCAATGGGAATGTGCTTGTGCTCTCAATCTAAAACAAGGTAAATTGCAATCTTCCTTATTGGTACATTTAATTTGCTTGTAAGTCCCTAGTGAATGGTACTACATGTACCCAGGGCCTGAGAAACATGTGCTACTAGTGGGCCTGAAGCACTATGTGTGTAACATTTTAAAACTTCTCAGGGCTTTCATTGCAGCCTGTGGTGCACTTTTATTCTACATTTTGACCTTGCAAAATAAAATTTACACTAGGCCTAAACCTTACTTTTTAATTCTTATAAGTCTTGTTATAATTGTTATAAGGTAGACCCCAAAGATTCGTAGGGCAGGGAGCACAGCACTTAAAAGGTAGGACATGTCTACTTAAGTTTTTACATGAACAGTAAGTGAAAGAACTCTTAAAATCTTTTTTTTTACTGTGTTAAGGTCTATCTCTCCAATTGACTAACACTGAGTTGCCTTATTACATTTAGAAAAGTGCTAACTTTGGATTGGTAGCAGATAGAGATATGCTGTTTAGACTCAAATTATTTGTATTTTAAAACACTCATTAATGTTAAAGTTGGATTTTAAATCACAGTTTTGAAAATGCCACTTTAGAAAGTTGGAAAAAGCTACAGGAGGTAAAGCCATAACCCAGTTCAGACCTGGGTAACAAGTGTGTGTAACAAAAAAAACAATATATCAACAGGTAATATTTTAAGGCAATTCTTAAAGAGTATGCATTACATTCGCAAGAAAAGGTGTCCAAACAGGGAGGAAAAAATATTTGCTGAGAGCACTTTATATTTAAACAATAAGCTTAGGATGGTATCACTGTATTACATTAAATGATCATGTAACCCCTGCAACTTGTGCACAATTGTGCTCGTGAGAAAAGTGAATGGGGCGAAGTGACAAGTGAAAGCCAGCGAAATGGCGCAAAAAACAAATTAAACCAGTATTTACACAAACAATTAAAAATGGTCCAAATTCATTGTAAGACAATATGGGATGAGTATATGGATTCAGGGACAATATAGTTGAGGTGCACAAAACAATTACGCTAGGAAGTCAATAACGTTTCGATTTGATAACTCTTCACGTCATCACCAGGACCTGGTTACAATTTGTTTGCCGTGCTAGGAAGAAAGTGAGAGAAAATAGAGTCAGAGAACTTGAAGGCGGTGTAGCAGTCAAGAGGTAAGACAAGGGAAGGAGAGGTACCTGAATGGATCAGTGAAAACAAGCTGTAGCGAAAAATCAGCCTGAGGGGTACCCGTTCCCTGTGACAGGGGATGAAATGATGAGGCGGTACAGTTGAAAGGCCAGTGGAGACCTCTGTGAATGGAAGGCATTTGTTTAAAAGGGGGAGAAGAAGGCATGAGGGTATTTATAGTGTAGGTATAGCGGCGAGAGACAAATAAGTAAAAAAGGAACGAAGGAGTCACTGCTGGATCCTAGAAGTCAAATTGAGAAGGAGGGGTAAAGCTGGAAACAATCACAGTAGTAATTAGCAGACCTTTAAGGTTGGAACTGGCATCTGGAGGTAATTGTGTGTCCGGTTGAAGCATCTCAGAGAAATGAGAATAAGGGGTTAAAATTAAACAGACAAAAATGGGCACCGTTAATCATGAAAAAGGGCTGAGACAACGTCTGTGGATTATCTTAATGTGCTCAGTTATAAGAGCAAAGCGAAAATTGCCATGGCTCCGCCAGGGGTGGCTGAAATTGATGTAACGAAACGAGGCGTGAGTCTGTTTCGGCCACAGTGAAAGCTTGCAATGAATGCGGGAGTTGTGAGATGCACCGCAGAACAGATAACGTATTGCGTGCTGAATGAGGGGGCGGAGCAGGGAAGAAGTTAAAGGGACAGGGCTGGAAAATGATGCAAGGAAGAAAAGAAAATAAACTAATGTTATTTAGAGACAGGAAGAAATCTCTGTTGAAAGCAATTGTGACAGTAAGTGAAATACAATAAGGTCCAATGGGCATATTTATGAAAAAGACAGTTACTTAGACAGACATTTTAAAGAAAAACATGGGTGGAGTCAAGGTTAATCTGAAGGAGACATATCGGAGATGGAGGAATGGGTCGAAAACATCCACATAACGGAATGTGCAAAATACGAGGTGTATGCAAAAGGGAGGAAACAATTACACAATTATTCTATGTTGTTACAGAAAAACAATACATTTTCATAGCATGGTTTTGATTATTAAAAATGGTGACAGTAATATAGAATAGAGGACACACAAGGAGATGATGAACGGAGCGCTAAAACTTTTTAGACACTCATCCCTAGTCAGAAATCTGGGTTGAATCCATCATTGTTCTTTAGCTCACTTCGCCACCTTAGTTCAGACCCAGCTATATGCAAATCAGTCTTGACCCTGTGCCTCATGGGAACAGTCCAGCCTGAAGAACTGCCACGCCATGTCTTCCCTGACCCGGAAACAAGCATCCTGTTACCATGCTAGCTTGAATCCAGTGGCAAAGTGACCAAGGGACCCACGTCTGGGCATACCCTACCCAATTAGGGCAAACAAAGCAAACACAAGGAGATGATGGATGGAGCACTGAAACTTTTCAGACACTCCCCCCCAGTCACACATCTGGGTTGAATTCATCATCATTCTTTAGCTCACTTTGCCACCTCAGTTCAGACCCAGCTATATGCAAATCATTCTTGGCCCTGTGCCTCATGGGAACAGTACAGCCCGACCTGCCAAGCCAGGTCTTACCTTAACTGGAAACAGGCAATGGTACCGGTTTATGGGTGACACCTTTCAACAGCCAGCCTAGCTTGAATCCAGTGGCAAATTGAGCAAGGGACCCGTGTCTGGGCATAACCAGCCAACTTAGGGCAAACAAAGCAAACACAAGGAGATGATGGATGGAGCACTGAAACTGTTCAGACACTCATCCCCAGTCACAGATCTGGGTTGAATCCATGATCGTTCTTTAGCTCACTTCATCACCTCAATTCAGGCCCCAGCTATATGCAAATCAGTCTTGACCCTGTGCCTCATGGAAACATTCCAGCCTGAACTGCCAAGCCAGGTCTTCCCTGAACCAGGAACAAGCATTGTGGGACCGGTTTATAGGTAACATCCTTCATCAGCCAGCCTAGCTTGAATCGAGTGGCAAAGTGAGCAAGGGACCCACGTCTGGGCATACGCTGCCAACTTAGGGCGAACAAAGCAAACCCAAGGAGATGATGGATGGAACGCTGAAACTATTCAGACACTCACCCCCAGCCACAGATCTGGGTTGAATCCATCATCGTTCTTTAGCTCACTTGGCCAACTCAGTTCAGACCCAGTTATATGCAAATCAGTCTTGACCCTGTGCCTCATGGGAACAGTCTATCCCAAACTGCCAAGCCAGGCCTTCCTTGAACTGGAAACAAGCATCCTGGGATAGGTTTCGGGGTAACACCCTTTATCAGCTAGGCTAGCTTGAATCCAGTGGCAAAGTGAGTAAGGGACCCACGTATGGGCATACCCTGCCAACTTAGGACGAACAAAGCTTGCAATGAATGCAGGAGTTGTGAGACGCGCCGCCGAATGGATAACATGTTGCATGTCGAGTGAGGGGGGGGGGGGGCAGAAAAGGAGTTAAAGGGCCAGGGCTGGAAAAATATGCAAGGAAGAAAAGAAACTAATTTTATTTAGAGACAGGAAGGCATCTCGGTTGAAAGCAATTGTGACAGTAAGTGAAATACAATAATGTCCAATGAGCAGATTTATGAAAAAGACAGTTTCTTAGACAGCCATTTTAAAGAAAAACATGAGAGAAGTCAAGGTTAATCTGAAGGAGACATCTCGGAGATGGAGGAACGGGTAGAAATCATCCTCATAACGGCATGTGCAAAATACAAGGTATATGCCAAGTGGAGGAAACAATGAAATAATTATGCTATGTTGTTACAGTAAAACAATACATTTCCATAGCATAGTTTTGATTATTAACAATGGTGACAGTAATATAAAATACACAGGTAGAGGGTGTTCATACTTAGGAACAGATGGAGCATCATTTTCTTTAGATAAAAGGTGTTATACAATATTAACACAAGGTGAGAAAGATGAACAACAGTAAAAACGAGCCCAAAATTTCACAGAGTATAGGGATCCATTACATGGTGATTGTAGTCTTCCATTCATCCAACTGCCGTTCCACCAATTTAATTTATGACATAAAATGCCATTGTAACCTTGTATACAATGGCAAGGGCAGAAACCGCTTGTTAAAAAAATATGTCCATCACTTGATGAGATAGGGAGCAGCTTTTATTGCTTTTCCTTACAGCCTGTCCCTACACATCAATTTACCCATTCACGTTTATTTACAGCACTTGACTGTATCCAGTTCTTAGCAGTTCAGGACAACAGAACCACAAATCAACTAAGTGCTTATGGAATCACTACACAGCCCCCCCGCCCCAGCCACCCAGGACCAGACCTATACTTCTATCAGGTTTTTAAAAACAGACAGGAACTGCACTAATCTAATATTCATCATTATGTTTCTTGAGTCCAATTACTCAATCAGTGCAGTCCTGCAGGTTGTGATTTCCAGGTTGATGAACTCTCTTCTCATTAGACTTAGTCCTGATTAACCAGTACTGGGCACATACATATGACATTGTGCTGTAGAGTCTCGATTCTGTGATGGCATAATCGGCAGCTCGTGTCATTGCCTAGGGTGCCTTTCCTCCATTTTGGCAGGAAGTCTAATGTGGATATCTCACCAAGTCAAGTTTGAAGGCCAGGAATGACTGTTTGACCTTCCAGTGGTAAGGGGATGCAAGGAGTGGCGATACTTTTCAGGATGAGTATGATTTCAACACCAGCCACCCATGTAGACACCTGGCCAACCTTTCTTTATCTGCATTCTAACTTTGCAATTTAATCAACTTGTTTACCATTTGTTTGAAAGCTTGCCCTAATACATTAGAGGTCCATAGATCATAGTAGTTAATGAGCCATTCAAATTGAAAAACAATGCTCAAAAACAGTAAATGGTTGTGATCTTTTGCTCACTGCGTTCAGTCTTGTTCAAAATAACAGATTCACAATACTTCCTTCATATTGTATATTTTGCTTTGAGGAGGTAATATTTACTATTCATATTTCTGATGCCTATAAATACGTAAAACACAAGAAACTATTGTCTAAAGGTTCTAAGAGTTTGTTTTGTGTTACTAATTCCAGAAAGATAAACCTATCACCTGGTTTAGGTTTAGTGGTATTGAATGCCTGAACTCTGGATATCTTGCTACCTCAGGCCCAGAACATCAAAGTCTTCGGATAAACATGTAAATTGAATCAAACCCTAATGATGGTGGAGTTCTGTCCACTATCTGGAAAAGAACTGTAGTCCATAGTAACAAATGCTTTCCTCCAGCTGGCTACCCAGAAATCCAGAAGGTGCTGTCAGGGAGTGTGCTTGCCATTCAGATTCACCATTTGGCTCACCTCAATTAAACAATTAATCAATCAAGTATTTGTAAAGTGCAGCTCTTCACCCGTGAGGGTATCCAAGAGCTAGGTTGCTGGGCTCAGTTGAACAGCCAGGTCTTGTGTCTCTTCCTGAAGTCTGCCAGTAAGGGTGGTGTTTCAGAGGTGGAGTGGAGGACCGTTCAAGGACTTGGTGAGGTAGGCAAAGGAATGGCCTCTGCTGTGGCTACAGAGGATGCGCAGTGTCTGTGCAAGGGCAAGGGAGGCGTAGCGAAGGCCTCTGAACGATTGGCGGCAGTTCAGGCGGGTGTTCATGTATGCTGGTCCTTGGTCGTGGATGGCTTTGTAGGCATGTATCAATATCTTGAATTGGCATCTTTTCTGAACGTGAAGCCAGTGGCGGTTCCTAAGTGGTGGATGATGTGGATTGATTTGGGCAGGTTAAGGATTAGTCTGGCTGCTCAGTTCTGCATCATTTGGAGTTTTTTCATGAGTTTGGTGGTGCTTCCTGTGTACAGTGTGTTGCAGAAGTCCAGTCTGCTGGTGATTAGGGCTTGAGTGATGTTTTTTATTGTGCAGATGGAGTGCCATTTAAAGATTCCTCAGGGCATGTGGACAGTGTGGAAGCAGGCAGAGGAGACTGTGCTGATTTGTCGTTTCATGGTGAGTTTGCTGCCTAGGTGATGCAGAGTTTGTGGTGTGATCATTTGTTAAGGGAGTGGGTCCGAGTTTGACAGGCCACCAGGTGTTATTCCAGGGGGAGGCGTTGTTGCCAAATATCAGCACTTTGGTTTTCTTAGTGTTGAGGTTCAGACAGATGGCCTTCATCCAAACGGCGACATTCTTCATGCAATTTTGGAAGTTGGTCTTATTGGTGGCGAGTTCTGCTGAGAACGAGAGGATGAGATGGGTATTGTCAGCATAGGATATGATTAGTCTATCTGGTTTTAGTTTTAAACCTATAATAACTGATAAAATCCCACTGAAAGGAAAATAGCCATCACCGATGTAAACATATAAACACTGAAAAAACACCTTTGCAACCACAAACTAGGTGTCATTCAAAGAAAGGAAAGGTAAGTGAAAGAGACATTTCTATTTCTTCCTGAAGGGGCCAATTCAATGTAACTTTGTTATACAAGATAGCATCAAGAAAGACTGGGCTAACATTATTCTGCTTGAGTTTTGTTATTTACAGATGTTACTAAAACATTGTCTCTTATTCCGTCTCTTTTTTTTCAGTTTTCTGGTCTTTGGTCTAAAGATGCAGTGCTTAGAAGCATGTTTTAGGTCTTATTTAGATATTTTATAAACTGTAGAGAATCGGGAAATATCAAAATCATATTTGATATTTTGGCTACATTTGAATTCACTGATAGGTAAAATGGCTGGTTTCATAAGAATCTCTCATAATATGTACCATCACATTTACCCACAGACAGAGAATGGGTGAAATCCTTTAATACATCAGCCTCCTTTTCTAGTGAGTCAGTATTGGATGTAAGTGAATTGCCAAACACCCTAAGATTTAAACATTCAATGCAAGATGAAGTGACAGGTATATGTGAAACAAATGTTGTCATCAAGCATCTGAGATTGTGGTGAAAACATAACAGCAGACGTTTGGTGAACATAGAACGCAGTGTCACTTGGAATGCTGCTGAAAAAAGGCCTGACCAAGGTCAATAAAGATTGGAGTGATACTGTTTGTATTTGAAGTAATTCAACTACGTATCTGAAAAAGTTGTCTGATGGTCTGTCAAAATCAATACTTGACCTGAAGTGCTTCCCTGTGACAGATCCTTGTCACTTGCTAGATGGTATGCTGAAGAATGCTATTGACTTTATAGTCCATTCTGGTGCAGCAAAAATGTATTTAGACCTCATATATCATTTGAAGAGGGTGGGGCAGAGGAATGAACCTTGACAGATACTGCATCTGGATGTATCTCCCTGGATCCCTATCTGGTGCAGTTTCATAATGAGTGTGTGGTGGGATATGGTGTTGAACACTGCGGAGAGGTCAAGGAGGATCAGGGCCTCCGATTCTTCCTTGTTGAGTTGGGTGTGGATGTCGTCAGAGGTGGTGATCAGTGTTGTCTCATGCTGTATTTGGCGTGGAAACCGTATTGGGAGGCATCTAGCAGGTTGTTTCCCTCCAGGTGTTTGGTGATGTCATGCCACTCACCTGGTTCTTGTCCACAGAGATGATCCTGGAACTCCTATCTCTCTTAGGGTGGCATCTGATCAGGGAATTGTAGCTGTGAATCAACTGCCGTCCCAGAAAGGAGGTTGGGACAAAATAACAAACAGGAATATTTGCATGCCTTTGTGCTCAGCTACCATCGTCTTGGGAGTCTTACGTATGTCTCTTCTCAGTCCTGGAGAGCGTCGTCATGATGAGTGCGTAATGTAGTGCACATTATTTTGTACTGCAAATACAAGTAGAGAGGGTATTCAACAAATGAGTAGTCGTGTAATATTCCCTCCTACTTTTGACATGTGCACTAACAGTCACTTACACGATAATGAATATATTGCTTCATAGACTTTCAATAATCAACTGTTACCATTAGAGTTGTGGCACTCCTGGCAGAAGCCATATTGTGTTTTCTCATCACACACTAAGGTGAGCATTCATCGTTCAACACAAGGCACAAAGTACGCAAGAGTCTGCTTTTGGATTTACAGACTACAGCACAATAAAGGATGGCAAATAAGAATATCACAGTGCCGCGGTAAGTGCATTACATCCCTACAATTTCTCAATGTTCAAGAGTTGTCCTGGTTTCTGATTTTCACCATCAAAAAAACAAGTCTTTGGTTGTTACACTTTCTGTTAGTGCATTTATGTTAAGGATGGCACTTACCCATGTTTTCTCCTTTTAGGTGTGGCGTTGCAGGGATGGGGTTCACTGCATCACTGGGTTTGCAGGGTAGAAGATGTCTGCAGCATCAGAGATTCACAGGAGAGCTGTCCGGCCTTCCTTTTGTGGAGTTTCCACCTAAGAGAGAGGGAAACATAATGTGGAGAAATACACACAACAGGTAATTAGCAATAGGGTTCTTGGTCCACCATAGTAAAACAACAGTGAACTCATTAAAGCCACTGATATACGTGATGTGTGTCTTCGGCCAAACAGTGAGGTATCCAACACTCACAGTTCAAAGCTCAACAGACATACGTTAAAAAGATCAAGGTCACAAAACGTACCATGTGGAAAGTAGTGCAATCGCATACATAAAATCCACTCACGTGATCTAGTGGACAACAGGTTTGCACATGTGATGTAGCAGTATCTACATAGGCATGATCGTAATTTACTTCCAGAGGCAAAGTAATGCTCCTTAGGCAAGATAGAGGGTCCCAATCAAATTTAGGGACACCTTAGTAGGAGAGAAAAGGATGCATCCAAGGTCAAGGATTAAGAACAAGGTGTCAAATACCAAGACTCCCACATTCTCATTGTTTAAGGATCAGGTGTGAGCTCCGTGTCATGTCGCAGAATTGAGTGAGTGAAGCTCAGCAGAATTATGTCATTCTAACAGAAAATTCCCTCTCATGCTGTCTGTATTTCTATCTCAAAAGGTCAAATGTAAGTGCATAAAACATCATGAGCCATTGTTTTTGGATTGATTCACAACTATGCCCATGTAATCCAGCATTGGGTCCTGTCATACCCAGCTCTGGGGTACCATAGTCGTAAAAATGTTGAAGCCATGTTGGTGCAATCTGAAATGCAGTATGATAATCGGTGAAGGCAGACGAGTTTGCAGTATAAAAATCACTTCGGTGAAACAGTGCCCCGAAAGCCTCGTATATTCCCACCATTCGCTCCCCAGAGAGTTAATTTTGCTGTGCATAAATATCCTGCTTTTTGGTCTCACATTCGACATGTAATGAGTCATTATCAGCAAAATGACATTGAATCCTCCAGCACCCTGCCCTTGGGTTACTAAAGCCACAATATTGTGCTGTAATATGTGACTCAGTAAACAGTAATTGGAGACAAGGGGCTATTACTACCAAGTAACATAGCATCCCATGGAACCCTGCTCTGGGGTGTGGTAGTCATGACGTGCTATAACATGCGACTCGGTGATCAGAGATGGGAGATGAGGGGCAATAACTCACCAAATAGAGTCCTGTCTGAATCAGTACTGACACACTATGCACATAGGATAGTAAAAGGCCTCCTCCCAGAAGATTTACTTTTGGGCTATCTGGACTGTGCAGTCTCATCTACCCATCTCCATTGGCCTGTAACAATGAGGCTGCGAGGCGGCATCCCTCTCATAAAGATGCCAGTCATGTAGTCGCGTGTTTGTTTCACTAGTAAACTGTACTGGATCCAAGAGGTTAGGCAGCCAGTGCAGCCGCCATATTGGAGGAGGGAAATATATCAAGTTTTCTGTATGAAATATAGTTCTATGATCAATAAAGTGGAACACAGGTAGGAGGTAGGTGAAGGATATGTGCTAGCAGGCCAGTCCTCTACCTATTGGCCATTGGGGGTCCGTGGGGTGTCTTGAACTGCAAACAGTTTTACACTCCACACCACCCCAGTTCAGACATGGCCATACGCAAAACAGCCTTGACCCTGTGCCTCATGGGAACAGTCCAGCCCGAACTGCCAAGCCATGTCTTTCCTGGACCGGAATCAAGCATCCTAAGGACGGTTTCGATAAGCCTTCGGCTCTGGCCTTTAACGCGGGAGCGGGCCTTTAATAGCCCGTATAGCCTGCTACTGCGGGCTATAAGGCTATATTGATGTTAAAGGGGGAGAGAGAGGAGAGACGACCAAGAATGATGATTGTCTCTGAACCCAAATGACACAGTCAAGAAAATTGACATGAATAAATACCATGCAATGGGAACAGAGGCTAAACAAGGAACCCTGTGATAATGTTATCATAATTCCCTGTGTGTTCTCAAAGTAAGGCCCAGTAGGTATCTAACCCAGAGTGTAGTGTAGAGACAGGGTATGCACAGGCAGAATAGTACACAGCAGTAAATGATAAGATATTCAGTTTGTGCCAAGGGATTTTATCGTTCAGGCCTATACTGTTCGTGGAAAGGTGGAAAATACAGCGTTGCTCCATTTTAAAGAGTTTTTTCTTCTGCCAAGATAAATTGGTTTTGCGTACCGTCCAGTACATGTCCACAGCTGAATGGTGATGATGAATGATATGTGCACTCATTTTGATGGTGTTTCTTTGGCAGCAGACACTGCTCCGGTGTTCGATAATTCTGAATTGTACTGCTCAAGTGGTCATGCCGATGTACCTCAACAAGCATGGGCATTCGATCAGGTAAATGCAATTTTTAGGTATCACCTGAGCCAGCTTGCATGGGCTGCTCTGCGAGACTTCTAGTAATCTCTTACAACTAGGACCACACACTTGTGCGTGTGCTCTTTTTTCTCACACCCTATTGGCCTTTGCGTGTTGCCTTTCTAAGGAAGACAGCACTTAATTGGCCAAAGGCGGGTGCATGTCCTGCCTTCTCTCTCCCCTGGCCTAGGGAGATTGGGAGCGAGAAGCAGCGCGGACGGGTGCCAGCTGCATTCCTGACATTCCTGTTGCAGTGCGAGCGCACTGCGCTTGTTATCTTCACTGACCCCCGCGGGCATGATTCCACAAAATGAAAACGAATCGCAGATGAGGAGGCTGGGCGCGAGGTGCTTGCTGGTAATGTACAGAGATGGGAATCGGGCCGTTTCCTCCCGGTACATCATTTTCTGGCTTCACGCTCGCGCTCGGGTTTGTTTTGTTCTGTATTCCACGCGCACGCTGTTTGCATTGCTCCTTCCGTGCACGGACATATGCCGGTCCAGCCTGGTTGGCCAAATGAGATGTGGGTGTCTATTGGCCATGCAGAGCAGGCCAATAGACACCCACCAATTTTGTGCCAGGGCCTCGCACACCGTTGAAATGAGATTAATGCTGGCAGTATTTCAGTAGTTTCTCTCGGCTCACATTTTGGACTGCTAAGTAGTTCAGCCCAGGTTAAGTGCTCGGGTGAGATGTGGAATAGCAGAGGGCAGGTTCTTTTAAAATGAATGAAAACCAAATGACAGTGCTTTGGACTAATAACTAATAACTGGCCTTAATCTTCCAAATTCTGCAAGCTTCAAACAAAGGCCCTTCTGATGGCGCGTGGAGTTACCTGCTCAATTACCATACTCACCTGGCCCCATAAACATACACACTTTGAACAGGTAATCCTGCTTTATTTTTGCCTATCAGGATTTTATTCACTTTAGGACTTATACCTATACACATTGACTTACCAATCCTTGTCACCTGTATTTAAAGTCCTAAGAGATCGAAGATGAAGTTAGCATAATAGGTAGATAATAACATTTACCTTCATAAATAACCACAGACTCTGAAAAGTTTTAAACACTTTATCAAAGTAAATTCTTATTTGCAAGAGTCCATAAAACGTTAGTTAAAGACTTTTCAAGCAAGAAAACAATAATCAAAGTGATGATCTGTAGAAATATTGGGAGATTTCTATTGGACATTGATACCTGGGAAGAGTGAGAGAGGGAAACAATACAATGACATACCACACAGATTATATTTACCTAGAATGGTGTGAAGACCAACCCTGGCCACGGGCTGGGCAAAGATAAACCAGGACTCCCCACAGTTCAGATGCAGAAGAACAGGACAGGTGCAGATATGGACAGGTGAGGATCAGGACAAGACAAATGCAGGTCAGGACAGGTACCCTCAGCTAAGTGCAAAGCCAGCGTGACACCTCTCTCTGCGGCTAACTGTTGGACCCCGATTGGGTTATCGATTCTTCTCCCTCAACATTTCCCGATTCTTCTGACAGAGTGCTCCGCCAGCACCTCTGCTCTCGATCTCCTACAGCATACGTTGGGTCAGTATTGTATTGTATTGTATGTTGGATTTATATAGCGCTTATAACCCAGGGGTCTCTAAGCGCTTGCCTTGGGAACCCGTCCTGGCTTTTCCCTGTGAGATAGCCCCTACAGGGCATCCCCAAGGTGAAAGCCAGGCATCCCGCCGCGGGGGCCGTTGTGGAGATTAAGCAAGCTTAATGCCCAGAGTTGCAGAGTGTGAACCCATGATTAGGTCAGGCACCGAAGCGAGAATTATCGAGTCCGTGGACATTTGAGCTCAAGACCCTGCCGCGTCGGGAATTGAACCTTGGTCCCGGGTCTGACCTCTGCTTCAGGGTCTGCCTGCTCTAACCAGTGAGCCACACTTCTCAGTGACAGGTCAGTTACTTGGACAAGTCGGACAATCTAACAAGCTAAGCCTAACTTAGTTATACCATTTTCCAGGGCAATGTACCACCCCCCAGTGTTGCACATTTTAGTGTATTCCCTTGATTTGATTGGTCAGAAAGGCGAGGAGAAGTCATCACACCATACCAGTATGAGATCATTTTCATTCAATAATAATGATCAATGTTCCCGCCCATAATTTACTTTCCCATGAATTTTATTCCACCCAGCAATGTTAGTTTCAATGTATACAATGTTATAACTATTTTGTAAGTTGTCTTCCTCTCGTGGGGTCAAATGTTCATCTTCTCACGAATATTGCGAGTAAATCAGGACTTGGCTCCTTCAGAGATTTAGAGTTCCTCTTTGCAGACGCAGCTCTTTCAAGATGTAGTTCAGAAACACCCTTCAGGCCCAAATACGTGCTAGCAGCAAAGTCAAAGATAAACAATTTAGAACAAGGAATTAAATGAATGCACTGTATATCATTTATCTCTACTCTATTCCCATCACTTTATTTTAACTATAGCATTAAAAGTTCAGCAGAACGAACAAAGTTTAGTTAAAGCAGCAGCAGGTGCTTTAGTATGTGAAACATGAAACGGCTATCTTAATTATAATGCACAGCTGCAAGAAATTCCCACCAAGCGAAAGATACGTCACACCATGTGAGTGTGGCCGACGCATGCGCAGTAAAGTTCCTGCATTTTCGGCAGCCTTTTTAAAATTAATGCATTCGGGTTACTGTTAGTAAAATCACATTGTCAAGCTTCCCCTAGAAACTAAGAATGTCGTGTAGTGCTAGTATTAGTAAGACAAACATATTGACTAATAAATTATATGTTATTTTGAGAGGATTGAATTCGAACAAGTCTCTTTACGTATGAAACCTTGCTCCATCACATCCTTTCTCGCTTAGTTTGATTGATGATGGTGAATAATAATTAACAATCAATCACCATTTACAGCAAGGCCCGTTCGCTAGCTGTTTGGGTCTCAGATACGCAGAGACAAAAAGGTGCGTGCTCCCGCCCTAGGTCTAATTCAATAACAACTGACCATCAAATAATGCTGGAGTTAAATGAGTCTTACTTTGGGAAAAGTGATGAACCCACATAAGTAAACTCCCTTCGGTACCTGCAGAAATGTAAACGCTTGACGGGCTGCATAATGAACTCAGGGGATAGAAAAGCAAGCAAATAGATTGTAAGAGATGCCTGGGCAGCTTTACAGCTATAGCAACATATATGTAGGTAGCATATATCTCTTTTACGTATATCTGTCTATGCGTAGGTATTTCATATTGATGGAAACAGTAAACCGCTGTTGCCTAACATAGCACTAGAACAATCAGGGAACACTACAAGTAACATGGCTACACAATCGCAACACTATTCTTTGCCCTTGTATTGCTCATTACATCACAATGAGTAAGCAATACACGGGGAAAAGATACTGTTGTATTTTAATATGCAAGGAACGTTTTACGTAAATGCAATTTTTACCGACCCTTGGTTTCCGGAGTTTGCTGCTTTTCCTCTGTTTATGACGTCGCATCTTGTCTTCAAACTGGCAATAAATCTATTTCAGTGGTAGTCGGCACTTGGAATGAATGTGCCGTTCTATTGGTAGTTAACTCTAAGCCGTTCTCGTCGCAACTCTGAAATTGGATGGATGTAGGTGATTTTGTATTCCTCAGAGCAACGTAGGAGTGGCATCGGTGTCTAAATTTTAACATTAAACCCCACCTGCAGAAAACTTTGTAAACTGCGGGTTGCAATCTTCAAATTGGCGAGAATCACTGGAAGCTAATAAGAGTTTTCTTTTACTGCGAATTCTAGTAAACACCTGTAATCATCACATAATAAATCACCTGCAGAACTCGAGATGGATTTAATTGTTGTAGTTTTTAGGGTATTTGACCATTTCTTATTATATCTAAAACACAATCCAACCAGAGTTCGCCTTTGTCCAACCTTTATTCGCCTCTAATCTAAATTACAGGCTTCATTTCTACTGGTGTCGCCTAGTTTATATCTTATCCTCTAGCTAGGCCTTTCACAGATGTTTTTAATTTCTATGTACACTTGATATAGAGGTAGAAGGCTGGATGAGTATGGAAATGGAAATCTTTCTTTACTGCTTACTATTTCCACTGCGAATTAACTCTTCTCTCTTTTCTGACATGTGTATCTTGTGTTTATCTCTTCTCTGCTTGGTCTTGCCCTGCTCTTCTTCTGCTCCTTTATAAATCTTCTTCTAAGTGGGAACTGTCTTCTATAAAATATTGGGTCGCCTCTCTTTGTAGTTACCACGGGTTACCTAGATACAAAGTTATAGACTGATGTATTCTCGTATGCCCCCCCACCCCCTTTGTGCATGAGTGAACAGCTCGAACAAGTGAGGGCATAAGAGCATTCATTTATTTTATTTCAGAGGTTATTACATTCAGATAATCTGTATGACTTTTTAAATTCATGTTATTTAAAACCAATGCTTCCAAATCCAATATACGGGTTGCTGCATTATTGGCAATACATCTAAAATGGTGGAGGCCAAAGTGGGAGATATTTCAAAGTTTAATAATAAACCCTGGGCTTCCATGCTCATTTTCTTGGAATACGCCATAATTCCTGGGGCTCCCAGGTTCTCTAATACACTACTTCCTGAGATTTCCAAACCACATCTTTGAGGTGATAATGTTCTCCTGTGAACTGGACTTCCTTTTGAAATATCACTTAGAAAGCTATTTTTTTCTCTTAAGTGTTGGAAAAAAGATTGTCGTGACTCAGCGCATTCGTGTACAGTGTTCACAGTAGGCATGGGCGGAAAATCCGTTCCGCTCGCGGATTTTGCGGATTTTCGGGAAATCCGCAATCCGCGAGATTTGCGAATTTCCTGAAAAATCCGCAAATCCGCGAGCAGCGGATTTTGCTCGCACTGCTCGCACTGTTCGCGTGAGTTCGCGCCCCGCGAATAAGTGCGAAATTGCAGAAATACGATTTTAGCAAAACTGAAAGTAACTACTTACCAGGTTCAAAAGTTCAGGCTCATCATTAGTAGCCATTTCCTGTAGTGCTTCCTGAGGGGCCCCTCCAGAGTTCAGTTGCCAGTTGCAACTATTATGTGACCCTGCTCTGAACCTCAGAATAGTTACACATATGCCACAAAGGTCCTGAATTACAGCTAAGGGAGACAAGCAGGAGCCAGGCTGGAAGTTAAAATCCATTAATCAGCCCCTAATTCATTATTGTCAGTTGGGGCAGGGCAGGTGTTGTAACTAATTTTGCAACAATGAAAGCACTTAGCAAGTGCAAAAGATCACTAATCAGGGCGCACTAAGGAAGCAGGTGCCAGCTAAAAAAATATTCTGTGACACATTAATCAGCCCCAAATTAATTCAGGTCACTTGAGGCAGGGAAGGTGTGCTTTGCTTTGCCAAAAATAATGTACACTGGACAACCAGAGGGTGTGGTGATGAAACAGAGGGTGGCATGGGTGGGCCAGAGGGTGGCATGAGTAGTCAGAGAGTGGCAGTGGTGACAGAGAGTGGCAGTGATGAAGAAGAGTGTCCCAAACAGGTTGGACACGTAGAAACAACAAGTTCGCAAAACTTGCGACCCGACAGGTAAGTTCGCAAATTGCGAAATTGTAAAAACCCTCGCGAACTGGCAGAAACACGGGCGAACACAAAAAAAAAAAAAAATCCGCAAATTCGCGGGAATTCGCGGATTTTGCGGATTGCGAGTTTGCAAATCCGCAAATTCGCGGATTGCCAATCCGCAAAATCCGCTCATGCTTAGTTCACAGAAGGTTGCAGTTCTGCTTGGTCCGCCCACCTGAGCACAGCACAGCAACACCAAAGTATCTCTCGGCACCACCTCAGTATCACTCAGCACCACCTCTGTACAAGCACTACACCACAGCATTACCACCTCAGCACCAGCTGAGCATCTGCACACCACCTCCGCATCAGGGTAGCACTATCTGAGCATTACCACAGCACCACATCAGCTCAGCACCATATCAGTACAGCACCACCTCCTCATCATGAGTGCTCCACCAGTGCAGCACCACTTCAGAAACAGTGCACCAACACCAGCGCAGCCTCAGCACTATCACAGCCCCCACTCAGAAGTAATTTAGCACCAACACAGCACCGCTTCAGCATCAGCAGAGAATCACCTCAGCACAGAACCAAATCAGCACCAGTGCAGAACCACCACCTCAGCATGGCTCAGCACCACCTCAGCATCATTCAGCATCACCTGAGTATCAACTCCGTTCCAGCACACCTCCATCTCAGCACCACATCAGTCTGCCCTCGGAATCTGGCACCTGTTGATTCTACCCTAGTGTCTGTCTGCTGCTCGTATTCAGGTACTATTTCCAACCTCAACCCTTCAATTGTTTATTCCACCCTCCCAAACCATCAGAAAACCTGTAACAAACAATCATTAGAACACACAGGAAGAATTTGCCAGCATTGCTAGGACAAAAAAACTAGGAGACATTTTTATGCTAATTCTATTTTTAATAGGGTCGTTCAGTTGTACATAATGTTCTCTTGCGTATATGTAAGGCAACAAAAATGTTTATAACACTTTTTTATTCTAACTTTTCAACATGCTGCACAGAAGCCACACTGCTCTACCACATAGCTTAAAGACAGTGGCAAAGCCAATATCTCTGGTTAAACACTTATAAGGCACCAAAGGAGAGACCTATTGGCTATGCCAATGCTTGTTGGTGTTGCAATTAGTATGAGTACGCTGGGTCCAAATCTGGTTAATGCTGAGTATCACTTCTTTCGAGTGCTTAGTCAGATGACACACTCCCCATCGGCCAAAGAGATGGTGTCCCTTAACCGGAGTTAAATTCCAGATTGTTCTTTGTGCTGATTGTTCTTTCTTTGACGGGCGGGTGTGGACTAATATGCCCTGCAGGTTGCTTGTCTTTTTCAAGGCGAAGCATGGCATCGGAATGTTTAGGTGACCAGATCGGATGATCGGCCTGTGTTTTTTCTTATCACATTCTGTATCCTGTTGAAGTTGGGTGTGAAAGTTGTTACACAACTGATGATGTTTTCCTCCTCTTTGTGCCTAGGTTCCAACAGTGCCTCTCTGTTGTTGTTCTGAGCACTCTGTGGGATTTCTTTATCACAGATGTTCGGTAGTTTCGGGCTTCCAGGTTCTTGCTCAGTAACATGGTTTTGTTGTGGATTTCGGAAATGGAGATGCAGTTTCCGAGCAGACGTATGAACTGGCCAAAAGGAAGGTTAACCTGAAGCGTTTGGGGTGATGACTGTCATAGCGCAGTAAGTAATTGCAATCCGTGGACTTCCTGAAGGTATTGGTCGACAGTTGTCCATTCATCACTGTAAAGGGGAGGTCCAAGAAATGGATCTCTGTTGAAGAAACTGTACATGTGAACCTTAGGAAAGGATTCGGTGTATTATTCCAATCATAGAAGGAATTGCAGGGTTTCTTAATCTCCCTTCCAGAAGATGATGATTTTGTCTATGTACCGACGCCATGTCAGGATGTTGGTAGAGTAAGGGTTCTTATTAGGAGTATGTATGCGTTCAAATTCAGCTACGTACAGGCATGCCAAGCTAGGTGAAAAGGTACTCCCCATCGAGGTCCCCTGGATCTGGTGGTACATGGTGTTCTGAAACAAGAAGAAATTCTCTCACATCGCTATAGTGGCACAATCCATAATTAAACTTATTGTGGTTTGTGAGGTCCAGGTATCTGCTGACAGACACGACTCCACAACAGTCAGTGTTGCTTCTTGGGGGATGTTGGTGTATAAAGCCTCCACGTCTATGGTCATCAGATGGTTAATCTCATCACTTCTCTCTGTCCCAGCAGTCATGTTTAGAACATCTCTTTTGTCTTCAAGGTATGATGGAATCTTCTTCACCAGAGGTTGCAGAAAGTGATCGCAGAATTTACTTAAAGGTTCCAAAAGGGACCCTATGCCTGAGACAATCGTACGGCCTGGGGATGGGAGGATCCCCTTGTGAATGTTTGGTAAGATGTAGAAGTAAGGGGTTTTTGGTTCCCTGTTGATAAGGAAACCTGTCTCATTAGGCGAAATCCAACCTTGTGCTTTGGAGGAATTCACAAGGGACTTGATCTTTGTTGACTTGGAATTTGTAGGATCCGTGGTTATGCGTCTGTAGTATCTTGCTTCTGACAGTTGACGTAGGCATTCTTTGTTGTAGTCCATAGTCTGGAGTATGGCAATCGCTCCTCCTTTGTCCGCAGGCTTTGTTGTGATGAAGTTATCCTCCGTCAGTTGCTTGATGGCTCTCTTCTCATGGGATGAGCTGTTGTTGAAATGTATCTTAGTATCCATGGAGTGTATGTCTTTTATGACAGCTTGTTCAAAAGTCAAGCTTTCATGAGTTGTCATACCTTTGTGTAGTGTGAATTTGGAAGGGGCTCTCAAGACTGTGGACTCATTGGTTTAGGGTTCTTTTTCCTGGAAATATGCTCTAAGTCTCAATTTCCTGAAGAACCCATGGAGTTCTCTGTGGAGTCGAAAGCAACCTTTTAGAGAGTGGGTACAAATCCCAGACCTCTTTCTGGTACCTTTTGTTCAGTCAGGTTCAGGACCTTGGGTGAGAGGATCACCACTAACTTTGTTGGTTTTTCTAGCTCCTGAGTTCCATTTGTAGTGATGATTGCAGTTCTGATTTGTCTTGACACTGGACATGTTTGTGTCCTCCTCTTCTTCTGCCTCTGCTCCTGCCCTGGCCTCTTCTAAAAAAAGGTTGCTGATTGGGATTGTGTTGGTACAGAGGAGATAAGTGTGGTTGGACATTTGGAACAGCGGATTCCACGGTAGTTGATGTCCAAAGAAGGGGTCCATTGGGTAGCTGAACATTGACCTTCTTCATCATGTTTGCTTTTGCTTGTTGGGGATGTTTGAGTACTTCTTGTTGCTGTAGGGACAAATGCATTGCTATTTCCTGTACTGGGGTACAGGCCCAGTCTGGCTTGCAACATTCTCAGGTATCATATGTGGGTTTGTCCCAGTTACATAGTAAAAGGGCGATACCCAGATAGCGGTGCAACTAGAATTACTGTAGGCAAATTCTGCCAACGGTAGTAAGATCTCCCACACAGTGGGACTGGTCATCAAGTAAACACCTCAGGGTTTGTTCCAGGGCCTGGTTTACTCGTTCGGTCTGCCCATCAGTTTGTGGGTGGTAGGCAGATGAGAGTCAAGTATCAATGTTAAAGAAGTGCACTCGGTGCGCCAAAATCAGGAAACAAATTGTGGGTCTCTGTCTCATACAATGACTAGGGGAGTCCATGAAAGTGCATTATGTGTTGAACGAACAAAAGGGAGAGGGTTTTGGCAGTTGGTATCCGTTTTAAAGCAACAAAATGAGCCCTTTTGTAAAACAGATGTACGCTTACCCACATGGTAATATAACCATTGCAAGAAGGTATATTAGTGATTAAACCCATGCTGATGGTATGCTATGGCGTGGGGGCACTGACCATGGATGCAATAAACCAGCAGGAGCGGAGTGGGCAGCTTGATTCTGGGTACATATGGGTTATGTTTGGACATGATCGCACACATCTTTGGACAACATTGACTACCAAACTACTTGCTAGTATTTGTTTTGTATCACAGAGTGCCCTGCTAATGGAATGTTGTGGTACCAGGTCAAGGATTCCTGTGTTAGATCATTAATGGGGATATACCATGTAGTGCTGTGATAAGGCAACCCATCACACATTCAATTGTTCTCTTTGTCTACCCACTTGTGTATCTCTGCCTCTTTAGTGCATTGGTGGACTTTGTCCCCAAAGAGTAGTTCTACTATACCACGTCATCATTCTTCATGATGGATTTATGACTTATACACACAAGATGCACTCTTAAAAGAATTCTGGAATACAGTAAATTTTGGACACAGTAATCACTGTTGCCCTATACTGTGCACATATCACTGGAGCACTAGAACCCATTCTGGGTCGGAAATACAACCGGAACTGAGGATCTATACAAAGAGATTAGAACCCTGACAAAGTCGCTGCGCACAACAATTAAGCGCAATGAAACACTTGTTGGCTAAGGATCTCAGGATTAAATTGAAGTGACTATGGAGGAACAAGAGTGTTTTTTATTATTGTCAATGATACATAATATATACTGTTGGTGTGTGCAAAGGACTGTTGTTTTGAGCAGTAAAGAGTGTATGAAGTTTAGCTTTTTGTCAAACCAATCACCTATCTCTTGTATGCAGAGGCAATGCTAGACCTCCTATTTCTCCTAGGGTGATGTCTGATCAGGGAATTGTAACCCTGAATCAACTGCCATCCCAGAATGGAAGGAAGATTGGGACAAAACAACAAACAGAGAGACTTGCGTGCCTTCAAGTTCATCCACTGTCTTCTTGGAGTCGTACGTACGTCTCTTATCAGTCCTGGAGAGCGTTGTGATATGTGTGTAATGTAGTGCATGGTAGGTTGTCCTGCAAAAAACAGTAGAGAGATTATTCAGCAAATGAGTAGTTGTGAAATTTTCCCTCACACCTTTGACATGTGTACTAATAGTCACTTACACAATAAAGAATCTATTGCTGTATAGACTTCTAATAATCAACTGTTACACTCGGAGTTGCAGCACTCCTGGCAGAAGCTATATAGTGTTTCACACCACACACTAAGGTACACCTTGTGTGTTCACCAGTAGGCAGAAGGTGCACAAGAGTGTGTTTTGGATTCACAGACTACAGCAAAATAAAGGATGGCACATAAGAATGCCACTGGGTGCTAACACCACGGCCTTGGTATGTGTGTTCAATATCAACAATGCCCCAATGTTCATGCGTTTTTTTAGTGCACTAACCTTAAGGATGGTGCTGAACCATGTTTTCTATTTTCAGGTGTAGTGTTATATGAATGGTGTTCGTTGTGTCACTGCATTAGCAGGAGAGAAGATGTCCGCAGCCTTTGGAGTTTCACAGGGGAGCCTTGTGGTGATGTAGAATTGGAGTTCGCTGCATCGCTTGATTTGCAGGGGTGAAGTTGTCTGCAGCATCAGAGATTCAGAGAAGAGCTGTGATGCAGAAGAATCTCAGCCTGGTCATGGAGCCGTTCAGATGAGCGGGGTCGCTTAAGAGGATCCGTCCTCTTCAACCAGTGGGTAAGCAAACCACAGCATTGTGGTTTGAGTGTGGTATAAATACTGTTCCCAAATCCTGATGAGTAAGCCCAAATAATCCCATAGTTATGAGGCCTATGAGTCAGCCCAAATATCCCCATAGTCATGTGCCTAGGATCAGTCGAAATGCTACCATAGTCATGGTGAGTCAACCTGAAGGCCCTGGAAGATGTTACTGTTTGGACTTTAGTGTTTCATGACTCGGTGGCCTAAGGTCCCGGGAGATAATTACCATGCCAAATATGTTGTCAAGCCTACGGGGCAATGAGCCCCATAAACAGCCAGGGAGCACTGAGATGTGTGCCCATTTCCACAAGCTCCCCACACACAAGGTACAGGAGGAGTGAGAACACAAGGAGTTCAGTGTCATGACAGGTGAGTTGCTGGCCTTCCCGAGGACTTTGGCAGGGAAAGGGTGCAGCGACATAGGGTGGTACTTCTGGGGTTCGCTCGGGTTTCTTGAGGAGAGTTCTGACTTCTGCGTGTATGCATGTGGGAGGTGGCTGTGGCAATAGATGCATTGAGGATGGTGGTGAACTGGGGTCTAATATCCTTATTTGATAGGTTGAAGAGGTTGTGGGGGCAAGGGTCAGTGGGTGTTTCTAAGTGGATTGAACTCATGATGGCTCTGGTGTTCTGTGTGGTGAGCTGTTCCCATGTGTTGAGTGGCTGGTGGGGGGAGGCATCTGTTGGAGTGGGGTGGCTGTAGAGATCGATGCGTTAGGGCTCGAGGTTCCTGGGCTCGCTAGAGTGTTACAGAGTTTCTTTGTAGGAGGAATTGTGCTCTCTGTGGCCATTGGGCAGGAGAACTCCCTCACTATGCAAAAGAATTCCTTGATGTGGTTGGGGCTTGCTTTGATTTGGTCTGCTAGGGTGTATTTTTCCACGTCTTGGAGTCATTGGTGGTATTTGTTGAGGACTCACTTGAAGGTGGCTCAGTCTACAATGTCTCTGCTGGTGCGCCATCTTCTCTACAGTTGTTTGCAGCTGTGTTTCATTGTCCTGAGCTATGATTTGTACCAGCTGGCTTGTTTGCCCAGCTCTTTATTTTAGAAGATGTCCTGGGCACCCTTCTGTAGCTTTTGCTATGTAGGTGGAGAGTGCTTTCCTATACTGTGTCACTAGACACGCTCATCTGGATTGGGACTCCCATGGGTAGAAGGTCAGCAGCAGTGGCAAACTGGAAGGCCATTAGAGATTTTGCAGGGAGTGGACATGCTTCTACCTAATAGTAAGTAGTAAGCAATAAGCTCCATTTTTTGGAATCCTGATTTGCAGCAGGAACTGCTGTTCCAGGTCCAAGAAATGTTTATTAAGTTTAAGGGCATCTCCATGTTATGTTTGGGCAATTAGGTAAGTGCCCACTGTCATATTACAGTGAATAGTCCTAGGTTCAATGGGCCTAACGAGTCATCCTGGGGCAACGTTACCAATTCAGAGGAGAGTCTGGAAAGGTCTACACCAAGTAATGTGATACAAACAGGGCATGGGCATTTCCTGGGTGGGCTGAACCCTTAGAAGCCAGTTTTGAAAGCCCAGGGCTGCTGCTGTGCCTCTCTCATCACTTTCCCCAGAACCCTGAGAAGAATTACACCTGGCACGGGGAGGCTTCAAAAGAGAGGAAATGAGAAGGGTGGAGTGGAAAGGCAGAGAAAGCAAACAGAAGGAGCAAAGTGATAGGAGAAAAGGAGAGAGCGGGATAGAAGGTATGAAAGAGATTGTGTGAGGAAATATCCGGAGTGGGCTGGTTTAATCAAGTTTGCCTTGGCTGGTTTTGGTATCCTAGTCCGGTCCTACATACAGGGGCATCAGCCTACATGCAGTAGCCTAGATACAGCTTTCAGGGTTGCTCTGGATTGAAACCTTGTGCATTCCCTCCAGACAGTCCTGTAACCCAAGAACTGGAAAGGAAGACTTTAATACCTCAGGACAGAGGATTAAAAAGAAAATTGTGAAAAATTCAAGATTCAATTGGTGATATAAGCATTTTATTGCAAAAAGAAGTGGTATTTTAATTATATTTTGATTGCTAACTAATTGTTTCCTAATTATGCTGTAAAATATGCAAGCCAACATTTGCGAGTTCCCATTAACGCAGTAGTGTGGTAAAATTGTTTTATTTGGTTACTGGACATTTTCACCATCCCGGTTTATACAAAAATTGACACGTTAAACAGCTTAAGGCAATCACCAACAGTATAGCTATACATATGCAGAAATTATGGGTGGCAGTGTAATTGCTTATAATTATTAGCCATTTAGAGGCACTACGTATCCTCAGAACAGATACAAGGCCACTAATAGTATGTGCAGTAGCCAAATTCCTGGGGAGAATGCAGTTTATCAGGAGTCAGATGCTCACTTTCAGATCAAATATTAATCTTCATTTAGTATCTAGTCTACAGCCGATATTTTGTGTACATATTAATATATAATTCATGCCAAAATTACTGAGAATTTGTGCAATATTGTATTCTTGCACGTTATGCATTAGCACTTTATGTACATTAATGGCTCCATAATTTTTCTTTTTAGGTGTTTTTAGCGTGTCATGGTTTTATTTTGTCGCAGCTGTTTTTATCAACATGTTTCTCATTTTGAATGGCTTGGTTTTAATTATGCTTTGCTTTTGTATAAATAATGTCATCCATCTTGACCCACAATACCTAAAATGAAAAGATTTCTCTTATCAATATACTGTATTGTATGCCTATATACTTTGATGGTCGTAATAACTGAATAAAGTTTGATGATGATGCTTGTTAGACCTGACATCATTGGCGTGAGTCTCCCTTCCATTTTTGACAGATTGCTTCCTCTGTTTTGATATGTTTTTGCTGGATTTATGCTTTGGGCACTGTGCCACTGCTAATCAGTGCCACAACGCAAGTGCTCCCTATGTTAAATTAATGTATTGATTAGATTCTATGATTGGGTTATTTGATCTATCTGTCAGCCTCTAGTACAGTGCACCACGTGTGCCCAGGGCTTGTAAATCAAATGCTGCAGGTGGGCTTGCAGCACTGGTTGTGCCACCCACAGAAACAGCTTATAAAGTTTGTCTCAGGCCTGCCATTTGCAAGGCCTGTGTGCAGTCTAGCACTGCCATGTCGACTTGGCCATGTGCACCCATTTGCCAGTCCCTAAACCTTCCCTTTGCTTCATATTAGACACCCCTATTGTAGGCCCAAGTGCAGGGTGCATTGTAAGTATAAGGTAGGACATGCCCTGGTGTGTGTTGCATGTTCTAATAGTGAATTTCAGCCCTTTTCGTTTTTTTATACTATTGAGGGGTACCTGTTCTCATAGGCCAGAATGGGCAGTAAAGATTATTTCATCCTTATAATCCTAACTGACTCAGGGAACATGGTAGAAATTCGAGTTTAGCATGCCTGAACTCAGAATAATAAAGTACATCTTTTAGTAAAGTTTATTTTAATATTATGTGTTTGCAAATACTACTTTTAGAAAGCAGGTATTTGCTTGCCTAACCATTTGAGCCTGCCTCTGCTGGGTTGTGTATTCCTTGTCTGGGTGTGAGTGTGAAAGGGCTGTGGAACACCAGGAGACAGGCTGGGGCAGCCTAGTGGTTAATAGAGAGATCTGAATCTAGATGGGAGGGAGGAGTTACACTTGGGCCCTGATTTGGGCTGGGCCTTCCCTCTACAATGCTGGCTCCCCCCCCTGTGGCTTGTCTGATGTCTCTGCCCTGCACTGTGAAAGGAGCGGAGGAACCATGTCAACAGAGTGCTCCAGAGCTGTATCTTCCCTCCCCTGTGCTGGCTCCACCTCCTGTTGGGCGGCTGATGTCTCTGCCCTGCACAGTGAAAGGAAGAAGAGAGTCATGTCAACAAAGTGCTCAGGAACTGGTTTGAACTAGGCAGAGGCCTCTTTGCCTTCAGAGAACAAAGGATTTTGGGGTATAAATATTGGGACCCTGATCCCAAGAAATTAGATCACTTCTGGAACAAGAAACCTTTCTGCCAAGAAGAAGAACCAAGGAAGATGCATGAGTTTGGACTGCCCCTCTGCCAGTGTGCTGTTTGCTGGGTTGGCCTGCAGTGGCTGCTTTATTGCCAAGGGAAAGGAGAAGGAACTTTGTAAGGACTTTCATCTACAGAATATTCTCCAAGGGCTTGAACTGTGCTTGCCTTCTGCTGAAGTCTCAGGGACAAAATACTTCACCTCGAGCTCCTTCCTGAATTTCCTTGCCGGGAATTCTGACTAAGACACTTGCATGCCACTGGGAGCTGGAAGCGCGACGCATCAAGAAGCGTGTCGCTGCCGCATCTGAAATTGTCGCAACGCCGGAGAAGCGGGTCTTTGTTGCATGTCCCTGGAAGCGTGTGTTCATCGAAGCTGCCGGCTGTCGCATCACCGCAGAAGCGTGTCGCAGGGCCTGTCGCGGCTCCAAAGTACAGAGTCGTCACAAGGCTGCCAGGGCATCATCGCATCGTCATCGCATTGCCGCATCAAGGGCACCATCTTCTCGCATCACAACTGTATCGTCGCATCTCTTCAAGGCGCCATCCTGCAATGCAACGGGCCCGCAGGCTGAGAATCTACGCATCACCTCCGCACCGGTAAGGCTCACGATGAGTACCCTACTCTGTGCAAGCATTGAGGAAGAACGCAACCGTTCCCCCGGGTCACGGAACCAATGCATCTCCCCTTTTGCAAGCCTTTTGTTCACTTTGTGTTACGCATCCAGGTACTTTGTTGAGAACGTTGTCGCATTTACCAACAACTTGAACTAAGAGACTTTAATCATCTTTTTAGTAATCTTAAGTGTAGTATTGTGGATTTTGGTCGTTTGTGGTCTTTTGTTAAGTCTATATGAATAATACTTATTTTTTATAAAACCTGTGTTGTGTCCATCTGTAGTGTTATCATTGTATTACTGTGTATACTCACAAATGCTTAACATACTGCCTCTGAGATAAGCCTGTCTGCTCGTGCCAAGCTACCAAGGGGGTGAGCAGGGGTTATTAAGGAGTGTAATCCCCTTATCCTGACTTAGAAGTAAGGGTCCCTATTTGGACAAAGGTGATAACCATTGCCAACTAGAGACCCCCGGATCTAATATTGGTGGTCAGCTGTGAGGATTTGGGCTTTGCATTTGTGTTTCATATACAGTGATTGGTGTACACTACTAGTGAGTGGAGACCAAACGCGACCACATACTTTCATTTAGAATCCTTTTTCCTTGGACTGTTAGTTTTTCCTGAAAACTCCCAATTCTTACTACCATGAGTAAACCAGCATCTGTTGCATCTATGGATCTTGATTTTGAGGAAGAGAGGTTGGAAACCTACACTGTGAAACAGCTCAAGTATCTCTGCAGGAAATTGAAAGTTGCTACACCAGGCATTTCTCGAAAAAAAGACTACCAAAAGGCGCTGAGGGCCTGGGTAGAAGCAAGAAATGTCCTTGATCTTGTGGTGGAGCCTGTTGGGGATGCAAATGGGCACATTGATTCGCCAGAGTTTCCAGACAGGGGAGGGGTGCCGTCCCCGCCTGGCAGCAGCATCTCTTTCAAAGGCCTGTCCCCCAGAGAGTTGGAAGACAGGGAGATAAATAGGGCACACAAGCTGGAGATGGCTAAGCTTGAGAATGAGAATGGAGCATGAGAGAATGTTGAGGGGGTTAGAGATCAAGGCCAAGGGCTTATAAATCAATCCCTCTGGTGGCAGCGCACTATCTGTGCCTTCAGAAGGCAGAGTACATATTCTCAAGGATGTCATCAAAGATTTTCACAAAGGTGAAGATATTGGTCCGTGCTTTGCAGCCTATGAGATAGCAATGTTGGCCCACCGGGTCCCTGAGAAGGATTGGGGAGCGGGGTTGTGGGGCCGCTTTCTGACTGAGGGGAGGGATACTTTGTTAGACCTACCCAGTGAGCATAGGATGTCTTATCACCACATGAAGGAAGCACTGATGACAAGGTATGGGTTAACTCCAGAGCTCTATTGACAGAGGTTCAGGAATTGTAAGAAACTGGAGGGAACCACTTGGGTAGAATATGTGTCTTTCTTTTGCAGTGCTATGGATGGTTGGGTGAGGG
This sequence comes from Lissotriton vulgaris, assembly GCF_964263255.1. NCBI lineage: Eukaryota > Metazoa > Chordata > Amphibia > Caudata > Salamandridae > Lissotriton > Lissotriton vulgaris. The sequence goes on from NC_141689.1 coordinate 1,184,201,866, forward strand.
GTAGCAATATTGATAATTTTCAAGCGCTCTGTGATTTGATTGCTTGGGAGCACTTGTCTGCTAATGTTTTTCCAGAGCTATGCCAGCACCTTATTGATTGCAAGTTGACTAATCCTAGAAAGCTTGCTGAAGAGGCAGACCGCTGGGTCAGTACCAGGGTCCACAAGGGTCTTGTGGGAGATTCCGCCAAAGGTGGGCAGGGTCCTCAGCAGAAGAGTGGGGGGACAAGGTAAACAGAGGGAGTTCCAAAAAGGTCCCCAACGTAATTCCCAAGGGAACCAGGGTATGGGTTCCCAGCCTCTCCATGAAAAGAAGTCAGGAACCCCGACAGGTAAACCTGTTCATAGGGGGCCTGTTACCTGCTTTCGGTGTAAGCAGATCGGACACCGTTGGTATGATCTCCAGTGTCCTCAGAAAGGACAGTATGCGCCACCCTGTGCACTACCCCGTCAGCTGGCCAGTGTAGCCCTGGGTGGGGAGGAGATGGGTGCCCAAGGTGGGTGGGGTCCCGCAGAAATGCCCCTTGTCTCATTAGGAGACTTTGAGATGGTCCATAAAACTCAGCTGCCTGAGAACACTAAAAAATACAGGCAGTGGGTGACCATCAATGGCCATAGAGTGGAGGCTCTCAGAGACACAGGAGCAAGTGCGACAGCTGTCAAGTGTCACTTGGTCTCTGAAGAGCAGGTAGTCCCCAGTGCATTCTTCCCAGTTTTTGCCGTTGACAACACAGAGAGCCACTGCAAAGTGGCTCAAGTTCCCTTTGAGTTGGGGGGTCTCTGGTACTCTTCAAGTCGCTGTGAGGCCATCCATGCCTGTTGATTGTCTGTTAGGCAATGATTTAGAAAGCTCCCCTTGGGTTAAGGTGGAGAGGAAGGCGCATTTAGAGATGTTGGGTCTGCCTGAGTGGGCATGTGTGACCACTCAGTCGATGGCAGGGTGTTCAAGAGACCCTGGAGCCTGAAAGTATGGCCCAGACGCCTGCCTTAAAGAGAAGACGTAGGGGGCGCGGGAAACCAGCCCCCATTGCTCCCATGGTCCAGGAGGCAGACCTTGAGGGGGATACCCTGGAACCTGCAGGGGAGCAAGTTCCTGAACTGGGGAACCTGCCTGAGCTGACCCATTTGCAACAAGAAGGGGGTCCCTCCAGGGAGGAATTTTGTGAAGAGCAGCAGAAGTGCCCTTCTCTTGTGGGTTTGAGGCAACAGGCCACAAACCAGGCAGCAGGTGATCAGTCTGGATCACATTGGATCTACTGGGAGAATGGTCTCCTGTATAGCGAGCCTAAGGTTGCTGAGCCTGGGTCAGCCCGTGTGCTGGTGGTACTCCAGCGCTTCAGAGCCTTCCTACTGTGTTTGGCTCATAATGCTCCTTTAGCTGGTCATCTGGGGCAGAACAAGACATTTGAAAGGCTTGTCTCCCACTTTTATTGGCCCCAGATGCGTAAGAGTTCAGATACTCATTGTAGGACCTGTCAAACTTGCCAGGCAAGTGGGAAAAGTGGAAGGAGGCACAAGGCCCCTCTCCAACCTTTCCCTTTAGTCAGTACCCCCTTTGAACGGGTGGGGGTTGACATTGTGGGGCCACTGGACCCCAAGACAACCGTGGGCAACAGGTTTATCCTGGTCTTGGTTAACCATGCTACCCGGTACCCGGAAGCCATTCTGCTCAGGACAGTGACGACCGCCGTGGTGGGACATGCACTGATGGGGATCTTCTCCCATGCGAGGTTCCCCAGAGAGGTTGTGTCTGACAGAAGTACAAATTTAATTTCCAAATATATGAAGTCTCTGTGGAAGGAGTGTGGTGTTACTTACAAGTTCACCACTCCTTACCACCTACAAGGAAATGGGCTGGTTGAAAGATTCAACCGGAACCTTAAAGGCATGATCATGGGTCTTGAAGAACCAATGAGGCGTAAGTGGGACGTCCTCTTGCCGTGCCTTCTGTTTGCCTACCGTGAGGTGCCACAAAAGTCTCTAGGGTTCAGTCCCTTTAAGCTTTTGTATGGTCACCCGGTAAGAGGACCTTTGAGTCTGGTCAAGGAAGGCTGGGAGCAATCTCCCAGGAAACCTCCCCAGGATGTGTATAGTTACATGCTGGCCTTCAGGAACCAGACTCGGCGTTTCAGGGATCTCGCTCAGGTGAATCTGGAAGCCAGCCAGGAGGAAATGAAGCGGTGGTAAGATCAGAATGCTACTCTGATTGAGCTTCAACCTGGACGGAAAGTTTGGTTTATGGCCCCTGTGGAGCCTTGTGCGCTCCTGGAAAGGTGGACCGGTCCATATGAGGTGGTGGAGCGCAAGAGTGAAATCACTTACCTGGTGAACTTGCGGTCTCCCAGGAACCCCTTGCGGGTCCTGCATGTTAACCGTCTAAAGCCAGACTTAGAAAGGTCCGAATTGGGCATGCTCCTAGCAACAGATGATGGAATGGAGGAGGAGACCGAGCCTCTTCCTGACCTGTGTGCAACAGAGCAAGATGGGTCAGTGGATGGTGTCAGCCTCTCTGCCACACTGACCCCTGATCAGCAGCAAGATTGTCGCCAACTGTTGGGGCAATTCTCTGATCTATTTTCCTTGGTTGCTGGTGTCACAGAGTGGTGCGTCCATGATGTGGACACCGGTGACAGTCCTCCTGTCAAGCACAAGGCTTACAGAGTCACTGACAAGGTTAGGGCTTACACTAAAGAGGAAATCTCCAAGATGTTTGCTTTAGGGGTCATTGAATCCTCAAACAGTCCTTGGGCCAGCCCAGTGGTCTTGGTCCCAAAGGCTGCCTCGCCGGGTGCCACACCCGAACTCCGGTTCTGTGTGGACTACAGATGGCTCAATTCAATTCAATCAATTTCTTTCTTTATTCGGATATTGAGCTTAAATATCCATAAAAGCACCGTTTAAAATTACCGATAAATATATTTCATAAGAAGAACATCATACATATATACACTTTAAATTGATGTCATACATTATTGGAAATTGATTTACGAGATCTAAAAACATTTTTTTTTTAAGTTGGTACACATGCAATGGTTAAAACATTATCTAGTTTTTGTATGGCCAGAAAAGCTAGGCGACACTGGTTAAATCCCATCGTTCTCAAAAGGGGCACAATCCATTTTTTCCTTTGGGCAGTATAAAATTTACAAAATAATAAGATATGCATATCCGACTGTGTCGACAATTCATCATATGGACATTTTTTTAATTCTTTAGTCCAATCATTCATTTTTGGATGACTAATTAATCTATGTAAAATGTTCATTCTAAAACGGGTTAATAAAAACCTATCAAATGCTTTCATATCCAATTTTAAGTATGGTTGGATTTCACATGAGATAATAGTTAACCACATGGCTGCTGGGCGTTTTCCCCCCCTGTGCTGGAAAATGCCATTTTAGTGGCACCATGACGAGCTCAGCTCGTCATCAGCACACGACACCTTTGGGTGATGACGAGCTGAGCTCGTCATCAGCATCGAAAGGGTTAATTGATGCAGTATTACTGTACTTTTCTTCATTTCTACATCATATCTTTTCTCCTCTAAATATGTCATGCATTGTCGTTTTAGTTCTTTTCTGGTAATGGATGACATTACATTAGGATCATCAAAGTAATCCCTATGTCCAATCTCCCTAAGAAAGAATTCAATGTAGGCCAACCATCTTATTTTCTACTTTTTTCAATCAGCAAAGCATCTTTCAAAATTGCACGGTTAAAAACGCACTCCTCCGTTGTCCATACCCGATGCCATAGAAGGACTGGTTGACTTTTAATTATATCCTCGATAAAGAGCTTTTTTCACTTCGGCTCAAGGAGTACAAGAAATCAATCACTGCGGCCAAATCCTGCTACTTTTCTTGCAAAATTATGAACTCCTCCAACAAATCTAAAGATATCTTCGCCATAGTGGACGAACTATCCAACCCGGAAAGAGTTGCCTTAGCCCCCCTCCCTTCCCAGTCCCTGTGTGACTCCCTTAACCAATTTTTTGTTGAGAAAATTATCAAAATTAAAACCAGCATTTCCACTTCTTCACCGGCCCCCACATTCTTTTGTGTTCCTAGCTACTCTCACACCCACACTCTCACTCACATCCCTCTCATTTCAAAGGAAAACTTTCTGTCACTTCTACATAAAGTCTCCTCTGGCTCTCCCAGCGATTGTTGCCCTCCCCCGGTCCTCCGAGAAGCCTTCACCTCTTGCCCGGACCCCCCCTCGCTCTTTTGAACAACTCGTTGTCCAGGGGGGAGGTTCCTGGCCCCTTTAAACAGGCTGAGGTGGTCGCCATCTTGAAGAAACCCTCGGCAGACCCCTCCATCATGAGCAACTATCGCCCAATCTCCCTTCTCCCTTTCCTTAGCAAAGTTCTAGAATCGCACGTCACTCAGATTCTTAGTGCCTTTGTGGAAGACTCCGGTGTCTTGGACCCCCAGCAGGCTGGTTTTAGACCCGCGCACTCAACAGAAGCCGTCATTCTTTCTGTTATGGAGGAACTGCGCAGGGGAGCGGACGGAAACATCTGTCAGGCCCTGGTTCTCCTGGATCTGTCGGCCGCCTTTGACACGGTCGACCATGATATTTTGGTCGACCGTGTCAGGGAGGCTGGCATCCAGGATTCCGCCCTGGACTGGGTCCACTCCTTTCTGACTCAACGCCATCAAGCTGTCAGACTATCCCAGTTCTCTGCTTCCCAGGTCAAACTTACCTGTGGTGTCCCGCAGGGTTCCTCCCTGTCCCCCCTCCTTTTTAATTTGTATCTCTCCCCACTTATCCGTGCCCTCCGGCAGTTCAATGTCACAGCGTTCAACTACGCTGATGACATACAACTGATTTTCAACATCGATTCCTCTGCTGACTCCATCTCTACCTTCCAAAACACCCTCTGCTTTATCAGCAATTGGATGAGCTCAAACCATCTAAAGCTCAACCCCGACAAGACCGAGCTGGTTCTTGTCGGTGGCCCTTCCAACCCCTGGGACTCCTCCTTCTGGCCGGTCAGCCTCGGCAGCCCACCCCGCCCCGCCAACTGTGCCAAAAGTCTGGGAGTCGTCATCAGCAGCGACCTTTCTATGACGCCCCAGATTAGCGCGGTAGTCTCCTCCAGCCACTTCCAACTGAGGAAAATCAGGAAAATCTCCCGGCTACTTACTGTCGAGGCCCTTACCCTAGCCTTGCTAGCGCTAGTAATATCAAGGCTTGATTATGCCAACGCACTTTACGTTGGCATCCCAGCCTACCAGCTCAGGCGGCTCCAGCTCATTCAGAACCAGGCTGCCCGCCTGATACACTCTCTCCCAAGAGATCAGCATGTCCGTCCCCTTCTGAAGAGCCTCCATTGGCTCCCGGTGGCCGCCCGCTGCAGGTTCAAGCTGGGCTGCATCATTTTCAAGGCCCTTGCCGGTCAGGGCCCCCGCTTCATTTCTACCCTCCTCCAACCCTATGTCCCTTCCCGCACTCTCCGGTCTTCCCAACTGGCCCTGCTATCCATCCCCAGATACAAGAGGAAGAAACACGGTGGGCTTAAGTTCTCCTATCTGGCCCCCACTCTTTGGAATTCTCTCCCTCTGCCCCTCCGACTGTCCACTTTGTATCCCGAATTTAGATCTTCTCTCAAAACTTTTCTTTTCACCGAATCCTATCAATAAATCGTCCTCTGCTGCTTCTTCATTTGCTCTCTTCTTTCTGGCGCCAAGAAACCTAATGGTGTTAGCTGCGCCCTACAAATTTTTTTTAACATAACATAACATAACATAGGGTTGTCCTAACTCCATATGGCAATTAAGTGTAGCAGCGCTATCAGGGGCTGCAAGGAGGTAACGCATAAAGGAATTTTCTGCTAGTTGTAAAGACTTGACATTGGCATAGCCCTAAATGCCAGCGCCATACGTTGCTATAGCTACACTCGTTGCTCTATATATTTTTAAAAGTTCCACAATCGTTTTTTTTCTAATCTTCCTCGCAAAATTTTCAACAGGGAAAATTGATTTGGCGAACAAGAGTTTGCGAGTTTTAATTGTTGTGTTCCATTCACCATTCTGTGTAAACAATATGCCCAGGTAAGGAAAGGCTGACGTAAATTCCAGGGGTTTAAGATTTATAAACATACGTTTCTTGTTCTTTAAACCCCCCAGCCCACAGTTCATGAAAAACGTTTTTGAGTAATTTACCATCAAATCTAAACTAGCCATGAAGGTAGTGAAAGAATTAATCATCTGCTGCATGGCTAGTGGGGTTCGGGCCATCAGAACTGCGTCATCCGCATATAAAAGGCCGGGTATTGATCTTTTACCTATAAGAGACATATCCCAACATTCTCCAAGTAAGACATTTTCCAAATTGTTAATGTAAATTAGAAATAGAAAGGGGGCTAATACGCACCCTTGTCGTACGCCTCTTTCAATTTTGAAGAGTGTAGTGCGTTCCACCTCCCTACCATATCTTTCTGTGGCCTGTGCACCCCTATGTAATTCTCTCAGGAAGTTAATTATATTTGTATCCACCTTCAAATTTTCTAGAATCTGCCACAGCTTATTATGCAAAACGCAGTCGAAGGCAGATGACAAATCGACAAAAGTTAAGTACAGGGGGTTTTCCCTCGCTTTTGTATACTTGTCTAAAATGATATGTAAATTAAGTCCCTGTTCTATGGTCCCTAGATGTTGCCTAAACCCATATTGTAGATCACTCAATATAGCCTGATTCTCAGCCCAGACCTGTAGTCTGTTCAGAATGACTCTTCCAAAAATCTTAATTGTAGAGTCAATCAGGGATATCGGGCGATAACATGCACAACTTAATTTATCCCCTTTTTTATAAATTGGAATTATAGTTGACTCGTACCAGGAGGATAATATTCCTTCAGTACATACTGTGTTAAAAAGTTTGGTGAGGATTGGGGCCCATAGAGGCAGGTAGTGCTTATACATATCAACAGGAACCCCGTCGGGGCCTGGGGCTTTCCCCCCCATGCTAACATCTATTCCAGCAATTCCCTCATTTAATGTTACTTTGAGATCAAACATGTTACTACTTACAATCATCTCATCCTGGGTTCCTATTAATCTAGTTTCATCATCCATTTCTACATTACTATATAAACTTTCATAATGCTTTACACATTCTGGTCCTGTAATGGCGATCTCTCTACTTGCCTTACCTTGCTCCTCAAAAGGAGGTGCATTGACTACCTTCCAAAATGCCGCTCTATCCTTACTCTCAGATGCTTCACAGAGTGATTCCCATGCCTCCTTCTTTATGGATTCCTTTCTTTCCTTTAGTTTATTTTTATATGCCTTACGACAATATTTAATTAGCTCACAATCACGCAGGAGATTGTTTAGGGACTGCTTTAAGTTAGTGTGTGCTTTTATACAGGGTTGTTGAACCACCTAACCTGTTTTTTCCGAGTTTTACAGTCAACCCATAAACTCTTTTTGATCTCGCAATTTATTTTTTGGAAATGTTCAATCACTACGGTACCATGGGAATCTATGTCAAGACTTATGTCAAAACTTGTTGTACACTGCTTGATTATTTTTTCTATGAAGTCATCCGGGGTTATTTTTATCCATTTCAAAGCATAACCATTGTGCCTCCGGAGAACTATATTATCTACCGGATCCCTCTCTAAGTTACCCTTATCATACCTGAAGTCAGAATTTACCACTTCTATGGTTTGGGGATAATGATCACTCAGCGCTATTTCTAAAGTTCTAAAGTTGGCCACTTTATTGCCGTGTCTGGCTGATATTAATATGAAATCTATAATAGACATTGAGCCTCTTCCACAAAATGTTGGGCAAAAATTCACCTCAGGTTGGCATGCCTTGTTTGCAAACAACGGATCACATGAGAAAGCGGTTTCATTTAACAAATTCCCACAGGTACTATAGTCAAAATGAGATAAGGGTATTTCCTTTTCGAGGTTTGTACCACATATTCCAAGTTCACCCTGCTTACATAACAAGCAATTAAAATCCCCACCCCACAAGCAAAAACATCTTTATTTTTCCAGTGGATCATGTGTTTCAGATCTATGGTAAACTGCTTCATGATCCCCTCTGTACCTCAGCAGCAATATTATTGTAGAAATTTACAATCAGTAGGGATTTATGCTTATTAATACAAATTTGCAACATTTGATAATATGTATTGTTAATTGGAACATCTATACTCTCATGCTTCAGACTATTTGAGATATAGGTGCTCAAACCTCCCTTCGCTCTTCCTGCAACTGATGCTATCGCAGGTGCAAAAAAAGTTTTATAGCCGGGAAGATGATGAGCCTCCTTTGACCATGTCTCCTGAAGATTGACTATGTCATGATCATTTACCAGTTTCAACCATGTTCCGTCTCTCAGTTTAGAATTTATGCCAGCAATATTTCAGAACATAATCACCCATCTACCATTATTTAGCTTATCTTTACTAGGGAAATCACTTTCTGGTATTATAATTGAATTATCCAGCTCTTCAACCAAGCCACTCCGAGTATGTGGTCCATGATCTACTCTAGGATGCCCTTCAGAATTATCCGCCCCAGTCCTAATCAAATTTGTAGTAGTTTCTGGGGATTCTAAATTAATATCACAAGTAACTGTTCTATTATTTATGGAAAAATCTATATCCACATTTTTTGGGGCAATTGAGACCATACTTCGTAGCGAGGGGTAAGGGGTGGTCATGATTTGAGTTTTATTGCACCTCAATCCACTCCATCCAGTCCCTCTAGTTTGTGAAATATATCAAAGAGATTTTGAATTGGTACCCTGTAGTGATTTTTATAGAAATCATGTATGTTCTTCCCTGGGATCTTTCTGGGTAGTTATTACGTTGCTCTTCCAACAGTGGTGGGTAGAAGTACCTCAGGTCTACTGTGAGTATTCTGCTCTGGAAGCTTTCCGCCCTCCACCCACAGATATAGGATACCACCCGCCTATCTCTAAAATTCACCAAAACACAATCACCCTTTTTGTCTTTATATTTCTGGTCCACCCAGCTTAGTCTACGAACATGGAGAATTTCTCTGTGAAGGGATGGTGGGATTGGCCTGTACCTATTAGGCCAATGGCTTACTTTGTTCTTCAGTTCTATATATCTTTCAGGCTTGCCCTCTTCCAGTTCTGGTACCCCTACTAAGACCAACGTATATGGAAACGATTCAGGTGGCAGATCAATACGTTCATTCTTATCAATTCGTCTAGTTTTATCGAGTTGGTCCTTGCCAGGTCCCTTGTCCGATCCAATCACGCTAACTTTCCTGTCTTTATTGCCTGTTCACAACTCCCCAGTCTGAGTATCTTTACCCACGTCTGATCTAACTTTCCCTGGTGTGCCTGGATTCTTATCTAATGAAACTATAAGACCAGGATCAGGTTGGTTAGCCGGTCCAATGGGTAGTTGTAGATGCGTATCATTACTAGATTCAGACCTCAGGACCTCTATATTGCCGGTTGGTTATTGTCATACTGTTTACAGGACGTGTAGTTAAGTCTACAAATTTCACCAGCACCTCGTTATTTAAGTGGACTGTTTCCTCCATTTTTATTAGTTTCTCCCCAATGCCTTTAACCCTTTCAAGAAGTGGTAGCATAAGCGACTTCACCATATGTTCCATTTTTATTAGAAGTCCCTCTAAGCTATCTGAATTTTCTAATACATTATTTACACCATTTGCCCTAGTGAGGTCGATGGCTATAGATTTATCAGTGACCATCGGCGAGGTAAATTCAGGGGTAGATATTGTCTGTACTGTAATACTCTTCATTGTTTTATTCTTCCTCCCCCCTCTCTTTGCTGTTGGTATCTTCGGTGTATTTATAGGGATTTTTTTTATTACTTTCGGTTTATTCCTGGTATTAGAAATATATTTAGCTTTAGATCTAGTCCTACGGGGCGATGTACCATTACTAATTTCGCAGGAATCCTTAGTTTCGCAGAGCTCAGGTGTATCTTCATTACTGCTATCCCCCTGCAGAGGTGATGAATTCCTCGTAACTGGGGTAGATCCTTCATCGTCGTTTAATGGGTTAGTTAGCCCGGCTTGTGTCCTTACATTTTGGGGTGTGCTGGAGTTAGCTAAAGATCCCAGGCATGAGCGCCTCAAGAATAATACTTCGGATGACAGGCGTTTCTCAGTTATAGCAATTTCCTTTTTGAGCACAGAGGCTGCTCGTATCAGGAAATTATCTAGCGTACCCACAATACCACCCCCTGATCCCCCTTTCTCCAAGTGTCATTTTTGGTGGTCATTTTCTCAAGACTGTTAGCAGTAGTGGGTATTCCAAAGTATATGGGTACAATATGTAAACGCTTACGGTTTAACAAATGTTGATAACGTGGCCCAGCCCGGCCTCGTACGGTCACGAACGGTCAAAAACGGTCCCGCCCTTGTCCCGGGCTTAGCCCGGCGCCGCCTGCGCGTGACCCGCGATGCGGAGTAATTGCCAGTGATTTAAGTGCCTCTGGGTGGACGAGCCAAGGAAGACGAGGGTCCCGCAAGGGCAACTGGGCACAAGTTTGTGGTCTCATGCGGCAAGTATTACTATTGTCACCCGCTCCCCCGAGGAAGCGCCGGTGATTTAAGTGCCTCCGGGCGCGGAAGTGGGTGGGCAGGTGAAGAACCCGCACAGGCTGCTGGGGGCTGTGGTCCCCCCACTCGGCGGCCGCTGATGGACTTGTGGACCGCAGCGGGGGGAACGAGCCAAGGAAGACGAGGGTCCTGCAAGGGCAACTGGGCACAAGTTCGTGGTCTCCTGCGGCAAGTATTGCTAATGTCACCCCAATTCAGTCACCAGGACTGATGCACACCCCATCCCCAGAGCTGATGAGCTTATTGATCAGTTAGGGGCTGCACGGTACCTCAGCACATTTGATTTGACGTCTGGGTACTGGAAGATCGCCTTAACTGATGGGGCTATGGAGAGGTCATCATTTTCCACACCAGATGGGCACTACCAATTCCGGGTTATGCCCTTTGGGATGAAGAATGCACCTGCCAACTTTCAGTGGTTGGTCAACCAGGTGTTGGCTGGGCTGGAAGATTTCAGTGCTGCCTACCTGGATGACATTGCAGTGTTCAGCGCCAGTTGGGAGGAACACTTGCAGGCCCTCTGGGAAGTGTTGATAGCACTGTGAAAGGATGACCTCACGATCAAAGCAAATAAGTGCCAGATCGGACAGGGCTCCGTTGTGTACTTGGGTCACCAGGTAGGAAGCGGGCAGGTGGCGCCCCTACAACCCATGATTGATACCATCCTGGCATGGGAACCCCCAAAGACTCAGACACAGGTGAGAGCCTTTTTAGGAGTCAGGGGGTACTACAGGAGGTTTTTCAAGGGGTATGGCAACATTGTTGCACCCTTGACTGAGCTGACTTCCAGGAAGCAGCCCAAGAAAGTGAACTGGACTGACACCTGTCAGAAGGCTTTCGACGCCCTGAAGACTGCCATATGCACAGCACCTGTGCTTCAGGCGCCCAACTTCTCAAAAGAGTTCATTGTACAGACAGACGCTTCAGAGCATGGTGTGGGGGCTGTTCTATCACAGATTAATGAAGAGGGCCTAGACCAACCTGTAGCCTTTATCAGTAGGAGGTTACTTACACGGGAACAGAGGTGGAGTGCAATTGAGCGTGAGGCATTTGCTGTGGTCTGGGCACTGAAGAGGTTGAGACCGTACTTGTTTGGGACTCACTTCCGGGTTCAGACCGACCACAGGCTCCTCAGATGGCTGATGCAGATGAGGGGTAAGAACCCAAAATTGTTGAGGTGGTCCATTTCCCTACAGGGTATGGACTTTACGGTGGAACACCGCTATGGTACAGAACACGCCAACGCTGATGGTCTGTCAAGATTTTTCCGCCTTTGTGAAGAGAACTCCCAAGGGGAAGGGTAGTTGTCTCCACATTTCAGCTGGAGAGGACACGTGTTAGACCTGACATCATTGGCCTGAGTCTCCCTTCCATTTTTTACGGATTGCCTCCTCTGTTTTGATATGTTTTTGCTGGATTTATGCTTTGGGCACTGTGCCTCTGCTAATCAGTGCCACAGTGCAAGTGCTCCCCATGGTAAATTAATCTATTGATTGGATTCCATGATTGGGTTATTTGATTTATCTTTCAGCCCCTAGTACACTGCACCATGTGTGCCCAGGGCTTGTAAATCAAATGCTGCTGGTGGGCTTGCAGCACTGGTTGTGCCACTTACAGAAACAGCTTGTAAAGTGTGTCTCAGGCCTGCCATTTGCAAGGGCTGTGTGCAGTCTAGCACTGCCATGTCGACTTGGCCAAGTGCACCCACTTGCCAGTCCCTAAACCTTCCCTTTGCTTCATATTAGAAACCCATATAGTAGGTCCAAGAGCAGGGTGTATTGTAAGTATAAGGTAGGACATGCCCTGATGTGTGTAGCATGTTCTAATAGTGAATTACAGCCATTTTTGTTTTTCACTATTGGAGGCTACCTGTTCTCATAGGCCAGAATGGGCAGTTAAGATTATTACATCCTTATAATCCTATCTGACTCAAGGAACATGGTAGAAATTCCAGTTTAGTGTGCCTGAACTCAGAATAATAAAGTATATCTTTTAGTAAATTTTATTTTAATATTCTGTGTTTGCAAATACCATTTTTAGAAAGCAGGTATTTGCTTACCTAACCATTTGAGCCTGCCTCTGCTGGGTTGTGTATTCCTTGTCTGGGTTTGTGTGTGACAGGACTGGGCAATTCCAGGAGACAGGCTGGGGTAGCCCAGTGGTGAATAGAGAGATCCGTATCTAGATGGGAGGGAGGAGTTACACCTTGGACCTGAATAGGGCTGGGCCTTCCCTCTACAATGCTGGCTCCATCACTGTGGCTTGTCTGATGTCTCTGCCCTGCACTGTGAAAGGAGTGGAGAAATCATGTCAACAGAGTGCTCCAGAGCTGTATCTTCCCTCCCCTGTGCTGGCTCTACCTCCTGTGGGGCGGCTGATATCTCTGCCCTGCACAGTGAAAGGAAGAAGAGAGCCATGTCAACAACGTGCTCATGAACTGGTTTGAAGTAGGCAAAGGCCACTCTACCTTCAGAGAACAGATGATTTTGGGGTATAAATATTGGGACCCTGATCCCAAGAAATTAGATCACTTCTGAAACAAGAAACCTTTCTGCTAAGGAGAAGAACCAAGGAAGCTGCAGGAGTTTGGTCTACCCCTCTGCCAGTGTGCTGTTTGCTGGGTTGGCCTGCAGTGGTTGCTTCATTGCCAAGGGAAAGGAGAAGGAACTTTGTTAGGACTTTCATCTACAGAATATTCTCCAAGGGTTTGAACTGTGCTTGCCTCCTGCTGAAGTCTAAGGGACAAAAGACTTCACCTCCAGCTCCCTCCTGAAATTCCTTGCTGGGAATTCTGACTCCAGAAACTTGCGTGCCGCTGGGAGCTGGAAGCGCGACGCATCGAGAAGAAGTGTGTCGCCGTCGCAGCTGAAATCGTCGCAACGCCGGAGAAGTGGGCCTTCGGCACATCTCCCTGGAAGCGTGTGTTCATCGAAGCTGCCTGGTGTCACATCACCGGAGAAGCGTGACGCCATTGAGAGAGTCACCATCGCATCACCGGAGAAGCGTGTCGCAGGGCCTGTTGCCGCTCCAAACTATGGAGTCATCGCAAGGCTGCCAGGGCGTCATCGCATTGTCATCGCATCGCCGCATCAAGGGCGCCATCTTCTCGGATCGCAACTGGATCGTCGCATCGCATAAAGGCGCCATCTTGCGCACCGCAACGGGCCTGCAGGCCGAGAATCTATGCATCAACTCCAAACCGGTAAGGCTTACGACGAGTCCCCTACTCTGCGCAAGCATTGAGGAAGGACGCAACCATTCCCCCGGGTCACGGAACCAACGCATCTCCCCTTTTCCGAGCTTTTTGTTCACTTTGCGTTACGCATCCAGGTATTTTGTTGAGAACTTTGTCACATTTACCAACAGCTTGAACTAAGAGACTTTCATCATCTTTTTAGTAATCTTAAGTGTAGTATTGTGGATTTTTGTTGTTTGTGGTCTTGTGTTAAGTCTATATGAATAATACTTATTTTAATAAAACCTGTGTTGTGTCCATCTGTAGTGTTATCACTGTATTACTGTGTATACTCACAAATGCTTAACACACTGCCTCTGAGATAAACCTGTCTGCTCGTGCCAAGCTACCAAGGGGGTGAGCAGGGGTTATTAAGGAGTGTAATCCCCTTATCCTGACTTAGAAGTAAGGGTCTCTATTTGGACAAAGGTGATAACCATTGCCAAGTTGCCAACTAGAGACCCCCAGATCTAACAATGCTTATAATTATTTCTTATTGTAACCAGAAAACCTATGCCTATGGTGGTTATGTTTTGTGATAATTGTATTATAGGTGTTTGACATTATCGTCGTATTTTCCAGCATTCTCTAAATGCTGGGCTCTATTTTCTACTGCTGTTACAAATTTGAGGTAGTATCTAAAGCCATTATTGTGTGACTAGAATTGAAAGCTGCATTGTGTGCTGTGGATTTGGGACAATATATGAAGAATAACTTGCAGTAATAAAATTAACGAACACGTTTCTGCATTTATGTCCAGAGTTGCCGCTAGCCTGGTGGTTACATGCCACATTTTCCGTGCAGTTATGTAGCATTACCCTGTTAGGAATGTGGTGTTACCCTATCACTCTATTTTCACTAACGTGGTAAAATTTTCAGTACTACACGCATGCATACCATTACTACAGTACTCCAGTTGATGCCCTGCATTCGAGCAGATGATTTAAAAAAAATGACCGAGGTATTTATTTAGAGCGTCCTATAACATACTAATGTTAGTTTCTTCCGACTCATTTAAGTTTCCTGCTTCTGTTGGGCAAAGCCTTTGAGCAGATGGCAATGCTAAATATTGGACCCTTATAGACACCTAAAGGGAGTGTGGCGTGGAATCTGACACTCAGCTGCTCCCAGCGAGGTACTCTTATGCAAGTTATATGAGCAGGTGTGTGCACGACACTGTCGCCACGACAACACGCACCTGGACTGTACTCTATTAACAGGTGTGCCGGGAGGATACACGGCCAGTGTGAGCGAAGACAGGTGGAGGTGCTCAACCTGCCCAGGGCACTGACAGCAACCGGTATCCAGCACCAGCGGGACCCATGACCAAGGTAAGACCGGAGACGGCTAGCAGAAACTCAAGGCGACCCTCGCGCAACCTGGAGCATCTCTCCTTGTTTACGTCTGTACGCACGGTACTGCGTCACCTCTGTCCTTTCGAAAAGTGTGTGCCGTGCTTGCGTCTCGCTCCCGTACGACGTGGTTTATTGAGGTTGGTTGCTGGTGCTTATTGCCATAAAGCTAAATAGACTTTTTTGGTTTTACTGTTATTAGTATTTTAACAGAAAAACCCCTCAGGGGATTTTTCATCAATTTTTGTGAACTGCGTGCCCCTTACAATAAGATGGCACAGCTCAACTTGCCTCGCTTCAGAGCTCGTGTCTCTGTCTAACGAGGCCTGTATCTACAGGGAATGAGACAAAGTAAACAAAACGCTTGAATGTTTAAGGTTAAAAAAAGCAGAGCGTGCAGTCTTTTGTTGTATAAATAATAGCAGATATTCGTAGAGAGCCGAGTAATCTGACTTCCGGCTCGAGTTACACAAGCTGTGTGCCTCTGTCCTTCGTACCTGTTGCAGAAAAAATACGAAAGAAATCCCGCTGGGAAGCCAGGTACATACTCCTCTGGGATAATTTTACTGAACACGTGTATACTTTGAAAGGAAAGTTGCTGGAAACGCTCTTCCTTGAAAAAGACACGGCACGGCGGGTTATCATTTGCAAGACGAAGTGAAAACATAACCTCTGAAAATTGCTAGCAATACGCAGCAGCAGCAACATGTTAACCTGCGTACACTTTAGAGGGTGCACATTTACGCGCGGACAGGCAACCAGTACCACATGATGACTAGGAAATAAAGCAAGTCGTTTATCAATTCTGGTGCAAGGAATTGCACGCCACGATCTGTAACAATTAGAAAGATAAGGTGACAGAAGAAAGCAACGGATAGATACTCCGTGCAAAATAATATATAACGAACAAATGAATATAACAATCCCCCCACCATCCCTTCATCTTAAAACGGATCGAGGTAAATATAGCTTCAGAATGCAGATATGTATATCATATCAATGCCTAACTGCCATTTCAGTGCTTTTCATAGATAAGATAAAGGACCCCTAACTACATTGTACGGATATTGCAAGTCACAAGTACTCGAGATAAGCACAGAACCCCAGACTGGGCTACTATTTCAGATCCAGGAACTCTGAGCTAGCTAACAACATCCTATTCTCTTTTCCAATAGGGGGTAGTTCAGGCATAAAAAACACACAATGAAAAAAAAAGACATTTGTCCATGACTCTTCCCCATTGAGATTTCATTTGTCCCAGGTCAGGAGTTAGTAGCTCACTGAGAGGTAAATGTGCAAAGCAGTTTTTTGGGTTTGAAAAACACTCCGATTTGGAGTGTGCGAACGAAAAACTGAATTCAGCAATGTAACAATCCCATTTTAAGAGGCAGTAACTTTTTACCAACTCCTAACATGGCGTGTAGTAGGCGACTCCTCCAAATAGTGATTCCTATCCGTTTGCATCAACAGTTTAGTAACAAAATTGCAGCTGTAAAACTTAAAAAAAATTACCAACCCCCAAGTTGGGGTGGTAACCCATTCGTGAAAGGGAACCAAGGGCCAGGTTGTGAATGTTAACACAAGTTTGTTTTGGAGCAGGAAGTGGTCCACAGGCCCATAGCAAACTTAAACAAAGTATAGAAAAAAGGTAAACTTGTGTTTTTAAAAGCAGCCCTGTTTCCTTTAAGGAAAACAGGCTGCATTTAAAATTATATGATAACTTTATTGAAATGTGACCACAGACATGGTGGGCGGTTGACCCCCACAGGCCACCATCGATGTGATGGCCTCTAATCGTAGTGAGCCGCCAATTTGCAACCTTGCTCCTTAATATTCATGAGGTAGGTCCTGCTGTGACCCACTCGTATCAACATTTTTGAGAACCGGCCTATTAGTACCTAGAACTGTTCTTAATACTTTTTACTGTTCGCAAAAATACTGTGCACAATTTGCAACCAGTATTTTGAGACAAGATATCAGTACACCAAACAAGCACTGCTAGAATGTGCCCTCATGTAACCCAACTGGTGCTACGTAAAGCTCTCTCATACCCGATTCGGGTCTAGTTCGCTCTATAAAAAAACTGTTAAAAAAAAGTGTGATTGTTGCTGTCTCCGCTATCTATGCAAGGGATCACTTCTCCCATGGATGAAGACACAGATGGCTTAGAGAATGAGCCATACATCCCAGCAGTGACATGTGTTTTGAATAGGTGACAAAGTGACTGACCTACTCGTTTGTAATAACATTGTATGTGTGCAGTAATGCAACTTTCTTTCACAAATGCGTTCTGCCGTCAGAATTAGGTTGTAATACAAATGAATGACAGTAGTATTTGGAGAGATTAAAGCTTCCTACTTATTATAAAATGTGTTGGCTGCTTTTAATATTTTGGCTGCTTTTAATATTTTTAAATGATTTACAATTTAGCGTTTCCCCAGTGAAGTAGGCAGGTACCAAATAAAATTACTATATGAACAGAATCATAGAAGCATTTAAACTAGGAGTTGTGTAAGTATTCAAATGTGCATTCCTTGTCTCATAATTGCATTGCAAAGGAGAGAAGAGTTATGGTTCAAAGAAGCATACATTTATCTATTTAAGTTGGCTTTGACTATAAAAAGGTCTCAGGACAGGGTGCACGGAACATACTTAAAGTAAAAAAAAGTGCCAATGAGCCTTCAGGGTTAGTGTAGATACACTATATGCATGATTGAATGCATTGAGTGCCGGGCCGATTCAAGGTACTGTTATTGCCCTAAACAAGGAAAAGGTCTCTTGATCTTCCCCCGACCTGCTAGAAAGAACTACTTAACTGACTCCACTTTGTTTGTGCCGTTACATGCATACCCAAGAAGGGATGCTAAGACTAGTTTATCAATAGAAAATACATTTCAGTGTGATTTAGTCAAACAGCACTGTCGAGTACAAATAAGGGCAATGAGTTGTAAAAACAAATTATTCCATGCAACACATTGACTAGAACATTTATATGATTTAAAATGCGGTGTTTGACTTTGAATAAAACATGTAGTACAAGTGTAAATAAAGCATTTGAACACATACCCAGTAAGTCAGAGTCCTAAAGAGATTTAGTGCCTCGCAATGAAGTACATAATGGATCTAATGGATACAATTTGATAAACTTGCAAGATATTTGAATAAGTAAATAACTCGTAGAATTGTACAAAGAAACCCTGAGTTTTTTAGCCACATCAATTGCTGGTTGATTTCATTAGCATGAAATGAGCAGAGAAGTACCGCCTTCAAGTGATCTTTAGCTGAGCACAACCACTACCAAAACAAAGCTACCCACAAGGATAACCCAGATTTCCCCCTAGGGTCTCCTTTGCTCTTTTGTGGTAGCTTGGCTGAGCAGCAAGGCAAGCCACCAGAGAAACGAATGAGATGGTGCGTGTATGATTAGATAAAGCAACTAGAAAAGAAAAACTAGAAATAAAAAATGCAGAAAATTAATACTACCTGCCACCCATGCTATTCCAATGGCTTTGGGTGGGTTGGAATAGTCTAAATTGTGACACTTGTAGAAATATGATTGTTAGTAGTTGTGTTTGTACTGCTTATGGCAGCGGTGGCAAGGGAAATGGGTGGTGTAAGCTTTACCGGCCTCCGAAGAAGGGTCTTGGCATTTACAGGCTGAGATAGGCATGATGGCTTGGCCCCTTTAAAGCTTTTTACCATGTCTATTAGATTATGTAACTGCGTTAGAAGTCATCTTGAACCACTTGGTAGAGGTATACCTAGCGAGGCAAGCTCTGAGTCCTACAAAGTTGCATCTTTCATGGAAAGGTGCTGCTTTGTGACCTCAGTTCTCCTAAACCCCAAAAATGCAATTCATCCTTTCAAAGAATCATATTTTTTTCAGAAATAGTAAAAGCTTTGGTCTTCTCTTTTCTAGGCATAATTTGAGACACAACAGTTAATTTGTGAGCTCTTGAAGTAAATGGGCTACCACAATATTTATATACTTCTAATACCATCCTTGAATCCCTCATTTGTGACCACATCCATGTTTTCAGCATTGTGATGCAATCTCACCTCTCAGCAATTTGCATCATGGCTAATTAAACCTTCATATAATTTCTGGAAAACCCAAGATGCCATATACCTTTCTTTGTGTGTTTGTTTCTTAAAACTCTCTCCCTGTCTTGGATTATGAAATTTACCATCAGGTGTAAATCGCTTGGCTTGTACAACATCAGCAGTCCTTAATCCTTTGCTAAACATGAAGACTGATAACTAAGGGAAAGATTGGGGCAGGTGAATAAATAAGCATGTACTTCAGCTCTTGCCTGCTTAACAGAGATTGGAAGGGCTCAGACATTCCCCTATTTCTTCTATTATTCATGACACCTTTAAAGTTGAGCCTTTCTCTTGAACATTAGCAGGGCCATCTTCCTTAACTAGGTAGTTTTTCTCTTTTCAACTCAGAAATATGATTAGCCCACAACACATTCATAGCTGGGCTACATCCATATTATGAGTGTCTCATAACGTTGAAAAGGTTTAAGATTGAAATCTGAAATCCAAGTGTCTAAAAGCTCTGAGTTGGTCCTTGAGAGGTTGGGACTACAGTTCCCACAATGCACTTGGCCATATCTGTAAATGCCCACTGGACACTGTCCATTTTGGTTCTTCTTGGTGGAGATGATGCAGGTGGGGCTCTTTTAACCTGTTGCTTACATGGGGTATACTTCTTCCACTTTCCAAATCAAGCAAAGTCCTTAAGGCTGTATTTCCAAAGTGTGCAGCAGGTGCAGTCATTCAGAGTGCAATCCTTTTGGTGTAGGCCAGGGTTCCAGCAGGGCAGTCCTGCATCTTGTAGTTGCAGGCAGGAATCTGAGTTGTGTGGCAGCTCTCCCA
The DNA here is from genome assembly GCF_964263255.1 of Lissotriton vulgaris. Classification (NCBI taxonomy): domain Eukaryota; kingdom Metazoa; phylum Chordata; class Amphibia; order Caudata; family Salamandridae; genus Lissotriton; species Lissotriton vulgaris. The sequence goes on from NC_141689.1 coordinate 1,184,221,930, forward strand.
AATGTATTCAGAGTTCCTGGGTGTCAAGCACAGGGGCACCCCTGACCAGTAGGATGCAGGGTGCCACCCAGGTGTATGGCCACTTCCTCCAGAGTGTGGCATATTCTTCACCCAGAAAGCACTATTTTTCCAAAATCAAAAATGGAGAAACATTCTCCTGGAGGGTGGGATCTGACTAAGCCATCCCACTGGTGTAGCTAAGCATGCAGGATGTGGGGTTGAACCTATGCTTCCCTAAACTGTCATTCCCTATTTGAAGACCAGTTTGGCTACTCCACCCCCATTTGCTCTGCAGCTTGCAGTTCTCTTCCCACAGGAAATCCTTTGTTTCTTGTCAGGCCACGTCACACCTCATTAAGACAGCTTGGCTCAGCTGATAGAGGCTGGCCAATCAGGACAGGGCTGCTGGAGGGATGGATTTTGGCTCACAGAAAATAAAGTTCTATTCCTTTTTTTCCGTAATAGTTATAACAAATATAACAGTGGCAAGTTGTTGGATTTATCATAACGATTCTTTTAAGTCTTTGAATTATATTTTCATCCCACTCCTATAAATAGTTATACTTTAGTAAATTCTTCCCATGTTAGCCTATGTAGCCATTGCGCTACAATAGAGAAAAACAAAATTAACAGTTTTTCCCTCACCACGGTATATTGAACATCTTTTATAATGTCCCATCTTTTAGTTACAAGGTGCCCTACCATTAGTGGCTATAGGGGAAAACTAAGGGTTTACTTATACATAAACATTCAGTAGTTTGAGACTATGGAAGTGAGTTTAATTCCAAAGCCGGATTTGCATATAATTCAATGTCCAAAGCAGCCTGCAGGGCTGAGCTGGCTTTTAAAATGAGAGCAGGCACAACATTAGTGCACACTTAAGAACTTTAAATCCACTGCGCCTCTAGACATACATGCCCTACTGTAGTGATGGCATGTTCCTTTAATTGGAATGTTATATATGTAATTGGAATGTTTGGATGCTGGGCCTGACGTGATTGGAGTCACTACAATTTTGGTGATGCAAGAAAGAAATTTAGTGATGTGGTGTGTTTTAGGTGTGGGAGTTATTCACATTCCGCTACTTTTGAGAGGTGCTCTGCTAAGCATGCAAAGTGTATAGAGTGCGGATTGGTGGGTCATTTCTCAAGGGTTTGCACCGGAAAAAATAAGAAGTTTTCTAAGAAAAAAGTTACTTATGTTCAGGATGAAGATGATTCATCTCTTTCTAAGTCTGATGTTAGTCATCTTCAAGTTAATTGTGTTCGGAATTTGGAAAGGGGGGATGGTTGGGGGTGAGATCACATGTTCTGTTCTCGCATGTTCTGTTCTGTTCACTTAGGAAGATGCGGAATTTACTAAATTAATTTTAGTGTGTAAATTGTTGGGTTCAGAGTGTTATGAATTCTTTATAGTTTATTAATAATTTTTATGTTCTTTTTGTTTCTTTTGTTAAGAAGGAGGATGTGTAGTGATGGCATGTTCCTTTAATTGGAATGTAATATATGTAATTGGAATGCTTGGATGCTGGGCAACAGTAACTGGTGGATCTTGTTTATTCTTGATGTACCTTTACTGAAGCTGCATGCATCTCTTCTCTCTCTTGATTAAATACTTGTTCCTACCTACAACTACTCTCTGCTTCCTGTTTCCACATCTTGTTGAGGTCACTACACCTACCTTATACCAGGGACTTATCAGTAGTTTGTCAGTACCCATTGTAATTATACCTAATAACCGTGTAGTATTAATCAGAACACTGCCCCTGGGTCTGGTTAGCAGAGCCCAGGGTGCAGACTCATAAAACCAGCATCTAGTAGTCAAAATGGGGGCAAAAAATGGAAGGACATTACAAACAGTTCCTGGTTTCTCATACTGATGCGTTACTGTGTCAGTCTTGTGACCTAACACAATGTTCGGTCAATCCCATGTAAACATGGACTGCACTTGGTGTACTTGCAACAGTGCTTTAAATGGAAAGATATTTAAAATTGGGGACTACCAGCACTCCTCCATTAAAAAAGTCTGTATTAAACAGGTGTGATTTACAAAAAGCGAACATTGCGTTTTGTGTCCCAAAACAATTCTTCAACTTCTGAAAGTGGGTAAAATCTTTATATTGTAGCGCTGATATGACATGTTAATGTAAGTTTGTGACAGGATTGACAAAGCAATACAATGGTAGTAGTTGTGTTGCATGGAGTTAATATGTATGTGGTGTAGATAAACCATTATTTAAGACTGCAACTATTTTTCAGTAGAGTGCATTGTGGGACATGCTTTTTTTTTTGTCCTCATTTTTCACCATGGTTTTAAAAAACGACAGGTCCCAATGATCTTGAATGCTGACTCAGTATATTACTGGTAGAGCTTACACGATCTTCCTGTACCGGCACCCTTCAGCATTCAAGAGGCCATTCAGGACCCATACATTGAATCCAATTTTAATGTGGAGAGTGCCGCCGTCCTAGCTAGGGAACCAACTCTAAGCCAAGCATGTACCGGAGGGTGAAGACCACAGCAGCTTAATCATTGAACCGGGGAAAACAAAAAGCCCCGGATAGTTAGTTCCATTTAAGCATGTGCCAAAATGCCCTTTTATTACGGTTCCCAGATCTGACCAAGTCCAATTTAGATACTTGTAGAACCGACGTTCTCCAATCTGAAAGTGTAGGTGGATGGTGGTCTTTCCATTTTTTTACAAATTTCTCTTCTAGCCAAAAGAATCGAATAAAAGAGAAGGTTTTTCACCAGACTCCGCACTTCATCTGTAACACCATAATTGCTAGGGGAAGATCGATCGAAATTTGCTGGCCAAAAGATGATGTAAGTAATTTACTAATAGAGTCCCAGAAAGCACTGACAGAGGGGCATTCAAAAAACATATGGGCATCATAGGCGTTTACTAAGCCACATCTGGCACATGCAATCGAGGAACCTTGGACACATTTTGCCAACCTATGTGGGGAATAATATGCTCTGTGAAGGGTGTAAAGATGATTCCTATGCAACCATGCAGGCTTTACAACATCCCACAGGACCTTAAATGAGATGGACCATAAATCTACCAGATTGCCACAGGCTAAGGAGGGACCCCACAGCAACTTGGGTAGCTGGAATTCCCCTTCAGACTCCTCTAGTATCAAATTATACCACAGGGATACTTCTATCTTGCCTGGTGGTTTGTCCAATAGTAAAGTTTCCAGTTGATTGCCACCCCCAACTGGAGCTCCACTTCGAGCTGAAGCCTGCATGGAATAAGGCTGTGGCCAACTGGCTATCTGGATGTACTTAAATTTAGAGAGATTAGATCCTATTTTATCCTTTAGGATTTCCCAAGGCAATAGACTACCCTCCACAAATATGTCTCCCCATGTCTCAAGCCCACCATCTCGCAAGGGGGCAGCTAGACTATTTTCCAGCCAACCAGGATTCCCAGGGTATCCCCATAATGGGGCTCTACTGGAGAAATATCCAAGCTTTGTTAGATTCCTCACCTTAACCCATACTCTTGCCATCCCCTGTAGAACCTTCAGTTTAATTTTTTTTTTGTTAAACTTCGGGTCTCCAAACTTAAATAGGAAACCTGACTGTGCTGCTGCTTCACCCCTAAGCATGGATAAGAACATGCAACCCACCCCTTGACCTGTTGGCATCTTTAACAACATTCGGGCATGGCACAGTTGAAACGCCCATGCATATGTTTGTAGATCAGGGGCTGCCAGCCCACCCTTCTCCCTACGGCGCCTAAGCTTCTTACAGGCAATCCTTGGGATATGTTTTGCCCAAATGAAAGATGTTATATCCCCCTGTAACTTAGAAATACCTACAGAATCAAAAAAAGAGGAATAGTGTTAAAAAGAAAAGACACCTTGGGCAGAATAGTCATTTTAACTAAGTTAACCCGGCCTAACAAAGATAAAGGGAGATGTGACCAGGATTGCATAAGTATACGGCATTCCCTTGCCACAACTGAAAAGTTGATTATAGCTAATTTATGAATGTCCTTAATGATGTTCAGCCCCAAATATCTTAAACTCGGGGAGAGCTGAATCTCCGTGCCGCAATCTCCATCATTCCAGACCATTACCTCAGTCTTTGAGGCATTCACCTCGTAACCAGATATTTCCCCGAACTCTAAGGCCAGTTTAATGGCAGCCAGAAAAGCTGAGAGTATATCTGTGGAAAATATCAGAATATCATCAGCATATAGTGCCACTTTTCTTTCCCACCCTTCCAAAATAAATGGTTTAATAGATTTTTCTTCCCTCAACATATGGGCAAAAGGCTCTATATAGAGATCGAACAAAAGGGGGGGAAAGAAGACAACCCTGGAGAGTTCCACTAGTGATGGAAAAGAGGTCAGCTAGTTCGCCATTCACTAACACCCTGGCTGATGGATTTGAATATAGCAGTCTAATAGCTCGGTAAAAGCTGTCTCCAATGTTAAACTTAGCCAAGACCCCCGACAGGTATGCCCAGTTCACCCTGTCGAAGGCCTTGGTAGCATCGAGCATCAGAACTGCCAGTGGGAGAGAATGTGTTGTCGCTATATCTATAGCCCCTATCAAGTCATAGGTCAGTTCGTACAATTGCAGATCCTTCACAAATCACTTTTGGTCTCAATGTAAAATGTCTGGTGCCACTATGCTCAGTCTCTTTGCTAAAACTGTGGAAAAGATCTTATAATCCACATTCAAAATGGATATAGGCCTATATGACCCGAAGGAGGTTGCAGACTTCCCTGGCTTTAAGATTAATGTAATAGAAGCACTATCCCAGGAAACAGCGGGAGATATTCCATCCTGCAATATCTGATTAAATAACGTTGTAAGAAAGGGGACAATTACTTGTTCCAGGGCCCTATAGATCTGAACTGGTAGGCCATCTGGTCCAGCAGCTTTCCCCTTCTTACCATGTAGGATAGCAGCTCTAACCTCCTCATCTGTAATGATTTTATCCAGGGACTCCCGTTGCTCCTCGGATAGTTTTGGAAGAGGTATCTTTCTTAACCAACTCTCCATTTTTTCTTTGTCCAAGATTTTATCTTCCTGAAAGATTGATTGGAAGAAATCTCTAAAGATTCTCCTAATATCAGAATCTGATGTATAGGTTATATTCTCATGGACCACTGAATTGATGTTATTGCGAACCTGGTCCGTTTTAGCTTTCCAGGCCAAAAGTTTTCCAGCTCCCTCCCCAAACTCAAAGTGAGACATCTTGCTAGCCTCCCATTTCTCTTGCAGACGTTGATTGAGCACTGATCCCATCTAGACTTTTAGGGTTACAAGCTTATTACCAAGTGTTTGTGTTGAAATCCCTGGTGAAGCTTGATCAATCTCATTTTGAGTTTTCAACATGTCGGCCTCTATACTAGCTACTTTTTCCCTATATCTCTTCCTACGGAATGAAACTTTGCTGGTAATAATTCTGCGTGAAAAGGCCTTAAAGGAGTCCGATACAATCCCCAAAGCAGCTGATCCCACATTATGCTGCAAGAAATACTGGGATTCCATATTTAGAAAAGATATATAATCTGCTGCTGATAGAAGCGACCGATCAAACGTCCAAGCTCCAGACACCTTAGGAAACCCCTCAAGTTCCATAAATACTGCCGAGTGTTCTGATAAATGGGATGGAAGATAGCAGATATCTTCTACACATTCAACTAGCCTATGGCTGACTAATATGAAATCAATTCTAGACTGGTGATGGTATTTGTGATTACGATACGAAACCCCCTGCATCTTTCCGACTCTATCCCTCCAGACATGAACTAAACCATATTGTTTCATAGCCCTAAGAAGAAAGACTCTGGTCTCAGGAAGGGCAGGGGGTCGACTATTTGGAGATTTATCTAGAACCGGATCCAAAACTATATTAAAATCCCCCGCCAGAATTACTGGTTCCGGGAAAGACAAAAGATGTGAGAATATAGTTTTTAAGACAGAGGGGTCATCTATATTAGGCCCATAGTAACCTAGTATCGTAGTTTGCACTCCGGCGACTATTACTGTTGCAATGGCCCATCTGCCACCTGGGTCCAAATTTTCGATACTAGCCTTACCTTGAGAGGTCTTTTAAAAAAGATCGTTACGCCTCTGGTGTTGGTAGTTTGCGAAGTTGAAATGGAGAGATCAATCCATCTATTTTTCTTTATCAAAAAGAGTATTTCAGCCTCCATTAGGTGTGTCTCCTGGAGAATGATGACCTGCGCATCAGAATCACGTACATACTGCATGATCTAATCCGCCCTGGGTCTGGTGCGGAGGCGTTTCTCATTCCAGGAGATGATCTTCACACTATTCATAGGAGATAGATTGAACCTCCCCCAGCACACTCCCAGCAACTGAGTACTTAACTCTCTGTCCTAATCGTAAGATATTCTTGCTACCATTAATGAATCTGGACCAAAAATAACCATGTTCTAAGCAGAAAATTAGGTTTTTCTTATTGCTATCGCCCACCCACCCACCCTCCGTGCCCTACCCTACCCCAACCCTCCCCACGGGAAACGATTGCCCTATCTATCCGAAACAAGTCCAGAAGATAGTGCCCCACCCCCACAACTGCCCACATTTTTTAAGTGAGGACAGTTACATACAGGAAAAATTATGTTTATTTATTTATTTATTTTTTCCTCTCCTTCCCTATTTTTTCCTCCCTTTTTTTCCCCACTTCTCTTTTTTTTCGCTTTCATAATTCTAAATATGGTTCAAGAAGTATCCTTTTCCCCTTATTTTATTTTCTTGGCTTTCCATCTTCCTTTCTCTAATACCACTACCCCCCCTCAAAAAGAACAGATGGAAGTGAGGAAGAATAGAAATGGGAGGAAAAGGAACTAGGTAACCCATGAAGCGGCAATTATGATAGCTTCAGCCCAAAGAATGCCTAGTTCCTCCCTTTGGTCCCATTGTGAGTAACAGCTCATCTGCCTCCTGTATGGACCTGATGTTAAACATTTTGTTGTTATACATTATTCTCAATGTGGCAGGAAACTTAAGCTAGGCGGAGGCACCTGCACCGCTAAATGCCTCAAGACGCCTGCCAAGCTCCCACTGCTTCTCGAGGGTGGCCCTGGATAGGTCTGATCTAATTTGAAAATTAAACCCTTTCCCTACCAAGAATTTTTGTTTTAAAGCTAGGTTGAGAATACTTTCTTTAAGGGTATAGGTATGAAAGTTTACCAAGATTTTTCGGGGCTTTTCTCTTTTGAGGGTTTTTCCTAAAAGGGTCCCTATGGATGCTTTGAATGTCCTTGGACAGGTCTTCAGTGGACACTGCCAAACTTAGAGATTCCCTTAAGAGAGAAACAACATATTGTTTGATATCGGAGCTCTCACTTCCCTCTGGAACATTCAAGATACGGATATTACTTCGCCTAGAATTATTCTCTAGCGTTTCCATCCTTTCGGCCATTAAAAGATCTTCTTTCTTGAGCTTAGAAATGTCACATTTGGCCTGATCAAGATGTAGAGATAATCCTGCAACTGTCTCTTCAAGCGCTGACATTCTGGCATGCAGACCATCGATTTTGTTGTCTAGAGATTCCTTATCTCTAATTGTGGGACATGCTTGTTGTGGCTTGGAGTAAAACAGTCTGCATGTCCCATGTATAGCAATTTCATATCTTTCCGAGCACCAAAGAGAAAGCCAGAGAGTGCCAGAGAGGCAGCGAGAGATGGGGGAAAGAGAGAGAAAGAGAGGGAGAGCAAGAGAGGGAGACAGAGAGAGAGAGTGTCTTGCTTTTGTTCCTAAATAACAATTAGGTGTAGGGGTCTAGGCTCTAGTGCATTCCCCTGGAGCCACTTGATGACTTGATGTGTACTCAGTCCTAAAAAAAACAGAAAATGAGGAGCTCCTAATAGAATTATGTCTCCTGCAGTTTGTCCAACTCAGTTGTATGACTTGCATCTTTGTGATGCACTGATAAATGTTTGAAGTGCTGGGGATTTGAATGATGTTCTGGAAATTAGAAGCCTGTACGTAATGTGTGGATGGAGGTGATAAGTGCCTATATATCAAGTCAGGCAAGACCTGTAGCAAAGCCATCACACAACTGAAGACAGGAATGCCCTTTAGATTGTTTCTCCACTCTCGAACACTGGTGCATTGTGTACAGAAGCTGTCTTGTGTACTTTAGATTTTGCCTCTTTGATTTAGTCATGTTCTTCACTTAAGACCTCAGCTTTTTGAGACAGTCATGTGTGGCACTAAAGATCTGAAGTCATTAATGATGGCATGCTTTTTATTGAGGATTGCTCTGTTTCAACCTAGTCATGCATGTGTTTAAGATCCGATTTCTTGAGATGTAACTTCTCCATACTAAAATCTCTCCTCTTAGTAGTAAACATTTGCTGCACTTAAAATCTCAGTATTTGAAGCTATCAATGCCCAATCTAAGTCTCCTAGTTCTTTAAAGTTGTAAAGTTCACCAAAATTATCCTAAATGTTTGAGGATATTTTGCTGTATATTAAAGATCTCCTTCTCAGAGGAAGTCCCCATCTTAAAAATGATCTTACCTGTTTGCAGTAAGCAAGCCTTGTGCCTCACATTCTGAAAAGGGTATATTCTTCTAACACCAAGATGGTAGGATACTCTGCCTGTTTTTTTTATAACAGGCCTCAATCTAAAGGCTTTATTCAACTTTCTTAAGGCAAATCCCCTAAAGGATTGTTGTGAGACCCAGAATGTTCCTCTGTTTTTGAGCCTTTCAAGTAAATTGGACAATTTTGAGGGTTCCCTTTATTATTTTATCATTTATTTGTGAATTAACATTGTTTACAATACGAGTCAACATTAGTCCTGTTTTTGATGTCTATGACTAGGGACTAGGGATTACTGCCTAAACATATTAGTGCTATGAGGCTCATAAAAAGATTTGATGCAGAGGCACATTTACTTGTATTTCATGTCATACAAGGGCTCATGCTACGCTGTGAAGCGTGAATGGAAGAGAGCAGAAATGTACATTATTTACAAAGATATGGAGCATTTCTGCTCTCTCCTTGCTCTGGTACACTGTGTGCTGCCAAGCGCCAGTACAGGCTCCCTTGCACCTTAGTGCTAGGGGCAGCATTGCTTGTGTAAAAACAATCTTTAGAGGCCTAATTCCTATTTCTATGTGTTCTGCAGAATGCAGTACACAAGGAAAGTGGAAGTAACAAGGAGCAATAAAACTATTTCTTCTTCTTAGGCATGACAGAATGACTGGAATGGCAGACTATCTTTTCTCTAAACTGCAGATAGTGCAAAATGCCGCGGCAAAGGCTGTATGCAATAAGAAGAGATATGATTCGGCCAAAAGTTGCATGCGAGAACTACATTGGCTCCCAATGCGACAAAGAGCCAACTTCAAATTACTGTGTATCACACACAAGGTACTTTACAATACAGGCCCTACCATTCTACACAATAAAGTCAAATTCCATAGACCATCGAGGAACCTTCGATCCAGAACTTCAGGAAGAGCAAACACTACCCACGTGAAGACTGTCAGGATGGGAGAGCGGGCTTTCTCTCACCTAGCTGCAACCAAGTGGAATGAACTACCTCCCAATCTCAGACTGACAGAATGTCTCTTATCATTTAGGAAACAATTAAAGACACTACTCTTCCCTAAACCAGAATAATCAGTAATCAATGCCGTTACCGTACCCCTCAGCACCAAACCTCAGCGCCGTGATATCCTACCTAGGATGATTGTTAGCGCTTTATAAATAAATTAAATACAAATTAAATACAAATTAGGCCTCTGTCTGGTAGGCACACCATTTGGCACAAACTTACAAATCTCTGTATATCTGGGTTTGCATCAAAATACAGGGGTGATGCCTGGTATGCCCATGTAACGCCTACCCAAATAAAAGTAATGAAAGGCAGCGCATAGCGTTGCCTGTATTACTTCATACATACTAAACCATGCAAGCCACACAAATCGAGCTTATGTGGCTTGGTAAATGCCAAAAAGGATTATGTTTCGTGCCGCAACATAAAAGTAATGCAACCTCGATGCCACATTTTAGTACATCTGGTCCCTGATGTTTGCTTTCACAACTTGTATGAAGTCTAGAGAGTCATATTTATTTTGAACATTTTTCTACCTGCAAAGCATGTTTATCATTAGGCTATATTTGGAGTTTGGAGTTTTGATTATGCTTTAAATATTTAGTTTTTGGGAGATAAGTCTGTTTTGAATGGCTATAGTTTCTCAGAATTTTAAATTTCCATTGGGATTTGAATATCTTTACATAACCGATAAGTTTATTTTTTCTAGACTTGCCCTGAAGTTTAGCTTTTCATTTTTCAATAAAATTCTGCTTTTGCATAACAGCTTCCTTTTAGGGTTTTTTGAGTGTTTTCTACAGTGATGTGTTGCTAAAGAAAGCCTGCACTTCACTTATCTGAAAGAAAGTCCCTTTAGGATTGTCTAGCATTTTCCGTCATGATAATGACACAACTTGTCATCTGGAAACAGCTCAGGTTGGCATCCCTCTTTAGGCCTGGCTACAGACAGCTATAACTGTTCATCAAAAAGTCACCTCAGGAGAACACACAACATAACTTACAAAGACTGGCATTGGTCAGTCCCGTTTTAGTAACTGGCATGTTTGTGTGAGCCCTCTTCAGGCATTCGATTGCTTTGAAACTAGTTGTGGGACCAGCCCATGGCATTTCACAGATGTTTGTACATTTTGCATTGGGAAGGTAGGTAATAAAAGCGTGTTCTTCTCATCCTCACTGATTACACCCTACAATGAGCTTTGGAAAGTACTGCATAGATCAAATGTCAGACTAATTGAAAAATCTGTCATCACCCTGGTGATTTTAGGATTGAATCTTGGTTGGTACACACAGTCCTTCATTTTTCCAAAGTTGATGAAATGAGTTCTTTTGCATTTGGTGCTAATTAACATGTGCAATCAGAGATGTGACAACTCATGAAGTGTCCTATACAACTGTACTTTTTAATCAATATTTAAAGAAGCAAATTGCCCGATTTAGCATCCGCGAGGGAGGAGGGGTTTTCTATTGTCACCACACTTTTCCATTGATTTTGAACAGGACATTGTACTGTCCTCCCTCTTGCCCAGGAAGTGAAGCGTGTTCTAAAATATGTGTATTTCCAGAAATATTAATTTCAGATGAGTGTGGTAAGTTCTCAGGTTTCCTATGTCATGTGTTCCAAGTTACTGTCCATCTTAAACATGTGTTGTAATCTACTTGTTGGGTTAATGCATCCTCCCCATCATTGTGTTATGCCTTGCTGCTTAGCCAGTGGTGAGGTCATTAGAATACCGGAGTGTTGGGGCTTGAAGTGAAAGAGTCAGTTGGAGTGTATGGGCTAAGCAGCAAGGAGACTGCTCCTGGTGGGGCATTATATGGACCTTACCATCTTCCTATAACCTGAAACTGAAGCTGTAACCTGAAGAATAAATCCATAACTTTTACCTACATGACCTGTGTACGTGGCATACTTCGTTTCAACACTGGCAACGATCGGAGAAGACCTAAGCATTAAGGAAAGTTAATTCAGGACCACAAGAGCTCTGAAGTGTCACTAGAAAAAAAAGGAATATAGGATGAAGACAAGAGGATAAAGTAAATGAAGACTTAAGATGAGAGCCTGTAATGAGGAATTGCGCTTGGTATCCCCACTGGTGTCTATTTACACAGACAGCCTACTGCCAGCGCAGTATGCAGAAGTAGCAGTACACTGTTTTCATCCTGCAGACCTAGAAGATATCCTGTGCATCTGTGCATGGACATTTTGTGTACCTGCTTAAATGGACTATTAATACTGAGGAAATGGTCAGGGTGTGTCCAAAAAGGAGGAAAAAATGTACAGCAAGGAACATTTGACAACCCAAAGTAAAGTCAGTTTCATTACCAACTGGTATGGGTGTTTGATCTGCAGCTTGTAGAGCAACAAGGATCTGAAGTTTCAGCACCATGAAGACATTCGACCTGCAGAGCGTGTTTGATTTGTGACACTTCTAGATTTGACTTGTTATATTTGAAAGCAGTGCATTAGTAACAGGCGGTGAGCAAACAGCTGTGTGAGGCACGTACAAGAGAGGGTTAATTGCTGGCATTGAAGCGTGGTGGTAAGCGTATATTGTGCTGACTGTTGGTAGCGTGAGTGTGGTGCAGCATTTAAAACAAAGCCGCGTGTGCTGGCATGCGTTTTCCCCAAGCATGTGGGAAGTGCAGCTTAAGTCAGATGAGGCCATGCCCCCTTACCTTCACTGTACAGGAGCTTGTGCAGCATTTGAATGTCTGAGATCCTTTGCGGGTTTAGAAACTGCCGCGTGAGCTGCGGTGCATCGATAGAAGCCATACCCCGAGCGCAAGTTGGTGCATGCGCAGATTGAACGCTTCAGTGATGAGCCACAGAGTCCTTTGAGACGTGTGGCTAAACACCGAAATGCTGACAGCTCTATGTATGTCAAATGTTTGTATCAGAACACGCATCCTGGCCATGCGACTGTGCGATGAACGAGGTGGTTCAGCATTCCAGGCATGGGAATGTACGTGTGCACGCATTTTGCTGAAGCAACAACTTGGAGGTTAGAACGCGCACTGCTGTAACTAAGGATACAGGAACCATTATTCAACGCTTGTCGGAAGCACGCACAGTTTGCAACGCATGTTAGAAACAAGAGGAGGAGTAAATCTTTCTTGTTCTCTGACCTTCGTTTTAACTGCAAGCGAGAGGATAATTTAAAACTTGAACATATGCTTTTGATGGTGGATTAACACATTTGTGAGGTACAAGTTGGAACTGGGAAAAATGAAAAAAGGTAACACTGATAAGACTATAAAGTACTGAGGTGCTGTGGTGGCTGGAATCAGGGATACAAAGGAAATATTGTTTGTGTGAGATGGTCGCTCACTGGAGAAGGAAAAATTGTGTCTTGGGCTTTCCTTAAGTTTCGCATTGTCATGCATTGTTACAGTGGGTGTATATTTTTATTGTTGGTATAGTGATTTTGCTCACTGGCGCTGGGTTCTTGTCCATATAGAGTCTGTTAGTGTCCTGATGGGAGGATTCTGACTTACGTGTGACTGAGACTTTACCATCTTTAAAGTTAGAGGGGGCAAGAAACGTTGTGGTGAGTCTACAAGGTGGGTTTGGGTTATGCCCACTGACTAGGATATTAATTTGAGTGGCGTAATACCCTGTGTGTTGTTGAGGGGTGAAATACCCTGTGTGTTTACCTTGATGTGAGGTGAAGTGGGTTGGGTGAAACCCACTATTTAGGGACCTGTGTAGTACCTTTAACTGTGTGTGTAGTGTCTTTAATGTGAGGTGAGGTGGGGATGTTACCCACGGTGTGTTTAGTTACTTTGAGTGTGAAGTAAGGTCGGGATTTTACCCAGTGTTTGAGGGCTGATGGATACCCTGTATGTGTAGTGTGCTTGAGTGAGCGACAGGGTGAGTTGGTATGCATTACACACTCTTTAGGGGTTGTGAAGATGTGCCTTGAGAGTGAGGCGAGATGGCGTGCTATACCCGCTGTTTGAGGGGTGGGGATACCCTGTGCGTAGTTGTGCTTAGAGTGTGAGGTGAGGTGTGTGAGTACCCACTGTTTAAAAGGATTGAACTTTTACCTTGTGTTTTTCCTAGATTGGAAGGGCATGTAGTCTTTGACTAATTATTTGAATGTGTTATGTGTGTATTTTGCCATATTGCGTTCAAATGATTTTCTATAATTATTATAAGGGGGGAGAAGTATTGCAATCAACTTGTAGGGTTAATGCATACTCCCCATTGTTGTTCTCTGTCTTGCTGCTCAGCCAGTGGTGAGGTCATTAGAATGCTGGAGTGTTGGTGCTTGAAGTGGTAGAGTCAGTTGGAGAGTATGGGCTGAGCAGAAAGGAGACTGCTCCTGGGGGGGCATTACCTGGATCTTACCATCTTCCTATAACCTGAAACTGAAGCTGTAGCCTGAAGAACAAATCCATAACCTTTACCTACATGACCTGTCTATGTGGCATAATTTGTTTTAATACCACGCTTTAAAAGGACTCACTTCATGTTAATCAATCAAATATTCAGCAATAAAGTTCTGATGACCAGTGCTAAAAACATCTAAGGCAGATATTCCCCATTTTAACAAGGATAAAATAATTCTCAGTAGAACTTAAATTGTTTTTTTTTATAAATATTTTTTCCAAATGAACATTTCTTTTTTTCAAAGTCAGAGGAAATAACAAATCAAGACATTTACTAATAAAAAAGCTGACTTCTTGTCATCAACGGTAACTATACAATGCACATTATCAACAATCTCACAATTTTTTGGTCAGTCTGGCCTGCTTTGCTACTTAAAACTTTGGAGTTAAATGTGTTTCTCCCATACATGTACCAACTATGTTTTTTCTCGTTCGTGATGTCTGATGTTGAAATCTATTAAAATATTATATTTTTTGTTTAAGTTTGTTAGAACGGTCTCCTTTTGTCGATTTGCAAATGAATACACTATACCTTGCAAATAATTTTTAATATATAAATCATATTTTCACTGAGGTCAGTTTCTATGGTTGTCTGTCCAAATTTAGTCTTCAAGGGACTTTTGTCATATAGAAAGTGTATTTTTCCCACAAAAGAAAAAATATAGTCACTTCATTCTATCTCGTTCTAAATGATTCAAATATAAAACTAAGGTATTTGAGCTCTTCTAACAGGGGTTGTTAGCACAGGCTAATAATGCACCTGATAGATCTGATTTGAAAAATGAGCCACGCAATGCTTAAATCTTGTCAACAAATAAGAGACTGGGAGAAGAGTTTCTGCCTCATAATATCTTCGTAAGCCGACCCAACCTCTCTAATTACATAAACTATTTTTAAATATAATTAGAATTTTGCAGAAGGTAGTACTAGATCACTGAATATAATGAACTAAGGTTAAATTAGCTTGCACTTAAGGCTTTCCTGTTACACATTGTAACACTCCTATTTTTTGTATACCTTCCGTATATTCAACATAAACATGTACTACTAGCGAGACTCGACCACTCTAAATCTATGTGAATCAACATTCTGGCTGCAAATGCATAAATCAAAGTGCATCAACACTTTCAAACACTTGGATGAACTGCCACAGCTTAGTAATCATTTGGAAAATTAATGTGTTTCACGTATAATGGAAAGCTAACAAATGCCTTCTTATAATTTGGCCTTATTGTCTGAACGTTTTAAGAAAATGTCTCTCACTGCAATAAACTGTAAACAGTGAGTATAAATCATGCTTTTGATGATACAGCAATGGGCAATTCGGACAGCCGAAACTGAGGTAGCCTGATACTCTTCCATACAAGTTAAAATCATTGCAGCCAGAAGTGCGTTTCACATAGTCACAGAGGCTCATCACATATTTTCAGGGAACCAACGATATTTCCCATTGAGGATTAGCCTCAAATTACTATTTCTTGTGACACATGGTGGTAACAAGCATTTAATACAGAATTACATATTAGACATAATATACTATAGTATACCATGGGCCCGATTTCGATCCGGTAAAATTTCCGTCCGTACGATTCGCATCCGGAGCCGTCTCCGTATCACTCGTACACACGCCATACGACCCGACGAGTACGATCTAGACCGGGGTATCAGGACGCGAGTCGTACGTTCCACATCAGGTAAGGGCGATTCATACGGAAAAGCACACAATCACATACACACCGTACGGCGTGTACCCCCCATACGGTACGGTACGGCCCCCCCGTGTACGGCATGTACCTCCCGTGATCGCAGGAGTACGGCACGTACCCCTGCGATCATGGGGGGTATGCACCATACACCCAGCGTACATGGGGTACGTGCCGTACTCCCTGCGTGCATGGGGTATGGTGCGTACCCCATGTATGCTGGGTATACGGCGCATACCCCATGATCGCAGGGGTACGCACCATACCCCTGCAATCATGGGGGGTACACACCATACGAGGGGGGCCGTACCGTACCTGTTTCAGGGCAAACTCTGCTTTTACGACTGTTTTTAGCTCCTGTAGAAAAAGGGTTGCACGGTGTGTACCCGACACGAATCGTTCTTGCCGGGTCGTATAAACAAGCAGCGAACCGTACAGAAGTCGCGTACAGCGGGTTCCAAGTGAGACTCGTACAGGGATTTGATTCGTACGGTCTCTGTACGATTCGTACGGAGTCTAGCTCCTGGTACGAATCGTACTTCGTCGTACATACGGGGGGACGTTGCAGGGTACGATTCATACGGGAAAAACGCTCCGAACAGCTATTCGGAGCGCTTTTTACCAGATCGGAATCGGCCCCCATATGTACACCTGTGTCTCAGTGAAAAGTGGTGAAAAATGATAAAGGAAAGTTGCCATGAACCATGTACCTATCGTTAATGGGCATGTGAAGTTTGGCATACTTTCATATTTTTTGTGGAAAGTAAAATTCCAAAGCATGTCAGTGTGAGGTACACACCAGCACCATGCTGATATGTGCATGAAGATACAGTTGTATCATATCAGGTAGGCCATATCACAAACCAACATGGTACAGCAATCTAGTGAACGTAACCGTGATTTGGCAATTCATGTGTCATGTAATTTCCCCCTGAAGTGAATGGGGAGGTGCTGTAATTGTTGCCTTTTCATCTGACAGTGTAAACAAAATATTGATCATTGACCACTCAAATGCTCACTATGTCCATTGCTCTATTATCAAAACCTCTAGTAATGAAATGTATCTAAATGTGTTGAGACCCAGCCATGATGTGCATGGTGTCACATCACTTCATATTGTCTTATATTCCCCTTATGTGAAGGAGGTACCACCCCAGATGAAGACAGCAGCAAGTGGTTTTTAGATACAGATTACATACCCCAGTCCGCTTTTCAGACAATGGCACCATTATGCTGATGTTGGAGATTAGGGTACTGATAATGACAACGGCATGGCTGATGTGCCAATATCAGGAGGTACCAGCGATGCTGTAACCTCCAAAGCTCCAACCCCAAGCCTAAAGACAATAATGGTTGCAGCTGAAAAGGGGGCTAAGATCCTTCATTTTGCTTAGATCATTCATTTGCAAATGCAAATCTAAAAAGTAGTTGAGAATGGCATCTATACAGTTGAAGCTGCAACACACCACAGAAAACATATACAGATTGAATGTCTTGCAGAACATAAGAGCAACATTAACACCTGCCTAACATGGATGGATAACACCCTCATTAATTCTTTAGGGATATCTTCCAAGACAATAGTTCCTTGAAGACCGTTGAAGAGACTTACATGAACGCTAAATTAAAAAATAAAGCAAATAAAAAACAGCTTGTTGATTGAAATACATTATCCAGGTACCATATATCAGTGTTGCTGCAGCAGGGAAAGCTGCTTTCATTGGGGAAGATGTAGCTCACATATTGCAGTAAGTGGGAGTTGCCACAGTCTATCCTAGAAAGTACTAGGGAATCAACAGCTTGCTTAAAACTTTGAGCACGTTAGAAAGGTTTAATTCTGCTTAGAAGGGTAATTTGTAGTTGGGCTTCCTTTGCTGAGGTGTTGATGTGGGTTTAAAGGTTGAGTTTAACGTTCAGCAGGAAGCCCAGGGATGTCGTGCAATAACTGATGGTGAGGTGATAATCCAGGATACTGAGGGCACAATTGCCCCATTGTTGAACAACTTGAGGGAGAAATCAACAGGAACTAAAATGTAGTTGTGTTTAGGATGATGTGGTAATGTGCAAGCCACACGTAGCTTTTCTTCAGGGTTTCAGCGAGGCAGTCAGTGTCTTCGGGGAGGGTGATTTTCAGGTAAAGCAGTGTGCTTTCTGAGTAGAACAGATTGAATGGTTAGAAACTGTTTGTAGAGCATGCATACGCATCCTACCGGCGCAGTTGTTTGTCGCAGGAGAGCGGGGGATGCCGCGCATATGACTCCACGCCCCAGGAGGCTGCGGGGTGAGCAGCGGACCAGCAGCCCCTCCCCCTTGACACTGTTGACTTTGAAAAACTCCTTGTGCCACCGCTTCGCCGGAGATGCATCGTACCGGCGCAGTTGTTTGTGGCAGGAGAGCGGGGTCGCCACGCATAGGACTCCACACCCCAGGAGGCTGCGGGACGAGCAGCGGACCAGCAGCCCCTCCCACTTGACACCGGGGACTTTGAAAAACTCTTCGCGCCTCGCCCTTCGCGGGAGATGCATCGTACCGGGGCAGTTGTTTGTGACAGGAGAGCGGGGGATGCCACGCATGGGACTCCATGCCCCAGGAGGCTGCGGGGTGAACAGCGGACCAGCAGCCCCTCCCCCTTGACACCGGGGAGGATATAGCCAACGACTCATTCCCCCCTCGTGGGACACGCGCGGGCGACTCCGGGCTAAGCACTAGCAAGGGGCTGTGGCTGTCAGGGGCTGTCAGGGGCCGAAGGAGGCCGGGCTGAGCCACGGCATCAACATCCACTTCCTGGACCATGTAAGACATTGTTCGTTCATTTGCATATCGGAACTGGAAAAACCTGGTGTACTATCTGGTACCGGTATTAGCCTGTTGAGTGATATATATGCCTATGTCACCTTTGTAGGGCTTAAAACTGTTTAGTGTTATTTCTATTGGTGAAAAGCTGTCGTCCTGTGGGGGCATATTTGGAATGGCCAGACAAAAGGATGGCAAAGGGAAGGGGGTAGTTGGCACACTGGATGCCTTCTTACTAAGAGCTGAATCAGCCATAATCCAGGAAATAAAGCTAACAGAGTGCGGATTGTCCTTGGATTCTCAAATGCTCCAAAATGGCCACATTATCGCCAGCCCTAGCTCAAATGTCGGTCCAGTTAATGGAGGTTCACAAAGTAATGGGTGTGTTGTACTATCGCCTAAATCACCTAGGTCCAGATGTAGGAAGGCAAATACCGGTCGGTAACAGACGATTTCGGCCGTTACCGACCGGTATTTGGGATGTAGGGGCATGTCAAGATACAGATTCAGTAATTTTACCGAATCTGTAAATGTACGGATTCGGTAAAATACAGATTCTGTAAAATTACAGAATCTGTATCTTGACATGTAGGTAGCAATGTAATCAGTGCTACAGGGGTTTAAGAATTCGTTATTTACCACCAACTAGAAGTTGGTGGTAAATAATGAAAACCCTTTAAAAAGCATTTTTTTTGCTTTTAAAACAGTGCCATGTTGCAGACATACATGCCCTAAGGGCATGTATGTCTGCAACATGTGCACCCATGCACAATTGAGGGGTGCAACAGGGTGTCAAAGTGACACCCTGCCACCCTTCTATGTTTCCCCCAATTACCGAATCGGTATTTACCGATTCGGTAAATGACATTCATTCCTATGGGCCTTCAGGCCCATAGGAATGAATGGCAATTACTGAGTCAGTAAATACCGATTCGGTAATTACCGAATCATACCGATTCGGTAATTAAATTGGTAAAATGACCTACATCCTGATTGCCAGTTCTTAAATACCGAATCGGTATGATTCAGTATTTAAGAATCGGTAATCTGGGATCACCTACATCGGGCCCTCAGTGTTCAGGAGATTTTAGATTCTCTAGATTCTTCCCCTGTTCCTAACGATAAACTTAGTGTAGTTACAAGGGCACAAAAAAACCAAGCAAATAAATGGAAGCCGTCTTGTCCCGATTGGTAAAAAACTAAAGGGCCAAGCACTAACAAAACCTCGGAAACAGACACAGCACATACCCAAGCCCCTAGCAAGGAAGGCTACAAAAGAGGCTTCAGAACCTTTAACTGAGCCTGTATCTGAGGCAAGTCAAGATATAGTTGTGGAAGACTTACAAACTACACCCACATTACCAACCATAGAACAGGGCTTGGAGGGGAGTTTTTGGACT
Source organism: Lissotriton vulgaris (assembly GCF_964263255.1). NCBI lineage: Eukaryota > Metazoa > Chordata > Amphibia > Caudata > Salamandridae > Lissotriton > Lissotriton vulgaris. The sequence continues at coordinate 1,184,241,786 of NC_141689.1, forward strand.
AAACTGGAAGCGGTAATCTGCTCTCATTTAAAACCTGTGCTTCATAAACTGATGACTATTGATAATAGATTATAGCGCCTAGAGAACCAATATTCCGGTGCCTGTGTGTCACACCCTGAAATAAGAACTAGCTCGAATAAGCCCAAAGGAAAAACTGTTAGTGTGGGCGCAGATAAATCAGATCCCCTGGGGAAAAATATCGTATATGATGGGAACTCGAGGGGGAATTCTGGTAAGGCGAGTCCCCATTTAAATACCATCTTGATAACACTGGATGGCCAGACCAAGGATGGCCCCCAGGCTCCAAATCCCCCAAGCACTAATAAACCACAAAGGGAGCAAAATATTCAAAATAAAGATACATTAAACACAGCTTCAGCTGTGGAACACCACTCACACCATCTGTTTCACAGTAGCCCAGATTTGATTCTTAATCTGCCCCACAAATTACTCCCTATATTGTTGTCTTAGCAAACGTCCCTCCTTTAGCCCCTGGAGAGAGTGAAGACTGGCCATCCCTGAGGAATAAATCTTTACATTTTTTAAATGCCAAGACTGGTATAAACCAACATTTTTATTCTCAGAACTTAAGAAGGCACGTAGGGTTAGATGGGTTGGCCCCACTGAGAAAAGAATGGAGGGAGACTGTATTGTTTTGACCTTCAGGCCCCCTGGTATGGTAAGAGTTATAATGGACAACGTGAATGATCAAAATATGGATAAGTCTTGGGTCTCAATACTGCCCTTGGGGTTTTTCTATCGCCATTTAATATGGCGACCTAGCCAAACAGAAATTGCATCCCAAATAAGATCAACGTCATATCCACAGTCTCCCAAATGGTACCATCCAAATCGTTTTGACCCCCTGAGTACCCTGGCTGAGGTCGATTGACTTCAATTAGAGAATGTTAAGGAAAATGCCACCATAGAAATAATTCTTCCTGACATTTGGGCATTAATAGTGATTCTAAGCTGTCTCTTAACATTATTAATAAAACTCGGGGCACAATAAAAGACAGTGAGGAGGAAAAGAATATGACTCAAGCCGAACATATAGTGGAAGAGTATAACAGGTACATGCATCAATGGATTTTGCAATTGCAACCGGTGCGAATCGCAAAAATCGGCCGCTTGCGATCGCAAAATCTGCTTTTGGAAGCATGAAGGGTGAAGGCCCTTGCAATTTGAGAATTCGCAAATATTTGCAAATTCTCAAAATGCGATTGCATTTAAGGAATCGCATTTTCCTTAAATGCAATGCATGAAACTTAAAAAAAATGCAAATTCGCATTTAGGGGGAGCAAATTACCATGAGGTTGAACCTCATGGTAATTTGTGAAAACTTTGAAAAATGCACTTTTGCATTTTTCAAAGTTTCATGTTGTTTCATGTTGTGCACACACATGCCCTAAGGGCATGTGTGTGCACAACATATGTGCACAGATTGATTTCAGGGGTGCAACAGGGTGTCCTTTGGACACCCCTGCACCCTTGAAATCGCATTCTCAATTTGCGATTTGCTAATTGCTAATCACAAATTGAGAATGTCTTCCCATTCATTCCTATGGGCCTCTAGGCCCATAGGAATGAATGGGGAGGTATTCCTTAATCGCAAAAGCCAACAATGATGCATGTGCCTGTTTGTTCAGTAAACCCCCTGGTTTAGCAAATAGCCAGTCTAATGGTTGCACCCTCCGCCTGATTTTGTGGAATGTAGCAGGCATCTCACATAGGTTATCGGATGAGGCATGGAAAGACAACATTAAATCCTTTGACATTATCTGTCTCCAAGAAACGTGGAGCATAGAGAATCTTTCTTTAGATGGCTATAATACACTGGTCGTTCATGCCGAACCGTTCCTTTCTGGGATGGCAAAGGGTGGTTTAATGACTTCAATTTCAATACGGAACATGTTTTTAAAGATAGAAAAAATATTTTCTTGTCCTTGGTACCAAATGACTTTGTGTACTAACTTGATTGTTGTACCCCTGCTTCTGATTAATTGGTACTATAACATTTTTGACACTCATACGTCTGTTATTATTGACTCTTTGCAGGTGGAAATCACTAAAGTGACCAAGAAAATCTCACCTTTATGTATTATGTGGCATGGGGATTTCAATTGCACTTTATGTCCATACAGTGGGAGTGGAAGTCATGCTTGTGGGCTATTTGACATTAATGAACAACCCCTGGCACATTTTAAGCACACCATACAGGGAGATGCACTAAATAGCATAATTGTGGTTAATGACCTTTGCATACATGATACCCTGACTAATATACCAATGGCACCCATTCCAACTTTTCTAGGGGCCAGGGGGTCTATGAGTGTAATAGATTTCATGTTAAATTCCAGCAGTTATGTTCATCTTGTTGATGATTTTAGGATAGAACCGAAATCTGCCAGTCACCATATCCCCCTTATTTTATCTCTGAGTACTGTGATATCAGGGACAAGGCCCCTAGAACAACTATTAACATATAAACATAACCAAGGGGTTAGAATAAAATGGGACAAGATGACCCCAAAAAAATGGAGGAAAGGATTCTCAAAGCCAATTCTTCACAAATGACTACTTGTCTAACGGTCACCTCTGACCCAGAGCTGATAGTGCAAAATTTTGAGATCTCTGCAAGAGTGTGGCCAAAAATTTGCTTAAACCTGCCAGGAAAGGCATTATCCCGGATAAAAAATGGTTTAATGGTGAATGCTCCAAACAGCGTTGAGGACGGCACTTCATGTGGTCCCTCGGGATAAAGAAATGGTCAGGAATGCAAGACAAACATAAAAAGACAATTGAAAAAAGGAAAATAGAATTGAAGAAGAAGGCTTGGGACGACCTTGAGAAAGCCAGTGATCTGAGAGACAGCAGGTTATTCTGGGAGGTCATAAATCGTCCACTTTTTAGTACTGATGATGATAGGTCTATGGTCTCGCATATAACTGGGGAGGCTAGGGAGGCCCACTACTTACAAATATTTAATCCAAAGGGCATCCTATTATCAAATGAATGTGAGGATTATGTCCCTTTTAATATCGAGACCTTGCGGCAGCTTAGCTTATCGCTCTCTTTGGAGGAAGTGGAGGAGGCCTTGAGAAAAGGCATTGCTCTCAAGGCTCCAGGGCCCGATGCCGTACCCTTGGATTTGTTTAAAAATAATCCCCAAGTTTGGGCGCCCTTCCTGTTAAATGCTTTTAAAGCGACTGTTGTGGGACGTATTCCATCATCTTGGAAAGAGGTGGTAATAGTTCCCATTTTTAAAAAGGGAAATAAAAATGATCCCTGTTGTTATAGACCAATCTACCTAATAGATGCCTCTTGTAAACTATTGGGGAGAGTAATATTGGCAAGTTTAGAGAAAAGGGGAAATGCCTCTGGCATCATTGTGGACTCCCAATATGGCTTTAAGAGAGGCAGGGGGACTACAGAACAGTGTCTTAATTTGGCCATGATTATGGGTAAGTACATGAAGGCCAAGGGTGTTTCAATTCACCTGGCCTTCTTGGACTTATCCAGTTCATTCGACACTGTATGCAGGGGAAAGCTCAGGTCGTTAATGGTGTCTATGGGATTTGAGGAACCACTTGTCACCCTGTTGCGTAGCCTGCATGCTGCGACTTCTGTAGCTGTACGATATGGCCCAGACGGTGAAAAAACGGGGAAAAACGCCTCATCTGAAGGTGTCCGCCAGGGCTGTATCATGGCTCCTTTTTTGTTTTTAGTATACACAAATGGTTTGGAACAGTTTTTATTGCAAAAAGGTTGAGATTTTCCTAAAATAAATGGCAATTATGTACCGTTACTGTCATACGCTGATGATACAGTGCTGATGACTTTAACAGCAAATAGTATGCAAAAATGTTTGAATGCTTTTAATGAATTTATGTTGGGACTAGATCTTAGGGTGACCTTCAGTAAATCATTTGCAATGGCTTGTGGTCCAAATAGAATTAAGATTTGTAAATATACTGTGGACAATATGGTTATTGAGAAAGTCACACATTTTAATTACCTAGGAAATCTTTTTAATAGAACATTAAACTGGGATTATTTGATAACGACCCCACTTCAAAAAACAACTAGATCTGTAGAGGCCCTTTTCCGCTTCGCTAGTAAACTGGGTCAAAAACCAATAGGGGATTTGATGACCGTGTATAAATCCAAGTGTTTGCCAGTGGCGACTTATGGGGCAGGGGTATGCGGATACCACAAAAGCGAACAAATTCAAATCATGGAGAACAAATTTTTAAAACGACTTTTATCTATTCCTAATAGTTCTCCAAATATTTTCTGTCACTCTGAGGTGGGCCTATATTTTGTAAAGAACAGAATTCATGTGTCCCCTTTGCTCCTCTGGGGAAAAATATGGACCTCGGAGGATTTGTCGTTTTCAAAAGAATTTCTAAAGGATTGTATGAATCTCGACAAGGCCATGATGATATATTGGTTACGTTATGTTAAGGAAACCTTTTATAAAATAGGGCTTGAAAATGTTTATGATAATCCTGACTCTATTAATCTGAACATGAAGAAGGTCATTAAGAATGCCTATCACACTGTTGTAGGGTCGATTAGGCAAGATGCACCCACATCTATTCAAGCAGTTGCATTACAGCAAAAGTTTTACTTGTCTTTTACCACACACACACAAAGGCGTTTTTTTTTTTACCAGATTCCGGTTGAAAGTACTGCACTTCTTGGCTGCCTTCCCTAAGCAAGGGGGTTGGTGTGAGAGGCTGCCCCCCTGCCCATGTAATAATGTAGCCCAACAATGCACAGTGCACTTTGTACTTTTCGGTTCACTTTATAAAGCTCCAAGCGATTGTTTTATTAAACCTCTCCTGAGGGACATTAGACCTTGCACATGCATTGAAGGCATTGAGATTACAATGTGCAATCAATGCATTTGAACCCAAGGCCCAATGTCGCCATGGGTATAAATATTCTGGTGTGCTGGGACATCAACACCGTATTCCTTAATCATCCGTGACTGATGAAAGAATTCCGACCCCTTTCCTCACTCGAAGGGGCCTCCCTTCATGGCATGTTGCTCCATAGAAATGCTGACTTGTGCAACACCCAGCCCTGATGAAGACTCGCAGCAGTGGCTCCAATTCCCTCTTTGCATCAGCCGAGTCTAAACCTCGACACTCTCCTTCGGTATAAGACCTGTACCACTATCCTATCCGTTATATCATTGAAAATGCATTGATTGCACATTGTAATTTACAGAATACATGTAAATGAAAGTTATAACAAGAACAGGTCTGCATTGTCTGGTTTTGTTTACCAGTGATCCTCAAAGTATCCTCTCTGATTTGCACTTTCACTACCCACCACCACTATCCCGCTACCCTCTCACTCCTTTGCGCGCAACCTATGCCTATTGAAAAATAATTCTGATTAATTCTAAAATAAATGTTGATTTTCAAGAATCAAGTATATAGTTTGGCGCTGTTTTTATGTGTGGTCTCTTGACCGATGGATGCATAAACAGTCATTGTATGCATGCATAAAGATTTTTGGCTTGTTATTAAATAACAGTGTTGTAGTGGTCTACACAACACACACTGTTTAGTATTGAATTTAACTCTTCATAAACAATTGGTCACAGACTATTATTTCATTCCCGTATTGTGCCCTGGTCCGCCTTGACTTTTTGGGCCACCCCATTATCTATAATGGTTTTCCTGCAACTGCCCAGCCGATTGGTGTCCACTGGACCTAGCCTGGTCCCTGCTATTTGGCCCCTGCCTTACACCCTGTGAGTCCTCTAAAGGTGTACGTGCCTCCCCTGAGGTCCAGGAGAGCTTTAGAAGTGAACTCCTTTAGTGTACTTGGACTTAAAGGACTGAAGTCAGAATGTAAAGTCTTTGACCCGGATAAACATCTTTGGTGTAGCCGACCCACACCCCATTGCAGTCAGCATCAAACTGTGCCTCGATCTCAGGTTACCGTGACCAATCCTTTTCATTGTCAATCTATGTTCATTGGTTTTATTTCTACTTCAAAGTATAAAAATTCATATTACCTGTTACCCTAATTGGATTTTTGTGTGTCGTGTTGTTTATTAAATTTTACTCTATATTTCTATTTTTGTTTAGGTTTTCTATTTTGTTGTATTTTGACTTTATTACTGTTTTGGTACTGCATTAATACATTACACAGTGCCCTAAAGTAAGTCTGCCTGCACTGTGCCATAGCTAAAAGAGGACTGAGCTCAGGTTAATTTAGTGACTTTGAAGGTTCACCCTGACACAGGTTGTGATTGTTTCTTGAGTTGAGAGTCGTCCGCTCCCCCAAATAATAATCCAAATTTCTATAGTGGGTAACTGATACAGCTGTCTTCTAATTTGGATTTTGAGGCCAAAATCAGCAATTAATAGATAAAATAGGAAGCACACATGAAGATAATCAGTGATTATGAACAATGATTGAATTGGAGAGTCTGCAGTATTGCAGCAAGCACGGAAAATGGAGAGTCTAAATAAGTATATTGGCCCTCATTTGTTAGAATAGCTACATAAATATATACCTCAACATCTGAATATAGCAGCTTAAACTAAAGAAGAACACTGGACATAGCTTCTGTTATTTGAATTTCCTTCTCACAGGTTTGCACATAGTCACTAATCAGCCTTTATTAATAAACAAAAAATTATGTATAGTTTTGGTTTTAAATTCATGCAAATGAATTTCTTTCATTAATATTACACAAAATACTGCTCAATCATGTGGGAGTGTCTCCTTTATTTCTCAATGCAGCTACAGCAGAATAGGTGTTCTTTTGTGCTTTTACTACATTTGGTGTTTTTGTACTCTAAAACATATGACAATATGACGAGTGAATTCACTCTGTAAAGGGGGCAAGTACGCCTCATGGGAAGATTAAGAAACATCTTAAGTATTGAAGCACATTTTATCCAGTTCCCTCCTTGCACAGTAGATGGAGAAAAGGAAAATAAGGGACATAACAGTACAGAAGATTAGTAACAGGCTTGGGGCAGTTACCCCACTGGTCACCCATGACTCCCATGTTGTAGTCACACTGATTTTGGCAGAATGAGTGAAGTCAGCTGCGTGTGCTCCCAAAGATGGCAATCATCTTTTGGAGTACACCCAGTCGACACTCAGCACTCCTTTCAAGCAGTATTGTCTGTTGTTCAGGAAGGTCTCGTGGTACTCCTCTGGAGGCCCATTTACACTCTAGAAGTGGCCCACTCTGCCCAACTTACATTACCTAATCCCCCTGTACTCCATCTGAAATACACTAGCAATTTTAGATGGCTTTGGGAATCTATACAATCTTTGCACGGGGGAGGTGGATTGAGCCCATTGGTGCCTTCAGCAATTTTAGATTGGTGCTAATCCCCTGTTTTTCTCGAGCTCATGTATTCTTAGAGTCTTGATGATATTCTGTAGTAACTGACTCCACGCAGGTTGGTGATGTTCAGATAGATTTATTGAAGATAGATGGGAGATCAGTAGTACATCAGTATATAGCCCCACCAGGAGCACCCAGCTAGGCACTCAGCCCTACTCCAACTGACTGCTTCATAGAACAACATTCCAAATGACATCACACCAGAGTGTTCTACAGATGGAGTAGTGGGAAATAAGCATACACACAATATACAGGATACTACATAATCCATCTATCTGTCTAAAAAATCAAAACATTCTCGACTAGCTCTTCAGATGCAGTTTGAGTGGACTTAAGAATAAAGTGAGCAATATTGTGCTTACTTGATACTAAAACAGGAGCATCCAAAATAAATCCCGTTGGCTTCCCTACCCTGACACCTTCACACAAAAAAAACTCCTACTATCATATATGTGCCATGCTCACTATCCATGCACATGCACCCGACATGCAAAAGGGGTGTCAACACGAGGTTCAGCGTTTCACATAATAGTGGATCTCTACATGAAATCAGTCACTACACTACACTTCCAGTCGGATGTACCACGTTACAACGCATACCATTACAACTACCTACCATTACAACGCGACCATTACAACGCATACCATTACAACGCATAGCGCTTAGAGGTGCTGGATAGTGGTAAGTATAATTTACTATTCCAACTCCAGTCCCCGTGGACACTAGGGAAGGTGTTGGATAGTAAATTATACTTATTCCCTATCCTAGAGCACCCCCCAGCGCAATGCGTTGTAATGGTATGCGTTGTAAAAGTTGCGTTGTAATAGTAGGTAGTTGTAAAAGTTGCGTTGTAACAGGTGTATACCCTTCCAGTCTGATATGTGCTAGTCTACTATTTAACGCCTGTGGTCAAGAGGTGGCCAAGAAAGCAGAATGATTGGTTATCAGTTTTTGGTTACTATCAGAAGTACCTAATATAGCGCTCTATCATATGTAAATAATGTGATTGATTCCTATATTTTGGCAGTAGCAAATTGCATATTTTCTTAAAAAGCCTCCTTTCTATTCTATTCATCAAACCCTACAAGAAAAATACACCCTTATTTAAAACATCCAACACTTGCTTCACCTTGTATTCTTTCAAATGACCCTTTACTTACTCTTGATTCTCTGACTGCCTTCTGTCTCACATTACAGTGTACTCTCAGTTGCATGCATATTTGCTTCCGTCTGTATATTGCATACATGTTTGCCCGCACTTCTTTCTTAGACTGTGTTGGAACCTGGGATGTCAGGTCACCTAGGGTAGCCTGGCCTAGGGGCAAGACATGCAATTCTAGAGGCACAGTGTGAAGGTTGCCGACCACCCAGCAGTAAAACCACGCAATAACACTTAAAAAGGACACTACACCAATTTGTTAGGAAAATAAGTACTTGTTTATAAAAATAATCTCTTTGCTCTCTTGGTACTAAAATTTACAGTTCAATGTAATGCATTCTGTCAGGGAAAGAACCAGTACGTTTAAAATTGCCAAACAATGTCAAAAACACAGTACTCTTAAATTATCATCACATTACATTTAGATGACTTGTAATCAGTAGCTCTACCTTCAGAGATGTTAACTTATCTCAGTATTTATCATTAATAAAACATTTTATCAGATCACAACATTGACCAGATTTGACTTCAATGAGGAATTCCAGTTTAACCAGAAGTTTAGTTAGCGACCAGCAATCTCTGTAAGGAACTTATGCCTTCACTTAACCAGCAGGTTCCTTTATGTTACTCCCCAACCTGTGTTGAACAGGGATGGAAACGACCAGTGTCTAATTTACTCCACTGTAGGCACTAGCGCCACTTCCCCCTGCAGTTCACCTCCTTACTTGTAAATACCACGTTGCTGGGTCCTTTTCTGTGCCAGAAGCAAGGGGGAATTCACCACCGATATGGCCAAGAAATCGAGTGTGGCAAAGGCTCTCTCGAAGCTCCCCTGCTCTCTCTCCCCACTCGGGCCAGCTCCTCTGCTTGGCGCTCGAGCGGAGGGCAGGGCCGATGTCACAATACCCCCAGAGAGCCACCGGGTCCCTCAGCTCCCTCTCCCTGCTCGGCCAGCTCCTCTGCGTGGCGCGCGAGCAGAGGGAAAAGGCGGGACACTCACTCTGGCTGCAGCCGGTGCTCCGCCTCAGTGTTGATCGGCGGGGCCACTATTCCCGCAGTCATGCGCGGAAGCGCTCGCGCTGGTGCCTCCTCTCACTGCACCCGCTCTCAGGAAGGACGCGTTACACACGGGCCTGCTCGGTCCTAGGCCCCTCCTGAGGGGATGACTATAACAGATTGGGCATGCGCGAAGGCGCCTTTTGGTAGCGTCTCGCCCTGACTTTCCCCTGGCTACACAGCAACGCGACTGAAGCGCGGAAGGCGCCCCCGGGGTCCCGCTCACGAGGGAAAGCCTCGCAAGGCTTCTCAGGCTCAGTGGATCCTGCGAGGGCGCTGACACGGAGCGCGATCGGTGCCCCAGGGGTCCCGCTCCCAGTTCAAGGAAGAGAACAAGTTCCTCACCCCACGCTTTCCACCTAACAGGCTGGGAGGCTTGCCACACGCCACAGGACCAGTCAGTGGTAAGGAAATCTTGAAATTGTTCAGTGGAAGTACTTCCTTTCCACACTATAGCGAGGAGGGGGGATAAAAAGGGGGGCTCCTTCAGAATAAAGCCACAGAGCTCTTCTTCAGCACTAATCCCCTATCCCTCCTTACTGGACAGACTAGGGGCACAGGGGAACTCTTAGTTCAGCTCCCAGGGCAGGGTTCTTCTCAGCTCCCAAGACTACTGGAATTAACCCCTTCACCTATCTGTCCAGGATCAGCAGGATGAACTAACTTGGCTAGGACAACAGGAAATGGGAGGTGGAAAAGCCTTGACAGAGGGCTACCCTTGTAGAGAAAACCACCCTTCAGGATCCTACCCCTACCAGACCTCAGCCTTCACTCTAGCTGCTCCTCACTGACAGACAAAATGGCTGCCCAGCATTCTGCCTTATATAGGCTGACCCTCAGTGGTCCAGAATGGACCAGAAGGTTCTGGAACGCCCTATACTAGTCTATGGGCAAGTTCTGGGTTTGGCAGTTAGGGCAGTTGGTAGCCACCATTTTGTGTGGTTCCAACTATTTTCCTGTCAGAACAGGCCTCTGGGCCTGAGGTGAAAACTATGAGGGGGAAAAGAACACCTATCCCCTTGACCAACACCTAGAAAAAGTCAGTGGACAAAAATTATTAAGGGTATGAGGGGCAAAAAGGGGACAAAGTAAATAATAATTTGGAGGGACTACGCAAAAAGCCAGACAGGTCTAACACGCGTCCTCCCCAGCTGAAAGTGGGGAGAACTACCCAACCCCTTGGGAGTCCTCATCACTAAGGCGGAAATACCTGGAGAGACCGTCTGCATTGGCGTGGTCCACTCCAGGTCGATGTTCCACCCGGAAGTCCATTCCCTGTAGGGAGATGGACCACCTCAACAGCTTGGGATTTTCCCCCTTCATTTGCATCAGCCAACGAAGGGGTCGGTGGTCAGTCTGAACCAGGAAGTGCGAGCCAAAGAGGTATGGCCGCAGCTTCTTCGGTGCCCACACCACCGCAAAAGCTTCCCTCTCAATTGCACTCCACTTCTGTTCCCGGGGAAGCAGTCTCCTGGATAAGAAGACTACAGGCTGATCCAGGCCCTCTTCATTTAGATGCGATAACAATGCCCCAATTCCATGTTCTGATGCATCTGTTTGGACAATGAACTCCTTGGAGAAGTCTGGGGCCTTCAGGACCGGTGCCGCACACATCGCCTGCTTCAATTTCTCAAAAGCTTGCTGACAAGCTCCCGTCCAAACTACCCGTCGAGGTTGTTTCTTTGAGGTGAGCTCTGTGAGGGGCGCTACAATAGTGCCATACCCCTTCACAAAGCGACGGTAGTAGCCTGTGAGGCCCAGGAAAGCTCGGACCTCAGTCTGTGTCTTGGGGGGTTCCCAGGCCATGATTGCCTCAATCTTCGCCTGCAGGGGCTGCACAGTCCCCCTACCCACCAAGTGTCCAAGGTACACAACCGACCCCTGCCCAATCTGGCATTTGCTGGCCTTGATTGTCAATCCAGCTTGTTTCAGGGCCTGGAGAACTGCTTGCAAATGCTGCAAATGGTCCTCCCAACTGCTACTGAAGACAGCAATGTCATCCAGGTAAGCAGCAGAGAAACTCTCCATTCCAGAGAGGACCTGGTTCACCAGCCGCTGAAATGTGGCAGGGGCATTTTTGAGCCCAAAGGGCATTACACAAAATTGGAAGTGTCCCTCAGGCGTGGAGAAGGCTGACCTTTCCTTCGCTCCATCTGTCAAGGAGATCTGCCAGTACCCCGAAGTGAGGTCAAAGGTACTCAGATATTGGGCAGCTCCTAGCCGGTCAATTAATTCATCCGCCCTAGGGATCAGATGAGCATCAGTCTTTGTCACTGAGTTCAGTCCTCGGTAATCCACACAGAACCTCAGTTCGGGTGTGGTGCCTGGTGGCGCGGCTTTTGGCACAAGCACCACCGGACTGGACCAAGGGCTGTTAGAAGGTTCAATAACTCCCAGCTCTAGCATCTAGGCAACCTTTCCATGGATGCTAGCCTTCACCTTGTCGGACAGCCGGTAGGTCTTCGACTTCACTGGTGGGCTGTCCCCTGTGTCCACATCATGGGTACACAGGTGAGTCCTTCCCGGGACAAGGGAGAACAACGTAGAGTACTGCTCCAGGATCTGGCGGCAGTCCTCCCGTTGCTCAGGAGTTAGAGTGGGAGAGAGAATCACTCCCTCCACTGACCCATCCTTCTCTTGAGACGAGAACAGATCTGGGAGAGGTTCGCTTTCCGCTTCCTCTTCCCCGTCAGTCACCATCATCAACATGACTTTGGGCCTCTCATGGTGGGGTTTGAGACGGTTGGCATGCAGCACCCGTAGGGGCTGTCGAGGGGTCTTAAGGTCCACCAGGTATGTGGCCTTACCCTTCTTCTCCAACACTTCAAAGGGGCCTGTTCAGCGATCCTGGAGGGCACTAAGCTCTCCAGGCTCCATCACCCACACTTTCTGGCCAGGCTCCAATTCCACCTGGTGAGCATTGTGGTCATACCACTCCTTCATGACTGCCTGGCTGGCCTCCAAGTTGTCGGAAGCCTGCTTCCACAACTTCGCCATTTGGCTCCTGAAGGCCAGCATGTAGCTCACCACATCCTGGGGGGGTTTCCTGGGAGATTTCTCCCAACCATCCTTCACCAGGCTGAGAGGACCGCGTACAGGGTGCCCATACAGAAGCTCAAAGGGGCTGAAGCCCACTCCCTTCTGTGGCACTTCCCTGTAAGAAAAGAGCAAACAGGGTAGGAGGACGTCCCATTTCCTCCGCAGGCTTTCGGGCAGACTTCTGATCATGCCCTTCAGGGTCTTATTAAACCTCTCAACCAGTCCATTTGACTGGGGGTGATAAGGAGTGGTGAACCGGTAGGTCACTCCACACTCCTTCCACATTGCCCGCATATAAGCTGACATGAAGTTGGTCCCCCTGTCAGACACAACTTCCTTGGGGAATCCCACTCGGGTAAAGATCCCCATTAGGGCTCTAGCCACCACAGGTGCAGTGACTGTCCTCAGAGGAATTGCCTCTGGGTACCGTGTGGCATGATCCACCAGAACCAGGATAAACCTGTGACCAGCTGTTGTTGGTGGATCTAAAGGCCCTACAATGTCGATGCCCACCCTCTCAAAGGGTGTGCTAACGACTGGAAGTGGTTCCAGGGGAGCCTTTAGCTTCACCCCTGTTTTCCCACTGGCCTGGCAGGTTACACATGTCCGACAGTAAGTGTTGGACGCCACTTTCATCTGAGGCCAGTAAAAGTGGAGGACAAGCCGTGCAAAGGTCTTGTCCTGGCCTAAGTGTCCTGCCAGGGGTATAGCATGAGCCAATTCCAGAAGAAAGGCTCGGTATTGTTGTGGGACTACCAAGGCCCTTGACGAACCAGGTAAGGGTACCTTCGGTTCACTGTATAGGAGTCCATCCTCCCAGTAAATATGGTAGTGTCCCGTAACATCACCTGCTGCTTGGGCTTCAGCCTGTCGCCTCAGTCCCTCAAGGGTGGGGCACTCCCTCTGCCCCTTACAGAATTCCTCTCTGGTAGGACCTCCCTCCACATGCCACTCAGCAGGGATGGGTAAATCCTCCAGAGAGTCTACTTCCCCCTCCACGGACTCCTGGTCCACCACCGCAGGTGGCCGATCTGTCACATGGGGTGTGGAAGCCGGAGCAGGCTCTCCCTGTCTCCGGGTCTGTCCCTTTTTAGCAGCGGGTTGGGCCATTGTTTCAGGCTCCAACCCAGGCGAACTCCCTCTCCGGGCAGTCGCAGACCGTGTGCTTGCACAGGCCCAGTCAGGTGTACCCAGCATCGCAGAATGCGTCCGGTATTCCACCTCTCTCCAAGTGTTGTGCTCCATGTCATTCCCCAACAGACAATCGACTGGCACGGCAGGGCTTACGGCAACTCGAAGTGAACCTGCAACCCCCTCCCACTCAAAGGGAACCTCAGCCACTGGATAGTGGCCCATTCTGCCGTCAGCCATCGCGGCGGGGTGGAGTACATTGGGAACCACCTGCTCTGGAGACACCAGTTGACTTCTCACCATAGTCATACTGGCTCCTGTATCCCTCAGAGCCTCCCCTCTCTGGCCATTGATGGTGACCCATTGCCCATACTTTGTAGTATTTGGAGGCACCTGGATCTTTGGAACCATCTCCCGTTCTCCCAGGGACACTAAGGTGACACCCGCCCACTCACCCCCCTTATCTAAGGGCAACTCCTACCCGAGCGCTACACTAGCTACTCCCGGTGGTTTTCCTCCGGTGGGAGGGGGTGGTCTCTTTGGGCATCTGACATCTCCCTTATAATGTCCAACACCACCACACTCAAAACAGTGGAGAACCCTTGGCTGCTGGCTTTGGCCAGGATTAGGGTTTCTGGGCGGGCTTGCCTTAGGGGTGAAACCTGCTCCCTTTCCTTGGAAATTATTTTGGGGACCTTTGGGGAACTCCTTCTTTTTATCTCCCCCCTCCTTCTTCTGGGGGGCGCCCTGTCCGGCTTTTTGAGAATCCCCTCCAGTCCCCTTTGAGGACACCCGGGTACTTGCCCAAGTATCCGCCTACTCTGCAAGCTTCCGGGGATTGGTCAGCTTGCTGTCCACCAGGTGTTGGCGCAGATCGGGAAAACATTTCTCGAGGAGGTGTTCTTTCAAAAATAGATTGTACAGCCCCTCATAATCCTTCACCTCGCTGCCCTTGACCCAACCCTCCAAAGCTTTCTTGGCGTAATCCAAGAAATATACCCAATTCTGGGTGCTCAGTTTGTGACTTCCCCTGAATTTCTGTCTGTATCTTTCAGGGGTAAGTCCAAACTTCTTCACCAGTGCCACCTTCATTGTAGGGTAGTGGGTTTGCTCATCCTGCTCCAGAGCCAACAAGGTGTCTCTGCCAGCAGGTGGCATGTATTTATACAGCCCACCCCCCCAGTGAGTTTCTAAGATTCCGTGAGCCCTTAAAGAAACTTCGTATGCGGCTAACCATTTGGCAATGTCATCGCCTGTGGTGTAACTGGCAATGACATCCTTGGGTAGATAGGGTCTGGGTTCCCTGGTATTCACCTTAGTTTCGCTGCCACCATTATCTGAATTGGAAGACCTTAGGGTTAAAGCTTGTAGGTCCATCTCCTTTATGGTTCGCTCATGGGCTAACCTCTTGTCCTCCCTTTCCATATCCATTCTAGCTAATTCCAACCTCATTCTCCTCTCCTCCCTCCTATCCTCTAGCTCGGCGTCAGTTAAACCCCTCTCTGAGACGCTGCTGCCCACCCTCGAAGGTGTCCTGGGACCTGTCAGCAGATTCCCCCCTCCAGCTTGGTACAACATTGCAGTCTCAAGGACAGTGTCCCTGTCACTCCCTTCTGGGTCCGTTCCTCCCCGGAATGAGCCTCCACCCATGCCCTTATGCTTGTCAGCAACTCGCCTTTCCTGGCACCTTTTTTAAAGAATACCCCCTGTTGCTGACACCATTCTTTGAGTTGGGTCACAGTGTAGGATTCTAGCTCTTCCAAATTTAATTCCATTTTTCACTATGGAATAAAATTAACACACAGGAGAAAACCAAGAAGTGACCTGAGGTTAACCTCCACCCACCACCAGAATTAAATTTGGAAAAACAAAATTCAAATTAGGAGGGCCGCAAGGAGAAAACTCCTGGTGTAGGTCAGTGTATTGCGTTGAATTACTATTGAGTAGCTGCAACCAAGTCAGAATCCCACCGCTAGGCACCAATCTGTTGGAACCTGGGATGTCAGGTCACCTAGGGTAGCCTGGCCTAGGGGCAAGACATGCAATTCTAGAGGCACAGTGTGAAGGTTGCCAACCACCCAGCAGTAAAACCACGCAATAACACTTAAAAAGGACACTACACCAATTTGTTAGGAAAATAAGTACTTGTTTATAAAAATAATCTCTTTGCTCTCTTGGTACTAAAATTTACAGTTCAATGTAATGCATTCTGTCAGGGAAAGAACCAGTACGTTTAAAATTGCCAAATAATGTCAAAAACACAGTACTCTTAAATTATCATCACATTACATTTAGATGACTTGTAATCAGTAGCTCTACCTTCAGAGATGTTAACTTATCTCAGTATTTATCATTAATAATACATTTTATCAGATCACAACATTGACCAGATTTGACTTCAATGAGGAATTCCAGTTTAACCAGAAGTTTAGTTAGCGACCAGCAATCTCTGTAAGGAACTTATGCCTTCACTTAACCAGCAGGTTCCTTTATGTTACTCCCCAACCTGTGTTGAACAGGGATGGAAACGACCAGTGTCTAATTTACTCCACTGTAGGCACTAGCGCCACTTCCCCCTGCAGTTCACCTCCTTACTTGTAAATACCACGTTGCTGGGTCCTTTTCTGTGCCAGAAGCAAGGGGGAATTCACCACCGATATGGCCAAGAAATCGAGTGTGGCAAAGGCTCTCTCGAAGCTCCCCTGCTCTCTCTCCCCACTCGGGCCAGCTCCTCTGCTTGGCGCTCGAGCGGAGGGCAGGGCCGATGTCACAATACCCCCAGAGAGCCACCGGGTCCCTCAGCTCCCTCTCCCTGCTCGGCCAGCTCCTCTGCGTGGCGCGCGAGCAGAGGGAAAAGGCGGGACACTCACTCTGGCTGCAGCCGGTGCTCCTCCTCAGTGTTGATCGGCGGGGCCACTATTCCCGCAGTCATGCCCGGAAGCGCTCGCGCTGGTGCCTCCTCTCACTGCACCCACTCTCAGGAAGGACGCGTTACACACGGGCCTGCTCAGTCCTAGGCCCCTCCTGAGGGGATGACTATAACAGATTGGGCATGCGCGAAGGCGCCTTTTGGTAGCGTCTCGCCCTGACTTTCCCCTGGCAACCGGGGCGCTACACAGCAACGCGACTGAAGCGCGGAAGGCGCCCCCGGGGTCCCGCTCACGAGGGAAAGCCTCGCAAGGCTTCTCAGGCTCAGTGGATCCTGCGAGGGCGCTGACACGGAGCGCGATCGGTGCCCCAGGGGTCCCGCTCCCAGTTCAAGGAAGAGAACAAGTTCCTCACCCCACGCTTTCCACCTAACAGGCTGGGAGGCTTGCCACACGCCACAGGACCAGTCAATGGTAAGGAAATCTTGAAATTGTTCAGTGGAAGTACTTCCTTTCCACACTATAGCGAGGAGGGGGGATAAAAAGGGGGGCTCCTTCAGAATAAAGCCACAGAGCTCTTCTTCAGCACTAATCCCCTATCCCTCCTTACTGGACAGACTAGGGGCACAGGGGAACTCTTAGTTCAGCTCCCAGGGCAGGGTTCTTCTCAGCTCCCAAGACTACTGGAATTAACCCCTTCACCTATCTGTCCAGGATCAGCAGGATGAACTAACTTGGCTAGGACAACAGGAAATGGGAGGTGGAAAAGCCTTGACAGAGGGCTACCCTTGTAGAGAAAACCACCCTTCAGGATCCTACCCCTACCAGACCTCAGCCTTCACTCTAGCTGCTCCTCACTGACAGACAAAATGGCTGTCCAGCATTCCGCCTTATATAGGCTGACCCTCAGTGGTCCAGAATGGACCAGAAGGTTCTGGAACGCCCTATACTAGTCTATGGGCAAGTTCTGGGTTTGGCAGTTAGGGCAGTTGGTAGCCACCATTTTGTGTGGTTCCAACTATTTTCCTGTCAGAACAGGCCTCTGGGCCTGAGGTGAAAAACTATGAGGGGGAAAAGAACACCTATCCCCTTGACCAACACCTAGAAAAAGTCAGTGGACAAAAATTATTAAGGGTATGAGGGGCAAAAAGGGGACAAAATAAATAATAATTTGGAGGGACTACGCAAAAAGCCAGACAGGTCTAACAGACTGCAACCACTCCTTCCTTAAAACCATACCACTGCAATCTAACAATTCCAAATTTCTTCTTGTCCATGCGTTAATCGCATCAATCATTTGCATGAACTCACATAGCCCTCACTAATGATCACATTAGTTCTATCAAAAAGCAGGAAACAAATTAGCCTCTGTGAAAAAGGTTCGCATCCACAGACAGCGCCCCTCAGCGCCCTGGTACACCTCTGAACTTAAGGACCAAAAACTGGCATGCAAGCATCAGGAAAGGTGCTGGAGGAAGGACTATAGTGAAGAATTGAAAAAGGTCTATAAACAGGGGCTGGCCAATACAAACAGCTACTTCACAGTACTAAACTAAAATATTTCACAACAAAAATCCAGGAGGCGAAAAACCAGCCTAAACCTTGTTCATAATTGTTAAATCAATTAGCTAATCCTATGACTGCACCCACCCCCACAAGTCAAGACCTATGCAACAACAATAGCTAAGTTCTTTTTTGATAAAGTTAATGCCATTTATTCAGCTTTCTCAAACTAGTCATGAGCGGATTTTGCGGATTGGCAATCCGCGAATTTGCGGATTTGCAAACTCGCAATCCGCAAAATCCGCGAATTCCCGCGAATTTGCGGATTTTTTTTTTTTTTGTGTTCGCCCGTGTTTCTGCCAGTTCGCGAGGGTTTTTACAATTTCGCAATTTGCGAACTTACCTGTCGGGTTGCAAGTTTTGCGAACTTGTTGTTTCTACGTGTCCAACCTGTTTGGGACACTCTTCTTCATCACTGCCACTCTCTGTCACCACTGCCACTCTCTGACTACTCATGCCACCCTCTGGCCCACCCATGCCACCCTCTGTTTCATCACCACACCCTCTGGTTGTCCAGTGTACATTATTTTTGGCAAAGCAAAGCACACCTTCCCTGCCTCAAGTGACCTGAATTAATTTGGGGCTGATTAATGTGTCACAGAATATTTTTTTAGCTGGCACCTGCTTCCTTAGTGCGCCCTGATTAGTGATCTTTTGCACTTGCTAAGTGCTTTCATTGTTGCAAAATTAGTTACAACACCTGCCCTGCCCCAACTGACAATAATGAATTAGGGGCTGATTAATGGATTTTAACTTCCAGCCTGGCTCCTGCTTGTCTCCCTTAGCTGTAATTCAGGACCTTTGTGGCATATGTGTAACTATTCTGAGGTTCAGAGCAGGGTCACATAATAGTTGCAACTGGCAACTGAACTCTGGAGGGGCCCCTCAGGAAGCACTACAGGAAATGGCTACTAATGATGAGCCTGAACTTTTGAACCTGGTAAGTAGTTACTTTCAGTTTTGCTAAAATCGTATTTCTGCAATTTCGCACTTATTCGCGGGGCGCGAACTCACGCGAACAGTGCGAGCAGTGCGAGCAAAATCCGCTGCTCGCGGATTTGCGGATTTTTCAGGAAATTCGCAAATCTCGCGGATTGCGGATTTCCCGAAAATCCGCAAAATCCGCGAGCGGAACGGATTTTCCGCCCATGCCTATCTCAAACCTGCCACATAGTGACCCATCTCTCAGAGGTTCGAAGTATACAAAAAAACTAAAAATAGCACCTTTTTTAATGCTTTTAACCCCCTTACAAATGAAGACACCTTCAAAATCCTTATTCAGGCAAAGTCAGGCTCTCCTTTCGATCCGTGCCCTATTGAAACTGTGAAACTCGCGGCTATGACAGTGGCAAGTAAACTCACATTGATTTTCAATACTATGTACAAGGAAGGATACTTCCCAAAAGACTGGAAACAGGCCTCCATCCTCCCCCCTTTTAAAAAACATAACCTAGACGCCAGGGATCTAAACAATTTTAGACCCATATCCAGACTGCCCCTTCCAGCGAAGATTATTGAAAAAAACATGAATGCCCAGCTTAACCAATTCCTCATTCAATCTGAGACCCTAGACCCCACCCATTTTGGGTTTAGAGAAGGGCACAGAACGGAAACAGCACTCATCAAATCCACAGAAGAGATTAGGGCTATTCTCGATCAGGGAGGAAGTGCCGCCCTGATCATGCTGGATCTCTTGGCGGCGTTCTACACAGTCCACCACACTTTGTTGGTGGACCGCCTGGAAGAAATTGGAGTCAAACATAAGGCACACGCTCTCCTCAAATCCTTTCTTTCGAATAGAACTCAAATGGTTAAATTAGATAAATTTGAGGCGGCAGCTTTTACCCTACCTTGCGGAGTTCCCCAGGGATCCTCCCTTAGCCCCACACTTTTTAATATTTATGTTTTCTCACTTGCCCCGCTCATTGAAACTTTTGGGTTTAATCTCACGTCATACGCAGACAATACCCAAATTGTGGTCAATATTCGACCCAACAAACACTGTGACACCGCGTCGAGGCTGCAGAACTGTATGTTTACACTGGATGAATTCAACGTCAAGAGGATGGGATTACTCTCCCGATACATTAACATTTTATTCCTTCTGTGAAATCCTAGATATATGGAGCCTTTTTGAGTATTCTTAATTCCCTATGAAGATTGATAAAATACTGGAATGATATTTGTTACAAAATCGTTTTATCGCCCTGAAGAAGTCATTGGGAGACTGTTCCCGTGATGAAACACGTGTTGGCATTGTTTTTTGGCTACGCTCTTTGTGTACTGTAGTACTTATGAAATATGGAATAATGAACTTCTAATCACTTGAAGAAAAAAAAAAGAAAAAGAAAAAGAAAAGACTGCTAAAGAATTTGAAAAGCGAATATTTGGATTTGGTTTTCTTCTTTTTTCTTTACAATATACTGCTACCTGTGAAATTGTGCTCGGGGACAATATCTATTTTCCTGTATGCATACTGTGAGGGAGTGGATGACACAGAACTGTTTAAAGCTCAACTCCAGTAAAACGGAGGTGGTACAGTTCGGCAACAACCCCTCCTTCTGGTCCCCAAACTGCTGGCTTTCTGCCCTAGGCCCTTTACTACCCCCACCAAAAAGGTCAAGAATTTGGGAATCTGGATTGATGACACTTCAAGCCTTAAAGACCAGATCAACGCAGTGCCCGCAACCACCTCACTCATTCTCAGAACCTGTAGGAAAATAATTCCCCTACTTCCAAAAGCAGCACAGCAAATAGTAGTTTCAGCCCTGGTTTTATCCAGGCTGGACTATTGCAACAGTCTATACCTCAAGTTGCAAGAAGACTCCATGCACAAATTGCAAATGGTGCAGAATGCTAGGGCAAGACTCCTTACAGTTATCCCCAATTACGCTTCTATTTCCCCAGCTATAAAAAAAACTCCACTGGCTTCCAGTAAAAAAACGCACCCAATTAAAGGCACTCTGCCTGGTGTTCAAGGCCCTGCGAGGATATGGCTGTGACTTTTTAAAGCAACTATTCCGCTGGTATATTCCTAGAAGAACACTCCGTTTATCCAAGACCAAGCTGGTAACAAAGACACGCATAAAAAAAGCAAAATGTGGGGGCAGAAGCTTCATCACCATTGCAGCAAAGGCCTGGAACATGCTTCCCTTATACCTTAGAAGCATGACCAACCTGTTGGCCTTCAGGAAGTCCCTAAAAACGTGCCTCTTTAACAACTTACATGCTTCTCCCACGCTTACATTCCACGAGTAAGACTTCACCATAGCGCCAGGACACCTCAGGGTAGCAGATGCGCTCTACAAATCCAGTTAACATTAACATTAACATTAACAATTGGTCTCCATGAGAAGACACAACTAATTACAATAACCTATAACCACTTGATTAAACACTAACCTTGGGTTCTGGAGTAGTGTGTTGCCCAGAGTAAAGCACCTCAATGCCGCTTCAGGAGTAGTGAGCACTATATAAATTACACTACAGTAGAATTCAAAAGATTTAAGAAAAAATGCCCTGACAACCAAAAAATGAATGATCAAAAGGCAATAATGTTTTGAGGTGCACTATAATAATAGTCAGTATTATCATATATATAAAGCAACATTATAGTTTATTCAGTCATATAGTAACATAATTTGATTTAACCATTTCGGGGCCCCTCACAAGGTTTGTACTTAAGGAAAATGAGGTGACATGAGCTGAGCTTTTTTCCGAAGATTACAAAATCTTTATAGAGAGTAATAAGCAAACCGAGGGAGATTCACGCACAAAAGGGTCAGGAGCACGAAAGGTAATCATTGACTAGAATGTATCTCTAGTATCCTCCGAAGTTTAAAGTATCATAAAAGGAAGGTCACTGTATTTCTAGGTTGCTAGACATAAGAAATACAACTCTCACTAAAATCCCTACAACCGAATAGAGACAATAAAACTGATTAGGAAGACAGTTAAGTTATAGATGTCGCATGGAGCTGGATCTCAAGCAAGAAGCAGATGGATGGATAAATCGCAGTTCCTGAAAATAGTTTCAGTTTCTTTATCTATCTGTAAATTATACTGCAGTGCTAGAACAAAAAAATGCGCACATTTAGGGTTTGACTTACATCGATTTTTGCAGACTTTAAGTAATAGATCTGGCTTCGTGTGAAATTCTTGGGTTGTTTTCTTTCTTCCTGCCCTGTTATCCCCTTTACTTATATTACCATGGGTTTGGCACTGCAGTGACTTAAAGTTGGTTTGCGGCGGGCGTCATTGCATCTATTTTTCAGCCACAAAGACGTGTATGCAAACGGTGTTTGACGTTGCTCATTATGCCGCTTTGTCAAATAGGGTCGTTTTGTGTCATTCAAGGACCAGAGAAAAAGAATAGTATCTGTGACTCTCCTAGTAACTTTTGCAAACAATCAATAATTAACAAAAATACCTCCAAACTTTATTCGGGTCATATTTTCAGAATGTTACCTGTCTAACAAAGGGGTCATAGCTGAAGTTCATCTACTCAGATTCCTAAATTGTCTGACCCTTTGACTAAGAGCGTCATTCAATGTTGTTTTTTTTGGGTGATGGGAGCCACTCTCGAAAAATTGATTGAATGCTACTATAAGTAAAATGGAATTGCTTATACTTTAGGCAGTTTAGTCATAAAACGTTTCTGCAATGACAAGGTGTATGAAGTATTTTTCCAATTAAAAATAATGAACAGGCATCAGTGGTAATCTAAGGAAGAACTTGCCCAAAGCGATGTTGCAGGGCTGTAAAACAGCGCTTCAAACAAAATGAAGTATCGAGACTGTAACCTTTCGTTCAGTGCCCTCTCGTAAAGTATGGCCTTGACTTATTGTATAACGCATTATGACAGCAAAATACTGGGAGCAGTATGTTGACTTTTTATATTGCCGTTATAAAACTAATGTTAGTGACGTGGATTTGAAAAGGTCAGTGGCACGGGCTGGAGTACCAAACTATGTACTGTTGGAATGTCACTTGCTTGTCAGCAAGAAATAACAGTAAATTTGTTCATAGTGAAAAATACATCACTAAATTAGCTAGGGTGAGTAAAAAAAAACACTTTGCCTGTTTTTGTTTAAATCGAGTCCATATTTATCATGCATTCACACAGCACAACGCAGCAAGCAACCTTGCTGCGCTGCACTGCATGAGAGGGCAGGAATGTGCCGTATTTTACATCTAATGGCGCATTCCTGTCCTTTCCATGGTCTCGAGCAATTTTAGCTCCCTTGCGCAAACGCAGGTACGCTTGCATCATGATGCAAGGGTGCTTGCATTGCAGGCAAGATTGTTTTTGTGCAGGAAGGGACAGAGCATTAGAGGCACTGCAGCACACATAGAAATAGGAAAAAAATGTAGGGAAATAAAGATATTTCCCCTCGTTATGCCCCCCTGGGGAGGCGTAGCATTTTGACACATTACCAAGTCTACCACTAACTGTAAATATGGGAATGCACTAAAATCCATGGTTGGATGCGCAGAAACACCCATGCTTCACCCATGGAACCCCTCCGTGGAGCAGAGTAACGCAAGGCAGCAATTTGTGCTGCCTTTCATTACTCCAGATTTATCAAGCCATGCAGGGCCATTCAAGGTGTCCATGCATGGCTTCATAAGTCTTACTTTTGTGTTTCTGTGCCCTTTCACCCCCTTATTTGTGACGCAACACCATGATAAACATGGGTCTGGGTGTTGAGGTAAGAATACCAATGTTTCAATAGTCCCCTGTTTTGACATGATCAGCAAATGTGACTTTCCAGCATGCACTTTGGTCCACAACTTCACAAGTGCGATCAATCATTTATTCAGTACATTTAGCAATAGGCAAGGTCAATGGTTGTCTGAGAGAACTATGCCTGATTGACACTTCTATAAAACAACTCTGGGAAGTGTTTTTAAAACTGACCAACCTCATTTCTGGCTTAAAGTATGCAACGTTTTCGAAACATACCTGTAAAAAAATCACAAAAATGTATGTTCTTTTGATTTAGGAAAAATTGCAGAAACATATACTAAAAGTGGGAAAATGTCCGCATTTAAAAACATTTTGCACAATAATTCTGCGTATTTTGGAGCTAACATTTGCACACTAAACATTTTTCAAATGCAGTAGGCGTGCCTTATTTCAAATGACATCCCCTTATATTGTAATGTTGCATCTGGTATAGGTGGGCGAGATTGTTATTATAAGGGTCATTACTAATTAGGGGTCAAATATAATATGAGTGTTGCTAAAGTTATAAAGTTATTTCCATCTATTCAATGAATGTATTTTGTAGTGTGTGTGGGTGTATTAAAAACACATTTTGTTCACAAGAAAAAGCATGAGTGGGCCATCATTCATTGAGTGGCATTGTTGCTTGCCAGCAAATTAGGAATGCTAGCCCACACCATCTACTCCGAGTAGGCTACAGGCACAGCTGCTGATACATTTACAGACATTGTATCCAAACTACAACCAACCCAGTCTACATTTAAAGTTCAGCCTCCCCTCGTCCATCAAAAAATAAACAGAACGGGTGGAGCTTCTATGCTCAAGGAAAATCAAACTCATAAAGACACGCACCTGAGATTTCCAGCCCTCCCAGTCTCATTATCATAAAAAATGTCTTTGAGGGACTACTTCAGAAGCTCCGCATCCTCTTCGAAGTTAAGATCAACTTCACTTGATATTCCTCGACTTCCTGGTTCAACTGTATCAACTGCTCCACCTTTACTTTCAGTTACAGCCCAGCATCAAAGACTGGTCCAGCCCATGATCCATGCGTACGCCTGTGACAAAGGTCTCAGCTCATCACTTCCAGGCCTTCCAATAAGTCCTGACCACCAAAAAAATGAAGCATTAGTGACCACTCCATCTCCTCAGGCTCATGCTCAGATACTTGACCAGTCCTTTTCTGACTTTCAAGTCAACAACATCCCATGCATCAGTCCATGTACCAGCCTCTGTTTCCTCTCCCCCCTTGACCTGAAGCCAGCTGACCCCACCAGACCATCACCCCGTTTTGACCCCCAACCAGATTTCCCCTTTAGCAAATAAGCCCCAAGCACTCAAGGTCCAGTCAACAGCAACAACCAAAGTCTTTATCCCACAAGTAGCAACCAGGGCAAATAAGCAACTAAGCAACCCCACAACATCATCACCAACTGTCAATAGTTGTTAACAAAAGGTCAATACAGGCTTGGGCAACAGCACCATGCCCAACACTCCTCTTGACTTATCCTTCTTTACCAAAGAACCCAACAGACTGCCTGTTAGACCTTCACCTCTGGCCCTAAACTAGCTTTGGTCACAACTCCTCCAAACACTTCATTCTACAGTGTCCGCATTGAATTACCATTCAGACAAAATGGTTCAACAGGTAGATTTGTTAAATACTCTTGCCGTGTACACCGTAGGAATCGTCCAAAAAATGGAAGCGCTCAATTCGCTGATAGTCAAGGACCAATCTCAAGTGCAATTAGTACAATCAGTATGCTGTTGTTCTCCCATCATCGACTCTTTATCCTCATTGCCCCACTTTCTGACATCAGTACTAACAGAAATTCAGAGGACCCCAGGGTGTAGGCATTCTAGCTCTGCATCATGGGCTCCTCCACATGACAAATATTCTGCTTATGAGCACATGCCCGACAACTTATTACCAGTTTCCCCACCATCGTCTAAAGCATCAGCAGTCTCCAATGCTCTCACCAATTCAATAACTAACGTCATACCACCCCAGTCACCCGCCCACCGGCTATCAAAACGGGGAAAAAAAAGACTTCGGAAATCTCGCAAAAGGCTCACAGAAGTACCCAAAAAAAGAATCTGTAACTATTTTACAAACAACTAAACAGCGACAGCACAGGTATTGAGTACAGTGCCCACTGCATTCACCAGTCAGACGGAAGTAGCCCAGCTCCAATCGCCCCTAAAAAGACTTTCACAATCAAAACTCTCAACAAAGACGTCATTGCAAGCCCCTAGGCACTCCCAATACCCAATATTTCAGGACAAAATCGGAGACAATGGAAATAAGCAATTACAAATCAATAACGAGCCAATAACTGTCACCAGTCTGGTTACATCCACGCCACCCCCAAAGCGTCTAACATCCACTGAATCATCTTCCCCACTTCAACCGTCAATTATTAGGCAAGGCCCACACAGCACAGCTAACCTCGCCAAAGAAGGGGACTATCAGTCTCCGGCAATTCAACTCAGCACACTTCCTTTGGCATGCACGCGTAAAACAGTTTTTTCCTCACCATTAGCCAACCAAGTTAGTGAGCCAGCCCTCCCAAGTACTATACATCAACTTCTGAACGATTGTTAGTAGACAAGCATACGTCATCCGAGCTCATACCCACGGAAATTCAAACTGTGGCCATAGACTCTAATGAAACCAAATTGCTGTTTACACCAGAGTATATCTCCCAAGGCCCGCACGACATATTAAATCGCAGGAACATAATCCGGCTCTTCAAATCAAGTCCAGACTTGTGCAAGCTTGAATCAAAAGACATCCTTGCCATGGAATTTAAATCCATCACCGGCCTCCACACGGGAGAATCGACCCTAATCACACTAGCATCTAAAGCCATAGGGGAACTGGTTCAATCAAAAGCTGACCAATTTTAAAACTTGGAAATAATTATAGCAAGGCCTCAAGTCCCTCGATATCCTATAATACTTGCTCCCAGCAAAGTTCCAGCTTCAAGCACAAGCCATGCCCCTTTTTCAATTCTAAAGTCAGCCAGAAGTCGCTCCCTAGCCGGTAATGATGCGTGTAGAGAAGTCCAGAAAACCACCAGAAGTTCAGATTGGTCATGGCTGACAGCAGCCCTTTGCCAAAGCAGGATCAATTGAAATAATTCAGAACATGGACTGACAATCTGTTCCTGGAACATCAGCAGTCTTTCGTCAAAACTGCAATCTCCGGATACACTCAGATTCTTCAAAAAACACGACATCCTCTGGAAACCTGGCAGTCAACAAGCAACCCACTCGAAGGGTTTCTGGAATTTACATCGCCAGTCACAAGACAGAGCAAACACGGCAGACAGTGTGGGGGGCTGTCTATCTACGTGGCTATCAGACTGTCAGCATGCATTAGACATCTAAAATTTGACCTTGACTGGGTTACTGGCATCTTGGCTGACAATTCCTTGTCAGAGAGTAAGTTACTATTGTGAAATGTTTACATCTTTCCATGCCCCAGAGAGAAAAATTCCAAACTGGACTGCCTGATCGAAATCCTATGCAACATCTTAAGCACATATGGCAGTATACCATGCCTAATCTCCGGAGATTTCAACACTAACATTTTGTACAACCAGTTTGAAGACCTAGGAATCACTCTTTCAGTGGTCCCCTCACATCTCGCCAAGCAAACACAACAGCTTGGACTCAGACCGTCTAAATTGGGTGAATACGCAGTTCTCCAACTCAGCAGGGTAGGCTACATAGTAATAAATGGTCGCTCACCCACAGATACCCCCCGGCCTGGACAAGAACCAACGGACAAACCCACTCATTTCTGGACTTCACACTGGCCAATAGTGAAATGTTCACCCTAATCGAGTGCCATCATATAGCACCACTGGGGGAAAGTGATCATCGACCCCAAATAATAACATTATCCTACGATATCCCTCACCATCACGCACTTGCTCGCACGATATCATACAGTCATACAGAGAATCTAAGACGAATTAAATGGTCTTCAAGGGTCGTCCTCACTGTCATGGAGAAATGCTGTCATCTTCTACGTTCACAAGGTGAAAAAGACGCATCTATTATCAACGGATGAGAAACGCTTGTGAACAGTTTATTAAATGAATTTTCGATCAAACCCCCTCCCCGGCCAGATCCTCCTCAACCTCGGATTTCTCCTACAACAAAAACTTAAAAACAACTAAGAAACGTTGCTTTGCGCCGGACCAGAAAAAGCCCAGAAAACGTAATTTTATTTAACTACTACAAGCAAGCCCAAAAAGCTTTAAAGGCATCCGTACATAGAGACAAACAATCAGCGTCAGACGAGTTTTGGTTGAAGTTAGTCCATGACAGCAAAAAGTTGAACACAAAGTTATTTTGGGCCCTTGTGAACAGCGGCCCTTTAGGAGGCAGAGAACATATCACTGCAAACATAAGTGCTGACGATTGGACTAACTTTCTATTCAATCACTTCAGAGAAAACTCAAGCAGGCAACAGCCCCCTAGCCCTCTTTTGACACTCAAATTCCGGCCACCATCCACCGATGACCAATCCACAGGAAACACTAGGCCTACTACCAAAGTTAAAGGTGTCTTGGATATACCCATATTGGAGGAGCCACAAAATGATTCCATCCAAGGAGCGCAGACGCCACTCGCATTTTTAATAAAAACCATCGCCCGGATTATCAGGAAGGGTAGGTCAGATGGAGCACCCGGTCCCAACGCATTACATCAGGCTTTGTTTAAATCAGACGAAACGTTGTAGTCAGGACTGCTTGCACCACTGTTCTCACACTGAAGGCTGAACGACTACATCCCGGATTCTTGAAAAGGCGCTATCATTCATCCCATCTATAAAAGTGCCAAAAGAGATGACCCAAAAAATTATAGAATGATAGCTCTCATTGACATTGAATCCAAATACTATGCCAGCATCCTACTGGAAGAACTAACATCCTGGGCTGAATCAACACAGCGTCTTCCCTTCAACCAGACCAGCATTGTAGCCAAGTCTGGCACAACCAGTAACCTATTTCCATTATCCGTACTGATGGAGAAGGCCAACGTCCGCTGCATGCAACTATACTGCTGCTTCGTCGATTTTAAGGTGGCTTTTGATCGAGTGCCACGATGCCGCCTATGGCAAAAATCGGTCCACTGGGGTATACCCCCAGCCCTCCAACAAGCCATCTTTCAACTCCACAGACAGAGGTGGATAATGATAAAGTTGGGCGACGGGTCCAAAGTCTCAAAGAAGATCCAAACAAGAAGCAACATCAAACAAGGCTGCGTTTTGGCGCCCCTTCTTTTTAACTTGTTTATTTCTGACCTATCCCCCATACTTGACAAGGTAAACTCTCATCCAACCCAACTGGATGGGACCCGCATCTGCAACCTGCTATATGCTGATGACCTTGTGCTATTGTGTCAAACCAAGGTTGGTTTACAGAGGCTTCTTGATGAAATTCTTCCTTACACACTTGAAAACGCCCTCCAATTGAACCTATCAAAAACGAAAATAATTAATTTCAGCAAACAGAAGCAGCAGAGAAGTGGGTGGTTTTTCAACAACAAAAGCATTGAAACAGTGCCACATTACAAATACTTGGGAATTTTCCTTGATTCAAGAGCTTCTTTCGCCAAACAGAAAGACGCCATCAAGGCTAAGGCACTGTTGCTGGAGGTCGCGTCGGCAAAACTTTCAAAACATCTACTAGGACTAAGCCTAACTCCTCTGCTTAAGGTAATGAAGGCCAAGATCACAAACGCCCTATCATATTGCCACGAGATTATGATGGGCTCAACAAACATCTTACTAAATAAATCAGCCACCAGGATCTTTAACCCCTTCAGCGCGGCGCGGATTTTCGCGCTGTGCTGAAGGTTCTAATGAGCCTATCGGCTCATGACGGAACGGTTCCGTCATGAGCACAGCTCAACCGACGCTCATGACGGAACCGTTCCGTCATGAGCATGGAAGGGGTTAAGCGAGCATGGCATTTGCCGAGGTCTTCATCCCGGGCACAAGTCAGACTAGAACTCTGCCTGCTAGATCACAATGGTGTCAAGGCCAGTGCTTTTATCAAGTTCTGCAACAGACTGCGCAACTCCCTTGATAACAGTCTTGAGATCAAACTCTGGATAGAAATATCGACCAGCGCATCCTGCCAAAAAACATTGGCACCACTTGGACCAATCCCTAGAGCTCCTCAGAGTCTCGGAATATTGGGGAACAAATACACCACAACAATCATTGAAGAGTGTAATCAAGCGAAGCGTTCGGCTCCGACAGAGCAAAATTATCAAGAAGGAAGCACGCTCCGATTAAAAACCGGGGGTTAAGTCATCCTACTTATCAAGTACCTATTCACTCGTCTGGAAGGTCAAATTTATGGCCCTAAGACTAGGCGAATGGCCATTTTTAAAGTATTCACCACAATGGCGGCGCCTCAGTCACAAAATCCAAAGCAGGGAATGCGGCTACCACTCCGAAAGTTTGGAGCACATAGCCTGCACATGCCCAGCTCTGCTACATGATAGAAGGATCTTACTGAGAGTTTAGGGGATCAAACTAGGCACCCACACATGTTGCCAGGCAATAATGGTAGCCATGAATCAAGAAAATTTAAAGCTGAACACCCGGTTCACCAAATTCGTTGCCAGAGCTGCAAAAATGCTGGGGAAAGAAAAGGCATTAATTCTTTCGCCGGTTGTCCCAGCTATGTCCCTGCAATAAAAACTCAGGCGGCCGCCGGCACCCTTCAGCTAGGCCTGTATGGACACCATGTTCAGCATTTTTAAAACCAGCTGTTATACTCACTTGCCCTCCTTATTAGATTTCCTTAAAACCACTCATGACTGTCTTGTTACTTAATGAGCCCGATTTGAAAAAGACAAATGCATATTTGGACAATTGTTTTTAATGTATTCATTTTCCTCGCTAGATTACTGCATTGCTGTTGCACTAACTAAAGTCCTTTTCTCGCTCCTTTTTGAAGTTGTGTATGTATATATAATTCATATGGTTTTAACATGTTGTTATGAATTTTAGTAATCAAACAATACATTTCAATTTGAATACTCTGAGTAGGCCTTCATTACCCTGAGAGTGTGAAGTGCTATAATGGGGTATTTGGTTCTCAGTAAGTAGACTATTGGGTTCATATTACTTATAAAACGATTTTACTTAACATTAAATACCCTAGAAATTCACTGAACAAATGGCTAAGGTAACATTATAGTTCAGTATAGAAAAAATACATTAGCTTTCATTAAAAAAGAACATAGACACTAACTGAAAAGATAGAAGTCAAAGGAACATTTAGTTGGGTGACAATGTAAGCCATTGTGTTATGTTTGAAACCCAAAAAGCCCACAAAAAGTGATAGTTGTAGTATATATATATTTGCACATGTAAAAGTCTGTGGTGGTTATGGTGGTTATGTGGTGGGGATGAGCATTTTTGTTTCACTAATAACTTTGGAGCTCTTTGATGAAAGTGCACAAAGCTTTCAAAAAATAAGTTCACCGACACAGCTCATTCATGGAATGTTTTACACTGATCCATCAAGTAGGGCCAAAAAATGGGGATCCCAAAACGTTGATTTCCTGTGTTAATTCTGATAGAAATATTTGCTTTGCAATACAGAACAAATGCCAAATTAAACCAAATTTGACAGAAAGTTATCATTGTACTTCGAATATGTTCATTTTGTGATTTGACACAAATCAATCGTTTAAAAAAAATTGCTTTTAAAGAGGTAGATGGGATTGTGATGAAGAGGTTAAAAATGTTGCATATCTTGACAGTTGGTCTATCAGGTATTCTGCAGTTAGGAAAATTATAATAAATAGGGCTTTCTGATTGGCCAAGGGATTTTTTCATCCAGTCTGCCATTTCTGTACTGCTTTACTACTCCTGGTCCCACTGGACCACCTGATCTGCCCGCAACTTTCAAGAAAATGTTGGGGTGCCAATATAGGACTTAGATACTTTGTCCAATTGTCCTGACAATTTTTTTGAAAAGTGGTATAAGGTGTCAGGGTAGGGAAACCCTGACCTCCAAGCACTTGTATTGGAGAACCATGAAGAACCCCCTCCCCCTTCAAAATTAAAAACAAATCGGTAATTGGGTGCCATGGTTCACTTGCGGGTCACAGAGAAGACCTTCCGAGGTGTATAATGGGACTCTCACAGGTGCTGCTGTTCAATTTTTGCCCCCATGCTACTTACTGAGGCATAATGCCAGCTTCACTGACAAATAAGCTTGCATAATACTGCAGTACCATTGATGTGAAGCTTCAATGACAGTAATGGCCGGGTGGGGTGGGTCCAGGCTTTCACTGGCGGGTTACTTTGCCGGCAATATTATTCATAGGAAGGAAAATGGGGTCCAATGTACTTTCTTTGACACATGGAGCTTATTACCTATGTCAAATATGATTAGACACGGAAGTCAGTCACTAAAATGAAGGTTGCTTTTAGGTGGCTCATTCAGAAGTCTCAAATCATTGAGTATTTCCATGCATAAATATGCCAATGTGCAGTATTCTGCGCTCTGAATTTACGTACTTTATACAGCTCTGATAATGGCAATATAAAGAATGACCTTTGTACCCTCTTCTTCTCTAGTGTCCTTACGGACTGGTATATTTTAAAGCCTGTGCGCATGGATAATTAACTCCGGCACCGTAAGATTCTTCCCTTATGATAGGTTATGTTGATTGCTTTGTAAATGTTTCAGAACACCTTTCAAAAACGTCTGTCAGAAGATCATGAACCTACCTATAATTCATCTGATAAATATATGATTAGAGCAGCTAGGAGCTTAGAGAAGTAACTGCATTTCCTTTATGAGGTGAAAGGTGTACTTTCCTTTGCCATAACATTATAAAGCAGGAAGTCCTATAATTTGGGGGACTGTAATCCTCGGAGAGATGCAGGGAATAATATGCCTTCTGGTGAGGCAGGTGAGAAAAAGCAGCAGACGTTTCCCAAGATGGAAGTCAGCTTGGGTTAAATACAGTTTTCTTACCGATGTCTTAACTGACAAATTATATTAATATGAAAACAGTACTTTAAAAACAGGTGTGAAATATTGTCCACATGTCGTTTAGGTTTTCATTATGAATTGGCTGATGCATTGAGTGTTGCTGTCCTATCAGTTTCAGAAAAACTCACAGCCCAAAAAAAAACAATCCAAGCAACTCACCTTTATCATATATCAGTCAGTGATTGCTATGTCAACACTTTATTTACAATTCACCTGATTCTCTATTCGTTTCACTCAGGGACATTTTTTAATTTGATGTCTGCCTTACTCTAGGTTTTTATGACAATTAGTTTCATACTGCTATCTTTCAGAACACTCAGAAACATGCACTGATGTAATTAAAGTTACATACCTTGCTGCCTATAAACAGAAACACTGATGCTGGGGTCATTTGAATCGTTTCGGCGATGCATCAGAGCAGAAAAAATATCTGGTACCTAGCTAAGCAGATTGTTTTCCCCGCTGTGCATTGCAATGCTATTGCAGAAATTATTGGCAGGTCTGAATGTAAGACCATTGATCTTCCAGTAAATTTCGTAAATATGTTTCTGGAATTCTTTTACTTCCAGCGTAAAGATACAACATTGACTGATGTTTAACAACTGCGAGTTATTTCTCAATTCTAGTTATTTTCAAAACACAGTGGTAATGGCTACCTGTAAAGCTACTGTCATTGCCTACATTGGCACGATATTTACTGGCAATGCCCTCAACAGGACTTTACGTTTTGCTTGTTTAATGTTTTCCTCACCTCTTACTCCTCTCTTTTCATTTCTGGCATTCTGAAATTCTACATTGCTGTCTATGTCACAGTCAAGGTCTCATGATTCATAAATCTGTGTTCCTTTCCAACATAAACACATAGTTTAAAACTTCTCTAACTTTGTGTGCTGTACATTACCGCAGACATGCAAAGTTATAAATGTTTTTAGAAAAGGAAACTTTCTCCAAATGCTACCCTGCCTTGAGGCGACTTCATTTGTGTCACCAATCCCCGTCAGCCTTTTTTAGTAGATTGGGCAGCCTTTTTTAGTAGATTGGGCTTTGTGTCAAAATCCATGGGTTGCTGTATGGGAACATTCATGTACCCATCACGGGACGCCACCTTGGTGCAAAATAGCTTTGAAAATGTTGTGATACTTTAGGACCACTTACCAGAACAAATCAGGGTTTATGCTGAAAAGTAGATCACTATTCAAGACTTTGCTCCGGTTTGCTGCACTTTTTGCATCACTGCTTCAGTGCAGATATCCTTGATAAATATGGTCAAGTATTTTTGCTTCTAATGCATTTATAATGCATGTATAAGGAAAACAAATGCCTTTTGTGCTCTTCTGCTCGTTAAGACTGAGAAGTCACTTAAAAAAGTACATCCTTGTCTTGAGCCAGCCTTCAGGACTCTCTTATGTCCCCGAAATATTGATGGGTTCCTTTCAAAATATCTGTAAATAGATAACCTGCACACCTATCTCTTTTTTTCTTATGGAAATTAAACTCTACTTTTTAGTCAAATTTGTCAATCGGTGCAACCCTGCTTATGCCTGACTAGCCCCTGCCAGGTCTGTGATATGACAAAACATTGTTAAACACGATGTGCTTTAATGCTGGGATGCACTGTCCAAATCGCCCTATAAGGTGCAATACTTTCTTCAAATTATAGGTTATTACAAGTTTTTTAATTTTTAAACATTCATAAGATACTTCATACAAAATTATGCCTATGTGGCAGCAGTCCTTTTCAAAGGTACAACCATGTGTTCACATTCTTCAAAATCCACAAAAATCAAAGAAAAAGAGTTACTTCATTGCAAAATTTAAAATAGATATGATTTTCTGATTTGTAATGCTCTGCATTTTATTTTCAATGACATGCAAAAAGCATTACACATTTGCAAGCTCCGTTCATTAATGTATTCCAAAATCTTCAATTTTCCTCATTTTCCCAATGCATTTCGGTGCCTTGCACCTTCTTCAGGAGTACACTACTAAGGGGACATTGTTTATGGTGCCTTGTTCATTATTCGTGAATCAATGGATAAAATCTGGGAAATGTTTATGTGCTCCGCCGTGCCCTTGCTCAATCTTGTGATGCCGGTTTAAAAACGGGGACGCTGTTCTGCCAAACGCGTTAAGTTATGCGGATCCCTCGACTCCCTGTTCCGCCATGCCGCCGGACCACTACCCCGATCGTGTAAGTGACACGATCGGGGTAGTGGTCTGGCGGCATGGCATCAAGCTGAAAGAAAGTTACATACAGAACGAGGGAGTCGCATAACTTAACGCGTTTGGCAGAACAGCGTCCCCATTTTTAAACCGGCATCACAAGAAACAAATCATGGGTCTCTTTCCCGTTCCTTTTTTCATGCCCTTCTCGGTACTATTGCTACCATGCTAACCTTGTTCTAACTCCGGATCTAATTTTTTTATATGGTGTGTGACTACAGGGTCCGCCCCCAGCAGGGATTCTTGGAATTGCTAACTAGCCACAGATAAGTAAGATCTGTTTGTGTTTCCTGGATTCAGTTTTTTTCTTGATAGTTTTCTTGGTTCTACAGGACAATAGCTCTGTTCTGTGTGGACCGACAGAGCCCCCTGCCATTGGTGGGTGTGGAGGTTTACTGTCCTTTTGCCTTCGTTTTGAGGCTAAATATGCATGTTACGCACTTGGTTTATTTAAAACCTGCACCTAGTGTATATTTCCTGCTGGTATATACCACAAGACCTTCCTCAATCACGTATTCGGAGGAAGGAGGTCCCTCTCTTTTCACCCCATTTGTGCATGTGATTCACTGTGTGTATATTCCTGTTGTACCTAGTGTACACACACAAGTTTGTTTCTGAAGCGACCATTGGGAATCTACTTGATGGGCCTTTTGGCCCCCTCTGCACTTGGTTATGGGATGTGGGTCGTACTGAACCGACGAACAAACAGTTTGATTTATATTTGAATGTTTTTCATGCTCTGTTTTGTTTTTACAGACCCTATACATGCCGGTGTGAGCCGTACGTACGGCAACACCCCTGCATCCACAGCACACCTTAGTGTGTGTGCTGATACTTCAAGAGGCCCTCTAAATTTTGTCCCACTGCACTGTTGGTCCTTAAGAAAGACTTTTGAATTTGATGAATAGGCTGCAACATGTAGACCGCTATTTGGATACTAAAGACTATTATGTTCCTTATATCCACCATTTCTCGTTTCTAACCTTGCCAGGGACCTCAAAATTAAAGTAGTTCTCTCTCTACGGAGGATCTAGATGCATTTTTATCTCACACTTTGTTCTCACTGCCTTCACAAAAATCACCCGCTCCACTGTAATCAGGCGTCGTAGCACACCTGCATTGCAATCGGTCGCCCAGGCGGGAACCCAGTGATGAAGCATGCCACCAACTAGGTTGGTGGGTGAGGGTTCTTTTTAAAAAACCTAATGGTTTTTCCTTCCCATTCACTTGGCACCATCATTTTGAAAGACAGGCCTCGGATATCAATATTTCCTGGAAAAACGTAGGGCCTGATTACGAGTTTGGTGTATGGGATACTCCACCACAAATGTGACCCATTTCTCGACAACCGTATTACAAATTCCAGTGGATACAATGGGAATGCAATTTGGCAGATGGAATATCCATCACGTTTGTGATGTAGTAACACGGGCCGCCAAACTCGTAATCAGGCCCAGAGACTACACATGTTATAGTTAAATATGCTGTATACATTTTTACGATTCAGAAAAGGGGGTGGTGATGAACAGAGTGTCTGAATTAAGCAGACCACTCTTACCCAGTCCAAAGATCAGGGCTTGATCCATCACCGTTATTTATCTCACTGCACCATCCCAGTTCAGAACCCGGCTATATGCAAATCAGTCTGTCCCTGGCCCAGTGCATCATGGGAACATCCCCCTTTTCTGAATCGTTTTGTCCACCATAAGCGTGGAAGGGTATACTCAGATGTGAGTACCTTGCTCACTGCACCATCAGGATTCAAGCAAGCCGG
Organism: Lissotriton vulgaris; assembly: GCF_964263255.1. Classification (NCBI taxonomy): domain Eukaryota; kingdom Metazoa; phylum Chordata; class Amphibia; order Caudata; family Salamandridae; genus Lissotriton; species Lissotriton vulgaris. The sequence continues at coordinate 1,184,278,761 of NC_141689.1, forward strand.
GCCGAAGACGGCTGTAATGCCAGAAACCGGTCCCCGGAAGCTTGTTTCCTTTCCAGTTAAAGAATTGGCTTGGTAGTTTGGTCTGCCCTGTTCCCATGATGCACTGGGCCAGGGACAGACTAATTTGCATGTAGCCAGGTTCTGAGCTGGGATGGTGCAGTGAGCTAAAAAACGGTGATGGATCAAGCCCTGATCTTTGGACTGGGTAGGAGTGTTCTGCTTAATTCAGATACTCTGTCCATCACCACCCCCTTTTCTGAATCGTATACATTTTTACAGCAATTGTGTGGAGACAATCGGGGCAGGCAATTTCAACACAGCAAAGGTATATGGAAATCTATTATTAACAATGTAACAACTAAACTCCATTCCTTCCAAATCCAGCATAAATCATAGTCTGAAATTATACATTCTGTCCCATGTCTTTCTTCTTTAATATACAATATATCTGTATATCTGGCATAAATTACACTAATGTACCAACAAAGTCAACCCAGAAAATACATGCAGATGAATTTCATAAACGCAATGATACTTAGGGCCCGATGTAGGTAAATCCCAATTACCGATTTAGAAATACCGAATCTTACCGAATCGGTATTTCAAAATCGGTAAATGGGATGTAGGTCCCAACATCTGGATTAGTTACCGAATCCTTAACAATTCTTTAATTACCGATTCGGTAAATACCGAATCGGTAATGCCCATTCATTCCTATGGGCTTTAAAGCCCATAGGAATGATTAGGCATTACCGATTCGGTATTTACCGAAGCGGTAATTAAAGAATTCACAAGGGTGCAGGGGGTGTCACTTTGACACCCTCTAGCACCCCCAAAACGGGCATGTGTGCAATGTGGCACACAGACATGCCCTAAGGGCACGTCTGTCTGTCACATGGCACATGTGTACATGCACAGATGTGCATGTACACAGGAATCGGTATTTTACCATGGATTTGTATTCCATGGTAAAATACCGATTCTGTAAGCCATGTGCCAAAGGTAAAATTTCTACCTACATTGCTTTTTCGGTAATTTTAACGAATCGGTAAATATTACCGAATCGGTAAATATACCGATTCGGTAATGATACCGATTCGGTAAAATTACCGAAAATGTGCCCCTACATCTCGGTAGCCCTTTACCGATCGGAAACGGCCGAAAATCGGTATTTTCGGCCGATTCGGATCGGTAAAGGGCTACCTACATCCGGCCCTTGGTGCCCAGATAATTGCACTTTGATATATGCCCAGAGAGCCAAAACAGCAAATAATCTTAGTGGGTAAAAGTGAGGCATGGGCCTATAACTGATTGACACCTATTTATGTAATGATTATTGTAATTAGTGTCGCTTAATATAGCATATTGATATGACCTCTTGGGTTGTGTTGGACTTGGCCTGTTCTGCAGGGTAATCTACAGACACTTTGTCTTCACCCCCTATTTTCTGAACCAATTATATTTGTGTGGCTTTTATGACTATGTGTACTTTACCACTGCTTACCAGTGCTAACATTTTTGTGCTCTCTTCTTTAAACATGATAGAATTGGCTTACCTCCATATTGCACTTTTATTTTACTGATTAGTCCCAAGCACTGATTGTGCCACCAATTTAAGTAGCCCTGTAAAACATACCTCAAACCTGCCATTGCAGCCTGTTTGTGCAGTTTTAAACTGACATTTCGAACTGACAAAAGAAACCTTTTGTTGGCACAAACCTTCCTTTTTAATACATTTAAGACACCCCTAGGGTCGTCCCTGAGAATCCCAGAGGGCAGAATCCAGTGTATTTAAAAATCAGGGCACATGCTTTTATGTTTTACATGTCCTGGTAGTGAATCCATTTTTCGCTATTGAACGGCCTGCAAGCAGTGGTAAAGTATGCATAGTCCTAAATCCAGCAAAAACAAAGTCAGGATAACTGGATGGTTTAAGTCAAAAAGTTAGAGAAAAAACCTTATCAAGGATGCAAGGTTGAACATGTGTCCCTTCTCCAGCTGAAAATAGGTAGAACTGCCTAATCCCTTGGAGTTGTCATCACTAAGGCTGAAAAACCTGAAGCGACCATTGGTATTGGTGTGGTCTGTTCCAGGAAGGTATTCTACCGTAAAGTCCATCCTCTGTAAGAAGATGGACCACCTCAAGAGTTTACGATTCTCACCCTTTCATCTGCATCAGCCATCTGAGGGGCCTGTAGTCTGTCTGAACCTGGTTGTGAGCAAGAAACAGGTATGGTATCAGCTTAATCAATGCTTAGACCACTGCAAAGGCTTCCCTATATATTTCACTCCACCTTTGTTCCCTGGGAAGTAACCTCCTACTGATGGTGGTGACAGATTGATCCAGGCCCTCTTTGTTTAGCTGTCCCTATGCCATGCTCTGAGTCATCTGTCTGCATAATGAATTCCCTAGAGAAAGGGGCCTGCAGCACAGGCGCTGTGCACATGGCCTTCTTCAACGTATAAAAAGCATTCTGGCATGCCTCCGTCCAGATCACCTGCCTGGGCTGTGCCTTAGAAGAGCAACAATGTGCCATACTCCTTGACGAATCTCCTGTAGTATCCAATGAGGCCTCCGAAGGCTCTCACCGTGGTCTGGGTTTTGGGGGTTCCCAAGTCACAATGGTTTGGGTTTGGCCTGGAGAGGCTGCACATTGCCTACTCCCACTTGGTGTTCCAAGTAGACCACTGAATCCTGCCCTAGCTGGCACTTACTGGCCTTGATAGTCAGGCCTGCCGTCTGCAGAACCTGAAGCACTTCCCTGAGGTAGCACAGGTGGTCCTCCCTGATGTTTGTGAATTCATGGAAAATGAAAACTGGGAAATTACATTGGAGGAAACCTGATCATAGAAAAATTGTTTTAAGGAAAGAAAATGTTAGGGAAATACAAAAACATTGAAAATTAAAGGAAACATTTTAAAGGAAAGATAATTATATGGAAACATTCATAATGTAAACTTGAGTGGAGTTTTGGACTACTGTGGGGTTTTTGAGGTTCTGGGAGGGGTAATTTTCCGGGTCACGATGGGTTTTTAGGGGTTATGAATAATTGTAGTTTGGCCATAGATAGGCATTTTTAGGGTTCAGAGATGCATTGAGTGTAGGGATGTGAGGGGTATTTAAGGTTCACAGATGAGTGTCATTTAAGTGTGTGAGATATTTTTAGGTTTCAGGGATGGGTAAAGTATAAGAGTGTTGAGGGGTTTTAAGTTTCAATTATGGGCAGTGGCTGGGGTGATGAAGAGTTTTCCAGGGTTTAGGGTGGGGTGGAGTTTAGGGTGGTGATGGGGTTTTAAGGGTTCAGGGATGGGTGGACCTTAGATGTATAAATAGTATTTTTAGGGTTCTGCGATGAGTATTGTAGGGTTATGAGGAGTTCTTATGGGTCATTGATGATTGGAATGTAAGGAAGGTGAGGGTTTTTTAGGGTTCAGGGATGGGTGGATTTCGGGTGTGTTGCAACGTTTTAAGAGGTATGGGATGGGTGGGGTTTAGGCATAGAAAGGGGTTTTTAAGGTTCACTAATAGGTGGAGTTGGGGTAGTCAGTTAATATATGGATCAGTGATGATGGATTTTTAGGGTGCAAAGGGCATAAAAAGGGCTTTTAGGCTTCAGGAAGGAGTGCAATTTAAGTGTTGTGAGGGATTTTAGTTGGCAAGAAATTATGGTGTTTAGGCGTTGTGAGAGGTCAGCGATGTATGGTGTTTATAAGTGGTGATGGGTCAGTGAACTAAAAACATTGTTTAACAATGTGAAAGGTATAAATATTAAATAATGTCCCCTTAAGTAAAGCACTGAAAAAAATATCTCAGCCAAAACTGTTTCTGAAAGTATCACGTGCAGCCATTGTATTCACACTTTAAAAATAAGCATTCAAAAGCCAATTTCAACTAAAAAGACATTCTAAGAACGTGTTTCCACAAAAAGGTGAATGCCATTCATTCTGAAAATTTTCATTAAAGAGTTTAGCTGAAATGGTATTTCATGAAATCAATTTTCTATTAAATCTCATACAACCAGTCCCCCTAGCTAGAACTAAGGACCACAATATTGTCTAAGTGGCCAGCACTGGAGTTCTCCAATCCAGCCAGGACCTGCTTGACCTACCTCTAGAAGGTGGCAGGGCGTTCTTCAACCTGAAGGGCATTATGCAGCTCTGGAAGTATTCTTTTGGGGTCGATAACGTGGGCTTCGCTTTGGACCCCTCATTCAGGGTAATCTACCAGTGTCCAGACATTAAATCAAACATGCTGATGAACTTGACAGCTCCCAACCGATTTATGAGCTCATCAGCTCGGGGGATCAGGTATGCATCAGTCTTTATGACTGCCATGAGCCCCCAGTAATCCATGCAGAACCTAAGTTCTGGGGTGGTACCAAGAGGAGCAGCCTTGGGGCCCAAAACCGCTGGGTTGGACCAAGGACTGTCCGTGGGTTCAATGACCCATAGTGCCAACATTTTGGAGACAATCTCTTTTATGCTGGCCCTCACCTTAACAAATAGACTGTAGATTTTACTCTTTACATGCATACTGTTCAAAGTAGCAATATCATGGGTGGCCCATGTAGTGAGTCGTTGGGTAAGACAGAAGAGAGAAGCAAACTGGCCAGCAACTGGTAGCAGTCTTTCTTTTTCTCTAGTGTCAGGGTAGAGGAGAGGCTGACACCCTCCACTGACTCATCCTTCTCCGCAGAAGGAAGGAGGTTGTGGAGAAGTTCAATCTCCTTCTTCACTTCATCATCCTAGGCCAGAGGCATGGATACTTCAGACCTATAGAAATGGGGTTTGAGGTGATTGATGTGCAAAACCCTTAAAGGCTTCCAGGGAGTCTTGAGGTCCACCAGGGAGGCGAAATCAATATTGCACTGTTTCATCTCATAGGGCCACTCAGAAACTTGACCAGAGTGGCCTTCTGGTCACACCTCTATTTCATGACCTTCTGGCAGGCTTCTAGATTCCATTTGACCTTCTTTCAGAATTGCTTGATCTGGGTATGGAGTGCAAGCATGTAGCTGACCAAATCCTGGGTGGCTTTTCAGGGAGCTTGCTACCAACCCTCCTTCACCAGGTTTAGATTACCTCACACAGAGTGCCCGTTCAGAAGCTCAATGGAGCTGAATCCAACCCCCTTCTTTGGTACCTCCTTGTACGCAAACAGCAAGTATGGCAAGAGGACACCATACACCCGCCTCAAGGGCTCCGATAGGCCTATCATCATGCCATTCACATTGTTCAGCCTATCAACAAGCCCATTAGTTTGGGGATGGTAGAGTGTGGAAACCTTATATATTGCGCCACACTCCCCCCACGTGGCCGTCATGTAAACAGACATGAAGTTGGTTTTATGATCAGATACTACTTCCTTGAGGAACCCCACACAGGTAAATATCCCCATCAGTGCCCTGGACACTGTGGACGAAATCACTGACCTCAGAGGTAAAGCCTACAGGTCCCAGGTGGCATGGTCAACTAAGCCCAGGATGAATCTGTTGTCTAAGGCTATCTTAGGGTCCAGAGGCCCAAGAATGTTGATGCCCACCTTTTCGAATGGAGAGCTAATGACAGGAAATAGCTTCAGGGTAGATTTGTGCTTGCCTCCTTACTTCCAGCTGGTGTGGCAAATAGGGCATGACCTGCATAACATGAAGCCATTCTCATTCTTTCAATAAAAGTGGGTGACAACATTTTAAAGGTCTTCTCCTGCTCTAGATGACCTGTCAGGTGAACATCATAAGCCAGCTCTAGTAGGAAGGCCATGTAGCACTGGGGGAATACCCACACACGGGTTGCACCGGCCTCAGGAACATTAGGCTTGCCATAAATGAGACCATTCTCCCAATAGAACAGGTGATTACCAGAGGTGTCGCCAGCAGCCTGGATCTTGACTTGCCACCGTAGGTCCTTCAGAGTAAAGCACTCCATCTGTGCCTCCTTAACAAGCTCCCTGGGGTCAGTGAGTTTACTATCAGTAAGCTGTTGGCTCGGATCTGCAAAACAAAGACTAAACATGTGCTCTCTTGCAATCAAGGCATAAAGTCCTGGATAATCCTTCACTTCACTGCCCTTCACCCAACCATCAAGGAATGGATCAGGGAATACTTCTCAGGTAGACATCTTTGATCCAAGAATGCCAGACTTATTGCCACTTCGCATTTTCAAAAGCAACGAAGCGGAGGTTCCTCCTTTTCAATCAAAGCAACGAGAATGTGTAATCAGTTGCCAGGATATCTGAGGTTCATATCGGAAGAAAATATACGTAAAAAGAGCCGAAAACATTCACATTCAGATTGTAGTGGTGTCAGCATTGTTTTGGTTTCCGGTTCCATCTTGATCTTTACCTAAAGCGCCAGGACACTCTTTGTGAGTAGCTGTGCGCTATAGAAATAATTTCATTCATTCAGTGCCTTGCAAAAGGAATCTACACAATCTACCTAGGTTGCTGGTCCAGCTTCCAACTATCCATAAGCTACTGTATGACTTCTCTGGGGTGAAGCCATATTTTCTGACAAGGGTTTCCTTCATTGGCCAAATTCCAGATGAAATATCAACAGCGTGTCCCATCTGGGAGATGTCCCCTAGTCACAGCTCCTACGCCCCGAAGGGGTATCACAATTTATAATGAGTTCCAATTGATAACAACATTGTTTAGTTCACATTCGTTTATTTTTTCTTTTTTTCAAGAATTACTTCATTCTCTTGATTTCACCTTACGTATCATCAGGAAAGTGTCCCGGTTTTTCTCTCCCTCAGCACTCAAGCTGATTGTGATGGCCATGGTCTTATCCAAGATCGACTACGGGAACATCATTTTCAATGGCGCCCCCGCCTATGCACTTCAACGTCTTCAGACGGTGCAGAACCAGGCAGCTCGCCTGGTGTATGGCCTACCGAAATATCACCACTCCTCCCCCCTCCTCCTTACCCTTCATTGGCTTCCAATCAAACAAAGAGCCCTTTTCAAACTTGGCTGCCTTACCTTCCAAGCCCGGGCAGGCACTGCCCCTGCGTTCATCAATTCCGCCATCATCAACCACTGCCCTGCTAGAGACCTACGTTCCGCGGCCAAATCTTTGTTAGTCATTCCCCGGTTCAAGAAAAAATGTTCCGGAGGTCAGAAATTTTCAGTACTCGCACCTACCTTTTGGAACTCCCTTCCCCTTCCCCTCAGATCCTCCCCCTCCTACTTGGAGTTTCATAAAGCTCTAAAAACCTTCCTATTCCAGCAAGCCTTCAGTCCATAGTCCCTGTTGTCCTCCTCAGTCCTGAAATCCTATAGCGCCAAGAAACTGCTCAGTGAATGCGCGCTTTACAAATAACTAAAAAAATTCAAATTCAAATTCGAATGTATCTCAATTTCAAATCCAAACGAGTTATGTTCAATAACATCCTTATAACATATGATATGTTATAAGGATGTTATTGAACATAACTCGTTTGGATTTGAAATTGAGATACATTCAAGAGAATGAAGTAATTCTTGAAAAAAAGAAAAAATAAACTAATGTGAACTAAACAACGTTGTTATCAATTGGAACTCATTATAAATTGTGATACCCCTTCGGGCGAAGGAGCTGTGACTAGGGGACATCTCCCAGATGGGACACGCTGTTGATATTTGATTTGGACGCACTCCAGCACGGAGAGTGCACCCTAGAGCACGCTGGAATTGAATATTTAGATAAAACAGAGTGTGCAAGTGTGACAATCATTCAAATTCCAGATGACCACATTTGGCGACCTGTTTCCGAGAGAGCATATTTTCTCACACACAGAGGACCCCAGTCTCTACTCGGCCTCTATGATGGACCATTTTGTACTACTGAGAGTGCAGAGGGCGTTGCATGCGTGTGTGGACAGTAATCGTTTGGAGCCCCCGGACTTCACTTTTTTAACTGGGGTTATTAAGGATGGTGATGGGAGCCACTTAGTGGTCTGGATGTATAAGGCGGCAGTAGCATTGCTCCCATGCTGTGATGTGAGTGTGCGGGCAGCATAAGAACACGATCTTGGGTCCCCCTGACGGATGTGCAGTAGAGGTAGTGTTATACTCAAATACGCCACATGTCTCTTACCCCCAAGCATAAACTGCTATATTTCAAATTTCTGTGGAGGGCATACATGACCCTTAGTAAATTGCCTCGTATGGATCCCTCTCGTCCGCACACGTGCCCGAGATGTGGTTCACCGAAGGTGGAATTTGCGCATGTGACGTAGACCTGCCCTAGTCTTGAGGATTATTGGAGGTCGATTTATAGGGAGTTGTCCCAGTTGGTGGAGGTTAAGGTTGTTCCATGGCCTCTATTGGCATTAGTAGGATATAGTCATGATCTCCCTAAATCCGAACTCCACTTTGTTGCCATAGCGCTTCTTCTTGCCAAGCGTGAAATAGCTATCAAGTGGGCCGACTTGCGCCCGCCCTACTCTCATTGCTTGGCTTAATAGTATGACATTTTGTAACACCATCAAGACACATATGCGCAGCTGTAACCGCAGGCTTCTCAGCCCGTGGACATCTGGCAACCACTCTAAATATATCTTGTGGCAGAGCAGGGTAGTAATGGCCTTCTCACTCAGGAACTGGCCAACCCTCCTGGGCCTGCAAATTTGTAAAGGTATAAGTGTTTTGTGCTGTGCACCCTTCTCTCAGGACTAATGCATTTAACAACTAGTCCTTCTGTCGAGAAAACCTATGTGTGAACTATATCTGGTACTGTACGAGTCTTTTTGTACATATCTGTATATGATACACTGCTGTATAGGATGGTTTCACATGATTTTCACTGTGTTGCTACACTGTAATGCTATGAACATTATGTGTTCTTTATTTTGGTAATTAAATTGTGAAAATCAATTAAAAAACATTTTTTTTAAAGGATGCCAGGTCTACCAATAAGTGATAACTTTCAAAGGGGAGCAGAAAGAAATGTCACGTTTGGTCTCCAGAGAATTGTAATTTAAAACCCTCTTTAAAGTCGGATTTTAAGTCATAATTCCAAAGATGCCCCTTTTAGAAAGCTGCAAAAACAACTATTGATGGACAGAATGCAGAACAATGTCATACATTCACCCCAGTACAGAGCTCTGGGCCTAAATCCATCGTTTTTTTGCACTCCACACCACCCCAGTTCAGACATGGCCATATGCAAATCAGCCTTGAACTTGTGCCTCATGGGAACAGTCCAGCCCGAACTGTCAAGCCATGTCTTTCCTGTACCGGAATCAAGCATCCTAGGACCGGTTTCTGGCTATCAGCCGTCTTCAGCCAGGATAGCTTGATTCCAGTGATGTGGAGAGCACGGGACGTACGTCTGAGCATACCCATCCCACTCGGGGTGACAAATGCAAAAACAACAGTTGATGGACAGAATGCAGAACAATGTCATACATTCACCCCAGTACAGAGATCTGGGCCTAAATCCATTGTTTTTTTGCACTCCACACCACCCCAGTTCAGACATGGCCATATGCAAATCAGCCTTGACCCTGTGCCTCATGGGAACAGTCCAGCCCGAACTGCCAAGCCATGTCTTTCCTGGACCGGAATCAAGCATTCTAGGACCGGTTTCTGGCTATCAGCCGTCTTCAGCCAGGATAGCTTGACTCCAGTGGTGTGGAGAGCACGGGACTCAATAAAAAAAAACAGTTGATGGACAGAATGAAGAACAATGTCCTACATTCACCCCAGTACAGAGATCTGGGCCTAAATCCATCGTTTTTTTGTACTTCACACCACCCCAGTTCAGACATGGCCATATGCAAATCAGCCTTGACCCTGTGCCTCACAGTCCAGCCCGAACTGCCAAGCCATTTATTTCCTGGACCGGAATCAAGCATCCTAGGACCGGTTTCTGGCTATCAGCCGTCTTCAGCCAGGATAGCTTGACTCCAGTGTTGTGGAGAGCATGGGACTCACGTCTGAGCATACCCATCCCACTCAGGCTGACAAATGCAAAAACAACAGTTGATGGACAATATGCATCACAATGTCATACATTCACCCCAGTACAGAGATCTGGGCCTAAATCCGTCGTTTTTTTGCACTCCACACCACCCCAGTTCAGACATGGCCATATGCAAATCAGCCTTGACCCTGTGCCTCATGGGAACAGTCCAGCCCGAACTGCCAAGCCATGTCTTTCCTGGACCGGAATCAAGCATTCTACGACCGGTTTCTGGCTATCAGCCGTCTTCAGCCAGGATAGCTTGACTCCAGTGGTGTGGAGAGCACGGGACTCACTCAAAAACAGCAGTTGATGGACAGAATGCAGAACAATGTCATACACTCACCCCAGTACAGAGTTCTGGGCCTAAATCCATCGTTTTTTTGCACTCCACACCACCCCAGATCAGACATGGCCATATGCAAAATAGGCCTTGACCCTGTGCCTCATGGGAGCAGTCCAGCCCGAACTGCCAAGCCATATATTTCCTGGACCGGAATCAAGGATCCTACGACCGGTTTCTGGCTATCATCCGTCTTCATCCAGGATAGCTTGACTCCAGTGTTGTGGAGAGCATGGGTCTCACGTCTGAGCATACCCATCCCACTCGGGGTGACAAATGCAAAAACAACAGTTGATGGACAAAATGCGGAACAATGTCATAAATTCACCCCAGTACAGAGATCTGGGCCTAAATCCATTGTTTTTTTGCACTCCACACCACCCCAGTTCAGACATGGCCATATGCAAATCAGCCTTGACCCTGTGCCTCATGGGAAAAGTCCAGCCCGAACTGCCAAGCCATGTCTTTTCTGGACCGGAATCAAGCACCCTTGGACCCGTTTCTGGCTATAAGCCGTCTTCAGCCAGGATAGCTTGACTTCAGTGGTGTGGAGAGCACGGGACTCACTCAAAAACAACAGTTGTTGGACAGAATGAAGCACAATGTCATACATTCACCCCAGTACAGAGATCTGGGCCTAAATCCATCGTTTTTTTGTACTCCACACCACCCCAGTTCAGACATGGCCATATGCAAATCAGTCTTGACCCTGTGCCTCATGGGAGCAGTCCAGCCCGAATTGCCAAGCCATGTATTTCCTGGACCGGAATCATGCATCCTAGGACCGGTTTCTGGCTATAAGCCGTCTTCAGCCAGGATAGCTTGACTCCTGTGTTTTGGAGAGCATGGGACTCACATCTGAGCATACCCATTCCACTCGGGGTGACAAATGCAAAAACAACAGTTGATGGACAAAATGCAGAACAATGTCATACATTCACCCCAGTACAGAGATCTGGGCCTAAATTCGTCGTTTTTTTGCACTCCACACCACCCCAGTTCAGACATGGCCATATGCAAATCAGCCTTGACCCTGTGCCTCATGGGAACAGTCCAGCCCGAACTGCCAAGCCATGTCTTTCCTGGACCTGGAATCAAGCATTCTTGGACCGGTTTCTGGCTATCAGCCGTCTTCAGCCAGGATAGCTTGACTCCAGTGGTGTGGAGAGCATGGGACTCACGTCTGAGCATACCCATCCCACTCAGGGTGACAAATGCAAAAACAACAGTTGATGGACAGAATGCAGAACAATGTCATACATTCACCCCAGCACAGAGCTCTGGGCCTAAATCCATTGTTTTTTTGCACTCCACACCACCCTAGTTCAGACATGGCCATATGCAAATCAGCCTTGACCTTGTGCCTCATGGGAACAGTCCAGCCCGAACTGCCAAGCCATGTCTTTCCTGGACCGGAATCAAGCATCCTATGACCGGTTTCTGGCTATCAGCCGTCTTCAGCCAGGATAGCTTGACTCCAGTGGTGTGGAGAGCACGGGACTCACTCAAAAACAGCAGTTGATGGACAGAATGCAGAACAATGTCATACATTTACCGCAGTACAGAGTTCTGGGCCTAAATCCATCGTTTTTTTGCACTCCACACCACCCCAGTTCAGACATGGCCATATGCAAATCAGCCTTGACCCTGTGCCTCATGGGAGCAGTCCAGCCCGAACTGCCAAGACATGTATTTCCTGGACCGGAATCAAGGATCCTAGGACCGGTTTCTGGCTATCATCCGTCTTCAGCCAGGATAGCTTGACTCCAGTGTTGTGGAGAGCATGGGTCTCACGTCTGAGCATACCCATCCCACTCGGGGTGACAAATGCAAAAATAACAGTTGATGGACAAAATGCGGAACAATGTCATAAATTCACCCCAGTACAGAGATCTGGGCCTAAATCCATTGTTTTTTTGCACTCCACACCACCCCAGTTCAGACATGGCCATATGCAAATCAGCCTTGACCCTGTGCCTCATGGGAACAGTCCAGCCCGAACTGCCAAGCCATGTCTTTTCTGGACCGGAATCAAGCATCCTTGGACCCGTTTCTGGCTATAAGCCGTCTTCAGCCAGGATAGCTTGACTCCAGTGGTGTGGAGAGCACGGGACTCACTCAAAAACAACAGTTGATGGACAGAATGAAGAACAATGCCATACATTCACCCCAGTACAGAGATATGGGACTAAATCCATCGTTTTTTTGTACTCCACACCACCCCAGTTCAGACATGGCCATATGCAAATCAGTCTTGACCCTCTGCCTCATGAGAGCAGTCCAGCCCGAACTGCCAAGCCATGTATTTCCTGGACCGGAATCATGCATCCTAGGACCGGTTTCTGGCTATCAGCTGTCTTCAGCCAGGATAGCTTGACTCCTGTGTTGTGGAGAGCATGGGACTCACGTCTGAGCATACCCATCCCACTCGGGGTGACAAATGCAAAAACAACAGTTGATGGACAAAATGCAGAACAATGTCATACATTCACCCCAGTACAGAGATCTGGTCCTAAATTCGTCGTTTTTTTGTACTCCACACCACCCCAGTTCAGACATGGCCATATGCAAATCAGTCTTGACCCTCTGCCTCATGGGAGAAGTCCAGCCCGAACTGCCAAGCCATGTCTTTCCTGGACCGGAATCAAGCATCCTTGGGCCGGTTTCTGGCTATCAGCCGTCTTCAGCCAGGATAGCTTAACTCCAGTGGTGTGGAGAGCATGGGACTCACGTCTGAGCATACCCATCCCACTCGGGGTGACAAATGCAAAAACAACAGTTGATGGACAGAATGCAGAACAATGTCATACATTCACCCCAGTACAGAGATCTGGGCCTAAATCCATTGTTTTTTTGCACTCCACACCACCCTAGTTCAGACATGGCCATATGCAAATCAGCCTTGACCTTGTGCTTCATGGAAACAGTCCAGCCCGAACTGCCAAGCCATGTCTTTCCTGGACCGGAATCAAGCATCCTATGACCGGTTTCTGGCTATCAGCCGTCTTCAGCCAGGATAGCTTGACTCCAGTGGTGTGGAGAGCACGGGACTCACTCAAAAACAGCAGTTGATGGACAGAATGCAGAACAATGTCATACAGTTACCCCAGTACAGAGTTCTGGGCCTAAATCCATCGTTTGTTTGCACTCCACACCACCCCAGTTCAGACATGGCCATATGCAAATCACCCTTGACCCTGTGCCTCATAGGAGCAGTCCAGCCCGAACTGCCAAGCCATGTATTTCCTGGACCGGAATCAAGGATCCTAGGACCGGTTTCTGGCTATCAGCCGTCTTCAGCCAGGATAGCTTGACTCCAGTGGTGTGGAGAGCATGGGACTCACGTCTGAGCATACCCATCCCATTCAGGGTGACAAATGCAAAAACAACAATTGATGGACAGAATGCAGAACAATGTCATACATTCACCCCAGTACAGAGATCTGGGCCTAAATCCATCGTTTTTTTGCACTCCACACCACCCCAGTTCAGACATGGCCATTTAGAAAGCTGGCATTTTCTTGTCCCAATCATTTGTTGCCTGCAGCCTGTATCCTGAGTCACATGACTAGGTGAATCTAGCAGTTGGTCTTTCTGCATTGCTCTCAGACTGTGACCCAAATGGGAAAAACCTGTTCCCTAGATGGGCCATTTCTAACTTGGTGAGGGGGAGGAGCTGTAGCTTACCACACTTGCACATCACAAAGGTTCTGCCTCAGCATGCGCAGAAAGGGTTTCACACTAGTAGTTTGTGCCCTCAGACAAACTGGGGCCAGGTCACAGAGGCAAGACATTTCAAACACTTTTGGGGTGGAAACCTCCAGAACTTTCTCCTACTTCAAAGTAGGCGCCATGTTTAAATAGTGAACCCACAGACCTAGCTCTTCAGTACACCGCTGGACCTGTGGAAGACTCAGAAGGACTCCTGTGCTGCTCATTTGTCAGGAGGACTATTGCTCTCTTCCCTGATACTCTACTCCTCTACTGCCATGCTGCTTTGCTGTTTGAGTGAAAAGAACTGTACTTGCATCGTGAACCCAGGACTACCAGAGTGTCTTCAAGGGCTAGTTGGCTGGCCTCCTGATCAGCCCATCGGGGGAGAAAAGTCTCCAGTCACCTTAAACCCAGCAGCTGGGCTGTCTCTTCAGTGAATCGTTCCCCCAAGTGGTGCCAACCTGGTCCTGAACACTTTGATGTGGGCCTAAAGGTGCTCGGTTTGCGCCCAGCTGTGGTCCAAGCAGGACTGATGCAGTGTGATACATCGCCTCGCAGTTTAGCATCAGAACCCCCACTGTGCAATGCATTCCCCATGCAGGACCGTGCAGCTCCTTAGAATGTATTCTTTTCACTATACTTTAATAAAAAATGTTTTGTTATCTTGCCTGTGAGGCATATAGTTTAACTGTTACCAACTTCCCACACCATCTACAGCAGAGGTCTTAAAACTGGGGGGCGGGCCCCCTTAGTGGGGCCTCAATTGATCCGGGGGTGGCGGCAGGCTCTGGTCAAAAGAAGCCTTTTGCTGATAACAGGGCTTTAATTTAAGCTGAAAAAAATGAGCAGCGGTAAACTGCTCTATATTGGGCATCACTAACATGTTTTGTATCAAAGCTGGGAGTATGTGTCAAAAGGGAAGGGACTCCACCCCCAGTAATTACACTGTGGAGACCTTTAAATACCTGTAAACGTTAGCAAGACCTGCCTGATCAGAATAGTTTGTTTGGCATTGTGTATTTATTTGCATTTTTACAATAGTAACAAAACTTAACTGCAATGTTTTAATAAGTCTAGACATATTTAGGCAATGCTAATTTAATAGAATAATTGTGAAACAATTGTAGGGAGGGGGCTAGTGATTTATTTTCCACTAGGGGCTCACAGCATTAAAAAGTTTGAAGACCACTTATCTAGAGAGACAGGGGCAAAATGAATCAATAGACAAATTCTTGCCCAGGTAATTAATTATAATATGCAGAGGCCTCAATTGTGTATGATTGTTAGTCTCTGAAGTATGTTTGCTACAACCTTCTCTATCATTTGATGATGACAGTTCTCAGAATAATAATAGCATCTGGTGGTGCAGAAGTCAAATGGCGCCTTTCCTGAGTTGTAAACAAGGCACAGGGGAATGTGATATCATATGTTTGCTGTGTTTAATGTACACACTATGAGAGACATACCTGAAGTATTTTCCTCAAAGCAAGACAAAACAAACTTAGGCTGCTTATTTCAGGATACTACTGGCAGCTACCGTCTTCGGTGGGCCTAAATGCATACCAGAAAGAGAACGAGAGAGCTGCAATGTAAACGGTTTTGAGTGATTCTAAACACAGTACGTGTTTCACCAGAATCAATTTTTAGTACATCTTAAGGAAGAACCGGAGCAAAATGTATGCAGATGAATTTTTATGTAGCTTGGACTTTAGTTTAATTTGAGATATTTTTAAAATTGTCAGTAATTAGAATTTCTAAGAGGCCATTCCGCGCGTTTGAGGTCAAGCTTTCCAAAATATTTTTGTATGTTTTGCATGGTCTTGAACATCCAGATCCTAGCGCTTATTGTGTGGCCGCAAGGTGCAATAGAGGGCCCAAGTCTGTTATTTTGCATACCTTTGTAATTTTGCACACACTCTAGTCACATTTTACAAAATCGTCCCCCGTGCTCACAGTTACGAGCATACATGCATCGCACGCATATGTAGCTGTTATACAAGATATAATTTCATAACGAATTGTATATTTTTGCTACGTACTGTATACTCCTTTTAAGTTTTAAGATTGACTGGAATTGCCTAGTTTTAAGTGCCTCTATGCAGACACGGCAGCTGTGAAAGCCCAGAGGCGTATAGATCAATTTGAAATATATCTCACGAACCATCGGAATGGGCGTATTTACTGCCCCCTAGCCAGGCATGGCAGCCATTACAGTATCGTCTAAGCATGACACCTTGGGGTGATGGCAATGTTGGCTTCAACCAAGTTACTGTTGTCTACCCATGGGTTATGACAAATGATTCTATGGAAATTAAGTCTTTCTCAGCGAACTCAACGCACCAGATCAAGATGTCTTAATATGTTCTCTCATTGTTCAAAAACACATTCTGCTGTTCACATCTAATTGCATTGGATGTCATGAATATGATATGGATTCGAATCAATTATAAGTTATAGAAATAATCATCTACGAGGCCCAATTTTGCCCTTCGGTGGTCCCAGTATTTTGAACAGAAATTAAAATATGTAGTAATGTGTTCCCTGCCAGTGCTGGTGGTAACAAGCGGAGCAGACCCTGTGTTTTTTTTTATCGTGCCCTCGGTTTTTTCCACTAATTGCTGCCAGGTGAATAGAAAGCATCTGCCTGACACAGCCGAGCGAGCAGCAGCTAGATATATTTCTGAGGAAGCTGAAAAAGCAAAGCAGAGAATTGAAATGGTTTGTCTACTTCTCTCGTGCCATTTGTTCGTGATGTGACACCTGCAGACAATGCCTTCTGCATGCACCGGCTCTGCGGCTTCACCAACTCCTGCAGCAGTGATTTCACAACGACAACTAGAAGCCAGCCCAAACTGGAAGCCGCGTAGGCCGCAGACGTGAACCTTTTGACAATGTGAGCGAGCCAAACAAAAGGTAGCGCTCTGGTAAAAGAACAAAGCAAAGAAAGTTGCTGCATAACGTGCTGCGCGAGAAAAGAACGTCAGTGTTTGCAATCAATACGCCTGTCTCGGGAATATATGTTTTTCTCTATCTCTGAAGAACCTTGTTGCCACGAATCATGTGTAAAAAAAGCATGCTCTCTGCGTTGTTGTAGCCAGCAGGGCTCATGGGAGATAATGCGCTCTTTACATGGGTCACGCGTAAATTCGTGCAGTCGGCTATCAAATTAACCCATTGTGCGCGCGTGCATAGGTGGAGAAGACCGTCACGCATACATTTTAAAGAAATTGTGCTATGTACACCGTTTACATTAACTTGATAGCTTTAGAAATTAGAGCAATAACTGTAGATAGTGAACAGAGGAGCGGCCCCTTCTGCGTGTGACCTCAAAAATAATGACCCCACTAACGTTGCTGATATAGTAACACAAATACTTTAGCCGCTATGATGAACTCAATATTTTTAGCTTTACGTTTTCTGTGCGTCTACCATAGATTAGGTCTACATAAGTGAAATGGTTTTGTAAGGCATGCTAGATTCCTTTAATCCCTTTTTTCTATCATATACAAGCATGATATACATACAATAAGCGTTACATACAATAAACAAAGTCAGTGTTAGGCCTGGCATTCTTGGCGTGGTTCCCCCTGACTTTTGGCCTCTACCACCTGTAGTTTTGACACTGCTGGATTTCGTTTTTCCTGATTTAGATGCTTTGGCCACTTTGCCACTGTTGATCAGTGTCAAAGTGCAAGTGCACCTTGTATACATTGTTACTGTAATTGGTGATCCATGATTGGCATATTTGTCTTACTAGTAGGTCCCTAGTAAAGTGCACTAAGTGTGCCAGGGCTGATAACTCAAATGCTACTAGTGGGCCTGCAGCACTGATTGTGTCATCCATCAAAGTAGCCCTGAAAAGATGTCTCAGGCCTGCCACTGCTGTACCTGTGTACAGTTGTTAACTGCCATGTCGACCTGACCAGTGCACCCACTTGCCAGGCCTCACCCTTTCCTTTTCTTACACCTAGGAGATGCCTAAGGTAGGCCCAAGGTACCCCCCCTGGGCAGGGTGCAGTGTATGTGAAAGGTAGGACATGTACTAGTGTGGGTAACATGTCCTGATAGTGAAATACTGCCAATTTTGTTTTTCACCATTTAAAGGCTATCTTGCCCATAGGCCGTAATGGGGAACAGTCACGGCCCGTGGAGGGAGTTTCGGTGGGGCGAAGAGGCGGGGCGGGGGGTGCTAAAAACTGGAGTATGGATAATTGAAGGTAAGTAAACAATTTAATTAATAAAACGAATTTCGTAGCGCGCCCTGCATCACAAAATGCGATGCAGGGTACGCATCCATAAATTTCTATGGTACAAGTTCTTGAACTCTTTTTAAAGTCATATTTTTACCCGTGTGTGTTGGATTTTTGTCGTTTTGGTCTTGTGTAATTTAGATTAAGATATTTTATTTTTCTAAAGTGGTGTGGTGTCCATCACTTTCAAGCTCTTGCTCGAGGATGTCCAGTGGCTCTGCCGATTCCAGAATGTTCTTCGTATTCTGGTATATAGGCTCAGTCTGTCCTAGAATGGACTCTTTAAAGATTGATCTTCTGCATGCGTGCATGGGCTGAAAATGGCATTGTGATGCACTGGAAGGAACAGCATGAGGAACAATTTTTTTCTCCCATGCACAGAAGTAGAACAAAGCTGTGGACCCAATATTTCCAAAAATCTGGTCTTGTATAGCGCATGCACTAAGTCAGTAACTCTACAAGCAACTGCGTGATCTCCAGAGGGCACAACCCAGAAACAAAGAGCAGTTACTGTTACTTCTTGTCTTTGCACTCTCCTGTCTACAGTTCAATCACTACAGTTACCCTATTGGAGTGCTCTGTCGATAGCAGGATTTTGTTGAAAACAGCTGTTCGCAGTTCTTAATTTCTACTTGCGAGTGCAGGTGGTGGGGACCACCACTTATTTTTATTAGGACCAGAATTTCTTTTTCTTTCATTAGACTTTGACCCAGAGGAGAAGACGGAATGGTAGAGAAGGTAGAAAGGAGGAAAAGAACAAAAGGAAACAGAGTCAAAAGACGGAATCATGGATGAAAAAGACCTGCATAATTGATATAAAGAGAGGAAAAGTCTTGGGTGGTAGAGAAACAGACATAATGTGGAATCAAAACTATGCAGTCTTAGAATTTAGCAATCCCCAGCGTTTATCAGACTCGGCGGCAGGCTCCTAAGGAAAGCATCAGGCACCTGCACTTTATGTTTTTAGAAATGAATAATTGGGTCCATGGAAGTTACGTTGCAATGTGCTATCAAAAAGACACATTGTCTATGTTTTACAGACTGCACATCATCATTGTAGGACATTATTAAGAAATCACATTCCACAATTAAGTCACAATATTTTGCAAATTGTGACCAATAAAGGCAGTATGTTATTTTATTATTGTTACAATAAGAGGCTCAGAAAAATACTGCGGTCTAATGGATGTGTCACTTTTAAAGTCATGTTGTTCGCTAAGGTCTCTTGCATTGCATAGTGAAGGAAACTGGGTTGAGGGGGGTGAAATCTTATTCAGAAAGAAATCACAATTCCTGTAAGGGTGAAGTCACAAGCAAACCGCAAATTAACCTGTGCTTAACACTCTGATTGTTTGGCCCAAGCAGTCAGTCTTAACCTAGAGACAATGTTTAAAGTAGTTATGCAGCACTTCAGAGGACCACAAATGGACTGGCAGAGGTCCGTTTTCTTTTTTTTTTTAATTCATTTTTATTAACAATGCTCATGAGACCACACAGCACCACATAATTGCGATATAGTACATTGGGACACATTACTAAATTGACATTGTAGGTATCAATAGGGAACAACAAGGACAATAAACCATCCCCAAATTTCCTACCCTTTCATGATTACTCCAGTCTCTCTGCACTTGCGCCAGGGTGCCCATACTTTCTTCCATTTTTAAGTACACTCCCTACTTTCACATACTGTTTCCTCTGCCCGTTGGCACCAGTCGAGGTCCCACTGCCATTCCTCCCACCGCGGGGTGACTGCGCCCCCACCCCCTAGCAAGATTTTGTTTTGCCACCCCTGCTGCTAGGGCCAACCAGAGTTCTACATATCTGGACCAGCCAGTGACCCCCCTGATCATCAATAACAGACACTTTGCCTCCATCTGCACCGTCTCCCCCACCACCCTAGCCATGGTGTTGGTGACCTTTGTCCAATAGGGGATGATCTCCGGACACTCCCATAATATATGAAAGAAAGTGCCCCCCCCTGTCTACAACCCCTAACGCAGGATGCCGATGGACTCCTGCCCAATGCTTAGAGGTGTGTGCGGGGGAAGTAGGTACGGTGGAGGATTTTTAGCTGCACTAGTCTGAACCGTGAGCAGATTGCAATCTCTCTAGGACTCTGCAGCACCTCCTACCAGTCTTTGTCATCTAAACTTCCTAAATTTTGGCCCAAGCTGCCCTAAAAGTGATCAGAGGGTAAGGGACATTGTTTTTTAATTTACCGTATATTGTAGACGTGTGTTCCTCCATTATGGGGTCAAGCAACAACGTATCCTCCATCGGAGAAAATTCCGGAATAGTAGTACCACTTTGTATATGGGATCGTAGGGCATGTAGTAGTCGCAGATGATGGTATCTTTGTGACCGATGTAAGTTGTATTCCCTTTGAAGGCATTCAAAGGAAGGAGGGGAATCCCCTTTCCAGACATCACCTAAGTACCCAATGCCAATCAACCTCCACCCCTTGAAGCCCGTCAAGTAAGTTACTTCCCGCATATGCTCGTCTAGCCACAGTGATGTTCTCCCGGTTAATGTGCCTTTCCAGCCTAAGAGTTTATTAGCCTCTCTCCAACACTGTAGTACCCCCCCTAGGGTGCTCGGGCCACGTTGCCTGCGGCCTTCGGGCATAGAGAAGAGATTCACAATTGTCCCCAGGCATAACCATCTTATTCACCCTGTAAGCCGGCTCACTACTATCCCTATACACACAATCGTTGATCACCTGAAGCTGCGAGGCCCAGTAATACATTTTGACATCTGGGAGCGCCAGTCCTTCATCATATACTCCCCAGCGTAGCTTGTGCATGCGATCCTAGGGGACCCTCCGTCCCATAACAAGGTCCGCACTGCCTGTGATATTCGTTTAAAAACACTCGGGGGGACAGGATAGGGGGTGTTCTGTGGAATATAGATGAACGCATTTTAAATAGAGCCGCCCTGCCCATGAGAGAAAGTGGGAGGGTTCGCCAGTGGCTTACATCGGCACTCAGGCGACTCAGTTGGGGTTCGAGATTTCTATACAAAAACTCCTTCTTGTCTCACGTGACATAAATGCCTAAGTATTTGAACCCCTCGGTAAACACCAGGGCCGAATACCGAGATGGGATCCGAAGAGGGGGACCCGACATTGGGAAAACCACAGACTTTGACCAGTTGATGGTATAGCCAGAGTACCTGCCAAACTATTAAAAAATGTGGAGCACCTCGGGTATCGAGTGGTGTGGGCACGCCAGGTAGAGAACGATGTAATCGGCGTAGAGGGAGATACGCTCTTCCCACCCCTCCAATGCCGCCAGTCCCCAGATCATAGGATCCCTCCTGATCCTGTGAGCCAATGGTTCTAAAGCGAGAGCCAAGAGGAGGGGAGACACTGAGCAACCCTGCCTGGTACCTCTCCGCAAGGGGAGAGCCCTAAGCACAGCCCCATAAACCCGCACCCGGGCTGTTGGTTTTTTGTACAGGAGGTGTACCCAACTGCAAAAGACCGGCCCAAAGCCCAGCCTCCGGATCACCATGAACAGATAGGGCCATTCGATGCTATGAAAGGCTATTGAGTCGTCCAGTGCCATCAATGCCTTCTGAGTATCCCCCCATCCTAAGACATGGACAGACCCCCGTACAGTCAGCACAGATTACAGAGGTCCACTTTCAAGGATCCAGGACTGGGATGGCACCAGATGAGGGGCAGGACTTACAGCAGACAGAGTCCAGGTGCTGGGTTCAAGGTTATCGGAGTCTTTTCTGTCCCTGGGGCTCTGATCAGGTGGTCAGCAAACTAGCCCTTTGAGTCACTCTGGTGGTCCTGGGATCAAGGTGCAGGTTCAGTCCTTCTTATTCAGACAGCAGGGCAGTAGGCTTTCAGTGCAACAGATTAGCAGTCCTTCTTGCAGAGCAGCCCAGCAGTCCTTCTGAATCAGCCACAGGTCCAGAAGTGTACTGAAAAGTTGGATCTGAGGGTCCATTATTTATACCTGGTTTCCACTTTGAAGTAGGAGAAGATTCTGGAGGCTTCCATTCCCAGAGGTGGTTGGAATTTCCTGCCTCCCTGCTCCGGCTCCAGCTTGTCTGGGGTCACAACATGTTAGTGTCAACTCCTTTGTGAGTGTGCAAAGGCAGAGACGTTTGTGATGTGCAAGTGTGGAAGGTGACAGCTCCTCTCCCTCATCAAGTCTGAGATGTTCCATCCTGTCAACATCTATTCCACTTTGTCTCATTTTCTGAGAGCAAAACACAAAGACCAACTGCCTGCTACACCTAGACATTTGACTCAGGATACAAAGTGCAGGCATCAAATGGCTGTGGCAAGAAAATCCTAACGTTCTAAATAAGCATTTTTACGAATTTTTATTTAAAATCTGACTTTATTATTAAAGTTAAAATGTTTTAAATTACAATTCTATAGACACTTGACATTCCCATCTGCTCCCAATTGAAAGTTACCTCTTATTAAATGTAAAAAGAGAACCCAATGTTATCCCATAGTAGAGGTAGGCCTCATAGTATTGAAAGACATGTTTTGGAGTTTTTCACTACCAGGACATATAAAATGTAAAAGTTCTAGCCCAACTCTTTCAATACACTGCATCCTGTCCTTCAGGCTGTTTAGTACCTACAAGAAGAGTGGCGTTTATTTATTAAACAAGAAGGTTTAGGCATGGCAAGAGGATTATCTTGCCAAGTCGAAATAACAGTTTAAATCTGCACACACAGGCTGCATTGGTAGTCATGAGATGGGTTTTAAAAGGCCACTTAAGAGGGTAGCACAATTAGTGTGGCAGGCACATTAGTAGCATTTAATTGACATGCCCTTATTACTTGTAGTACCTCTTTACTACAGACTTACAAATAAATTAAATGTGTCATTGGGTGTAAGCTAATTTTACCATGTTTAAAGGAGAGCACACATTCATTTTAGCACTGGTTAACAGTGTTAAAGTATGCAGAGTGCTAAAGCCAGTAAAAATCAAGTCAGAAGAACAGGAGGACAGAGGGCAGAAAGTTGGGGGAAAACCACACCAAGGACGTTAGGTCCAACACATAGTCATCCTTTCTCTCTGTCTGATGTTTGGGCGAAGAGCACAAAGCACGCTGAGATGGGTAGACCAAACCTTATAAAGGGAACAGTGAATCTTTGACCCCTGCATATTTAGTGCTGTTATCTGTGAAACCAGGATTGTCTAAAGTTTACCTCCAGCATTTAGGGATAACTATGGGAATTGACAAGCCTATTGCTTCCAAGCCTATCTGTTTCTGCAGTGACATAGGAGGGTGGAAAGGAATCAGTTAGAACGGGATTAGAACAGGTAGCTGTGAATGCAAGAGGGCAGGATTCCTTGGTGCTCAAACAAAGATTAAGTGAGAACCAAAGACAGGCGCTGGTGCCAATGGATTCATTGAGTACTCTTAATCTATTGGCACTAGATATGGCTCATGTAAAACAAGAAAGAACATACATCCCCAAAACACCTAAAAAGTTAATTTGAGTAGGTTTAATACATTTCCCTCCTACTCAGGTCGGTTTCTGTTGTCTATGTTTTACAAGTGAATGGTTTTGGGGCCAGATGTACATCCCACCAATTTGTGACTCGCAAATTGCGTCGCATTTGCGACTCGCAATTTACAACTCGCAAATTGGGATGCACAACAGTGTCTCAGACACTGTTTGAGATGCCTAATGGTGTCGCAAATTGCATGCCTCATTATTATTAATGAGGCAGGCACAATTTGCAACCCCGTTAGGAATGGCTGGCACTCACAGGGATGGTGGCCTGCTGGGCTCAGCAGACCACCATGTCTGTGACTGCTTTTTTAATAAAGCAGTTTTTCAAAAAAATGCAGCCCATTTTCCTTAAAGGAAAACGAGATGCATTTAAAAAAGTAAAATTAAACTTTTTAGTTTCATTCTTTTAAGGGCAGGCAGTTGTCCCTGGGATCACTGCCTGCTCTTAAAAAATATTTTCACACATACTCACAAAGGGGAAGGTGTCCCCTGGGGACCCCTTCCCTTTTGCGACTGGTTTACCTCCTAATTAAAGTAGGTGGTAAACTGCAAGTTTTTTGCAGCCTCAAATGCGGTCGCAAAACAAAAGTACATGGCATGGTGACTCTCTATTAGGAAGGGGCACCCCTTCCTAATAGCGAGAGTCTCAAATGCTATGTTGCAAGTCAGTGACTCTCAAAATGTCATTTGTACACGCCATTACTCCTTTTGCGGTCGCAAATGGGAGGATCTCCTGTTTGCTGCAACAAGAAAAGGTTATACATCTGGCCCTTACTCTCTGTTACTCTTCTAAGTCTAACCCTCAAGCTCCAAAAAATTCCAAATACTTTCCTAAAAGCTTTAAATAATATTTTCAGGCAGTGATAGAGCACATTAACTATTGACCAACAAAGTTTTGATTAAAGATTATATACTTATTATAGTGTTCAGGGACCATAGTTTGCCCAAATTACATTGCTGCTCAAAATGCAGAAGATTCATTTTGTGCCATTTTTTAGCTTGTGTCATGAGGAATGGAGCAAGTAGACTTTGCTCATATTTTGGGAATTATTTGCCCAGAAAAACATGATGGAAATGGCTTGATAAACCAATAGAAACATGTTACGCTTATTAATAATTTTTCAAGAGTCGGAGGGCACATTCACAACAGAATGGAGGATTGCGGTGTTATGCCACAATTGTTAACGCCGTGCTCGGACGTTCTGAAACCACACGATGCGCAGTATTTAAAATAATATGGCACACCCCTGGTTTCCCCTAGCGCTGGCGCTAAATTTAGCTGCTTATCGCCAATGCAGGCATCCTTGCGCAATAGTATAAGGGTTCCTGCATTGCAGGGAATGATTGTTCATGTGCAGGAAGGTGTCCCTTCCTGCACATAAACAATCACTAATGGGATTTGTAGCTGCTATGTGTGCTTAAGAATGACGCACATATAAAAGTTGCAACTCTTCATTAGTTAATGAATGTTTATGTGCAGGAATGGACACCTTCCTGCACATGAACAATCACTGCACTGATGGTGATGTGCTCTTTCTATGTGTGCTACAGAATGTAGCACACATAAAAAACTGCAAAAACGAAGATAAATTAATCATTTCTCGTTGGTGTGCCAGTTTAAGGCTAGGTTTGCCCTAGTCTTATTTTTGGAACTGTCCCATATTTACACCAGACTTATAAATAGAGAGCAGCGTGAAAAAGCAATGGGTATTGCAGCGGAACGCCCTCTGCAACACCCATTACCCCCCCCTTTCACGCTAAATGCTGTGTGAATAGGGGAAAATATTTACAAGACTGTGTTAAGCCACTTTAACACCACCTTGCATATAAGGCGAAGGGTTTATCGCCACCACAACGTCAAAAAAGTGGTTAGTGTAAGAACATCCTCCCTTTCAAAAAAAAGGAGCA
Source organism: Lissotriton vulgaris (assembly GCF_964263255.1). Lineage (NCBI taxonomy): Eukaryota > Metazoa > Chordata > Amphibia > Caudata > Salamandridae > Lissotriton > Lissotriton vulgaris. The sequence goes on from NC_141689.1 coordinate 1,184,304,420, forward strand.
AACTTATTCTAATTACCCTTATGGTTCTGGTATTAAGATAATAAAGCAAAGACACTTCTCAAAACGTTATCTTGTTTCATCTATGAAAACAGGGAAAACCAATGTGCTAATTCCATTCTTTTCGATTTGGGGGGTGTCTTGTACCTAGTACACTTGTCTGAAATCGCTCCAAGCACCAAACTCAATCAGTGAGTGGAATGCAGTAACACAGCTTAGGGGTCATTGGTTATTTCATACTGCTACACTCCTTTAATTAATAGAACGTGTCTGCAAATAACGTTTTGGGCTGGGTTAAGTAAGTAGTTTTCTCTGAGCTGAATCTGAAAGCTTTATCAGCTATTAGCGATTTTTGATTTTGTCTGCAGCAAATTTCCCTCTGATTCATGGTAGCGCATTTTGCTCTAGATAATGTTTCATTGCTAACTTTATTATTATAAAAAACACTTTGCATAGCAAATTTGAATACTAGCAACCTGTTTTAATATAAGCAAACTTATACAGCTACTACAAATCTGTTAATTTGTTCGATGAAAAAAGGATATACCTGGGACACAAAACCTTTCATGAAGCCCGTCCTAGGTTTCTCCTGAGCACAGGGTGCAGAGGGGCGAAGTCCAGCAAACGACATTTGTTGATGTGCAGCTAAGATTCTCATACTTTGAACAAGGAACAGTAATTAGTGGGCTCCTTCGCTGGACAGTTTTTGTGGAGTCACTGATTACCTTTTTGCCCTTCTTTTATTTTACTTTTGTTTCAGTGCCTGTGTGTCAGTGTTGGGAGGCAGTCTTTGCAGTGGGCTCGGCATTCCCTAGCCTTCCCTTGTGCTTCAGCAGCTCCCTTCCCTCTCTATCACTTGTTGACCTTTTTATACAAACATCACGCCTTCTCTCATCGTGGTCGCAATATTTTGTATTAATTGTTCTACGGGGAACTCATTTAGCTCTGAAAGAACAGATGTTGCTTCCTTAATGAAAAGTACCCTGTCCCTTCAGAGGGAATATATGATATTTAAAGAACCACGGAGCATGTATTGATGAGGACATCTCTAAAACTTTGGCAGCTGGTGCCTGCAAAAAATGCAAGATAGGAGAAAACAGTAGCCACAAAGCGTAAGGTATAGATGATGTACTGACATTATTCTTAGCAAAAATCAAATTATTATTACAATTAGTCTCAGAAACGATAATACCAGGGTTGAAAGGTAACGTTGGAAGTTTGGCTATGCTTTCTGTTACGCATCGGAATCACTGGCTTTGAGATCCAACTCGGCACGTTTATATATTAAATGAAATGTTCGCGCTTCTGTTGCAGTTATGTTTAAACTTGTACCTGTCATTATATCCACATGTATTCGTTAGCGTAAGACTGAGTAAAAACACACTTAACAGACTAGGGATGAATGAACATTTTCCGATCTTTCACAGTATCACCGTTTAGGTTTTGATTGGGAAACATTTTTTAAACATTTTGAAAATGTTCATTTTCAAACATTAGATTGCGAACCAAATATCAAAAAAGTGTACCGTGTTATTCAGATTATAGCATTAGATACTTTGCACAACGTAGAAACATTCTGAAAAGTAAAACAAAAAGTGACACACAGACTAAAAATTTATGAAAGTAAATAAGGGCACATTTTTGACTCAGTCATATTAGGATATTAGATTTTGCACATATATGGAAGGCCTTGAGTGTTTGAGTGTTTGAGATTACTGTTAAATGCTGCTATATCTAGCTTTATGTCTAGTTTTATTAAATTTGCACTATAGTTTAGGAAATTATATGAATTACGAATTTTTTAACGATTTTATGTCTTTTTACAGATGATTTTTTTGCATATGGCGTACTTCTTCTATGACCTTTTTGTGTGAATATGAAATATTATTAGCAGACTTGGAGATGAGAAATCTATTCTAATGTACTGCACTTTTTGGACTTTTTCAACGACCATGGGGGTCAGCGTGAGAGTCTATAACCAGGACTAATCACCGATCTAGCCCACCAATATATAGCGTGTTTTGTTTTCTGTTCGTCAATTTTGGACTTGTGAATGTGATCTGTGAAATACCATTTGTGATCCGAATGTATAATGTTTGTCATTGACAATTTTATTAGTTTACTTTTATGATTCATTTCTTTTGAAGCGAATAAAGTTATTTGAACTGAACTGAACTGAACTGACTCAGTCTGTATGATGGAAGTATAAGTGTGATCGAAACATGCATGTGTGGAGGGCTCCTCCAACTGTAGGATCTAGAGGTGTGGCTTTGTTATAAAGCATGGGCTGTATTAAGTTATACGACAGCAATAAAGTTAACTCTTTTCAAATACCTTGTTGGTGGCTCCTACTACAAAAAAATTCCTCTGTTTTGACACTTGGATGAAAAAATAAATATTCTCACGGAAAACGGAGCTTGGCCTTCGCGAAATGGCCGGGGCTTGATGAACTCCCTATACCTGCCGGACCTGCTCGCCTCGTGTATCGGCGATGGACAGTGTTATGAGGAAGAGTAGCAGTTTCTGTCATCTCCGACGTAGGCTAGCATCCAGTGCGGTTGAATGAAGGGAGGCCTAAGGCTAAAGCCAGATCAGTTGACTGGGGGTGAGTGTTTGATTTGCTCAAACGGTCCGTCCATCATCCCCTTTTGTATTGCTTTGTTCGCCCTAAGTTGGCAGGGTATGCTCAGACGTGAGTCCCTTGCTCACTTGGCCACTGGATTCAAGATAGCCTGGCTGATGAGGATTATGAATCTGAAACCGGTCCCAGGATGCTTGTTTCCGGTCCAGGGAAGACATGGCTTGGCAGTTCGGGCTGGACTGTTCCCGTGAGGCACAGGGTCAGACTGATTTGCATATGGCCATGTCTGAACTGGGGTGGCAGAGTGGGCTAAAGAACGGTGATGGATTAAACCCAGATCAGTTGACTGGGGTTGAGTGTTTGATTTGCTCAAACGCTCCGTCCTTCATCCCCTTTTGTATTGCTTTGTTCGCCCTAAGTTGGCAGGGTATGCTCAGACGTGAGTCCCTTGCTCACTTGGCCACTGGATTCAAGATAGCCTGGCTGATGAGGATTATGAATCCGAAACCGGTCCCAGGATGCTTGTTTCCGGTCCAGGGAAGACATGGCTTGGCAGTTTGGGCTGGACTGTTCCCATAGGCACAGGGTCAGACTGATTTGTATATGGCCATGTCTGAACTGGGGTGGCTGAGTGAGCTAAAGAATGGTGATGGATTAAACCCAGATCAGTTGACTGGGGGTGAGTGTTTGATTTGCTCAAACGCTCCGTCCATCATCCCCTTTTGTATTGCTAAGGCTAAAGCCCACCATGATACCAAGGATGTCAGAATCTGAGATTGGGAGCAGAACCCACTGAAAAAACACCAGTGGGAACCAGACTGGGCAGGTTCAGCAGGGACTCTATGAGGATGGAGTGGGACCAAATCAGAGGTGGCCGACCCCTCCTTGCTGTCCCTCCTACACCTGGACACATGCCATTAAACAGAGGATGTGAGCAGAAGATCCTGGTGCTTGAGGCACGGATGAAAACCAATGAAACGGTGCTGTAGAGGAGATGTCCACAGAAACATAAACAACCATTACAACGCTGCACAACTCTCCTATTTCTACAAATGATATATTTATGCATGCTGGCAGCCCAGAGGAGAGCAATAGCAACAGGCAATTCCATCCACACCTCTGATAGCACGACCCACTGATGGCATGACTGCACCGATTAACCTGAATGCAAAAAACAGGCAATTTGTGAATCACTATGTGGGGATACACAATAATAACAATGGTTATTAAACTAGCTGCAGCTGAGGAAGTGGTACACCCCCTCTTTATTGCATGTCACATTTATCTTGAACTAAAAACCCCTCCATACATTGGCAATACACAAGTGTAGAAGGTACACAGTTCACCTAGACACGAGGCCACCAGACTGAACCCTGACCTTCACCCGATGGGTCACGCTATGAAGGCCAACTTAGGGGCAGTTTCACCCTCTCTTCTAACAACTTTGATTATAGCACCACCAGGATATGGATTAGGTTAACATTCCCTCTTACTGCATGATGTGTCACATGAAACCATAACTTCGATTTAAAGAAGCATCCCTGGTAAAGTAAAAACGTTCCATATTTAAAGTTCCACAAAAAATGGCCAACAAGGCTCTAGAATCAAGTTTACATTGTTACCTCCAGACAGCAGATGTAGTCATACAGGAGAACATTGCTGATACTAATGCAGGAATTAAGTTCACTAGTGCAGACATTTCATGATTCCAGACTAGATGTTGTGAAATGCAGACTGATTGCTACAAAAAATCTTCTGGGTTAAATTGCTGAAATGTCAGCGTGGGAGCAAGAACTCAAGCACCTAAAAAGGAATACGATTGACGTAGAAGCCAAAAGATGCTGTGATAGCATGATGATTTCTGGAGTCCCAGAAAATATCAAAAATAAGAATAGGCTGCACTTCCTTGGCCCATTACTAGCAGACCTATTATGTGTATCATTCCCCCCTTCACTGGAGCTTCACAGAGTCAACAGAGTACCTACTGCAACATCTACTGATCAGCCAGCTACTCAATATAGAAGGGACCCTTTCTCTACAACAACCACAAGATCTACACATTATTGGACCTTTCCCAGGAGACTAATGTCAAAGGTAAAATGTTTTGGTTTTAAGGCAGAAACTGAGGAAATGGGTATGGTGTACTGTAAGCGGCAATCATTCTCTTTATGGTTGATGGAAGGAATGGGAAATTCTTCAATCCAGAGGACTTTGTGGACTTCCTGGAGGATATGGAAACCAATTCAATGGACAGCTCTAATGTTGTAGACCTCATGAGACATTTCCTTCCGAAATACCATACCAGACACTGGATCCATAAGAGTTAACACAGGAAGGAAAGTGAGTTAATTCAGTGACCAGCCTATGGGCCTCTAAAGAATGGCTACCAGAGGAAATGAGAACCAAGAACAGGGAAAGGGATAAGTCCAGGTCTCTATATAAGCAATAAATGATAAAGAGACAAGAGAAGCCACTCCAGGAATCCAGCGAAATAACTGAATTGCTAACCTTTAAAATACCAACGGCTTTGTATCACTCACGTCCTACTTTCCACTTCTCATTGCTCATTTTTCAATTTTTGTCTCCTCTTTTTTAAGTCTGCCTGCCTCCACCCAATAGACTGTTTTGGGCGGTGGCGAAATTAACACTGGTTGTACACTGGTTGACAGCTATGTAAATTCTCCACCTTTGTCAACAGAATCGTTGTAATCCTCCCTGACCAATATTCATGTGTAATGAGTAACTCCTGGCCACTAGGAATGTTCAGAGAAAGCACACCATCCTTATGTATTCCCTTCTTTTCTACTTGTCCTTGTCTTTTTATTTTTTTTAATGCTAACAGACAGGGCATGTAAACATTGGTCCTCACATATATGCCTACTGTTGATGTTGACGAGCCCAGGTTGATTTCAGGGCAGATCATAGTGGAGGAGCAGCCTGAGGGCCTGATTCACAAAGGGAAATATAGACAAAAGTCTAACTTAACTTTGTGAATACCGAAAAATAGTAAAGTTAAACCTTTGGTCAAGGTTGGACTTTTGGTCTGACTTTACCTTTATGAATTGGGTGCAATATGTGTGTCTCACTTTTCTGAAGTTTGATTTTGTTTAATCCTTACCCTAGATCACTGTGCATACAGGGGCAGGATAAGTGGAGGAGGGCCCGAGTGTTTATCAAGCTTGTTTAAAAATTGATTTTTTTTATTCATTACATTAGATCACTGTTGATCCACATTTATACTGTTCAGCAATAATTTTAACCCTTAGCACTCACATCAGACCCTGAGCTAGCTTCACTACCTTTCCCCCATCTTTATCCCCTTCAACAATATGCCAATCTACAAACCCCTTGTGACTGATAATATAGTCATTGTGGTAGATGGGATCGGTTCAGGCATGACCATATCCACTTGCCTCACTTCATTAGGAGCCATGGAAAGGCTCTATAGGTCAAGCACCTGTTACTGAGGCTATATGAATCATAACATGTTTCCTAGGGCCAATCCCTTGGGGTACCATATACTCAATTACATGTAGACCTAGACATGGCAATGCACTGTACCCAGCGATGGTGCATGAATACTTATAAATGCAGATAACCAGAAGAAAACAAAATATTACAATCCCACCAGATACATTTTCTTTGAGATTACATCTTTTCAGTAGTTTCTGATCAAACACTCTGAGCAGCCATTAAGGTACACATCAGAGGTGACTTGATAAATGTAAGGAATTTTGTTGTTAATTGTGAAGGATGTGAGCCCTTTGCAAGTATTAGGTACACAATTGTCTTATTACTAGGAACCAGTACTCCATTGTAGAACTTGACTCTCTCATGGTAACGAAGCAGAGTACTCCTCTCCTCCTAAGGTGAGGTGACGTGAGCTAGTAATCTCACTCCACTGGCACCCAACAACAACACTCATAAATTAGTGTGCAGTCAGTGCTTCGTCTTTTAAAAAAGGGAAATCACTTTTTATTAAACACACTACTACATATTACACATTCAATTATAAGTATATACATCAGGTAGATGGAAATTACCCTTGGTGACATCCTAATATCCAATGTCACCTCTTTATGGATCTGAACCCCATAATTATAATACCCCTTACTTTTACCAGATGGGGCATAACAATATAAGGGGGTATTATTCAACATAAGATAGGCCTACTGGTTTTGTCAAGGATTTACCAAATTAATATATATTAGGGACACCCACTCACTTTGTTGGGGTGTCATCACATTATTACCAATACCCAAATGTATCTGATTTATCAGGGTGTCATCATTAAAACTGATAGGGTAAACAACCCCACTCATATGCAACCATTATAAGTATGAGCAAAGAAGTGTTCAATAAATCTTTTGTTTTCAAAATACCTTCTCTTACCAGGTGGACATTCCTATTTTGGTCAAAGCGTCAAAGGTCCAGGGTCTTCTCAACTGTCTCTCCACTCTTCGGGGTTTTGTAAGGGTGGATGGAAAGTTCTAGAAGTGAGGCACCCCTGGCTAATCCTAGGGTTCCACATAAAATTACATTTAGACTTTTAGAGCACGCTATTGCCCTGAAGTGTCTAGGTGCTATAACTCTGAAGATAGATCACAATACAAAAACAGACAACTTTATTAATATACCTGTAACAAATGCTCTAAATGTTGAAAAGCTATGTTTACAGAGCTTTCCAGAAGGATAATAATTCACTTATTTCCTTGAGATGAAAGGGCATTAAGTTCCGATCTTAGCGTTACACATGATTAATCTTCTGCCACCACTGTTCGATCTTTTACATTTGAGTACTAGTAGGTTACTCACTGATGATCGTTTAAGTGACCTACTGGGAGTATATCTTTGGAATTACTGGCCATTGACACCACAATCTGGGTGTCATCAGCGTAGGAGTCTACTGCAAAACGAGCACTGATAAAATAAAAATCATCCTTCCACCCCTGTCCCAACCCCCCTGCTCACAATTCTGGGACAATCCATCATGACAACCTCAAATTTTCTCTGGAAATTGCTCCCCTGAGTGCTTAAGATCTGCCCTTAGCTGAAATCTTTGCCTGCCCCTTTCCCATTAAAAACTCAAAGGCGAGATCCTTCTGTGTTGACTTCAGAAGTCTGGCCCTCCCCTTTTCTTCTAGTGGGCCTTGGCTATGCCAGACCAGGTGTAGTATGACAAGCAAATTATCAAATACAGATTTTCCCCACAGCTCTTTTCTCTCCCAGGAACTGGGTCAATCAATGATAATAGTTCCTTTTGTGTGGGGAGGTATTTGTTCCCTCTTCCTGGAAGCAGAGTAATTAACCTTGCCCAGTAACGAGGACAAAGGCCTGTCATCTCATTATGAGCTGAGTGAGAGAAATATGATAATTCCTGAAGTCTCATAAGATGTGGATGTAAAGTTTGACACCTTACTGGAGTGTGTGCTCCTAAATGGAATGAAACTGCAATTTAGGGCAGAGTTTGCCTTGGTGTATAATACAGTGATAACACCACAGATTTTCCAGTAAGCACCACTGACTTGTCTATGAATGCTGATTAACATTATTAAGTCTCCGTCAAGTCAGCATTTATCCTTCCAGAGTCCCTAACATAACAGGTCACCTCTGCTCCAATGCAAAGCTGCGCACAACAGTAGTCTCATACGTGCAGCTGCACACTTGTGTGCACACATATTCAAGTATAACCAGCCAGTGCCTATTACTCTTGCTGCATAGCAGCAGGCTTATCTTATGAGGCAGACATTGGTGTTAAATGCATTGAATCCAATTACCATGAATTTAATGTGAGTGAGGCTCAAGTAGTGAGACTCACCCACAGTAAAGGTCCAAAAATGGATAGTCAAAAGAGTAGAAGTCCTGCTGGACTAAATGGGCAGAAACTATTTGCTACTATGACAGGATCAAGACCCCAGATTAACAGCAAAGACTGGAAGTGGCTTTTACAACCTCATAAACAGATTTAATGAATCTCCTAACCCTCATGTCCTTCAACAATTTACATGGGCAAAATGCTCAATTAATCAATCAATATTTGTTAAGCGCGATTACTCACTTGGGTGGGTATCAAGGCGCTGAGGTCTTACTGGGCGCTGAGGTAAAGTCAAAGAGCCAGGTCTTGATATCCTTCCTGAATTGGGTCAGTGACGGGGATAGCCTGAGATGGCGAGGCAGGGTGTTCCAGGTTCTGGCAGTGAGGTAGGCAAAGGAACTTCTTCCGGACATGGTCTTTTGAATCCGAGGGACGGTGGCAAGGGCCAGATAGGTGGAGCAAATGTATCTGGTGGGTGTGTGGAATGAGAGGCATTGGTTTCGGTATGCTGGTCTGGCGTTGTGGAGTGCTTTGAAGGCATGTGTAAGGAGCTTGAAGGTGACTCTTATGTGGACCGGGAGCCAATGGAGTTCTTGCAGGTGTTCGGATTTGTGGCTACGACGGGGGATGTTGAGGACCAGTATGGAAATGGCATTCTGACCATTCTGTCATTTCCTGAGAGATTTCTGGGTAACACCTGCATAGAGTGTGTTGCCGTAGTCAAGTTTGCTGCTGATGAGTGCATGGGCAACTGTCTTTCTGGCCTCAGTGAGGATCCATCTGAAGGTCTTTAGAAGCAGGTGAAGCGTGTGGAAGCATGACGAGGAGACGGCATTGACCTGGTGGTTCATAGTGAGTGAGGAGTCTAGCACGATTCTGAGATTTTGTGCATGGTCTTTGGGGGTGTTCCTAATGCAGTGGGCCTACAGGAGTCTTCCCAAGTAGAGGTGTTGGTCCCCAGGATGAGGACTTCAGGCTTGTCCGAGTTGAGCTTGAGGTAGCTGTCTCCCATCCAGGTGGCTACGGGCTGCATCCTGTTGTGGAATTTGTTTCTGGGGATTGTGGGCTCATTTGTGAGGGAGAGGATTGGCTGGAGTTTCTCAGCATAGGATGCGATGTTGAGTATGTGGTTTCTGTAGGAAAGTGCCCCTTTTTGCATGGTTATCACCCCTCTTTTGCATGACTTCTGATGCAACCTGACTTGATATTCCCTTGGTTCCTGCCAATCAAGCTCCCAGGGTCTGTGTTCTCTCCCAAAACCCTACCTTTGTACTCACAATTGGCACATCTCTGGGGACAGGTAAGCCCTTTGTAAAAGGTACCATGGGTAGTGTAGGAAAGTACGATCTGTTTTCATGGTCACCCCCACTTTTTGCTGGTGTCATTATGTTTTACTGACTAGACTGACTGTGATCCTGCTACTCAGGACCACAATCTCTGTGCTTCTTCCCTAAGTTGGATATTGTGAGCCCTTAGGTACACTCCAGAGTGGCTGCTGGTGTACCCTTGTAAGTCCCCAGCAAATGGTACTAAGGTACCTAGGGCATTGGTACACCAGGAGTCCCCCATTGGCTGTAGCATGTAATATGCCAACCATGATATACCACTCAAATTGAGACTACACCTGCCATTGCAGCCTGTGTTTCCTTATATCTGAGGTCACTGCACCAAAAACCTATAAGTCGCCCCTAGGGCATACCTTTCAATCCTGACGGGAGGGTGCTCAGTTCTAAGTGTGAGGGGGCTCCTGCATGAGCAGGACACCCCCACAACCTTTGGAGTCCATTCTCCTGAGTTGTAAGTCCATCAGCCATTAAGATACATAGAGTGGCCATAGGTCATTATGCAATGAATATCTCTAAACTGGCAATAACGAACCCTGTCGTGTCTGGAATCAAACATGTTGGAATCATACCTCCCACACTGTAAAGGGTGTGGGATGAATGAAAAGGGTGTGGAAGGTATGATTCCATGCATTGTAAAGATCCTCCGGGAGGCCCTCAGTGCTCACAGTGCCAGTAATCTAGACCCGGGCAGCAAACTTTGGCTGCTGACGACCAGAGACACAACTCTGCCCTCCTGCTGCTGAGCCAACCTCAAACAGGTCACAATGTTCGAAGCACATGCATTTCCGAGTCAAATCATAGTATAGCACAATTGAGTAATGTCAAAGCAATGCTAGAGACTCTGTTTCTTCTTTGGTGATTTATTCCATTCACTCCTTTTAGCCAACGTGTTTTGTCGCTTGGGAGTAACACCCCTGATGACTTTCTCAGGGCTAAAAGTAATAAAATACTAATTTTGTTAATACACAAAACATTCCCCTATTCATAGAACTCAAAGCGTGCCAACAGTGTTGCCCTGTGCAAGAAAAAATAAAATCATTGAATAATGTGCCCCTCGTGTGCACTATGCAGTAACATACACCAATATATTCATAATATTCAAAATCAAGTATTCAGTGTGTATGCCATTCTGTGGCTTAGCAAAAGCATGCCTAGTTTTTAAAAGAAACACACATAGTGACATAACATTAAATTAAATCAAGTCATCAGTAGTTGCAATGCCCCTATGGTGTTGTGATATTTCACTCCAGCCATAGTTTGTGATAGTCTATAATTGCTAGTCACACGTGAATCAAACACATTCCCAGGGAATATAAAATAGCCCTGGGAGGCGTGCTCTACCTTAGAATATTGAATATGTTCAAGATCACGATCTGCGACAGCCAAAAGAAATATATATATTTATTAAAGCATGAAGTACAATGTATCATAAAAGATCTCTTAGATCTAAAATCGCAATATTCCAAGGATTAATGCCAATGATGGGCTTATCTCTTAAAGCGTAACATTTATTCAAGAGATCTTGTGTCCAAATTATATCAGTATAATCCAAAAGTACGCTTACATTCAGTTTAATGGTTGCCATGGAGACTCCTGCTGCTCCAGGTTTCATTATCATGCTACTCTTCTGCAACGTCTTTGCCTGTGCTCCATACAGGTTCTTCACAAGGTCTGTGGGCATCCAGATACCAAAGGGAATCTCCCTTGGAGTGAAGGAGTCACTCCCCTGCATCTGCAGGCATTGCTACTAAGCTCACCAGTCCGATTCTTGGCTCCCACGGAATCCGAAAGGCTCAGCAAGACAGGTTCTGCAACCTCCCGAGGCCTGCACTGACTTCCCACCGAGTTGGAGACCAGTACACCTCATCTGAGCCATTGGAACAGAACCCTGTGCCCTACGTTGACTTGCCGTTGCCAAGACTTGTTGCTTCTCCACTCCAGAGATCTTCGGGCTTCAAGAAGCTCCAGCCTCAAACATCTCCTGCAGCCAAGATCTTGACCTGCACCACATCCTTTGCAATGTGGGCCTTCATCCTTTGTTGAGCTGCTTGAGGTCCACTTGGGAGTCCTGTGTCTTTGGCTCCAATGGACTCCCCTCTTTGCTCTGGACTAGCTCTGATTTACCTGGTCAGGGTAAGTCACTTAGGCCTTGCTGGTCTCGACACTGTACCTTTTTCTATGACTACGTTGGTTGCCGCTGCCTAGGCTTTTTGGTGCCCCTGCCAGACACTGACCCCTTGGCTTTTGACATCCAATGTGGGACAGCTTGTGAACAGCTCCTGATCTTCTATAGCATCACCTGGTCCATACAGCTGCAACTTCAAGGACACCGTCAACTCTCCTGCATCTATGACATCGGTGGGCATTCGTCTTTAGTGCCTACAGGTCACTCCTGAATGGAATAGACTTTGTCCGCTCTGCTTGCAGGTAACTCTCATCTCGAATCCACCTTTGGAGTCCTCCAGACTCTTTTGCCTTCTTCGCCAGCGGCATCTTTGCTGAAGTCCTCCATTGTGGTCTACGACGGTTTCCGACGTCACTTCGCACTTATGCACCCAGCTTCCCTGGTGTAAGTATTCTGGTTCCCTGGGTATCCACGGGTGGGGTGACTCTTCAACCTTTCATCTTCCGCAGGGTTTCTTCATGGTCCGCTGGGAAAGGTCCTTTCTCTTTAAAACTGCAACCAATACTTACCCAGTGACTTACATTGAGCATGTAGTAGTTTTCCCACTCCGTACACCGCATCCGTGGGGTTCCTAGATACTCACCTTAGGTGGTTCCTTGGGTCCCCGGCTCGTCTACGTTTTCCGGGTCCATTCTCGACTTAGGTCGTGGTTCGCATTCCACTATTTTAGTATACGGTTTAGTCTCCGCCTGGAGACCACTATGTATTTGTGCTACTTAGGTGTTCTATTTCCAAAGTATTGTGTGTATTGTAATTAAATCTCCGGGTAGGAGATATTGCAATGTGTTAGTGAGTGTTAATAATAATAAATACATATTTTATATAACTACACTGTGTAGTCCTTTTTAACTTAACCTATACCAGAAGATTAAGTACTGGTAAAACAAGCTGATTTACACTCCTTCTGGACTAATCCTGAAGGCTGATCTCCACGGCTAACACTTAAAGAGCTTTCTAAGGTTGACTAAGACCACTAAAATTACCATAAGGGTTATATGGATTAGTGCAGGGTGCTACACTTACATAAGTGTGCACCATATACTAAGCCAGCCCCCTACAGTTACCAAAGGCACTGTGACCAGGGAAGGACTCTAAGGGCTGCAGCACCTATTGTGCCGCCCTTAAAGGCCCTGTACATTAACACTCACACACTGCCATTACAGGCTGTGTTTTTTGGCACAGAGAAAAGTGAAGAGTCAACATGGCACACATCTCTGCGTACCATGCCTAAAACCCACTGCCTGAGGCCTAGGTAAGCCACCCCTCTAGCAGGGTGTACTAGCCCTCAGGTGAGGGTACAGACGAATGAGCCATGTACCCTTACAGTGTCTAAGCCTATTTTTCAACATTGTAAGTGTAGTAAAGCCATGAAGAGTATATGGTCTGGGAGTTGGTCATTATGAACTCCCCGGCTCCATAATGGCTTTACTAAAACCTGGGAAGGTTGGTAGCAAACATCTCAGCACATTAAACCCACACTGATGCCAGTGGGCATCTTGGAGATGCCTGCTGAAGAGTGACCAGCCCTGGTGTGGTTCCTGAATGGTTGCCTGCCATTTGCCACCACCTGAGAGGTTTCGGGACCTCTGGGTAGAGAGCGTCTGCTCTCTGAGTCCAGAAACAAAGCCCATCATTGGCAGAGGTGTCATACCTCCTCCCCCAGGATGGACTGGGTCCAAGATGGGGAAGTTTCAAAGGCCGTCCGCCTTAGTGAGCTGTGCCTGCTGTTTTCTGCCTCCAGCAACTGGCTCCCACCGGTTCTGCCCCCTACTTTGGGTGGGAGAAGCGGAGGGAAAACTAAGCTAGGAAGAGAGGTGTGCCCACCTTTGCCAACCCAATCCCTCAGCTGGGGTAGGTGAGGTGAAGCACACATCCCTGGTCCCTCCATCTTGAAGATGAGGGGGCTCAGTCAATCAGGATTAGGCTCATGCCCCTCTCCTACTGTTTTGTGGCATACCATGGCATGCAGCCACCCCAAGTAAGGGACCCATTGGTCCCGGGCTGCACACCCCTTTTAACACCCCTACATTATAATTTAGGAGTGACCTTAAAACTTACCTCTTCAGATCCGAGGAAGAAAGAAGAAGGACCAAAGCGCTGAGCTGACCCAGGAAGAAGAGCACACCTACTGCTTTGGCCCCAGCACTACCAGCATGTCCCGTCTCCGACCTGCCTACAGTGAAGAACCCAGCATGTCCAGCAGCTCCCCCACTCCCCAGAGCCCGGAGGACCTGCCCGCACTCACCTTACAGACTCTGTCTCCCATGAGCATCATATTTGCAAAACAAAGGAGACCAGAATCCAGATTCCGGCGATGGTTTGATTCTGCATCATTCTGCCCCCAACGCACACAGCCCAAGTTCGAGTATCTCAACACCAAGAGTAGGTCTCCCCCATGGTCCTGACCTGGATCTGGTGATCCCTGACCTCCCTCAAGCCTCAAGACGACGCCTGCAGCCTCAAACTGAAGTGTCCCCCCGACCGTAACCAGAGCTGGTGAGAAACCCAATGCCAGAAGACACCCCTGCACCGGACACTGCACCGCCTTGGCTGGCCCAACCGACAGTGTCCAGGCATTCCACAAGAACCCAACTAACCTCTCCAGCCAGTGATCCCCTTCAGGAAGTCATCCTGCCCGAGCCAGCAGCAACCTTGCTGAACCAAAGGTCTCCATTGAGAAGCACAGGGTTCCTGACGTCTCATAAGCCTAACTGCTCGCCCACACTACCAAAAAGAGAGCTGTTAGTACTTACCTACTGTGGAGGGTTGGGAACAAGGGGTTCTTTGTCACAAAACAGGTCCACTCCAATAAGGCGCAAATTAGGTTTTATTTTTCGGTATATTCTAGTTTCACAGACGACAGTGTAAAACAGTAACTTAAGTGGTAAATATGAAGAAAAATAATAGGCCTTTGGAACAAGTCTTATAAGTCCGCTCTTCCTTGTTTCAGTCTTTTGTAGGGGAGGTTTCCCTGACCTCCTTCTGTTTGTAGCGGTATACGGGTCCCAACTATCTCTCTCACGTTTGGATTCCCAGTCGTCTGACTTTCCTGAATAATGTAACACTGTGCAGAAAAGGAAAGAAACAAAACAAAAACAAGGGTCAGGCTTCTGTCTCTTTTGGCAAGTGTCGAATTAAGGGAAGGGGGTGAAGACACAGTAGTGCAGGCTTCAACACACTCTACCAGCTACGGGGTGTTCATGTGAGGAGGAGGGGGGTTTCGGAGGGTGTGCGGTGCACCAGCGGTTAAAGACCTGAGATGCCCAGCAATCACACGTCCTCTCTCCCTCTCCGCTCTATCCAGCCCGACACCTGACTGTGTACCTGAGAAAGCCACACTCTTCCGGAAGTGTGGCTGGGCGGAAAACAGGGTTGTTGGCCTCCAGGTAATTCCTCTGGTCCTCGGTCCGGGTCTTCCTCCGGCGTACCCCAGGCGCTCCCGGTTCTCTTCTCGGCTTCGTCCTTGTGGTTAGCTCTCCGTCGTCCCATCGCGTTTTCTTGGTGAGTCTCTCTTCCTGGTTTCCCTTCGGTCTTTTCCTGGGTCACGGGCTTTCTGATTGGAGGGTTATACGTGATGTCATCGAAGGAGGCGTGGCTTCCCTCCGGGCTCATTTCTTTAAAGGAGTATGTCCCAGTTTCCAGGGACTCCACAAACCACACTACCTCGGTACCAGGACTCCAACTCTGGGGGTGAAATGGAACAATGTCATAACCCTCAGGAGGTGAAGTCCACCACTCTATTGTTTGTCTGTTGCTGTGGGTTTCTCCAACGGGGAGGTGATGCCAGACCCGTTACATTCCCCCCCTTGGATTCTCCTGCTCGGGGAGAGGTTTTATTCTTGAGAGGAAGTCTGCATTCCCATTATCCAGACCCTTACGGTGTTGTACTCTAAACGAATTGGGCTGCAAACTCAGAAACCTTCATAGTACTCGTAGATTATGCCCTTTGTTACGGCTTAACCACTGTAATGGGGCATGATCTGTGTAAAGTGGGTGCCTTCTAACTAGAGGCTCAATTTGTCCACTGCCCATTTAATGGCCAAGCACTCTTTTTCGATAGCAGGATATCTTTGTTCTCAAGGGAAGAACTGTCTACTTATAAACAGAATGGGATCTTCTTTCCCTTCTGGTGATATCTGCGAGAGGATTGCGCCTAGCCCGTGCTCAGATGCATCGGTTTGTAGTATAAAGGGTTGTGAGAAGTTTGGCGAGGTTAAGACGGGGAAGAGGTGATGGCTTCTTTCAGCTGTCTAAAGGCTTTTTCTGTTTCTGGGGAGGGGTGGACAATTGATACTCCCTTCTTGAGCAGTTCAGTCAGAGGGGTGGCTATTTCTGAATATTATGGAATAAACCTGCGGTAGTATCCCAACAAACCTATGAAGGCACGTACCTCTCGTTTGTTTGAGGCACAGGGAGTCTCTTTGATGGCCCTCACTTTCTCTTCTTGCGGCTCTATTATGCCCTGCCCTAAAACATACCCCAGGTACTTCATCTTTTCAAACCCTATGAATTTGTGTGAAGTCCTGCCTCGGATAAGCTCGTGAGCACGTCTTGGAGATCCTTCAGGTGTTGTTCCCATGAGGGGCTGTAGACTACAATGTCATCCAAGTATGCGGCTGGCAGTGCTGGTGGCCACGGAGCACCTCATTCATGAGTCTTTGGAAAGTCGCCGGTGCCCCATGGAGACCGAATGGCAGTACGTTAAATTCAAATAAGCCATCCGGGGTTGTAAAAGCAGTTTTCCTTTGATCTGTCTCTCGCAGGGGCACTTGCCAGTACCCCTTTGTGAGATTGATGGTGGTGATATACCTCGCTTCTCACAACTTCTCGATCATCTCGTCTACTATATGAATAGGGTAGGCGTCAAACCTTGAGATTGAATTGAGAGCTCGAAAGTCCATACAAAAACGCGTGGAGCCATCGGGTTTTGGTACCATGACTATGGGAGAAGACCACTCACTTTTGGATGGACGTATGACTCCTAAATCTAACATTTTCTGGACCTCTTGGCTTATGGCCTTCTTCCTGGCAGCGGGTATGCAATACGGTCTTTGTTTTACTGTTCTACCTGGTAGGGTGTCTATAGTATGTTCAAGGAAGTCCTGCCAGGCAGGTCTGAGAACGTGGTGTGGCATTCCTGTAGGAGCCTCTCCAGAGACCACTGTTCCTGTTTTTGGAGATCTGGATTGATTACCAGGTCTTCAATGGTGCTCTGCTGAGGCTCCAATGGTTGTGTTACTCTAACCAATTTAGGCAAAGGGCCCAACCATTTTTTCAGGAGGTTGATGTGGTAGGTCTGTAGCCTACCTGGTCTCACTTGGAGCTTATAGCTGGTCTTACCTACTGTGCGCACGACTTTGTATGGACCCATCAAGCTTGTTTTTAACTTACTAGAGGAGGAGGGAAGGAGAACCAACGTCCACTCCCCTGTAATAAGCCTCTGCCACTTTTTGCCCCTGTCGTAAAAGTGTTTCTGCTTCTTTTGTTGTTTTTCTAGCTGAGAGTAGGCCAGATCCCTGAGTTTCCCGATTTTGGAGCGGAGTTTCTGAGTGTAGCCCAGGAAATGCCGGGCTTCCTCCTCTTCCTCTTTCTCCCAAGCCTCCCTAGTCATGTCCAGTAGCATTCGAGGCTTTCTCCCGTATAGCAGTTCAAAGGAGCTAAAGCCCAGACTGCTCTGAACCTGACTTCGGATGACATAGAGAGCTAAGGGGAGAAGCCGATCCCAATCCCTTCCCTTCCCTCTACAGTCAGCACCTTCTTCAGGGTTCTTTTAAGGGTACCGTTATATCACTCCACTAGACCATCCGTTTGTGGATGGTATTCAGAGGTTTTGATATGTTGCACATCTAGGAGTTTTCATACTTCCTTCATGAGTTTGGAGACAAAGGGGGTTCCCTGGCGCGTAAGAATTTCCTTTGGGAAACCCACACGAGAAAACAACTCCACTAGGTGCTCAGCGACTAGTTGGGAGGTCCGAGCCCTTATGGGGAATGCCTCTGGTTACCGGGTGGCATAGTCCATGATCACTAGTGCGTATTGGTGTCCTTTTTTTGTTTTGTGGAGAGGACCTATCAAATCCATCCCTATTCTGGAAAAAGGGTTTCCTATCACGGGTAGGGGTTGTAAGGGTACTGATGGGGGTCTATAAGAACTCATCCTTTGGCAAGTGTTGCACTCTTAGCAATAACGTTTAATGTCATTGAAGAGCTGGCCAGTAGAAATGTTTTAGCACGTTCTGGGTAGTTTTCTCCCTCCCTATGTGCCCTGCTGTGAGGTGTGAGTGGGAGAAAAACAGGATCTGTTCCCTGAATCCAGAGGGGACAATCAGTTGGGGATCCTTGTCCTTATCTGCTAATTGGTATAGTAATCCCCTTTTTACCCTAAAGAAAGGTCCTCTAGCTGGGGGTCCTGGCCTTCTTTGATGGAGGAATACCACGCGTTTCTGAGGGATGGGTCAATGGTCTGGGCGAACCTGAAGTACTTATCTAATATCCAGGGTTCTTGGGTAACTAGCGTGGGTTGGGCCCTCTCTTCTTTAGTGTCTCTGTTATTCTCACCCTGGTATTTTTGTAAAAGGATTCTGAATAACACCAGGAACTGTGGATTACCAGTTCCTATAATCAAATCCTCCTGGAGGTTTGGCATTACTCCTACTCTAACTAAGTGTTGTGCCCTGTCCGTGGTGTATATCTCTATATTTGCCATGGGATACGTCTTTACGTCTCCATGGACACACCTGATGTGGACTACCATTCCCTGAACAACCTGTTCGGTATATATGAGGTCTTTTTGAATAACAGATTGTTTACACCCCGAGTCCTGTAGAGCTCTGATTGGTTTCCGGTTTACCCTTACACTTATGTAGAAGGCCGTTCCGAGTTCTTCGGAATAGAGGACGGATCTTGGGACACATCCAATGTCCATAGGCTCTTCACCTGTTTTCCGTCGGGGGCAAGCTCTGGCGATGTGTCTCCATTCCCTACACTCGTAACATTGTGGCCCTTTTGGAATTGTTGGTTCGAATGATTTGTTTTTCGTCTTGGCTCCCTCAATGTTGTATTTAGCACGCACAAACTTGCCCGGGAGAGGTCTCTAGGTACGTTCAGCCTCTGTACTTCCATGGCGGGTTTGTGCCCGGGCAAATGTGGCAGCCATTTCCAAGGCTTCCTTGGTGGTGAGGTTGGCATGTTGTCTTAACCACCTTTGTGAGTTATAGGATAGCGCTTCTAAGATTTGTTCCAGATATATTTTATCAAGAATGTCCTCTTTTGTGCTTAATTCAGGCCTCAGCCATTTATCGGCAGCGAATTTGAGCCTGTAAAAGAGTGTTTTAGGATTCTCCCCTGGATGGCCCTTGTCCCTCCTAAACCGGTCCCAGTAGGCTTCATCATCGAGTCCCAAGTGATTCAATATAATTCTCTGCACCTCTATGTAAGGGGGTGTTTCCTAAAGGGTTTGCTACCTGATAGGCTGCTTGTGCATCGCCCATTAGTAGAGGAGCCAGGAAAAAGGGCCAGTTTTCTACTGGCCAATTACATGCTTTCGCCGCCCCCTCGAAGTTCATCAGATAAGCGTCCGGGTCTTCGCCTGGAGTACATTTTTGAAGCGCTACTCCTGTTGGGCTTTGGTTGATTGGCCGGGCTGTATTGGCTGTTCCAGTGGCTTGTTCAGACGCTATTTTCTACAGGCCCTCCATCTGGGCTGCCATTGTTTCTTTGAAGACATCCCTATCCGCCTGTGCGGAAGACAGCTGTCTTTCTATGGTCCAACCCAACTTGTCCTGGGCCTTAATTATATGTTGGATGAAGGTGTCCATTGTTTGTAATGGCCAGTTGCCCGCATTCTCCACAACGTTTGAATGGTTGGGAATAAGGGGCTCTTCGTCACGAAAGAAATCCACTCCAATAAGGCACAAATTAGGTTTTATTTTTCGGTATATTCTATGTTTTACAGACGCCAGTGTAAAACAGTAACTTAAGTGGTAAATATGAAGAAAAATAATAAGACTTTTGAACAAGTCTTATAAGTCTGCTCTCCCTTGTTTCAGTCTTTTTAGACGGGGATTTTTCAGAGGGTGTGTTTTGCGCACCAGCGGTTAAAGACCTGAGACGCCCAGCAATCACACGTCCTCTCTCCCACTCCGCCCTACCCAGCCCGACAACCGACTGCGTACCTGGGAAAGCCACACTCCCAAGTGATGTTAAAAAGCCCCCAGCACTTAGTTAATGGTTTAGCGGCCGCCACTAGAGCTATCGTAATACAAATCCTATACAGAGATGAATGTTTTGAAATTGCTGATCTTCATCTCCAATATTAAGTTGCACAAGTCATTCCGCGTGCTGAGTCGGATTTTAGCCTTAAAAACCGTATGGTCACTAACCTCTCCGTCGGTACACCGTAGCGTCCCTCTGAGCAATCTGGGGGGGCGCCGGTGTACGAGTGTTCACCATATTTGTTGTGTTCATTGTCGCGGTCACGTGATGAAAAACATCACGGGACCCGAAACTACAAATCTTCCAGATTGAATTGGGAATTGTAGTTTAGCTATCGCCCCTCCTTGATAAGGTGCCATATTAAGGACGATTCATATTTAAACTTGCCATGGCTGTCTCTGACAAGAAATCTTTGTTGCTAGAATGAGTTGGAATGCACTCTAACGATCCTAAAACAAGCTTAAGTTGAAATCATGCCGGTTCCCAAAGTCACGTGATCGGTAGCGTCACATCAGTAGGAACTACCATAACTCCAAGTAATGTTGGGAGTCGTAGTCTTTTAGTCATGTAAGCCTTCCCTACTAAAGCGCTTAGAACAAGACGCCTTTTATCGGAAGTGCCAGATCTATGACTAGAATTTTAAAAGCATTTTTAAGGCGATGAAACAGGCTTTAATTGTAGGGAGTCGTTTCCAAACTCACACGATGTATAACATCGCGTTACTTCGAGCCACTCAACATACTAGGTTCTAGTGGACGTTGTAGTTTACTTCATTGAGTCCTGTGTTCACAAGCTTCTAGTGAAATGCTCTATCGGAACCCTGTGTCCAGAGCACTTTGGCATAAGAGTATCAATTTTGTTAATTGTTAGACAAATAGCACCAGTGCCTTTCCGCAGGCCTAGGCACGAAAATATTTAGTGGCCCCTCTAATATTAAATATATAGAATTATATCTTAGGATAAAAATGTTTTATCCTCTTCTCTTCAGATGTTTATAATAACGTAAGTTCTTAAATAGCGGTATATTTGATGCTCTAAAATCAGGTCATGCGTAGTAGATGCAATTTAGATGTAGTGGCAAATGTAAATTAAACTAACTTCCTTGTTGTTACTTGTAGATATTAGCATGTTAAGCCTATCTCGTTGTCATTGTCCCATCATTATTTTTTCTTGTGACTCAAAGGATAAAGGATACCAGCCATAATATAAATAGTGATATTCTCATAATGACATCCACGGTATCTCCTCATTTAGGCCGAGTTTATCGCTGTTCAGTTTATATACCTATTTTTGTTCCTTTGTAAATAGATACTTTCAGATATCTGTAACATGCTTAGGTATGTTGGGTTGTTCAAGCACTGTCCACTGAAAGTCCGTCGGACCATGGCCCACTTCCAGAAAGTGCGCTGTCAACCGTGTGGCTTGCTTTCTGCATCGGATGGTGCTCTTATGCTCCGATATCCGTAACTTTATTTTTCTTGTCGTCATTCCGATGTACCGTAATCGGCAAGGGCATGTAATCAAATATATTAGATTTTGGCTATAGCAATTAGTAAATTTGCGCTGTTGCCAAGCTCTACTGGTGCCAATGTCCACACTCAAGGATTTTGACGTCTGCGGACACGCTGCACATGTTCCACAAGGCTGGTGACCTTCTTCTGCAGGTAAGTTCCAAAGGGTTCCCACTGGTCGTGATAACTTGTTTTTTGGTCGCGTGTGGACTAATTTGTCCCTCAGGTTACAACCTCTTTTGAAAGCAAAGAGGGATCGCGGTATTTGGTCTCCTCCGGTATTCAAGATTGACTAGTGCTTAAGAATAATCTTCTGCACTTGATTTGATCTAGTATTGAACGTGTTGACAAAAGGTAATCGATTTGATTTTTCTTTTTCCATACACGGTTCTAAAAGTGCTTCACGATTATTATTAAAAGCTCGTTTTTTTGACTGCCGGACAATCTGTCTCGGATATCCTCTTTCTTGCAATTGTTCCTCCAGGTTTTTTGCAGGTACTTTGAAGGCTTCTTTGCTCGAACATTTCCGTTGTACCCGTAGGAATTGGCCATATAGTAAATTATTCCTCCGAGACCGTGGATGACAACTGTCATAACTGAGGAGTGAATTCCTAGCCATTGGTTTTTATACAATTCAGACCCTAGGCCATTAGGTGTAACGATAATGAGTAGGTCTAAAAAAGGCAATTGAACCCTGCTATGTTCAACTGTAAATCTCAAGTCGGCGTTCTGTGCATTTAGCCATTGATGGAATTTGTAAAATATCTTCTGTGGTGCCACGCCAGATGACAAGAATATCATCTATATATCGCTTCCATGTACGAAGCGATTGATAGAAAGGGTTTGTTGGTGTTAAAACATATCCTGTTCAAAATGGTGTACATATAAATTTGCCAAACTTGGAGCGAAGACACTGCCCATGCTGGTCCCAGCAATTTGAAGATAGACAGTGTCTTCGAATTTAAAATAGTTTTCTTTCATAGCAATTTCTGCCAGACTCATAATGAACGGAACCGGAGTTATGGATTCCAACTCACTTTGTTCCAGAAGTCTGCCTACTACTTCCAATGTTTTGTTCTGCGGAATGGAAGTATATAAAGATTCCACATCGAAAGATGCCAGGATATCAATCAATGAATCAAATTCCACATCAGGAAGTAGTCTGAGGACATCCTTTGTGTCCTGTAGAAATGTAGGCATCTTTTTGACCATAGGATTGAGGAAATAATCAACAAAGGTGGACAAAGGTTCTAAGAGGGAACCAATACCCGATATTATTGGGCGTCCAGGGGGGGTCTTTGTGGTTTATGCACCTTCGGTAGTATGTAAAAATATGGTACGGATAGATGCGTTGTCTGTAAGAACTGCGCCTCATGGGAGGTACTCCAGCCTTCGGAAACTGCTTCTTTGACTAAATGACCGATGTTGCTTTTTAGTCATTCAGTCGGGTCTATTAGGAGTGGAGCATATGATTTAGTGTCTTGTAGTTGTCGCAGACATTCACTACGATAAACGGTAGTGTCTAACAGGACAATGGCTCCACCCTTGTCGGCAGGCTTAATTGTTATGTTTTCGTTAGATGTTAAAGAGCGTAAGGCTTCTTGTTCTTTCTTTGGTAAATTTACATATGGTTTAGTTTGTGTCTGGAAAAGTCATTTCATGTCATTTTCCACGGCTTGTTCAAAGGTTATGACCTTAGCCGGTAAGCCAATCGTGGGAGAATTGTAGGTTGAAGGTTCCTTTAGGCCAGTATTTTTATCAACTGGTTCCGAAATTTCTCGATTTTTGTTTGCAAAGAAAAATTGTAACCTTATCGTCCTGAAAAACGTTGC
Organism: Lissotriton vulgaris; assembly: GCF_964263255.1. NCBI lineage: Eukaryota > Metazoa > Chordata > Amphibia > Caudata > Salamandridae > Lissotriton > Lissotriton vulgaris. Next base: position 1,184,327,900 of record NC_141689.1, read on the forward strand.
CATCTCCAGTTGTGCAAGTAATGGATCGCCAGTTTGAGTGGTCACGAACCTAACTTGGCTTCACAGTTTTATTTTGTGGTTTAGTGGCACTATATTTTCCTCTTCCAACAAATATATTATATACATTATTTTTCATGCAATAAAAGATGGAAATCCAATCATGGCAACCCCCTAAACTATTGGCAGTATATAAAATGGGCGTTTCTCTATGTTAGTAACTTGTGCTAATATACAATTATTTGCTTCAGAGACTCTTAGCAATGGCAGTTATTGTGATCACATTGGGATTAAGATCATATGCCATCACTTCCTGGGAAGATTTAGTATCAAAGATCTTATGATGCCACTTCCTGTGATGTCATTGGGTTAAAGGGTGGTTATGTGTTGTCACTTCCGCTACCCCTGGCATTTTGGTGAATGCCATCGGTAGCACAGACCTTTGTTCCATGAACTCCCTTAACATTTCCTGCGGTCCACAAAAAACCCCTTTATTGTCCTTCTTCTACTTTGTGCTAGTATCTCCAGTACGATGTGAAATAGACTGTGAGAGCAGAAGACTGATGGAATGCCAGAGACTGGTAATTCTGTAAGGCTTGTGCTGCAACTTTACTGGATCTGGACATTATATGTTTATGTGGAGGATAGATTTATTTTTAAGGCCAGCTAGAAAACTGCAGCATGACAATCCTATTTCAGTAGGTCTCTCAAAGTGCTATTCAATTTTTAAGAACATTGCCCGATGGGGACTCCGGACAGTAAACCTACACATCACCTTTAAATGTACAAAGTTTTAGAAAACTCAGATGTATTTTCAAAAACTAATCTTGGAGCTGGTAAAGTAGCTCTACTGTACTACTCTTTAAAAAGACTCTTACATGTATTTGTTGAATTGGCCCAGAAATATCTAAAATGAGAATTATTATTCAGGGAATTTCCATATGAAGTTAACACAAACAGAAAAGATGTGCTCTCTTTGAACATTTACTAGTAGGGAGTTGGAAGTTTCAAAGCAGATTCACAAAGTCATGTAGAAATATGTAAAAGAGTACGCCTATAGTATTACTTTTTGTGCTTTTAAATGCTTTTGTTATTTGGTACCTCTGAGTTTAATGGGTTAGTGCTGTTTCAAAAACTATGATTGTGGCTAGAGCCAGTCCAGAATTGTCTTCTATTGGAAATGTGAGTCTATATTATGATGTTCTTGTTTTCAAATGAAATTGGTTGGAATGATCCAGGGGCAAATTTATCAAAGGGTTGTATCACCCTTGTGCCATGCAAAAGAGGTGCAGGAGTAACCCAAGTCTTAAGTTAAATGTATCAAGCCACACAGCTCAAATCTCTGCATTTCATTACTCTGGCCCTGGGAGGCATTCCATAAATGGAATGTAGGTGTTCCCACACATCCACCCATGGATTTTGGCATATTTCCAGATTTACCATTACTGGTAGACGTGGGAATGCATCCTCAGGGGAGGTGTAACTAGGAGAAATATCTTTATTTCTCCTTGTTTTTCCCACTTTCAATGTGTGCTGCATTCTGAAGCACACATAGAAAGAGGAACATGCCTCAGGGGATTGTTTTTATGCAGGAAGTGTCCCTTCCTGCACAAAAACAACCATGCTTACAATGAAGGCCCCCTTGCACCATGGTGCAAGGGTGCCTGCATTGGCACTAGGCAGCACATTGTGCACTAATGCTGAGAAATGTAAGGAATGTGGTATAATGTTAAGTATGGTGCATTCCTGCCCTCTCCCTATCACACAGCTCAGCAAGGTGGCTTGTTACACTGCAGGATTCTTTGATAAATATGCCCCCCAGAATGTTAGGGTACCTGCGTTTCAAACAACACATTGCATGTACAATGGGACGTAATACATGCTTATCTTTTATTGCCTGTCAATCCTGGGGCCAAGGGCTGCTCTGTGCTGCCTCCTTCGTGAGGGTAGGGCAATATAATTCAGAGTGTAATTGAAGTGAAAGGAGCGTTTTTAGGTAGGACAATAAATGAGTGAACGCCCACCTGAACTCACTCACAGCGGCTGCAGGTAAGAGCGGAGCGGCGGTGCGGCCGGCTGGGAGGGGATTTCGAGAGACCATCACAAGGGAAAATTAAATAAATGATACATTTTCCCTCATGGTCGTCTCTCGAAATCCCCCCTAGCCAGCCTCACCGCCCCAATGCTCTTACCTGCAGCGGCTGCAGCTGCCTGAACTGTGCCTGAACCTAGAGAAGGTGGACAGAGTGGACATGCACCCCACTGAAGAATTTCTACACCAGATAGGTAGAATTGTAGGATGCACTTGTAATCAATGAAAATCAAAATCATAATCTATAAAATCATAGGTAACGTTTATTATGCATACACAATACAGAAATCCAGACAACCTCATTAAATAGGATGAATGTTTCTGCAAATATACGGTTCTCCTATATTTACCACACACATACAATATGGGTAACTGTTCCTTTAATAACTAAGCCCAGTCGTGTGCATGTGATAGAATTCAAAATCGAGCATTCATAAAATGACTAGAAAAAATTACATATATTTCGCATACATGAAATAAAAGGTTGCTTTTCTTACAAGGGTTGCTCCGCTAAATGTATGAGTCAAATAGTTTCAAATGGTCACACGAGTTAATGGTGAAAGGAATCTAGGGCGCCATGTTTCAGAAACCTTAGATTGATTTAAAAAAGGTCTGCATACACAATTAAAACATATTTCTAGCAACGCTGCTTCATATAAAAACGGACCCTTTACAAAGCGATTTTTGAAACAGAAGCTATTAGCAAAGAGCTTCAGCATCTCTAGGAAGAGTTAAGACGATATCTCTTGACAGGCCTTGACTTTTCATTCTCTAAATTCTGATTATCATCATTTTTTGTGCATATGTGTGCAGAAATCTTTCGGAGCAGTGGGGAATTTGACAGGAAAATACTAGGACATAGTACAGACCATATTACTAAAATTCCATATTGATTTTAACCTCTTTATTAAAATGACATTGCTTCTTCTATAAAGATAACCACACTTTTGCAGAGTTGACTTTAAAGTCACTATAACTTTTTATTGTTTTAGTGAGTTAAAATTGTCAGCATTGTAAGTGCATCCTAATTTCATAGATCGAAGAAAGATATGGCACAGACATTGTTACCCAAGTCAGTTAAGGAGATGTTATCAAAATACAGGGGGGGGCATATTCTCAAGGAGCTATCGCTGAGTTAGCGGAACTTTATGTTATGTTATGTTATGTTATATGATTTTGTATAGCGCATGGATGCCGCAGCAAAGTGGCGTCCCGGCGCTTTGGAGAATAATAACACAACACAACAAAAAAAGTGGAAAAGATGGGCCTAGATTGTGGTAAAAAGGAAAGTTTTAAGTGCCTTTCTGAAAGGAAGCAACTCAGGAATGGAGCGCAAAGGGGCAGGCAAAGAGTTCCAGAGGGTAGCCGCCAACACTGAGAAAGAGCGTCCGCCCATCCTAGATTTTTTGAAACGTGGCACAATGGCCAAATTAGATCCAGCAGAGCGAAGAGCTCTGGCAGGGACATAGTGCTGGATAGTCTGTGCAAGGATGGGAGGGGAGGCTGCTTTGAGAATCTTAAAAGTTAAGCAAAGAGCTTTAAACTTAATTCTCTGCCCCACCGGCAGCCAATGGAGATCCTGGATAGTCCGACGGGCCGAGACAAACTTCGGAAGGCCAACAAGCATCCTAGCTGCCGCATTCTGAACTCTCTGAAGACGAGATAGCTCGGCCTGATTAAGGCCCAGAAACAGGGAGCTAGCATAATCTAGTCTGGTAAGAACCAGGGCTTGGACAATAATCTGTCTGGTCTCCGCATCGAAGAACTTAAAGATTGGTCGGAGACACTGCAGGGTACCGAAACAGGTGCCGGCCACACGTTTTGTGTGGGAAGTGAAGGAGAGCTTATGGTCAAACCACACCCCAAGGTTTCTAATTGCATTGCAGCCAAAAGCGCGATAAATGTATCTCCCCATTTACAAGCTTGTGCTAACATCCCATATCACCAGTTTACCTGTGATATCAGCCGCAAAAAACATCGCTACAGATGACCCTTAAAAACTATCGCTAATTAGATGCAGAGTAGGCGTGCCTGTGCCAAAAGCCGCAACATCACTCCGCAACATTCTTAACGACCAGCCAGATCAGCGATGCGATCACAAAACAGACGATAAGACACATTAGCAGCAGGAAAGTAACACCTGCTCTGACCTGGCGTAAAGTCCGACGACAGCCGGCACCAGAAAAGGGAGACCAGCCCAGAGCTACACCTGAAGATCAACAGATGCCATGGAGTCACTGATCATGCAGCTCAGAGTCCCAACAGGGCCACAACACCCACCCCCACCACCCTCAGGACCACCCCCTTGGGCACACCCCCCGACACCCCCCCAGACAAAGACATGCCACATCAACTTCACGAAATCATGTTCCAAAGAATCTGCCTGATGTCGCACAATCACAACAGGCAACATGCATGTGTCGTCACAAAAATGAGCATCACACATTCACCTTGGAATTACCAAACAAAAATGTATTCAAATAAACCCAGAAGAACATAAATGAAGACACATGGTGGCTCTCCTCGGGACAATCTGTAGGTCACAGCCTGCAAGACAAAAAAACTGATGAGAAGGTATGTCATGCGCTCATCAAAGGACAGAGAGAGAGCGAAGGAGAGAGAGAAACACAGCGAGAGCGAAAAAGAGGGGGAGAGAGAGAAAGATGGAGAGAGGGAGGGAGAGAGAAAGACGGAAAGAGAGGGAGGGAGAGGGAGATGGAAAGAGAGGGAGGGAGGGAGAAAGAAAGATGGAAAGAGAAGGAGGGAAAGGAAGACGGAAAGAGAGAGAGGAAGACGGAAAGAGAGGGAGGGAGAGGAAGCCGGAAAGAGAGGGAGAGAGAGAAAGAAAGATGGAAAGAGAGGGAGGGAGAGGAAGACGGAAAGAGAGGGAGAGATAGAGAAAAGAAGAGAGGGACAGGGAGAGAGAGTGCCAACACCACGCACCCATGCCTCACTGCTCACCTGCTGGCACCGGTGTGTCTCCAACTACGTGCCGGTATGTAGTGCAGTCCACCAGGTCCCTCATCTGAAACAGAGTCCATATGCATGAATGGCAAAGTACATACAATTGCACACGCCATCATCGCCTGTACGCCCCTGCACACCCAGGCAGCTACACCCCAGCCCCTCCTGCCGCCCAGCGGTGGATGCCCGCCCCAGCGCACCAAGGCAGCTGCACCCCATACCCTCTCGCCATACAGCGGTGCATGCCAGCCCCTGCGCACCCAGGCAGCTGCACTCCAGCCCCTCCCACCACCCAGCGGTGCTTGCCCTCCCCTGCGCACCCAGGCCTCACTGTTCGCCTTCCGCCACTGCAGTGTTGCAAAGAGGGCCCACCACATGCATTTGTGAGCCCCAAGCCCAGGGCCCGCGAACATGGCACCCTCTACATCATGCAGCCCCACTCCGCGGGCCACCAGCTCTCACATCTGATTCTGGGTCTTGATTTTGCTATGGCAGAGGGCATACCAGTGCACAGGGCAATTCATCGCAGGCTGCACACCCGCTCATCCCTTGAGGTGTCACTAACTCTGTGACCCGCAAGGCAACACCACCTGGCATTAGGCACACACTGCCAGCTGGCTCAGGCCTACACTAGCAGGGCTCACAATGATCATCACCAGTCTGGACCGCCAGGACGGGGCATCATCACAGGCTGCACACCCGCTCAGTACTTAAGGTGCCCCTACCTCAGTGCACCGAAAGTCACCATCCCATAGCGGTGTGCCTGTGCCGGCCGCAGTGTATCTGTTGTCACCAAGTCTGTGCCCCCAAATTCATCGACCCTTTATGATTGGATTTCGTGGTGGGGATGCCATCATGTCACCTCCGGCCCTGGAGAATGTGATGTTGCAGGGCTATAGGCCCTCATGCCTACATTAACACCACTCGGATGCAGCCAGATAGAGAGTGGAAATGGCGTCGAGCACGTGCGCCCAGCCGTTTTTATTGGCAGGGTCACATGTCCTGTGACCTGTGTGCTGGATGGTTGTGGTGTGGGTGTAAACCAGCCGTGAGGGAGTGGCTGTGGCATGCTGACAACTAGACCTGTGATCTGCAAATCACTACAGGGAAGACCTGGCACATGTAGCGTTGTCTTCCCCCCTGTGAGCATGAGCGGAGTGGGCTGGCCTGGCATATGGCAGTCCAGCGTAAGGGTGCAAAAAATGACCCCGGGGCTCTGGCCGTGGTTCCGAACTGGGCTGGACAAAGAAGTAACCGGACTGCATTCGGCAATGTGTCACCCTGTGACCCAAGTCCAACGACATGAGCACCATGGATGTAAGGGGTAATCACTGAGCCTACATTCATCCATACTTCTACACTTGAAAGATCATAGACATGACACATCGGTGTGATTAGGAATGTTTAATGCACATTCAGTGGAGTGTTGCAGCTGGAGCAGTACAGAGCCATGCTAACCCCACTCTACAGTGTTGGCCTGTGGAGGGCAAGCCGGAGTCCTTCAAGGAATGACAAGTCCAAAGGAAGAGGAAGAGTTCAGTCCGCAGTCTGATTGCTGTGTCATTGGCGAACCGAACAAACAGAATATGGCTGTCCATGTCGAGGTACAAGGTTAGTGTCGCAGAGTGTGTCGGGGGACAGTGGAAGGTGATGATGCAGAGGGCAGAACCAAGCAGAACAGGCCCTAAGGCGGAGATGCATGCTACTGCATCCTTCTCACCACGATGGCAGATTTATCCGCATCTTCTTTCTCTGCTGTTTCATGTGCCTCACTTGTGGGTGGTGTTATTCTGTCTCCAGCACTGTGTGGCAGTAATACCTCAGGGGACAGAGGTGGAATGTCTGCCGCGCTGTGTGGCACTGACACTTCAAGGGCGGAGATGTGGATGTAGTGGTAGCAACAGCATGCATCAGCGCGAGGCCTTTTGGCGGCAATGGCATGAGGATGATCCTGAGGTAATTGAGAAACCCAGCTACCTTTCACTGGTGGGCAGCCATGGCAGCCGCTCTTTCTGCCTGCATCCGTTCCATGGTCTCCATGGACCTACGCATGTGTTCCAACACCCGTGTGATATCGCTAATGCCACTCTGACTGGACAGTTCTTCTTGTCTCTGCATCAGGGCTCCAGCGATGTCAGCCATGGTCTGTTGGAGAGCATGGAGCAGACTGTGGGTGTCCATTGGGAACCGTGAGTGGTCCCTGATGGGACTGATACACCCATGTATGGCATCTAGTTTGGCTGTCATGCGGTCAAAGCCCACGCGCACCTGCTCAGCCAGGTTCTCCTGGCACCCCAACACAAGGCGTTGGAAGGCCATGTGTTCTTCCTGGGGGTCCTGGGAGGCCGCCTTGGTGGTGGGTGCTGCCTGCTGTGTGGTCTGTGCAGGGATGGGGTCTCCTTGTAGCAGCTGGGCTGGGCTGCCCTGCTCCTGGAGGTTCTCCAAGAGCTGTGGGAGGGCATCGGAGTGGAAGCTGTGGTGGTCCTCTTAGTCATCAGAGAAGAGAGGTTCGGGCTGCTCTGCAGGGGGTGTTAATTCTCTCTCTACAATGTAAAGGGGAGATGCAGTTTAACAATGTGTTCTGATGTATGTTGTCGCATTGTGCATGTTTTCATGCAGACTGCATGACTGTGTACATTGTGGCTGTTTGGGAGGAGATGCCTATTTGATGGGGGACAGTGGACATTTTGACAACATCAAGGATGTGTGTTTGTACTTGTACATTGACAAATCACATTTTCCTGCAATGCCAAATGTGATTTGCCAGTTTCTACACAGAAGCAGCACCAGTTGTGTCCTGTGTTCTGTTGTGGATGTGTTGCAGTTTTTCCCACATGGCTGTCAATGTTGATGTGCTCTGCATGTTATGTGTGTGTGCAGCATTTTGGGGGGGTTGCCTCTGCATCTCTGATGTTGCTGCCCCTTCTCCCTTACATGTGGTGTGCCTTTGACTTCTGTGCTTCTACAGTGATGAGATATTGTATACTTGAGTACATTGATCTCTTGGTGGAGGTTGGGGGTTTGGGGCATGGTTTGTCTGCAGATATGCTCTACTTCATTGGGCATGTGTACCATTGTGACCATCTCCCCCCGTCCCCCCAGTCCCTGGTCGTTACCCACTCTGGTGCTGTTGTATCTGGTCATTTTGAGCAGTGCCTGGTCCCCCGACTCCTGCCACCATTTCCCCACTGATGACTGTAGACACCATTTCCTCCTTCTCTCCCAGGTCCTCCTGTGGCGCAGGACTCCCACCTCTAGTCTGCATTGCTGCCTTTTGGTTGTTGAGAAATTTCAGCTTGTTTTTGCGCTTGACATCATTCCAGCGCCTCTTGACCTCTTCCATTGTCCTCTTCAGCACTCTGACAGCATTCACCTTGTCCGCGGTGGACTACCATAGTCCATTTTTAGTTGCCAATGAAACAGTGGAGGTGACGAACAGTTGTTGTTTGTGTTCTACAACCTCCGTTATCAGGATCCTTTTTTCCTGCGGACTGAACCACTTCTTTCTACACTTCTTCCCCTTGTCCTTCCCTGACTCCGAGGTCCCTGGCTGGTCCTCCGGGGGGCTTGTGGGGTTCTGGTTGTCCTCCGTACTTGCTCAGGCAACATCCCTTGTGCTTCGCTGTTGTTTGGCATTTGTTTGTTTTTTCTTCTTTTAAGGTGCTTTTTCCCGCCTGACGTTTGTGATTTGCAGGCCTATCAGTGGTTTTCCCTGATTTTTGTATCGCGATTGGCCTCATTGCAACTATTTTGCGTTAGTGTTTCGCATTTTGCAGCGTTGCGTTGACTTTATTGCGGACATTTGAAGCGTTGTCGTGTGCCTATCGCATGGTACCTCCGTGTTCTTAACACAGCGTTATTTTCCCACGATGGACTGCGATATGAAGAGCTGCATTAAGCTAAATTTGCAGTCATTATCACACGTTCTTGAGAATATCCCCCTGGAAGTTTCAGCTAAAAACTTTGTAATATATTATCTTGAATTAGGACCGGTTTAAATGTATATTACGACATATTCATTTCATGTAATTTTGGGTTATATTTGTTACAGGAAATTCCCCAAATTATGCTTTTGCGCCATATTCTGCACCGTTTGTTGCATAAATTTAGCATGAGCACAAGGAAACAACCCGGAAAACCTGAATGTAATTGGCTGCTTTTTGCAGCACTTATTTTTGTAGGTATATTTTTTATGCTAAAATAAAGCACCAAATGCCAGTTTTGTGTTTTGCATTACTATATTTAATTTTGCAAGTTTTTTCAGAAATCTTACATAATTATGCAAAAGCAAATTACACAAATTTCCGTCCGTCAGCTACAATATCGGGATGTGTCATGTTTTTCCCAGATTATACAATGGCTGTGATGCGCCAGCAGAGTTCATTCCCCACAGTTAAGCGCAGGCTTCTCTCCGGTTTCCTGCACAACTTCGAGTTATTGTGTGTTGGACCTGGCCCTTTTTGGCAGGTTCACCCCGAAACTTTTTTGCTTTTGCGTAGCCTGTTTCTGTAACCTGGTGTTGGTGATTTTAGGCCTCTGCGCACTTTTTCACTGTGGTACAGAGTAAAGTGCGTGAGCTCTCTGTGTGAGTAGTGAGAGTGACTTGCCCTCCCATAGGAATGAATGGGGAATATGTATGCCCATGGTAGTTCCTGATGTGTGGGGAGTGCAGGGTCGAGTTTGGTATGTGCGAACTATGAGATTGAATGCTGCGCAATGATGTATGCGACATGAATGTGTCTAGTGTAGAAGTGCCACTTCTAGAAGTTGGCATGTTTGTGTAATTTGTGTCTGGCGTGTGATTGGCTGGAGCTGGCTGGTGAGCCTGGCTCCAAGAGTCTGGAGGGGCCTGCCCCGGTGGTGAATGGAGTGATTAACATGCTGATGTGAGGGGAGGGGTGCACCTGGGCCTGAATAGGGCTGGGCTTTCCCCACACAATGCTGGCTCCACCCCCTGTGGTGCCTCTGATGTCCCTAGCCTGGCCAGTGAAAGGAGTTCCCTATGACCAGTTGTAGCTGGTTCTCACATTGCCTGCACCCTGCTAGACAAAGGATTTTACTGTATAAAAAGGGGCTGTGTCCCCTTACAAAATGTTCTTGTTTCTGACTTAAATCCTGCCAGGGGCGTGCTTCTGCTTGGGCCCAGGGGAAGGCTTGCCTCCCTGGGCCCTGCCCAGCCCCTGGATACCTCATGGACTGCTGAGGTCCTGGACTCTGGAGACCTTTTCCTGGGGTCCCCTGCTGGATGCTGGGACCCCTTTGCTATGGGAGTCTTTGCCTTTGGGGCTTGATGGACTCTACCCCCTTAGCGCCTGGGAGCGCTTTATATTTTCTTGGACCTTGGTTTGTGCCTGTAGCTGCTGTATACTACTGAGATCGTGGGTTGCTTGTGTGCCCCTAGGACAGAGCCTCTGCTGTTTGACCCGTGTGGCGCGCTGGCTGCTCTCTAACCAGATCAAGAGTGCCGCCTTTCATAATTGCCGCCAGCCCGGGGGACCTGACGAGGGCCGAGATCTCTCTCACCGGCCCCCGACTCTGTGTCTAAGATTCAGCCTGCAACCACCCCTCTCAGCCGTACCTCGAGCTGCACGTCCGAGGCCGGGATCCCAGAAGCGTACGGCCATCCAGATCTCTTCACCGGCATCACCGCCGCGGCTCGAGGGCTCCGCTTCAGCATCGAAGGAGCAGCGCCTGGATTGGCCCGACGGAGACGAGCCCCCTCAGCAGCACCGAGGCTGGGCCCATCAGAGCCGCGCTGCGATTGGTCCACAGGCCGGCGCGTCATCGGCCAACTAGCACGCTGATTGGAGCCTGCAGCGCCGCATCATAGTTAGCTCGCGCCCTGATAGGCTGCTGGGCTGACTCGTGCCCCGATTGGCTGGTGCAGCGTGAGCCCCCACGAAGGATCGTCGGAGCGGGACCGGGTGAACAGGAGGGCGCTGCCCTCGACAAAGAGCCGCACAGCGGAGAGTCGCCCCAGGAGCTGCCGCCGCACAGGGAAGCTGGTGAGTGCGGGCGTGTAGCGTGGGTTGTGGGTCAGGAACAGACCGGAGACCTTTTTTTGGTAAACTGAGTTTTATTTTTATCAATGCTCTTCTGCTGTGTGAGGTCAGTCTTTCCAGGGCGAATTCGGATTGGTCCGTGGTCGCGGTGGAAGAAGCCTGTTCCGGCTTGGGGAAACCCTTGTTGGCCGTAGGTGGCTTCGGGAGTCTTCTTTTCACCTCCCCTCGTCAGCCAGCCAAAAGAGAACCAACAAGAGGGACCGCCGTTAGTTTAGTGGTTTAATACTGAATGCCCAGGGGGTTACAGGAGTGACAGGGACACTGCTGATATGTGCTTCAAAACTATCTATAGTGACGGGGCAGCGTGAAGGAAGAGTGAAGGTAAAGTCAAGGGGAGGATGGTAGGTAGGGTAGGGAAGGAACGCGGGAAGGAGGGAACACAGGAAAGGAATGCGGTAAGAATATCTACAGTATTTACACGGGAGAGCCGCCTCTCTTCCCCACCCAGGCTGACAAATGCATCCGTACCTGCTGAAGCCACACTCCTCCCTCGGGAGTGTGGCACAGCGAATCGTGGGGACGTTGGCCTCCTGGCTGTCTCTCGCCTTCTTCGCCTTCCCTCTCTGCTCGCGGGTCTCCTCGTCTCTCCACACGATTTCCGGACGCCGATCTCCTCTCTCCCGGGTCCGATCACCTTCTTCCTCCTGGGTGACATTGCACGCCGCGTAGAGGACTTCCTTGCTCTTGTCCACTCCGGACTCCAGGACGTCATCAGTGGGCGTGTTCTCGTCGTCGTCGGTGTACGCCCAATTAAAGGCTCCTTCCTCCTTTTCAGTGTCGGTGATTCTCTGCCAGGGCTCCCAGTCTCTCTGGAGGGAAGGAGGGGATTCAATGTCAGCGACCCACCAGTCCTCATGGGTCGGCTCCCTCCCCACCTCGCTACAGGGCGCCTTGGCTCAGGGGCATTGCTTGTGTTCGAGCCCCCTGTAAGGGACTCCAACGGCGGCCGCATTCTTGCTGAGAGCCCCGAGAGGCTCAAAGAGCACCTTTGCTTTAGGAGTCCCCAGGAGGGGGACTCCAGCTTACAGCGCCGCATCTGTTTCCCGAGCCACTGGAGGCTCAAGGCGCCGTTTGTGCAGAGCCCCGAGAGGCTCAAGCTGCACCTTTGTTTTGCGAGTCCAGAGAGGCTCGTGGGGGCAATTTGTTTGCGAGCCCAGAAAGGCTCTAGGAGGCACGTCCTTTATTCAGAGCCCAGAGAGGCTCCCTGCCCACACAGTTGATTTGGCCAGAGCGTGCAAGACTCCAGTGAGTGGCCACTTCCTCATCCAGCTGCCCAGCACTTAGTGGGCAGGTGCCACGTTTAGGCTTGTACTTTGGCTGCCTGCAGCCTGCCCTGACATTTGGGACACAGGATGTCCTAGACCTAGCGAGGCCAGTTGGCCTGGGGACTGCCACAGGTGGTGGCTTATGTGAGTTTTGCGCAATTGTGCCTTTCTTACACCTCTGAATGTGTTGGTTTATGCATCATGTGTTTTCCTTCCCTACACCTCTGAATGTATTAGGCATCATGTGTTTTCTTTCCTTACACCTCTGAATATGTTTTTATGCATCATGTGTAATGTGTTCTTGCCTATACCCCTAAATATATTTTTATTCTTAGGAGGTGGTGTCCTAGTATAGTTATACTAGAGAGGTTATGTGTCCATGCGTGATCTAGGCCTATGGTTATTAGTATTGTGTAGTGTGTACCTACCTTAAGTGGTTTCTGGTTGTGATCTATAATTGTTATTTTGTGTTACACTTATTCTATGTTCTAGAAGTGCTATTTCTACTAAGTGCTGAGTTTGACAGTGGCCCATGTGGCCCTGTCCTGTAAATAATCCCTTGTGAATATTGCCCGTGCCAGTTGGCACAATGTATATTGTGTGATTACTATCTGATGTGTTTTGACAATACAAAAGTTATTTTTATATAACCTTGTGTGGAGTTCCTTTTGTAGTGTGCCTAGGATGTTGTTGCTGTTGTGTGCATGCGCAAATGCTTTACACATTGCCTCCGGGATAAGCCTGTCTGCTCGTGCCAAGCTACCAAGGGGGTGAGCAGCGGTTATCTTGGTGTGTGACTCCCTTGCCCTGACTCGAATGGTGGTTCCTGCCTGGCTTTGGCGTCAGCCTTAGCCAATCAGAAATAGTCAGTTCTAACATTGTGGAAGGAAAAATCAATTTTTTTTGGACCCCAAGAAGATCTGGGACTGGATTGAAAATTCTGGGATCTCACCCCTTGACCAGTCTCAGCCAAGGACAACACCCTTGGAGGCCTTGGGAGGGGGGTCAGCTTAATCGGCACCACAGCTGAGAGAAGAATCCTTTGCAGTCTGCGGCCTCATCCAACTTGGAGCAGGTGATACAGCAGAGGTGGTGCACCCTGAAGATGACTGCAATGATGCGAGATCCCATTCAACCATCGGACTTGGAGATGAAGACAGCCACATTTTAAGGAGAAGATAACTTGCTGGTGTCCTGGCTTTCTAGACTTGACCCTGCCATGCCATCCAGAGTGACTGCTCAAATTGCAGAGGAACTTCTTTGAGCCTCACCAGGGTCGCTGATGTTATACCAGATGTTTAGTCAAACATTTTTGCTGCCAATGTCCTCGCTAGTCTGTATACCCTCGCACTTGTCCCAACAGTTTCACCCACCACTGTTCACCATATGCACCTCCGATCTCTCACAACAATGGGCACATTTTTAGAGACCAGATCAGGTACACTTGCAGGCACTGGAAATGGGCTTAACTGTTGCCCTACAATTGCTTCATACAAAGAATTGTGCCTGGCTCCCACATGCGAACCCACCCCCCTGGGATAGTTTGCCACCTTAGGCTCATGATATTTAACATTTTGGGCAGATACATGTTGTCCCTCTGCCCCAGTAATATTTTCTGTTTTGTTCTTTAGTGTTACATTTCCTAACATTGGCCTCAGATCTGCTGTCTGCACCTACCACAAGCATGCACTGCAAGTCAGATGGCCCTTTGCCTCCCCAGCAGCGATTGGACACTTTGCATTCATCATTTAGCACAATAACCTGCACCAACATACTTAGCTGGAATGTATAGGGCATGCCTACTCCCTCTCGTAGATCTGCTGTTTACTCTTATCTACACCGCTGCTCCACACATATAGTTTATGCAGGAATCTCATCTAATTCAAACAGGCTGAGAAATTGCAGAGGTGAAGGCATTATCTGTTAACGTTACAACAAACAGCTGTTGGCCATCTATGCGCATATTCCAGGAAGACTAGGTATCCCACTTTTGAATAGGACATGGATTAACCAGCACAACAGCACCCAAGGAGTCGTAGAGACCAATTGGGAGCGCCATTCAGGCGACCGACTAGGGAAAGGCAGCCTTCTATCCTTTAATCACGCACCATCACCTGACTTTGTTGGCAATATCCACCACAAGTACTGTCTTCCCATTTGGTTGCTCTCATACACGAGTGTCACCTGTGTTCCATTTGCTGAGCCAGGTGGCCTTATCAATTCCACAGCTGGAGTCTTAACATCGCATGCATAGCCTGCACCTATTAAGGAACTTTTTATCATCCCATCAAAACCTACTCAGCTATCCACCGATATTTTAGCCATTTTCCAGCAAATTTAGTTTATAGTACATACTGCGACGGATTCCTGAAGGCTTTTCCGAAACGCGATTTGGGTCAACAAAATGCCAGTTTCTTTACATCATTCAACCATCTGTATTGCACATCATGCACAAATAGCAATTAGCCTTCACTAATTGATATGATTTAGAAGTCAAAAAATAGATAAAAATGGGATCTTATTTTTCTCACTTTACTATGTATGTATTATTTGTATATTTACTGTGAATTTGAACAACATTATAATTTGGTTTATAGAATATCTGAACACAATATCAGATACATATTTGTATATCCATTTTTACAAAAAAGAGAAAAACTGTCTTTTACATATATCGAAATCATGACGAAATAAATAACTTGATAATATCTGCGTATACAATTTTGCTTGTTTGTTTATTTATATGTTATTTTAAGATTTATGTTCTAGATCTTTTGCCGGCGTCCAGTGCATCATTGCCTTGCCCAGACTTTTTTCTTTAATTTATAAGCTCCCTTTACAGCAGACACAACTATTGTCGACCCAGAGGGTCGCTATGTCTTTGTCGAGGACTGGCTTCAGGGGCACCACAATAATAATTGGCCCCATATACACCTCCATCTCAGACCAAAAGGGATTCCTTACCAAGTTGTCTGGGGTGTTCTTATGATGGAGCAGATTCCCTGGCTCTTGGGAGGAGACTTAAACAGTGTTTGGATGGTTGACTTGAATCGCTCCTTTCCCTCCTCCCCTGCACAGTTGCCACATCCAACACCCAGGCGTTAACCGACTGATTTAGATAATGGTGACTGTCTGACATATGGTGATTGCGTCACACCCAAACCAGGGTCATCTCGTTCTACTTGGATCCACATGACCTCCATGTCCGCATAGACTGACTGGTTGATACCCGATGTACCCTGATAAGACATAACCCATATTGACAATATGGGTTTCACCGACTCAGACCACAACCCCCAATACCTATAGTTGAATTGGGACCCGGTGCCTCTCGCCACATGGAGACTGCTGTCGGCACTACTAGAGGATCCACCATTCTACACTTTCATTGGCAACTCCATATCATAGATGTCCCGCCTGATTGAGTGGGACACATTAGGGGTAATTAGGGGTCAATGCCTGGGTAACACATGGAACATATGCCATCAGCTCGACAGAGATATTGCTCAGATTGATGTGTTGAGCTGTGACTCTCAAGCTCTGTTGGACCCCTTGCGTGTGTGCAGTAGAAACATTCTGTGTTATTGAAGAAACTACATTGTCTTAATCATGCAGCTCGCTCTACCAGAAGAATTGATGCTGAGGCTGATGAATCAGGATCTGTACTGCCGTAGCTCATCCGCCAGGAACAGCCGAGGCAGCCCATAATGGTGATTCAGGCGGCCCCTGGAGCCCTTCTGCATGCACAGAGAGACATTCATGCTGAGCTAACGCCCCACTATACTTACTTCACTGCACACATCAGCGGCGACCGCATTCACGGAAGGGATTGACTCCTTCCTAGTTAGCGTGTCCCTGCCTTGCTTGTCGCCAGAGCAGAAAGTAAACCTGGACAGTCACATTACGCCCTTCGAAATTCAGGAGGCCATCCTTGTGCTTGACACTGCCAAGGCCCATGGACCAGACAGTCTTACAAAGCGTACACCCCACTTTTATCCACTCATCTGAAGACATTATATGATAAGGCCCAGCTGGTCACCTGACTACCGGCTATGCTCCTGAGGTAGTGCTTATCTCCTTCCCTAAACCAACAGGGATCCCACTGCCCTGGGGTCATACAGGCAGATGGCACTCCTTAACATGAACTACAAAATACTAGCTAAGATCCTTGCTGGCTGCTTGGCTCCCTTAATTCAAACATGAGTACACCCGGACCAGAAAGTGTTTGTTCCGGCCAGCAGTACTTTTCTCAATCTGTGAAGATTGTTTTCGGACCCTCATAGCCATGGGATGTCTGTCTAATGCGGGATTTGGAAAAGGCCTTTCATTCTTTGAAGTAGGCCTTCATGTTCGAGATGCTGGGGGCCCGTTTCATTAGGATGGTTAAACTTCTTTATGCTCAGATACTTGCGATTGTAAAAACAAGTTCTCTCACCTCTGATCCCCTTCAGATTCACAGGGGCATCCGCCAGGGCTGCCCGCTGTCCCCACTGCTCGTTTCACTGGCACTTGCCCTTCGAGGGCACGTACAGAACTGGGGGATTCCACTGGCCGACGGTGTGCATTCGGTCTTTCTGGACCAGATGATCTACTCATGTACCTTGCAGATATACATATTATCCCGGCTGACCTAGCTCTAACATTTGACAAGTTTGCAGAACTTTCAAGGTCTTAAGGTTAATTGGGCCAAATCATGCCTTTTTCCATTCCCTTATGTGACACCAACCGTGCCCTTTGCTTTCATGGGACTCTTCTGACATAGCAACCTGACATGTTTCATTATCTGGGCTTTCACTTCAATCACAAACCTGCTGATGTTTTTCTAAAGCAATCGGGCAGTGTCTTCTTTGTGGGTGCAGATGGGGTTCTGTCGCTACTACTGTCCCTGACGGGACGCATAGCACTTATTAAAATGGTAAAGCTCCCCCTCATACTATTCTACTTCGCCAACCGAGCCCTTTATGTCAGAAAACACTTTTTCTGATCACTTGAAAAGCTGACAAGGGAGTTTATTCGACACAAAATGTGCTGAAGGGTGGTGCTGCATAAGCTTTAGTTGCCCATGGACTGGAGGGGACTTGCGGTCCCAATCTTTGAGCAGTTCTACCATCTTCAGTGGATGGCACGGTGGTTGGCGGGCCTCCCGACTGCTGATACTGCCACGACCACCCAGCCTGGGGTTTGCCTCGCTTATTGCACTTGTTTCATCCTTGCTCAAGGGTAGTGCCTCCCAACACCACTCTTTTATGAGTGGCATATCCCTGTTACAAACGGAGCCTGTTTCTTACTATGGCAACTCATCAATACGCCCCAGCACTAACGCTCCTAGGTACACCAAGATGAGGGCAGAAATGGTCCCTGGTATGAGATAGGGCCACGTACATTAGGAGTTTTATATCACAATGGTGCTGTCATCCTCTTTAAGTCTCTGATTGAGGATGACGGTCTTCCTCCTGGACACTTCCTAGTTTACAACTCTCTCATTGGGACACTGGGTGGACCTACTGCAGGAACACCCAATGCATCTCACAGGCCAATAGCTCCATGTTATGGGGACGGGATGACATCTGACGCACTGGATGGTTGAACCTCTGTGAACACATGCAGCAACGCCACTTACCCCCCTGCTTCAAGACTGGGAGATGGACCTGGGCCACCCATGTACAGATAAGATATTGTGTGCTATACTGGAATATCCTACCTGTATCCCACGCAATTTCTTCTTTCACCTCATTCAGTTATACGTACATCACAGGGCTTACCTCACCCCTAACAAGATACAATGTTATTTCTTTTGCACAGATGTCGCCTGGCCCCTCTGTTGTTTGCCTTATATGGATTTCCTGCACATTCTCTGGGCCTGCCCTTCCCTTCAACGGTATTAGCAAGGTGTCACTACACACCTGTTGAATTGCACAGGATACTCCTCGCTGCACACAGAGGAGGTATGCCTTTGGGTTTACGCCGCAGGGACAAAACCCGTTTCATTGACTTAGGTCTCCTGCTGGCCAAACATCTAATCACTCGATAGTGGAAATCGCCTACCCCCATGATCACTGCATGGGAAAAGTCCATGAAAACGTTGGCCTAGGAGGAAAGCATTGTCCTTCAGAGAGAGGATACGAGGGGGTTGGTCAAGTACCCTCTTGTGGCCAGCTGTGACACTGTCTTGATTAAACTCCAAGCTTCACTTTTGCACACAATTGAGTCCCCCAGAGAAACATTAACCCCCACTAAGCTGCAGGCTCTCCAGATACCCACCACTCGAAAAAGGCATTGAATACACCACACCAATTGCTTCCTTCCCCAATATGTTAATCACCTTAAGTGATGTTACATTGCGGATAGATGCATGTTTGCAAAATGGGAAGGTGCATTCTTATTCAAATGATCTATATTCGTTTTTCTTTCCCCCAGTTGGATTACATTGAATCTCCTTATTGCTTATGGGCAGCCAATCTGGCCGAACTCTGTCACAACCACCTATATTCCATTATACTTTGTTGGCCATATGGGCTTCATCCTTTTGATCATATCGACTGGTAATGTACTACCTGATGCATTGTGCCTAACTGTGTGTATCATTTGCAAGATGGAGGTGATGATGGACAAGTAGTGGTTGTGATGTGTAAGTTGTAAAAATTGAAAATGCCCCATAAACAGAAAAAAAGAGAAGGCAGCACAACAACAGTGTGGCACATTCTTCCAGTGGTTTTCAAACGGGATGCTGCACTTTGATTTTCATAAACTGATACATATATTTAATATCTTCAGTTTTTTCATTTTAAATTATGCTCCATGTACACATTAACAGTATCAAATAAAGCTAAAACAAACAAAAGACCTTTGTCATTTAAAGGCTAGAGTACTTAATGAGCGTGGGCTGGAGGAAATTAACAGCTATTAGTGGTGGCTGTATAAAAACAACACTGATATCAGCAAAGGGCCCTCAAATGTCACTCAACACAGGCAAATACTCATTCCCACTATACAATTTCTGCCCTTTGTCTCCAACAACAGAGTATAGTGACTGCATTCTAACAATTCTGATTGGTTGAGCCCAACTCTGCATTAAATTCATGATGTTTATGAGATACATGACAAAATGTATATCAAATTCAGTGCAAACCTAATTATACTTATCTGACATGAAAATTAGTTACAGTAATTGGAATTGTTTCAACTATTTAATCCCGGTTGTTGAAGGCTTTCTTTCCATTTGACATCATTTAGCCCAATTGATTTGACAAAAATCTTTAATTAACAAAAGAATATGCCAAACAAGTAGTTTATTAAAAAAAAAGAAACAGTGATAAGCTATCTCACATAATGCACCTGCAAGGAGGAAACAAGCTAGAGACAACAATCCCCTTGTCCAGGTGCTGAAGTTAGAGAGACCTAAAACCAAGCCGATACCACAACTTACAGAGGGGACTCAAAAAACCTTAAGGACTCTAGCCAAGAGGAGCAGGAGAAAGAGTAACCAAAAACCTTAGGGAAATGTGTGACCTCCACCAAAACAATCCAAATCCAAGAATTGATTTGACAAAAATCTTTAATTAACAAAACAATATGCCAAACATTCGATAGACAATGTGGGTTATTTGATAAGGAGTTTAAAAAAAAAAAAGAAACAGTAAAAAGCTATCTCACATCATGCACCTGCAAAGAGGAAACAAGCTAGAGACAATAATCCCCGGCCAGGTGCTGAAGTTAGCGAGACCTAAAACCAAGCCGATACCACAACTTACAGAGGGGACTCAAAAAACCTTAAGGACTCTGGCCAAGAGGAGCAGGAGAAGGAGGAACCAAAAACCTTAGGGAAATGTGCGACCTCCACCAAAAAAATCCAACACCAGAACCCTCCTTAACAAGCTCACCACCTGTGTAAAACAGACACAAATAAATTCAAAGTTTTGAAAGATACAGGCTCCACCCTCTTCTCAAGTAATGAAGGGCTACAGCTAGACCGTTCTGCCAAGCCAACAAAAATCTGCTGAGAAGGGAGCTACGGACCAATTGGGTATCCGCCTACTCCAGAGGCAAATGGACTTAATCTTGACAGTTTCTGTGGCCTCAGTGGCGAGATCTATGGGAGCAGTCCCCACACTCAAGTCCACTGTGAGCCTACTAAGCTAAAATGTCTGTCTGAGGAGCCCCCCAGATCAGGGGTGGGCTCAGTCCATCATATCAATGCAGACAACACCAGAGAAACTCAAACCCTTGTTTGCACTCCTAGGAGCTTAGGGGCTAGGCCCACAGTGACTGCAGTGGAACAAGAAGACGCAGAAGAAAAGGATCATGGGGAGCTCCCATATTTAAAAACAATAGAATGGGAAGAGATACTGGCAACTTACTCGCAGGATCCCGAACAATCACCCGGGCCTCCTGGCAGCCCAGCACTCATGGCAGAGAGGAAGCAAGCAAGAAAAACAACAAATATACAGTGTCTGGGTATACCTTTTGAACATGTTACAACTATATGTGGAGGCACAACAGTATCAATCAAATAAGATGGACATCCAGCTCTACCCTCAACACCCGGGCCATCTTCATAGTCGGGATAGATGACAAACTAGGTAAGCTAGATTCTTTGATCAAATGGGTACAGTCGGACACTACATTTTCACAAACAAACTGTTCCTGCACAAATATCATTGACAAGGCATTAACTCTCCTCACAATGTTTAATTACCTCATACCTGACCTTAAACAAAATCCAACCTCACAAGGGGCCTTGCCTACTAGGTTGAAATCATCCTGCTCCAAGCCAACAACATGTTTGGGCTATGCATGCCGTCTTCCAGTAACGTTTGGTAACCTAAGTGGACTTGATCAGCCTAAATGTAATTCCTCACACCTGTTGTAACAGTGAATACAAGGGCACTGCATTGGACGTCGTCAAATCAGAGCAGTTCGCAGGCACAACTGACCCACACTCTGGCACAGACACAACTGAAAAAAACAAGAAACAATGCCAAGTCTAAGCGGGCACAAAGAAGGAAGGGGCGGAACAAAAAACCCATTGCTCAAGAGGGACAATCGCCCCTTTTCAGCACAGCAGCAAGTCAAAATGGGCCATATCTCCAAGCGATCAAAGAGCAAGGAAACCCCCACCCCACCAAACACCTGAGGGGGTCAAAAACCTGCCTATGCAAGAGGCCAACATCATGCCCCAGGACACCAATCCCTCCGCCATATTGCCCCAGGAACCGCCTGCAGCCAGCATCAACTCCAGAGGTGCAGGAGAATAACTAACGGGGTAGGTGGGTGCCACCTCTTGCCCCACCACCTACCAACCCCCCTTTCAAGAAAACACTCATGGGAACACAATGGCAGTGGTCCCTGCAAAAGACATCAAGATGTGGGGTGCATAGCAACAGCACATGGACATCAAACCAAACATACCTATGAGACTCAGGGAGCCCAAAGTAGAACGAAGCACAGGGCAGCAACCTTCTTCTACCACCCCATTTGGCTGATCCAGGAACTGATGCTATTGAGATTCTCCAACAAGAAAACACATCAGCGAACCACCAAGGTATGTGGGGGCATGAAAACTCCACCATTGAAAAGCCGCACAACCAGGTTAGCTCCACAGTGCTAATCTTCAGCACAAAAAATTGTCTCTAGATGAAATCATTATGTCCGGAACAGGAGAAACATCCTCAGGCTACTATCATCAATTCCAAAGTTAGCTGATCTGAAATCAAGGGAGCTTGCAGCAATTGAGTTTATTCAAACATAAAAGGCACCGGGAAGGGAAACGACCATGGCCACTTGGGGTTCAAATAAATCACACACAGAGTCCTCTCGGAACGGTCCACCTTTGGGAAGTGGGGGTATAAGAATCTCTCCATGTTACGCACAGGGATATCCTCTCCCTTTCCTCTCACCCGGTCAATCAAGAGGGTAAGCCTGGGCTAAAAAGCCAACCCCCTCCGTACTTAAGGGTGCGAGAGGACTCACACCAAGGGAACAAGCAGCACTTAGTGACCAATGGGAACTGGTAAGAGAAGTGACTAAGATAGTGAATGAGGGCATGTGGCAGGCCTCAAGAACAATCATCTGACAGCCTAGGAGGAGATAACAGGACTAAGCCCAGGGGTCTACTGACAGAGTCAATCACTGCTATTTGCGCTTGTGCTCCTGGAACATCAGTGGTCTCTCCGCAAAGCTAAATGATCCAGATTTTTACAAGTACACTTGATCATTTGACATCATCTTCTTACAGGAGACCTGGCTCATGGAAACCAGCCCATATCCTAGGTTTATGAACCTCGCTGCTCCAGCTGTGAAAAGGGCTAAATGTGGTCATCTCTCGGGTGGCTTGCCAACTTGTATGTCCACAGTGGACATAACATCTGCTACAGCTTCGAATGTCAAAGCCTCTGGTTTAAACACAACCAAGTGCATCCTGCAGCTTAAAAACACAGAAATTGTGGTTGTAACCAATGCTTACGCAATCCAAAAAAACAAGTCAAATGATATTAGAAAATGGTTCAGAAATTCTTGAGAATCATAGAGGAGGAGGGCTCCTCAAATCAAGCAGTTTCCGGGAACTTTAATTAGCGCTTATTGGGCTTCTCTTCAAATGACATCGTAATAGCCCAATCCTCACGTTGGGAGTTTCCCACTAAATTAAAAGACACCTTTTCAGCTCTAAGTAAACCTGGCAGCTGCTTCCTGGACAATCTCGAATTCCTTAGCTTCAGGGCACTGAATGGCAGATTTTTAGGAGACATTCCACCAGCTGCCACATATCACTCCAATAGATCAAGCTCAACTCTGGATTTCACCAGTGTCCCTCCTCAGCTATTTTATCTCGTCTCCACATATCAAATCAATGACAAAACTGCCAGTGATCACCTCCCACAGGAGGTGACTTTCTCTTACGGTCTATCTGCTTCAAGGCACATCAGAGTGGCATTGGATACAGCTAATACCATCACCTACAAGTGAACCAAGACTTCACCAGCCACGCTCAGACCCTTGTCCCAGGCTGCTGCAAACATACTTGAAAGAATTAGGGCACTGAAATGCAGATCTGGGATGTGGATGACGCTCAGCGAAATGGGCATCCCCCTTTTATTCCTAAATTACTGATCCGGCTCCAGAAAGGGAATTTTGCCCAGGTCAGGTGGGTGGAACAGGGACAATTAAAAAAGCGCATCCCTGGTAATAGAGGAGTCCGACAGGGCTGTGTTCTGGCCCCAACCCTGTTTTCCCTATCTGTGAATGGGGTAGTTGATTTTCTCAAGGAGGAGCCAGCAGACTCGCCCACTCTGGGGGGCAATAAGATACCAACTTTGTTGTTTGCGGATGACAACCTGCTGATGTCTAAGACCCTAGCCGGGTTATTGCGTCTCATCAATAGATTTCAACTTTTTTGCGAAATAACCGGGGTTGGTCATAAATGGCTCTAAAATCAAATTCATGACTTTTAACTGCCACAGGTCATGCAGGAATAGCCCTATTCTAGGGGGGGGGGGGTCCCCTTGATAGGGTTGACACCTTTGACTGCTAGGTGTAAGACTCTCTGACAAAATGCTTTGGAGACCCCACCTAGCAAAGATGCTGCTGGGACATAACCATGTGACTGGAGTAATAGGGAAAGAACATCATCTTTCACACACTAGGCCTGTAGCTCCAGCCCTCCAAAGATATTATACAAAAGCAGTTAGCGCTGTCCTTTATGGAGCAGAAGTCTAGGGTTTCAACAAATTAGATGAGCTCTGCACGTAGGAACATACATTTTTCAGAGACCTGGTTTTGGCACCCAAATACATTCACAAAAACAACAGTTGATGGACAAAATGCAGAACAGTGTCATACATTCACCCCAGTACAGAGATCTAGGCCTAAATCCATCGTTTTTTTGCACTCCACACCACCCCAGTTCAGACTTGGTCATATGCAAATCAGACTTGACCCTGTGCCTCATGGGAACAGTCCAGCCCGAACTGCCAAGCCATGTCTTTCCTGGACCGGAATCAAGCATCCTAGGACCGGTTTCTGGCTATCAGCCGTCTTCAGCCAGGATAGCTTGACTCCAGTGGAGTGGAGAGCCTGGGACTCACGTCTGAGCATACCCATCCCACTCGGGGAGACAAATGCAAAAACAACAGTTGATGGACAAAATGCAGAACAATGTCATACATTCACCCCAGTACAGACATCTGGGCCTAAATCCATAGTTTTTTGCACTTCACACCACCCCAGTTCAGACATGGCCATATGCAAATCAGCCTTGACCCTGTGCCTCATGGGAACAGTCCAGCCCAAACTGCCAAGCCATGTCTTTCCTGGACCGGAATCAAGCATCCTAGGACCGGTTTCTGGCTATCAGCCGTCTTCAGCCAGGATAGCTTGACTCCAGCTATACCCCCTTGCTGCTGGACATGGGTAGGCAATCAATAGGTGATGTAGCTAGGCTACGCCCCATACTTTTTTGGGCTTGCATTAGGCGGACCCCTGAGGTCTCTTCTTATGCAGAGACCCTCACTGAGATTATCCACGTATACACCGGTGAAAAATAGGCTGGATGTGTGACATCAAAAGAACGTTGTCAGCCATAGGATTCCATGATTGTTAGGCCAGTCAGGAACCCCCGCGGAGAGAGGAACTTAAACACCTATATTGGGAATGGGTAGACCAATGAGAGAACTGCAAACCGATTGTGGGTAAATTAACAACAGAATTCATCTCCCACAAACAAATTAGACACTATGAGCCCTTCCTTGATATAATCAAGGCACCAAGAGATAGAATGCTGTACATGCACTTTAGGAATGGAACTCTATATGTTTGTGAAGCAACAGCAAAGTGGTGCACCATCAATGGGAAAAACTGCCCAAGTTGCAAGGCCCCAATTGAAAGCGTCGCCCATTTAATGTTTGCTTGCCCGGCATGTAAAACACCACGGCCCAAATGGCTGAAACCCTTTGCCAGCAATTGGGCACACAGGACCACCACACAGCCTTGCGTATTCTCAGGTCTGACCCCCAGGCCTTTTTCTGCATGCTGCGTAGCAAAATGTTTGGGACAAGCTTGGCTCACAAGGTGGAAAGCTGTCTCAAGACAAGCATAGTTTTTATTGTAAAAAGGTCAGTGGGATTTTTAAGGCTACAACTTTAAAGCTGCTAAAATTATTCTGCACAAGCACTTTATTTGTCAAATCCCCGCTACCATGTTTGTTGACTGTTTTTTTATTGGTTTTTAAGGTAAATATATATTACATAAATCAAATTAAATTGTGCACTTACCATTTTTATTCCCTTTTTTTTCTCTTTTTAAGTACCACACGCACATGATCTCTTAGTGAATTTGTGGGCCCTTTAACCTTTTCTAAGTTAATTTTAATAATGGAGACTAGCTATACTTTGTGTTTTAAACTCTTTTTTATTGTAATGGTTTGAAGAACTATGCAATCAATAAAAAAAACAATCTTATAAAATCTCATATAATGGTGGCAACAATTGTGAAGAGTTACTGAAATATCAATATGCCTGTCATGTGCACGTCACAAAATGTACACTTATTGCAAGAAATCAGTTACCAATTTTAGAAAGTATTTTTTCGGTTGATAAGTTGATACAAGTTCCAGTGGCGTTATTGTATTTTTTCAATATGTGGTTCTTTTTTGGTTCTCAACTTTAGGATACGAATAGCAGCGATTTCCGTGGCACCCATTTTATTCAATAACAAAAGTTAATCGGGTGTAAGAATGGGCTTTTGGAATCAGCTGGGCCTTCTACTCTGGAAAAACTTCACCATTAGAAAAAGACAAAAGGTAACGTAAAACTAGTGACGTTCTAATCTAAAGATAAGTTAGAGTGTTGCACTTTTATATAATTTGAATATATATTTATTTCTTTATTCAGTCATTGCTTGTATGTATTTAGTTAAGATAGCATGTTTTACTGTACCTGGTCCAATCAGTTAAAAAATACCATACATGAAAAGCAGCCATGGTGTAAGAGCTGTCTACTATGACATGAAATGAAAAGAGACTCATAGAGCTCACTACTACCCAGAGGCATCTTGGTGCTAGAAGACAGAGCAAGGATCCAGCCAGCATGAATGAGAAGGTCAGAGAGTAAATTGTAAGGTCTGTCTACATTTTTCTCAAAGCAGTGTGGCTTCGGTGAGTTTAATAACTAGAGGTGGCGAGTTCGAAAGTTTGTAAGGTAGGAAAAGGATTTACCTCACCTTGCTTCTGATCATAGGAACCACCACTTTCTTACTGTCAGATCTCAGATGACGGGCAGAGTATACAACTGAAACCTCCTGGCCATAAATCTGGGACTGGGTATATGCAACACTGTGTGTGCCAAACACAGTTCTTTGAACATGGCCCTTTTTTGACTGTAAGCCAGTGAAACTTATGTTGTTATTTGGCTACCGACTGGTGCCTCAGCACATTAAGAATGAGGTGTGCTGCGTTCTGTGCTACTTGAAGTATAGATTGCAGTGTCTGATTAAGTTTCAAATACAAAGCATTGTAATAATCAAGGTGAGAGGCAATTAAATAGAAATAACTGTCCTGTGTGATGCAATGGGGATAAAAAAAAATCTTTGTTAAAATCCGTAGAATAGCAAAACAGGGGGTCATAAAATTTTTAACATGATAAGTAGAGGGTAGGGATTTTTCAAAAGCACCTCCAGAGTTCTAAAAATGGTACCTCACTCATGTGGGTGGGTCAAGTACTTGTGGCAGGCAAGGGCCCAAAACGCATTGAGGAGACATCAAGACTACATATCACAAAACAATGTGGTTTTGCAAGGGGGTCCCCTGGGTTTTTAGCCCCGGGCTCGGCGGCCATCTTGGAAAGTACCAAACCAACACATTTTTGAAAACTAGACACCCGGGGGAGTCCAGCGAGGGATGACTTGAGTGGATCTCCCAACATTTTCCTACCCAGAACCCCCTGCAAACATCAAATGTAGCTAAAAAAACTAATTTTCCACATATTTTTGTGTGTGGAATCACCATGCCGGCACAAATGTCCTACCTCACAGCGTTTACCTCAGTCTCCCGAGTAGAATGATACCTCACTTGTTTTGGTGTCCAATGCAGAATTGGCAAAAAACTTATATTTTTTAAAAATGTAGCGCTTAGAATTCTTGGTGCTATACCCTTAATCCCTATGTTTTTGGCTCTTCCCTGTCACAGGCCCTTGTCCTACCCACACAGATGAGGTACCATTTTTCTCAGGAGACTGAGATTATTGTGAGGTGAGTGGTATTTTGTATAGTTTGAGGTTTGCAAGGCATTCTGGGTAACAGAACCTGGTGAGAGCCAGACAAGTCATCCCATCCTAGATTCCCCTTTGTGTCTAGTTTTAAAAAATGTACCGGTTTACTATGTTTCCATAGGTGCCGGCTGTGCTAGGAACCAAAATCCACAGGTAGGCACATTCCAAAAAAAAGACAGTGCCTAGTGGGCTTTCTGCCGCACTAGAGACGGGGGAAATCTGGGGCTATTGCCCCGATATGCTCCCAGGGGGGGCCAAAAAGGCTGTGGCTATTCTTTTGGGGGGTGGGGGCATTGGGATGCCCATTCTGGGCAGCCCCCACGCTTACTTATAAAAAAGACATCATAATCGCTGGGCCTAGTGGACGTTCTGCCACCGGGGGCAGATCAGGGGCTAAAGCCCCATCTGCCTCCTGGGGGAGCAGATAGTCTGGAGCATCTTTTTGTGGGGGTGGGCATTGACATGCCCATTCTGGACAACCCCCACTCCTACCTATATAAAAAAAGAATCCCTGGCGCTTAGTGGGCTTTCCCCCTGGGGACAGATCAGGGGCTATTGCTCCCGTCTTCCTCGTGGAGGGTCAGAAAGTCTTTTGTTTTCTTTGGGGGGGTAGGGTGGGGGCCTGGGCCATCCGACGAACCAAAGGAGTTAGGCGATTTGGGGTTAAGACATTTGAATCTTATCCAATTGCTTACTGCACATATACAGCCTGATTCATCAAGCTGAATTGCGCTCGCAAAGGGCCAGATTCTGAGAATCTGGCCCTTTGCGAGTGTGATTTTTGCATTTGGGATTCATCATCCCAAATGCAAAAATCGGTAATAGCGATTTCGCTATTTTGCGAGGAATTACATTTAAGGAATCTCTATTTGAGATTCCTTAAATGCAATTCATCATCCATTTTAAAATTGCGAATTCGCAATTTCGGCCCGCTATTTACCGCGAGGTCAAACCTTGTGGTAAATAGCGAAAACATAGAAAAATGCTTTTAAAAGCACAAGTTGCATGTTGCACACACACATGTCCTTTGGACATGTGTGTGCGCAACACCTGTTTAAATTTGCATTTAAGGGGTGCTACAGGGTGTCCTTTGGACACCCCTGGCATCCTTAAAATCGCTATCTCATTTGCGATTAGCTAATTGCTAATCGCAAATAAGGAATACTCCCCATTCATTCCTATGGGCCTTTTGGCCCATTGGAATGAATGGGGAGTTATTCCTTATTTGCGATTAGCAATTTGCTAATCGCAAATAAGGAATATGTAGGAATCGCATTTTATTTTGCGATTCCTACATGATTCCCGTTTTGCGAGTCTGTAATAGCGATTCCTTATGAATCGCTATTAAACACTCGCAAAACGGGTCTTTGATGTATCAGGCTGATAATCTCGAAACTTGGCAGCAGCTTAGTGAAAATAGTCAGAGATGATGTAAGAAATTGTGTTGTTGATGGACTCGGGTGTGAGCCCTGATCAAGCTGCCATCACAATCCTTGTCACGGTGAGGCACAAGCCAAATCCTGAATTAACTAGGCCTGGGCAGGTTTTGTGGTGTTCTACTCCGCGGAACTCCGCAAAGTGCTGGAAAAACCCCACCGCACTTTGCTGACTTCCGCTAGTGGTGGAGTCTGTTAAGTTGTATTGCTCGCACTGTTTTCAGCTTCAGGCGTTTGTCCTACGCTGTGAAATCAGTGCAAATGGCACTGCTCATCACGCTGTGGGCATTGCTGCTTTCTGCCACTCGAGTAGACATTTTACTCAAGCGGCAGCTTCCTCAATGCGAGCGGCAGATTTCTCAACGCGAGTGGTCAGAGCCTGCCATAACCACCCACATTGAGAAATCTCACTGGGAGGACGTCTAGCACACATTTTTTTCTCATGAGTGCTCGCCAACGTAATGTTGGTGATCCGCTCGAGAGAAAAAACTCTGTGCTGCATGACTTCATAGAGTTTTGTATAACTATGCGCAGAGTGGGCAAAACCTTGCAAACTCTGCTGGCGGATCAGAATTTTTCACCCACCCCTAAAATTATCCTGTGCTCAACCCTCTGGTAGCTTGGCACATAGCAGTCATAGTTAACCTAGAGGCAATGCGTAAAGTATTTGTGCAACACTTCAAACAACAATAAAGTGAAGAAAACATACAAAAAGGGTCCCACACTAAATTAGAAATACAGACCTATTTGTAATACATAAATCAAGACCAAAATGGCAAAACTTCAATCAGTAGTACTGGAGATATGCAATTTTAAGGATTTAAGTGAAAATAACACCAAAAAGCACAAAATGACAACTGTGGAGATCTGGTTGCGCCGGACTGGGACAAAGTCACAAGTTCAGGCTGACTGCGATGAAGTGCAGACCAGCTACAGGTATCCACCTAGGCCCACTCAACAGTACCTTAAATCCTGGTTTGCGGAGAATTGGAAGGATCCGCATTGAATATGAGTTGCAGAGCTGAAGTGATATGTCGATTTGGAGGTGTGGCAAGGCTGCATGCAAGGTCCTGCTTCATAGTCGAGGATCCCATCGACAAGGGCTAGCAATGCGAAGTCCAGCATCAAGGTTGCGTCATGTAGTTGTGGCAATGAGTCAGTTCGCAGGAGCTATGAGGCTGCGATGCCAAGTCCTGCTTCATTGTCAAACCTCTGAGGCTTCAGATCAGAAGGCCTGTCAAGAAACCATTGTAGTCTAAATCTAAACTCTGGAGTACTGGGTTTAAAAGATAAAGGTCCAGCCCTTCTCAGTCAGGCAAGAAGGCAGTAGGTCATCACAACAGGTCTGCAGTCCTTCAAAGCAGCAGTCCAGTAGAACGGCAGTCCTTTAAAAAAGCCTCTTCAGTTTCCCCTCCTGACAGACCGCAGTCGAGAGAATTACCATTGACAAAATCATCAGCACGGTCATCAATGAAGAAATCCACACCGTCATCAGTACTTGCTGTTGTGTGCGCTCCTTCCATGCTTGAATCCATGACATCCTGGTCAATGGGCCATTGAATTCAAAGGTGGCATCAAAATTGTCATTGAAAATACAGATCTATAGATCATTCCACTTCCGGCATGTTGTCGACGTCACCATGGTTTTAACGGCATTGGTCACGTCTCCTTCAACTGCTCCACTGACAACACCCTCAGTGACTCCATTGAGGTGAAAAAAGCTGGAAAAATTAGAAACAGGACAGACTTAGGCATTAACCCCTGAGCACACCTCTTCTAGTAATGTGTCACTATTGCTTGTCTCACTGCTGTTGGAAGAACAGGCCTCTGATTATGATGATGATGGACCTTACTTATATGTGCACAGCCCATCAGGACTGCCACATAAAGTGCCAAGATGACGATTATGATAAGGGGGAGTAGGAAGGTCAGAACTATGTCCCTCAGAACCAATATCAACAGCAGTATCAGGAGGAGATGGTTTGCATGCCCTCCGTACTATTCACTGATTTCCAATTTATGATGTCAGCTTTTTCCTCCATCTTCTGCTACCACAGTGCCAACCACTCCACCAACGCCAACGGCTTACATTCCTCTATCTATTCCATGGCAAAATAAACTCTTCAATCCCTACTTCTGCATGCCATTCACCACAAGCTGCTTTTCTTCAAGATCCGGTGTCTTCTGATGATGATCATAAGGCGGGTGAGATCTGATACCCACATGAAGAATGGGATGATTATCTCATTCCCACACCAACATCTCCCTCTCCAATCCCTGTTGATTTTCAATCTGTTTATATTGGTGGGTTCCACAATTTACTAGAGGGAGCAGCCAAGTGCTTTGACTTATCTATGCCTTCTACGTAAGCAGACTCCTTTCTTTATGATTTTAAGGAACCACGGTAAGAGCTATGGCCATTGTAAGTTACATAAGGGAGGAGTGCTTGAAGGTCATAAAGACTCTTGCCATGGTGACTGCTGTCCTTCCCCATCTGGAGAAAAATTACAAGGCTCCTGCTTGTCTCACCAGTCACCTAAAGCCTGATTCAGTCATCTCTCAGGCAGCACAATTCAGGTCAAAGAACCCATCAACACCAATCATGGCCCCTCCAGACAAAGAAGGCAGGCACCTTGACAATGTTGGGAAAAGATTCTTCTCCATGTCAGCACTCACTGTGTGGGCAGCAAAATCAGAGGCCAAAAAGATCCTCCAGGAAGAGAGTGTTCATTGTTGGTTGCCACAACCTCCTTTGGATTGCTGGCTGGTGCACAAGTTTTATGCTGCCAGAGCTGGCTTAAGGCCCCATCCTTCCACCATGAGATTCGAAACAAAATTTATGACCTTTTGACGGAAAAGCCATGTTCGGCAAAAAGGCAGATGAGGCACTTCAAGCTATCAAGCCCGATACTGGCACGGCTCATTCTTTGGGGACACTCCGATTTCGAAAGGTCCCCTTTCAACTCACCCAGGGCAGAGGCCTTCCATTTAATAGAGTAGGATACCAGCAATATTGGTACCCCGCTTACTCCTCTTCACCTCAGCGGTATCGTCCTCGGTAGGCCCAACAACAGCCACCGCCACCGGCCTGCAATCGGTCTACAGCAAGAGGTAAAGCAGGACATCAGACCAAGGATTCAGCTCGTAGCCAATAACCACCTTCTGGCTCTAGCTATTCCTCTTTCCTCACCAATCAACTTAGGGGTCAAAATATCTGCATACCTTCATTGCTGGCAGGCTAGAACTATGGACAAATGGGTTCTCAAATGTATTCAATTTGGCCATACTCTAGAATTTCTTCAAATTTCACTCCCACTCCACCTTAACCATCTGTTACACAACATCTACATCTTCTCCGTATAGAGGTTCTTGCAATATTGGCGAAGGGAGCAATAGAATCAGTTCCTGCATCCCACGAGGGTCGGGATTCTATTCCTGTTTCTTTTTGGTCCACAAAAATAAAAAGTTCAGGCAATGGCAACCTATTCTGAACTTGAGAAATCACAGCACACCTACCTGAAGAAACAGTCCTTTTGCATGTTCTGGTGCTCTTGAACCCAGAGGATTACATGTCCACCCTCGACCTGCAGGATGCATATTTTTATATCCCCATCCACCCATCAAGCAGGAAGTTACTTTGATTCACAATAGTCAGGAGCCATTATAAATGCAGAGTCCTCCCTTTTGGCCTCATATCTGCCCCTTGAATATTCACTCAGTGTGGCAACCTTTCACAGAAAACAAAGACACCAACTGTTCCTGTATTTGGATGATTGGTTGGTCAAGGCACTGTCTATGTGCGCAGCTCAGGTATTCACAACAGCCTGCACAACACTGTTCAAGGAATTAGGACTAACCCTGAATCCAGAAAAGTCAGTTTTGCATCCTTCAAAGACTATTACCTTCCTAGGAGCAACACTCAACACAGTACTCAACAGAGCATTTCCATCTGTCAAGAGGTAATCAAAACTAATCTCACTAGCAAAACTCACACAATAAAGACGGTCTCTATCAATTTGCTGTTACAAATCCCTCCCAGGAAGGATGTCTTTCGCATCTCTCAAGTTCCATTCTGCCGGAGAAGGACGCGTCCTGCGCAAGAGGAACAAGACAAGCAGTGACTACAAGCAGAGGGATCTTTCTACGATCTAGTCACCATCACTCCAGCCGTGGTGAAAACCATCTCATAGTGGACACACCATAAGAATATTTCAGTCAGTCTCTCCCTTCTAGTCTCACCATCTCCTTTGACCATCGCTACCAATGCCACCCTTGATGGATGGGGAGCTTTGCTTCAAGACTTGCAAGTCAGTGGCAAGTAGCAAAAGCAGAATTTCCTCCTTCACATCAACTTGTTAGATCTTAAGGTGGTCCACATGGCCTTACAAGCTTTCTTCCCAAGAATAAAGAACTCAGCGGTGCTCGACAACAACGACACGGTGCACTAAATCAACAAGCAGGACAGCACGAGAAGATCACGCCTGCTCTCCCAAGAAGCACAGGGCATCTGGGAATGAGCATTTCACAACCAAGTTTTCCTAAGGTAGAACATCTTCCCACCAACCAGAACACCACGGCAGACACTCTAAGCAGACTAAAATTGTCATGCCATGAATGGGAACTGGGTCTGGCCATTCTCAACAGCATCTTCCTCCAGAGGGACAAGCCGTGTCTTGATCTTTTTTGTGACCTCACAGAACAAGAAAGGCCAGTTCTTCACAAGCTGGCATCACCATTAGGGATCATGAAGGAATGCATTTTCAATGGCATGGTAAGGCATCTTTGCCTAAGTCTTTCCTCCAATTCCTCTCCTATCAAAACTGCTCATGAAGATGAAAGCTGAGACCTGCAGGATAATCCTAATAGTTCCCTCCTGGTTGTGCCAACATTGGTTTATGGAACTCCTCCTACTCTTGCAGAAACATCACATTCTCATAAAAATTATTCCATCTCTTAACGATGTCCCATGGCTAAGTGCTGCATCCTTATCCAAATCTCTTCATTTATCTGTCTGGCTCCTGAGCACAATGAGTTTACCCATCTGAACCTATCAAGGGAATGCAGGGAAATTCTTTTCAACACTTGTGCAAGCAGTACTAATAAGACATATCGGCTGAAGTAGAAACATTTTTGCCTTTGGTGCCAACAAGCTATTATGCGTCTTTTCTCTTCTTCACCTTAAGAGATTCTCCCTTATCTCCTGCAAATGGCAAAATCAGGGTTGGCTCACACTTCCATCAAGGTCCACCAAGCAGCTATCTCACGCTTTAGGAGATCATTTACCTTACCTTCATTATGGTTATCTATAATCATTAAGCAATTCCTCAAGGGGCTATTTATGGTTTTTTCCACAAGTCAGACCGACTCCACTACTCTAGCAGGTCAATATTGTCCTCTCACAGCTCATGTGCCACTAATTCGAACCCATTCACAGAGCGTATCTGAAATCTGTTTCTTGGAACGTAGCTCTACTCATAGCATCGACATCTTCCAGGCGAGTGAGTGAAATTCAAGATTTAAAATTCAGGAACCTTTCATGCAATTCAGGAAGGATAGAGTGGTACTCTGGACAAGCACTAAGTTTATTTATAAAGTCCTTTTAGATTTTCATTTAAATGAAACTCTCTTTCTCAAGACATTCTTCCCAGATCCTACGACTCCAGCGGGGAGAGCCCCCAATTGGTTAAATGTCAAGAGATGCTTGAAGTTCTATTTGCAAGAAGTTTTTCACAAGTCTAATCAGCTCTTTGTGGCCTACAGTGATCCGCAAAAGGGTTGTCCTCATTCCAAACTGAGTATTGCTCATTCAATTTCCTGCACCATTCACCATTGCCATCAAGCAACAGGCAAGCCGTTACGGACATTTGTACAAGCTCACTCTACCAAGACTGTTTCAGCTTCAACGGCGCTGTATGCTAGTGTGCCAGTCAAGGACATCTGTTGTGCAGCTACTTGAAATAATGTACACCTTCACCAGGCATTACTGCTTGGATTCTGCAGTTCACAACGAAACAGCAGTGGGTCAAATGGTACTGCAACATCTTTTTCTTCTTCACCCCTCCATCCTTTTTTCTGGCTATGCACATTTTTTCTTTTTTCTCTTTTCCTATTACATGTATTGCAAATCTTTATATATGTATTGGTATATAGATTTATAAATGTTTTTGGATATGTTTTATCTATAGATCCATCCATTGCATTAAAAATGTATATATATTAGAAGTATCAGAAACAATGTGCTTCTTAGCTGCTTTTTAATCTGATTCAAGCATGTGAATCTATGAAAATTCCAATACTGGACTAAGAAAATAAATTACTTACCTGTAAATGGATCACTGAAATAATATCTACTGCCAAAATATCGAGTTGCCATAATATCGATGCCAAAATATCGAGGGACATAATATCGACTTTCTATCTTCACTAAGGTAAGTACAAAAATATCGAGTTTAAAATATCGAGTGTTAAAAATATAGACTGTCAAAATATCGTTTTTTTCATGTCTTTAAAATAAGTTAAAACTATTATAATATTAAATATATTTAATATAAACATTGTTAAAATTATTAAATAAATGTAACATTATTACATAATTAATGTAACTTTCAAAATTAATATTATTAATACATATATATATTTAAATACATGTTATTAATAAAACATATAGAATATATTTACCATGGCATAGCAAAAGGTTTAAATTTAATGTAACCACTCCTGTGGGTGCTACATTAAAGAGATCGTTGGATAGCGTAGGGGTAAAAATTACTATTCCCACTCCAAAGAGTGCAACAGTAGGGAAAGCGCTGGATAGCGTAGGGGTAAAAATTACTATTCCCACTCCAGTGGGTGCTACAGTAGGGAAAGCGTTGGATAGCGTAGGGGTAAAAATTACTATTCCCACTCCAGTGGGTGCAACAGTAGGGAAAGCGTTGGATAGCGTAGGGGTAAAAATTACTATTCCCACTCCAGTGGGTGCAACAGTAGGGAAAGCGTTAGATAGCGTAGGGGTAAAAATTACTATTCCCACTCCAAAGAGTGCAACAGTAAGGAAAGCGCTGGATAGCGTAGGGGTAAAAATGACTATTCCCACTCCAGTGGGTGCTACAGTAGGGAAAGCGTTGGATAGCGTAGGGGTAAAAATTACTATTCCCACTCCAGTGGGTGCAACAGTAGGGAAAGCGTTGGATAGCGTAGGGGTAAAAATTACTATTCCCACTCCAGTGGGTACAACAGTAGGGAAAGCGTTGGATAGCGTAGGGGTAAAAATTACAATTCCAAATCCAGTGGGTGCAACAGTAGGGAAAGCGTTGGATAGCATAGGGGTGAAAATTACTATTCTCGCTCCAGTGGGTGCAACAGTAGGGAAAGCGTTGGATAGCGTAGGGGTAAAAATTACTATTCCAACTCCAGTGGGTGCAACAGTAGGGAAAGCGTTGGATAGCGTAGGGGTGAAAATTACTATTCCCAATTAATTATTTTAAATTAATTACCAATTATATTTTAATTATTTACCAATTAATATTTAATTTAAAAATATAAATAATTTACATAATTATTTATTTAAAATTAAATTACTTCCCACCCTATTCCCCTATAAACACACAACCCGCTACAGAAAATAAATCACAAAAATGTAATTATTTATCAATTATTTATTTTTAATTAATTACCAATTATATTTTAATTAATTACCAATTATTATTTAATTAACAATTAGATGACATTTACATAATTACTTAATTATAATTAAATAACTTCCCACCCTATTCCCCTGTAAACACACAACCCGCTACAGAAAATCAATTACAAAAAATTAATTATTTTTCAATTATTCTTTTTTAATTAATTAACAATTATATTTTAATTAATTACCAATTATAATTTAATTAACTATTAGATTAAATTAACATAATTAATTATTTATAATTAAATTACCTCCCACCCTCATCCCCTATAAACCCACTACCCGCTACAGATTTATATTACACAAATATTATTAAATATTAATAACTTACCTTATTTTCGATTTTTTTGTTGTCTATATTTTATCTAGTCTATATTATGTCTAGTCTATATTTTTGATTCGATATTTTGGCTATTCTAGTCGATATTACTCGATATTTTTGTTGTCTATATTTTGTCTAGTCTATATTTTGTCCAGTCTATATTTTTTACTCGATATTTTGTCCAATCGATATTTTGGAATCGATATTATGTCTGTTTACCCCTGTAAATGTAATTCTCCAGCATTGAACTCTTTCATAGATTCACATGCGACCCACGCTCATCCCCTGAGAAGTTTACCTTTACCTCTTTTTTTATCTAGGTGTATCCTCTACACTGTGCTTTGCAAATGTGAGAGACTGGAGCTTCTCACAGGAGAGTTCTAGATGGCAGGGCAACCAGATTGGTTCAAAACTATGTTTGGTCTGTTTCTTAACAATGACTATGATATGTTACAAAACTAAAGGGCCTAAGGCCTTTCTAGTCTATTTTCAACTTTGCATTGCTATTATAATTGTACCGTGGGACTCCCATCTCGATGGGGAATGATTGAAGCATGTGAATATATGAAAGATTCCAATATTGAATAACTACAGTTAAAGGTAAGTAACTTATTTTCTTGCAGCTCCATGAAGCTGTGAAAATTGTTACTTTTAAAGAAATTTGCGGATGGCATGGCCAAGATGGTGGGCGGCAAGGACTCATTTCTTGATTGCTCTGAGCCACCGCCGTCATCAATGTACTTCAGAGCCCACCAGCTCCCTCTATACTGGCATCAATGTGTACCAAAGATTCACAGCACCCGCTGGTATACTCCGGAGTG
The DNA here is from genome assembly GCF_964263255.1 of Lissotriton vulgaris. Lineage (NCBI taxonomy): Eukaryota > Metazoa > Chordata > Amphibia > Caudata > Salamandridae > Lissotriton > Lissotriton vulgaris. The sequence goes on from NC_141689.1 coordinate 1,184,365,803, forward strand.
GAAAGGAGAGCGAGCTGTGTGGTACCCGGAAGGCTGGGAGAGGTAGACGGCGCTTGAGCCTGAGTGCAGCCGTCGGCCTGGGTCTTGTTTGGGGCCTATTCTCACGGCTCACGCAAAACAACAGGAGAGGGCGGCGACGTCGGTGAAGGGCACCTCTGCACTACAGGGTGCCCAACCTTGGGGGTGTGTCCCCCCTTTGCATGGAATCATCGGGGGAGGTTCAGCAGGAATGCGGTGCCATGGGTCTGGGTCATGAGGTTGAATCTGCAGCCCCCCACAGATCAATGTGCAACCAGGGTGGCCCGCTCCACATTACAGTGCCCTCCTGTGGATGGACCACCCATCTTCTGATGCCGGTGTGACCGTGTTCCCCGCACCTTTGCCCCACACATGAAGCACACCTTTGGGGAGAGTTGGGGCCTATGGTGTGGGACTCGGCCTGGGACGGGCCTACCCATGGTTGTGGGCCTCGGTAGACCTCTGCCTCATGCAGCAGCCCCCCCATTGCAAAACTCAGCACCTTACCATGTTGCGGATGGGGAATACAAACCTCCATCCTTCCCTTCTGCGATTGGTTGGCCCCTGAGCCTCAGCAGACCTTAGAGGCCACACACAGAGTTGTGTTGGTGTGGATGGGCCTGACCCAGCTGTCCCGGCCCCATCGACTGCAAGAAAGTAATTGCGGAGCTGGTTCTAGTTTGACCTGTGTGTGAGCCATTACCAGGGAACAGCATCCACCAGCACGACACTTGGCTGCAGCCACCTACTTATGTTTCACGCTTGGGCTGGCAGGCAGACCGCAACAAGAGATTCCGGTCCCTCCTGTGAATGGGTGGGGAGGACTGCCGAATACGCTGCAGCTTGGGAGTCCAGCTTCAGGATATCTCCTTCAAGGACCTGAGCACACAGACAGGAGCTATGGCCTGGCAGAGATTCAGGGGAGGGCACTCGCTTTGACCATCGCTCGTTGCACTGCAGCCGTCGAGGGACCTTGAACAGCAGGCTCCCCAGGGTCATAGCACTGGATCTGCAAAGCCAGCTGGAGACACTCTAGTACAGGCTCACTGCTGGACAACCTCTGGCGCCGATACACACAGGAACCTAGCAACATGGGGAAAAACAGATCTAAGAAAGACCGCTTCCTCAGGGATGTGTTCGGGCAACAAGGTGGTGCTGCCAAGGAGGATAAGCTCACCAGCGCAGGCACTGACCTTAAATCAGACACTGAAGATGGGGAAGGTCCAGTGACTAAGACCTTCCTGGAATCACTGTTCACATTGCTGCGAGCGGACCCGCAGGTGATGAAGACAGACCTGACAATGGAATTGCGAGAAGTGTACCGAGATGTAGACAAAGTGGGTGAAAGAGTGGCTGCACTAGAGGATAGGGAGTCCAATCAAGAAGAAGAGCTGTGATGGCTTCAGCAAGAGGTCCTGGGGCTCAAAGAGCAACATCTAGACCTTCAGTTGCAAACAAAGACTTGTAGAACCACTCGCGGAAAAATAATATTTGTGTCAGAAAGGGTACCATCAACAGCAGAAGAGTCCGATCTCAGAGAATACATTACAGAGCTTTTTTGACATATCCTAGGACCTACAGATGAATCCTCCCTACAATTGGACTGCGCCCATCGAGTGGGCCCGAGCAGTTGGGGAAGAAACCCTCGGCAGATATTTTGATGTGCATGCACTATTTCCAAACCAGAAAGGAGATCCTTAAAAAAGGATGGGATGCACAACCTATTCAATTTAACGGCCATACACCAGTGCTATACCAAGACCTCTCCTGGATCACTCTTCAAAAGGGTAAGGTCCAATCACGGACCACCTGTGGAAAACCAGTATTCCTTATGCTTGGGCCACCTTTCAGTATAATCTTTCGCTGTAAAGGTATGCTCCACCAGATACGGTCCCTAACGGAAGTGTATGCCCTTTTGCACATCAACACATCGGAGGACTCCAGAGATGGGCCTCCACCCCCGGGGGCTGCCGGATTGCACCAACAAACATGGCAAACAATCAAGAATGGCTGGCGGAGAGTGAAACCGAATCAAGACACCATTAGCAAAGAGCAGCAGGTGGTCTTGCAGGCCCTCTTGGCGGACTCTGTGCTCTCCGAGGCTTCCTGAGCTTACAGCAGGCCGGACACGTAAGGGGAAGAGGGTGTCGAGTGGCGGAGACGATGGTGGCAAGATGTGAGGAAGATCAAGGATACTAAGGCTATAACCTTTCCGATGGTCCACCATTGTCTCTTGCTCCTCCTTGAAGGATTTCCTACTGGACCTGTCCGGTCCTTCATGGCTGCTAACTGTCCCAACTTTACAGATCGGACGAATTTTAGTCTTCAGATAGTTTCCTATGCTAACATTTTTATTTATCTTGTTAGTTTGTTGGGGTTTAGATTACGTTATCGGGTCGCCCCTTCCATTGAACTGCCCCAGATAGACCCCACGCTCATGGTTCTGTCACTGGGCCCTCTCATCAACCGGGCTCTGAGAACTCTATACACGAAGCATGGGTGGTGCTGGCCCGATCCCCCATAGCGCACTTCCTTTCCAGTCTCCATGGAAATTAAGATTGTTTGCCTCAATGTGTGTGGCCTCAACAACACTATTACAAGGCTGGCAGTACTTTCCCTGTTGGAGCATTCTCAGGGTGACATATGCCTACTCCAGGAGACTCATTTACTCCCTAAAGATACACAGAGAATGTACACCAGGAAGGTTCCGCACCAATTTTGGTCTTTGGGGAAAGGGAAGGCCAGGGGTGTGGCTATATTCTTCTCTGAACACTTACCTAGTGCAGCTCTAGGGCTTATTGCTGAGATTAAGGCCTGCCTCCTGGCTTTTGCAATGCAACTAGGGACATTTCACTTCACTCTTGCTTTGATATACTCCCCAAATGAGCAGCAGGAGTCCTTTCTGCTAGATGCCCTAGCCAGCACTCTCCATACCCCTGATGCAGTGTTGGTGGTGGGGGGCTACCTGAACATTGTGATGGACGTGATGCGAGACCGCTCAGCCCTTAGATCTGTATATTCCAGATCTCTCTCCCCTGGGGGGCGAGAATGGCTGGAGGAGTGCAGACTGCATGACGTGTGGCGTTCACAACACCCAGACAACCGTGACTATACCTTTTACTCTCCAGCCCACACAACATATGCCTGCTTAGACCACTTCCTAGCATCCCAGTTGGCGTGGGAGTTCGTGATCGTTTCTACCATTGATTCTTGCTGTCCGACCATGCACACATAACAATGACTCTCCACACCTCCGCCCTCTCCTGGCAAATACCTCCTTTGTGCCTCCGAGAGACATTACAGAAGTCAGGGACAATGGTCTAAGCACTTAAAAAGGCCATAAAAGACTTCCTAGAAATTAACGACACAGGCATCACTGCGCTGATGTCGGTTTGGGAAGCCTTAAAATTGGTGATTGGGGGGCTCCTATTTCAAAATCGGCACACTATAGCAAGTTGAGAAAAACCACGAGGAGTGAGCTGGAGAGGTCCGTGCTAGAGCTAGAATCAATACACAAGCTCACCGGTCCCCCCAGGTTTGGAGGCAGTTGGAGAAAGAGCGGCTGCAACTTAAACGTCTGGAACTTGATAGGGCAGAGCATGCAATGTTATGCCTCAAACATACATTTATGTGGGAAGCGATAGGGGAGGCCACATGCTTGCACATCCGCTCAGTAGCAGACAGTTTGCACGGTCGGTCAAATCGGTGCAGACAGACTTGGGGTCAGTGGTCTCCGATGTACACAGCATTGCGGATGCCTTTCAGGCTGAATATGTGGGGTTGTCTGAATGCAAACCTAGCAGCTTAGCAGACCCTCATTTATACCCAGCAGCAGTACTGATTTCCCCCCTCCCCCGACAGAGTCTGAAAGCCTAGACAAGCCCATTCCCATTGAAGAAGTTATTTCGGTGATCTCTTGCCTAAAGCCCCTGAAGTCGCCCAGCCCAGATGGGTTCAGCGAGACATTTTGCTCGGAGCTCGCCCCAATACGTATTCGCGTATTCAATGCATTCGCTGAGAGGGGCAGCCTACAGAGTTGATGCTTCAAGCTTTGATATCGGCCATCCTGAAAACTGACAAGGACCCCACACAGTGCAGTTCCTAACACCCTTTATTGCTCCGAAACATTGACCTGAAGCTGTTTGCCAGTGTGCTAGCCCATCACCTTAATCCCTAGATGCCTGGCTTCACAGACCCTGACCAGGCGGGATTCATTCGCAATCGTTAATGTGGGGACAATACTAAATGCATTTATGATTTGATTGACAAGGTGCAGCAGTCCTGGGACGAATCTCTATTGCTGGTGGTGGATGCTGAGAAAGCGATTGACAGAGTGCACTGGCCCTATCTCTTCACAACCCTTGAGCACTTTTGTTTGGGCTCACGCTTCCAGAGCTGGATCAAGAGCATTTATAGCTCCCCCATGCGGCGGTCCGAGTGAATTGTGTGAGCTCCTATGGCTTTACTATTGAAAGGGGCACGTGTCAGGGCTGCCCTCTTTTGCCGCTTATTTTTGCTCTATACATGGAGCCCCTAGCACAGCAACTTAGAGATAATCCTAAAGCAGAGGTTATCTGATTTGGTGCTGATCAACACTTTATCAGCCTTTCAGCAGATAACATTATCTTCTCTTTCACCCAACCTCTGATCTCTCCCTACTATTGTTAAGGAGCTCCAGGATTTTTGTGCAGCATGCAGAAATCGCAAATCCTGAAACTCAACATCACACCTAATTCTAAATTTGCCCTACGCTCCCAGTTTGACTTTCAGTGAGTCACAGACGACCTACTCTATCTCTGTGTGGCCATAAGCCAGAGTCTCTCCAAAACTGCGGCTAAAAACTACTCAAAAACTCCTCTCCCTGATCCGTAAAGATCTGATGCAGTGGCAATGCTTGCCACTCTCTTGGCATGGCAGAATTGCAGTTGTAAAAACCCTTCCATTGGCCCCAGCAGCTGGCAGGATCCACACATCCAAAGAGAGATTGAGCGCTTTATCAAAACCTAGGCTGCAGAAACAACTCCCGCAGCATTCTAAATGAGAAGGTGGACTCTCCGTGCCCATTCTGTCCCACTACTACCAGGCAGCACAACTGCGCCATTTGGTGGAGTGGAATCGCCCTCTGATGGAGAGGTACTGGGTCTTCATTGACCAAACAATCATAGGATCACACATCTGGAGGGAAATGTGGTTGACTCGACCCCACAGGGCGTGGGGGCTTTTCTCCTCCCCGTAATGCGCCCATGACTCTAAACCTGGGATAGAGTAGCAAATGCAGTGGCCCTCACCATGTTTCCTTCACCTATGACGCCTGTGTTTGCCAATCCGAAGCACTGGTTGGCAGTCGGGTGTTAGCGCATAGGAAAGTTCTTTGATCACAATGGCCCCATTCCTTTTGACCAATTAAAAACAGATTACACCCTGTGGGAAGGGGACAGATTCACACACATGCAAATGACACATTGGGTGCTTGGCTCCGCTATCTGCCGAGGGTGGGGAGACCAATGACAGCATAAGAGAAGTGGCTGTTCCTCAAGTCAGATAATTGATAACCTATTTCAGAGATTTACCAACACCTTTCGAAGAAAGCGCAAAACTGCAAGTCCCCATGGCAGATCCGTTAGGAAACAGAGTTTGGCCGTGAACTATCTGATAAAGAATGGGAAGACATTTTCTATAGAACACACCACACGGCTAACACTGCAGGACACACCAAGACGGCCCATAAAATCACAACTTATTGGTATTACACTACCTCTCGTATGCAGAAATGGAACGATTAGAGCAATGGCCTATGCTGGCGGTGCTGTGGGAATCCAGTGATGCTGATCCATCTTTTATGGCTTTGCCCGAAGCGTTTGACACTACAATCCACAGATTCCCTGACTACACACTACTAGGGCTCCACAACACACTTACATTCCCATTTCCTTCCGTTAAAGGAAGGCAGATAGTCCTGGCATTAAATTATGTATTGTTGGCTAGCTGGGGTATATATAAAGCTCTCGACCACTGATGGTGGCTGCATCAACTCTAGTCACTACTGGGCATAGAACAACTGTTTATGGCGACCAATGCTGATCCCTCTGTATACACTAAAATATACACCTCCTTTATCACTATCCTCTCCACTTAGTTGAGAGAGCTAAAATGTCCTAATTACCTACAAATCTTGCGACAGCTTCCAGATACGCTGGACGGGGACAAGGAGAGGATGTAAACATGGAGAGACCCGGTCTCATAACTTATTCACAATGTGTGCTCCTCTTTCCCTACAGAAGGCAATTAATTCAGAAGTGGGTGAGGTGGGGGTGAGGGAAGGCTTTGGTTCTTTAATTCCATTTACTTTTTAGGTGTGTTTCAACATTCTCTTGTTTCACTCACCTCACTGCGACAATACCTGCATTAGCTGGTAAATACTAACACTGTTTGAAGGGAGCCGTGCAGGGCTTACTCTACGCTGAAAGAAGCATACATGAGGTATATGTCAATGTTACGCATCCTACCCTGTGACGCCGCCGGCCCATTGTGGGTTGTAGGCTGCATGCTGTGTAACTCCTATCGCCAAAGTGAGCTACTATTTTGATTGTGAAGTTGGAGCAGGCCACTTGATGGGGGATGTTTCTGTATAGGACTGCCCCACACAGCATTCGCTGAGTGCGAAATCTGGACAACACACTTCACTATCACTTATAGATGTTGCACTGGGTGGATTTTGCGGCCGGCCTAATTGGGTTGTAGGCTGCATGCTGTGTATTTGTTTTTCTGCTTACCTTTTCTATAAGAAAGAGATTTGATTCTAAAGAAGTTTGCTGACAAAAAAGTGATTTTCACAGAATACTCATCTTCAAACACTTGGGGGTATATGTATAGGAACTGCCACTGACTAGTATTAGCGTTAGTTAGTGGTAGTTTTCCTAACGTGGCCTATCACCATAAACTATCGCCCTGTTAGCGATGTATTTACAATATGTCGCTACATTACGATAGTAGCAACTAGCAGCGGTGAAGACTGTCGCTAACACTAGCATCAAGGCATTAAAAATATTGACATTAGCGAGAGAAAAATGACAAAAGCCCCATTAGCGGCAAAAGAACTTACGTTAGTCAGCCTAACAGGGCTTTTATTTGCATCTAGAGGCACAAATAGCCTATAAGTCCACCTCCAGTGAAAAATATGAAATAAAACCAATGGAATGCAGAGTGGAGGAGCCAGGGCCCAGTGCAGCACATATCAACCACACCCCAAGCCCTCCAACAGCCAGGATGACCAGCGAGAGTCCCTGGTGAAGAGGAAATGCAGATTCTGGGCTACAGTCATGAAACGATGTGCATCGCTGGGAAAAACCAGTGATGCATCACTTTTCATAGCACTCTCTTTGCAACACCATTGCAGCAAAACCTTGAAAGTAGGGACAGTCCCTGTGGCCTGGAGGTCTCGCTGGGCCAGCATCTGTGATCTGGAGTGGGAAGCAGAGGTGCCATGGAGTTGCTTGGTGGGGGTGGTAGACATTGAGGCGTCAGCGATCACCCTTACCTGGTGGTGAAGTCTATCAGGTCGAAGGGAGACACTTTGCTGACCTTTGTGAGAAGACCGCCTGGTGCACCTTGGATCTGTGAACGGTAGAGGAGCTCCTACGCACCAATGTAGGGAGGTCTTTGTCACATACCAGGCACCACCACTACACCGAAGTGCACGGAGGAGATTACACAGGTTGGACCGTGCCTCTCTGCATCACAGGCCGGAGGATGTTGCGCTGGCCGGACGCTGTGGAGGGTGAACCCCCTGAGTTACACCAAACTTGTGTGGTGGGAGCGCTGCAACTTCACGCCTATGGTGGCCGTGTTGCATCACCTGCATCAGGAGGTTCCACAGCATACTTGGCAGCAACTGCTGTACATAGGCTTGTGAAATCCCACCTGGCTGAGGCTTCTGCTGGCTGAGTCACAGTTTTGGAGAGAGTGCAGCACATTGAGCCCCAGTATAAATGTCCAGGTGAGGAGAAGGTGGGACACTTACCGGAGGAGGTCCGGGGGCGAGTCGGGCCCAGGCTTATTGCCTCTGGGTGACAGACACCGTGACCCGAGCAATCCCTGAACTACGGATGACCTAAATCACCAAGGGCACTGCACAAGACTGGTGGGGGACTCCACAAACTGGCACAAGTCGCTGAGACTGGCCATTGGGAACATTGGGTGCCAGGGGCATTGGGGCTGGTTCTGGCCCAGGCCCTTGGGTCTGCAGCTTGATCTGCCATTACTCGCTGGGGAAATGGGGAACAGGGAATCTGGTCACCACTGTTAGATGGGAAGAGACAACCATGCGGTTCTGCCTAAGCATGGGCGAATTTTGCGAATTTGCGATCCGCGAATTTGCGGATTTGCGAATTCGCGATCCGCAAAATTTGCGAATTTGTGCGAATTTGCAGATTTTAGTTTTTTTGCGTGTTCGCGGGGTTTTTTGCGTGTTCGCGGGGATTTTTGCGTCTTCGCGAGCCGCTTGCATAGCGAAGTTACCCATGCAGTCGTTTATGGGAGCGGGAGAGAGAGATAGATAGATAGATAGATAGATAGATAGATAGATAGATAGATAGATAGATAGATAGATAGATAGATAGTTAGAAAGAGAGAGAAAGAGAGGGAAAGAGAGAGGGAGAGAGAGAACGAGAGAAAGAAAGAGAGGCCGGATCTCTGAAGGGCCAGATTCCTGAGTTGCCCCTACAGAACATACAGCTTTTTATTTTTAGCAAAATGCATATGAAAGTTGTGCTGTAAAGGTCTCTTTTAGTTTAACCCCTCCTGACAACTCAAAATGGGTGTATTTGCCATCCTCTCCCTTCTTCCTGTTTTTTATATCTGTAAGTGCTTCCTGATGAGGTTTAATTCCTTGGACAGGTGCCTCGTTGCCTACTTGTAACTATTCTCTGACCCTGCTTCAAGGGTCAGAGCAGGGTCAAAGAATAGTTGCAAGTAGGCAACGAGGCGCCAGGAAGCAATTAGCAGCAGGTGTCCAAGTTGAAGTTAATTTGTTTGTAACCCTTTTGTAAAAGGTTACAAAGAAATTAGGTTCAACTTTTGCACCTGCTGCTGTAACCCTTGCTTGGCTGAAAATTCGTCCCCGCGGATTCGCGGATTTTACCGCGATTTCGCGAGATTCGCGGATCGCGAAATCGCGGAAAATCCGCAAATTCGCCTGCGAAACGGATTTTACGCCCACCCTTAGTTCTGCCTTTCTTTGCCCCCTGTTAGTCTGCTTTTGGGTGTATGGGGTACTAACCCTTAGTAAACTTCCTCTTCCCACAGCGCTGTGCCATCTGGTTGTTGCTGCTGCTGCCCCCATCTGGTGCTGCTGGTTCCTTTGACCAGGAGGTCAGACTCTGCAGCTTGACTGCCCTCTTTTCTTCTGTTCCTGTTCATATTTCTGCTCTTCTCCATTGCTTTTCTACCTTTGTCTTTTTTTATCTTTGCTTTGTTTGGCTGTGTTTTTCCTGTGCTTTTTTTGCAGTACCTTTTCCCTATCCTCTCCCTCGTTGCTGCTGCAATCCACCATGTCTCCGCCCCCTCCAGTGTCCTTTCCAGCGTTTCTCACCTCCCACCTGTCCAGCTCCCCTGCAGCACTGCTTAATGGTGGATGCACTTCAGCCATGCACAGCGGGTGTGCCAGTCGTGCGCTGAAGGGAAGCCAAAGGCAAGCCCGCCAGGGACCATCCGATCCTGTACAGCGACCAGCACCAGGGACCCTCCCTCTCAGACACTCCACCGCTACGATGCCAGCACTCTCCTTGCCCACAACCTTGGACACCACGCCACCTGCCATCTAGCATCACTGAAGAGTACCCTAGCACCCTGCACCTCCTGCCACATCAGCTCACAAGCACTTACTGCCACCCAGCCGACCAACAGTGCACCTGACCGGCTCAAGTGCATCCTCCTCAATGTGCGGTCCCTCCACAAATATGCCACAGAAATCTGGGACCTCCTCAATGCCGAATCACTTCAAACATCGCCTTCTTCACCGAAACCTGGACCAACCTCTGCTCCGGCCCAGACATCTCCATCACCATCCCCAACAGCGACAAAATCACCCACAAGGACCACCCTGACAATACAGGAGGAGGCATTGCCATCGTCTACAAAAGCACACTCTTACTTACCACGCACTCTAATGACCCAACGGTGACCATGGAATACCTCCACTTTCAGATCCGGACCAAGCACAACACCTTCCTCCATAGCATCCTCTTCTACAGGCCCCCAGGGCGATTAACCCTAATTCATCGATGCCATTGTAAACTCATCGCACCCCAGGCTTTCCAATCCACAAACTACATCCTTGTCAGTGACCTCAAGTTCCACCTGAACAAAACCAGTGACCAGAACAACACCCCCCTCCTGGGGAACATTGCCAACATCGGACTCAAGCAGCTAGTCACTGCACCAACCCACATTCTCGACACATGCTCGAGCCTGTCTTCTCCACCAGAGGAAACTTCAACTACAGCCACACCACAGAACTCTCCTGGACCGACCATCATCGTATATGCTTTCACCATGCCCACCGTACACCACAGCCATCATCGCCCACCCCGTCTCAGCTGGATCAAGGCCAAGGAAGAGCTTCTCGTAAACTCCCTCAGCACCACCACTCACCAATCCATACATACGCCAACACAGGAGCGCTTAACCTCCACAGATGAATCTTCAACTGTTCAGTCACCCTGAAACCCCTCAAGAAAAGACCAGGCTAACAACACTCCAAGAAGGCCAACTGGTTCACTCCCGCCTTTCACTCATCCTGACGTACCTGCAGACGTCTCGAGTGGCGATGGAACCACATCTTCAATCAACTCTGCAACACAGACATTCTTGCACCATGGCACTGGGGTGCCTGCATTGGCACATGGCAGCCATTGTGTGCCATCATGGGGGAAAAGACAGGGGGGCTTAATCTTGAGCCCCTTCCGGCAGCTTTAATGCCACTGGTACATCATTTTCTTGACATATTTGCGGCATGAATCTTGCACCACGTTGTGCTGTATTTACAAAGTGATGAATCTAGGCATATGCATTACCTTGTGAAGCACTGTGCCACATTATACCTGCATCAGGTTCCCATGCAACAAAGACTTGTAGAATTGGCGCAATGAAGTCTCTCAGATTTTACTGCAATAATTCAAAGATGCAACTGCGTCAAAATCTTACACCTGCTGCATGGCAGGCATAAGGGTGACGCAGTGCCATAGGGATAGGCTGGACCCATGCATTGCTGGCGTTGTGTCATGCTTGAAGCACAACTGTAGCAATGAGCTGCCAGATACATCAGGATTCCAGATGTATCTCTCATTGAATGGGACATGGAGCGCCGTACCATGAATACAGTGAATCAATGGTGCTGCAAGGAGGGTGTAGTGAAAATTGTCGCAACATTGTTTTGTCGCAGTGATTCAACAATTTTCATGAATGGGCCCCAGGAATGCGACCTATCTTATTGATAGGGTGCATCCCTGTCCTTTTGTTATGGCGCAGGGCAGCACAGCAATGTTCCCAAACATCTAACATGTGGAGTCAAGTGCTTCCTCCAATTTTAAGACCAGCAATTTTCTGGGCTTAAATCTCTAACTGGACTTGGCAGCAGTTTTGGGGATTATCGGTGTATGGTATTTTCATTGTTAATATCACAAAGTGAGGTTAGCAGCAGTTTTTGCATGGAAATGCCCACCTTGCATCTCATTTTCGTTAAGTCCCACTAACAGAAGTGGCGATCTTAAAAATTCACATTTACCCCAGAAAAGTGCAGCTAACTGCAGTTAGTGGCACTTTGTAAATAAAGGGATAAAAAAGTCACTATAACATCAAAGAAATTGAGGCTACTGCGGTGTTCAGTTCTTGTATATATGCCCCTCGGTGTTTATGTCCCACACAGATGTTACCACCTTAATACTGTCACTACCTTCAAACAAACTGCACTGTCTATAGAACACAACAAAAAAACAAAAAAAAACAAAGGTGATGATGGACGGAGCGTTGACAATACAAACACTCACCCCCAGTCAACTGATCTGGGTTTAATCCATCACCGTTCTTTAGCTCACTCCGCCACCCCAGTTCAGACATGGCCATATGCAAATCAGTCTGACCCTGTGCCTCATGGGAACAGTCCAGCCCGAACTGCCAAGCCATGTCTTCCCTGGACCGGAATCAAGCTTCCCAGGACCGGTTTCTGGCATTACAGCCGTCTTCAGCCGGGCTTGCTTGACTCCAGTGGCAAAGTGAGCAAGGGACTCACGTCTGAGCATACCCTGCCAACTTAGGGCGAACAAAGAAAAACCAAAGGTTATGATGTACGGAGCGTTGACAATACAAACACTCACCCCCAGTCAACGGTAATTTGGCAGGGTATGCTCAGAAACTGGTCCTCGGTGATGGGTTAAACGCAGATCAGTTGACTGAGGGTGAGTGTTTGTATTGTCAATGCTCCGTCCATCATTTCCTTTGGTTTTTATAGAACACAACAGCCTTGTGTCTCGACATCCCAGCAAATGTCTAATGAGTCTTATCATATAAACTGAACACAGCCTGCAATGTATCTAGCTGTGGCAAAAGTGTAGAATTTTTGTTCCAGTGTAAAAAGATGAAATTTTCATGAAATGTACTCGTATGACTCAAATTATGCTAGGGTTGTTATCTTTATAAATGACAAAGAGAGCAGAGGATGTAGCCTTACAGCTAGAGAGATCGGCATCGAAGTTGGGGAACCGGGTTTGAGTCTCGGCAACGATGTTCAACATCCTGCGATTCAGGGCAATTAACTTAATCTCTCCTTGCCTAACAAAAATTAATATGTCCATCTGTAACGAAACTCGTGCTCATTCAAAGCGCTCCGATACCCATCTTCAAGGGTGTAGTTCACGCTATATAAAACTCTAAAAAAAGACAATTTGCCCAAAGGAGCCTAAGTGTAGGCTGTACTTCTTTTTAGAACTCACCTAGAGGTATACTTCAAGATTCCTGGTTGTCAGTGTTAAAATTACACATGAGGTAGATCCTCGCCTGCAAAGGTCATGCCAGCTACCTTCTTAAATTTTTTTCTAAAGCCAAGAGATATATACCACAATACTGAGGTAAAAATATTGTCCAGTCAAAATATTGAATCCAGAAAATCGAATACTACTACGTCAATAAAGTAAGCATATAGTTAAGAATAGATTTAGTATTCTTAACCCACACCTATGTACCATGAAGATGGAAATATTGTCCAGCCATCTAGATCTGAAGCTAGGAATACTAAGGGGGATATGTTCAAGGAAGTGGCGGAGTGAGGCGTTAGCCTTCATGCCACTTCAGAAACACAAGGCTGCACCATATTTACAACAATATGGGGCAACCCTGCATTTCCCCCAGCGCTGGCACTACACTTAGCAGTGTAGCGCCAACGCAGGCACCCTTTAAATGCCATGTTGTCACTTCCATGTGTGCTGCTTAATGCAGCACACTTTGAAGTCACAAAATGGCATTTTTAAAAAAGATTGTTTATGTACAGAAGGGGGACCTCCCTGTACATAAACTATACAAGTACAAGGCATTTTGCTTTTTCCATGTGTGCTGCGCAAGGCAGCACACATAGAAAAAGCAAAAAATAATACATTCCTCCTCGTTTTGCCAAGTTAAGACAAGGTTTTCCTTGGTCTTAATTTTTTGGCGCTGCCTCCTATTCACGCTGCCCTTGTAAATAGGGGGCAGCATCAAAACCAATGGGTGTTGTGGTGGAACGCCCACCACAACTCCCACTGCCAACCCCTTTCACGCCAAGCATAATGTGAAAGAACGCCTTATTTAACAAGGTAGCTTTAGGCCACTTAACTTGTAAATAAGACAAAGCAGCTATTGCCACCACAACGTCGTAAAAAATGACGTTGGTGTGGCAATAGGGGCTTGTACATATGCCTCTAGGTGTATCTTAACCTACATACATTTTTCTTCATGATATAGTGGTGATCGATATTCTTAGAAATTATTTTCTAAGTGCAGACAGTGGTCCCAGAGACCACTGCCTGCGCTTAACAAAATGAATCTGAAGAGTTTCATTTTTCTTTTTTAAATGCATCCCGTTTTCCTTTAAGGAAAACGGGCTGCATTATTAAAAAAAAAACTTGCTTTATAAATAAGCAGTCCCAGACATGGTGGTCTGCTGAGCACAGCAGGCCACCATCCCTGGGCGGGCTGTCATTCCCAATGGGCTTGCAAATTGCGAGAGGCTAATTAATATTAAAGAGCCTCGCAAGTTGTTACCCCATTGGGAATCGCAAAACAGTGTAATAACACTGTTGTACATGCATAATATCGCCTCACAAATTGCGAACCGCAAAAGACTCGCAATTTGCAAAGGTGCTATTTTGCAAGTCGTATATCTGATCCCAACGGCAGGTACGCATTTGCTAAATTACGTTTCAGAGACAACTCCCTATACATGCGGTCCAGCTGGAATGTATGCTCCTATTGTAACTTATAGGAATGCGACCAAAGAGTGGTGGGTCGCATCCTGATTAGTCGGTCAGGACCACTGACCGACGGTGTCATTTGGTCCCATGACTGAGACGATGTCGGGCAGAGGAAACTTCGCCCGACATCATAACAGGGCCCTATTTTGGGAATTTTGCTCTGCTAAGCCTTTGGGCCCTAAAGATCCAATGAGTCCTCTCAATGGATTACTGCTGAAAGGCCTGCTCTCAGCACTGTGTGTGAAGCTATCTCGTGTTCCGCCTCAAAGCAAGAGCTGACTTCCATTCCATCACCAAAATCCATTCCAGTCCTGCAACATTGACACTGGCACCACTGCCGCTGCAGACAACCTCATTTCTATTGTCCAAATTAATTTGAGCCCTATCAAAGTTACATCTCTACGCCATACTGATGCTGTCAGGGCAGTTCATTCTAACTCATGTAGTACCATGCCTTTGTCTCTCAGCCACACCAAAGTTCTCCAACAACCTCGCCGTTCAGACTCTGATCAGGGCTATCCAGCTTTTGGGGATGAAAATGGTGATGAAGGCCACATGATGCTGATGACAATTTATATCTAGATTTACAAGATCCCAGTGGGTTGAACACTTCCCTGGACTCCAGGTTATGTTCTTCCTCTTGGACCTCAAACAGAAGAGACTGCCACCTTTGCTGTGCTTATGAAACATGCAACAGAGGATTGAGAGTTGCAGCATAGGATTGGGACTTACAGCTCCCAATTATGGAAGCCAAAACGAGCGTACTGACCGGAGTTTTCTAACCAGGACAACCTTTGTTGCAGCCATTACTTCCATTTGATGAGGCTCTACCTAACACCCTTGTGAGCACCTGGTCCAAGAAATCCTTCTTTGAACAGCAGATTGTTGGATAGTGACACCACTGCCTGAGACCAGGTGACTCTGACGTTTGGCACCCCTAAAGGATAGTTGTCAGCCCTTTGGGTCTTTTTACATTCACTGGACCAACTGCCATTATTCAAGTCACCTATGTGATGAGGATACTACATGGTATGACTCATTTTTTCCCTCTCAAACTCTTTGTGATGCCACAGTGGGACCTTAATTTGGCCCTTGCTTACCTCATGTACACAACTTTCTAATCCATGCACAGCTGCACACCGTGTCTCCTGACTGTTTCTGGTTGTTGTGACTGTGGTTCATCCCGTGATCAAAGCCAAGCACTCTTGTTGCAGCCACTTTATGCTGTTTCTTTCACAAAGCTTTACTGTGGACCAAGGCGGCCTTTTTGCCTTAGGTTTTTACTGCTTTTTTACATTAGACAATCCATCATTCTTCCAATGTTCTTTGCCCCACCTAACCACTCCAAGATGGAGAAGAGGCTACATTGGCTGGAACCTAAAAGAGCTTTAATCTTTTACACCCATTGCATCAAAGACAGTCAGATGGACAATCAGTTCTTGACAGGGTTCAATGGAGCAAAAAAGGCAAGGTAGAGCAGAAAAGGAATTTGTCAAGTTGGATAGTGCTTTGCACCAAGTACTGCTACACACTGGCCAGAAAGCAGCCAATTGAGGACATGAGTGCTCATTTCACCCAGGCTAGGAATGGTACCACTGTGCTGGTACGCGGAGTGCTGTACTAGACATTTGTAAGGGTGTGACATGGCTATCAATATACATTAACAAAGTTCTACTGCCTTGACTGCCAGGACCACAGGTGAGGACATTTTGATTGTTTGGTCCTGCAGTACTTTTTGTCCGAGCCATTCCTCAGAACTTCCACCTTGTGAGTTACTTCTCTGGTATCTATTCTAAAAGTGTGGAATTTGTGGTTAGAAGTATCCATCAGAAGCGCAATCTACTTATCTTAGGTAACTCTCTTTCTGGCTGATACTCTAACCACAGATTCCTTACCGCACTTCCTCCTGCCCATTCAGTGGAATATTCTCCTTTTCAATTTAAAAATGTCATAATCTAGGGATCTTCAGACTGGTATTGTGAATTTTTGTTTGGCTCCATGTCTGTGGTTGCAGACAGAGTCAAGAAAGTAACTAACATCAGAGCGCAAGGGCGGTGCTTGAATAGAGCTCCATTCATCGCTTCTGGGCAGATTAAAGTTGGTGCAGAGCTACACAATGCCACCTACTGGTGCACAGGAGCAATGCTATTTAAAGCTGGTGGATTCATCAGGCACCTGGGAATATTCCAAAGGTAAGGAATGTGGTATTATATAGAATATCCACCAGAAAGAGCATTACAAGAGGTAACTAACTTGTTCTTTTAGATATGTGGATCAAATGGTCTCAATGCACATTCCAAAGGTGGTTGCTTTTAATTTTAGGTCCAGCATTACAATATCACCATCTCCAACCACTACAACAACCAATACATATGAAATATGCAGAGCCTGGGTGTATTTACTACAATCCACTGATGTTTTGTCTCACAAAAAATAAAAGCAAAGCATTAAGGTTTGATCTAAAATGTGAGAGAGAATTAGATACCCATGTACTAAATTGGCCAATGTGAAACCAGGAAACCTTGCATCAATTCCAGCTTCCTTTCGAGCACATTGGGGCATATTCTAAAGGAGCTATTGCGCAGTTAACAGTACTTTATCGCAGCCAAAGTTGCAATAAATTTGTCTCCCCATTCACAAGCTGGTGCTAACAGCCCATAGCACCAGTTTACCTGCAATAGCAGCCACAAAAAACATCGCCACAGATGACCCCTGCAACTATCACTAATGAGATGCAGAGTAGGTGTTCCCAAGCAAAAAGCTGCAACAGCACCACTCCGCAACATTCTCGACTACCAGCCATATCAGTGATAAGATCCCAAAACAGGCGATAAGGCGCGTTAGCAGCAGAAAACTAACACCTGCTCTGACCTGATGTAAAGTTGGACCACAGCCTGCACCAGAAAAGGGAGCCAAGCCCAGAGCCACACCTGAAGAACAAAAGATGCCAAGGAGCCACTTAACATGCAGCGCGGAGCCCCAAGAGGCCCACAACACCCACTGCTACCAGCCCCAGGACCACCCACCACCCCCCCCGATAACCCCACCGCCCGACCAACACCGAGGCAGCGCAGCCAATGTCAGCGATCCTCCCAAAATGCACCAACCTCACAAACCCAACACCAGGCAATGCCATAGCCCACCACATCAAAAAACAAAGGGAGGTGCCAGTACTGATAACATTTACAAAATTTATCTTTACATCAAAAGAGAGGGTGTACACTACCTATTTGTATTATTCCTTAATGAATGGTGTAAAATTTAAAAAATCCATGGGAATGTACGATTTTTAAACAATTGTACTTAACTATTGTATAATTGATGCAGATCCAGTTTGTATTTTCTTTTTATTGTAGCAGCAGTATGTGGTATGTTTGATTCAGGTTTGAATGCGGTGAATGCCCTTTGAATGTGACATGATTGAGGTTTTGGAATGTTTGAAGTGTCTATTTGAATGTAGTTTGATGTGTCCGTAATTGTCCTAATTTTTCGAATGCTTCTCTCTTTTGATGTAAAGATAAATTTTGTAACAATTGTTGAATTTCTATAAAATAAAATTGCGACTAAGTAGCAATACCCTATCTTGAATTAATTTTCTTGATGTGGATGATGAGTTCTAGCATTAAATAAATGTTATCAGTACTGGCACCTCCCTTTGTTTTTTGATATATAGGCTCAGCCTTGCTGATTAGAGCCAACCCCACTTTGTTTCTACATAGCCCACCACAGGCACAAAAGATCAACCACCTCAGCATCCTGACCACCATTGCACACAGGCTGACGGTACCAACATAGCGGACACCCAACATCCCACCCCAGACCAAGTTGCTGGCCGTAATGCACCTGTTGGCCACTGGTACCCTCCAACAAACATCCGCACAAGTCGGAGGAGTCACTCAACCAGGTCAATCTAAGTCCCTCACAACGGTCATGGATGACACCATCAGCTTGGTACCCAACTATCTACACTCCCCCCGCACTGTGAAGGGACAGCTGAAGACCAAGCAAGGCGTTAACGCCACAGCTATCCTCTCATAAGTGTCAGGGGGCATTTGCTGCAAAAATGTCCTACTTGTGCCCCCTGGCAACACTACACACAATAAGTGCAAAGGAATGTGCACGTATCCCACCAATGTCCAGGCAATATTGGACCAACGGGGTATCCTCGCCATTGTCGCCGCCAACTCCCCAGGCAGTGTGCATAAGCCTTACACCTGCTGACAGTCCATCATCAGCGTGCGCTACCAGGATGGCACCCAAGGAAATGCATAGTTCGTTGGCCAATACCAAATGAACCCACCACACACCTCAACTTTACAATCATGCAACTCACAACACAGAAAATTCACACGTCACAAGCTCACATACCATATGCACACCCACCAGACATGACAGAACTTACTGTGGGAACCTGGGCCAGCCATGTACATTAGCAATCAACGGCATTACACCTCAGCCACACAATAGGAGGATGTGGGAAGAGGTGGGGACCAGACATGTGCGAAGGAGGCAAGTGACCCAGGAATGAGAATGTACACAATGCCAAATGTGACGTGGATGTGATGGTCACACTGCAATATGCCGAACACACACATATCCATGTCGACACACACCTTTGGTGTATGGAGTGTACTGGACAGTGGACGCAACCATGTCACCCCAGCCAGTGGGAAGGAACGCAGAAATGTAGCTTGTTACGTCCCCCCGTGAGTGTGAGCAGAGTGGGCTGGCCTGACGTATGCCAGGCTACAGTAGGGGGTGTGAATAAAAGGCACGTAACTCTGGGCGTGGTCCTCATCCAGAATGCCCAATGTCTCTGCCAGGGTGGCGCCTCTCACCCCGCCACAAGGCGGTCACCATGAGAGGAGTTGCCAGCGATACAGTGCGTCTGCTGCACCCTGGGACGCTTGTCCCCGAACAAGTTGTACCCACACCTGAGCACCCAGGCCTCAATGCCCACCTGCTGACACCGGTGTGTGTTTAAGAGGGCCCACCACATGCCGGTGCAAGCTCCAGGCCCGAGGCCCGTGACCCTGGCAACCTGCTACAACCATCACATCCTCATGTAGCTGATACTGAATTGGTCCTGGCAATGAGGCTGTCGCCTTCCACTCCACCATTTGCTGCTTCCGGATAAGATCAAACCTTCCGCATCATGCCCTGGAGGACACCTCCCACTGTGCCCCGCAACTCTCCACCACATTCCCCTTTGACATAGATGAGGACCTGCCCAGTCGGCGTGGCCCTACCTCAGTGCACCGCAAGTCATCGTCCAGTGGCAGGGTGCCTGTGCTGGCCGCTGTGCATCTGGGGCCACTAACTCTGTGCTGGTCAGATCCAGGACATCTTCTTCCGAGATTTTGGATGGCCTCTGAGGCGATGGCCTTAGGGTCATCAACGCAATGTGTCTTTGGCCCTGCACTGTCCGCTGCCCCCGGCCTCAACTGCAGACAACCAGGGCTCACACATAAAATTGAGTCCTGACAGGCCTGGACGTCGCATCACCACAAGAAGCACACACCACCATCGCCAAGACCACCCTCCAACCGCCAACAGCCAGAGTCGAAACAGTGGTACTGGAAGACTGACGGAGTTGCTCGCACCTGTTGTGAACGCCGTCTTCTGCCTGATCCCCTGCTTAGCACTCAAGGTGCCACTGACTCAGTGCACTGCAACCCATGGACCTTTACTGATTGTTTTTTTGTGCTGTGTAGAGGTTGTGCAGCAATGTCACCTCAAGCAGTGTGGGAGACCTGGGACATTGTTGAGGGCGATGATGCAGGTCTAACACACCCCACTGCATCTGCATCAGGAATATCTTGAAGGGACACAATCCTAGAATTTTTCTTCACATGAGCGGGCTCAGCTGTAGTGCCCCAACCTCAGTGCACTAATACTCACGGACACTTCTGTTTGCATATTGGACTTGCTCTGGCTACCTCCATGTTGCTCAGCAGTTGACCCTGTTATGCTGGTTTTATCTGTTTCCGTCCTGATGGTGTTCACTGTTCAAGTTGTTGCCAGCACCAAAAACTCTGTGTGGGCTGACTTACACTCACCTCGCACACATCCAGCACAGGCGTCACTGTACATGTGGCCCTGCCAACAAAGGTGCGGGGCGCAGATGCCCATGGCCAGTTCAACATATTATTTGCATGTGTCCCTGTGGTCTTGTATGCATGAAGGCCCTGGGCCCTACAACATTGCATTGTGCTCTGTACAGTGGGTGCAGACATGTCACCGCAGGCAGGGGATTGGAGTTTGGACATGTAGCTTTGTCGTCATCCACTCAGCTCATAATGGGAGTGGCCTGGGCCATCGTACACAGAGCCAACGTGGGTGTGTGACTGCTATTTGCCTGCCCCTGGGTGTGGTTCTGTACTGTGAATGTGCATCTGCATGTGTGTTTTTGGCAGTGTGGGTCTCCTTTGTGGGGTTTAGGTGGGCCCTGAAGGATAAAAGACACCAACGTATGTGATCTAGTTCGCCTTCCATGGGTTCTGACCCCACCCACACCTGTTCGGCCACCTCCTTTTGGCATGCTGACATCTGGCAATGGGGTGCCATGTGTGGGTGGGTGAAGTGTTGTGCGCCAGCTGTTCTTGCGGGTGCTTCCTGCTGTGTGGTCTGTTGAAGGGTCTGTGTTCTCCTCTAAGTAGTTTGGCTGCCCGAGTCCTGGTGGTGGGTTGCGTGAGATGTCCATGGACTGTTGTAAGGCGTCAGTGTTGATTTTAACAATGAAATTTGATGCGCTATCTGGAGACTATCGCATGATACCACCGTGTTGAAAATGCTTGGTTAACATGGTTTAATTTTCCCACGATAGACTGTGATATTGGGAGTTGCGTTAAGTAACTTTTGCGATGGTTATCACGCATTTCTGAGAATATGCCCCACAGTGTGATAGTAGGCAATTAATTATTTCACAGTGGTTCCTTTTCTCTCATCCTCATATGAGAGCACTTTGAGATACATCTGTTTTGGGTGTGCGCTGCACAAACCTCAATGATGGTAGTGTTGTTCTAACTATAGTCACGCCCTAGCCCACCTATGGAGGCAAAAGACAGATGGTTTTCCTCTTGATTCACTAGTAGCATCGTTGTAAGGGCAGTGTTGGTGGGGACATGAATGTTAATAAGTTTGTGATTGCAATCTGTCACTTCTACTAATTTGACATTCGATGCAATTGCATCTTTTAAAATGTTAAACAGAAATGCATAAAGTGAAATGTGTAGCAAAGAGCACATTATACAGAAATATAATGTTTGGAATTTTGATGAGTCTTTGTTACACATGTAATGGAATCTCTGAGCCCAACAAAAGCAGACATCTCCACCAGATCTTCACCTCCCAAAGCCCTAAAAGTCAAGCAGGAGGCAGGAACCCTCGGAAATGGAAAAACAACTTGTTTTGACATTCTCTTTAAAACCATTTTTGTCATAGTTTATTTTTAAAACCACTGAAGTGCTTCAGACAGGACATGGGGCTGGCCCATCTCAAGCAAAAATGCCGGTCCCTAGCCGTAGTGATACTGGGCACACCCTGCCATCCAACTGGGAAAATGCCTGATACCTCGGAGCGCCTGCTCAGGCTTAAGCCCAGCAATAGTTCACTACCTAACTCATTTTGCATGCAAGGTTATTGCTCTAAGGGATTAAGGTAAAGGGCTGGGAGTTACAACTGTCAATGTTACAACTGTCGCTATCTGGGAAACAAAAAATCATTCCAATATGTGAGGCTCCAAAAAATTCAATATTGCCCACTGTCACAGAACAGGGTAGAAAAATGTTACTAATTGCCACAATATTTGTCAGAAAACATAAGTGGGATGTTAGAGGTCTTTCAATAGACTGGCTTCCTCTAATATGAGAAATCTTCAAACCAGGTTTCGTTTGTGTACTCCAGCATTTTACTGCTACTACGTTTACTGTTTTGCAATCTTGCACAATTCTAATGCATGTACTTGTAATCTTGGCCCAAAAGAATATTGTTGGACCTGGTGTGCCTGGTGTGGTTTCGACTCACTTTTTGCCTTCTGACCTCCTGTTTTGCTAACTTCAATTTTTTCTTGCTTTAGGATTCTGGGCACTTTACCACTGCTAACCAGTGCTAAAGTGCATAGGCTCTGTACTAAAAATATGGTAACATTGGCTTATCCACAATAGGCATATTTTTGATTACGTAATAGTCCCACGTAAGGTGCACTATATGTGCCCAGGGCCTGTAAAGTGAATGCTACTAGCTGGTCTACAGCAATGATTGTGCCACCCACTCCGCATCCCTTTAAACATGGCTCAGGCCTGCTACCGCAGAGCCTATGTGTGCAGTTTTATACTGCTATTTCGACCTGGCAAGTTAACCTTCTTGTCAGGCCCAAACCTTCCTTTTTATTACAAATATGTCACCCCTAAGGTATGCTCTAGGCAGCCCTATGGGAAGAGTGCAGCGTATTTAAAATGTAGGACATGAACATTTGAGTTATACATGTACTAGTAGTCAAAAAATGCTAAATTAGTTTTTCACTACTGCAATACCTTTCTCTCCCATAGGTTAACATTGGGATTGCCTTAAAACATAGTTACATGTAATTTCCAATAGGGAAAAGGTAGAGATTGGAGTTTGGTGTCTCTGGACTCACAATTCTAAATCACAACTTATGGTGAAGTCGAATCTTAAATTGTAAGCCATAAAATGACACTTTTAGAAAGTTTGCTTTTTTTACTGTAACCATGTTGTGCCTCTGCCTGTCTCTGAATACATGTCTGGGTTGAGTGACAACTGGCCTTTGTCCATTTTCTCTAGGCAGTCACGCAAAGGGAGCTGGGGTGTGACATTTGAATCCTGATGGCCCATCACCAGGCTGATGGGCCTTCGTGAGGTAGGTTTGGAGGGTGGAACTGGTACTTGCACTTGTGCCTCTCCCTAAACAAAGAGCTGCCTACCCCCTACCCCTGTAGTGATTCTGGAACCAGGTTAGGGAAGGCAGGGGTCTTTGAAGTCCCCCTAATGTCGAAGGCACATTTGGGTATAAGTACTGGATCCCTAAAATCACCAAAGCAGAACTTTGCTAATCCAAGAACTTGCTGCCTGGAAGAAGGGCTGCTATGCTGCATGTAGGACTGCCCCTTTGCTACCTGCATTGGTTGTTTTGGCCTTCTGCCTACTGATTGCTGTGCTGTAGGAGGGACTGCCACTTTTCTACCTGCTCTCATGTGTTTGCCTGCTCCCTGCTGCTTCTTGCCTGGGAGTGAGAAGGACTAGACCTGTTCTGTACATCCTTGAACCCAAGTGCCTCCTGTTCGCTAATGTCTCAGGGTCATAAAAGTCTTCTTGCAACTCTGGTGGTGTTCTAGACTCTGCCATCTGTATGTCCTACCCTTGCTTGCGGTGTCCCCTCCAGTCCTGGCCCTCAGAAGTGGGTTCTGCAGCTATTTTCTGCAAGAAATGATGCAGTGACCCCTTTGCACAGATTGGAACTGATCCAGTGCCCTCTGGCACCAACACAGTGCCGCTTAGACAACAACATAATTCCAAACTGCGAGGTTCGACAACAACGCAGTACTTGTCCTAAGACACAGCTGCAAGGGTCAACTTCGTTACATCGACCTGACTGCGTGAATCGGAATCTTTTAGAGGTATTGACTTCTAATCACTGCTTTGAGATTTAATTTATGGAAACTAGTATCATGACTTCTACTTATAGGATTCTTGTCATGTTGGTCTTTGTTCAATCTAATAAATATTGTCTGTTTTTCTAAACTGATGTTGAGTCTTTTTTTGATATTTTCACCCTGTTACTGTAAGTTAAGTGCTGCACAAATACTTAACACATTGCCTCTTAAGTTAAGCCTGACTGCTCTGTGCCAAGCTTATAGAGAAGGAGCACAGGTTAATTTAGGTAGTATATCTGACTTACGCTGACTAGGATTGTGGCTCCTGCTTGGACTGGGTTTATACTCTGCCAACCAGAATCCTCAATTTCTAACAAAGATGAATTGCACTTTCTTTTTATATGCCAATTTTTATTTTAACCTGAGAAAATGTTGACTTAAATCTTTAGTAATAAAGTCTAGAGCCCTGATTTAGAAGGAAGGCTGTCAGCATTATTAAATGTTGCTGATTTGTGGAGGGATTAGATTTAAAAAACAGAAGACATTGTTAACACGTACACAGTGGCACATATGTCCTGCTCAGTTCTGAAAAATAAAATCTGTCTTTGTGTATAATTAAGTGGGCTATATCTCCTCCAAAGAGAGGTTAGACATTGGCTTGAATATATGTGTCCATAGAAATTGCTGTATAAGTTTATCTTTCTAAAATGCTTACGTTAGCGACAGTCTATCATTTGAGGTACTCTAACGTGCACTTTTAATCTATACATAATTTATGTTTTACAGATTCGATTATTGGTGGAGTTGTTGTGGCCTCTTTTTCTGTTTTTCATACTTGTCTGGGTTCGATCAACAAATCCACCGGTCAATCAAGAACAATGTAAGTTCCTCAAAGTTCCTTAAAGCCTTTTGCATTGTTTACAGAAAAAGTGTTAATACATAGATCAGTGTATGGATACATTAATTTGTAATTTCCAATAACATATTCAGTGAAAAGAAAGAGAAAAGAATGAATAAAGTAAATCAGCACCTACTGATCATCAACAGTATAGTCATACCTAAACAATGCTGTCCACATTGTGATAGTGAATAAATAAAAACAATAATCTGAAATAATGAAATAAAAAATGTCTGATGAAGGAAAACAGGTTCTTGATATGATGTAAAAACGTGTTAGTCATGTTTGCCGTTAACTAAAACTGCAAACTAAATCCTGACTGCCATCCACCTAGACACCCATATTTCTTTAAAACTCACCAATACACTCACATAATAACATCTTTTACCTTCACATACATTAAGATATATTCGAACCAAGAAAACAAAAGTTGATTTTCCTTGAAATAGTATAGATTCTGATGTACTAAAAACTTTACGAAATTAATATCTTTCTTCAGAATATATTTTGGACATATATACATTTAAATATTTGATTGTTTTTGTTTCCTCTTTACCAAGACAAGCCGGTTCTCTGGTTTGATGTCTGTGCACTGCTCCCCCACCAAATTTTATCAAACGCCTAAATCTGAGAAATTAAGTTTAATCTTTGAAGTTGGGTTAGAGTAAGTTATGATGGGACGCATGAGGATAGTTGGGCATAACTATTAAAAATGTATTTACAAAATACAATTTTTTTTATATGAGACATATCCAATTCCCAGGATTTCGCTCTTACTTTTTTATTTTAAACACCCCAGAGCTGGGATGTATTCCAGCCAATTTCTGCCCAAGGACCCATGTCACATTTTTAATAATTTCAAGAAATATATCCAGTGTAGAGAACACTTGACCTGCAGGGGAGTCAAATATTCCTCCTTGGTTACCCTTTTCAACATTATCATAATTAAAGATGATGGTCTCCACTGCAAAAATGTGTTGAGAAGCCTGCAAAACACCCATATCTCATAGATTTAGACTTAAATGTGGCCCACTGAATTCAGTGGGGGCATCTTCAACTGCAGAGGCCAGTGTTACGCATATTTTTCTTACCGGCCCAATGTCAAACTATTTATAGTTGCATATATTTCAGATACATTCAACAGTTTATTGGGTAACTAGTGAATAACCATACACTCCTCCCCTTCAGCAAAAAGAGTGTCACAGATGTAATTCAAGGGCAAAAATGATTCCAACACTATTGGCATCTTAACAATCAAAGCCGGCCCATTGTGAACAAATACAAATATTTGGGATGCTGGCCAGATGACAAGGGAGGTCATCTAATACATTTAAATTAATTAAAATTAAAACTAGCCTCGTCGTCATGCACCTTTCAAACAAATCACAAGAATGCAAAAAAAAAAAATATTTTGAATGCTGTTTAAAATACTTTCTGCCTAACTAGTGCCAACATTGTCATACCGGTCAGAGGCCTTCCTGGGAACACTACGGGCCTTTTAAACAACTCACAGAGTGCAGTTTTCAGAACTCTATTTAAATTACTGTGTAATACCTTGCCAGCTCACATCAGGATGGAATTTGCATTTAGGGCCCAACTGATCATACAGAAGACCTGTATAATAAAATATCTGCACTCTACAAGGATAGCATTGCATGGGTCACTGAAAAATCTTATTTAGCTTGAAATTTCGAGCCCCCAACAGCGCACGCCATTCAAATGTTTGGACACACGCCATCTTTGAAGCACTGTGGCAAACAGGCTCCGCAGAGCTGTGGAAGTTAAAACTACTGCACCCACTGTCCAAACAGCTCTGAACAAAATCCTTTGATTCTGATTACAAGGCATTTGCCAAAAGAGAACACGCTCACCTGGTCCTCATCGGTTATGATAGAAAAGGTCCCTAAAAATAGATCATGGAACCATTTTCACCCTATTACAAAACAAAATACCTGCTGCTCCGGGTGGGTTCCTTTTTGTCACTAGACTTATCTCCTCCATGAACAGCGCAAATTGAGTCTAAAACATGCCGATTATGTGGACTATTTCAGGAATCAATAAACCACCTGCTCTGCATATGCCTCAGCCTCCTCCTTTAAGATCGCAGAAGACTTCATTGGCACCTGTGGACTGATGAGGTGTTATGGACATTACCATCTGAAGTCAGCCACTTATTGAATAATGTGTAGCCTCAAGTGACTACCAAATGTATAAAATTATCAGGTATTACAGACAAACAACTAAGAAATAATCCAGAATCACAAAAAGAAGTAGCGGCTTAATCTCAAACCTCCTTAGTACTAAAGATAACTCCTACATAGGCGAGAAACATGTGAGATATTTCCTATTTCTACTCAGAGTACCAATTTTTATTAATGCAGCGTGGACAGAAATAGCAAGCTTTTACATGTTCCAATCGTGAAGATTGTTACTACTTGTAGTTTAATATCACACAGCCGTAATTTTACCCAATGACCACTTTATTAGGTCCTAAGCTGCTTATCAAAATGCATTTTAAATTATTAACAGTACCACCATTGATTGAAACTGTATGAAGGTGTCTGGTTTTCCTGACTAACTGTCTACATCGCTGTAAATATCATTATCATTATTTTAGTTTTACCTTGTATTCGCACACTTTGAGAGACATGACTGTCTAAATAAAGTACTTGAATTTGAATTTGATGATCATATTCTTCAAGTGCCCATTGTTTACATGTTCTGCACCACATCATAGCTCAAGTAATAGTCCAGAGAAGAAAAATGTCAGCTTACCATGATGAAGCACACTTTGATTGATATCTTGTATTGGTCCTAGATACATCAATCATTAAAAATATGGACCATTTTGAGTAGGGTGCAATACCGTCAGGACTACTACGATTATGCAGCAGAGAAAGACCAAATATTGTTGCAGGACTGACTAAATTATGTGGCCAGAAAAGGCTAATTATAAGGCATATTAAAATACATTTTCCGAAAGTATTACTTTATTATTTTTACACATACTAACACTGATAAAACAAAGCTTTCACCTCCTTAGTACTAGTTTAATACCAAAATACAGTAATGATCAACGTAAAAGGTATCCGTTAACCTTTGTGAAGGACCTTCCACTACGTGGCAACACGAGTTGCTGCAATTTTATTAACTTTTAAACTGTTTGATCTGAAAACAAAAATGTTGTTAGTTATAATCTGCAGAATATGCACCAAATGATGGATTATGTGGGAAATGAAGCAAATAAATAATTATGCAGAAAATGTTGCAGTTACAAAATCACTTAATGCCTGTAGCTTTGAGTGTAATTTTTTTATAGAGAAAGAATATATTTAGGGCCATATGTAGGTAATTGCCAAATACCGAATTCTTAATACCGAATTTTATCGATTCGGTATTAAGAATTTATTATTTGTGATGTAGGTAAATATTCGGTAAAAAATACTGAATCGTTAATATTCCTTATTACAGATTCGGTAATACCTATTCGTAATAAGGAATACCTACCCATTCATTCCTATGGGTTTGGAGGCCCATAGGAATGAATGTGAAGACATTCGGTATTACCGATTTGGTATTACCGAATCGGTAATACCTGGAGGTATTTCAAGGGTGCCAGGGTGTCCAAAGGACACCTTGTTGCACCCCTGAAATGTGCATGTGTGCACATGTGACACACTTGCATGCCATAATGGTGAAATTTACTGAATTTCACCCTTACCGACCGGTATTTGGGACACCTACATCGGGCCCATAGTCTCTTAATTGACCTCCTTACACCATAAAGCAGAAGTCTGCAATTTGTGGGGCGAGACGCCCAGGGGGGCAGTGGAGTGCTGGGAATGAGGTTGCACATTTCCAGGCCTCAAATTCTTCCTGGAATCCAAAACATGTGCTCTTCCTTTTGGAAAAAGACAACTTTTCGGGACGCTTCATACTGATCATTAATGTGCTTCAGCTGAAGGTAATTGAGACTCCTGTGCTGTGAAAAGAAGAGGCCGGGCAGGCAGGTACAACAATCCTTTGTCCCAGAGTGCCTGTTTGCCTGAATGAAAATCAAATTTGTGAGTTAATCTGCACATTTAAAGGGTGCTTGGGAGCGGTTCTAGCCTTAATTGCTCGAATCATTCCCAGTATTGTGATGGCTTTGTTTTTTTTGAGTGGTATTACGAAGAGTTAACAACTGGGTTGTGAAGTGCATGCTTTTAATTGTATTTACAGAGCACATAGTACCCCTAAGAAGGTGTTGAAGAAACAGCTATGCCAAAAAAATTTTTTTTTTTAAATTGCATTACTTATGGTCAGGTATTACTAAAATTTACATTTTGGAAGCTCCATTTTGTCCTAAAACTATTTGCACATTTTATAACAGTCTATCTTATGTGTGTAATGCAAGTATAAAATAATGACTTATACATTTACTATGCTTGCTGTCACAGGCTGTGATGTTGTAGCACTAAAATTACACAAGTCACTGTTCTCCACTGCACCAACCAAATTTAATTCTGTGGCTCTCTGGTTGCACACAAATCTCGGCAGAGCATTAACTAATAGAGGTTTCATAATGTACTACAGTGCATTTCCCACTGAGTAACAATCTTTTTAAAATATAGTTTTCATATCAGCTACCCATTAATTTATATGCACCTACCTGATGGTGAAAGACCTAAAAAAGTAACAAAATATTTTGGGGCTTATTTTTAAGATGCATGTGCCACCGAAGCATAATTTTCTCGAAACTCCAGCGGCACAAGCATCTTAAAAATCAGCCCCCCAAAAGTTATATGTTGATTCAGCACATGACAAGCCGTAAATTGCTTCTCACCTTAAGTATCTGGTTCTGCGTACAGATGTTTGAATACAGCCGGGGGGTTGAAGGATGCTCCTTACCTACTACATTTAAGGCACAAGTGTAATCAACAAAGCAGGATTTCACTTCGTTTTGTGCAGTGATTATCTACCAACAAAGAAAGTGCATTGTCTGTCCAAAATGAAAATTTTTCTTAAAATCCTGTTTGCGTAAAGGGCATTCGTTTTTAACATAGGCCCAATTCTCATCACTGCCCAAAAGGTTTCTTGCAAGTAATTGTTCCCTCTGCATCTATCATCGAAATGAGCTGAAAGCTATTCGCCTATCAAATGAACAATGCAAAGAAAAGACATTTTGTTGAGTCCAGTACAAGAACATTAACAGTAACATTGTTGGAACAGAGATATGCATTTTTGACTACGGTCTGTTGCTGCCAGTGAAGGACGACGTGGGATTCGTGCGCTTTGTTAGCGCTTGTGACTCTGTGTGGGGCGAGCTGAGGGGAAAGGACTTGGACTGCACCAGACGCCGAGGGACTGCGAAGACCAGCAGGCTCTCTGCTCCCCAGCTGCTGCCTCTTCCCTCGGCGTTCCCGCCCCCCCGCCTGGACATCATAAAAACTTATCGCGGCCCCCGCTCCGTGGGAGCCGCTCACGGTCTGTTGCTGCCAGGGAAGGACGACGTGGGATTCGTGCGCTTTGTTAGCGCTTGTGACTCTGTGTGGGGCGAGCTGAGGGGAAAGGACTTGGACTGCACCAGACGCCGAGGGACTGCAAGGACCAGCAGGCTCTCTGCTCCCCAGCTGCTGCCTCTTCCCTCGGCGTTCCCGCCCCCCCGCCTGGACATCATAAAAACTTATCGCGGCCCACCCTCCGCGGGGGCCGCTCACGGTCTGTTGCTGCCAGGGAAGAACGACGTGGGATTCGTGCGCTTTGTTAGCGCTTGTGACTCTGTGTGGGGCGAGCTGAGGGGAAAGGACTTGGACTGCACCAGACGCCGAGGGACTGCGAGGACCAGCAGGCTCTCTGCTCCCCAGCTGCTGCCTCTTCCCTCGGCGTTCCCGCCCCCCCACCTGGACATCATAAAAACTTATCGCGGCCCCCGCTCCGCGGGAGCCGCTCACGGTCTGTTGCTGACAGGGAAGGACGACGTGGGATTTGTGCGCTTTGTTAGCGCTTGTGACTCTGTGTGGGGTGAGCTGAGGGGAAAGGACATGGACTGCACCAGACGCCGAGGGACTGCGAGGACCAGCAGGCTCTCTGCTCCCCAGCTGCTGTCTCTTCCCTCAGCGTTCCCGCCCCCCCACCTGGACAACATAAAAACTTATCGCGGCCCCCGCTCCGCGGGAGCCGCTCACGGTCTGTTGCTGCCAGGGAAGGACGACGTGGGATTCGTGTGCTTTGTTAGCGCTTGTGACTCTGTGTGGGGCGAGCTGAGGGGAAAGGACTTGGACTGCACCAGACGCCGAGGGACTGAGAGGACCAGCAGGCTCTCTGCTCCCCAGCTGCTGCCTCTTCCCTCAGCGTTCCCGCCCCCCCGCCTGGACAACATAAAAACTTATCGCGGCCCCCGCACCGCGGGAGCCGCTCACGGTCTGTTGCTGCCAGGGAAGGACGACGTGGGATTCGTGCGCTTTGTTAGCGCTTGTGACTCTGTGTGGGGCGAGCTGAGGGGAAAGGACTTGGACTGCACCAGACACTGAGGGACTGCGAGGACCAGCAGGCTCTCTGCTCCCCAGCTGCTGCCTCTTCCCTCGGCGTTCCCGCCCCCCCCCCGCCTGCAGTGTTTAAATCTCGCTCCTAATCCCGCGACGCGGGACGCGCGCGGGACATAGCCCGGGGCGAAGCCCGGGTAAAGGGCGGGCCCTCTAAGGCCCTCAAAGGCCGGATAAGGACGGGACGGGCCACCCCCTTTGGCTGCCACACTGAAGGCCTACTATATAGAAGGTAAAGACCCCCTTTAATCGTTCAGTCTCCATATTTGTGGACATTTTCATATATCACCGCCCTATATCCCTTTACCACCATGACCTCCAAGGGGGACCATCCTTCCAGCGTAGCAGGTATTGGGCAAACGTTCTACCTGTTAGACGAGTTAAACCTCCTATGTAAAACCAAATATGCTATATTGGAAACTCCCCCTCCGCCCAAAAGTGTTAGTACACTTCCAGACAAGGCTACACTTTTAGATCCCCCCATATTATTTAACAAATCCTGCAGCCCGAACACACAAAGTATTGAACTCCCTCAGGTCCCATCTGCGAAAAGGAAATATAACGATGTCAATCAAGGTGGAAACAACCCCAAAACCCAAAAATTTTTCCTAAGTCCATCCACCGCTAATTCCCCAATGATCCCACCGATTGCTGAGTTTCCAGAGGCCATAACACCCCCTCCCCACTTGCACATACTACCCCTTATCGAACAAATGGTTAGCACCTTAATAGCTCTGTTGTTAGAAAAAATTAACATATTAGGGGATAGGCTTTCTGGAATAGAGAAAGCCATCAAGTCAAACTCGCTGGCTGACAAATGCGGTGACACATCCAATCGGCCTAAGTCACCTCCTATCCACCTAGGCTCTAAACCACTTGTGCAGGATAAAAGGCGGCAAACACAACCTGCTGGCCCTAGTGCTTCAGGGCAAAAAACAGCTAAATACCCCACTAAAGTTTCCCTTCCCCAGCCGACCGCACCTAGAGTAGGTCACAATAAAGCTAATTCTATTAATTTACCACCGGAAGCGGCCCCATACGTGTGCATCCTTGCGGGTGTACCTGCTCTTCCACTTGGAAAAACTGAGAGACAACATGACTTAGTTAATAAAACCAAATTCTGGCTGTCAAAAAATAGGCCATTGCCTCGTAATCTATACGAAGCAATAAGGAGCGTCAGAAGGGTGGGTTGGTTGGCTCTCTTCCCAAAGATGTTGCGGGGGACCTGGTACTTGTGAGATTTAGAGAACAAAATATTGTCCCTTACTTGAAAACTTGACTCAAGTAAGAGACAGCCCAATATCTATATGGGATTTACATGACTTCTACCCCATAATCCTGTGTTTTCCTCCCCTCCCGAAATCATACCCCATGTGGCAGGATCCATTAAATGCATCATGATTTTTTGGGAAACATCTGGACATGTAACAATGACCAACCACGAACCCCTACGACTAACCACGAACTCCTCTGATACTGTTTTAACCTTGGAGTGGAAAATAATTTTTACTATTGGGACCCTACCTCACTGTATCTTGGTCTCTTAAAATGTTTTTATTATTATCTGGATTGTAAATTGTATTTATTATGAACTTTTATGGTTTTGTATCTCAAAAACCAAATAAAGTATATTTGATTGATTTGATTGACTACAGACAGATAATCAGCATTATAGTTATAAATGCATTTCAACTATATGAATAAGTTAAGCAGATATGGCAAAGTAGTATCAAAAATAGAAAGAAAGAGATGAGGGAGAAGAGCCAGGGGGATAAAGGGAGAAAATAAAGAACAAGGCTTAGAAATAAAGATATAAAAGTGAAAAAACACTACAGCAGTTAGAAGATGAATGAAATAGGTAAATATCATAAGTGAAACAGGTTATACGATCAACGTTTAAGAAGGCGGAGAAAAATCGATTTCCATAGCAGTTTGTGACAAATAG
Source organism: Lissotriton vulgaris (assembly GCF_964263255.1). Taxonomy (NCBI): domain Eukaryota; kingdom Metazoa; phylum Chordata; class Amphibia; order Caudata; family Salamandridae; genus Lissotriton; species Lissotriton vulgaris. The sequence goes on from NC_141689.1 coordinate 1,184,399,297, forward strand.
TTACTAAGTGGCATCCATAGCTGATGGCGCTTAAAGGAGATGCTCAACGAATCCAGGGGCATATTATCAAGGACAGGCAATACATTATCGCCGATAATATGCTCTATGAATTCCAATCGAAGCCCATGTTAGATGTGAACACATCTAACATGGGCTTCAATTGGAATTCATAGAGCATATTATCAAGGCCATTATCGCCGCTTTATCAGCAGTTTCCTGCCGATAAAAGCGGCGATAATGTATCGCCTGTCCTTGATAATATGCCCCAATGTTTGTAACTATCAGGTCTAGGATGATGACATACTGAATTCCACCCCCTGTTAGAGTAATGTTCTCTGAGGTAATAACAGAAATTGCTATAGAAAGCAACAGATCAACCAATTTCTCAAGGAGTTTGTGTGAACTCCAAATTCAATGCAAGCCACTCAAAAACAGTAAATCATATGGCATAGGTAAGGAAATCTGGGAATTAGCTCCAATCCAAGACCATAATGAGAAACAAAAGCAATGTTTATGTAATGTTTGGTTTCTTTCACCTTTCCAGGATACAGAAATGATGTAATGTTTCAGAATGCTATTGAATAAAGATGAAAGAAAGGAGGGAGAAAGGTATTTGTTGTGCGCAATGTACTCCTACAGTTAGGGAAATATTATCAGGAAAGTATAGTCTAACACAACACATCTCCCATGGAAACTGTGGTTGAACAGTGCCACTGCAAGTGACCATTGCAGTGCCAGCTCGTTAAGGAAATTAAGCATTAAGCGATCCCTCCTGTTGACTTCTTTTTTAAGTTTAGAATGCTTTGGTACAGCAGTTAGACAAAATATATAAGCACTTCAATTCAAGCAGAATTAATGGACAAATGAAAACAAAACAGTCGATGGCTCCATTAACCAAAAGTGAGCAAAAGGAAAATCTGAATATAAAGCCAACACAGGTTAACCATGTATAAACGGATGGATTAAAACTAGATAGTCTGAAATGAAAAAAAATAAGCATTTTACCAAAGCAATTGCATTTTAGATTTTCTTAAGAAGAAAAAAGAGAGAAAAAGGGAGAAGGGTGGGTTAGCATCTTGAAGGCGACTCTAGCTTTGATGGGGAGCCAGTGGAGTGTCCACAGGTGCTGGGAGATGTGGCAGTGTCTTGGTAGGCTGAGGACCAGTCTTGCGGTGGCGTTTTGGATGTTTAGTAGCTTGCGGGTGAGGTTTTTGTTTATTCCGGCATAGAGTGCATCGCTGTAGTCGAGCCTGCTGGTGACCAAGGCGTGAGTGACGGTCTTTCTGTGTTTCAGGGGTATCCATTTGAAGGTCTTACATAGAAGGCAATGGGTGTGGAAGCAGGAGGACGAGATGAAGTCCACTTTGAGCTCTGAGCCCAGGATGATTCCCAGGCTGTGTGCATGGTCTGTAGGGGTGGTGGGCTTCCTAGGGCGAGGGGCCACCAGGTGTTGGTCCAGGCATCAAGGTTTGGGCCCATGATGAGTACTTCCATTTTGTTGGTGTTTAGTTGTAGGCAGCTGTTGTGTCTGGTGGTGTTGGGTTCGTTGCATAGGAAGAGGATGAGATGGATGTCGTCTGCGTATGACACAATGTTGAGTCCGTAGGTCCTGACGTAGCAGGCGAGCGGAGCCATGTAGACGTTGAAGAGCGTAGGGCTGAGGGAGGACCCCTGGGGGACACCCCAGGTGGTAGGTGTAGGGTCCGAGAGGAAAGGGGGGAGTCTGACCCGCTGCGTTCTACCAGAAAAGAAGGAGTGGATCCAGTAGAGGGCCTTGTCTTGGATCGCTGCGTTCTGGAGTCTGCGTATTAGGGTGTGGTGAGAGACTGTGTCTAACACCGCTGAGATGTCTAGATGGATGAGGTCTGCTGTTTCTTCTTTGTCCAGTAAGATGCAGATGTCGTCTGTTGTGGCGAGGTTAGCGGTTTCCATACTGTGTTTTTTTCTGAAGCCGGATGGGGAGGAGTCGAGGGTGTTATGCTCTTCGATGAATGTGAAGAGTTGGCTGTTGATGGCTTTCTCGATTACTTTCGCTGGGAACGGGAGCAGGGAGATGGGTCTGTAGTTTTTGAGGTCGTGGGGTCCGCCGAGGGTTTCTTCAGTAGGGGGTTGATCTCATCATGTTTCGAGTCATCGGGGAATGAGTCGGTTGCCAGGGAGCAGTGGAGGGTGTGGCATAGCATGGGTGCAATGGTGTTGGTGGCTCTGTTGAAAATGTGGTGGGGGCAGGGGTCCTTGGAGGCCCCGGAGTGGATTGATTTAATTGTCTTTAGAGTGTCTTTGGTGGTGAGGGCTGTCCAGTTCTCGATCGCTGGCTTCAGGGTGTCGGGGTGGTTGGTGAGGGCTCAGTATGTTGGTTGTCTTCCTCGAAGTTGTCGTAGATGCTCTTGATTTTGCGGTGGAAAAAGGTGATGAGTTTGTCGCAGAGGTCTTGTGAGGGAAGGATGTCGGTGGACTCGCTGGTGGGTTGGGCGAACTCCTTGATGATGTTGAAGAGTTCTTTGCTGTCGTGTGCATGAGTGGAGATTCTGTCTTCCATAGCTATTTTTCTCGTTTTTGTGATGAGTTGGTGGTGGGCGTTGGTGGCGGCTCTAAAGTTGTTGTGGCCTTCTGTGGATTTGGTGTTCCTCCAGGCCTTTTCGAGGTGGCAGCAAGTGCGTCTGGACTCTTGAAGTTTGGTGGTGAACCATCTAGATTTCTTGGCGTGGATGTTGTTGTTTTCCTTGAGGGGGCTATAGTTTGGCGCTGTCGGAGATCCACCTGTGCAGGGTTCGGGCTGCGGTGTTGGGGTGGTGGGGCGTCGATTTCCATGATGGTTGGGGTGGATTTGCTGAGTGATGAGGTTAGCTGGTCATGGGTGATTCTGGTCCAGTTTCTTCGTGGGATCAGGTGCTGGTGTCTGTGGATGGTGGGTATTCTGAAGGTGAAGTGGACGCATCAAGGTCAGTCCATGGGAGTTTGGTGGTGTGGCTGAAGGTAATGGAGTTTCCTGTTGAGAAGAGGGGGTCGAGGGTGTTTCCTGCTGGGTGCGTGGGTTCTGTCACGATCTGGGGGAGTCCAATGTTGTGGAGGTTGTCCAGGAGGGATGTGGTGCTGGGGTCCAATTGGTTGTTGAGGTGGAAGTTGAGGTCTCCCAGTAGGGTGAAGTTGGTGGACGCGATGGCATGCGGGGAGATGATGTCCGTGATGGAGTTGGCGAAAAGTCAGCGAGGTCCAGGGGGTCGGTAGATGAGGGTTCCTCGGAGGGTGGAGGTAGGGCTGGCCAATATCTTGAAGTGAAGGCATTCCATCAGGTCTGTGGGCTCATCGAGGAGTGTGCTCAGGCAGAGGGTGGATTTGTGCACAATGGCGTTTCCTCCTCCCAGGTGGGTGAGACGGTCCTTCCTGGAGATCTTGTATCCTTTGGGAGTGGCGATGGTGATGTCCGGTCCCGAGGTGGAGTTGGCCCAGGTTTCGGTAAAGAATGCTACGTCCAGGGTGGTGCTGTAGAGGAGGTCCCAGATTTCGGTGGCGTATTTGTGGATGGATCAGACTTTGAGGAGGATGCATTGCAGGGTCTTCCATTGGGTTGTGTTCTTGCAGGCGGGTTGCACATGGTCGTTGGTCTTGGCGGTGCTGCAGGTATGCCTGCAGCAGTGACAGCTGAAGGGTCGTCGGTGTCGGCTGGTGATGCTAGCTTACAGTTGTTGTTGCAGTCTGGGTTGAGAGCGTTAAGCGCCGCTGTGTCCTAGCGTTGGTTTCACCAACCAGTAAAAGAAATTTTTGTGGAATCTTTCCAATTCGTGGTGATAATCTGTAGAGCTAGCTCTATGAACAAGTCTATGAGCTTTCCTACCATACCCTGGGATTGCCATATAAAAGTGGAACATCTTAATGTAATGGTGTTTTCATACAGCGCGGCTATCACTCCGAGGAGCATCTTGGCGCTTAGGAATGGGCCCTCGCTGGAAGGGAGGTGGTTACTGCAGGATGGTATGGAAGGGGATCAAATTAGCGTTTTGCATAGAGTGGCGGAGCCCTGTAGATTCAAGTTTTTAGTGCCTTCCTAAACAGGGACTCTGTTGTAATTTGGTGTAATTTTGGGGGGAGTTTGTTCCAGGCCTTTGAGCCTAAAACCATCAGCGATTTTCTTCCCTTTGTTTCCAATCTGAAGGCAGCAATTTTCAGCAGATTGGCGTTTGTTGATCTCAAGCTATGGGAGGGGACATAGCGCTTGAAACCCAGTTGGAGGTATTGGGGGCCCCGAGAATGGAAAGCCCTGAAAGTAATGATAAGGACTTTAAACAAAATGCTTTTGTGGAATGATAACCAGTGTAGTATATCAAGTGCCGCTGTTGCGGATGATCTCCTGGGCCATTTCAGTACCAGCCGTGCAGCTGCATGCTGAACCATCTGGAGCTTGTGAGAGAACTCTGTTATTTAGTTTCAAGTGTTTATTGTACCAAATTGGAGTTTGCAAAAACATATCTATGCATGAGTTAGAAGAGACTATTAGAGATTTACCAACAGCTATAGAGTGGATAAGTATTGGAGAGAAAAGGCTTTAGGGGTTGAGAGAGAAGAACCGCCTTGTTCAATGAAAATTGTGTACATTGAGCCTGTTCCAGTTGGCCCCAAGTAGTCAATTCTTCTTGAGGAGTTATCAAAAAGGAGGTGTAAATTTGTTTCAATGTAAAGGCAGAATGATATCTTCTAGGATTCGGAAAATTGACCCCTCCACTTTCTATTGATTGTTGCAGATGACCTAATAATATTCTAGGCTTGCGATTGTTCCATGAGAATTCGGTGAGAGAGCGATTAATAGTTTTGAAGAAAGAGAGTAGGATGGATATTGTTAACATGGATAAATAAAGTGTGACTATCGGTAGCAACATCATCTTAATTGTTGCCAGTCTACCCACCAGGACAAAAATAACGAGGACCAACCCTCCATCAAAGCAGATTTTAGTGAAGATTTAATTATGATTAATTTGAGTAGTTTCTTTAATGTTATTTGTATATAAAATACCTAAACATTTTATACTTTTTGAATTCCATGTAAACCTTGTGTCTTTCAACATATCTGGAAGGCAGTATTTCTTTAGAGGTAGGACCTCTGATTTATCTATATTAAGTTGATACCCAGAAACTATGGAGAGAACAATTCCAGAACAGATTTGATTAGGTTATTAAGGTACAACAAAATATCATCTGCATAATCAGTGAATTTAATGTTTATGGGCCAGATGTAGGTAATATACATTTACTGATTCTAACATACTGAATTTTACCGATTTGGTATTTTAGAATCGGTAAATGGTATGAAGCAAAAAATTCGGTAAATGTTACCAAATCGGTAAGATTCGGTATTTAAGAATCGGTATTTACCGATTCGGTAATTCCCATTCATTCCTATGGGCCTGGAGGCCCATAGGAATGAATGGGAAGCCATTCACTATTACTGATTTGGTAAATACCGAATCGGTAATAGGGGGCATATATTCAAGGGTGGCAGGGTGTCACATTGACACCCTGCTGCACCCCTGAATAGTGCATGAGTGTACATGTGGCACACATACATGCCCTAAGGGCATGTATGTCTGCCACATGGCACTTCAAATAAAATTCAAAAGTGAATTTTTAAAAGAATTCGGTAATTACCACCAACTTGAAGTTGGTGGTAATTAACAAATTCTTACAGCACATAAGCACCGAATCGGTATTTATCGAATCGTCACCTACATTGGAAGGGGCTAAATACCGGTCAGTAACAGCTAGCCCTGGGCAAAGCACTACGCTACGCTCGCGGAGTTTGCGAAGTTTGTGCAACTTCGCACTACGCAAGCTGCACGTAGCACAGTGCGAACACGCGTAGTGCAGCCTAGCGTAGTGCAGCACTCATTTTTTGCTTGTACGCGGTCCTGAACGTCATGTTCGCGACCGCGGAAAGCAAAATGACATCCAGGCGAGATTCTCAACGCGGGGAGGCAAGGTTTCTCATAGTGAGTGGTTGCTCATGCTCGCGACCGCTCTCAATGAGAAACTACCAGTTCGCGTTGAGAAAGCTGCAGCTAGAGTAATAATCTACTCGAGCAGCAGAAAACTACAGCTCACACTGTGCAAGATGACGTTTTCAATGATTGCACAGTGCCGTATGCTTGTCCGCACTGTGCAATCATTGAAAACACATCTTGCACAGTGCGAACATGCTACTACGCAGCTCGCGTAGTGCTACGTGAAGTTCGCGTAGTGCGAACTGCACTTCGCGTAACTTCGCGTAGCGCTGCTTCACGAACTACGCCCAATCTTAGTAACAGCCAAAATTCGGTAATTTACCGAATTTCGACCGTTACCGACCGGTATTGGGCTACCTACATCTGGCCCTATATCTTTAAATTGGAAACTTGTGAATTGTGAAGAATGGAATTTTTTTTCCAGAAAAGGTTCTAGGGATTATATAAATAATAGTGGGGATAAGGACAACCTTGTCTATTCCTCTTATGGAGGGAAAAGTAACCAGATTGTTGACAATGAATCCAAATAGATGTGGAATGATCTGAATATAATAACTTAATATATTGAAAGATATGGAGACTAAAGCTGTGCCATTTCAATCCTCTGAAAATGAACTCCCAGTTCACATGATAAAATGCCTTTTCTGCATCTAGCGTTATGGCTGCAGGGCAGGGGAATTCAATTTGGAGTCCAAATGAATTATGTTAAGGAAAGTTCTAGAGTTGTGTGTGATGGAGAAACCCTTTACTAACCCCCGAGTGATGTATATCAACTAAGTCTGGGACAACTTGGTTGATACGGAGTGCCAATAGTTTAGCAAAAATCTTACAGTCCATATTAATGATTTAAATAGGTCTGTAATTACTGCACTGAGAGGGATCCTTGCCTTTCTTAGGGATCAAACAAAGCATGGATTGAGTGAAAGATGCATGTGTCCTTCCCATGGTTAATAAATGGGTAATAAGAAACAACAGCTTAGGAATCAGCAGTTGTTTGAAATGTAGAAAAAAGTTCACAGAGAATCCATCAGGCCCAGGAGTTTGTCTTTCGGAAGGTGAGTCTTGGCATTTAAAATGTCTCGCTTTGAAATTGGAGTGTCCAAAGAGGATAGATCAATATTATTTTCAGGTGACTTGGGAATAGATAGAAAGAAGGCATCTATCTGATCCTGTGAAGGGGAAGACTCAGGGGTATATACATTGTTGTAGAAATCTGTGAAGCATTCAAGTATTTTAGAATCACTAACATTCCTAACCCCAGCAATGTCTGTTATAGCGACAATTTTAGTCTTTTGCTTTTGAATCTTATGGTCATTAGCCAGAGATTTGATCAGGTGTAAGAAAAACACATTTAGGAAGATAGAATATAATTCCTGTACCTAAACAACATACAAAATACAATACAATATAATATAATTGCAGCCTGTCAGATTCAACATAAATGACAGGTGATTTTTTTTTGTTTTTTATTTTATTTTTAATGTAATGTATTAGTAGTTTATATTCTTTATATAGAACACTGGTGGTTTTATGACTCTGGCCACTTTATCACTGCTGATCAGTGTGCTAAGGTGCTAAGGTGCATGTGCTCTCTAAGGTAAACTTGGTAAGATTGGTCTACACCTGTTTGGCATATTTATTTCACCCACCAGCCCCCTGTACAGTGGTATTTCATATACCCAGGGCCAGTAAATTAAATGTTACTGGTGGGCTTGCAGCACTGCTTGCGCCACCTACCAAAGTATCCTTTCAAACCTGCCTCAGACCTTTGCCACTGCAAGGCCACTGCAAGGCTTAGCAAGCACATAGGCAGCGTGTTACTCTGCTGCTTAGCACAACGCTTAGAAGATATTTACAAGCTGTATTTTGTCGAACTTGATTATTTTTAAAATTGAATTTGTATTTTAATTCTCTGTACTTGCATCATTTCAAAACTCACGAAATTGCAGACAGCATACTTGTCGCTGACCCGCAATCACTTCCAGCACATTTTCGCTCGGTACCTGCCGATATAGGGCAAGGCACCGAGCACCAGGGACTTTAGTGGCGGCCATCTTAGGTCGGGACAGAGCGGTGAGAGCGCTCTAGTCTCCGGCATAAAAGGAGCCCCCAGACAGTGTTTGCGAGCTTAGCAAGCACATAGGTAGCGTGTTACTCTGCTGCTTAGCACAACGCCTAGAAGAAATTTACAAGCTGTATTTTGTCGAACTTGATTATTTTTAAAATTGAATTTGTATTTTAATTCTCTGTACTTGCATCATTTTAAAACTCACGAAATTGCAGACAGCATACTTGTCGCTGACCCGCAATCACTTCCAGCACATTTTCGCTCGGTACCTGCCGATCTAGGGCAAGGCACCGAGCACCAGGGACTTTAGTGGCGGCCATCTTAGGTCGGGACAGAGCGGTGAGAGCGCTCTAGTCTCCGGCATAAAAGGAGCCCCCAGACAGTGTTTGCGAGCTTAGCGAGCACATAGGCAGCGTGTTACTCTGCTGCTTAGCACAACGCTTAGAAGATATTTACAAGCTGTATTTTGTCGAACTTGATTATTTTTAAAATTGAATTTGTACTTTAATTGTCTGTACTTTCATCATTTTAAAACTCACGAAATTGCAGACAGCATACTTGTCGCTGACCCGCAATCACTTCCAGCACATTTTCGCTCGGTACCTGCCGATCTAGGGCAAGGCACCGAGCACCAGGGACTTTAGTGGCGGCCATCTTAGGTCGGGACAGAGCGGTGAGAGCGCTCTAGTCTCCGGCATAAAAGGAGCCCCCAGACAGTGTTTGCGAGCTTAGCGAGCACATAGGCAACGTGTTACTCTGCTGCTTAGCACAACGCTTTCCAGAACTTCCTTATTTTGGTGCAGTGGAAAAGGAGGTGTGCCAGGTCTCCTTTCTGCATGTCGCAGTTCCAGCAGGAGTCGGTCTCTCTAATACCCATGGCTGCTAGACGTGCTGGAGTCCAGTAGGCCCTGTGTACTAACCAGAACTTTGTCTGATCGAGGGTCGTTGTCACCTTCCTCCTTGATGTGGAGGACCATAGATCTGCCCTTTCCTTCTCGCTTAGCTCTCTACCTGCCGCTTCTTCCCATTGGCTTAGAGTTTTGTTATTTACTTTGGAGGATTTGGGGATCATGGCTTTGTATATGTGTGCTACCTGGTGTCCTGTGATGTTCAGGCTGTTAGCGTATTGTGTTATTGATGGGGTGAGCATGTTTATGTTGGCTTTGGCTATTGCTACTCTTATTTTAAGGAAGTTGTAGAGCTCTATGGTGTCGAAACTGTATTGTTGTCTGAGATTGTCAAACGTGGTCTGCGTCCCTCCCTCCTGTAGCTGGCTCACCGTTGTTATGCCGTGCTGGTACCACGTGTGTATATCCAGTGATTTATCCCTATATTTGATTCTAGGGTTGTGCCAGAGCGATTCTAGCTGAGTTTGTCTGACGCTAATGTCTAGTAGTTTGTCTAATTTTAGTAGGGCCTGTCGTGTGTTCCTAAGGATTGCGTTCTGTTTAATCGCGGGGTGCTTTGTCGCTGTGAGTAGCGCCACGGGTTCCATTCCCCCTAGTAGTCTCCTCTCTAGGGAGAGCCAGGCTGGGGTGTAGTCGCCCTTTGGTGATATCCAGTGTAGACCCTGCGCTGCCAAGCAGGCTGTTTGGAATGTTCTAAAGTTTGTTATGTTCAGCCCTCCTAGAGCCTTGGGGAGTCTGAATTTCTGAAGGCTGATTCTCGGTTTCTTCCCTCTCCATAGAAACGTGTTCAGCATTTTATCAAGTTTTTTATGGAAGTCTAGTGTGTTGGTCAGTGGTAGCATGTTGAGCGTGTAATTTACCATAGGGGTGACCATCATTTTGATGGTCTCAACCCTTCCCCACCATGTAGTGAATCTTGGTGACCAGCCCTCTAGTCTCTCCTTTATTTTGTGTAGGATTGCTTGTTCGTTCTGGTCTGCTGTGTTCCGCAAGTCTTTCTCGAACAGGAGGCCCAGGTATTTAATTGCTTTCTTTTGCCACGTTAGGCCCGAGGTGCCTAGCACAGTCTTGTTGGTGTGTATGTTCAGTGGTTTGCATTCAGATTTCTCTCTATTAAGTTTGTATCCTGACACTTGTGCAAACTTATCTATGGTATCCATTAGTGCTTCAATGGATTTTTCAGGGTCCTCTGTTACCGTAACAGGAGCCACACTGTCAATGGACTTTCACCACCTAATTCTGGGATACACCGACCCATCCATAACATCAGAGAATGACAGAGACCTGATTGACCTCCTGCTTACAGCAGCGGTCAAAACGGTGTTGAACAACTGGAAGGATACGGCAAAAGCCACTTTTAAAGCCTGGTTCAACTGGGTAATTTTCCTAAGAGGAGCCGACACCATAACAACCAACAGCCAAACGTACTCAGGGAAAAAGAGCGAGATATGGCAATCACTAGACAACTATCTGTCCTCTCATAAGCCACCCTAAACACCCAGACCAGGCAACACTGCAAAATCAGACAAGCATCCTACTCAACAACATAAAGCGCCTATGTCTCTCTCTACTCCTACACCTCTCTTCTTCTTATACTCTATCTCTTCACACCGCCAGGGGGACGGAAGATAACCAGATAGGTTGCAAGGGGGCAAGGGGGAAAATGGAAACGTGCAAGTCGGACGAGAAGAAAATGTAACAAACTGAATAATGGACTAACAGGATCTAAACTAATGTAAGCCAATCTGGCAATATGGACATTGCTTGACCCCCCCCCCCCCCGGTGCTTCTTTCTTTACTTTATCCCCCATGTGATTCACCCTGTACCATGTAAATATGCTTTATTTTTCAATAAAAAAAATTACAGAAATAAAAAAAAAAGCACAACGCTTAGAAGATATTTACAAGCTGTATTTTGTCGAACTTGATTATTTTAAAAATTGAATTTGTATTTTAATTCTCTGTACTTGCATCATTTTAAAACTCACGAAATTGCAGACAGCATACTTGTCGCTGACTCGCAATCACTTCCAGCACATTTTCGCTCGGTACCTGCCGATCTAGGGCAAGGCACCGAGCACCAGGGACTTTAGTGGCGGCCATCTTAGGTCGGGACAGAGCGGTGAGAGCGCTCTAGTCTCCGGCTTAAAAGGAGCCCCAAAACAGTGTTTGCGAGCTTAGCGAGCACATAGGCAGCGTGTTACTCTGCTGCTTAGCACAACGCTTAGAAGATATTTACAAGCTGTATTTTGTCGAACTTGATTATTTTTAAAATTGAATTTGTATTTTAATTCTCTGTACTTGCATCATTTTAAAACTCACGAAATTGCAGACAGCATACTTGTCGCTGACCCGCAATCACTTCCAGCACATTTTCGCTCGGTACCTGCCGATCTAGGGCAAGGCACCGAGCACCAGGGACTTTAGTGGCGGCCATCTTAGGTCGGGACAGAGCGGTGAGAGCGCTCTAGTCTCCGGCATACAAGGAAACAGTCCCTCTCCGCGCTAGCGGACGCGCTTTGTGGACGGGCCTCGTCTGCGCCGGAGTCCAGCCTGAGTCGGCCCGTCTGTGCCCGTCCGGGCCAGGCCGGGACACAGGGCACAGATCTCTGCCCCACCCATTTCAGGTATGCTAACATGTGAGCAACTTAGGGCGTTTCGCCCCATCAGCCATGATAAATGTATAACACTGAACCCGCTATTAGCTGGAATACAAACTTGTCCCAAGTGTACTCTCTCTTTGACAAATCATCAGCCTTATCCTGATACTCCCCACGGTACCATTCACAAACCTCACTGTCTGGGAAAGAGTCCCGGTGATTTTACATTCTACCTGGTAAATTGTCGTTCATTACCACAACATAAACTAGACATCTTCCATCTTTTAATGGAGGAAAAGCCCAGCGCGATATTTTTAACGGAGACTTGGCTACATGATGGTGCAGGTCCAGATGTTGCAACTGCCCTCCCCCCGAGTTATGCTATTGCAAGGAGGGATCGTGCTGACCAACTAGGAGGGGGCATTGCTATTATCCACAGTAGAGATCTTGGGTGTAATTTTGAACCTGCAGACATTCCTAGCTGCGAAGCGGCATCATTTAAAATTACCCTCAGTCCCAACTTTACTTTCTCTGGCCTACTTATTTACCGTCCGCCAGGAAGTAATCCCTCATGGTCAGAAAACTTGGTAAACTACATCTTACGCATCAACAACAAAAGAGTGTTCCTGTTCTGTTTAGGGTAGAAAAAAGCACAGAGCACAAGGAAACAACAAAGCCCATTGGTTTGTTAGGAAAGCCCTCACTCACCGACCTGGTCGGTGACTTGCTTCATCATCGGGCCCCACCGGGTGTGACCGAATGCCACCCCGGTGTGCTGCGACGCCAGAATTACTGTGGAGCTGGTTTTGTGATGGTGGGAGGGCTATGTGAGAAATTACGTGAGTAGTGTGAAGTGGTGATTTTAAAATTGCCTTGTATGTATCAAAAATTTAATTTTAATCAAAGATCATCAAGGGCAAGGTTAAAAAATGTGTTGGTGAGTAGGGCCAACTAATTAAATGGTCTACTCCCACTAGCATTAGGTGAAAATGCTAGTGGGAGTAGACCATTTAATTAGTTGGCCCTACTCACCAACACATTTTTTAACCTTGCCCTTGATGATCTTTGATTAAAATTAAATTTTTGATACATACAAGGCAATTTTAAAATCACCACTTCACACTACTCACGTAATTTCTCACATAGCCCTCCCACCATCACAAAACCAGCTCCGCAGTAATTCTGGCGTCGCAGCACACCGGGGTGGCATTCGGTCACACCCGGTGGGGCCCGATGATGAAGCAAGTCACCGACCAGGTCGGTGAGTGAGGGCTTTCCTAACAAACCAATGGGCTTTGTTGTTTCCTTGTGCTCTGTGCTTTTTTCTACCCTAAACAGAACAGGAACACTCTTTTGTTGTTGATGCATATTATAGTTTGGGGACTAAGAGTGTTCATGACTCTCCCTATCTCTCTTGTTGTTTACTAAAACTACATCTTACCCCACCATTTGAACGCCCAAAATTTTACAGTACTTGGAGATCTAAATCTTCATTTAGAAGACGACAATAACAAGACCCGTAAAAATCTAATTGATGACTTTATGGCCTTAGACATGACACTATGCAATAAGGGCCCCACCCACAAAGCTGGACATTTGTTAGACCCTATCATATCTAACATGAAAGAACTATTATGGCTGAACACCACTCCCATTTGCTGGTCAGACCATTTCCTTACACTTTTCTCTATCTCACTTAAACCTGCCAAACGCCTTTCCACGACTCCCTCTGAAACATTGAGGAGAAATTGGAAAACCCTAAACATGGATGATCTCAATAATGCATTGAGGAAAGACCACCCATGTTTAGATGGGGATATGGAAAGCATATCAGATGCCACACAGAAATGGCTAAACGGCGCAGTGGATGCCTGCCCCTATCCCGCTGCAAAGGGAAAGTGCACCGCCCCCCCCCGCCCCCTGGTATACAGAGGCCCTTAAGAAAGAAAAATCTACATGTAAGGCCCTGGAGAGGCAGTGGCGTAAGAAATATGAACTGCATCAAAAAGATGTTTATCGCAAGGCCAGAAATAGCTACCACTCGGCCTGCATGAAAGCCAAAGTGTGCTATGTCACTACTACTATTAACACAGCCGTAAATAAATCCCAGACCCTCTTTAACACCGTAAAAGAGCTGGCTGAAGAGAATTCAAGGGCGGAGGTTAACCCTCTCAATACTCAGCAGTGCCAGGATCTGGCGTCTTTTTTCGTTGAAAAGATTGAGACTATTGTCTCTAACATCAACCGAAACAGTATCAACACACACAAGCAAGACAACATCCCCCAAGTCCCCAGAGGAAGTTGTCGCCTTGAAGCTTGGCCCCCCATTACCTTGGACAAACTGAAGGAATTGCTAAAATCTATCAAATCGGGTTCCCCACGTGACCCCATTCCTATCAGTATCATTTGTCAGCTGGAGGACCCCGCCATGACCTCCATAGCAGAGATACTTAACGCCTCCATAGAACAGGCCACAGTTCCTGCTTTATGGAAACATGCTATGGTCAGTCCACTGCTCAAAAAGCCGGCCGCCGACCCCACGATATTGGCCAACTATCGCCCAATATCGTTACTTCCTGCTTTTTCCAAAATCTTGGAGAGGCACATTCATAAGGCTCTTTCAACTTATGTGGAAAACAATGACTTACTTCATTCGTCCCAATCTGGTTTCAGGAGTGGTTACTCCACTGAGACTGCCCTGCTCGGGGTCACAGAAAAGATCAGGGAGCTTATGGATGATGGCCAAACAGTAGCATTGGTCCTGTTAGACCTCAGTGCGGCCAGGTTGGAGGAGAATGGTGTCGAGGGCAGGGCACTAGAGTGGATTAGATCATACTTATCCCTCCGCACCTTTCAGATCGCCTCTTCCTCGGCATGTTCCGATGTATTCTACTCCCCCCATGGTGTTCCACAGGGATCTATCCTGAGCCCACTATTTTTCAACTTGTACCTACGACCACTTGCCGACCTTGCAGAAAATTATGATCTTACCTTAATGACCTATGCAGACGACTCTCAAATTCTGTTTTCACTCTCTAAATCTGACCCGTCTGCTCCATCTGCACTAAAAATAGGCCTGCACGAAGTGTTTAGTTGGATGTCGGCTAACCAACTTAAACTAAATGGGGAGAAAACCGAGATCCTCCTCCTAGGGAATATTAAAGATCTTTGGAGTGATCCCCACTGACCGGCGTCATTAGGTAAGCTCCCGCCACCAGCTTCTCAGGTTAGAAATCTCGGGGTCATCATAGATGACAGTTTATCTATGACACAGCAAGCCAACAAAGTGGCCGGCATGTGCTTCACCATTCTTAGATGGCTACGCAAAATTGTCTGGATGTTACCACCCACCACCCAGAAGACCGTAGTCAATGCCTTAGTTACATCTCGGCTTGACTACGGTAACATCCTGTACCTGGGTTCAAACAAAGCAGTAATAAGACGCTTGCAACTCGTGCAAAACGCTGCTGCCAGATTGCTTTCCAGAATTCCTAGATCCGCTAGGATCACAAAACATCTTAGGGACCTGCATTGGCTCAGGGTAGAAAATCGGATTCGCTTTAAAACCCTGAACTATCTGTTTAAAATCAAAGCTGGTACTGCCCCCAGGTACCTACAAGATCTTGCTAAGCCTTATCTCCCCAATCTCAGCCTCCGTTCATGTACAGCAGCGAACTTCGCGGTGCCTAGGTACAAACGGGCTAGAATGGGCGGGAGATCCTTCTCATATCTGGGTCCAACTCTCTGGAACACACTGCCCGTCCATATACGCAAGGAAGAAAACCATATGAGGTTCAGGAAAAGCGTAAAAACTTGGTTGTTCGACAAATAATTGCCTGCTGATTGCTTTCTCTCTAGTTGTGTCATGTGCTTTGCTATTCCGGCGCTGGGAAACCCTTTCTGGGTAGCTGTGCGCCTTATAAGTGCAATCAAATAAATAAAAAATAAATAAGGCCTGTGCACACGGTTTACTACTGTTGTGATGTGGCACATAAAGTGGTTCCCCCTTTTACTACATATCAGTCACCCCTAAGGTAGGCCCTTGCTAGCCTTATGGTAAGGGTACAGTGTAGGTAAAAGGAAGGATATGTGCCTTAACTATGTGGCATGTCCTGTTAGTGACAAACAGCCTATTTGGAGTTTAACTGCTGTGAGGCTACCCTCTTAAAGGTTTGCATTGAGGATTCCCTGATATGTGCTTCAGTGGTAATTCCTGACATGAGAGGGGTAGCATGATCAAGTTTGGTATGTTTGGAATAGTAGGGATAAATCCTGCTTATTAGTGATTACAGATTTATTATTACTATTTTAGAAATGCCACTTTTACAAGTGGGCATTTCAGTGTGCTATGTGTCTTTGTGCCTGCCTGATGTGTATTGACTGTCTGGTTCTGACTGGCAGGGGAGAGGGGATGTGAATTCACTCCAGCCAGTCCCTGGGGAGACTTGAGGTGTGTCCTGCACTTGCCTGGGGGACTCAGTGCTAGGCTGAATAGAGCTAGTCTGCATTTGGAGTGGTGGGAGTAGTAGCACCAGCATCTAAATAGGGCTGTGCCTGCCTTCCACTATGATGGCTCCGCCCCCCTGTGGTGTGTCTGGAGCCAAGGCTTAAACTGTGAATGGAGAGTGTTGTGCACTTATAACGACTGTGACCCTATGTTTTTGAGATGTGTTTGGAACTGAACTGGAACAGTAGAAGATAACAAATGGACTGCAGTTTGCCAGGAGGAAACGCCATTGGGGACTAAGCTGCTGCCTACTGGACGGCTGAAGGGACTGCCCTCTGCTAAGGAGTCCTGCGTGCTGGCCTGTCTGGCCTGCCTGTGCCCTGTTCACTGCTCTTGGGGACTGCTCCGTGCTTGTGAGTGCTGCACATTCCCTTTCTTTGTCTCCATGAGGGAGACAGACTGAGCGCTTTTAATTCTTCACCCAGCAAGGTGAGAACTAAGATCCTGAGGTCACTCAGATCTTGACACAGCTTTTGGTGAGTGCTGATTGCCAGGCCCAGCACTGTTGAGCCCCACTGAGAAACGCGTGGTGGGCGCTCCCACCTTCAATTTCTCAAGCCCAAGGAGGGGGCTCGAACCTCCACATACAGTGAGCACGGAGTGTGTTCATGCCATGAGGATGCCCGAAGGAGATTTTGCGCCGTGGTTTTCAGCTGAGAT
Source organism: Lissotriton vulgaris (assembly GCF_964263255.1). Taxonomy (NCBI): domain Eukaryota; kingdom Metazoa; phylum Chordata; class Amphibia; order Caudata; family Salamandridae; genus Lissotriton; species Lissotriton vulgaris. Next base: position 1,184,416,033 of record NC_141689.1, read on the forward strand.
GCCAGGAGCCACCATAAGTCAGCCACCATAAGTCAGGCGGAGGTGAAGCCTGGTTGTGGGCAGGGATGACGACTGCAGAGCTGACAGAGGATTTGCTCTGTGCCCTGCGGTTCGCCTTCGAAATTTCCAGGCTGGAGCAGCTGCATCATATAGTTGTGGGCAGCCGCGGTTCAGGAAGTCTGGGGGGATAGGCCCCAACCAGCGTTTGCCAGATCAATAAGACCAGGGAAGATCTCCTTCAAGTGTGGGGGGGGGGGTTGCCCTGACAGTGGGCCTGACTTCATGAGCCGTTTTGTTTGAGGTTGACATGTTGTTCAACCTCTTGGTTCCCTTACATGTGGCAGGTCTCTGGTAAGCATTCTGCATCACCAGACATATTTACATCCAACATGTTTGAAATTGTGGTCATGATTAACAGGCATCAATAGACCTGCTGTGTTATCTAAAATACAGATTACCATATGGAGATGTGCTGTGGATTTTCCCAGGTTTTACCATTCACCTCTTTCTGTTTCAAATGAACAAGCACCTGTTGGGTAACTTAGCCTTACTCACAATTTCAGACTACAGTCATGTGATTGTGGAGAATTAGTAATATATTTGGGCAGGTAGGTCTGTCCCAATTGTCAGACTCTCTTGTATCCTCAAATGGGATGGAGCAACAATCCAGCACAGCTGAGCCATAAACACTAGGAGATCTTGTGAAAAGAAGATCATGTTTTCCTGTTGTTGACTTCTTCAGAGATATTCTTATATATGTTGTGGCCTCATACGGGTACTTTGTCAATTATTTGTTTTTGATCTTATTTAAGTATCACACTAATGATGATGTAGATTGTGGTAATTTACTAAGACCTGGTTCCTGGAGACGGAAGAATTTCAAAAATGCATTGCCATCTATTCATGATGCCAAGAATGAATCCCTCTGGTTATTCGGAGTTAGTCATCACTTGATTGATATTTTTGTTCTTACGTTTTAAGATCTCTGTTTCCCTTTTGTTTTTCTATAACCATTCCTTAATACCTTCCTTCCTTCTGTCTTTGTTTTCCCCTTCTATTCCATATTTCCTCACTTCCCTATTCCGTTAATTCTTCTGTTCCTACCTTTCATAACCCTGCCTGCCATCACAACCTCCCACTCTACAGTTCTTCAAACCTACTCGTTTCCTCTTGCTCTTCTCCAACCTCCCTCCTTCATTCCTTGCTTTCTTCTTTACTTCCTTCCTTTTTCCTTTTCCAGCCTCCTTTCATTCCTCCCTCCACTCATTCTTCCTATTCACCCGGTTTTACTGGCATTACCCTTTCCTCCAATGCCCCATTGACTTATTTGCTCACTTCTATTTACTGAATTCAACCTTATTTTCCTTGTTTCATTTATTCTCTTTTTTACTCATGCTTTCTTATCTTCTTTTCTATGTTTATACACGGTCCAACTTTATGGATTATTTACAAAATGTATATAACTTTGACATTGACATTTCCCGCTGAAAACGCGAGAATGTGACACAATATTATGCGAACATGCGTTTCAGACTCTATTTCCTACCACTGTTCACGGGCTTGTTCTTGATTGCTTTCCTGGAAAATTCACCCATGAGAATTTCATTAGGATGCATTAAATGTTCGTGGCAGACCGATTTGTCTCGAGGGTTTTGCGCCATGGGTTCGAACACCTACATTCTTTTTCGATCCTTCTAAGTTCATTAAGTATTCTGCTAATTGTGATTAAGTATGGGGCATTACGATAACTGTATTTCATAGAAAATTGGTATAGCAAAAAAAAATAGCAACTCGTTTGCTTAATCAGAAATTTCTCATTGCATTTCCACCTGCCATGCCAGTACTAAATGTAGTTAATCTACTCAGTTATTTCCGAATCTGGTCATACCCACACAAATTATTCTCTGTTTGAGAGTCTATTGCCAAAGTTGAGTTTTGAATAAGAGTAGCACATTGATTAGATCCACTCATTTTACTATGAAATGCATTTTTTTGTGTAGTTTGACTACAGCAAATCTTTATGATTAGACTAAACTCACTTGGTTTCGCAAATGTAAAATGTTGGCTTTCAGTTATTAGTTACACGCTATGGCATTCTAGGTATTGCGGTTAAACTTGTCAGTATCCAATCTGTTCCACTCTGTGTGCAGTGCATTGTGGGAAAATGTGTGAAGGAGAAGAGGCAATGGGTCACATTCATTCAGACTTGAACTTCCAAGATGTAAAACACTTTGTGCAGAGCAAAAATGTATGCGTCAGCATCTAATTTGCTAACTTTCAGGTGTTGGTGAGAGAAACCCATGATTTCTATATATGATATTCGTTCATTACTGGCTTGCACTTGTTTCCACTAGCCCTACATGGTCGTTATACCCTGCTTGTTTATGTCAGCATTCTCAACAAGTGCAGATGTACATCTTACTTTATTTCACACAACGCTTCTTTTGTACGTTTGGAAACCTGTCTCAAGCTTATGCAGGCTTCCAGGGACATCCTACTATAATAAGTTCTGGAAAAGTGTGTGCCTCTGTCCTGAATATCGACTCAACAATATCTATGAGACAGAATATTGAGGATAGAATGTCGAATATAAAGTATATTCTTGAAAGTGGAGGGATGCACACCAGTTTTAACCAACATCTCTTTGTTCATCAAGTTAATCTACCTTCGGCTTGAATTGCGTGCAAATTAGATTTAGAGGCATGCCCTGCTGCCACCAGTTAAGAAACATGTAAGAAGAGGGACTGTGTAGCCCCATAGCCAAATGCACAGCTCTGTGCCGCTATTTAGCGTGCACTAAAATTCACATTCCTTAGTCAATTTTTAAATTTATCAACCATTTTTGTCCATATTTTAACTCCTTTTTAAACATGTAATTCATTGTTTCATCCTCAGTCCACCAATCGGGTTCAGGTGCCAATTTTCAGTTTTCTGACATTCAAACTGTGCCAATCCAGGCCTTTTTGAAAGAATGCGATAGATGCAAGAAGTCCTTCACAAGTAGTCGTTTATTGTGTAGTTAAAAAACCCAATGCATTTCGGGCCTCCATGTGCCCTTCTTCGGGGGTCACTACAAATTAATAACAATACAAACAGATCATTAACATTATGTATCTAAAAAGCACCATGTCACAACGTCATTTCATCACTGAACTTAACTCATGATAATCGTGACATTACTCCCTGATGCACTATATTCATGTGCCTACCATTCTTATACCTCAGTCATCATGCGCCTAATCATCAATGTACGGGGTATAAATCCAAATATCCAACATCGTCTGTTCTCCTGCAAATAATTCCAGTTTTCTTCCCTCCCATCCAGCGTAAACACAAACAATCCCTTTAACCCTCTGTTTTCAAAAGCGCTACCTTCGTTAATCAAACTTCACGCGCTGCTTTGTACTAAAGCTTGAGCTGTTCAACATGTGCTGTGCTCGCTGTGAATATCATACTTGAGATTACTAAACATACCTTCCGTGTTACACATTATTCAGATTGCTAAACGAACGTGTACTCCTTCCGCCCTGATGCTTACCTAATTCAACGATCTACAAACGTCTCCCGTCCTCATCTTGATTATCCGAACCAGTGTAACAAATCATTTCCCGCCCACACTATTTAAAGCCCTCCACCCCAGTATTTTCCCTCCCAATTCGCCCGAAGACCAAACGATTCCTGTTGCGTCATGACCTTAGACTCTAGGTGAACCACATTTCCCAGAGTGCATCATTTGAAAAGCTGACATTGTCCATAAGCATACAGCATTAAAAAGTCACTTTTATATGTCTGTTCAGTTCTAAGACCTTGCGAAATAGATACATATATTTGGTTATCTTGCGAGGGACTCCGATGTTTGCTCCGATTGTGTGAGTCATTAAACAATATTCTTTCACTTCGTTTGTAAATTCCTTTGTGCGGGTGCAATCCCTGGGTAGGGTTTAAGTTACGAAAATTCTTGAAAGTGGAGGGATGCACACCAGTTTTAACCAACATCTCTTTGTTCATCAAGTTAATCTACCTTCGGCTTGAATTGCGTGCAAATTAGATTTAGAGGCATGCCCTGTTGCCACCAGTTAAGAAACATGTAAGAAGAGGGACTGTGTAGCCCCATAGAATATAAAGTATAGACAGGTAAGTCTAGATTTTCTACACATAACTCCACATATATGTACCTACATGGTACATATATCTTTAAGGGACATACATGCAGAGTTGGGAATAGTAAGGGCCTAATTTAAGAGCATTATGACTCAAGTCACTCTGCTGCACTGCACTGCACTGCGTGACAGGGAAAAGGAAGGAATGTGCTTCCTGTCCTTTCCAATGGGCTAGCGCACAATGACTGCGAAGCGCCAATGCAGGCACTCTTGTACCATAGTGTAAGGGGGCTGTGTTGCATGCAGGATAGGTTTAGTGCAGGAAGGGACACCTTCCTGTACAAAAAAAATCCTATGAGGCATATTCCTCTATGAGTGCTGCAGAATGCAGCACACATAGATAGAGAAAGAAACAAGGAGAAATAGAGATGTTTCTCCTTGTTACACCTCTCCTGAGGAGGTGCAAGATTTTGATGTATCCTCAGGTTCACAAGCTGTGGTAAATCTGGGGGTGCGTCAAACTCCATGGGAGTTGCATGGAAACACTCACACTATTCCCATGGAATGCCTTCCCCGCACAGAGTAATGATATGCAGCGAGTTGTGATTCGCTGTGCTGCGTTGCATTACTCCAGATTTTTGAAGCCACTCAGAACCAAGCAAAGTGGCTTTGCATGGCTTCAAAAATCTAACTTGTGGTTTACGTCTGTGTTGGAAATGTCCATTTTTGCAGGGTAATCCCCAAACTTTTTGCTTTTTCCTCCTATTTTTTCCTGACTTGTTTGTGTTGGTTTTAGGACTCTGGGCACTTTACCACTGCTAATCCGTGCTAAAGTGCATATGCTCTCTGTGTAAATTGTGTTATGGATTGGTGTTTCCATGATAGTATATTTAATTTACTTGTTAGTCCCTAGTAAAGTGCACTGAGTGTGCCAGGGCCTGTAAATCAAATGCTAGGACACGATGAAAAGCTATGAAAAACAATATAAATAATTAAAAATGATGTAAAGTAAACAGTGCACACTTAGGATTTTTTGGCTAGGTGTTGCTAAAGAATGGCAGAATAACCTATCTGGTCACTAGTGAGTTTGCTGCACTGATTGTGCCACCCACGTGAGTAGCCCTACAAAGGTAACTCAGTTCTGCCATTGTAGAGTCTACGCTCAGTTTGTAACTGCCATGTCGACTTGGCCAGTGCACACACTTGCCAGTCCCTAACCTTCCCTTTTCTTACATGTCAGACACCCATGAGGAAGGCCCAAGGTACCCCTATGGGCAGGGTGCAGTGTATGTGAAATGTAGGCCATGACCTGATGTGTGTGGCATTGTCTCCAAGGGCTTGAGGTAGAGCTTGCCCCCTGTTCGAGAAGTCTCAGGAAAAGCAAAGACTTCAAGCTCTTCTGCCATCAGCTCTGGGGACTGTGTGTTTTGTGCTGCAACAGAACAAAAGCAACTCGACAACATCTACAACGCCGCTGCCGACTACGTGTCCTGAAGGCACCGCAGAGGGCACCGCCGCAACGCTGCACCGCGACCGTGATCTCACCTACGATGCCTGCTGACGCCACCACCGAGATGCTGCTCGCCTCGCGACCTGGGGGCACCTCACTCCGCACCGCCTCACTTCATGACGATGCCTTGGTATCCCCGACGATGCCGCTCCACACCAAAAGCGACGCTGCTGCTTGTACTGTGGTTCAAGGGCAGCGCTCGTAAAGTTATGCAACGCATCACCCTCATCCCGCACCGCAGCCTTGGCCTTCTGACGCCAGCGCCATCAACTCCAGTTTGTCAGCCAACGACAGAGCTTCAGCAACGACAATGCCGCTGCTTGCACCGTGAACTGCCAGCACTGTGACGAGCACTGCCTTCATCTAGCACCGGGACCCTGGTCTCACCGACTACGCCATCCTACGCCGTCACCAAGCCACTGCTCACACAGCGACCTGAGGGCACTGCATGCCGCACCGCTGCACTTTGCACCGCAGCACACGACGTCTGCCGACGTCAGCGCTCCTGACTTCAACAGAGAAGCGATCAACCTGCAACACGTGTGACTTCAAGGACCCTGCCGACTCCTGCACCGACCTCTGGAACGAACGCCTGTGCACACCGTGTTTTTGGAACCCAAAGAGAGGTCTCCAATGCCCTACATTTCTAAAAGGTACTGTTTGCCTGTCTTCCCGACACCATAGCTGGCCTGCGATGCCGCGCTCAGCCAGAACTGTTTGGATTTGTTTGCTCACAACGCTGTTATAGCCCCGGATGGAGCTATCGACATCAAGGAACTGTTTTCTAAGCGTATTTTGATAACTGTAGATTTTTAAGTACTGTAGTGTGGATTTTTATCATTTTTGGTCTTAAGTATATACAAATATTAGATATTTTTCTAAACTGGTTTGGTGTCCTTTTGCAGTGCTTACACTGTTTTACTGTTGGCTATATGCAAATGCTTTACACACTACCTCTAAGATAAGCCTGACTGATCGTGCCAAGCTACCAAGGGGGTGAGCAGGGGTTATTTTAGGAGTGTAACTCCCTTATCCTGACTAGAGTGGTGGTTTCTGCCTGGCTTTGGCACATGCCCTAGCTTGCCAAAAATCCCATTTCTAACAGTCGCTCTTGCACCACGGTGTGTGGTGCAGCTTGCACAAAAACTGCATCATAAATAGCCCTCTAAATCTATACAGCCCTATACACACTTACCTTTTGATATATTGTTCCACAATATTTTGTCCATAATTTTAGTATGCCATGAGACACTTATTGTTGATATTCAGTTGTACAATCCTGAAATAATTATCTGGATTCCATTGTTTGCTCAAGGGGAGGAATTTCCCCAATTGACACTGTTATGCATTGGACTATTATGCATGGTGAAATGGCGGCAAGTTTGTTCATCATGAGAGCCATTTTTAAACGAAACTATGTTTGGAGCCTTATGCATATCCTATTAAAGCTAATGTGATGATGGAATAGAAACTGCATGTCATTTCAAAAGCAGAAACATGTTTATAGCATGTGGAGTAGAAAGAGTATTCAATAGCACTGTATGTTAGTGTAATGTACAGTGTTGATATCAAGCCTTTAACTAATGATTAACTAAAAATGTTACCTATCTTGCTATAATAAAACGTCTGAACATTTTAAAAGCTCTCTGACTTAGTAAAGTGAAAATGCAGCACGACTGATGCAATTTTTTTCAAAGACCTTTGGACCCTGTTTCATTATTTATGGTTCTTCTCGCCTTTTCCCTGCTGTGCAGGTCATTATCGTAATAAGGCCTTGCCTTCAGCTGGGTTACTGCCATGGATACAGACCATCTTGTGTAATGTGAACAACCCTTGTCTAAATTACCCAACCCCTGGGGAGGCTCCGGGCCAGGTAAACAACTTTGACAAATCACTGTAAGTATGGATTTTTCTAATTTCCTCATTAAATGTTTTGTTAACTAACAAACATAATTATATTTTAGGTTAAAAGTCATTGCTAGTGGCGAAATACATAAAGTATTGGGTAGTTGTACAGTTTTCTGTCGCTCAAGGCCAGACATTGTAATATGTGTTTTATAATTGTGGTATGCCATTCTAATTCATTATTTTGTTCTAACATTTGATCAGTGAAGTTAAAACAGGTAAGCTGCTTGCAGCAGATAATTTGCAAAAAGATGTAAGTGCAGGTGCCCAAATATTTTCATTTTATCCTGAGTAACTCAATTGTAGCTCTCGCTGATATTTTGATTATTAGTGTGTCCAACGTGCATGAAATTTATGACTTAGCTGTGTGAAAAGCTCTGAGACCCACAGCATGGCTAAGTGTTCTGGAGGGGCGCACCAGATACACCTTCCAAGGACACAGAATCCTGCCCACGTACGGGGACATAATTATGGAATGGTGGTGGCAGCATACCATTTTTCTGAAGTATAGAGAACAGCTGTTTTTCCTCTTCTTGAAGTGCGAGATACCTACCTGCCGCACTCGGGGTAAATTCCTGCTACCATGATGTGCCAGAACCCTGGACTGACTTTGCTGATTTACAGCAAATTACTCAAGTTATTCTCAACCCTAGACTCAAGGTGGAGGCTGAGGAACAACCTTCCAAGACAGACAAGTGTATTGCTACTATTCCTGAGATTTGGGCTGCATATCATACACTTAGATGTGTGATGATGGAGGCAGGATCACACTAGTCATCCAGAAGTGACCTATTAAGCAGAGGCCTTTTGATTTTGACGTTCTGAGCACAACTATTCTATTAATCTGTTTAGCAAAGCACCTGGCTACCCAACATTGGGCTTCCCAGCTGTAGCGGTCTGGTTGGAGTGAGGTAATTAAAAGATTATAAATAGTTAAAATAAATTAGAGGAATATATTATTCTTCAGCTTCTTGCTGGAGCTCATAAAGATGCCATCCATTCTTAGGCTGGTAAGCAAGGAGTTCCAAAGCTTCTGTGCAAGGTTATAAATGACCAACCTCCACTCCTCGTTCTCTTGATTCTGGGGACAACAAGAAGCTCAAGATTATTTGGCCTGAGGTTCCTATGGTACGATAAGGGGTGGACAGTTGATAAAGAACATGTGGACCTGTGCTGTGCTTTGCCCGATGTATGATGCATAATGCCTTAAATTGTGCTCTGCCTCTTATGGGTAGCCAATGAAGAGTTTTAAGCGCTGCAGCTGCTGACAGTGTTTTTGGAATACCTAACAGTTCTCGGCTGCAGTGTTTTTTTTTATCACTGACATTGGACTTCCCAGGTAATATGAGTTGCCGTAATCAAGGTGAGAAAGAATCAATCCTTGAATCACAATTCTTCATGACTCTCTCAGGAGCTATTTCAGAATCGTTCTCATGGCTCTCTGGAGGCCGAAGAACCTGCCAGCCACCTCCTCTAATTGAAAGGCCACCATGGTTAGCTATTTGTCCAGGTTAACCCCTAGGCTCTTTCCTTCCACTTTCGGGGATGGATATTCTCCAAGGGTAGGGGGTCAGATAATCCAATCCAAAAGCATTGGATTGTGACCTAGAAGCAAGAACTCTGTTTTCTTGCCATTTAACTTCAGGCAAATGGCTGCCATCCATTTAAACAGCTTCTCTAGGCACCTATTGAGTCTCATGAACTTAGAGTCCATATCTGGTGACAACATAACAATCAGCTGGGTATTGTCTGCATAATATACCATCTTAAAACCAAAAGAGCGGATGATATCTGATAGAAGGCGGACATATATGTTAAAATCGCAGGGCTCAGATAATAGCCATGTGGTACTCCACAATTCAGATGATGGCTTGTCGAAAAGAAAGACCCCTCACTAACCAGAAAGCTGCGTTTCTCCAGGAATGAAGCAAACCACCTTAAGGCATTCCCTGTAATACCTAATTCTCCCAACCGATGCAGTAGGATAGGATAGGAAACCATATCAAAAGCAGCACTCAGGTCCAAGAGTATCAGTGCTACTGTACCACCATGTTCATCTTAAGATCCTCGGTGGCCCTTAGAGAGCTGTTTCTGTGCTGCAACCCGTACAGAAACCTGTCTGCGTAGGGTGAAGAATGTTATTGGTTTCCAGGTATTCTGTGATGTACCTATTTATAATTTTCTCTTGATTCTAACTCCAGGAAGTCGAGAAATAGGTCTGTAGTTTACTATCATCTCAGGGTCAAAGTTAGGTTCCTTAATTAGCAGACAGATGATGATATGTTCCCATTCCTCCGGAACGCTACAGTTATTCAAGGACAAATTGCACAAATCAGTCAGAGCTAAAAGCAGTGGAGTCACTAGGGGGGTGCAGGGGGTACGGACCTTACCGGGTGACACCCTCACATGGGGTGACACCATCTGGTTACGGTTACGCTGTGCAGGGGCGTAACAAACAACCCCTGCAGCCCCCCCGTCTTCAGTACTTGAATGGGGCCCCCTTAGAGAAATTAATCCTGCCTGCCTGCGCTGGGCTTGGAGGACTCGTTCTGATTACCAGGTACCAGCCACGGATCTATTGTGTATTGTCCTGCTGCTCCCTTTGTCTGACTGTCAGCCCCGCCCAGCCTGCCTTGAACAAACACAGTTGCGAATCTTCGGCGGGCGGGGCTGCTCAGAAAGTCATTGAAAGAGGCTGTGCTTCCTGCTCTGGTCTCGTATTTCCCTGGAGCAGAAAGCCATTGAGCGCAAAAAAAGGAATGACGATGTTAAGTGTGCCTGCTGTTCACACTTAAAATATTTAAATACTGTTAGTGGCGCTGCCGCCTGCCCTTCCAGCGTTATACCCACCTGGAGGAGAACTGAATGCGACTCTGCACCCACTCGAAAAATACATTGAAATGCTCCTCTGCTGCAGTCCTGCCCAGGATGGTCACAAAACTTCCGAAGCTGGTGATGTCGCAGCTCAAGGGAAAGGAGCAGATAAACTGTAAGCATGAGGATTATTAGGCAACAACTCCGATCTGTTACTTATGATGTGCATTTTGTTCATTGCATGGCAGGTTATCAAATCCGTGGCTTATTTTGGGAGCAGAGCAGAACACGAGTTAGCAGGCCACATTATTGGCCCGTTTTAGAATCCAAAGCACACAGGAAGTGCTCCAGTGACAGTGATTAGAAAGCCTGCACTTGATGGGGTCATGATAAACTTTCGACACAGCACCTGCTCAGGCATCTCCATGCCCCCCACCCCTCCACAATGGGAGGGTCGACGGCTGCATCAGAGGCCTACACATATTTGTTGAGTAGGCTGGGGCGCGACCTGTGCAGACGCTCCGCAAGGTTAGAGTTTGGCATGCACAGAATAAGGTAAGGCGAGTCCTTATTATTATAGGCTGTTCTACGTGCTTAACTGCTTGATGGCTGGCACTGCACCGACAGTATTTCTGCAACCACTACCTTAAATTGAGAATATCACCCTGAGAAGTTGCTGTTGGGAGCTGGATAGCAAGCCTCCAGCCTAAGGATGAGTTTGCAGGAATAGCAAAATGCAAAGTAAAGGACAAAGTATTGGTAACAACACCATGCATGTTTTTAGTTTTTCCTGTTCAAACCATCAAATATAAACCATGCAGTTGCAGATATGAGAGTCTAAGCACATTAAATCAAATAGAAAATCAGGAATGTTCTAATGTAACTATAGGGCTGTTTTTGAAAGGTCTATTGGTTGAGAGGGGAGATTGTGCAGGCGGATGGGAGATGGTTCAGGCAGAGGGGAGATTGTGCAGGCGTATGGGAGGTGGTTCAGGCAGAGGGGAGATGGTGTAGGCAGAGGGGAGATGGTGCAGGTTGAGTGGGAGATGGCGCAGGCAGAGGGTGAGATGGTGCAGGCGGAAGGGTGAGATGGTGCAGGCAGAGGGGAGATGGTGCAGGCTGAGGGGGAGAGGATGCAGGCAGAGGGGAGATGGTGCAGGCTGAGGGGGCGATGATGCAGGCAGAGGGGAGATGATGCAGGCAGAGGGGAGATGGTGCAGGCAGAGGGAGAGATGGTGCAGGCAGAGGGGAGATGATGCAGGTGATAGAGCGCGCAGGTCACCCGACTAATTATATTACCAAATATGAACAATTGGGCCCATAATATATTTTCATTACACGTTAATCGAGTAACCTACACTCTACTACCAGCAATTCAGTTCCTTTCTATTTATTTCAATGTACCTGACTTACCAATCCTCGTCACAGGTACCTAAGATCACAATTGATCAAGGAGCTAGCTGTGGAATAAGTAGACCAAACAATACCATATACAAATTGACAATGTTTGTACTCTTTATAATAACCACAGACTCAGGAAGTTTTGAAAACGTTTATCTAATCATCATCATATGCCATGACCAAAAGATTAACACCGATCAAACTATCTATAACTAGAATTAAAAATATTGTATAACTATGAATAAGGCTAAGAATCATTTAGAAATTGGAAAAATAAAGGGAAGGAGAAAATAAGGAACACGCTAATTTAGATCAACAGACATTCATAACTTTACTAAAGGCGGGTAAAGAAAGGGAACATGCTAATCAAAGTAGACTTTCAAAATTCACTAACGGTTCAGAGGAAATGAAACTTATGCACTTTGATTTATCCAGATGTGCTTATTCCCTATAGGGAGGGTAAGAATGGAACATAAACTATATAAGAAAATGATTTAGTATTTGACTAAAGGTAGGTAGAAAAGTGGAAGATGCTAATAGACAATTAATGTATGAAAATTTCATTTATAAAGGAACAGGGAAGAAAAGGAATATATGCAATTATGCTTTATTCGAGACGTTAAAAAGGAAAGTTTAGATAAACAAATCACCCACACAGACTTTATAATTACCTAGGATAGAGTGAAGACCAACCCTACCCACGGGTCAGTTTGGAAAGACGGGAAAGGACCCTCAAGGACTTAGGTTGCCAGTAGGCGAGCAGGTACAGCTCATGGACAGTCAAGACAGGATAACCCCAGAATTTGGATCAGGACTTTATTCCATACAAATAGGATGCTACTACTGGTGATCGCTTTGCCTACCTGACTGACTGCGTGTGGAAACGCTGCTGGCACTTGTTCTTTGTCGGCCTTCTGCGGATACTCGGCTGTCTCTACACCCACGCCTCGCGGCCCCCGCTCCGCGGGCGCCGCTCGTGGTTTACAAACTTCTACCCACGCCGGATTTTCTTTTGCAGGGGGTCCTGCCACTGCTCATCAACTGTCGGGACTGCGAGGACCAGCAGGCGCAGCGCTGCTCAACTCGCCGCAGCTGGTCCTCTTCCCGCCCCTCCCGCTGGAATCTGATAACTGCGGGCTGGGAATCTTTGCGTGGTGTGATCGCTTTGCCTACCTGACTGACTGCGTGTGGAAACGCTGCTGGCGCTTGTTCTTTGTCGGCCTTCTGCGGATACTCGGCTGTCTCTACACCCACGCCTCGCGGCCCCCGCTCCGCGGGCGCCGCTCGTGGTTTACAAACTTCTACCCACGCCGGATTTTCTTCTGCAGGGGGTCCTGCCACTGCTCATCAACTGTCGGGACTGCGAGGACCAGCAGGCGCAGCGCTGCTCAACTCGCCGCAGCTGGTCCTCTTCCCGCCCCTCCTGGTATTTACTCGCCACCACTGACGCGCTAGCGGGACGCGCGCGGAGCGAAGCCCGGGCAAAGGGCGGGCCCTCTGTGGCCCTCAGTGGCCGAGGAAGGCCGGGCTGGGCTCTGGTATCTTGACTCTTTCAGTCGTTTTTTTAAGATATAAGTTAGTGTTATTTTATGGTATGGTTTTGTAAATACGCTGATATTAATATAGGCATGAAATAGTAGTACTTTCAGTGTCACTCCCACTTTCATTTTTCGTGTGTTTATATTATTCTAAAATTGTGTTTTTAAAAAAAAATCTGGGAGATTTATTGTAGGCTTTCATAGATTTATAATTATTATGGAGGCCAAGACATTACGATCCGGGAAGGTGGTAATGGAGAATCACGGTGCAATTCACGGCCCGAGTCACTTGAGGAAAAAACAAGCTAACAGTGTTATCCTGAAAGGTCAGATGCAATTAAAACAAATTTGGGAAAAAAGCTTGAATGGATCACTCGAAGTTGCCAGGAAATCAGATAATGATCCATTACAGCAATTAATTCCCTGTCTCAATAAGGAGGTAGATAGTGAGGATGCCCCTATGGTGGAAATAGAAAGGTCACTAAGTCAGGCTAGTGTGGTAGACCTTCCAATAGGTGCTGAACATGTGGCTGCTGTTGACCCCTTGTTAATAGCGCAATCTCTGCTACTTGATACTCACAAGGGGAATGATATTCTGGAAGAAGTTAAGGGTGATGTTTCTATAGATACTAGTATTGACTTTGAACTTTGCGGAAGATATGTGGATAAGAATTCTCTACCTCCCATAGTAGTTAATAAAACGCCTAGTGGAGAAACACCCTCTGGTCTGCAATTATATAGTAGTACCCCCTCCATTAAATCCACAGATAATTTGTCTCCGCTGAGTAATGAACAATCCCCTCACTTTAATCTATCTGGGATTTGTCCTCTTACATCTTCAAGTTATCCGAAAAATGACAAACCCATTTCAGAGTCACTCATAGCCCTTGAGCAAATTCTCTCTTCCATATTACTGTTAATGGGTAAATTCGCTGTAAATTCTGATTGTATTTTATCCTCTGTTACTGAAATACTTCAGGCACTGTTGGCACAGAATGCGAAAAAGGTTGAAAATGAATCTAAGACTTCTGCTTCTACTCCTAATCTTCCGCCTGTTGTACATCAAGAGGTGGTTTATCCTTCTGAAGGGAGGAGTACTGCCACTTTGGGATTGCCTATAGAGGCGGAGATTCAGAAGTCCCCTAATCCATGCACCTCATCTGCCCTGCCATTGAGTATGGAACCACCACTAGTGGAGCAGGAAGAGGAAGTGTGTGAAGTAGCCCTAATAGGGGGCCAAGAGTTTTTCCCTATTTTTGTGCAGGAAAAAAAGGAGTCAGAAGCTCCCTTGGGGTCTCCTCGAGTTGCCAAAATGATTACAAGAGGAAAAAAGGGGAAGCCTGTACGTAAATACAAAAAGAAAAGACCTAGACATATTATCTTTCCAAAACACATAATAACTGAAACGCCTGTTCCCCTAGGAAGAGGGTACAACCCACCTCCTGTTATTCCGGATAATGTAGATGGGGAAGGTATCCTAAATGATACGAATGATTCCAATGATACCCCACTTGTATTATCTACAAATAGGGTGGGTTCTGTATCAGCAATTGAGGCCCTTGATGAAGTATCTTCAAATAGAGTGGTTTCTGGAGCTGCTATTGATGCCCTTGTTCCCCAGCCTATAAGTGTGGCTGATAGACATTCTTCAATCGTAACAAGAGTATTTAATCCAACAGCTCCTATTTTTCTGCCTCAGACTGATGTAGCTAGAAATGTAACACGTCAGTCATCAAAAGATAATGTTTCATATGTGGATACTTTGTCATTGGATTTTCTGCCATTACTTGACTCTGATTTAAGAATGAATAGATCTTGGCTACTTAGCTGTTTTAATGAAATAGAAAGTCTTAAGTTGGTCCTAACGAATGATATTGATCTAGTTCTACCTATAAGATCCACAAATGGCCAACGAATAAGGGTAAAGTTTTACTCAAAAATTATTGCTAATTTAGTACTTCAACATGCAGAAGCTTTTCACCGTAGAGGAATTGACGTGTTACCTTTTGTTAATAAAAACTTATGTCTCTCTTTCTCTGAAAGAGATACAAGATGGTCCTCTGGTCAGGATGATTATCCTGTATGTAATAATGACCTGAAAATTTGGCTCTCCAGAGGCAAACGTATGGTTTCTCAGGTCTTTCCTTTAGCGGGATGCACTGATAACCCTCTAGGTGAAGATGCTTTGATGTGGAATTGGTTACCGGGAGTTCTCTCAAACACCTCCTCGAGAAACCCACGACCATCTACATATTTTTAACCAGTGTCTAAAAATAGTTTCTTGGAATGCTGCTGGCTTGTCTAATTGTCCGGAGAAATTTGATTATCTTTTTTCCCTGAGTGCAGATGTGTATTGTATCCAAGAAACATGGTGTGAAACTCTCCCTTATGGAGGGAATGATTACTTCATCCTAGAAGCCGCTGCAACGCCATCTAAAAGGGGCCATGCTAAAGGTGGAATTGCTTGTTTGCTCTCCAATACATTACAATGGCAATTCTCACACTATAAGGATGAGAGTAATTTATTCCAATCCATAACCATTTCTAACCTGTATAATACCGTACAACGGTCGTCGCTGATAATACTAAATGCCTACATTCCTCCCGAAGATACTTTTACCCCAGTTTTAAAGCGTATGTTCTCTTATATAAAGCAGTTATTAGAGGTGGATGACCCCCCATACCTTTTATTGATGGGGGACTTAAATTGTAAAGTGTCCAATACTTCCCTAGACATGTTTAGAAACAAGGTAAAAGAAGAAGTATTTAATATTCCCCAAGCTCTCTTCCCTAATATAATAAAAACGAATAAAAGGGGTAAGATTCTTCTTGGGGAGCTCAGTGCCATGGAAGGAATTATTATAAATGGCAGAATGCCTTCTGATTCCCCGGCAAATTATACACATGGTTCCATTAATGGTGAATCTATTTTGGACTATGCAATAACTGACTTCGATACGTTTTCTTACCTTAAAGACCTGGTAATCTCCCATACCCTCTTGAGTGATCATAAAATTATTATATTAACTATCTCATTAACACCTCCTGATTCTGATTGCTGGTCCCTAAAGAACAAAGGCTTCTCTATTAATTGCCATTCTGGGAGATGCTACTGGGGTTCCAGTTATAATAAAGCTGTACAAAACATCCTTATCAAACTCTTAACTGAACTTGACTCTTGGCAAGGTAGGGAATTTAGGTTCCTTGAACTACTTATTCAAAAAATTACGGAAATGCCCAGGAGTAGAGGAAAGTTTATAAAGAAATATTTCACGTCTAGCCCTCTATTAAAGTTAAATAAAGAGATTAACACATTGGTTAGGATGCAATATCTTAATAGATCAGGAGAGACTCGGATACAGTTAGCTTTGTTAAAGAGAAGGAGGGTGAGATTGAAAGCCAAGCTCAAAAGAGACAAGGAAGATATGGTTTGGATCAATCTGAGAGAAGCATCAAGGAGTAAAAACTCTAGAGCCTTCTGGTCCATAATTAGACAAGGATGTGGTGTTGTTAAAACATCCAATCCTACTGTTATCTCTGAAAATGTCTGGACCCAATTTGTGCTCAACCTATATGCATGCAATGATGCAGGGGGTGATGCCCGGGATCCAGACTGTAATATTGATCCTCAAATGGAACTCCCCACTGAGTTTTCTATAGCCACTGCAATTAAAAGTATGCGCTCTTCCGGGGCCATGGGACCGGACGAAGTGCCCATGTCTATAATTAAGCAAGACATAACCACTTGGAGCAGGATTCTTCTTCCAGTGTTCCAGGCGTGTTTCAAAAACCGATCAGTTCCCGATTCTTGGCGGGGAAGTATCTTGATTCCAATTTTTAAAAAAGGTGACCGTGATAATCCCTCTAACTATCGCCTAATTGCGTTATTAGATGCGATTGGAAAAATCTTTGCTAAACTTTTATTAATTTTAATAACAGACTGGGCACTCTTAAACAATATTATTCCTATGGAACAAACAGGCTTTCGAAAAGAGCATGGAACTCTAGATAACCTAACTATGCTACATGTAATCATAGACAAATATGTGCGGGTTCGTGGCGGGGGCATATATGCAGCATTTATAGATTTCTCTGCAGCGTTCGATAGGGTTGACCGGCCGACGCTGTGGAGAAAATTGACGTTACTGGGTATGCCGAGATACTTATTGGACTTAGTCAAATCCTTACACTGTAATACTTGGTGTAGAGTGTTACAAGGCGGAGAAAGGGGACTCACTAAAGCAATTCCCTCTCGGAATGGCTTAAAACAGGGATGTATACTGGCTCCCACGCTGTTTTCCCTGTATATGGCCGACTTACCAACGACAGTGGCTGAATGTGAGGGTCTTCCCCCAGTTATTGGAGGGACTGCCATATCTATTCTAATGTATGCAGATGATATACTAGTCTTAGATCTGACCCCAAAAGGTCTCGCTAATCGTCTTCATACATTGAATGATTTCGCGGTCAAACACTATATGAAAATTAATAGCTCAAAAAGCAAGATCATGTGCATCTCTGGTAAAAAGAAATGCAGATCTAGGAGCTATAATTGGACATTAAGTGGTGAAAAACTCGAGGTAGTTAACTCCTATTCGTTTCTGGGCAAAATAATATTTCTAATCTTAGTGAGAAGCCTCACATTGAAAATAATTCTAGAAAAGCCATGGCCCATGGTAGGGGACTATGTTCCTTATATAATGCAACAGGGAAGAGGCATTTCTCTTCTTGCTTAGAGGTATTTCGAGCGAAGATTCCTGCCACCCTCCTTTATGGAATTGAATTGGTGGATTTAAAACAATGGGATTTTATGCAAAAAACGGAGGGTAAGGTACTAAGGAAAATTTCCTCTCTTAATTCAGCATGCTCCACATCCGCTTGCCGACTGGAGTTTGGTCTGCGAAGCTGCTGGGCACAAGGGCTAGCCGCTCTCGTAAGGTGGGTAGCATGCTTGGCCAGATGTAAACCAGGAACCCTACGTGAAATCTTAAAAAAGGAGCTTTTAGGTAACTTTAACGAGTTCTCGCAGCTGGTAAAAAACTTCAGAAAAGCTGTTTTATTATTGGAACTCGATGAAAGTACGTTATTTTCTCTTTCTCCATCAGAGTTAAAGCTAAAACTAAAAAGTAGGTCCTGGGAAATGTGTTATAAGAGGGATATACTTGAACAACAGAAGTATAAAGAAAGGGAAGCCTTGGTCCTTACCTATATACCCAAACAAGCACAACAATACTTAAGGTGGAATATCCCACATGGCGTCCGGAGGTTTTGGTTCCTTTTACGCCATAACTTGTTACCACTTAATACACTCCTCGCAAAATGGTATGGTGTGTCTCCCTCATGCAACCTATGTAATAATGCTGCACAAGACCTCAACCATGTATTGTTTATTTGCCCGATATTACGATTACTGCGCAAAAAATGGATAAAACCAATTTGTCTACAGTTGGGAATCTTGAATATAAAAATGTTTTCCAATGCTCTGTATTGCCCCCCTAACGAAATGTTCTGTTTTAGATTATTTAATTATTTTAAAGAATTTTTAGACATATATTAATGTGATTTTGGGAGATGCTGTTGAGTATATTATTTGTCTATATTTTAGTGTTTACTTTTGAAGTTGTATGTAACTTTTGCTTATTTTGCCATGATAATATGTATGTTATTTTATGTGGCCCTCAATGAGAGCCAAATCATAACAATAAAAACTTGAAACTTGAACTTGAATGCTACTACTGGACCTCCTAAAGTGCACACCGCATAGGCAGCACTTAAGCCTCCACTCTCATGTCTCATGCATGAGCCATCTACAAACAGATCATAATCTTCACCAGTTAAGGGTACTGTTCTTATGTCAGGGCGTGGTTTTGTACTGAATTCAGTCAGGTCTAGGCAGTCATGCTCAACTTCTCCCCTCACTCCTGCTGTGAATGAGTTTGGTAGGAGAGTGGCTGGATTCAAGATATTACATCGAGATATGGTTACATTTCCTGCACCTACAAGTTCTCTCATACTTAGTCAGCCGACTAGATGTGAGGTAATGAGTTTTGGTTCAGGTCTACAAAATTACAACTGCTTGTGGAACACACATTGTTACAGGATGTCCCATAATGATAGATTCACTTTGTTCAAGACTCATGCAAGTTGCAGCTACTGCATTCAGACATCCAGGTAATCCAGCAGCCACTGGATCCAAAGTAGAGGAAAAATACGCTACAGGTCGTCCGGTTAAACCATGACTTTGGGTCAGGACTGAAAGTGCACAATTGTCTCGTGTGTCACAAAACAATGCAAACTCTTTTGAATAATCAGGCATTCCTAATGCAGGAGCGGTAAACAGACAGTCTTGTAATATTACGAAAGCTAAAAGGCTTTCATCATCCCACTCCACTGGGTCTTTTGCTCTTTTGTTTGTCATTTTTTTCAATGGTCTTGCTAGGACTGCAAATCCCACAATCCACTGCCTACAATATCCTACAACTCCAATAAACATTCTGATTTCTTTCTGGGTTTTGGGCAGATGCATGTTTCGAATTATCTGTAGTTTGTCTGGTGACACTTTATGTCCCCCTTCACCTAAGTGGTTCAGTAAGGCAGTGTCAACGACACAGTCTTTCCTTTTAGACGCCACCAAGAGGTCGTCTATGTATTGCACCAGGACTGATTCTCTAGGCAACACCAAGGATTCAGGGCATTTTTTCAGAATTTGGTTCAAAATCGAAGGATTTTCCGTGTACCCCTGAGGGACACGATTCCAGACGTAAACATGACTGTCGAATTCAAATGAGAAAAGAAATTTGCTGTCTGGATGCAATGGGATTGAAAAGAATGCATGGCATAGGTCGATGACAGTAAACCATCCAGCATTCCATGGTATTTGGTACAAGATCACTGCAGGATTTGGCACAATAGGACAGCACGGAACAACAATTTTATTTACCTTACGTAGGTCCTGCCCTACCCTGTACTTACCACTTGGTTTCTTTATTCCAATTATGGGCGAATTACAAGGACTGCTCATTACCTCCTGTATGATGCCTGCTTCCAACAACCTTTTTATTTCAATAGCAACTCTTGCTTTCACTTCTGTACTCATTTTATACTGTTTAGTGTTCGGGTAGACTGCATCTTCCTTTATCCAAATTTTAATTGGGTCAACATTTGCCATTAGTCCTACATCTTTCCCAGTGAAATCCCACACCTCTGGTTTCACTGTCTGTTGGAGTTCTTCAGGTAAGTCTTGTATTCTCAGTCTTTTAATTTCTGAGTCAGGTCTTATTAACATTAATTTGTAAATTCCGTTTTCATCTGGGGTCTGAATTTCAATGCCTTTTGGTGTGCAAAAGATGGTGCAGTTCATTTTGCACCGCAAATCTCGTCCGAGTAAGTTCACAGGACTTGAATCGCAAACAACGAATCAATGCATTTCTTTGAAATTCCCTATTTTAATTTCCAATGGTTCTGTAACTGGAGTACTAATTAATTTATTAGAAACGCCCACTACTTGGATCGCTTCTCCCGAGAGGGGTGGGTTTGGAACGTCTGCTGTTCTCACGGTGGAACGGGTAGCACCAGTGTCCAACAGAAAGGTGACGTCATTTCCTTCAACCTTTCCTTCAATGTATGGCCCTGACTGGTCTACCGGCAAGGTGGCGCCAAGCACGCACTCCACATCCTCCCCCCTCAGGCACCATCAGAAAGGCTCGTCACAGAGGAATGTATCGTTCAACAAAATTTGCGAAGTTGCTGCATTTCTATCCTCCGTTCCTTACCAATCCTCTCCTTCCTCACTCTGTTGTGCTTTGCTCTTATAGTTTGGCCTAAGTGCACGAGGCAACTGATTCTGTTTTACCTGTTGCTGTGTCTTCCGTGGTCCCTCATTCTGCGCCTGCGTATTTAAATCATTAATTTGACGCGAGGAAGCAGGCTAGTGAACTGCTCAGCCCATGTTAAAATTATTCAACAATACCATATACAAATTGACAATGTTTGTACTCTTTATAATAACCACATACTCAGGAAGTTTTGAAAACCTTTATCTAATCATCATCATCATCATATGCCATGAGCAAAAGATAAGGGGCGGACAAAAAGATACACCGCAACGTCAAAATCAAAGCGTCTATGAGGGTTCTCAAACATAACCAATGGTTATTGTAGATACCAGTGTCCATTCACACTTTTGATTACCAATGAGCAAAAGATTGACACAGATCAAACTATCTATAACTAGAATTAGAAATATTGTATAACTATGAATAAGGCTAAGAATCATTTAGAAATCGGAAAAATAAAGGGAAGGAGAAAATAAGGAACAGGCTATTTTAGATCAACAGGCATTATAACTTCACTAAAGGCAGGTAAAGAAAGGGAACATGCTAATCAAAGTAGAGTTTCGAAATTCCCTAACGGTTCAGAGGAAATGAAACTTATGCAATTTGATTTATCCAGATGTGCTTATTACCTATAGGGAGTGTAAGAATGGAACATAAACTATATAAGAAAATGATTTAGCATTTGACTAAAGGTAGGTAGAAAAGTGGAAGATGCTAATATACAATTAATGTATGAAAATGTCATTTATAAAGGAACAGGGAAGAAAAGGAATATATGCAATTATGCTTTATTCTAGACGATAGGAAGGAAAGTTTAGATAAACAAATCACCCACACAGACTTTATAATTACCTAGGATAGAGTGAAGACCAACCCTGGCCACGGGTCAGTTTGGAAAGACGGGAAAGGCCCCTCAAGGACTTAGGTTGCCAGTAGGTGAGCAGGTACAGCTCATGGACAGTCAGGACAGGATAACCCCAGAATTTGGATCAGGACCGGGTTCACCAACAGGTACGACCAACACCCGCAGCTTCGGTTTCAACGCCTGCGCTACTCCCTCTCTGCAAGGAATCTGCCAGTAACCCCGATTGGGTTTTCGAACCTCTCAGCATAGTGCTTCATCAGCACTTAAGGTTTCCCAAAACCCCGAGTGGGTCTGGGGAAATTCGGACAGAGTGCTCCGCAGCTCTCTGTATCAGTCACCTATAGAATGCGTTGGGTCAGTGACAGGTCAGTGACAGGTCAGCTGTTCGGACAAGTCAGACAATTTCTCTAGCTAAACCTACACTAGTTATACTGTTTTTTGGGTCAGTGTACCACCCCCAAATGTTACAAGTGAAAGGATCAACAAAGTTCTGATTGGACGAAGGAGGAGGTTAAGTCATCACTCCACCTACATTTTAGACTTTCTCAGGCTTAATATTCAGTTTTCGTACCCACCCCTTAAATTCTAGTTTCCCATGGCATATGTTTTACAAAGAACAATAGAGTATACAGCACTTTATTACAAATGTAACTAATTCAGGTACAGTTCAGCTTCGTCCTGCTGGGTTAGAGGTCGATTCCCAGGAGCATCTTGGGCGAGGCTGCCAGCTGGCTCGGTTCCACTGCTGCATGGTGTTCTTTTCCCCCATCACGTGACTGGTACCATACGGGCTTCCAAGATGGGGTAGTAAGCACCTCCCAGGCCCAAAGAATACGATACATGAAAAGCAAGCGAAAACAATTTAGAAACACAGAATAAAAGATTACACTGTATATCATGAAATGCCTATACTATATCCCTTACTTTATAATAACTACAGCGTTATGAGTAAGTGCAGAACAAACATCTTTGCAAAAGCGGCAATGCAAGCTTAGAGCATGTGAGAACACAGAGCAGTCATCTTAATTGCATTGCGCATGAGCAACAAATTCCCACCAGAACTGCCAGTAAGTCACGTCACATGGGTATGACCGACGCATGCGCAGACTAATTTCCCGCGTAGCAGCGGCCATTTTACTGCAAGCGGATTACAATTAGTAAACACTTAGGCAAGCTTCACTGGGACACACCATGTAGTTTAGAAATGTGCAAAATTAGTAAGACAAACAAGTTGGTTAGTTAATTAGGGTTATTCGAGGTTCATGAATACAAGCAAGTCGCTTATTGTGCGAATTCTTGCTTTATCACAGGCAGAGGGTGAGATGGTGCAGGCAGAGGGGGAGATGGTGCAGGCAGAGGGGGAGATGGTGCAGGCAGAGGGGGAGATGGTGCAGGCAGAGGGGGGGATTGTGCAGGCAGAGGGGGAGATGGTGCAAGCAGAGGAGGAGATGGTGCAGGCAGAGGGGGAGATGGTGCAGGCAGAGGGTGAGATGGTTCAGGCAGAGGGTGAGATGGTGCAGTCAGATGGAGAGATGGTGCAGGCAGAGGGTGAGATTTTGCAGGGGGAGGGGAGATGGTGAAGGCAGAGGGGAGAGATGGTGCAGGCGGAGGGGAGATGGTGCAGGCAGAGGGGAGATGGTGCAGGCAGAGGGGGAGATGATGCAGGCAGAGGGGAGATGGTGCTGGCAGGGGGGAGATGGCGCAGGCAGAGGGAGATGGTGCAGGCAGAGGGAGAGATGGTGCAGGCAGAGGGAGAAATGGTGCAGGCGGAGGGAGAGATGGTGGATGCAGAGGGAGAGATGGTGCAGGCAGAGGTAGAGATGGTGCAGGCGGAGGGAGATGGTGCGGACAAAGGGAGAGATGGTGCAGGCAGAGGGGAGATGGTGCAGGCAGAGGGTGAGATGGTGCAGGCAGAAGGTGAGATGGTGCAGGCAGAGGGTGAGATGGTGCAGGCAGAGGGTGAGATTGTGCAGGCGGAGGGGAGATGGTGCGGACAAAGGGAGATATGGTGCAAGCAGAGGGGAGATGGTGCAGGCAGAGGGTGAGATGGTGCAGGCGAGGGGAGATGGTGCGGACAAAGGGAGAGATGGTGCAGGCAGAGGGGAGATGGTGCAGGCAGAGGGGAGATGGTGCAGGCAGAGGGGAGATGGTGCAGGCAGAGGGTGAGATGTTACAGGCAGAAGGTGAGATGGTGCAGGCAGAGGGTGAGATGGTGCAGGCAGAGGGTGAGATTGTGCAGGCGGAGGGGAGATGGTGCGGACAAATGGTGAGATGGTGCAGGCGAGGAGAGATGTTGCGGACAAAGGGAGAGATGGTACAGGCAAAGGGGAGATGGTGCAGACAAAGGGATCGATGGTGCAGGCAGAGGGGAGATGGTGCAGGCAGATGATGAGATGGTGCAGGCAGAGGGTGAGATGGGTCAGGCAGAGGGTGATATGGTGCTGGCAGGGGGGAGATGGCGCAGGCAGAGGGAGATGGTGCAGGCAGAGGGAGAGATGGCAGAGGGAGAGATGATGCAGGCGGAGGGAGAGATGGTGGATGCAGAGGGAGAGATGGTGCAGGCAGAGGGAGATGGTGCAGGTAGAGGGAGAGATGGCGCAGGCAGAGGGAGAGATGGTGGATGCAGAGGGAGAGATGGTGCAGGCAGAGGTAGAGATGGTGCAGGCGGAGGGGAGATGGTGCGGATAAAGGGAGAGACGGTGCAGGCAGAGGGGAGATGGTGCAGGCAGAGGGTGAGATGGTGCAGGCAGAAGGTGAGATGGTGAAGGCAGAGGGTGAGATAGTGCAGGCAGAGGGTGAGATTGTGCAGGCGGAGGGGAGATGGTGCGGACAAAGGGAGAGATGGTGCAAGCAGAGGGGAGATGGAGCAGGCAGAGGGTGAGATGGTGCAGGCAAGGGGAGATGGTGCGGACAAAGGGAGAGATGGTGCAGGCAGAGGGGAGATGGTGCAGGCAGAGGGGAGATGGTGCAGGCAAAGGGTGAGATGGTGCCGGCGAGGAGAGATGTTGTGGTCAAAGGGAGAGATGGTGCGGACAAAGGGATCGATGGTGCAGGCAGAGGGGAGATGGTGCAGGCAGAAGGTGAGATGGTGCAGGCAGAGGGTGAGATGGTGCAGGCAGAGGGTGAGATGGTGCAGGCAGAGGGTGAGATGGTGCAGGCAGAGGGTGAGATGGTCCATCCGGTAAGTTGTGAGGGGGTGACACCATGAGTTACCCGCACCGGGTGACACCAGCCCTAGTGACGCCACTGGCTTAAAGCATCACATTACCCACCGACCCTCCCTTCAATAGAAAATGTATAGGAGCAGGGCCAAGGGGCGAGCCAGATTTAATTGACTTTGCCACAAAGGTAATATCCTCCTTGGTCAATTGCGAAAATGTGGAGAGTACTGTTTTAAAATCTTTGGCTCTGGGCCTACTGTCTATATTGTCCTTATAGTCTGTTGAACCTGATATGGCATCACACATGTTACTCACTTGCACAAGAAAATGGTTCCAAGTGATTCACATCACTCTGTTGATGAAGCAAGTCCAGTTTCTAGTATGTCATGCTTTAAAAAGGAATGTACTATATTGTAAATGTTTCTTGCAGAATTTGCAGATTTTACTTCATGTATGGTGTGTGAAGGATGAGACAACAGTCTCCTTTATGGTGCTGAGCAGAATACTCCTGCTAGGCCCGGCCATTTTTTTTTCTCTTGGATTTGTGTGCTCTCAAAAGCTGATGGATGCTTTGTACAAGGTTTTTATGCATGCCTTTGCTTGTGTTTTGTATACTCTAGTTTGAGATACAATCTGCTGTGAAAACTTTCACCTGAAAGAAAGACAGTGTCTGCTCTACAGAGGAGTGATACTTTGGGCTGGTTTCTTGTCTCTGACACTAGAATAAACAACACCTGTGTACATCATGATGGTTTTTAGTTTTGTTATGCTAATCTACCTCTCTTTAGTAAACAATAAAAGACTGGAATGGACAATCATTTTTACATGCTATTTGGTAACCGTTGACCTGCCAAGACTCTTCCCCTCACACTACCTCTCCAAGAACCCTTGACTGCTCACCCCCAACCCTGACAGTCAAGTGCTGAAAGGGTGTGTAGGAAGGTAGGATCTGACGGCATGGTTACCCCCAGTTTTTGCCTGGTATATTGACTAGTCTGACTGGGATCCTGCTAATTAGGACCCCAGTCTATCTGCTTTCTCCATCAAATGTAATAACATGTACTTAGGTACACTCCAGTTTGGATATTGGGGTACCTTATACGTCCCTAGTATATGGTACACATGTACCCAGGGCATTATTACCCCAAAGGGCTCTAATTAGCTGAAACATGTATTATGCCACCCATGAGATGCCATGCAAAATGGAACTACAGGTCTGCCATTGCAGCCTGTGCAATCTGGTGCTAGCACCACTTACTTTAGATATAGGCTTGCTATATCTATAGGTCACTACACTTAAAACCTATAAGTCACACCTATAGCCGGCCTTAACACTACTGAAGGCAGGGTGCTGGGTTTTAGATGAGAGGGTGCCCCTGCATGAGCAGAGCCCCTCTGCAGCCTTCAGAGACCATTCTCCCGGTTTGTCTGTGACTCAGCCAGACATATAGGTAGAGGTGCATTATAACCCCGCGGTAATTGCTATCTCAAAAATGGCTGAAACAAAACATGTTGTCTTTTTTCTTAAACACCTTGGAATCAAACCTCCATACTGGCAGTAGCGGCCCGTGGTGGGAGTGCTGCCGGGCGCTGATGTGGGGCGGGAAAGGGTGGGGGTAGTAAACTATGGATTACGGCCGATTAGAGGTAAGTAAACATATAAATAAATAAAACGAATTTCTTTGTGGGCGCTGCATCGCCATAGCGATGCAGCGCGCACAACAATTTTTAAAATATTTATTTATATGTTTACTCACCTCTATTCAGCCGTAATCCGTAGTTTACTATAGCCCACCCTGCAACACCCCAGCCCGCCCCAACTCAGCGCCCAACAGCACTCCCGCCAGGGGCCACTACTGCACACTGGTAACCTGTGTGGGAGGGATGATTACACTCTTCTGGAGAAATATTCATGGGGTCAGTGGTGTTTCTGGTACCAGCCTTCACGAATGGTTGCTGCCGACCAAAGACACATTTCTTCTCTCCTGCTGCTGAGACAAGCTTGAGCAGAGGAAGGCAGGACAATAGGCATCCTGTCACAGGGAGGTGTGACTTCCTCCTAGACAGGATTTAGTGTACTAGGGTTGGTGGGTGCACTTCCAAAGTGCCTGAAAGTCTACATCTGGGGCAAACTTGGTGTCCCTGTGCATAGTTTAGCTCAAAGCAGTTCTGGGAGCCATTGGCTCCTACTCTGATGCAAAACTGAACAAAGGACATGGGAGTAACCTCCCCTCTGTCCTGACAGGAACATCCCCTGAATCTGTCCAACCTTCTCCCGTGGGTACATAAAGGCTTACCTGGCTGAAGGACCTTAGATTTAACGTGGACAAGATTCTGAACAAGAAACCACTGACCTTCGACCGTCTGGACACTCTGGACTTCGCTGGACTTTGACTGGGCCCAACTTCGTCTCCCTCTCCGTCTAACACATTGTCTGTGCCTGTATACCATACAGGCTCAGTTCAGGACCCGAGGAGCTGCTGATCCTGAGCTCCTGTAGACTCTGAAGGCTCCAACAACACTGTAGGTGGGTTCCGAAGTTCCTTGAGATTGAGATGCCCTCTCACTGAGTTTGAGGCCAGCGTCCCTCGTGGGGACTGCATAACCCGAACCCCTGTCCACTGCGTACTTTTGCAAGTGCATATGCTCGTTGGTGATTCCTGAACTTGTGCATTGACTCCATGTAGTCCTGACCTTGAACAGTATTTCCACCAAGAAAAACTCCGGCCTCCTCGCACTGAATGCTCTGTGGGCTGGTACTTTGTGATCTTGCTTGAGTTCCCCTTGTGACTCCTGGTCATTCGGCCTGTGGGTCCTCTTGAGGGTCATCTTCAATTATGTTGGGCTTCCCTCGTTGCTCAAGACGTGCCCTGACTCCCCATTGCTTGGTGAGTCCCCCGGACCTTGCTGGTCCACACCGTAACCTGCTTGACCTTCATATGTGAGATTTTGTTGCCAAGCTTGTTGGTGCTCCAGCCCAACACCGACCAATCAGCACTCGACATATTTCATGGGACAGCTTGCATCTGGCTCCTGGTCATCCTCAACGTATCCGAGTCCTCGTGGCTGCAAAGTCAAGCAGCCCTTCTTCGCACCTGAAGCACCCAATGTCAGTGGGCATTTATCTACTGAGCTCCTGGTCACCCTGAAGTGACCCAGACTCCGTTCCCTCTCCTTCCAGGTTTCTTCCATCATGAATCCACCCTTGGATTCCAACGGACACTGTCTTCCTTCCCCTTCAGCAGCTCTTCCTTGAAGTCCTCCAATGAAAACAACGGCGGTTTCCGACACCTCTCCAGACCTATCCACTGGGTTCTACTGGGATAGGGAACTCAGGTACTCCAGTATCCACGGGTGGGGTAGCTCTCCAACCTCCTAAGTTCCAAAGGGTTTCCTCGAAGTCCCCCGAGAAGGGTCCTTAAACTTTAAAACTGTAACCGCAACTTCCCCATAGAATTGTACGGAGCTTGCGGTCGTGTTAGCACACTGCACCCGTCCTCCATGGGGTCCCTGTTTACTCACCTTGGGTGGTTCCTTGGGGACCCAGCAATTCTACGTGTTCTATACACTGTCTCGACTCAAGTTGTGGTTCTTATACCACTATTTTAGTATATGGTTTGGTCTCCCCCAGGACCCCAATGTGTATTGTGCTACTTACAACTGTTTTCTTGCTAAAGTATTGTGTGCTTTGTGTTGCATCCTTGTGTAGAGGATACTAGTGAGTCTTATATAAATAAATACATATTTTTATAACTACTGTCTGGTTCTCCTGTCATTTAGTTAATACTAAAGGTGATATTCTGGTAAAACAAGCTACTTTACATTTGTTCAAGATTAAGCCTGAAGGCTGCTCCCCACAGCTACCACAAGGATAGCTTTTTAAAGGTTATATTTGGCCTCACAGATCAAAAGGGTCGTTTGAACTGGTGCAAGGTGCCCACTTTAATTAGTGGACAGCATATACCAGGCCAACTTCTCAAAGAGTGTACTTGGTTTTCTGTTTGCAATGCCATAGAAGGTCAGGCCTCAAGACAGCAGTGGTAAAGGTCTTAACCACCATTGATGTGCCCCATTATTAGCCTCTGCTTAACCCCCTAACCCCAAATGGATTTTGAAAAGAGAGCCCCACCCATAATAGCTGTTTTGTCACTTGGCCTCCTTAATTTCCCAGCATTACCATCCCACTCAGAGATGCACTATGTCCTACTTTTGGATCCTTAGCAATTTGCAACTGAGCTTCTTCTCTTTGCTTTGGGAATTCTGCTGCTTGCAAACTGATAACATGTACAGAGAAAATCGTCAACATGCAACTGGCCCGCCACCTGGAAGATAACAACATCTTGGACCCATCCCAGTCCGGGTTCGGACGAAACCACAGCACCGAGACAGCCCTCATCGCCACCACAGACGACATCCGGCTCCAACTAGACAACAGCGAAACATCAGCCCTCATCCTCCTGGACCTGTCAGCTGCCTTCGACACGATCTGCCACCGCACTCTAAAGACACGCCTCCTAGAAGCCGGAATCCAAGAGAAGGCCTTTGACTGGACCACATCCTTCCTCTCTGGCAGAACCCAGAGCATCCGCCTCCCGCCCTTCCGATCCGAGGCCACCGACATCATCTGCGGCATCCCCCAGGGCTCATCCCTCAGCCCAATGCTGTTCAACGTCTACATGGCCCTCCTCGCACAAGTGGCCCGCCAACACAACCTAAACATCATCTCCTACGCCAACGACACCCAGCTCATCCTTTCCCTCACCAAGAACCCGCACACCGCCAAAACCAACCTCCACAAGAGAATGAAGACCGTCGCCGACTGGATGCAGTACAGCCGTCTGAAGCTGAACTCGGACAAGACGGAGGTACTCATCCTCGGACCCACCCCCTCAGCCCGGTACGACTCCTGGTGGCCGAACACACTTGAAACAGCACCAACACCCACCGACCATGCACGCAACCTAGGATTCATCCTCAACTCCTCCCTCTCCATGTCTAAGCAGGTCAACGGCGTCTCCTCCTTCTGTTACAATACCCTCCGCAGGAACTACAATTGGATCCCGACGGAAACAAGAATGGTGACATAGGCCCTCGTCAGCAGCAGACTGGACTACGGCAACGCACTCTACGCAGGAATCGCAGCCAAACACCTACAACAACTACAATGCATCCAAAACTCCTCCGCCCGACTGATCGGCAACGTCCCCCACCACAGCCACATCACCCCCCACCTGGGAGACCTACACTGGCTCCCCGTCAACAAGAGGATCACCTTCAAGCTCCTCACCCACGCACACAAAGCACTGCACAACGCCGGACCAGCCTACTTGAACAGCAGACTCAACTTCTGCACCCCGACCCGCCAGCTCCGTTCCGCCAGCCTCGCCTTCGCCAATGTCCCCCGCATCCAACAAACAACCTCCGGTGGCAGATCCTTCTCCTACCTCACCGCCAAGACCTGGAACACCCTCCCTACCCACCTATGGCAGACCCAAGACTTACTCGCCTTCAGAAGACTCCTCAAGACCTGGCTCTCCCAGCAGTAGCGGCACCCCCTCCCCTCAGTGCCTTGTGACCCTCACGGGTAAGTAGCGTGATTTATAAATACTTTGATTGATTGATTGATCATATCTCTCTGTCACCAAGGATACATAACAAAAATTACTTTGTTATCATCTCTGCAGGTATACCAGTAGTAAAAATAATTGACTTTCACCTCCAGTATATTTTTATACTTCCTAATTGTTGATATTGTTATGATAATAAACATCTACATAGTGTTCTTCTACTACTAGTAAGGTTTCATATGGCTTCTTGCTAATTATTCCAAATTGGATTAAGGCCAGAGTATTTGTTCATGGCTCATAGAGTACGTTGTTGAAGAGTCAACTACGCGGAAAGCTGGACATGATCTGTGTGAGCGATCATAGTATGGCACTTGGGCAACATACATAAATGTGCTTGCATTGAGAATCATGTCACATTGATGCAGTATTTACATTCATATTGGGTGATAGACAACTAAGTACATAACAATTGATCATTTATAAACCTTTTAAATCAGTATGTGCTGGAAGAACTCTTAGATAATAAACAGGACTGATAAAGAGAAAATGTTCTGCTATTACAACAATTTGTTCTAGAAAAGATTGGGTGGCAGAAGTAATGGATATATCATTAAAAGTCATATTTAAAGGCTACTCTTTAAATGACTATTGCCACTATGTAGCATTTGAGCAGTAGGATCGCTCATGTATAATTAGGTTAAATGTGTCTGTAGTGCATGTGGACTCCTGAGGAAGTGAATATGTTTATGATTGGATATATCCTATGTTTGAATGCATGGGCTTGTTGTTATAGTGTATGGTGAAAGTCAAGGAATTGTTTAGGTTCCACCCTCTGTGGGTTCACATTTGTAGTCAGAATTCCCAGTTTGGGTGAGGAATATTTAGGCCTTTAAGACAGATATGTTTTATTGGCCTGAAAGTAGATGTATGTTCAATCTATGAGTTAGCCAATCAAAGAAGCCACAATTTAGATAGGAAACTGATCTAATACGGCAGAGCCTGAGTATTTATAGGAAGCTCAGCTATGGGCAATGAACAGTTGCTGTCCAAGGGCACAAGCTGCTGGCAAACTGCTCCTATGTCAGTGAACAGGACCTAATGTGCTGTGCAGAGAAGATCAATGATAGGAAGAGGGGTTCTTAATGTGTGTAATTCTTTGTTTAAGCCTGAGTGAAGAGTAGTTTTTCACCAACTTTATTGATGACCAAAGAGTGAAAGACCTAACACTGGTGTAAGATTTATAATTGCAAGTGAGCTATAGTCCATTTGAAGAAGCAGGTTCTCATAGTCTTTGCAGTAGCATGATATATGCATGTTTTACTTGAATTTGTTCCTGTCATTCAATGTAGAAAGTAATTTATAAAGATGTTGCACTTTGCACATATGAGTCAGCAGTATCCTGATGTTCCTCCTTGCTGTGAAATTTTACTCATGAGCTCAATCAATAAATCAATCAAACTATCTTTATCTAGCTGTAAATAACCATAAAAGCACAAAAACAAAAGCTCAAAAAATAATTAAGCAGCAGTACAAAAAATTATCTCAATGAGACTACTCACGTATATACTTGCCAACACTATAAATGTTCTTGATATTCAAGGCAAAGCGTATACAACAGACTACATCCCTGCAAATTGATTCTGAGGGAGGCTGTTGATTTAAGTACATAGGCAACTTATAATTTGTTAATATTATGGCCATTAGATATGGAGACAAGAAACCACTTTCGAGGGTAGTGTACAATGTGCAAAAAAAACACATTTTCTCAAAAGTGCTTTTGTGCTGATGCATTGTTGTAGGGGCAAATAGGAAGTTTAAAAACCATGAGGACACAACAAATAACAAAATGGAAGGAATTGAGCATAAGATGCATCAGTTAAGATCTAAACTGTATGCTTCAAGTTAACATTAAAGTAGGTTCAATTCCCGTACACATTATTAAGGCTGACGTATATATCATAGCTTGCATACAATATTCTCTCACTGCTGGTAAACTCTCAAGAGAGTTAAGAAGCACACACTTCACTCTGGATTTTGTAGAAGCATCAATGCTTTCTGAGTTCTCAAAAAACTCAGGTATACTCAAGGCTTCAAAGGTATGCTTAACATTCATTAGCCAATTAATAGCTTTCACATTATCTATTGACATACAGTGCTTAATGACTACCCTGTAAAAACATGTTTCTCATTTTGCCCAAATTTAAACCCAAACATAACAGGCCAGATTTTTATTAAATCGTCGAAATATGACCTAAGTCAGCATAGGAAATTATTCTCAGCCTTCTGGATTTGAATAATCCCAGACCCAGGCCTCACATAAGTTCATGGAGATCAATTTAGACTTACATATTTCCAAAATTGCCTTGATTGGTTTTTGGCCCCTGTTTGGAGCAAGTTAGTAAACAGCCTCTGTTGAATTGTTTGTGTTCTAACACTAAGCAGATGCCTCCCAATCCAA
This sequence comes from Lissotriton vulgaris, assembly GCF_964263255.1. Lineage (NCBI taxonomy): Eukaryota > Metazoa > Chordata > Amphibia > Caudata > Salamandridae > Lissotriton > Lissotriton vulgaris. The sequence continues at coordinate 1,184,449,187 of NC_141689.1, forward strand.
AGTTGACGCACATGGCAGACCTAAATATGTGAAATACTGTTGCAGGGATTCTGCTCATACACAGAACTGTGCACAGAGACCCAGGAGCTCACTTCAGTACCTAGAACCCCTAACCGACTAGCCTCAGTGTCTCATTAGCTCTTCGTCTTATACCAAAGGTACCAATGATTAGACAACCCAGAACATGCGACTTAGGATACACCCAGGAATGGTGGGAATCAAGAACACTCTTTTGTTGGTTAATCTCATACCAGTCCACAACATGGGTAAAAAGAGACACGATAACGTTTAAAATGTTTATTTTAACGACGTGCTCCAAGATGCAGTATTTTTGCTAACATAAGCAAGCATATTATTAAAAATAATACGATCAGCATTGTTACAATTCCATGGAACACAAAAGGAGAAATCATATTATAATGATAGTGGAAACAGGTACTATAGTGCCTTGTAGGCCACCCTCCCTAGCTAGGAACTATGTTTTATAATTATAGAAGGTCTCTTAGTGTTGAATGGGGAACCCCACACCTCCAAGATCAGCAGAGGTGAATCACATTAGGATCTGCAAAAGCTCTCTCTCTCTGGAAACAGATTTTTTCCAAGTGTTCAAATCATGCATGCAGTGCGATATTGAAGGTGCCAGAATTTCAGCTAGCTGCAGCTGCATGCATGTTGTGTCTAGAGCCTGTGTTGATCAGTCCGAACAACACCTAACATTGTTATGAGAACCTTGGCGGCTTCAGCACTCACTGTGCAGACTAAGGTCGAGATGTAAGTCTAGGGACGTTGAAAACAAGCCATTCTCATGTGAAAAAATTCACACCGCCTAACTTAAAACAACAGTTACATATAGTTTCATGTGCAAAAGCAGCAAAAAGGTAAAATTGCGTTTAAACTTCTAATAAGCCTATGCCAACATAGCAATGTGCGCAAGGAGGGCCCTGCCTTCACTACAATACATTGCTCTTGCTAGAACTTCATTGTCTATAAAATTAATTTTAACCTTGATCGATATGGTACCACAAGTCATAATAAATTAGTTTGTTATGTTAGTGTTAAGATCCAGTTCACTCATAAAGAGTACAAACTCATCCAACATGGCCACATACATTAATACAGGAATGGGGCATTTCACTATTTGTGGCAGATCGTTAGCTTTGCTAATTAAACATTTTTCCAAAATATTCATATCAAAAGTGAATAAAAATGGCGTCAAAATGCATCGCTGTTGTACCCCTCTTGAAGAACAAATATGATCTGGGCATTCCCAATTATATCCAAAGTGAACCCTAGAAGTCTTATCCCGATGTAGCTTCCATAGCAAAGTGACTAATTGCTTGTGAACCCCCACAGATTTCATAATCAACCAATTAAGTGTGTGAAATGCACTGGTTAGATCCATGAGCCCAATGTGCATTGAACCCCTCCTTGCTTTAATATATTTCCCAATTATCAGGTGCGAGGTTAGACATGGTTCCACCATTCTAAGACCCAAATGTAAACCATATTGAATTTCTAAAAAAATATAATTATCCTCCGTAAAAGCTTCTAAACTTGATAAAAGAACTCATACCAATACTTAAACCATTAAATCAAGTAGGGAAATAGGACAATAGCAACTGGGCATGTTCCTATTGGCCTTTTTCAAACAGAGAAGTGGTCAATGTGTGAGGTATCGAACACCTAATAGCTGTGCAAATTACATTTGTTGGCAGTAGGGCCCATCAAAGTATGCTATACTCAAAAATGTTAACTAAAACGCTGACAGGTCCAGGAGCTTCTCTTGATAGACTGTCCTCTATTACATTAATGACTTCTTGCACTGCGATAGAACTGCTAAACTGTAAAGACCCCTCACCATCGAATATGACCTTGTGCCTCACTAGATCCTCATAGGAATCTCCTGGATTACAGATGCTCGAAAAGTGGAATTAAGTTCTCTGCATTTGAGGGCATTCACTTCCTTCTGAAAAGCCCTGTTATCCCTAATTTTCCCTGATGGTTCCAGGTCTTCCCATGCTTTGATTTCCTTATTTCTTTCTCTTATCGCATGCTGATATATATGTCTAGAAGCCTACATTTCTTCCCTAGTTCTGTGTAGTATTTAGCCGCATTTACATTTTGGTGTGCGCTACAGCTGTCGTGATTAAACCATCCTGTTCACTCTTCTCTAAGCTTGGTATTCTTGATGGTTAACATGGAACCAATGGTGTCACAAACAGCTAAAAGCAATCAAATTGCGTGTGGGTCTAAATCATAAACTAGGCACATACCCTTTTGTGATAAATAGATGTTCCAGGAATCTACTGTTCCATTTCAGCCTTAGGCCTTGATTTTTTGATCCATTAAAAGCCACCCCTTTCTTGTGATTTATTTCTTGTTGAATAATTATGTGAATGATGAGTGGGTTATGATCAATAATGAATTTAGGTATTATTTAAAAATTAGACACCAGAGTAGAAAAGCTCATTGAAAGTAAAATAAAATGTATTTTAAATCCTGTACCTTTTCCCATGAATGACAGCACCATATTTTCAAGGATGATAAGTGATCCTCAAATGTGGCAAAAACGACATTGATTTTCAGTAGGAAGTTGTTTAAGTGTTTCCCATGCAAATCATGTTTAAAATGTGTCTGCCCACCTCCCCCTACCATATCAGTAAATCCACAAATCTTCTGACTGGAAAACTTACATAGTGATGTGTTAAAATCTACAGTCAAAAGAATCGCTAGTGGTGTTTTGAATTTTTTAGATCTGTATTTCAATGTTGTTCTCTTGATCTTTAACCACCCATGTAGAAAATCGATAAAAGATAATATTATAAAAAAATCATAAAATATTTACACATCCTTCTACTTTCAAAGTTAAAAATAAAATGTGATAATGGGGACCTAATGGCAAAACCCTAATACACATGTCTTTATTGTCCGAGCATTGCAGTCTATATAATTATTTCACAGTCAGTATAGCACTTTTAAAGTTTATGACTACAAAGTCTCTCTGGCTTTTTTCAGCCCCATTGCCCATAACTAGTCCACAATATCCATCTTACCATAATTAACTCATCACAGTACTTATTTGACCAGCCAGAGTGCTTTATGAGCAAGTGGGTCACTTTCTTCCTTAGGTCATGTCATTCTTTGCCCAAATCCATTGTGGTCGAAATATTTTCGAAAGCAATGTAAGGAGTGCACCGCAGCAGCAATTGCAAGTTAACGGTGCTGCCCCTCTGAGGGGGAAGGTATTGGCCCACATGCATCAAGCATTTTTGTAGTCGCAAACGGTGCGATTACTTAAAATCGGCCGTTTGCGAATGCAAAAGTGCTTTTTGGGATGCATGAAGCAATTTTAGAATTCGTAACATTGTTGCGAGTTCTAAAATTGCGGGTGCTTTTAAGAAGTCGCAGATGTGCGATTTCTTAAAAGCAATGCATCATTACTTTCACAAGTGCAAAGTCGCAATTAGGGTGCCAAATTTACCGAGTGGTTGAACCACTCGGTAAATTTGGAAAAAGTGTTTAAAATGCTGCAAATGTTTTTTTTTCTACATTCATGTTTCACACACACATGTCCTTAGGACATGTGTGTGTGAAACATGATGCGAAAAATACATTTCAGGGGTGCATGGGGGGGTCCTTTGGACCCCCCCCTGCACCCATGAAATTTTCAAAGTGCCACTCGCAATTTGCTGATGCCTTCCCATTGACTCCTATGGGCCTTTTGGCCCATAGGAATCAATAGGAATTGCGAAAATGCACTTAAGAATTCGGTATTCATTTGGGATTCGGTAAAAATTGCGATTTTTACCGAATCCCAAATGAATACCGAAAACAATGATGCATAGCATTTTGCACTTCTTAATTTGCGATTCCTTATTTTTCGCAAATTAGGAAGTGCAAAATGTAACAATGATGCATGTGGGCCTCTATGTATTAGGCCAGTTTCAATTGTGTTAAAATAAGCTATAGTCATTCTCTGTTTTTTTGCACGATGCTTCACATTTAGTACTTCCTCAGTCTCTAGCTTAGTGGGTAAATTACCCCTGTTGTTTGAAACAGGGTTAGTTTAGCAAACTGCAACACGTTGTTACCCATATCATTTAAGTCTGATGTTCTATTGCTTTCACCACTATCAGTTATTCCGGGGCTTTGAAGCTTTACGTTCCATACTCCTCAATGTGTCGAAAACCACAGAGCAAAAATCCCATATCAAGTCTTCCAATTTCGGCTGGACTTTGAGAAATGTTTTGATTTTGTTCTAGAACTTTTAAGTCTTTCAACGCAACTGTGGTTGGGCGAGCTGATTATGCCATGGAAAGGCTTGGTGCCTGGATATTATTATGGTTTCTGGGATCAGTTCCCATCTCTCTCCTTTATTAACGTGACCTAGCTCTTTTTTTTCCATTTAGCCAGGGGAGAGTTTCGTAAAAATGTGGCTGTATCAGTTTCTGTAACAATGTTTAAAAAGTTGTTGAAAATACATTGGTTAGAGTTTGGTTGCACCCTACATTAAGGCAAGATTCTTCACTCAGAATACAAATGTAAGAAATTGGGTTATTGGTTGAGAGAGGTGGAAACCCCATTCAAATAATAAACACTATCTTTGTCAGGGTGAACCACAAAGGTCACTAAATAAACCTATTCTTAACTCTTTGGTAGCTTGTATCACAAGTTGTCAGACATAATTTAGAGGCATGTTGCAAAGTATTTATGCAGCATTCAAACAGTAATAAAGTAAAAACAGAAGAAAAATCCCAAAACAATTAAGAAAAATGTAGTGAAATGTATAAAATAAAATGACACAAAAACAAGAAAAAAATCAATCAGTAGTGCACCCCATGGGTATTTTGTGGGCTGGGCTTAGGGAAAGTTACAAGATCACTCTGATCACAATAGAGCGTTGGTCAGATACGAGGAGCAGGTTCATTCTGCTAAAGAGTTATGTTCTGAAACCTATGTGAGAAGTGCTGTTCACATTTATTGGGGGCATGAGGAGGAAGTTGTAACTGCGAGGAGCAGGTTGGGCATCATGAACAGTCACTAGTGCAAACAGCTGGTCCTGGTGAAACCAACGATCATTGTGGGTGCCCTACTCTGAAAGTTATAATTTTCCAATGTCTCTCCCCATTCAGGGTTTTCCTGGCAAGAGGGCCCAAATCAAAATCAAGCAGAGCCTAGTGACAACATAGTGACCAGTAATAATTGAATGAAGATAAGGTGGGAGCAAGTGGCTAAAAACGAAGTGGACGAGCTCAACTATAACAGGACTTTTTTCCAATATTGCTTTTTTTCCACCGAGTTAGCTCCTAATGATGTACTAGAAACCAACAGTAGGTGGTTTTACGAACAGAAAAAGTGCATCTTCACCAAATTACCCTCTAGCAAGAGCAAGCCCCCTGTTGCAGATTCTACCTGATTTAATAAAGAGTGTAGGAAGGCAAAGAGACTTTTAGTTAACTCTCTTAAAGCAGACTGCCTGGAAGCTATCCAGTCAGCAAGAGCTTTCTACAAATCAACCCTAAAGCAAGCAGAAATGACGTGGGACACACCATCAGGACCGATATTTTGATCGGCTCAAGAGCAAGGGACCAAGGTACCTTTTGGCACATAATTTCTTTTGGAGCTAAGAAGTTCAGATCTAGACCTGAAGCCTACTTTCCTGCGCAAGACTGGGTCAACTACTTCCATTCTTTGTATAGTGACCCTGGGCGGCTCTCCCTTCTAGTTTTATGAGTAGGTTCACCTCAGCAATTCTGGAAAAGCCCGACTCGGCTTCCTTAGGCCTTGCATCAGGAGATGTTCTGGGCTGCTTCATTCTAGAAGAATCTATTCTGCTATTCGCTCCCAAAAGTCTGGCAAAGCCCAAGGATTGGATGAAATCCTGGCTGACCTATACCTCTCTGAAACAGCTGTTTGGGCACCCTAGCTCAATTGTGTAGCTAATGCTATAATGGCAGGTGCTGCTATCCCTGCTACCTAGAAAAGCACTGAGATTATCTCCATTTATAAGGGTCTTACGTCTAATCCTGCGAACTACCAGCCTATTAGGCTTATTGACACAAGTCAGAACATTTTCTGCAAGTAGGTTTTGGATCACCTGCAGGCCTGGAATGATGACAACACGATCCTCTCCCAATTCCAGGCTGGGTTCCTCTAATGAACCAGCACTGTTGATCAGGCTTTCATGTTCCAGTTCTTGAGATGGAAGGAGTGTGATATAAACAAGGGCAGTTTATATATTGCCTTACTTGACCTGAATGCAGCTTTTGACAGGGTACCCAGGACTAAACTCTGGTCCACCCATAAGGATTTAGGATTACCAGGTCCCTTGAATGACATCATAACTAGGATCCATTGCGATAACTTAGCAAAAAGTTGTTGGGGAGAAAACGGGGAAACCACTGACCATTTTAAAGATAGTAGGGGAATTAGGCAGGGCTGTGTCCTTGTCCTCACCTTATTTCTTTTTTTCATCAATGGGTGTGTTGATTTTCCTATGGGCTGTGATAATGATTCCCTGAAGCATGGGGGTACTAAAATTCCAGAGCTCTTGTTCACAGATGACACGCTACTGATTTTGAAAACCCCAATGGGTATAAAGACTCTCTTCCTGAGGTTTCATTCATCCTGCGTTTCCTCTCGCCTGACTATAAACAGATCTAAAACTACGTTTATGGCAATAAAACCTCACAGGGGCTATAGAGAGCCATTAAGTCTAGAGGGGCTAGAATTGTAGAGGGTTCTTGAATTTGACTATCTCGGTATCTGGCTTTCTACCACCAACTCCTCGGACAGTCAAGTCTTTAAGAGGTCCGTAGGCTAAAACATAGGGCTAAGATTCTAAGATTTGCTACCAGGTCCACTTTTCACCCTGTCTCTCCACTTCTCGAAGTTTGGGAAGCCCAAGCAGTAGCAGCTGCTACCTATGGTGCAGAACTATGGATGGAAAAGTAGTAAAATAGGCATGCTGGGTACAGCTGAAAACAGTTTTTAAACTACAGCAGAGCACTCCATTGATCTTCAGGCTAGACCTTGGCATCCACCCTACACCGTCTCTGGTGGAACCGAAACCCATACTTTATTGGCTACGCCTTTGGTCTCTTCCTGAGCTGTCTCTCTACAGGGCGGTTTTTAGCGACACTCTGCGTAAACAAAAAAGTAGGACTTCAGTACCATGACTGAGCTACATTAACTAGACCTACGTATTGGGAATCTAAGAGCTCGGGTTAGACGCTTCAGCGATCACATCTTCCTCAATTAAAAAATGGAAGTCTCTTTTTTGGAAGGATTGTGCAAAACAAGGACCCCCTGGAATTTCGAGTAAACTCTACTCCTAGGACAGGGATAGCAATGTATGTGAAAAAACTTCTAGGCAGTAACAAATTGGAAAACAACCAGCATGAAATGACAGCAAAAGCAAACTAAAATTAAAATGTCAGTTTAATAAACACATTTAAAAATATACAATTTAAAGTATGATATATACTCTATGACAATGAAAAATTTAAATCATGATTCATACATAAAAATACAAACAATATCATCAGCTTCTACACATTTTTATAGTTTCTAACCATAGAAACCAAACAGTAAGTGGTGAATGGATACGACGCGCGTTTCAGCGTAGGACACGCCTTCTTCAGGAGCCACAAATTTTGTAAATACAATAATTGTTAGGTCAAAAGACACTGCATATAACGATAACCTCAAATTTAAAATCTGTTGATTAGGCAGGACCAGAAAACGATAGGGTCCTAGCTCTTAAAGGGATTTTCATAAAGGTGCTTGGTGCCTGATATATCGAGATGATAAATTCTTAAAACTGTCGATAATGATTCAGAAAAGACGCTTCACGCAGAAGTACTGTCTTTCTTCAAACTAAAAATCGTTCCAGTCGATACTGATGTGTTTGCGGAGTTACAATAGTTATATAAAACTTCCTGTTGATATTCAGGAGTCATAAAAAATTAATACCCAGGCCATCAGTATTCACTTAGACTCGTAATTTATTCCATCATATATCCAAAGGCTTTGTCAGAATTCACAACAATTATCTTCAATCATGTACGAGTCCTCGTGTGTCCGATCCTTTCCAATACGGCATGTTTTTTGGAAACATGAGGAGATGAAGCTGATCAACCAGCCAAATCTGTGGTTCCTTAGTGACCGATTTATAGGGTGTAAGTCCTTTTCGGCTCTTGAGAGCTATATGAACCAAATTGACCCTCCCTCACCAAAGCACTTTATGTGCCTCTTCTACGTTCTCTAGGATTTCATCAGTATAGGGTCGTCCTGAGAATGTCTAAAGCTGACACCTCACCCATTATCGTGGTTTTCGATCGCCTAGTTTTTAAGAGAGAATTTACCTCACACTAATCACCAGGGCTGAGATAAATGTTTTGTCGCACAACTATGCTGAATTGAACTATGCCTCTTGTATGTTGAGTTTTTTCATTTTAGTGTATGTGTTAATTTTATCTGTGATTTAATTGTTTTTAATTCTTCTCTTTTATGTTTTTTTTATTACTATATTTATTATGGTTCTAAAATTTATGGTATTTGTCCTGCTTTAACTTAAGTGAGCCATATCATTTTTGGAACTCCTTTAAAAAAATAATAATAATTTGTGCTTTGTTTTTAATTGTGTTCTTAGTGGGCGCATGTACTGGCTCATGTAGTGGGATTATGTACTGTACGTTTATTTCTGATCCTTGACTTGTATGGTCTATGACCAAAATAAAGCTTAAGCTGACTGACTGACTGATTGTGGGTGGTCGATTCTTGGCATGAAGAGGCCACATCGCAGTCACAAGGGACCCAAAACAAATTGTACAATCTGATGCCTGCCAATGGTCAAAGACCTCTTGAAGCTCAGAACTCACTCCAGCATACATTTATTCTTTTCATGTTCTGAAATCCAACAGAATTCCAGGTCCTGCTGTTGTTCACTTTGTATTTGACTTTTACAAACGTTTGCAGTTTGTGCACTCTTATGTCTGACTTATCGGCGAAATGGCTACCATGTTTTAAGAAGGCACATACAATATGGAGCACGTTAACAGTACCTCACTTTCCATAGACATGAAGATCCAGGAATGGCCTAAAAATATGGAAACCACTCAAAATCATGGGTTGTCTACAGGAATTATTAGCTACCATTTTCGTAGGAAAGGCAAATCATGTTTAATCAAGCAGTCTTCTGAGAGTTACTCAGTTTGTGAGATAGAGCAGTTTGTAGAATATTGTACATTTTTTAACCATTAATCTCAAAGTGTGAATCTGCTTTTTTGTAATATTAAATAAGTAAAGCCTTGCAGTTACACTTGTATGTAGCTCCTGAAGGCTAGGCACCCTTCGAAATTCAGGATAACGACTGAATATGTAAATGAGTTCCATTCAAAATAAGCATATGCAAATATATCCAGTGTTGATTTTCTGACAATCTGGAAGGATCTGGTCCATCAAATTTACATTAGTAGTACATATTTTCGACAGACAAATTGTTGTAATAACTGTTGATCAAACACTGGCGAAACTACCTTTTGATGGTGTAATGGGAGGTACATTGTTGAGAGCGCAGCCCTTTTGATGCATTTGTGTTCAACACATACATATCTGTTCAAAACATACCTAACACTTTGATACACACAATCTAAATATTTTTAGTTAAAAAAAATATGATGCTGTGTTGTGATGCAGGAGATAAGCTGGAAATGTTAGCCCCAGATATACATACATATTACACTATGTGTGTTGTATGATGCAAACTTACTAGGGTTCTGGATTGTTTGGCTCTTGTGAGCTCAATGAGAGTCAGTTGGCTTCTGGTTCTCAGGGAGGATCAACAGCAGGTTGTGTTCTCAATAAAAATAAATCACTTAACTACTTCTTCTTGGTGTCGGCCATTTACTATGCTGTCACAACAAACTGGCGATGAGGATGGGATAATGCTGAACAGGACGTGACGGGGATAGGAGCACACAACCTGGGAGGTACAAGCTAAACTGAAGGAGAAGTCACTGCTCCTCAAAGCATTGAACTGGTAATACGCTGGTCGATGTGGTTAGCGTACTAGCTTTTTCACCACGTAAGAGGGACACCATTGAAGACACAAAGTACTGTAATTAATGTTTTTCCTGTACTGGAGAGACTTATGGTTCAACGGGTTGTGCACCTCGCATTCTGATCACACAGTGCCAATGAGCAACGTTATCAATGCTTGCACGTCAGAGTTACTTTCTGGAGCTGTCATGGTCCATCCAAAGAGTGATGTAATGCGCACTACGGTTAGCCTAGCGCCATCTTAGCTTGGGTTAAGCATCTGTCTGTGCATTGTTCCGCAAACCAGTATTCCTGATTCTGTTGATGTCAGAGGAGATGCCTTTGCGGTGATCGGCACAACGATATATACAGCTCCAGTGATATCCAGGAAGTGGTCAGCTCAGTGCCATAATGTGGGCGCCGGAGACACAGAGAGATTGCGGTGATGTGCACACAGAAGATGCAGACTAGATCACAGTAATACGGTGACTTGCACATCTGTTTTTGACTTCTGTATTGACTTCTTCTGTGGTGATTGCACACCTCTCACTTATGGAAATTGAGTGCAGATCGCATAGGTGAACATAGATTCGGAGAAGGTGAATTGTCATATTGTTTATGTCATAGTTTAACCGCTGTTGCAATTTAGAGATATTTCTTGACATGGATTCACACAATAGTACTAGTCCACACCCATTTTTTAAGCACAATCAGCCATGCCTATGATAATTTGGGATGATTGGGTTGAAATGTTTGAGAATTATATTGTAGTGTTGGATAAGCAAATGTTTTCGGCCACCATGAAAAAAGCTCTACTGTTAACTGTTCAGGTAGTGAGGGACAGTGAGTATTTTAATACTTCTGTAGCGATAGGTTCCAATTGGCAAACTATGGATAACATGTATAAGGAGGCTCTTAAATGGTTAGAAAGTAGGAACTGGACATATGACAGATTTTTGCGGTGGCAAATGGGCGATCGGCCCATTTCCATCCGCAAAAAAGGGTTGTGTCATGTACAAACTGTATTTTGCAAGTTGTTGACTCAAAAAATAGCATTTCTGACTGTCGCTATTAGGAAGGGGTGTCCCTTCCTAATAGCGAGCCTCCATGCAATATACTATTGCTTTGCGACCGCATCTGCGGCCGCAAAACACTCGCAGTTTACCACCTACTTCAAACGGAAAGGGGTCCCCAGGGGAGCCCTTCACCTTTGTGAGTGTGTGTGAAAATATGTTTTTAAGAGCCGGCAGTGGTCCCAGGGACCACTACCTGCCCTTAAGAATTTGAAACTGAAAAGTTTAATTTTCTTTTTTAATTGCTTCCCATTTTCCTTTAAGGAAAACGGGCTGCATTTTTTAAAAAAAACTGCTTTATTAAACAAGCACTGACATTTTAATTTTTTGTTTTGTGATTTACAATGCCCATACTTTTAACTTTTCGCATTAGGAAAGTTTGAGCGATTGGTATTGTAAATGACACTTTTTTAATGTATGTGTTGGTTTTGAAAATAGCAAAATTAATAGCTTTGTCAGTTACACACATCAGTTTATCATTTTCATCAAGCATCTACATGTACCACAGCCACACACGGGTACATTTTGTGTTATATGCCCAAGTATCACAATCTGAGGCCACAGATTCCCAAAATATGGCAATAATTACCATAATTATGGCAGGATTATCATAATAATTAGAATTGGCACCATCAAAGTTCTCAATTTAGGCCTCAAATTACCGCCTTTATAGCACTGCTTGCGTTTTTGCTGGAACTGACACCGTAGTTGCACATGGTACCCCAGGCTTTGCCACCATTATTCCAGGCCCAACACTCTTGCAAGGGTGGCAAGTGGACATAAATGTCTACCTTTTGCAACACATTATTAGCGTTATGCCAGGGCCAGCAACACCATGGATGGGCACCATTATGCAAGGACTGCCTTCAGTGTGTCAGCAATTACCATACTTATGCCAAGCACAGAGCACTACCAGGAGTGAGCTCCAGGAACTGAATGGGGAAGATGTGGAAGGGCTCAAATGGAATTCTTATGAGTCCTGTGAGTACAATTGCCCTGAGAGTTTCAGTGGAACCGAGGGAGAAATGGCCCTTTTGAGACCTCTTTGAATGCTTAAATGATTGGTGTCCTGATGAGAGATATGTGGTGTCTATTCTAAAGGTAGGCAGCCACAGTAGCTAGATGTAAATCTATAAAGGTAAAGGCTAGACCAGAAAACTTCAAGTGAAGTAAGTTATAGACAATGTCTTGTACGGTGGTTTTCAAAGGCTCAATTTCTATTGAGTGACAGTTGCAGACAAATCTTTCACCTGGCCGCATAGCAGGCCCAGGTGGTAGGTCTGCGGACATCCTTGAGAATGCTCATGCATTCAGAAGGAGGATTAAGGTATCCAAATTCTATGATCTCAGGAGCTAAATCGAGTACACATGGGAAGACGGAGAGAAAGAGTGAAAACACCGTGGCCATAGATGAACGTCATTATACTGCAACAGAACGCAAATGTAAAAGTTGAAAAAATGAAACACAATTATTCTACTTACCTTGGAGAAGTTGATTGAATGTGACAATGGAGCCCGTGGCTGACTTGGTGTCGGGTTGCAGACAAAGTTGCACTCCCAAAAATGCAGGGTCCTGTAAACAAGTTACAAAAAGCCGGAAAGCATGCTCTGCAGGAGGTATGGCTGGGTAACTAAAGCTGTTTTCACTGGCCCAGATTAGTCCTGCAGTGGAGCAGCGAGCACTAGGATTGGCTGATGGCTTGCAAGCCAATCCTAATAACTCTCCATATAAAGTCCTGGGCAAGCATTGGAGGGTGAAAAACACTGCTTCGTTGGCTGTCACTCAAATTATCGAAAATGACAGAAAATGGCTTTGGTTAAAGGCATTCTCATGGACAGTCCGTGAAAATAGGAATAGTTAGTCACCCTAGGTGTCGGTGGGATTTGTGGGGCGAGATGAGGGATTGAGGAAGGGATAGCCCATGCCAAGCACCACTGGCACTACGGTGGTGATGAGCAGCCAGTTCTTCGCCGTTTCTTTTATGGGTTTTTTTTGTCCTCTATTTTAACTGCTATGGTGATGGGAGTGTAAAAGGACACACGTGGGGAATTGTGTGAGAGAGGCCTAGGTGTAGGTATAAATGACTACGTGGGTGTGTGTGGCACAGAATGGGCAACTATGTGCAAGAAAGTGTGTGTGCATGCAGATGGACAACGTTTACACGGTACATTTCATGCGTGTTTTGGGTGCTTTAGTGCCGCTAGTGCTTAATGAGCTTGCAGCACCGGCAGCAGGCTCCTCCTCATCTCTCCTGTCTCACACAGGCACCACCAGACATTAAAACAAATGATATGCTTTCGGGTGACAACTGCTTTTATTTGCGCCGCATCTGAGGTAAAACGTTAAAATGAGAGAAACACATGGCTCACGAGCGATGTACATTGAAGAGAAGACATGCATCGACACAGAACGTGATCGAAATCCGGATTCGATATCTAGGACTTAAACGTTAGGTGACGGAGAGTTCGATCACGCAAGAGTCATGAGGAGTACTAGGCAACTATCAATCAAGACAACAAGCGCACCTACAAATACAAGCACGTGAAACTGAAAGCAGAAGTCACATTGCACTGTAGTAGATAGGGCAGCTACTGTTCAATTTTTCAGAAGACGCCAGCTCCCGTGGAGTAAGATTGTGTATTATCACTGCCCTCTTGTGGCCAAAACGAGTGAATACAAGCATGCACGCCTAGAACATTTAAAAACAAGAGCGGCCGGGAAACTGAAAGTACGGCCGGCCACCGACCAGCCATGAGTAATTAGGGGAGGAGAAGCTGCAGACCGCACGCTGGGAGAAACCTTTTGATGTGGTGGCGGCCGTCAAAAAATGCAATTAGGAGGGAGGGAGGGAGGCTGATGCGCGTGCTTGTTTGGTCACGTGATTCACGTAAACTCAAAGAAAACCGCACCAAAAAGCCCTTGGTTTGACGAGCATTTTGAGCACTTGAATTCTCGCCATTTTCCATTCCTTCGGAATGGAAAAGGCGAGACCTAAAAAGCAGTCACAGACATGGTGGTCTGCTGACCCCAGCAGGTCACCATCCCTGTGAGATCTGGCCATTCCTAATGGGGTCACAAATTGTGCATGCCTCATGAGTATCAATGAGGAATGCAATTTGCGACCCAATTAGGAATCACTAACAGTGTCTGAGACACTGTTGTAAATTGCATTTTGCGAGTCGCAAATTGCGAGTTGCAAAGCAACACACTGTACGAGTCACAAAATGTGAGGGTCGTACATCTGGCCCTAGATATGCTAAGGAAACTAATTTGGTTTTGGCAGTCTATAAATTTTATAACCAATCAGATCATGAATCCATTGATGAGTTTGTAGCTCATTATAAAGAATTGTCAGTCAAGTGTCGATTTGGTGTATTGGCAGATGAGTTGACTCAGGATTAACTCGTTGTGCAGTGCAAAGATAAAAAAATACAGGAGAGGTCAAGGGTCGTGAAGGAACCGTCACTTAAAGATGCTATAATGATGACCAGAGTCATTGAGGAACCACAGTGATCTATGAGAGAATTAGGAAAAAAAGTACTGCATGGAGGTCGCAATTTTGAGGACTGATGGGGGCAGTCCTGAGGGAATAGTCAATGCAGTTTCTAAAAGTGGTAACAAGGGAGGTGCAGGAGGCATGTAGAGCAGCCTACATAATAAGCCAAAGAAATGTAGTTATTGTGGGAGTACTTATCACACTTCTGAATCTAAGAAATGCGTTGCAAAAAACAACAATGGTAGAAAGTGTGGTCACAAGCGACACTTTTCGAGGATGTGCAAACAAGGTAGAAGGATTTAGGAAGGCAACAAGACGGGTAAAGAACAATTTAAATTCAGGTTGGGTATAGCAGAAGATGTAATTGACTGGGTTTTGGTAGTGAAGGAAAAGATGAAAGACAATGCTGGGTATGATGATAAAAGGCAGTTAAGGAGACCGAAGGCTGAATTTGATGTGGGTGAGTGCACAATATCTTTGATGGTAGACTCGGATCCGTTTACATGATTATCCCAGAGAAATTGTGCAGGTCACATTGGTGAAATGTAGCATTATCAATGGTGTTCTGGATTGTTAGGAGGTTGTGATTTCCATAAGAGTCAGTTGGCTCCTGGCTTTCAAGGAGGACCGACACCAGGTTGTGTGCTCAATAATGACACATCATTTCACTACATCTTGGGTGTCGCCATTTACTGCGCAATCAAAACAGCTTGCATCAAAAAAGTGATGCAAACTTGTAAAAAATGTTTTTTGTTGGATTTACTTTCCAGTGTAAAAGTTGTTTTGCATTGGAAAGCTGCATGAAAGTAACACACACCAGCACACAGTGTTGATTTGTGTTACTCTGCATTCAAGGTGCATTCATTGGGTGGTACATAGGGATTCCTATGAAACCACCGCAAAACCCTATTTACTAACAATAGTAGACGGGGTTTGCATCAAAAATTAATGCTACTTTGAAGCAAAGGTGAAAAATGAGGAATGTGTTTTAGTTCTCACTATGCATGTGTACTGCACTGTACAGCACAGACATCCGAAGTGCAAAATCTAAGCTAAACGTATGCAGAAACCTTTGCACTATGGTGAGTGCCTGATACTAGTCAGCCTGATAGTGGCTGGAGTTAGGGAGAGAGCAGGATAGTACCATACATCTGTAGATATGAGACTTCCCCGCTCTCTCCCTGTCACACAAAGCACAACAAAATTGGTTGGTACGCTGTATTGCGTGACCACTTGGTAAATCTTGGCCTTAGTATGGCTAAGGGTAAATCAGCCTAATCCTTTGTTAATCCCTATAATACCCATTATGAGAACATTTTATATTTTTAACAAAGATTGAATTATGTTATTAAAAATAAAAGTGCTCACTTTGCCTAGAGAAACTCTGCATGATGAACTCTAAATAACAGGCAAATGCATAATGGATGCCTTAACTATGTTGTCTACATTGGGAAAAAACACTAGCTTCACTTGCTAAGGATGTAAATTATTCTATATTCAACTTGAAAAGCACTTAATACTCGTTGCCAATTTGGTTTTACTTTCTGATTGACTTTTATTATGCATTTAGCATTCTCACACATCATTGCAAAAAGCTTTAGAAATACTTGTACCTCAATTGTCTCTCATCTTTTTTTCGTAAACATAGATATATAACCATTGTCTGCATAAATGAGATCAGATTGCTGCAATGTTGAAACCTACGTTTCATCTAGTGCATAGTCAATGCATTATGAGATAGAATTATATCAAAACATGGTTAACACGTTAGGAGTACAACTCACATTACAGACCAGATTTTTTTAATGGATTTTCATAGTCCTTGCATGATGCAAGTAATCACAAGGCAATGCAAGTCCCTTAATGGGATTTACACAGCTATGCCAGGGGCTATTTGAGCCATTCAATTAAATTTGCAGTCGAGGGAGTGCTGGTGAAGCCCTGGACCTCTAATTTTGGCGGAGCCCTTTCACTGAACGCTTTCCACTTCTCGCAGCTCCCGCTCCGCGGGAGCCGCTCGTGCTGCCATCTGCGAGGGAGTGCTGTCTTCACTTTTGGGAACTGATTCTGCGGCGAACCTCGTACCTGGACACCTACCCACCCACAGGCTGACGGCGGGACTGCGAGGGCCAGCGTGCAGTGCGGCTTTGATCTGCCGTAACTGGTCCTCTTCCCGCCCCCTCCTCCTTCTCCCTCTACTTAGCTGCTGGCCATCCCGCGCATGCGGGACGCGCGCGGGCGTGCGCCGGGCTAAGTCAGGGCCAAGGGCGGGCCCGTTTAAGCCTGTTAAAGACCATGTAAGATCGGACCGGGCCCCCACTCTTTCTCCTCACAGCGTATGCTCTGTATGTATCTTATTTTCTGATTATATAATTTGATCTGAAATGTGGTTGTACTCTGTGACTATTTAGTTATAATGTACACCCGAGAGAGCAGGAGTAAAACAGCCGCGGGTAGGGCACAGATAATAGGCCCATTAGATAACTTCATAACTAGGGCCAATTCCGTAATTGATCAAGGGATTAGCCTTATGGAACAGAGAGCGTCTCAGAACTTAGCGCTGGCGAAAAGGTCATCTTTGGGCCAGTTCGCGCTAGCTCGAACTCCTGTGCACGATAAGGGAGGTGGCGCCATAGAAGTTCATGCTGATGTGCACAGCCTGCTACAGGTTGTAGATCTGTCAGTCTCCCAACTATTATCTTATTCCCAAGTAAATCTGTCCTTAGAAAGGTCTCCAGAACTGGTTTTAAACTTAACACCGGAGGAAACCAGTATTAGACAGACGAGGGAAGTAAGGGAGGGTGCAATACCCAAGAAGAAACGTGTCAATACTATTGCGGCAGTGGGGAAACAAATCTAAATTAACTAAAGCCAAGGAGGTCAATGTTCCAGCAAAAAAGAAAGGGGCGGAAGTAACTCAAACTTTACAGAAAGGGCGAGAACAAATGCACACTCATGCAGTGAATGGGAGCCTGAACTTAGGCTGTGTAGAGGCCCCGGTTAGAATGGCTGGGGATTTTAACAATGCTGTTGTTGATCGACTTCTAGTGAGACTGGGGGAGCTTTTAAAAATCTACCTTACTCCCATTGAAACCAGACTGACGCATATAGAAAAGCAGCTCACTGCCTTAGATGTTACCAAAAGAATGACATTAAACCCTGCAGTAATCCAGGCGGGGGGCATCAAAGTGAGTAATACTAAACTGGTAGGAGCATCAGCAACAAGAAATATGGCGCCATTACCAATCACGAGTCTGTAAACACTAACCGGCCCAGTGAAAAAGATTACTGATAAACCCTTGGGCCCAGCTGTACACGCAAGGCAGGAGGAGATCAAATCTAATGCCCATACACCACACACAAATGGGGACCAAAATAAGGGCACTGTAGAGGGTAAACATGCCGCCAACTTGCCTCCCGAGGTGAGTCCATTCGTGGTGGTCATGACTGGGGTTCCTGAGTTGGCAGAACTTACAGAGGAACCTAGTTGGTCACTAAAGAATAAAGTCCTACATTGGCTAAACATAAATCGTTCATTACCATTACATAGGTCAAGCAGGATTCTAATGGTGCGCAGGGTACCTTGGGTAGGGCACGAAAGAAAATGTACTCAGGGAGACTGCATCTTGGTTAACTTCGAGGACCCACGTACAGTTAACCATATCTGTTCGTGGAGTCCCCATCAGAACAGCGAAGGTATAGAAACTAGAAGGCTTTCCTTTTTCTATCCATCAAATAGCCGCACGGTCCCAGATTATGGTGGGAACTGGCGGAAAGTAGGACATCAGGACTTGGGTGGTGATTGGGGCACATGGGGAGCTAGCACTACCAGGGACCAAGTATACAGGGATAGCTGGAGGGGTGCACCAACTGCTAATAGGTTTAGCTGCCTGGAGATGGTAGACTGACTGACATCGCCTAACAACACCATAAATGGGTGTCGGGAGGGGCCCTGTAGGTCAACCAGGAGAACTAACCCAATGGCTCATCATAATAGCAAAACATCATTTAAGAATAGAGGTAAAGATGATGCTACTGTACCTATTCGAAACTGTCCAATAGTACAGGAGAGAGAAGGATCGGAGATTATAGATTGCATAAGTATTGTAGGAGATGCAGAAAGCCCACTAGTCCACTCAAGTGGCGTAAGTGAGTCCAAGGGGATTGGACGTGACATATTAGAACCTGTTTTTCGGGCAAAAGGTACTGTAGACCTCATGAAAATTAACTCAGTGATTCAAAAGGTCGAACAAAGGGAAAAAATGACCCTGTTATCTTGGAAGGTAGCGGGTCTGTCATGTAAAGTAAAGGACCCTACTTTCCTAACCTTTATTGATAACTTTAATGTGATCTGCCTTCAGGAATGCTGGGACCTGGATGAGCCCCATTTAAATGGTTTTCTAACTTTTTTCTCTGCAGCACAGCAGACTAGTAGGGGAAGGTGCTCCGGAGGGCTGTGCACCTTTATATCTAATACAGCTAACCTAACTGCTGTGTGCTTATCAGCAGGGGGAAATAGTTACTATCAGGTACTTTCACTTAAGGCGGGATGCGATCAGTATTTTACTCTTATTAATCTGTATAATAATATCCCAAAGGCTGACCAAAAAAAGGTAATGGAAGAATTATTTAGCCTTTTACATAATGGAACAGGACCAGAATCTAGGGAGAGATGTATAATAATAACGGGTGATTTTAATTGTCACCTCTGTCCCTTTAGCAATCTACATATATGTGGAATGGTTAACCTTAAGGGCGATCCCTGTAACCACTTTGAGCATTCTACGCTCTGAAATGTATTTAATAATCTATTATTTGAGTGGGACCTACGATTCGCAAATGAGCTCTGTAATCCTCAGGTTGATTTCAGTCCGACGTTTAATGGCCGGGGCCTATCTTCTGCTATAGACTATACTCTGGTTACAGCTAGCTATTATAGCAGTGTCTTATCGTTTAAGACATTGCACTAAGTGACCACTTCCCGATTAGTTCAACTTATGACACTGGGTCGAGTAGTAAACAGATCTCTAATGTGGCAGAAAACCTATACCATCATGGGATTACCCTGTCTAGAACTAACGGTTATACAATAAAATGGAGTAAGGTTAACCCTACTAATTTCTTGAAAAATCTGGTCACGGGGCCAACTAAAAGAATTTATGATCTGTCTTCAGGAAAATTCCGATCCTAGTTTGGTCATAGCAGCATTCCATAAGATTAGTGAACAGATTACCAGTAAGTTACTATTACATACGGGAAAGGGAGAGACACATGGTAGAGGGCTGGTTTAACTCTGAGTGTAGCAAAGCCCACTCCTTATTAATGCAAGCCCTAAAAAGAGGGCGCAAAAACATGCTAGAAGTTAGGACTACTAGGACCTTCTATAAAACTGCTTTAAAAAGGCGGATGAATGAATTAAAGGAGGCCGCTTGGGAAGCACTTTACAAGGCGTGTTCCCTGAAAGATAATACCGCCTTTGGCAAGCGGTTAATGCCCCCTTTTTTGTTGAAAGGAAAACTGATCGGGTAGAGGTTGCCATAGACCAGACTGTCTGGGTCAATCACTTTACTGAACTATACAAGGAAGATGTGTTAGTCAGAGTAGAGATCCTCTGTCATTTGCCACCTATGGAACCTGCCGCCTTGGACCTCTTCCGCCTGGAGATAGCCTGTTCCCTAACAGAAGTGGAATTGGCAATCGCTGAAAGCTCAAACAATAAGGCTCCTGGCCCGGATGGAGTCCCAATAGACATATTCAAGGATAACACCACTTTATGGGCCCCGCTCCTGACAAATGTGCTTAATAGCTGTAACATCAAAGAATTTCCATCAACCTGGCAGGAAGCGGTAGTAGTGCCAATATTTAAAAAGGGTGATCGAAACGACCCTAAATGCTACAGGCCCATCTCCTTACTTAACTCTCTGATGAAAGTGGCAGATAGAATTATTTTAAATAGACTACAAACATGGGCGGATGAAGAGGGTGTTCTTTCAAAATTCCAGTACGGGTTCAAGGCAGGTATAGGAACGGTCGAACAAGGTTTAAATTTGGCGATGCTAATAGGCAAATACATGGTGGCAAAAAAGGGGAATTTATTTATGACATTTGTAGACCTTAGTTCAGCTTTTGACTGTTTAAATCATGAAGTTTTATGAGGCACGTTAGCTGATCTGGGCATTGATCTTAATATCTTAAACTTTCTTAAAGAATTGTATAGAGGGGCAGGGGCCAAGGTGCGTTTTGGGAAGAGGGGCGAATGCACAGCCAAATTTCCAATAAAGAACGGTGTTCCCCAGGGCTGTATTCTGGCACCTTTTCTTTTTAATTTGTAGATTAATAATGTGGCTGATCATTTAACAAAATTAGATGTGGATTACCCCCAAATTGATGGTGCTGCAGTACCAATTTTATTATACGCAGATGATGCAGTCATAATGGCGAGAACCCAAGTTGGTCTACAGAAAGCATTAACTAGTTTCTCAGTTTACATGGGATCTAGGGGACTAATGATCAACATTGGGAAAACATTTACCATGTGCTGCTCATCTAAAAAAATGGTATCATGCAACACCTTTTTAGAACGGTCAAAGATAGGCTTAACTAGCACCTTTTCATACTTGGGAATTGTTTCTAACAAAAGAGGTACCTGGACCACGGCGATTTCTACCAGGAATCTAGCTTTTAGTCGTGCCATCGGCGCAGTCAGACAGTTTGCCAACAAGTTGGGGGAAAGGCCTGTACGTATTCTGCAGGATATTTATAAAGCTAAATGTGTATCAACTGCAGTATACGGGGCCGGTATCTGGGGGATTTCGGACTGCCAGGCAATCCAAACAAACGAAAACGCTTTCCTGCGCTATCTGTTAGCTGTCCCCAAATCCACCCCCACCTATGTCTGCCATAGGGAACTTGCGATGGTCTATATTTCAGATGTAATCAGGACAAGTACAATTCTGCTCTGGCATAAGATATGGACTTTGCTTGCTACAGAGTTCAACAGGTCCATCATGCAGGCTTGCATGAAACATGAGGGGTCAAAAAATATTCAGTGGCTTCGTTATGTTAAGGATTTCCTAACAGATTTAGGTCATCCGGAATTTTTTAACACACCTTCCTAACTGTCCTCGATCTCCAGAAAAACATTAAAGGAACACTGTTTAGCGTTCTTGGACGACCAACGCTGGAATGTAGAGAGGATGAAGGTTTCTGTACTTCAACATCAGTTTTTAATTCAGGGCCCTGGTATACAGCTTTATCTGTCCCCTGATCAGTCCAGTTATACTAGGATGTTATTAGCACGACTGAGAACCAGCAGCTTTTTCAGGATGATAACTTTCCCAACCATTAACTGCTGGTCAAATACCTTAATTAACTGTCCTTGTGATGATACCTCCCCCCAATCTTTAATACAATGTATTTTATTTTGTAAATATTACATGTGGAGTAGGAAAAGGTATTTGTTGCCCTTGTTGAAAATTTGGGGTATTAGACAGTGCAGACCAGCCTTGTTTAAAATCCAACAATTACATGATGAAATGACGTTAAGCGCGGTATCCCTCTTCCTAAAATCTACCATTAGATGTAGAGCGACTATGCTTTAGTAGTATGCTCTAACTGAACTAGCTTACTTTGAATTTATTGTATCAAAAGTAATTTGATGTGAGATATCGTTGCATCTTTCTGTATTTTTAGATCTTCCCAGATTACATATGAAAAGGGTTTATTCATGTTTAAATATTTTATGTCTGTGTTGTTATGTGCTTTTATGGTTTTTTATGTTGAAATCAAATAAAGCTATCTTTTGACTTGACTTTGACTTGACTTGAGCTGTCTTCCGTGACTTTGTAATTACTGTAATGCAACGCCGTAGCGTATGCGATGTTGCGTTACATTTCGTTGTGGTAGGTATTCCATGGTTGGAGCAGAGCTTAGTTTGCGAAAAAAATAAGTGTCAGGGCTCTCACCTGGAGAGGCTGCAGCTTGCACCACAAATTGCCCCTGCTGTGCGGATAATGATAGTAACAACACAGCTACTAACCATCACACTCCTCCAAGTGTGACAATTTGTGCTATTTCAGGCCCCCAAAGCTTTAAGAATGGCTTGGGCTTCAGGTAATAATGATTTTTCATGTATATTGAATTAATAACTAACTGTTGTTGAATTAATTTCTAAATTAGCCCCACAGTGCTACCTTCTGGCAGACTGTCACAAAAGTCGGTGTTGACAAATAAGTGCCAGTGCCGAGTCCCGCAAACCACAGTCTCAAATCACAAACTGGGTTGAAGCATAAGCATTCCCATGCATCCACCCATGGTATATGACGCAATACCAGATTTACCATAGGCAGTAAACATTTAGGGATATATTTAATAGAAGTTCATGCAAGGCAGAGCAGCATGCAAGTTGCTGCATTGCTTTGTGTGAACTTAAGAGCTGAACAGCATCAAGATTACTGAGATTAGGCACTCTTCAACTCTCTACCTGCGCTGGTGTGCTCGAGGCTGTCTTGTGCCAACCCAGGCACCCTTGTGCCATGCTGCAAGGATGCCTTCATTAAAGGCAGGGTTTTTTGTGCAGGAAGGGACTCCTTCTTGGACAAAAATAATCCTAAGAGGTAATTTTCCGTTTCTATGTATGATGCAGAACTCATCAAACACAGAAATAAGAAATAAGGCGAAAACAATATATTTTTACTGTTCTCCTTATCACTCCAGAAACATATTATGCGAATGAAACTAAATACCTAGGCAGGAATGTGCTGTAGTCTTTTAAATACGGTGCATTCCTGCCCTTTGCCTGTCATGCAGTGCAGCGCAGCAAGGTGACTAGCTGTGCAGCGCTGCATGACTTTAAGTTAATGTCTGTACTTTTTCCAGGTAGAAAACTACTACCGTCAGACTTGTAATTAATTGGTCTTCAGATTATCATGATGTTCAGCCTACTGCCTCAAGTTGTTTTTATCAGTGATAGATTTGAAGTGTCGATGAAATTATATTGTCGACTGTGTACTATTTGAAATAACTATACAAATGTATGTTATGACATGGTAATAAAACAAGTTGATGCATTTCACCCAAAATAGCTATTGTTGTGTTCAGGAAGAGTTGAAGGATTTGGATTAATGTGATGAAATGTGTTACATCTGGAAACAAAACTTTACAGTAACCTGCTCTGTAATACATGCCACCAGCAGTGAATCATACAAGAGGCCTCATTATCATACATGATCTTTATGACTCATTTGCAGTCTTCGAAATGCTTTATCCAAACCTTTATAAAACTGAAAGCTAATGAACAAATTCGGAAAAAATGGACGCATGATTAATCTACTTATACACGGTTGAACTACTCCAATGGCCTGTTTTTCCAGATATTCTCTGTGGACCCTAGTATGCAGCCATCCAGCAGATGTGGAATAATGACAGACACACAATTCTTAACCAGTCTTAATCACATTTATAGTTAGAAATCGTGAATAACTGGGCATGACGCCGAGATTTTAGACCTAGGTTAGTCAGTTAATCTTTCCCAATCATTATTCGTTTATGTCCAAGGGTTCATTCAGAGAGGGGTGTTTTAACACAGCAAGACGGATAGACATGTCACCTTCCAGATAATCAGGACGAACCAGAGCCTGCTTCTGCCTTCTCTATTCAGCTATTTTTTACTCAGCACTGAAAGGACCTATTCGTTAATTGGTCCTCATATAGGCATATATTCATCTCTATCTTCATAGTTAATGGACGTGCACTTAGTGAGACAACTAGTTAGATAACCAATGGCACTTGTACTCTGTAATGTCTATTTGTCATGCCCCTAGTGAGCAACAGTGAAGAAAGCAGCAAAATCTAGGCCAACCGGCTTTCTTTGAAATTAATGTAACACAATGCCTGTTGAATATGAGAAGTCACTTACATGCCTACTTTGTTCTCACTTTACCTGTGTAATCCAGACAAGACTAATCATATGTCTGTTGAATGGTGATGCATATTAGAGAAGCTGACCAGAAATAAATAGACTATTCTTCATATGGCTGTTTGCATCTTCCATGAATTGTAAAGCAGACTATCATGGCTGCTCTTCTCCCAACATGGGAAGAGTCAATGATATAAAAATGAGATAGAAATAGGCCCTCCCTAACCGATTGAAACGCCAGAAGTACAGATTTCCCTTATTTCCACAGAGGATTTTTGCATGAATACCAGTTTTAAATGCTGAATAGCCTGTTTAAGGTGGATAGCTACACCAGTACTTGTGAGTGTAAACCACCATGGAACACATGTCCCAGAATCAAAGGTTTATTCACATTAATAGGTCAAAGTAACAGCAGCTTTGATTAATCTAAACATAACTGATGTATTTAATTCAAAGACGGCTGTATTGCCCCACAATGCAAGTCCTTTTTCAGGACTTTAACTGAATTTTTTGGTTAAACCTTATGTTGTAAAACACTTTCCTAATGTTGAATTAGCAGAACCTTGGCAGGCAGCTTTGAATGAGCATCAAGTATAGACAGGACTGGTGCATAGGGTGTCGCACACAATGGGAACCCCTCTTAGTATATTTGGATGCCATGCCACAAATACTCAAATGCCTGCAGTTCTCCATTTTATTAATTTTCATAATGCAAATATTTAAAACATATAGAGTTGTCCCTCAAGGGACTATCATGAAAATATACTGGAATGTGCAAAGTAAACAAAAGAAGGGTTAATGTCAATTAACCAAAAATAAAAAAATTGACCAGCGCTTACTATGTTGAAGTAGTCAAGTAACCGAGGGTCTGATCTTTACTCTTGCTGTAAGGGTGACAGAGGACAACACGTCTGCTCAACTGATGGATAGAAGATCATCATGCTCAGCAATGACTGTTGATTCAGCAGGGATCTCTATCCCTTCAGAGGAACCACTGTAGAGGTGGGTTCTCTGACGGTACAAAAAGTCAAGTCCATGGCTGTAAGAGGTATTGATTGCTGTCCACAAATCTTTTTGTTTCACAAAGAGGGAATTTGTTTTTCAAAACAAGTAACTATTAACCCCCACAGTTTTTTTCAATCGGTGTACTGTTATTTTTCTGATCATTCCTGCCAGTTTTTCCCTGGCTGTGAATAACAGAAAAAAAGAGATCTGACATTCAGCCCCATGTAGGGAGGATGGTGTACTTCCCTTACTTTGACAGTCAGCACTCCATCAGGCCATTTCAATAAGCTTTTACTTGATGGAGACAACATATGTACCACTGGCAGACAGCTGACAGTCTGACCAATTCTAAATATGGTGGCCGGATCAAGGGTTTGGTGAACACTGTACTCCATCTCATCTATAACGAAGTACCCCATCTGGCAATCTCTAAATTAAGCCCTACGTTGCTTGAGATGAACATACCTAATAACATGTAATGGAAGACTCCCCATCCATGTAACTACATAGCTTTATAATTCATGCATTACTATAAAATAAAGGTCTGACAGATGGAACTCTCCATTACAAAACTGACAAATATACCATACGCTCCTTACAACTGCCATGGGATATATTGCACTTGTAATATGGCATGTTGGATATCTGTCACATTTGTGACAATGTATACAATCCACCAAACTATAAATCAGGCACTAAATCTTTAAAATGGTAGTCACCCCCTCTCTGTTCCCAAATAAATCACAATAGAGCATCAGGTCAAACAACGTGAACTTAAATGTGCTGGTTCCATAGAAGACACCACTGTAGTAACTATAGTAGAGAGTCTTTCCGACTGCTGCCAATTACTTTTGGTATCTTAATATTCCGGGTAGGTTGCTTATGGCTGCTTCAGACACCTACAGTAGAAGCCCAATCCAATTTCTTTTTCAAGGAGAAAAAAAGAAAAGTGAGGAAAGGAGATTTTCAAAACATTAGTTTATTTAATTACAACAGCAGAGTACCTGAGTGGGATCTGACTCTCATATTATCTTTAGCAGACATCTTATGCCCATCCCTTGTCAAATGACCTTTTCCAGCAGCCAAATATACCCTGGTTTGACTGGTTCTTCACAAGCAGGATCTCTAGAGGCGTTTGACCTGCAACTTATCAGAGGGATGCAATTGAAAAATGTTGAAGGTGCATTGAAATGTGGCTGACATTAACTTTGAATTAAGAGGGAGTAAATTTGAGTTATGAAGGGCCTCTAGGAGGGTTGGTGTCAGATTTGTTTACTTTTACTTGCTGTGACAAGTACAACCAAGTAGTATTAACGGTGAGAGTGCAGGTGCTCTCCACTAAGGACATTAATTGCATGGTACGCATTAGAAAGATGGCCACCAAGCACTGTTGCTTTGTCAGGGATGTTGTTGATGAGCAGTAATAGCATATCTCAGAGGGGAGTATTATGGTTAATTCAGGGTCCAGTACATGGCAATTAACATAGTTTAAATCAGCATGTGAATGTGCAGCCGGGCTTATGAGTTTTACTATCTATATATAACATTGGAACAAAAGCTCAAAATATTCTAATTGTTTTACAGTGAACCTGCGAATCAAATAACAAAATCTTCACAAAGCACAATGCACCAGAAAATGATAAAGCAACTTCACAGTGAAAAAAGCACCCTTGACTAAAAATACTGAGGCCCTGATTATGAACTAATTGGTGTTTTCCAACCCCTGCGCCAACTCATTGTTATGCAGAGGTCGGAATTTTGATATGTATGATATTCACCACACTCTGTTGTTACCAGGTGGTCAAAATATCCCACCCTTTTATGAAACCGGCCCTTTTGGCAGGGTTATCCCCAAATGTGTTGCTTCTTCCTCCATTTTGTATTCCTGACCTGCTGTTGTTGGCTTTAGGACTCTCTGCACTTTACCACTGCTGATCAGTGGTAAAGTGCATTTGCGCTCTGTGGAAATTGTTATTGTGATTTGTTATCCATGATTGGCATATTTGATTTACCAGTAGGTCACTAGTAAAGTGCACTGAGTGTGCAGGACTGGTAAATCAAATATTACTAGTGGCACTGCAGCCCTGATTGTGCCCCCCACATGAGTAGCCCTGAAAATATGTCTCAGGCCTCCAACTGCAGTGCCTGTGGGCAGGTTCATAACTGCCATGTCGACTTGGCTAGTGCACCCACATTCCAGGCCCTAAATGTTCATTTTCTTGCATGTAGGACACTGCTACGGTAAGCCCAAGGTACCCCCCTGATCAGGGTGCAGCATAGGTGAAAGGTAGGACATGTACTGATGTGTGTAACATGTCCTGATAATGAAATACTGCCAATTTCGTTTTTCACAATTGAAAGGCTATCTTGCCCCATAGGACAGAATGGAGAATGCTTTGTGAATTTTACAAGCATATCTTCCCACAGGGTTAAGATGGCAAAATAAAGTTTAGGCTCTCTGCGCTCAGAATTTAATAACACATCTTTTACTAAAGATGTTTTCTAAATTGTGTCTTTGAAAATTGCACTTTTAGAAAGCAGGCATTTTCTTGTTTAGCCATTATGTGCATCTGCCTATTTGTATATTGATTGTCTGGTTTTGGAGTAACAGGGGCTAAGGAGGTGCATTCTCTTAGACAGCCACTGGGGGCGGTGATGTTTGTCCTGCCTTTCCTGAATGAGTCAGGGCTGGGCTGAATAAACCTGGGCTGCATTCAGAGTAGGAGGGGGGGAGTTTTCACTAGCACCTGAATAGGCCCAGTCTGCATTTAGAGTGGTGGGAAGAGATTTTCCTTGCACCTGAATAGGTCATGTCTGCCTTACACAATGCTGTCTCCACCTCCTGCTGCACCAGAGAGGACATCGCCGATTTTGACTGGGCACAGGGCTTTTCTGCACAAAGACAACAAAGACATTTTGGGGAATACGTATTAGACCTAAAACCCCTGAACTTTAGATATTTCCTGGAATTAAAGAGGCACCTTTGCCAAGGAGAAGAGCTGGAGAGACTGAGGTGAAGTACTGCCCTTGCTGTGTGGCTGGGGTTGGCCTGCAGTTGCTGTTTCTGCCAAGGAAAGGAGAAGGACTTTGCTGTGTGCTGTCTCCCCTGCTTGAAGGAGATCTCCAAGGGCCTGACGTGAGCTGGCCTCCTGTTTTGAAGTCTCAGGAACACAAAGATTTCACCCCCGGATCCCCTGAGCTCTGCTCCTGTGAGTTCTAGCGTGCCAAGAGGTGACTGTGCCAGTTTTGGGCCTCTGGAGGCTGTTGCTGCTGTTTGGGAGCTGGAAGAAAGAAGAAATATGAAGAACAGCTAAAATCAGCCAAATCGCTCTTCTTGCATTTCCACGGCGTGAGAAGAATTTTGATGCATTGCCATGCCGCTGTGAAAACCGTCGCAGCACCTGTCGCCGCTGCAAGAATCAGCACATCAAGGGATCGCGGCTGAAGAGGACCGACACAGCGCCCCTAAACGCCACCACATCGATCGCCAACTCATTCCGGATTTCCATGCATCATACCTGTGCGGCACACTTTCCTGATGCTTTACCTGCAAACCTGAACCATCAAAAAAAATAAACATCACGCCCCATACCGGCCGGATTTGCGCAACTCGTCCGCTGCGTGTTGCCGAACTGTCGCATTGCCTTCCCAGGAGTGTTGTATCTCTTTGTTTTCCGACTCTGCAGCTGTTTGGCTTTTGGAACTCTGAGGCATCTACAGGTACTTTGTTGAAAGGTCATGCATCCAAAGTTTTCTATGGTACAAGTTCTTGAAACCTTTTAAAAGTCATATTTTTAACTGTGTATGTTGGATGTTTGTCGTTTTGGTCTTGTTTAGTTTAGGTAAAGATACTTTATTTTTCTAAACCTGTGTGGTGTCCCTTTGTGGTGTTTTAACTATGTTATTGTGAGTGTTGGTACATATACTTTACACATTGCCTTTGGGATAAGCCTGTCTGCTCGTGCCAAGCTACCAAGATGGTGAGCAGGGGTTATCTAAAGTGTGTATCCCCCTTACCCTGACTAGAAGCAAAGGTCCCTATTTGGACATAGATACCTTCCAGTGCCAACTAGATACCCCCTATTTCTAACACCCTTCATTAACTTTTGACAGGTCAAACAGAGGAACACCGTACAGTATTTACCGAAAAAAAGCAGATTTTGGTGTGGTCCCTAAAAACTATGAATAGATGCTGTTTTTGCCATCCCATAGATTCTAAACCTGGAGGAGTAGGATTTTATCTGGCGATGTCAATAGCATGTACTCCTGTGAAAAACATATAATCTGTGTCTAACACCCTCATTATGACCTACATGGGACTTCTGATGTTAAGTCATGTTATGTTAAACATGCTTCATATAGCGCAAACGAAGCACACCGGAAGGAGTATCTCAGTGCGTTCCCTGAGAAACAGCAAGACAAACAAATTAGAATAGCCAGGTTGTCAAAAGATTTTTGAATCTACCAAAGTACAAAGAAGAGCAAAAACAGAAAGAGAGCTTGACGCCATTCTGCTACACTCTGGAATTCCAATATAGTGAGGTATGTCAATTCCTGCTTGTGGTATTCATGCACAGTTATGAGATTCCCCTGAGGACTGGTAAATTATTGTAGAAATCTATGTTTCTGGACCTCTTTATGGATGTATTCCCCAGCCAAAGAAATTCTCAGAGAACAAATTCCTATGAATTTTACATGGTGATACGTGCCATTGAAGAATCCAAAGGGTGTGTTATTACCACCGATGCAAAATAGTGACTCAGTAGGAAACTGCCATGATATTCCCTTATTACACTGAGACCCATAATAAGAGCACATGTATTGCTTTCCTGAATACTACTGAAACTGTAATAGCTCAACAGGATACCAATGCAGTTGCTATAGTGATCGAATCGTATAAGCAATCTATACAAAAAAGTAACAATCACAGTTGTTACTTAATTGCACTCTGTTAAGATCACAATGCCAATCTTCCTGCTAAAACTGAGTTGCTTTGTTATAGTTCTCAAACGTTTTTTGAGTTACAATCCTACTTATTTCAAACACTGAAAAGACATAACAAAGTAGATCATGGTGGAGGTTGGAATACAGAGAACAAGTAACTTGCGTATGAAAACAGAAGTACCTTTGAATTCAAGAAAATGAGTTAAAGTGTCTGAAAAGAGAAATCAATCTTTAGGGTTTGGTGATGTTAGTGCGGGAAGCTTTTACTCTACTGACCTTGATCTTATCTTTCCCACTGTGCCCATGGTGTAGGATTTTCATTCAGACTCAACACCTCATCTCAGAGGCAATGGTCCTCCAATGGACCTTTTTCTGCCATAGTGAAGGGTGAGGAATCAGGATGTCCAACTGTCAGCAACCCAATGAAGACCACTAATTGATAGCTAACTCACAAATTGGTAATCAGGTTTAAGTAAATCACTCTCAAAACCATGTAATAGAAATACAGTAGGTCAATTTGTAGACCAAATCCTCCTTAAGAAGTTTATTCTAGCAAGAATCAAGCAAATTAAGAACTCTGCTGAAGCTACACAGAACAAGAACAAAAGAACCTGATGTTCTGAAAATAATCTGTAACTATCTTTACTATGGATTTAGAAGCTAGGACAGTTTCTGTAAAATAACATTAGACACAGTAAGTCTCAGACAACTATAATATTTGGTTCTGGTATAAAAGATTCAAAATCAATGCATACAAGTAACATTTTAAAAAGTTCATTCATAAATCTAACAGTTTGAAATATAAAATCACACATTTAGTTAAAGTAATCCAACCCTAAAAAGAATCTGTAGGAGGATAGTTTTATACCCAGCAATACAATTTCTATCACCAACAAGGCAAGACGTTGATTCTCTGTAGTTCTCTAAGCATTGGTAAAGGGATCAGGTTAAGGTCTACTAGGACAAAGCACATGGATCAGGGGAAAAGGGGAATAGAGCACAAATCTGCAAAGTTCAGGTCTGGAGCCTCACCAAGCAGTTCCAAATCATCCAGCATGCAAGTTTATCATAAAGGGCAAATATCAAAGTGGTATCATAAAAGATAGTTCGACAGACAGGTATAAGTCAATGGAAACGTGTCAAGGGACAGCCTGAGCTTAGACATAAGCTATTCCCAAAAGTGCAAAAAGTGTCTTGCCCAAAAGGCGCAATACAGGCAATGAATGAGGTCGCAAAAATGCAAAGAGCAAATCAAAATCATTTCTCCTTCGCCTGTGCATCATGTTTATGTAGTTCATATTTGTCATCATCAATGGTCGGTCCGCAATGTGCTGATCATCACGTGATTGTTCTTCCGTCTATCCAGGTACAAATTGTTCCAGCGTTATTTCCCATATAAGTCATGAGAAACACATGTCCTTCCATCCTCACAGGTTAAGAGGCAAAGAGGTTGTTCAACTTGTGATTCTTCATGGTCAGTGGTGGA
This sequence comes from Lissotriton vulgaris, assembly GCF_964263255.1. Classification (NCBI taxonomy): domain Eukaryota; kingdom Metazoa; phylum Chordata; class Amphibia; order Caudata; family Salamandridae; genus Lissotriton; species Lissotriton vulgaris. Next base: position 1,184,481,149 of record NC_141689.1, read on the forward strand.
AAGTCAGCTTGCCACCACTCCCACACAAGGGGAAAAAAACGTTTTTTGTTATGATAAGGAATGTCACATGAATCAAGAACAAATAATGCAACATTTGAAAATGCATTAAGTCCTTTGCACAAGGCTATGAAATAATGCACCCCAGAGAGAAAAACAGTTTAACATGTTCAAAATTCAACATTTCATCATTTAGTATAGCAAAACTCCTAATTACGTTTAGGCACAATAACTTAAATCACACATACAATATATATACCATTGACAATGTTGTTATTAATTGTTACACAGACATATTCAACTTCAAATATTTCAGGAAAGTAGCAACATGTAAATTCATTCTAAAAGTCATTAAAATAAAATTGTTTCTGAACACAAATGATGTAAATACTAATAAGTATTTATACTGAAAATTTCAGACATCTACTGTTTTTCAATTTGGATGTGCACTAAAGTCGAATATGTTAGAACACTCTGCAATTAAGCCAAATAGCAATGATAAGTTATCTCAACTTTCATAATGTTTCTTGTTAATAATATAAGTTAATTGGTTACCTTTTTATTCATACTTAATTCACTAATTGATTAATGCTACTGTTTTTACCCAGTCAAGCAGTATGGTGATGGCTCATCACTTTTTAAAATTTTCTATGTCATTTCTCTAAATGTGTGCAAAGTCTACATATATTTATATTGACGAGATTCAGATTAAAGTGTTGTGCAAAAGAAGGTCAGCTTTTATGCTTCCTCAAGCCCTCCTCTGATGGCGACTTAAGTCATAACAAAAATCCACATGAGGTCACCACAAATCACATTTGTTTTGTCTTCAGCCTTTTTCTTCTAAAATGTTCATTTCATCATAATATTTACATTAATCATCTTCAAGTTCAATATCGGATCTTGTTCTTTTCATTACTCTTTTCTCCTTATAATAGTTACAGAATCTGTTTGCTATTAACATTAGCAGTATGCACAAAGAGATCACCAATAATGGTCTCAAGATTGAAATCACTAGTCTATTATCTAGGTTAGCCAACCAGTTGCTAACAGTTGAGAATTCTTTCACTATTATTTTTCCTGGCACCATCAGAGTTTAATCTTTTTAAGTCTTTGTTTAGGTCAATAGTATTTTAAATGTAACTCTCTAGTTCTTTACTCTTGTTTGATATGTGAGTGCAACATTGTTGAACTTTTAAAAACCGACACACTCCTCCATCTTTAAAGAGAACAATATCAAGGGCAAGATGATTTTGCATCACCATGAATCTTATTGAAATCATTTCAATATCTACAACAGAAATTCCTCTAGTGATACTAGTGGCTAATTTATCTACTGGAGAAGAAAGTTTGCTAATTTTATGCAAGTTTGATGCTACTCCCGGGGCGCTAGAGGGCGCCAAGCAAGATGGCTGCTCTTGTGTGAGGCTCTTTCTGTTCGAGCCGCCATCCGCTTGTTATTCTGGTCACCTCTCACGGAAAATGTCTGAATTGCACTAACATGGCTGTGTAGACGGCGTGGCATTAAGTTGGAATGAAAGCAGAGGTGTGCTGCCCATAGGGACTCGGAGACCCACCACTAGACCCCGGAGCTGTGGCCCGCAAGATGGCGGTGCCTGCAGCTGACTGAAAGCAAAGGAAGGACGTGGGCTGTACTTGTCTGCCGCGGGGGAGGCGCTGGACAATACGGATGGCAGATGAAGACTGCTGAACACCGCACAGCCTCTGTGGGATACGCCTGCCCACGGCCTACGATAGCGCAATGGTGAGCTGCTGACGCTGCAGGTGAGGACCCGGCTAGTTGCGTGCCGCTACCTCGGGAAGAGACTGAGTGTGTGGTGGCCCCCCGGGCTGCCCTTTGCTGTCTGGCAGGGCTGGGCTCAGTGCTTGCCCGGAATGAATGCGGGGCAGTGGGAGAGCGGCCAGGCAGACTTGAAACTGCATCATTAGGGAGAGCGACTGTGCCGCCTGCGGAGACCCACTGCAACCCCACTCCTGCGGCGTTGGGAGCTGTTAGAGCCGCCTGCTGGCTGCCGTCGGACTTCGCTGCGGCAGAGCATAACGATTTGTGGAACCCTGCGGAGCATACCGGATCCCCACCATTAATTCGGGCTGCGACAACACCGGAGGCGAACTTGATTTTGACCACCAAGGGCCGAGAGGCTAGCGCCCTCTGCGGCGCTGCAGCGGGACATAGTGGCGGCAAAGCAGCCTGCCGTGAGAGGAGGCCCGGTCCCTATTGTCACCCTCCGCAACCATCCTGTCCTCTGAGGGGTTCTTGAGGGCGTGCAAAGCCGCAAACTGCATGTGCACGTCTGCCTGAGTGTGTTGCTCCCTAACACTACACTACACAACCTGGGCCTAAATAGACACTGCTGTGGGCCCGTGGGCTGCCTGATGACACCCCCCCTGCTGGGAGACTGCAGGGGTGTTTTCGAGGAGTTGCTGGCCTACCTGGAAGAAGCCAAATTTAGGGGCACATAACTGCTGCAATCTTGGACTGTGCTCTGCCACTGATCAGCTCTCTGTGGTACGGGCCCTGTCGGTACTCTGCACCATCCGGATCAATCTTGAAATGCAGCACCACATCGCGTAACTCCATATACATCACCCTCGAAGTGGCGCAAGGGCTGATTGACCCGGCAATTGCTGAGGGACCCTCTTCCATTTGCCCAGGTATTATCCCACACGCGCCAACCCTCGACAATGGGGAAGCCGGATGGGCGCTAACCTACGCTGACTTTTGAGGCACGGAAGGCCACCCGTTCACAGATGGAGCAGGAGGATGACCACGCGGATCCCCAGCCCCCCAACACTACAGATCTAAAATAACTCCTACTCATCATGCAATCCAGCTTGACTTCCATCGAGTCAAAGATGGACTTCATGAATGCAAGGTTGGACGGAGTCACGCACAGGGTTGACAAGCATGAAGACCGACTGACAGAGGTGGAGCCCTGCATTTTGGACTTAGAAGAAGACACCACCACTGCTACTACGTCTTGCCCATTAGAGATGGAGAGGGTCCTCAAAGTAATAGCAGCCAAGAACGAGGATTTGGAATCTTGCTCCCGCCGCAATAATCTCCAAATCTTTGGCGTACCTGAGTCCACATCTTCAGGACAAATGGAGGACTATGTTGAGCTTCCCCTTATAATGCTGTTTAGAAGGGAGGCCTTCTCGCCGGTGCTGGTGGTGGAGCAGGCGCACCGCTCACTATCTGCCCGACCTGTCCCGGGCCTCACTCCCCTACCGACCATAGCTAGGATTCTAAATTACCAGGACCGCGACACTGCCCTCCGCCTCTCTAGGGAGCATGAGGAGCTCTGCTTCGAAGGTAAGAACATTTCTCTCTACCCCGATTTTATCATGGCATGGCCCTGTCAAAAAGAAAGTGCAGCAACTCAATCTTCCCTATGCCATTCTCTTCCCTGCACGTCTTAAAATCACACACTTGGGAAAACAGGTCTTCTTCAACACCCCACAACAGGCACAGGACTTCCTCAAGACTCTGCCGAAACAACCGGCGCCTCGAGCCTCTCCTCCCCATCCCCCGGATGAGCAAGGCAATGCCTCCGACATAGAATGGGGCACAGAATGAGAAAATGCCCCACCAGATCTGCACCAATCACTGTTTTGCGGACGAGGATTCGCTGCTACGATATGTCTCTTCTTGGGGGCGCTGAATTTGCTACGGACACTGGACGCGGAGGGGGGAGCCGAGATGAAAACATTGGATGCACTGGACCGCGCTTACCTCCCAATGCGGGCGCTCCCTCCGACCAGCACTGTTAAGAATATAATGCCCCTGACGGGACTGGCTTGGTAAGTTCTCTTGTCCTACTATTGTGACTTGCAAGCCGGTAATGACATTATCCTGGAGGACCTACATATCCTCGTGATGGACACCTATTAAGCCATAAACTTAACAAACAAACTGGCCTGAGCTGACCCAGCAATGTTGCCCGAACACCCTCGCTACTGCGAGGAGACTCTGGTCGTCCTCTGGACTCCACCCACCAGGTGAACCCTTACTACTGTTGTTGTATCCCGGCTGGCATTGAAAGGGTCTTTCTTTCGTGCTTTACTGTTTTGGTTGACGTTATGTTGCCTCTTGGGCCAAGGAAGAGGGGGGATGGTTGGGGGCCATGGCAGGATTGGGCTGCTGATGTGGGAGGGGGGAGGGGTTTCATTAAACACTTGCCACAGAGATGTACAGACTCATGACTTGCCACAAGCCACTAGTCACCTGCTCCTAAAAGCTAAACCGGTATGCGACTGCTGCTTGACACAAACCGTGGATGAGCATATACCCCTAGAGCCGCCGCCATGAGTTGCGCCCCGAGCCCTCCTGCATACCAATTACTCACATGGAACGTGCGAGGGCTGGCGATCCTCGCAAGCACCGACACATATTAGCTTACCTAGATCGGCATAATATACATTGCGCGATGTTGCAGGAGACACATTTTATTGCTAGTGTTACCCCCACATTTGCCTCTTGTTGGGCCAGCTATACCAGCTTCTCTTCCTACTCATCGTATACCCGAGGCACGTGTATCCTCGTAAGGAAAACCCTTCCATACACTCCTATGGGTTCCATGGTGGATAAGCAGGGTTGATACTCCATAGTCTGGGGCAGACTAGCCACACATTCTTTCACATTTGTCTCTTTCTACAGTCCCAACTCTGATGGAACTGCATTTTTCCGGGTACTCTGGGGCAAAATCCTAGAAATAGGTTCCACACCCTTGATATGGGGGGGATCTTAATGTCACAATTAATCCTGCACTAGACCGCTCACATCTGCAGCCACATCATTGCTCTAATTCCCAATCCACTTTGAAACTGATTGCTGCTGATCATGAGTTGGTAGATACGTGGCGGCATATGCATCCGATGTGGAGGGAGGGTACCTGCTTCACCACATCCTGCACCCTCTGGTCCAGAATAGAAGCGTGGCTTATCACTAAAGGGCTTATCCTGTGGCTGACACACGCCCCCCATATCCCTGCTTGTCCCAGTCTTCAAAGAAGAACTTGAACAGGAGATCACAGCCTTCTTCCTGCGCAATGAGGACTTGATTACGCACTACTCCACGATATGTGAGGCATTTAAGTTCTGTGCATTGCCAAAAGCGGGGGAATCTTGAGAGACATTAGGGCCAGGCTGCATTGGCTAGAGGCTGACCTCAAACTCATTGAGACTAATTTACAGACAGCCTTGACACCTGAGCTGCAGGCGCAGCTCTGGAACACACTAAATGACTACCAAGAAACCACTGAAAGCGAGTGCAAATTCAGAGGGAAGTATCACAGGGCACGCCAATATGGAGAGGGAGATAGGCCGGGGAAGGTGTTGGCATCCCTAATCCACCCCGCGGTTCACGAATACAGTCCTTGAAATTGAGGATGAGGATGGCCAACTGCACAGGAATACAGCAGACATTGTGGCAACCTTCTGCAGATTTTATAAATGTCTGTATAAAATTCAGAGAGACCACTCTTCTGAGTTTGAATCCTTTTTTGAGGACACAACGATTGCGTGGCTGGGAGATGGCCAATGGAAATTTCTTTTGCAGCATCATGAGGATGAGGAGATGGTGACAGATATAATGCAGCTACCATCTTGGAAAGCGCCGGGGCCGGATGGCCTTCCGGCGGAATTCTACAAAACTTTTCATCACCTGCTCATTCCGGTGTTGCGACACGTTTTCGAAGAAGCTAGGGAGTCCCAGATCCCCCCCCCCATGACTGAGGCACACATCATCTCCATACCCAAGCCAGGTAAATCAGATACGTATTGTGACTCATACAGGCCCCTTTCACTCATAAATGTAGATGCAAAAATCCTGACTAAATTAATTGTCAACTGCATCAATTCCCTAATAACTGCATTGGTGTTCCTGGACCAGTCGGGCTTTGTACCGACCAGATGTACCTCCCACAACCTGCGCAAACTGTTTGCGCTACTCCAAGAGATAGACCCTGAGACAAACGCTGCAGGGATATTCCTTGATGCCACCAAGGCGTTTGACTTCCTGGAGTGGGATTATCTCACCTTCTTACTGCAGAGAATGGGGTTCCCCTCCCCCTTTCTGGCCTGGATCAACCTGCTATACTCGGGATTGCAATCAAGGGTCTTAATTAACAGGGTACAATCGACCCCCTTCACGATATCCAGGGGTACCCGACAGGGATGCCCCTGTCACCCCTTCTGTTTGCTATAGCAATTGAACCATTAGCAGCCAAAGTCAGACAACATCATCGGGAGTATGCCCTGGTCTACCCAGAGAGACAAATTCTAATATCGTTATACGCAGTTGATCTGACCTTATATCTGAGAGACCCCAACGCCAGCCTTAACCCAATCCTTCGAGTACTGATACTATTCGGTAGATTGTCAGGAATAAAAGTGAAATGGGGGAAGTCCCAAATATTCCCCCTGACAGACTCTACTCCGCCCTTCGGGCCTGATTATCCGCTCACTTGGTACACGGACTCGGTCACGTATCTGGGTATTAACGTCTCCCGCTGCCAGGAGAAATAGGAACAATTATGGCCGCGTACTTGACCAATTGATGGATAAAATAACAAGATGGATTGCGATGCCCCTATCTATGGCTACTAGAGTGTATTTGATCAAGATGGTGATTTTACCTAAGCTACTCTAACTGTTCACTAACATACCTCACGCTCCGAGCCGTCATTTTTGTAACAGTATCAAAACACAGATGATCAGATTGATCTGGGGTAGGAAGCAGCCCAGACTGGCGTGGGAGGCCCTCACGTGTCCCTTTGACACCGGAGGCCTAGAAGTCCCTGATCTAGAACTTTACTTCATTTGCGCTCACGCTTACTATGCGGTCTACTGGATACACCCCCATCTCATATATGCCTCAACTGGCAGTGGAGGATGGGTACATGGCTCCCACGCCTTGCTCGGTATATTTGAGTGCCCCTACAGTTACTAGACACTTAGCATCCACTACTTTTTAATGCACCACTGGTGCCTATCGCGACCTGGTGCAGATTTTCTAGAGCCCTTTACTATTCTCACCCTTGGCACCTCTGCGGGGACGACACAACTTACCTATCAAAGAAGAGAGGGGATGCTGTTGGATGTTACGGAAGCTCTCTCGGCTTACTTGGTGTCAATTATACACACACGGGAAGTTTTTTGGCAACTCTTTCCCAACCCCTTTGTAATGATTCTATTACGTGAGACTCAGGCAGGACATGCGGACTCTCACACCTTGCTTCCCACTTAACCCACCCATCATGGCCCCCCTTCACATTTTATTGCAGCAAGCTTCCCCAGAGCATGTGGTGTCACGGCTGTACTGTACCATGCAGGGGGAGTGGGTGAGAGACCCCGTCCCGGCCAGAGGCAAATGGACACCCCCTCACGGAGGAACAGTGGTCTGTCTGCTGCCGTCAGACTGGCAAAATCTCTGCCAATAGCAGACTGCGACTCATACATGACAGATATTTACACCAACATTACTATACGCCAGCCCGCTTGCACCACCTACGGCTGCGAGACACTGGCTGCTGCGATAGATGTGCAGCAGATGGTGCGGGGTTCGGACACCTGGCCTGGGACTGCCCTTTGATCCGGGAATACTGGAGGGAGGTCCTTATCGCATTGGATGAAATGACCAGGGTACACGTACCTGATATCCCTCTCGTGGCTCTCTTGGGATACACGTAGCAGCTGCCTGCTAAGATATGGAAATACACCTCCCTGGCCCTCCTATAGCAAAAAGATGGATAGCTTGCCATTAGGGGCAAGGACGGGCTCACAAATTTAAGGAGTGGCTGAACAACCTCATATATTTTCAGGAACAACTTCATACTTATGCCACCTACATCTCGCCCGCGGGACATTTGGGCCCCCATGCAAACTCACCTCCTGAAACACACTGACACCTATGACATGAACCCAGATCCTCAATCGGTGGGGCGGACTGGCGGGAGGGACACTGAGAAGAGCTGAACACCTGGGATGCTGGGGGGAGCTCGACTGTCTCACTCTGTGTAATCTATAGGCATGAGGAGCAGATTCACAGCTGTGGAGAAGTGTGGCTCAATGGTTAGAGCGGCAGACCCTGATGCAGAGGTCTAGCCCGGGCAAGGGTTCAATTCCCCGCCTCGGCGGGTTTTGGGTTAAAAAATTCCACGGACCTGATAATTCTCGCCTCAGTGCCTATTCCAATCATGGAGTCCCACTCTGCAACTCTGGGCAATAGCTTGCTTAATCTCCACAACGGCCCCCACAACACTAAGGATGCCTGGCCTCCACCTTGGGGGTGCCCAGGAGTGGACGCCTCACAGGGAAAGCCAGGATGGGTTCCACAGCGGTATTCGTACAAGCGCCTTGAGACCCTTGCGGGTGAGTAGTGCGCTATACAAGTATCAATTTACATTTACATTTGCTGGGTGGTGACACATGTCAGGAAACTGAATTAGCAGTAATCGACCAAGATTGAAGTCCAGTGGTAAGAGTATTGTGGTGTTTCTAAGTTTAAGGGTTACTATGTGTAGTATCCTGCTATTCTCAATGTGATGCCTTTCCACCACCAATGGAATGTTCATTGGAGCAGCTGTTAGATGTCAATGCAATCCGATTTTCTTGGTTGATATTACTGTAAATTACATTTAGGATCCTTTAATAGCTCTTTCGAAGCATGTGTAGTTCAGGTCCAACAGAAAAAATTTATTGTGTTCATTCAAAGATAATGACGTTCCATAATGCATATCTCATATTCATTTGTATGTTCTCAAGAATGCAGATTTCATTTGAGAGTTGTCTGACCCTTTCTAATAGTGGTATATACATTTGATGTCTTTATCATATGCCTGTATTATAACAGGTAATTCTTATTTGTTTCTTGGTTGTTTTACATTCCTCAACAAAAATCCTGACTGAGACCGTTTTCATTTAATCATTAAGGATGTCTTGTAATGTTTTAAACTAAAAAAGTACTACAGATATTCATCAGTCTTTAAAAACACTGTTCATTCACTTTTAACTGTCATTTTGTTTAATCCATTGCCTTTATTTCATGTAAACATTTGTTCATAAAGTAGTCTGTGGTACAGAAGACTTTTATGAGTTGTTTCCCATATTGTATATGGTTAATCATTTTGTATAATGTGTTAAGTTATTGATTTATTTTATATAAATTAATTTATTTTGTTTGGTTCCTATTCCTATTTCTGGATTTCTCTTTGTTCCATTGTTCAATTTCTATTTCTTTATTTCTCTTGTTGCTTTGCTTGTGACAGGGTGTTCCCCTTTCGCTGTTACTTTCCTTCTTTTGCTTACTTTGCTTGTTTTTATTTCTCTGGTTCTTAATTGTGGTTTCTAGCTTTTGTTTTCTGTATAAGAAAAGGGGATATGTAGTATCCTGCTATTCTCAATGTGATGCCTTTCCACCACCAATGGAATGTTCATTGAAGCAGCTGTCAGAATGTTGGTGTTCTGCCTAGGTAGTGACAGTTGGCTGGGCTGAGTACCTAGATGGATGCTCCTGGTGGGGTCTCCTAATGAAGTTGTACTGGTCTCCTATTGAGCTTGTACCTGTCTTAACCTCACTGCTCAATAAATCTACTTGAGAACTACCTACTAGCGTGGACTTCATTACTACATTATTTTTGTTAGAGACCTGACTATTCAGTTGAACAATTCACACGCCCTCCTGACGCGGCTGGCCCAATAGGGTTGCAGGCGGCTTGCTGTAATTCTTTAGTCTTGATGACTAAAACAAGATGTAGTGCAGCCCGCTGGGATGTAGGCATCCTGCTGTGTCAGTTCTGCATAAAGTCATTAAAGGTCTTTTTGAAAACCCCCCAAAAAATAGAAAAAGTTTGATGCTACTCCTAAAAAAGGTATTAATGTTCCAAAAATGTCACCCACTATTTCACTAGCACTCCCCCCTCTCTTCAGTCTCACATTTGCCTCTTTTAATTCGTCTCCACTTTGTTTCACTTGATAAATTTTTGGAAAAACAATTCCCAAACTACAGCTTCCATACCATCCTTTTGCTACTTTGTAATATTCATTCTTTTCACATGTATAATACACTTTAGAAAAGATAGGATTAACTCCTTCTAAGTATCTTCCCCAGTTCTCATAAACATCAAAGGTATGTTCACATGCACTGTGACCTACACATTTTGTATTAGTTTTTGACCTTTTACTATATATACAAAATTTTCCTTCAAGCTACCAGTCTACAGCAAAAGTAGTTCTACCTTTTATAATTTTGTTTGCTTCTCCTGGTAAATTAAAAAGAGTTAATTTTAAGAGGTGCTTCAGTTTTATTGGTCACATTATGTCACCTACTCTCAACTAAATCAATACATTTCTTCTCAGCTCTCCCTCTTTTACATGTTAGGCTATTACTATGTGCATATGCCATGTCGAAAGATTGAGTCAATCTGAAAAAATAGTCCATAGTTTCAACAAGAACAGCTTCAGGATGTGGGTTTAAGCTTTTTAGTGAAGGTAGTTCAGAAAAGATCAGATCTTGATATGAATATGAATATTGTTAGCAATCAGTACTATAAAAGAACCCAGTTAACACACTGCAAGAAACTCCATAGGTTAATGGTAAGCTGTGGTAAGTCACATCTTCCTCAACTGATGCAGAACATTGCTTTTATATGTTGCAATCAATAGCATCCATTTTTTCCACATACTAATTTATGAATCTAATATAAACATTTAGTGAAGGTTCAGAATTTGAAAAATCAAGATGGTACATAATGCAGTAAATTCAAAAGAATATGCAATGAAACTAATATCAGAATATTAACTGAAATAATTCCTGCATACACATATTTCCATTTAGGGAAACATTCAGTATTAGACCTCATGGCCTCTCACAACTCAGACTGATAGAAAACAATTGCTGTTTTGATGCACTCGGCGGAATACATTTAACACCTTTGCTGCGGCGGCTATTCCGCTGCAGCGCTAGTGGGGAGGAGAGGCCGCGCGGCGCTCCCGTACTCGTGACGGAACCGCTCGGTCACGAGCCTCGGGCGCGCTGTGCTTGTGACCCAATCGACTGCACGTTGCGCGGCATTCTGTTTGTAACTAGTTTTTCGCCCCATGACTTGGTGAATCTCCGCTTGGAAATTAATTTTCTACATGCGGCAAGATAATTTCTGACTCGGCTCGGTATTCATACTGGCCCCAAAGGTTGATGTAATACAATCTTTGTTTGCTGCTTTAAATAGATTACCACCATATGATTGTCGAATTATCTGTCCTGAATTTGACCTTCCACGTATGGCAAGATTTATTTTCTAACTTGGAGTTGTGATTTAACTCACTTTATTGATGACTTACAGTTCATCGGGCGATCGCATACCTCAAAACGCCACCATTAGCACAGCGAAGTCCACTATTTACTCTATATGCTAAGAGGGTGCTGAATACGTTGAATAGATTACAATATCTCTGTACAGATTTCAATTGACAGCAGTCCTGAAGATGGTTTCTACAAATAACTCTTAGGAAACCGAAACGTCGACCCTACATCTTATCCCTATCTTATTTTATTCAATGTGACTGGGGATAGATGTCGTTTAGGTTCTGTTGAGTCACGTATTGATTTATTTCTGTGTGTACCCACAGACCTATTCTTTGTTTGTTTACTTATCTGTATATGAAGTGTCTCATTTAAAAATTCTTTTGATGAAAATCTATTTTTCTAATACACCTCGTGTTTTGTTTGTATGTTGTGTCCTGTCAAAATTGAGTTTACATTGAATAGTACTCGATTTGTTCACATTAAGGATTATGAATTCATCCTTTTAAAGCCATTTCAAATTACTAAATACGTGCTAAAACAAATTCCCTTGAAGGCACTCTTACCTTTTCAGTGCTTGTGACGGAGCGGTTCCATCACGGCCCTACCCTCTCAATAGAATGCGCCGCGCAGGCGCGCCGAGCGGGCTTTGACGGAACCGCTCCATCACCAGCACAGCGCGACCGAGGCTGGTGACCATGTCATGAATGATGTAATATGTGACATGATCAGCAATGGATTGCGGGTGCGCGATATATAGTTAGTGCAACTAACTACATATGCGAATTTCAATGGTTTTGTGCGAGTAAAATAAGGTTTTGTAAATGCTAATCCCTAACTATATATGGTCTATAACCTATGGTTTTTTCAGTGAATTTTCAAGGTTTTGTAAATGCTAATCCCTAACTATATATGGTCTATAACCTATGGTTTTTTCAGTGAATTTCAATGGTTTTTTAATAGCAAATATCAAAAGCTGTAAAATGTATTCTTATTCTAATTCAAAAATATATTTTATATTTTTGTAATATATATATATTTTTTAATTATTTTTTTTTGTTTCGCTGCCGGTACGCGAACCGGGCAGCTTCCCGTTAGCTTCATTTTGTTCCGCGATCCGGTCCGCGAACCGGTAAACGTTCCGTTAGCGCAACTACCGCGTTAGAAATCAACATCGTGACGCGTCGCGTAAGCGCGACGTATCACGTTACCGCGTAATGCGTCTTATGACGCGCCGCGTTAGCGCACCCGGAAGCGCTCCGGAACGCGAACCGAGGCGCGGAGCGCGTAACGTAAGCATAACAGGTCATGTGACTTGTTTATAAAACTTTTCATTGGTTCATTTTACTTTTGGTTTCCTAATGATGGAAGGCTTGGTCATATGACCTAAAAATAACACTTTTCATTGGTTTAGAATTTTTTTTTTCCCAAATGATGAAAGCCCCACCTTTTTTTTTCTCACTCTGACTTGTAAAGCAAAGGACCCAGATGCATTTACAGTTTATCACTAACAATGTTCCAGGCTAATGTATTTTCCCGGGAAATTTACAACTGTCCTGCAAGTAAAATATTCCTATTTCGAGAAAAAGGGCGTTTCTTCGTCCCATGAGGGAGCCGTTGAGCAAAAGAGGCTCGGCCTGCTGTCTTAGTCGCTGATAGGCCTGAATATCGGATTCTTATCGATCACTTTGTTGCAGGAGTGGAAAACACAACAGCCCTTGACCATTTATCTTTACAGCATTCCTGCGTATTATACCTTTTAACCGTCATGTAATCGGGCTGCTTTATTTCACTTGCCTTTTACTGATTCGATAACAGTGGCTATTATTCAAAACTTTACCAATCTAGGTACTACTACCATGTTTTGTTTTAAAAACCTTTATTGTGAAAATGTCAGTATACAAATACGGGCCTATAACCATGAGGGGACATTTACACTGTAGAAGAACGTAACGGGCGGGTCATTAGGTTGCAAGAACTAAGGTGTCTAACAGTTGCGGAATCGGTGGACATAAATTTTATAATTAAAGTACGACAGGGCCAGTTACAATAAAATTATCTAGATATACATTTGCGGGCAAGTACCATGGGTGACGTTAATTCGAACTTTCAATAGTACAATAATCAATAACACATCAGAACTTAATATCAATAGGGATGTCCAAATGTTCAATCAGTACTCGTCCCCGCCCGCCATGTGCTTCAAAACTGCATACGTATCTCGTGATATCAAGGCTGGGCAACCAGTACACAGCAAGGAGTTGCGAGTCCCATTTATACCGGCGCCATTTTGGGCGAGGCCGGGCAGGTCCAGGATATAGTCAAAATGTCTCCACCAACCAGCGGTCGGACCAGAACCCCTTTCGGCAGTCAAAAAAGGTTCCGTTAAATGACAACAGAAGAGATAGGCAACAAGAACCATCAGTCAAAAGAGGGGAGGGCAAGTTCTTCCCTACCGGGTCACGTTGGGGCTCCACCGGAACTGATCAAATTGGTAGTCTACAGTGTTTCTGGATGTTTCAGACTGAAGCTGGCGTCAGCGTGAGAGCACCACCATCTCATGGCTCCGTCGTGGCCATTCCGCAAGCAATCATGGCAGCCGCTCCCCACCGGAAGCCTGCGGGAGTCGGGGGCCCCGGTGACTTTTGTAGAATCTTCAAGGCTGAGGGGACGCTTTCGGGAATGGGGCCCATGCCCTAGCAGTCAAGTGTCCGAGTTCCAAGGTGTCCCAGGGCCGTTTTAGTGGACCAGGCCCAAATCCGAAGAGCCGGCCGCCATTTTGAGAGTCCTGTGGCAGCCGCCTATCGCTGCACCGCAAGAGTGGGTGCAATTCAGCTGGATGGTGGGCGAGACGCTGTAGCCGCAAGAGCGGGCGCAACTCAGCTGGATGGCGGGTGAGGCACTGTGCTGCAAGAGCGGGCCCAACTCAGCTGGATGGCGGGTGAGGCACTGTGCCGCAAGAGCGGGCGCAACTCAGCTGGATGGTGAGTGAAACGCCAAGGGGCGCCCCACTGCAGCTGAGGATCCTCCACCTGGGGAGGCGGGGGAGGCCCGTTCGCGCCGCCTCCCCCCCGGGGCGCCCCACGCCGTCTTTTGGCGCAGCATTGTAGGATGGCCAGACCAGTGCGGCAACTTGCTGGACACCACCTCGGTGCCGTCCGGATCTCGGCGCGTTGTGCTGCCTTCGGCCTATTCGCACAACGATCCGCTACTGACGCCGCCTCACAGGCCGACGGATTTTGTAGGCTTTTTATAGCCCAAAGCCGACTAAAAATCAGCCCAAAGCAGCCCATTGTTGCTACTCCGGGGAGGGAGGGGTAGGGACAGTGTCAAGCGGACGGTGAATGCTTTGAGATGGATGTTGCAGCAGGCTGCCATGTAAATAGTTGTTTAAAATGTTTTTTTTTAACGTGTTTACTTTGTTGGAGCGTTGTATATATTTATAAGTTATTAAAGTGTTATAATCCTACTACTTTGTTGGAGTGCTATATATTTGTAATGTGGCAACGAGCACAAAGATGTTACTGTATAACCAGAAAAAGACATAGTCCAATTGTGCGTGATCTAGTCCAATGTGGTGACGCCGATAGTGGGTATCAGCAGACTTTCATTTGTATAGGGTTTGTCAGTTATTGGGCGGGGTGGGTGGTAGGGCAGGCATGCTTAGACAGCGAGGGCGTCGGAGCCGAACTACCTCGTGGCCATCCCGACCGCGAGCTTGGCTCCTCCCCCTGGTTTCATACTCTTTGCGGAGGGCTATTTCCTGGTGTTTCTTGTTTTAGCAGGGTCAGAAAGGATCCTATCAGTGGCCTACTGATTTTGTTCGATTCCTTTCGTTTTGCCATAATTTGCTAGGAAGGTACCGTGGCTAATCCGTATTTTATATATATGTCCTCTTTATTAGGGGTGCCCTCCGGTGGGGCCGGACGAGCTACCTCTAATAAATGGTCCGGGTAGAACCAATTACCAATCAGTGGGGAGAAGATAGGCATGACAGATTACAAAAGGGGGGACAAGGGTCCGCACTACCTATCTTTTCACTGCTTGCAAAGACTAGACGGAATATCTCTATTCCACGTTATTTGTAAGCAGAGAATACCTCCAAAATACTAATATCAAACAACAAGTGTTCGGACAATCAAACAATCAAATGGTGAGAAAGAGATAGGCACGACGGGTTACAACGGGGGACAAAGGTCCGCGTTACCTACCCTTCACTACCTGCAAAGGAAGAGAGAATCTTCGTATTCCTCTCCGTTTGTAGACAGAGAATCTCCAAAGAGGACCAATGTATCAAGTAGCGACCAAGGCTAAACGAACCAATCAATCGAATAATACTAGTATTTTCAAACAATTCCGATACAAACAATCAATCAAATAGTCAATCAGGTGGATAAAACCATCCTGCCAATCAGACGTATAAAACGTCCTACTTAACCTTACCCGGACCATGAGGACAGTTCTTCGCCTTCCCCTTCTAGCGCCCGATCGTCCTCTTACTCCAGTTTTACCACAGCACTCCTGTGGGGTCCCAGTCAGGACAGCAGGTCACTCAAGAGAGGTCCGTTCAGAATCAGTGAAGTTCACTCGATCGGCAGCCAGACGAGGGTCCTCTCCAGGCAGGTATACTCCAATCGTTTAGACGTTCACCCCGTCGTCAGGACCTCTCTTACTGAGCCCACATGTCACTGATGGGCCCCGCGCTGGGACGCCAATTGAGGAAAAGCAGCCAGTTACTGTCGAATGCCCAGGCTGTTGGCGCAAGGACGCCTCTAATTTCCCATTGCAAATAGTTACCAAATAAAGAGACAGGCGCTGGAAGCTGGAACGCAAGAACAGGGTTTATTTCACATGAGGAGAGCCTGTCATTTTGGACACGCACACAGAATGTCTTCGGGAGGTGCTATGACCACATCTCCGAGGCCTTGCCTCTTATACACAGGTTTATTGCTTTATTACATGTGACACATTCTTGTGAAGACTTTGATGTACAGAAAAGCATCCCTGGAATCTTCCGCTTCAGGCTCGGTCCCACACACCCTTACAGTGAGAATCCCCTCCCCAATCACAATACAGGATCGTTATCAGATAGTAGGAACAGCAGGACATTCCGCCGATTCCCGGAATGCGTGGGGTGTGACGGATCTCATGGGGTGGGGGCCTTGATCTATTATAACTCCTTTGAAGAGGGGTGATTCTTTACAGTTGGGGCCATAAACTACATCCGCAGGGCTAGGTGATAGCCTGGGACCGGCCTCGACAATCGGACCCAGAGGAAGAGGAGTGTCAGAGGGTGCGGTAATGAATAGGGTGAAAGGGAGGTGTCGGGCAGGCACGGGGTGTGATTCTCAGGGAAGAGCAGCGCAGATGGGGGGAGGTTTTTGGCCCATGCATGAGAGAGAGAGCCGGGGTGACCAGTGCATGGGGGAGATGCTTGCGAGGGTGGGGAGCCATGCTGAGGATCGGCGGCGTGCAGAGAGTGGGTCTGGTCAAGGCATCTAAAATGGCTGCCGTGCACGACAAAAGTGTGGCATTGGAAAAAAGGCAAGATAGCGCAGACAATGTTTATCAATACGGATTAATTTTCCACAGAGAGGGGGAGTGTTCGTAGCGCCAGGGAGACGCGCTGGGGACCGGCGAGGGGCAGAGGGGCTATAGCGCTTTCAAAATGGCTGCTGCTTGCTAGAGCGTACGTGCCTGAGTGGGGACAAGGTGGCACCGATTATGTTGACATCGCAAACCAGATTTTAACATGGAAGTGAAAACTGCACCATTGCTCCCCCCCCGACTGACACCCTCCTTTGCCTCAGCTTGGATCATCATTTGCTAAAGTGTTCGAAGACCCCACCGTGAGTATAAGCACAACCGGGGCCTTACTGCACACCCTGAGAAAAACTACGCAGCAAGACAATCTCTACCTTCTCCCTTTTCCATGTTCCAACGCTTTGAAATGAACAATATATTTACTCGCATTGACAAAATGGCGGTCAACACTTCCTGATTTCCTTCGAATCGAACGTTAACAGACGTCACGCAGCAACAACAAAAAATTCCGCTCATGCGCAGCCGCTGGAAGACATGTATCAACATATATGAGCCTCCTCAGCCACCCTCAGAAAACCTAGGGGGTCAGGATACGTCTCCCGTGCCCCCTTATACCCATTTTTTAATTAAAACGAAACACAAAATGGCGAACTCCTGTTACGCTACCGGTGAGCGACTCTGTTATGAGCAATGTCACTGACCATGTCATGAGTGATGTAATATGTGACGTCATCAGCAGTGCATTGCGGGCGCGCGAGTTATAGTTAGCTGTACTAACTATAACGGGGAATTTCAAAGGTTTTGTATGAGTGAAATGTCCAGCTAACTATAACATGTGTGAAACCTATGTTTTCTTCAGTGAATTTCTAAGGTTTCAGTGAAAAAATAAATATATATATATATATATATATATATATATATATATATATATATATATATATATATATATATATATATATATATATATATATATATATATATATATATATTCACAGAAAAAACCATAGGTTATAGACCATATATAGTTAGGAATTTGCATTTACAAAACCTTGAAAATTCACTGAAAAAACCATAGGTTATAGACCATATATAGTTAGGGATTAGCATTTAAAAAACCTTATTTTATTTGCACAAAACCATTGAAATTCCATATATAGTTAGTTGCACTAACTATATATCGCGGACCCGCAATCCACTGCTAATGATGTCACATATTACATCATTCATGACATGGTCAGTGACATCACTGATAACATCACTGATGACATCTCAAATGACATCACTTAACCAGTTAACGTACCAGGAAGCACCTTTACCACGAAAAATCGCAATTTTTTTTTCTTTTGCCCCGCAGGGAACTTTAATAGCCCCCTCATCAATCCTAGGGGTTCAGGAGGGGTCTGCCTTACCCCTTTCATTCATTTACACCTTTTTTTTTCCACCTCTTGTCTCTCGATCCCACAGAGAGACAAGATGGCGGCCGCTCCAGACTGTTTACAATGATAACAGCCAATCAGCTTCTCCTCAGACTCCCGTTACACTGCCGGTTAGCTTCCCGGTTAGCTGCCTGGTTAGCTGCCCGGTTCGCGTACCAAGACGCGTCTCTACGGCGAAAAAATCCGATTTTTTTTTTTTTTTTTTTTTGGCCCCGCGTGGCTTTATAATATCCCCCTCATCAATCCTAGGCGGTCAGAAGGGGTCTACCTTGCCCTCTTTCCTTCATTTCCCCCTTTGTTTTGGCCTCCTCTTGTCTCTCGATCCTACCGAGAGACAAGATGGCGGCCGCTCCGGAATGTTTACAATGTTGACAGCCAATCAGCTACTCCTCAGACTCCCGTTACACTGCCGGTTAGCTTCCCGGTTAGCTGCCCGGTTAGCTGCCCGGTTTGCGTACCGGGGCGCGCCTCTACGGCGAAAAAATCGGATTTTTTTTTTTTTTTGGGGCCCCGCGTGGCTCTATAATATCCCCCTCATCAATCCTAGGGGGTCAGAAGGGGTCTACCTTGCCCCCTTTCCTTCATTTCCCCCTTTGTTTTGGCATCCTCTTGTCTCTCGATCCTACCGAGAGACAAGATGGCGGCCGCTCCGGACTGTTTAGAATGTTTACAGACATCGGAGAGCCAATCAGCTTCGTATCGCAAAGTTCCGTTACGCGAAAAGTACGCGAACCGGAGCGCTGCCCGGAGCGCTGTTACAGATATATATCTTATTTGAAACGTTAATTTCTCAAAATCCACTGAAGCACATATATTGAGACCTAGCAAAGGCACATCGGGCTAACAGTCCCTACAATTTTGCCAAGTTTCGTGCAAATCCATTCAGCCGTTCGAGCTAAAAGTGAGGCCAACCGCCCTATGGAAAACTCAATGTTAAAAACGCGTTTTGGGACCCCCCTTTTTTCTCGGCCCCCCCTTTACGACCCCCCCCCAAATTTTCAGGGGCTGCTCAGAAACAAAATGTGCCATTTTCCTGAAAATTTCAGCCAATTCCGTCCACAAACGCCAAAGTTATTAGACATAAAATTTTCAAAAGTTCCATAGAGAAAAAATCCTAACTATATAGAGACAAGATGGCGGCCGCTCCGGACTGTTTACAATGTTGACAGCCAATCAGCTACTCCTCAGACTCCCGTTACACTGCCGGTTAGCTTCCCGGTTAGCTGCCCGGTTCGCGTACCGGGGCGCGCCTCTACGGCGAAAAAATCGGATTTTTTTTTTTTTTTTTTGGGCCCCGCGTGGCTCTATAATATCCCCCTCATCAATCCTAGGGGGTCAGAAGGGGTCTACCTTGCCCCCTTTCCTTCATTTCCCCCTTTGTTTTGGCCTCCTCTTGTCTCTCGATCCTACCGAGAGACAAGATGGCGGCCGCTCCGGACTGTTTAGAATGTTGACAGACACCGGAGAGCCAATCAGCTTCGCATCGCAAAGTTCCGTTACACGAAAAGTACGCGAAAAGTACGCGAAAAGTACGCGAACCGGAGCGCTGCCCGGAGCGCTGTTACAGATATATATCTTGTTTTAAACGTTAATTTCTCAAAAACCACTGGAGCACATATATTGAGACCCAGCAAAGGCACATCGGGCTAACAGTCCCTACAATTTTGCCAAGTTTGGTGGAAATCCATTCAGCCGTTCGGGCTAAAAGTGAGGCCAACCGCCCTATGAAAATTAACATGGGAAAAACGCGTTTTGGGACCCCCCTTTTTTCTCGGCCCCCCCTTGACGACCCCCCCCCAAATTTTCAGGGGCTGCTCAGAAACAAAATGTGCCATTTTCCTGAAAATTTCAGCCGATTCCGTCCACAAACGCCAAAGTTATTAGACATAGAATTTTCAAAAGTTCCATAGAGAAAAAATCCTAACTATATATACCTACTGGCTATCGCCAGTAGGTAATATATATATATATTTATATCTATATATATATATATAAATATATATATATATATCCAAACGCTGATGGTTCCGTGAGAGACTAAATAAAACTACATCTTGCTGATTTCCTGTGGTCCGTTCCTTTTCTTTGTTGGCGTGGAGGCGTGGGTCCCGAGCGCAGAGCAAGCGAAGAAGGATATCAAGTGTTTTGCATATATATATATATATATATATATATATATATATATATATATATATATATATTCACTGAAAAAACCATAGGTTTCACACCAGTTATAGTTAGCTGGAAAGTTTACTGACATAAAACCATTGAAATTCCATGTTATAGTTAGTTGGACTCACTATAACTTCCGCGCGGTGTGCCTCCCGGCCAGACTAGCCGCCAACATTCAAGTTCACATTTGGGCAAATGTGAACTTGAAAATATATATATGTATGTATGTATATATATATATATATATATATATATATATATATATATATTCACTAAAAAAACTATAAGTTTTAGGGGTGTTATAGTTAGCTCGACATTTCACTCATACAAAACTATTGAAATTGCTCCTATATAGTTAGTTGTACTAACTATATTTCGCGCACCCGCAATCCACTGCTGATGATGTCACATATTAGATCATTCCTGACATGGTCAGTGACATCACTGATGACATCTCAAATGACATCAATGATGACATCATCCAGTGAATGTGGTTTGCTTCATTATTTAAATATGCATTATATATATAGCAATTTGCATTGAAGTATGAGTGGATATATAAAAATAAATATTTGGATGGAGGACTTTAACAATGTATAGTGTCTCACTAAATATAGTGGATAGTGACTAAACTGTGTGAATATCTGTATCACTTTGTCAGTTATTGTGTAAACTGGTTCTCCAGTTGGTTACTAGCTATGTGAAAGTCTATATTAGTTATTGATTAGTTAATTGAGTATTTGTATGGGAGAGTAAATGTGTGTGTGGTTCGGTGGAGGATGTGTGACTGCCAAAAGATGTGTGAATAGTTGATTCAGTAGATATATGAAGTTAAAACTACATGTTCTAACAGTTGTTTGGGTGAGTGAATATCTTTATGCGTGTGGTGATGAGCAAATATATTTCTCAATGGTACATGTCCAACAAACTAGAAAAATAAAAGGCAGTGTATGTGTCAGTTGTTGTATATAAATAAGTATACATAAGACTCAATGATTGTGTGAGTGACTGTATGGATAACTGTATACTTGTAATAATGATTTTATAATATACTAAATATGACTTACTATCTAAATGAATAGATGAAGTGGTGTCTGTATAAGTGTGTAGCTAGGTAAGTATGTAAGTATGATCCATTGTTTGCATAAGTGAGTAGGATAACTTCATATGTGAATAGGTTGTGTGCTGGTGTGTAATGTCGATAGAGGTGTATAAGTATTTTTGATAGTGTTCTATCGATCAGTGACAGCATGTATGAGTGAATCTACAGGTAAGTGATTAGATGTGTGTATACATCTAGGAATCAATGAGTGGGTTTTTAAATACTTGTATTGCTGTATCAATGGATTCAAATATGATACTCTGTATTTTACAAAGAGTGATGAAAGATTTTACTAGTGTCTGAAAAGGTGTATGTGATTGTCACATGGATGATGTCATCAGTGATGTCATCATTGTTGTCATTTGAGATGTCATCAGTGATGTCACTGACCATGTCATGAATGATGTAATATGTGACATCATCAGCAGTGGATTGCGGGTGCGCGAAATATAGTTAGTACATCTAACTATATAGGAGCAATTTCAATGGTTTTATATGAGTGAAATGTCCAGCTGACTATAAGACCCCTAAAACTTATAGCTTTTTGAGTGAATTTCAAAGGTTTTTTAAAAGCTAATATCTAACTATATAAGGCCTGAAACCTATGGTTTTCTCAGTGAATTTGTAAGGTTTTTTAAATGCTAATTCCAAACTACATAAGGCCTGCAACCTATGGTTTTTTAATTAAATTTTGCAAGGTTTATAAATTCTAATTCCTAACTATAAAAGGCCTGAAACCTATGTTTTTTTCATTGAATTTCGACGGTTTTTTAAATGACAATTTTTAAATGTATTAATTTTTTTTATACTGATTTACTACATTTTTGCAGGCAGGTGTTCAGAGGGCACGCCCCCTTTTTACAACACTCTGTAGCGCAACCCCTGGCGTGTTTGCAGAGGAGGAACTAATTCCCCTTGCTTACTGGGGGTCCCTGGGGGGCAACTAGCCCACCATGAGCCTCCAATATAAGCCAGGGGGCTGCATTGCAGAGAGGTGTAATGAGGCCACACCCTTTTTTACACCTCTCGGCAACGCAGCCCCGGGCGTGTTTGCAGAGGGGGAACTAATTCCCCTTGCATACTGGGGGTCCCTGGGGGCCAACTAGCCCAACTGGAACCTGCATTATGCACCAGGGGCCTGCATTGCAGAGAGGTGTAATGAGGCCACACCCGTTTTTACACCTCTCTGCAGCGCAACCCCTGGCATGTTTCCAGAGTAGGAACTAATTCCCCTTGCATACTGGGGGTTCCTGGGGACCAAGTAGCCCACCAGGAGCCTCCAGTATGCGCCAAGGGGCTGCGTTGCTTTGCCCCGGGGGCGGCAGTCCCCGGGGAATTGTGGGGGGGATTGTGGACCCCCCACACTTCTTTATCACTATGCCCCTGCGATTTGGTCCCCCCGTGGGATAATGTTTTAAAAAACAGACCAGGTTTAAAAAAAAAAATGTGGTCCTTTTTTGTCTGTGTGGGACCACCTGGGCAGGCCTAGGCTGTCAGGGTGTATCTACCCTGCCCCCTTTTTGTGTTCTTCATGCTTGTTTTTTTGCTTTCTTTTGCCTTTGTCTATCGAGCACAAGATGGATGCCAACACTTCCTGGTTAGAAGTGTTGACAGCCAATGAGCATGCAGCTTTCTCGGGAAGGCATGCTGATTGGCTGCCACTGTCTGTCAACACTCCAAACCAGGAAGTGTTGGCAGCCATCTTGTGCCTCAGTAGAACGAAGGCACAAGAAAGCAGTGAAACAAAGGTGCAAAACACGCAAAGGGAGCAGGGTAGAAGCACCCTGACCCCCTAGGCCTGATCAGGGGGTCCCACAAGGACCCCCAAGGCCCATAAAAAAAATATATAAACATTTGGGCCTGAGGGGTCCTTGTGGAACCCCCTGAGCAGGCCTAGGGGGTCAGGGTGTTTCTACCCTGCCCCCTTTTTGAGTTCTACATGTTTGTGTTTCTGCTTTCCTGTGCCTCAGTCTACCGAGGCACAAGATGGCTGCCAACACTTTCTGGTTTAGAGTGTTGACAGACAGTTGACAGCCAATTAGCATTCAGCTCGTGCTCGGAAAGTTACAAAGTACAGTAAGCTTACAGTAATCTTAGAGTAAGCTGCTATAGATATATATATATATATTTTCTCTTTTGATTTTCTCAGGAACTACTGGAGGGATTTACACCATTTAAACAAAAGGCCCTACTGCGTACCAGTCCCTACCATTTTGCCAAGTTTGGTGTAATTCCGTTCAGCGGTTCGGGCTGTAGCTGTGTCTAATCGTCCTATGGAAATTAACATGAGGAAAACACGTTTTGGGACCCCCCTTTTTTCTCAGCCCCCGCTGACGAATCCCCCCGACACATTCAGGGAAGGAGCGGAGCGTAACGGGCCATCTTCTTTGTGAAATTCACAAAGATTCATCCACCGGCGCAAAAGTTATTCCCAATAGAATGTTGCCGATTTCTTATGGAAACTAGGTCCTAAGTATATATACCTACTGGAGACTGCCAGTAGGTAATATATATATTTATATATATATATATATATATATATATATATATATATATATATATATATATATATATATATATATATATTGCGTTTAGTCCGATGCAGCTCAGCAGAGCGCAGCCACGCCACGCCACACAGCAAAACCGGAAAATTGAGTAAAGCCACAGACTCCGTGCTCTCGTTATCAGTGCCTTTTATTCGTGATGAATAAACAGCCCACCAGTCGCCATGACGCGTTTCACCTCAGCCGAGGCTTGATCACATGTCATGAAGAGAAGGAGGGAAGTAACTTTTAAATAGCAAGGTTGGTCACATGACCGGTAGTACATCCTGTTTCTATTACAGGGGTATACATCCAACAATTTATCGAGGGCGCAGTGCCCTTATTAACACCACAGTCATGTATCAAAATTAGTTCACGATAACAATGTTCATATGTACTAAAACAGTCAGTCAAAGTTGCAATATTGGTATACAACAAGAGGCAAAAGTTCTAAAACAATCCTTTTTTAGAAAAATATATCGATCTAAATTCATATATTTACACAATGTACAATTAATATATGGCTATTTACACAAACATTCATTGTAAACAATCACATTAAATATGCCTCCTTAGTCCTAAACAGAATTTGTCAGTTCGTTCAAACTACTTAACTGACTTAGGACTCAGACTGATTTGTCATACGTGATAAAGTATTTCAAATAATTGATGACTTTTGGCAGTGTTTATTGAATAGTACCCAAGTGGGTGGGGATGATGCCTAGTGTTAACTACCAGTGCCATATTGGATATATGATTCTCGCTAGTTACCTCCCTGCGGGTTGTTAATATAAACCAAAATTAAAGTGACAGTGCAAAAAATTATATATAATAAATTCAATTAAAATACAGGCTGCCGAACACAACATATAGATCTTATACTGTTTTATCAGCTTAGAGGGTAGCAGTGGGTAAATACAGAGGTCCCTTCATAGACATGTATAGAGATCCTCCGTGCTGTTAAGCCCCCCAGGCTGTTTGCTGTTTAATTCGAGGATATATCGGGTTTCCAGTAGACGCAATTTGCTGTCTCTGTCTCCCCCCCTCCTCAAAGGTAGAACAGAGTCCACCAGATAGTACTGCAGCACTTCTGGGTTGCTATGGTGACATTTTTCGAAATGCCTCGCTACTGGATAGGCTTGGTCCTTTCCAGAAATTGCCCTTAGATGCTGAAGGATGCGTTTGTGGGCTGGGAGACAAGTACTTCCCACGTATTGTAAGCCACAAGGGCATACCAATACATATACCACAAATTCTGTTTTACATCCCAGCTTTTGTCTGATGGCAATGGGCTTATCATGGAAAGGACTTGTGTAATGGGTTTTATTAATGGCGTGCTTACAGGCTTTACAAACTTGGCATTTTTTGAAGCCTGTGATACGCTCCCACCACTTTTTAGGAACGCCTAAAGTATTGCTTACAATAGCACTGCCTAGAGAGGGAGATCTCCTGAATGTGATCTCTGGTCCACTTTTCACTAGATCACCAATGACAGGGTCTCCTTGTACAAGATTCCAATTCCTTGAGAAGATTTTACGGATCTCAGCATGTTGTTGGCTATAAGTAACTATGGCCCTACACTGAATTTTTTCTGTTGGTGGATTCATAGTTTCAGTTGCATCAGTGGGGTCAGGACAACTATCTAGTAACTGTTCCCTTTCAAGTCTTGTAGTTTTCTTGATGGCTTCATCTATCATTTTCGAGCTGTACCCTCTTTCCAAAAAACGCATTTTACACTGTAGTTGAGCTATTCTACATTCCTCTTCATTACTACAGATACGTTTTATTCTTAACATCTCCCCGTAGGGGATGCTATGAATAAGATGGCGAGGGTGGCTGCTGGAGGCATGTAACACAGTGTTACCAGCGGTAACCTTTCTGTGTAGCTTGGTTTCTATTTTGTTGTTCTTAACATACACTTCTACGTCCAGAAAACTCACTGAGACATTACTGATTGTAGAGGTAAACTGAAGATTTAAATCATTTACATTTAGTTTGTCAACAAAATCAGTCGCACTTTTCATGGAACCCCTCCAGATAAAAAACAAATCATCAATATACCTGAGGTACAGAATAGCATGTTGTTCCTTTGTTGTTCTGTGCTGTCCCATTAGGGTTTGCTCCTCCCACAGCCCCATGTGTAGGCATGCGAAACTGGGGGAGAAGCAAGACCCCATGGTCACCATTCTCAATTGCTGATAGGCCTGGCCCCCAAACATAAAGAAGTTTTGTTGCAAGCATATGTTAAGCATCCCCATAAGCATTTTGTTGTGTTGTGCATTGTGTATGGGGCGTTTATCCAGAAAAAATTGGGTTGCTTTCAAACCATCAACATGCCTGATAGATGTATACAGAGAGCAGATGTCCAATGTCATAAGTAAATAGTCCTCATTCCAACTTTGCCGAGATAACTTACTCAAGAAGTCACTTGTATCTATAATGTAAGAGTTCAGTCCTTTAACCCATTCTTGTAAAAAGAAATCAATGTACCTGGACAAGTTTTCTGTTGCACTGTCGATTGCCGATATTATCAGTCTCCCCGGTGGAACAAAAGGATCCTTGTTAATCTTTGGCAAAAGATAGAACGTAGGAATTACAGGGAATTCCTTCTTGAGGAATTTAAATTCATCCAAAGAAATCAGTCCACAGCTACGCCATCCCATAAGTTTAGCATTCAGATCATTCCAGGCCATTTTAATAGTTGTGATGTTGGTTTTCCGATAACAGGCAGTATCGCTGAGTTGTATTCGGCCTCAGCTACATATTTGTCTCTTGCCCATAGGACAATGTTGCCCCCCTTATCTGCTTGCTTCACAACTAAATTATCCTCTGATTTCAATTTCTTGATCAGTAGATTATAGTTCTGGTTTTGTCGTGCAATGGCTTGGCTCTTTTTGTTAATGTTAGTGTAGAGTTTTTTGAGATCTACCACCATCAGATCCTGGTAAATGTCTAGATTGTCATGTGCCGAAATAGGATTAAAAGTGGATTTCGGCCTAAAAGGTGTTATTGCCTTATCTTTGCCAGTCCTGACGATGGTACCAGTGGGTGGTGTATCTGAATTCGCTGTGTTTTGTTCAGTCTGCAATTCCCAAATTTCCTCAAAGGAAGAGGCATCTCCGGCTGTTAACAGATTAGGACTCAAGGATATGCTGGTAGTGTCTTTATTATTTTTGGGTCGCAAGCGATGAAATTTGGTCAGTTTGAGTTTTCTTACAAACCTATATACGTCCATGCGTGTGCCAGCATAGTCAAAGGTTTGCGGTGGACAGTAGGAAAGCCCTAGGCCAAGGATTTTAGTTTCCTTAGGGCTTAAAGTTATATTGGTCAAGTTGATTATTGAGGGGCTCCCTGTTGATTCCCCCGTTTTTTGTTGGACCATTTCCGTTGATTTCTCTTTTTCGTTGTTCCACTTTTCTTTGTGGCGTTTACGTCGCTCTGATCGCTTGCGGTTTGCACTTTTCCTGTTTGAGCAAAGTTCACTCTTGGCCTTAAGGTTTCGCGTCTGGCCTCGCACAGTCAACTCACCTCCTGCGCGGGTGTAAGTGCTGTAAACCCCAGAGACGCATTATTTGTTTCACCTTCCATTTCACTTCCTTCAGTAGAGCTCAAGCTGATTGATGAAGCAGAGCTCGCACTCCCCTTTGTAGTGTTTGCACGATTATTGCTTCCCAGCAGACCTTTGTTATTTCCGTCCTTCTCAAATCTTCGTGCGAAGGTGAAAATGCGCCCATTTAAGTAGTCCAACCTGTCTCTCTCAAACTTAAACGCTTTGCGCTTTTTTATACCTTCCTCTTCCTTCTGTAGCCGGGATTCCATTTCCTCTCTCATCCTTTTTGCATTGGCCTCATCATCCCCCAGTTTTTCCAGTTCAGCTTCCACGGATTCAATTTCATTTTAGATTTTAATCCGGTCACTTTCGGCATATTTTATTAAGATCTTCAGTAATTTAGCCGAGGACTCTAAGTTTGTCGCTGCCCATTCCTCGAGCATGCGGGGGTCTGGAGTTTCGTAACTGGGGGCCAGGGTAATTCGGAGGCCACGTGGTACACGACCGACTTCCAAATACATAGACAGGGATTTGTTCTCCCACCATTTGGAAGTCTCTTTTTTCATTAGTTTCTCCAGTTTGCGATACAGATCGCGCGCCGTTGGATTCATAGCGCTTGCACCATTTCTCACCGATGTTGATGCTGTTGCCCCCCCAGCCGGGGTGACAAATACAAGTTCGGCAGCCTGCTCCCTACTTCTCAACACGGCGGCCGACATGGTGAATAAGGCTATTGAATGACTCCTGATAACAAACGAATTCAGTCAACTCGAGATAATCCCTAAGACTGAATATGCGCACACTCCTCACTGCGTTATTTTCGCCGCCGTAACTTAACTCGGTTGTCAAAGTGTCCCTGTAGCGTTCAGACACCTGGCTCCTCTAGTCAAAGTTCGGCGTGTGCTTCTTACGCAGGGGCTTCTCGCGGCTTCCTCCACACCAGAGTACTGAATCCGGTTCCGGGTCACGAAACCAATTACTTCCTGCCGCTTCTCGCCACTTCACCGAGGAGGGGCTTTACTCGTACCTTGGAAGTTGTTAGGTACACAATATTGCGTTTAGTCCGATGCAGCACAGCAGAACGCAGCCACGCCACACAGCAAAACCGGAAAATTGAGTAAAGCCACAGACTCCGTGCTCTCGTTATCAGTGCCTTTTATTCGTGATGAATAAACAGCCCACCAGTCGCCATGACGCGTTTCACCTCAGCCGAGGCTTGATCACATGTCATGAAGAGAAGGAGGGAAGTAACTTTTAAATAGCAAGGTTGGTCACATGACCGGTAGTATATCCTGTTTCTATTAAAGGGGTATACATCCAACAATTTATCGAGGGCGCAGTGCCCTTATTAACACCACAGTCATGTATCAAAATTAGTTCATGATAACAATGTTCATATGTACTAAAACAGTCAGTCAAAGTTGCAATATTGGTATACAACAAGAGGCAAAAGTTCTAAAACAATCCTTTTTAAAAAAAATATATCGACCTAAATTCATATATTTACACAATGTACAATAAATATACGGCTATTTACACAAACATTCATTGTAAACAATCACAATAAATATGCCTCCTTAGTCCTAAACAGAATTTGTCAGTTCGTTCAAACTACTTAACTGACTTAGGACTCAGACTGATTTGTCATACGTGATAAAGTATTTCAAATAATTGATGACTTTTGGCAGTGTTTATTGAATAGTACCCAAGTGGGTGGGGATAATGCACTGAAACGCGTCAGGCGAAGATGACAGTCAAAGCTGTAATTTCGGATTGGTATGCAAGCTCCGGTTTACCTAATAAAAGCCCTGCTGCTTGCTGAAATGTCCGAGTGCGTCTATTCTTTGTGGGAAACTTGGAGCTTCAATATATATATATATATATATCAGCTAGTGGTTTGAGCAAGTCAGCAAGATCGGCACAAAAATACCAAGGCACAGTTCAATGGTTCTGTTCAAAATGAGAAATGCTCTAGTCAGCTTTGTTGATGAGTACATTTAGGATAAATTGTGTCAGTCCTTCAACCGGTAACCCAAGTTTGAAATAAAAACCCACATCAAGATTTGGTTCAAGGAGGTTCAGGTGGACTTACACTGTTAGAATAAAAAGCAATTCATTCCTGCTCCCATTCATTTGCAGCCAGATAAGTCCATTCAGCAGATGAGTACTTGTAACTGGGTAATCTCACTCTTTTTGATCTCCTTACAACTGTTCTCTCATCATCACTGTCACTCTGATCAGACAGCTCAGAACTTTCTGGAAGTGTTTGTGGTACTCGTACTCTACCTTCTGTTAGGTAACGTTGCAGTATCTCACCTCTTCTTGGCCAATCTTCTAGTGGTACAGCTCGCTTTTTTGGTGCACTAGGTCATTCGTTCGGGCGAACACTCCTCGTAATCAAATCTTCTGGCTGAGACCCTTTGGTACTCCCTCGGACCCCCTTCAGGCCAAATGAGTGCTGTACCAGCAGCTTGACTAACCTGACTAATCTGCACCCTCTGTCTCTCTCATACCACCAGCAGGGACAAGCTCTATTGTATCATAAAGGGGGCACGAGATTCTGTGAGTATGGGTAGCATGTACCCAGTTTTGGAGACTTCCGCACTTTACAGCAGTGTTGGTGACCAGTATCACCTGGTAAGGTCCTTTCAACAGGGCTCCACGCACGATTTTTGCATTTTCTTCTTAATTAGGACCCTGTCGCCAGGCCTGAGTTCATGCCACTTCTCCTATTGAGTTGCAAGGACAGCTTTTCCATCCTGATGAGACACAGTACTTAAATATGGCTCAATGCCTGAAGGGTAGAGAGGGTCTTCCACCATACTGGAAGGAAATGGAGGGATATGTCCTTTTGACTATATATTCACACTCACTCAAAGAATCCCACCAGAATGCGCTATAATAGCGGGCAGATTCCCTCCACCTGGGAGACTGATCATCTCCGGGACAGGGTCAGCACTTGAACCTCTCGCTCTATACACAGATTGGTTTCTATGTCCACTAGTCACACAGATCAAATCATATGTTAAGGACACTAAGCATCTTCTCTCGGAATTGACATATGACCCTATGCAAGAAATGATGATGTGTTTGGAAGTAGAAGCACTATATACAAGCATCCCACTGGAGGAGAGCCTGCGTGCCATTGAAGACATTTTGAGAAGACAAGAGTGGCCGTGGTGTGCTCCTGTCCTATGGGCCATGACACGTATGCATATGGCCCTGACCGAGAATTTTTTCAAGTCTGAGGATCAACTCTACATTCAGAAGACATGGACTTCTATGGGCAGCAAGTTTACCCCCAGCATTGCATGCCTGTATATGAGCCATCTGGAGGATCAACGTATATGGACTAATAATCCATACTCTCATATTGTTAAAAGCTGGCTGAGGTATATCACCGACATCCTGGTTATATGGCATGGGGATCAAGCGAGCACAGAAACCTTTGTAACATTGATAAATTCAGTCAGCGGATGTCCCATGACTATGCTCTCACACTGTCCAAGACTCACACATGCAGATGCAACTGCTTTCAAACATCCAGACAACGCAGCAGCCACTGGATCAAGAGTCATAGAGCAATATGTCAAAGGTCTACAATTACTTCCGTACTTCTGTGCATCTGTGTCTGCACTGAAAGAGTGCATCCTTCTATTTTACTACAAAATAATACTTGTTGTAAACAGGCATTCCCAGTGTTGGTGCCCTACAAAAGCAATATCACAACTCAGTGAAGGCTGTCATACAACTTTTATCCCAGGGTACAGGATCAGACACGTCTTTGTGTGTGAACGTCTTGAGACGTTTTGCTGTCAATGAGAAATTTGGAATGCACTGTCAGCAATAGCCCATCATTCCTAAGAACATGCACACTTCTTTCTGGGTAGTTGATGGACTCATAGCTTAGTTGGGGATACTTTATGTTCATTTTCACTCAAATGATTCAGAAGGGCAGTGATATCAGTCTTGCAAACTTCCTTTGGCACCACCAGTTGGTTGTCAATATATTTGACTAACACTAAGTGATTTTGCATCACCAGAGACTCCTGATTTCTCTTAGTATCTGAATAAAGATTGAGGGGCTTTCTGCATACCCTTGTGGGACTCGGCACCATGCCAAGGCACGATTGCCACAACGGAAAGCAAAGAGGAATTGACTATCCTCAAGGGAATGGAAAAGAAAGCTTGATACAAAATTAATGTGAGATCAGAGTGGCTCTGTGTATACTAAAATCTGATGCAAGACCTCTATTTGTGTGTGCAATTGCAAAATACCAGGGAATTGCATGGGCAATCAGAAGAAGGGCGTTGAATCCTTCCCGGCCTAACCCTATGATCAGCATTCGTATCTAAATCCTTATAAAAATATTGCTGCCATATTTGATAGAAAATTTAAAAGAGTAATCAATAATGTTTAGCACTCTTTTAAGTGTTTAAAATATTTTTAATGGTTTGTAATGTACAGACAGAGGACTGATCCATCTCCTCGATATATCTATCATTGGCATGAATCCATGCTGGAAATGCTGTTTTATTATAACAATTAATGTAACATAGAGTACTTAAAGTATCTCCCCCAGAACTTGGCTTATGTAGGAAATGTATCTGCAAGTTTGCCTATATTTTAGCAACGGGAAGGTTTATGTGTATGATGAGGATAATGAGATCTATATACCTCCCGTAGTTTAATTTTATGTCTATTTTAATCCTTGTGAGTTTTTATATTTAATGCTATTTTTCAACATTTTACATCTTTTTAAAAGTTTTTTTGATGTATATTGACATATACGTAATTCATTCTCTAAATTGGTGTCTTTTATGGTAATTTTTACTGAAATAAAGATTTAATGATGAGTGTCAAATCAATGTGAATCAGCTTCAAATAGTATTTGAAATAGGGTCACAGCTGGATTCTGTACCACAGGTCAACAAGGGACAGCAAAGGAATATATTTTCCGCAAATCCTGCATAATACAATATTTGCAATTTGGCTTCTGCAAGCCCATAATAGGAGAGTTAAAAGGACTTTCCATTATCTCCTTTAGGATCCCTTGCTTAATCACTGAATCAATTCCAGCAATAGAATCTTGAGTTGAATTGTATTGCACAAAACAGTGTCTTTTAGCTCAACGGCTAGATGCTCTTTGGTTAGAAGGCGATGCATTTCCATGTCAGATATCTGTCGGGAAAGTTTAAAAACAACATCCTCATCATTGGTATGAAGCTCAATACCATTTAGAGTGCAATAGATGGAGCAATTTAATTTACATAGCAAATTTTGTCAGAGTAGATTTACTGGATTTGAATCACACACCACAAAATATTCGATTTTAACAAGAAATGGTTTTGAAATTGGGGTGGACAACGTTTTATTTGTAAATCCTACAACTTGGATACTTTCTACAGAGAAGGGTAGGTTAGGAACCTCTGCAGTTCATACAGTAGAGCAGATAGCACCAGTGTCAACGAGGAATGAAACATGGTTTTCACTCACTTAACCATCCACATATGGACCATTCTGGTCTACCTCTAAGGCTGCACAATGAACCCAGCTCACCTCTACCTCAGCTCCGGTCAGACTGACGAGTCCTGTTTAAAGTTGTCTGTCAAATCTTGTTATGACTCAACACAAGGGGAACATAACTGTCTTTGTTATGAAAAGGAATGTCACATGAATCAAGAAGAAATAAAGCAACATGTGAGAGCATATCAAGTCCATTGCACAAGGCTATGAAATAATACAACCTAAAGAGATATAAATCTTACCATATTTATAATTGAACATTCCATCTTTTTGGCATAGCTAAACTCTTATTTAAGTTTAAGCATAATGAAATAAATCACACATATCATATATAAACTCTTGGCAATGTTGTCAGTAATTCTTGCATAGAAATGATAAACTTCAAGTATGGCCTACTACCACTATGTCAAGAAAGTAGTGACATGTAAATTGATTCTGAAAGTCATTAAAATAAAATTGTTTATGAACACAAATGATCTTTATATTATTAAGCACTTATACTGAAAATGTCATACATCTACTACCTAGTGTTTCAATTAGGATTTGCACCAAATTCGACTTTGTTAGAACACTCTACAATGAAGCCAAGTAGGAATGCTAAGTTATTACCAACTTTCATAATATTTCCTGTTAATAATATAATGTAATTGGTCACTTAAAGATCTTAAATTCACTAGTTGATTAATCCTACTTTCTCTACCTAGTCAAGCATGGTTTTACGGTGCTGGCTCATCCCTGTTTCTAAGTTTCTGTGTCGTTTCTCTAAACGTGTGCAAGTGCACATTTATTTTTATTGTTGAGATTTGGTTTTAATTGTTGTGCAAAGCAGGGTCAGCTTTTACTCTTCCTCAGTGGTGTTAGTCCCTTAAAATGTGAATCTATCTTGACCTCAGTGCCCTAGAGGCTCAAAATCAGAGTCTCCATGCGGGGAGTGGGATGGGGATGAAGAAGGGAGAGATCACAGTCTGACACAAAGGTTCCAGAAGTTGTAAAAGGATTCCTGTCTTCAGCATACTAATTAGTCAGACGTCTTTTGACACCTTAGCATTGGCTGTGTTGCGCTGTTTCTTATTTGTACCTGAGTTTTATTTTGTCACAAAACTCAGATCAGGTTATAAGGCATCCAAGATGCAAAAAAATCAACTGCTATTTTTTAGAGGTCGCTCTGCCTAAAGTGTACGCAAAAAGTGTAGAGGGGAAAATCTTCAGTGTGGTGCAACTGGCGAGTGGAAAAACCCCTTAACCACTCTTTTATGTATGTCAGGGAAAGCTGACATGCAACTGTGTAAATCTGAGAAATGCCTATGCACACACTAGGAGTAAGACACACAGTAGTGAAAAAAATTATTTAAACATGCTTATACACTGTCCAAGACAACATAATTAATCATAAGTAAAAAGCAATCGCTGTTATGATTTCCGAATATTTTAATGGTTCCACAACCAGCTGACACGTGATTCGTCGCGTTGGTACAGTTCTCACGCGACTCCTCAGGGCTGCGACGTGTGTCTAGAAGATTGAAAGGTCGCTCCACCGGTGATAACTCCGCCCCGGCAGGGCACGTGACCAGAACAGGTCGAATCCTAGGTAGTAGAGAATCAGTATTTAAAGGAAACAGTAAAGGTGACGTAAGATGATTGTTCTCCAACTGAACTAAGCGACTCCGGTAAAGGTCGCACAGAGTATGTGAAGTAAAAGTAGTTCTAACAAATAGTAGGTATCTTCCATTTAAGGCGCATGGACGAGCGGCTCTAGTAGAGGTCGCGCTCGTGTGGCGATGATCAATGTAAAAAAGCCCGGGAGTTGTTGCAATAAACCGGATACCGGAGGGGATCACTCACAGTAAAGTTTTATTAAGACGGAGACGTGAACCGCAATCCTGTCTCCCGGGTCGCCGTGTTCCAAAGTGTGAATTTGTTAAAAATTCAGTAGAGGGGAACGCTTCAAGGTAAAGAAAGGACTTTCTGGTCCTAAGCTTGGAATTATCTGCCTCTTAATAGTGGAACCATTCTCATATTTGGGGGCTTAAAGTAGGCCAAACAATGATATGTCCTCCTGTGTATATTGGTTATATCTATTTGTAATCTTGGTTTTGTAGGTGTTTTATTTCCCCTTTTCTTCTTTCTCTTGGCCTGTCTCTTTATTTCTTATAATGCTAAGATGCTTGGGTGGATATGCCCTCAATAAACATAATGAAAACAATAACTTATTTTATTCATATCAAATGCAGATGAGCAGTCTAATGCAACTGATAAAACCTTCAGTGTCTTCTTTTTTTTTTCAAATTTTTTATTGAACAGAGCATTAGGTTCATGATGTACATTTTGCAAAAAAAAATATATAGATATATATATATAATAAAATAAAATAAACAATTATTTGAACCTTTTAAAACATTAAATAGCTTCTTCTTTCCATAGCAAGATAAAAAAAGATTTAACTGTAGCAGCCGATGACAGCAGCAATGAATTAAGAAAAAAAGACAATGTGCAAAAACCTTCATTAAAGTGCAACAGCAAAAAAGTGCAAATATTACAAAGTGCAACGGCTGAGAAAAGTGCTAATGCTTCTAAAATGCAACCACAGAAGAAAAGTGCTAGTGCTCTTATTCACAAAATAGGCTTCAATTTCAACATCAATATCAAGTGTTAATTTCCCCCCTTTAACTTTTCTAAGTTTCCAAAGAACTTCCAATTTTTTTAGAATTTCTTAATGGATCCCACCCGACTTGCATATGCTTTTTCAAAGTTACGAGTCCTTTTCATTTTATTGAACCACTTTAATTGAGGGGAAACATCACTGGATCTCCAAGTCTGAAGGATTAAGGAGCGGGCTATCGGGCAAGAAATGAACAAAAACACTTCCTCAGCCTTGGTTAACATCATTCTATCTTTACATACACCAAATAAGGCCGCCTCAGCCTCGGGCTGAATTCTCTTCCCGACTGCCAGCTCAATATCCGCATAAATTGCCTCCCAAAAGGGCTCTAACCGTGGACAAGTGAAAAAAAATATGGTGCCACCTGCTCTGACTATTGGCCTGGCATCTAAAACACTTGTTTTCAACCTCGGCATATCTTTTCCCCAAGGCTTCCGGAGTCATGTAAGCAAGCCATTGTGATAGAAATGCCATCCTTTTCAAATTGGCCGCGCGCAGGGATTCACTTCCTAGGTGGCATAGGGTTTCCAAGTCCTTAAAGGAGAAATGCATGTGCTTCATGACCTATTTTACCCAGATGACTGTCTATCAATGATACTTCTCCCTGGCGATGTAGCAGCCTTTACCAGTTCCCTATGCCATTGACTTTGGCCTCATAAAGGGCTACCACAAGGTCATTTGGAGAATCAAAAATGCCATTAATATTTTTTTTTAAACGAACAACTTGTAAATATTCAAAAAAGATGGGTCACCTAGAGTTGTCAGCCCTTGCCATCACCTCTTGCCAGGAAACCACCCTGTTTTGATTAACAAAATGTCTTAGCTCCTGTAGCTCACAATTTTCCCAATTTGTTAGATGGCTTACTCTAAATTGGAGGCCAAGGCTGGTACACTCTCTCAATATCAGATATTGGATAACCGAGGAGCCCATCTTTTTGAAAAAGGACTGTCTTATATCTAGTTTTTTTATGGAAGTTTAAGGATTTTTAAAAACACTTGAGTTTGAGAACCAGTTTCTTGTAGCATTTTATCAAAGAATAATCTGTTTCGAATACATTTAGATCCAATCAATCCCGCCACTACATCCAAAAAGCAGCCTCATAATACGTTCTTAAATGAGGTAATGATAGGCCCCCCTGAGCGATAGATAATTGCACTACTGACAGCTTAACCCTCGATACTTTCTTCCCCCATACAAATCCTCTGAGCAATATTTCCATTTCTTTAAAAAAGGATGAATTAATTTTTATGGGGACATTACTAAACAGAAATCTAAGCAGCGGTACTATTGACATTTTAATTAGTGAAACCCTGACCACTAGTGAAAGAGGGAGCAAAAGCCACTGATCCAAGAATCTCTTGATTTTATTGTTCATTCTTATATAATGTAGATGATATAACTGATGGTACTGGCGGTTACAAATATCCCAAGGTATCTAATTGGATCTTGATTAGCGGCCTGAACCCTCAAACAAGATGGAAGAAAATTTTAATCAGTGTTGAGGGCACGGACTACCGTTTTATTAGGATTTCTATTGTAGCCACCAATTTGCTCGAAATCCATGAATTCCCTCAATACAATTTCAATACTTTCTTTATTGGGCCTCAGATATAAAATAATTTTGTACGCAAAAGGTTTTAGCTTGGCCATTTGGGGAATAGGGGCTTTGATAGCAGCATTATTTCTAATTTGAATTACTAATGATTCTATAAAAAAAGTAAAAAGCAGCGGCGAAAGTGGACAACCCTGTCTAGTCCCCAGGTTTATTTTTATAGATCCTGCTCGGTTCACGTTAATTGATACCTGGGTCGAGGCCCCTGATAAATATTGCGTAGCATATCGATGACCTGAGATGGAAAACCAAATTGACTAAGGGCAAAGAACAGGGTTGTCCAATTAACCAGGTCAAATGCTTTTAAAGCATCGACCTTTATAATGAATGCCTGATTTGAGTTGGTGTTAAAATATTCCAAGGCTTGTGTTAAAAACTCAGTATTAGCTGCCATAGATCTCCCTGCTATAAAACCTGCCTGATCTCCATGAATTACCTCCAGGCCAGCAAATACAAAACGTTCGGCCCATACTTTCATTAAAATCTTGTTTTCCGAGTTCAAAAGACTAATGGGCCTATAGGAGGTAACATCCTGAGGACTTTTATCTTTTTTAACAAATGACACAATTATCGCTTCTTTAAAATTTGCGGGAACCAAACCTCTCTGTTTAATATAATTAAATCGTTTTTTCAAAGGTGCCAACAATTAATTTGAAAAGGTTTTATAAAATTCGATGGGGAAGCCATCCTTTCCACATGCTTTTGCCCCGGCTGTTACTTTAATAGAAGTCAATATTTCGGCGGAATTTATATCAGATCCTAATTGGCTGATACGCTTTTCTGAAAGTTTAGGAATGTCTACATTGAAAAAATAATCCTGGATCAGTTCTTCCCCTACTAAATACTCTGTAGAATAAATTTGGTGGAAATGTTCTAAAAAAATCTGTGGAATCTTGTCGCCA
This sequence comes from Lissotriton vulgaris, assembly GCF_964263255.1. Taxonomy (NCBI): domain Eukaryota; kingdom Metazoa; phylum Chordata; class Amphibia; order Caudata; family Salamandridae; genus Lissotriton; species Lissotriton vulgaris. The sequence goes on from NC_141689.1 coordinate 1,184,519,514, forward strand.
TTGACCTCTTCCAGACCAGTCTGGGGGTCCCGCACCTTCGATATTATTACCGCTTCCTGTTTTTTTCATGTTGTATTAGCCAAAAGTTTCCCTACTACCTGGCTATCTTCATAAACCTTTTGCTGATACATTTTTGAACTGCAAAGTTCTTCTAACACAAAAAAGTCCCTCAGAGCTGTTCTCGCCTGCTCAAGTTAGTTGGGATACTGCAGAAGCTGAAGGGCATATTCTTTTTCGACTGCAGTTTGTAGCTCGGCTATTTTAAGCCTCCTAACATTTGCTTGGGCAGCTGTATAGGCGATGATCTGACTGCGAGCTGCTGCCTTAAACCCCCCCCACACAGAGAAAGGTTCTGCAGTATTTTCGTTATCAGAGATCCATTCTCTAAAGCCTGTGACCCAATCCTGATCTTGAAGCACAGTGCGGTCCAGCTGCCACCTGGACCGCTCTCTGTTCTCCCCACCAAACACAAGTTTGAGCTCAAATTTTGCATGATCTGAGAAGGGATTATACCCACTATCTACCTTAGAGACCTGGAGAGATCTTGATATAAGGAAAAAACTCAATTCGATATGCAGTTTGAAAACGATGCGAGTAGCAGGTAAAATTTATTTTGTCTGGATTACTATTTCGCCAGGGATCTACTAATTGATATTCTAGTTTGAAGGCCTCCATAATTCTTTAGGTGTTCGGTTTCAGTTGTATTTTATTTTTATTTGAAGTGTTGAAGTTTTTTAAATCCTGTATGAAATTAAATCCCCTACTACAATAAGCTGCCCCGAAACTCCCCTCAATAGCTCATTCATTTTGACCAGGCTGGAAATGTCATCCGAGACCGGACAATAGTAATTTACAAAATTCATGATTTTCCCCTGTAACTTAGCCATTACCCATAGCCATCTCCCCTGTGGATCTCTCAGAACGTGTACAAATTCCCAGGATAATTTTCTGGAGAAATAGATGGCAAGTCCTCTCAGGGCAAGACCAGCTGATGCAAAAAATACCTGAGAAAAAAACCTGGGTAAAAATTGTTTAGGAGAATTTGATTTTAAATGTGTCTCCTGAAAGAACACCAATTGAGGATTAAAGGATATCAGCCATTTTATAAGGGCGCTGTATTTTTGTTTATTTAAAATTCTATTACCGTTGACTGATAAGATCTTACATTTATTAGTTTCTATCAAGGTTTCTAATTGTAAAGTAGCCTTGAGCTTTCAGTTGTGTAATATCTGACCCTTTTGCTCGTACTCTTTTTACTGCTGTTAACCAAGTCCTACCCTTCCTACCCCTAAAGAACTCCCCCTCTAAAATGTGGAAAACCCCTTACAAACCACAATAACCACATTTCGCCCCTCCCATCTAACCTGGGTGTCTGTGATTACACCCAAGTGACCCCACTAGCCCCCGCACCCCCCAACAATAACATCAATTAGTGTGCTGGAAGGCGCATCTTGCATTAAAATAAGGAAGACCCCTTCTCATTTAACCATTTAACCAATCAACATTTAAACATTGCCTTTTGGCATAGAGAGCTCTCCCCTTTCTGTCTAATAAAATTACATTAAACCTTTCCTTTCTTTTTAGACCCCAGAGCCTTGCAAGATATCTTTCAATAGTGCCTGGGCTTCATCTAGGTGAGAAAACATAAAATATTTGCCCTTGACCAGAACTCTCAATTTTGATTGCAGAGCAATTGATGCTTGAGCACCGTTAGCTTTAAATGAATGAGGGATCTTAACAAACTCTTTTCTCCCACGTGCAGCGGCAGCAGTCATATCGAAGAAAAAATGACATTTAGTCAGAATTATTTCTTTAATCCGAAAGTCTGCAAAATTTAACAATATTGTCCGCCGTATCGAGGAATTGGGGAAAGGCTGGGATGGAACACAATAAGCCCTGGTAATAGTGAGATCACCTTCAGATTCCGAGACAACCTTTTGCTTGATAAAAGAGTTAACCCATAGCAGAGTTTGGGAGCCGTCAATGCCCTCAGGAACTCCGACTATACGGAGATTGGACCTCTGAGAATGGTTTTCCAGATCCTCAAGTTTGTTTTCCAATATCTTTTGTTCTTGACTGCCTCTTTAACTTCCCAAATTACTGTGATCATCTGGTACTCTAGCACTGAAATTCTGGCTTCCACCTTCTGAAGTTTGATAGGAAGGCATGACATTGTTTCTTCAATTTTCCCTAATCGCTGGTGCAGAGAAACAACTAAAATTTTCTGAGATCTCTTCATCTTGCGAACTTCATCCAGTAATAAATTCAGCATACCTTTAAACCTCAGTTGATATTCGCCTGTTAACTCCGTGCTTAGGCTAGGATCGTTATGAGGTGTATCCGCACCTGGCCATTTGACGATGCCTGATCCTGCAATGGCACACATGGTTGAGGCTACATCTCAGCTTGGGAAGTCGTCCTCATGGTTGCTGACATATTTCAGGCGATTAGATTATTTTTTTCTGATATTTTTGTGGCCTGGATTGGCTCGTATTTTGAGTAGTCGGTTCCTTTGATGAAATTCAAGAGGTCATTCTACCATGACTTATATCTTGGCCCATACACGCCTTCAGAAATTGTCGAATGATCAGGTTCAGGATTACATTGAAATTTCTCCTGAATATTAAAAGACAGATCTGTTGCAGGTGCAGCTGCAGGTGACGCTGACATTACTGAAGGCTCTTTGGACAGTTTCTGGACTGGACTAGAGCTTGGAGAAGGTGATTGTAAAGTAGCTTTCTTCAGGAATAAAGCAAATTGTCTGGCCTCTTTCACCTTTTTAGGACCCTCTGCCACAGGGATATCCTACTGGGGTGTGACAGCAGTTATACTTGTATTTGCTTCATCCACCTGTTCTGAAGATACTATGGGGGCAGATCCTCTTCTGAACTCTCAAGGGGGCTGTCAAGTCCATATGAGTTGGAGGTGTTCTCCTTACTAGCCAGCCTGGCTATCTCTTTGGCCTCCTTAACCTGGGCTGAACGCGTTCTAGCCTTAAGGCGGACCGTGGAGTCAAATTTGGTAATGGCATTCCCATGTTGTAGAGGTTTGCCCATTTTTTACCTCTTCTTTGTTATTTCCATAGACTGTGGCGGTGATATACCCTCTCCTTGTCCCTTTACCAACTTCCTTCGCTTTGATCACCTTGATCGCCTTTGCTCTCTCTACCCCCTTTAGCCGATATCAGCTAATGGGGGTCATGGAGGTCTCCCAGTGTCTGCTTCCTTGAATCTTCTGGTTTCTTTTTTTTCGCCTTTTTATCCTGTTTATTTTCCCTTGTTATATTTCTAAGGCTTTTCCTCCCATAGAAACCTCTCTTAAATTATGCATTTTTTAAATACCTGGCAGGGATCTAGCGGATGGTTAATTGTTCGCTTGTGGCCTCAAATCGCTCCGAATCCCCATTAGGGAAAGCGCCCGTCTCCTCCTCACCTTCCTGAACATGCTCTTTGATCCATGGCCTCTACCGTCAGCTCTCCTGTGACCGCCGAAAACCTTGCAGTCACCGACGCTGCACTGGGACGGACACACTTGCGGGAAATTCACACCGCATATTGCCCAGGGTTGTCACCAGGAAACCGAGCCCGCCTCGCCGAGAAAGCCATTCTCAAAATTGGGGAAAATCACTGGGAATGCCAGCCAGCTAGCTGGACACAAACCACCATTGTTGGTGGTGGGGCAGCGGTCACCTGGGGCTAATTGGAGGCGTGGTCCTCTGTAGCCATCGACCTTAGCACCAGTGTCTTCTGACATGTGGGTTTGAAAACCTCTTCTGTGAGACCCTTTTATTAAGAGAAATAAAATGAAATCTCTATGCACTTTTATTTACAGATTTATGGAAAGGTTTCATTGTGAATCAGCGTAGACTGGCCTTGCACTGATAGGTGGCAAATACAGAGAGCTCAAGACTCACTTTCTCCCGGTGGAGCATACCAGACTGATTATGGTGGTGGGCTGTGCAGCTGAGGCTATTGTTGCAGTCCACCAGCCAATTTGAGAGCCTAACTGCGTGACTATGCATGTCTCTGTGCTCAGGACACACCTGGCCACCCAGTGCTTGCACCCAGTACCCCCAAACCCCAAAGCTGCAAGTGATCCAGTAGGGTTGCCTTTTTTCTCTCACCAATCTTCCTTGTAAAAAGTAGGTATAGCTGATTGACCCTCTAGTAGAATAATCCAAAGGTGAAAAGACAATGTCTGACTTAATTCTGAAACTGGATGATTCAAAGTGGATAATTCAAAGTACATATGCTCAAAGCACCATTCTCTGCATTGTCATAACATGAACTCCGTGAGAAATCAAGCTGTTCCAGTTCGACCCAAAATGGGATATCCCCTGTTTGTATTAAAAGGAGGAATTACATTTTCATGCCCAAGCTGTAATTATGTTCGCTTTCTAACATTGGCATCAACATTTCTTCTTTCTCAGACACAGATTTTAATCTAAATCTGTACTTTTTACAGTCCACAAACTCAGACTCTGATCTCTAAAACAGCACATTTTGAAAGTCACTTTCAGGTCCTAACACCATTTAATTCATACTACTAGGCACCTCTTGCAAATGATGGCATTGCTAGTCTTTGATTGGTATGTATATGTTATCTGGTCCATAAGTGTCACAGTATTGAACGTGGCACAGAAGAGCTAATACAAACTTTACTTCCACACAAAGTGCTAGAAACCCACAATCCTTATACCCTTTAGGGTAAATGTGCTTTTTAAAGACCACAGCTGTGGTTGTCCCCTGGTAACTCCATCAACGTTCTGCAATGTCATTCCATAGATCTGCCACACAATATACATTTAAACAGCTCACACGCCTCCACAGGCCACGATACCCTGAACCCTGCAGGTCCAGCTTCCTTATTATAAATGTTGGACTACAAGATCCATGGTGATATGAAAGAAATGAGACCAGAAAAGCCACCTACAGCACAGGGAAATCCAACATCCCTCACTTTCTGTGCACTCTCAGGAGGAGTAGGTCATGCATATATTAGCATGTCTTCTACATTTGCCCTTACACAACCCACTCAAACCTAGAGTCTTCATGGAATTATTCCTCTCATCAAAATCTCTCTAAAATGTGCCCATCAAGCTTTACGATGATTCCAATTATATTTGTCTCTTTAAGAAATCCATCATGTTATATGTGCCAGTTGGTATGTTCAAGCCCATCCCTTTTTTCATATTTCCTCTACCACGGCTGAGAGTTGTGCGGCCGAGCACATGCAGTTTCTGAATCACTGGTTTGGCAATGTTTATTATGTGTGTTTACTTTCTAGCTAAGCCCTCCTGCACAAGTGCCCAATTTCCTAGTCCAATACATGTTGCTCTGGTTGCAGGGAAGAATCCTTTGGGGTCTTTGCAGGAGTAAAGTTGTAGTGATTGCTGTGAAAAAGCACCTGTTTCCACGTAATAACATGGCTTAAGTTACCTGCTCTTTGTTCATTGTACACCATCATGCTGACCAAGTCAGAAGCAGGGAGGGACAAAGGATGGGACATGTAGAGTACCGCCGCTCTCTGGACCATCAAATCCACATAGCAAGGTGAAAGGGGGATATGATCTGGTTTGGCACTCTCATCTATCCTGTGAAATTGTGCATCACAGTTTTGGGATATCAGCAGATTGTTACTGTGGAAGAACTGCTTTAAGCTGTGATGACCTCAAAAGGCTGCTCATTGTCATCACAGGGTAGGAAATGAGGATATGGGCCAAAGTCTCAGGGATAGTACATGGGTATTGGGTTCCTATGGCAGGTATCGATGCATCTCAACCCTCTATGGGGGCATGAAGGCAATCAGAGGATAATTAGATAATCCATTTTAGCATTACTGAGTATTCTGTGGTGGTGATCTAATCGCAAGTTCACACTTTTGTCCATATTGGATGAGTCAAGTAGAACATAGGTTGTTATCCGTTGTCTGTCTGTATGATAAAAAAATGGTTTCCTTGCTTTATGTACATCATTTCAGTCCACATTCTGAATTGGCATTGAGCATTCAAATCCAGTTCAGGTTTGCTAATTTGGCCAATAATAGGTGTCTGTGTGAAGTTAGAGAGATTTTCCACCCACATCGTAGCAAAGATTTTCCTAAAACAACATCATTGTCATTGACATCTTAAAGTTTGCAAAGTTAAAAAATCAAAGAAAACTACATTTCCCTCTCCACCACAAACATTTTTCTAGGTAGCTAAACACTGGACTGGAAAGCAAGTTATTCTTAGCTACCACTCGTTGATTTGTTAATAGCTGTAGCTTTTCATCAAATATCAAAACAATGGAAAGATTCCTCTAAATTGTCTATTTAGTTTGGTGGTATGCCGAATGTCACAACCATCACCTCGATACAGTACTCGTTCATCCTATCTCTCTTGCTACTAAACGTTCTCATCTTTGGAGCCCACTCACACAATTTCTAGATGACACAGTGAAAAGAACTTCTCTACAAGCTCCCTCCCAGCAAGAAGTTATCAAGCCTCCCTGACCTTCTATACTTTGTCTATAACTATGTTTGATTCATCATCGTCTATAATATATGTATATGTATATACATACATATATATTATTCATTCATTCATTTATTTATTTAATTTGAGTATTTCTGTCATATGTTGCTATTTAGGATTTCTGTGAACCTTTGACTGTATTCATATCAGCTTATATATTATCCTTTTGCCATTTTAATGGACATTATACATCGTTATTACTCTTTATTACACCCTTATGCATCTTTGTATCAACAAATAACTGCATTTACGAAGTATTGTTTTTATGATCATATTAATTTTTTCAATAAACCTTTTCTTAAACTTACAAAAAAATCCCAATGTCTGTTTTTATAAATTGTATTTGCTTTTTGCATTCTCGTTTATTGCTAAAAGTATACGTGTACAATATTTTAATTAATTATTGACTAGGCCAGCGCGGAGAGCCAAGCAGAACTGAAAAATGTTGCTGCGCTTCGCGGAGTTCCTCAAATGGCAGAGTTCATTTGATCATGCTGTTCCTGTTGCTTTTTAGCGCCGGTTGTTTGTCCCGCGCTGTAAAATCAACCTGAATGGCACCATGCGCAGCGCAAGAGGGCGCTACTTCTTTTCTGGTGCTCGAGTAGATTTTCTACTCCAGTAGCAGCTTTCTCAACGTGAACAGAAGGTTTCTCTACTCAAGCGGCCGTGACCATCTGCGACCACCCACATTGAGAAATCCAACCCCCTGCATTGAAAAATTTCGTGGGGAGGTGGATTTTCCTCATTTGCGCTAATGAACCTGACGTTGGTGAGCGCAAACGAGAAAGGAACAGGGTTTTCCAGAACTCTGCATGCTCCACGAATAGAGTGGAGTTCACAGCCCAGGCCTAATTTTAACATAAAAGGCATTTTATAAGTTAACATTCAGAATCTAAGGAAAAGATAAGGCTTGGTTTCGGGGGAATAGAAGGCAATGTATAATTACAGTGAACTCCTGAGTGCCCAGTGACTGGTCTCTAGTGTTCAATAGTTTATTGTTTTGCGAATCCTTGCAGAACACTTCATATGTATTCAATCAACAAAAAAGGGAATGCACTATTAACTCATCATGTTCTTATTTTTTATTCAAATTCAGCCTTTCTACAATCCTCAAAGACATTCAGAATGTGGTGTCAAAACCCTCTAGCCTCAGTATTTATCAAAATATTTGGAAGGACTTCAACGGATGGCTTCAAATTGTGTCAGAGGCCAATCAGACTGCAGGTAAGAATATACACTGTTCTATTAAGCTAGAGATCACTGAGAGTCGGTATGTTGGGTTGAGTATTTGGGTACTGTGGTGCAATCTGGGAAAAGTTTGCTATGCAGCATGCTTAATGTAAGTAAGTGACTTTAACATCTTTGTGGTTATATCTTTGCACTGTTTCCCCCAAGCACATAGTTTTTGTGATATTGCCTGAGGCTTGGTACTGAGTGCAGTCTAGGGGTCTGGACAAAAATATTGTTTCCAAGTCTGATTTCAGGCGTTTCTCTGGAAGAATTCTATTCCATCATCATTTTACTAAGCCCAAGTGAAATTTTAATTACACTGCAGTAATCGGAGTGATTTCAGTAAGTATGCATTGCTCTTGTGATGCCAAGATTACATCATCTACACTATTATGCCAGCTTGAGTAATTAAAATAAATGCTACCACAGGAGCACACGAACAACAAACTAAGAGAAAAATAGTGGCTGCTGGTTACTGCTGTTCCCTGTCCTGAAGTACTTAGTGCTATTTTCTTAGAACAAACTACGTTCTCAATCCCTATTTATGGTGCAGTGCTGCATTTTGCATTAAGAAATACCGGATTATGTATGCTTTTCACATAATAATTAGGTATATCTATATAGCTGTTTTTACATTATATGTTTGCAGGGCTAAGAATTATACATTAAACAAGGGAAATAGAATGAAAAATTAATAAGGTGCATCTATGCAGCAGATAAATCTACATATATAGGCTTTTTTTAAACATGTCACCAATATTATAATGTAGGTTGATAAGTGAATCACAATAAGGAATGACAGGCACATTTTTGGTAGTTTGACGGACTTCGTCTAAAGCAGTCAGCTAATAGGTGTATGCCACATCATGAGTCATTGCTTGACTTGCTCAGTCTCCAGGTTTTCACTTCCTGGGCAAGATTCACTGATCATAGGGGGAAAGAAAATGTTCCACAGAATACTGACATATAGACACACAAATACATATATACCAAAACACCACTTCACCTTTATAGCACGCCCATCTGACAGCACATAGACTGCGGCTCCAATGCGATTCAAGCACATTCATTGCAACTGGAGTAAAAAGCCAAAGGCATTTCGGAGCAGCCAGCTCCTTGGTCACAGGTCAGGTTACGTTAACTCCCTCCTTATTTTAAAACACCATATGCTAGATTGTCTAAACAGCACAAATAATGGACTCTCCTATGGGGCCAGGATGCAGTCGATCATGTCGGCCATTTTTAAACCGTATTCTACAGACTCATTAGATGCATTTGAATACCATTGATTGCCTTCTGACTGCATGTCATCAGCTTGAATACTCATCATATTGCATTTTAGTTTACAAACACTGTCTTCACATACATATGGGTCAATGCATTGTAATATTCAAGGCACCTCGTAATATCATACATTTGAGTAGCTAACTTAATCAAAAATTGATATGAAGTTAAACTAAAGTAAAAATATATATCTGTCCACCTCCCCCTGGATTGGGGCTTGTATTACCACTTGTCTCCCCATATTTCTATCAGGCCAATTGGGCTTAAGTGGACAGATCCACAGGAACAGAACATACTACCACATTTACAGAAAGAAGGGGTGGATTTCAGTAGTCCTCAAAATTCCATATCGAATTATTCTCTGATTCCCAATAGTGCCCAAGTGGGCAATGGCACTAGATGTCTCTTTTCTTAAATTTTTACATCACCCAGAAAATTAGAAAGAAAGGCAACAGGTAATAAAATGGTGACATGCAGACTGTGCAATACTGCAGTCCATTTCTCATGAGGTAGGAAGAAGCTGCCATCCTGGCTAGATATAATTGTCTTCTTGCTTTTAATGTCCGCCATCCAGCTTCAGGAGTTTTTGCAATAAAACAAATACTGTGAAACCACACATTACGTGTCCTTTTAAAATAACAGGCAAACATAACTTGTTAGGGAACTAGAAAAAATGGAGAAACTAAAAAAAAGGCATTATTAAAAATACTTTCTACAGTGTCTTTATTATCAATTCTGTTTCACATCAGCGGTAATTTATGCAAATATTAGGTGTGCTGAAATCAACCTAAGTGTACTGACCGCACTTTGTCCAGATTCAATCCATTCGGGTGGAGGGTACTCTATCCACTTCTGAGCATTGATTCAAGCTTTCCTAATTCCTGTGTTCTATTGCACCTGCTTTCTCAGATTGGAATTCTACCCAGCACACAGCATTACAATTGACTGATGTTTTTATTGTGCTTCAGGTTAAAGTGTCTCCCAACAAGGAAAAGTTATAGTTACAAGCCTGGATTATAGTTATTTGAGAGAACTATAACTGGTGAATCTCAGTATGTTTTAGAGTTTAAAACGCTACATCGTTACTGAACATTTTACCTAACTATAACATTACTTGAACCTTTGTTTTGTTCAGTGATTTTTTTACATGTAGTAATATTTAATTACCATATGGAATTGCATATATATATATGTGCCTCCAAACTGGATTATCCAGGCTCCAATGTGAGTTTTGATCAGCAGCATGGCCCCCACGAAAATAACACAGCACAGAACACAAAAGACTGGCAATGGTTAAGGCACATGCCGAAACGCGTCTGCCAGGTGTTTTTTAATTGTGTCTTCTTGGTGGTGTCAATAAACGTACCTGGATTGGCCCCATTTCATGTGTCGGACCCGATTCTTCACAGAGGAGGCGCTTACCTATCTATAGGTTACATAATGCTCACTATATTGGTTGTGAATACTGAGTAATGTATATGGTGGATACCTTACCATTACAAGATGGAGCCCGCATTGTTGGGAGGGATGTAGTCCTCTGTTGATGTTCATTAAGAGGTGTAACCCCTGCACGATTTGAATGTTGATTGTAATAAATGTAACGGGTTGTGCTTGTGGACACACACACTGATGAAGGCAAATCGCCGAAACGCGTCTGTGGTGTAGCCTGTAGTTAATAAACTACTCTGTGAGAAGGAACCTCCCGAGTGCTGTTTTCATTCCTGGGGATTCGCCTGGATTTGATGAGCGCAATATATATATATATATATATATATATATATATATATATATATATATATATATATATATATATATATATATATATATATATATATATATATGTATATATATATATAATTAAATATATAATCATGAGCAAGCTATCGATGATAACGAAATGCGTTGCTTGCATCTTCAACTTGGAAACTTTTGAGAAATAAAAAGATTTTGGAAATCTAACCATCCTGCAAGTGCATTTTTAAATATCCATAAGGATGTTGTGGACATATATATATATATTCACTGAAAAAACCATAGGTTTCAGGGGCGTTGTAGTTAGTTGGACATTTCACTCATACAAAACCAGTGAAATTCCCCGTTATAGTTAGTTCAGCTAACTATAACTCACGCCCCCGCAATGCGCAACTGATGACCTTACATATTACATCACTCATGACATGGTCAGTGACATCACTGATGACATCACTGATTGCATCTCAAATGACATCACTGATTACATCATCCAGTGACTGTGTGTTTCTGTAAAGTTTAAATATGTTTAATTTATATAGGGAAAGGCGTATTTAAGAATGAGTGGCTGTATAAGTGTCTGAATGGATAATTTAGTAGGTGCTTGACTGACTCTACAAGTGAGTGATTAAACGTATCTACTGAATGTTTGGGTTAGTGACTAAACTGTGTGAATGTCTGTATCCGTCTGTCTATTGGTGTGTAAGCGGCTACATGGGTTTGCGAATAGCTACATGAGTGTCTATATGGGTTATCGATTGGTTGTCTGAGTATCTGTATGGGTGCCTGAGTGTTTATGTGGGTGGGGTGTGTGACTTTGTGCATAGATGTGTAAGTGGGTGATTCACTGGATGCATGGTTTCAAGAGTGCATCTGTGATGGACTGGATGGGTTGGTGAGTATGTGTATGGGTGTGTTAGTGAGTGAATGTATATCTCAGTGGCACGTGTGTGAGTAACTACATATGTGAATGGCTGTATATATGTGTGTTGGAGCATATATATAGCTATACGTGGGATTGTGTGATTGTGAGAGTGGCTGTATGGATGAGTGTGTGCTTGTATAAGAGCATAAGAATGTGCTAGTGTTTGTATGAGTAAGTGAGCTGGTGTGCGTATAACTGTAGAGGTGAGTAAATGGCAGTGTGATTAATTATTTGCATGACTGACTAGGTGTGTGAGTACCTCAATGGATTAGTGGCGGTGTGTGAGTGTCTATATTGGTGTATGAGTGCATATGATAGCCCTGTACTGAGTGACCATAAGTATGAGTGACTGTACGGGTGAGTGAGTGGATGTGTGTGTTAACCTGAGAATCAGTGAGTGTGTATGTAGTTATTGCTGTTGGAGTGTCTATGGTTTTGAGAATGGCAGTCTGTAATTTAGAGTGGGTGTATCAAAGTTTATATTACGGTGTGAGAAGATGCATCAAATGATCACATGGATGATGTCATCAGTGATGTCATTTGAGATGCCATCAGTGATGTCACTGACCATGTCATGAGTGATGTAATATGTGACGTCATCAACAGTGCATTGCTGGGGCGCGAGTTATAGTTAGCTGAATTAACTATAACGGGAAATTTCACTGGTTTTGTATGAGTGAAATGTCCAACTAACTATAACTCCCCTGAAACCTATGGTTTTTTCAGTGAATTTCTAAGGTTTTTAAATGTTAATTTCTAATTATAACGTGTCTGAAACCTATGTTTTTTTCAGTGAATTTCAAAGGTTTTTTAAATGCTAATTTCTAACTATAACGTGCCTGAAACCTATGGTTTTTCAGTGAATTTCAAAGGTTTTTTAAATGCTAGTTTCTAAATATGCCTACAGAGGTAGGACATGTGAAGAAAGAAGAAAAAACACATAGAAAGAAGCAAAAGAAATGCAGAAAGATGCAACAGAAGTCCACAAAGACAAAGAAAAGTGCAGGAAGAAGCAAGGCATGTGCAGAAAGAACCAACAAAGGAGCAGAAAGAGGCCTTGTTCCAAACTCATCCTGTGCCCACAACTTTTTCAGACGGGTACTGGTGGTAACTGACTCTGACTAACCAGGCCTAGAGCCAGTGCTATGCTAAAAGACACTTATAATACATTGAAAACAACTGCATACACTAGGCAACACTATGCGTCGGGGTACCCTGTGATTAGCATGATCTCCTCTGTAAGGCTCTAGTACATAATAGGGCAGGGGGAATAAAACTGTGAATGTGTGTCTTTCTGAAAAATAAATATGTTTTATACATGTATATGTAAAGGTCGATGGAAGAATATATGTTTAAATAAGTGTCTCAATGGATTTTTTTTTTAAATTGATTGGTTAACTGGCTTATTAAGTGTATCTTAGTGAATACATATATTAGCGAGTATTGTTTACATATATACATGTTTGTATCAGTGTTTCACTTTGTGTATAAGTGGCTGCATGGGTTGGTGAGTAGCTACATGTGTGTGTATATGGGTTATTAGATGTTTTTTTTAGTATCAGTATGAGTGTCTGTATGGTTTGGTGGGGGTGTTACTTAGCACATAGATGCATCAATGACTGACTCACTGTTTGTATGTGTTTTGAAGACAGCATATGTGCAGGACTGTATGGGTGGATGAGTGTGTATATGCGTGTGTTAGTGAGTGAATGACTGTCTCACTAGTGTCTTTATCAGTAACTACATATGTTTTAATCTAGTATATGTGAGTATTGATGTATATAAGTGAGTATATGTGAGAGTGAGAGATTGAAAGAGTTCTTGTTTAAATAAGTATGTGTTTCTATAAGTGATTGTTTAAGAGAGTAAGTATGTGTAAGTTTCCTTAGAAGTAAGGTGGTAGTGTGTGTATAGCTGTATATGCAAATAAATGGATGTTCAATAGTTTATTTGCATGTGTGATTATGTGTGTGAGTAACTTTTGGATGACTGTCGGTGTGTAACAGGATGTATAGGTGTTTTACTACATATGATGAGTGAATATATGTATGAGGGACTATATAGAACTGTTGGTGAATGAGTGGATGTGTATATAGATGGTGGTATCACTGAATTGGTTGTTGTAACTGGTATGGGTATCTCTATTTTTTTGAAAATTTTAGTTTCTATTTTTGAATATGTGTTTCAAGGGTTACATTACACTGAAAGGAGGTCTGTCACTCTGTCACAAGGATGGTGTCATCAGTGATGTCATGAGTGATGTCACTGACCATGTCATGAGTGATGTAATATGTGACGTCATCAGCAGTGCATTGCAGGCGCGCAAGTTATAGTGAGTCCAACTAACTATAACGTGGGAATTTCAATAGTTTTATGTCAGTAAAATTTCCAGCTAACTATAACTGGTGTCAAACCTATGGTTTTTCCAGTGAATTTAATAGGTTTTTTAAATGCTAATTCCTAACTATAACTGGTGTGAAACCTATGTTTTTTTCAGTGAATTTCATAGGTTTTTTAAATGCTGATTCCTAACTATATAAGGCCTGAAACCTTTGTTTTTTTCAGTGAATTTCAAAGGTTTTTTTAATGCTAATTCCTAACTATATAAGACCTGAAAGCCCACCAGGAATCTCCAGTATGCGCCAGGGGACTGCATTGCAGAGAGGTGTAATGACGTTTTTACACCTCTCTGCGACGCAGCCCCCGTGTATGTTTGAAGAGGGATAACTAATTCCCCTTGCATACTGGGGGTCCCTGGGTCATATGTCAAGTCAAGTCAAGTCATAGGATTTGTATAGCGCATTACATACCCAGAGGGTTTCAAGGCGCTTAGGAAGGGGAGGATGATTACTTGTCAAATATCCACGTTTTAAGTTGCTTTCTGAATGCTAGGTGGTTCTGGGTAAGGCGAAGGTAAGCGGGGAGTGAGTTCCATGTTTTAGCAGCCAGGTATGAAAAGGATCTGCCTCCCATGGTGGTCTTGTTGATGCGAGGTACAATGGCGAGGGCTTGGTTGGAAGAACGTAGTTGGCGGGAGGGGGTGTAGAAGGACAGTCGTGAGTTGAGGCAGTCTGGTCCGATGTCGTAGAGTGATTTGTGTGCGTGGGTAAGCAGTCGGAAAGTGATCCTCTTATTGACGGGTAGCCAGCCGATATTCCGAACGATTGAAAATGACTTTTCTTGAGAAACATTTGGATTTGGATTATCATGTCCTATACTTTGGAATTTTTTAAAGATTGACTTTGAGGATGCTATAAATTACTCAAGTCTGCCCGAATTGTGTGGGTAAAATTGATACCTAGTCACTTTGAATAAGAATGTACTTACGTCTCGTCTAACATTTGGAAGATATATCTAGTTATATGACAACAGGATACCGACATAACTTGAAGGAAATAGGAACGCCCTGAAGAAGTTCTGTTGTACAGAACAAAACGTTTCGGCTGGCTGTGGTACATAAACTTAAGGAAAATAAAAGCATTTGAATATACACCAAGATTCAGCGCTTCAATAAGGACTCTAAGTGATATGATTTGAATGGACTTATTGTGCAAGTGGTGCTGTGCCAAACTTTGGAATATTCTCCACTACTCTCTACTACTTACTCTCTCCTACTCCACTACTCTCAAATACTCACTCTCTACTACTCATTCTCTACTACTCTACTACTCTCTACTACTCTCTCTCTACTACTCACTCTTTAGTACTCACTCTCTACTACTCTCTAATACTCACTCTCTACTACTCTCTCTCTACTACTCACTCTCTACTACTCACTCTACTACTCACTCTCTACTACTCTCTACTACTCACTCTCTACTACTCTCTCTCTACTAGTCTCTACTACTCACTCTACTACTCACTCTCTACTACTCTCTACTATTCTCTCTCTCTGCTACTCACTCTCTACTACTCTCTACTACTCACTCTCTACTACTCACTCTCTACTACTCTCTACTACTCACTCTTTAATACTCTCTACTACTCACTCTCTACTGCTCTCTACTACTCACTCTACTACTTACTCTCTACTACTCTCTACTACTCACTCTCTACTACTCTCTACTACTCACTCTACTATTCACTCTACTACTCTCTACTACTCACTCTCTGCTACTCTCTCTACTGATCTCTACTACTCTCTACTACTCACTCTCTACTCTCTATTACTCACTCTCTACTCTCTACCTCTCTCTACTTCTCTCTATACTAGTCTCTACCTCTCTACCACTACCTCTCTACCTCTACCTCACTACCTCTACACCTCTACCTCTCTACCTCTTCTACACGCACACATATACACATATATATATGCATATGCATTTATATATATCTATGTGTATGTATATATATATATATACATACATATATAAACATATATAATCTGTATATCTATATAAATACAAATATAAATGCATGCATACATATACATATATGCATACATTTGCATGTTATTTACATGAAAGTTTTAAAAACACTAATAAAAGCAAAGCTAAAAAGCCACCTCATTACAAACAGAATGCCTTTAACTTAAACGATGGCGAGATCTATTGCATTTTCAATGCTTGTTTACTTTGGTTCCATCAAGAAGGCATTCAGATGTGTCACACATTTGCCATAAATTCAGAATGTTAGCACTCTAGTTGCTCATTAGATCACTGTAGTAAAGCTACTGCTCACCAGGGAAGTCTGCTGCTGGTATTCAAAGTGCATGTTTCAGTCTGCATGTCAGAATTTTTTTTATGAAATAGAAGAGGATTTGAGAAGTCACTCAAAATGATCCCTAATTTTTCTTTCTGAAGCACTAATCATACTTTCTATGGCAAAATGAACCCCCTCATTTTGTTCCTTTTTAAATTAAATGTTTTCAGACTTACTACTTCATTCTAATCAAGATGGCTTTTGGTGTGCCATACTTTTGTCATAAGTAGTACTGTTAGCGCTCTAGTTGTTCTTTATAACACTCTGGGACATTCTGTCATTGGGCTATACTTGGGCTACATCTGGGTGATATTTGGGCTACATTTGGGCTCTTTTGGGTGATATTTGGGCTACATTTGGGCTCTTTTGTATCTGGTTTTGTCTCTGGTGGTCATCTTGGGAGACTGCATGTCAGAATTTCTTAATGAAATAGAAGAGGATTTGAGAAGTTTCTCAAAATGTGCCTAATTTTTCTTTCTGCAGCACTAATCATACTTTCTATAGCAAAATATACCCCTTCATTTTGTTCCTTTTTAAATTAAATGTTTTAAGATTTACCACTTTATTCCAATCAAGGTCGCTTCAGGTGTGCCATACTTTTGTCATAAGTAAGACTTTTAGCGCTCTAGTTGTTCTTTAGAACACTCTGGGACATTCTGTCATTGGGCTATACTTTGGCTACATCTGGGTGATATTTGGGCTACATTTGGGCTCTTTTGTGCCATACCTTTGTAATAAGTAGGACTGTTAGCGCTCTAGTTGTTCTTTAGAACATTCTAGGAGGCTGCAGTAGAACACAAAGGAATCAACTGACAGTCTCTGTCCTTGTTGGATGTACATGTTTTACTGAGAATGTCAGACTTCATTCTCACATGACTGAGAAAGATAATGTGAATTTACAGAAAATATGCTTTCAGTTTAGCTTATAGATCCCCTTCCAAACCACTGTGTGGAAAAGCATGAGATAATAGTTTTCTTTCAAACATGATTCATGATATCCCAGCAGAAGGCTTTTTCACATGGTAAAATCACCTTAGAACATACCACAATTCCTAAAATGAGTATGGTACCATCAACAAATGATTTAAAATGTAATTAAAGTCCTAAAACCCTCTATTAACTACAATGCTTTTTAATGAAGTGCTATCATGTATATTGGTCCCAAGATGGCTGCCAACACTTCTTGGATGTAGTGCTGACCGCCAATCAGATCTCACGATGAGATGTGTGGTTAGGCTCTGCCCAGATATATATGTGTTTTTGAAGTTAATTTTCATAAAAACCACTGGAGCAATTTTCACCAAATATAGCAAAGGCACTTCTGAGTGTCTGTATGGTTTGGTGGGGATGTTACTTAGCACATAGATGCATCAATGACTGACTCACTGTTTGTTTGTGTTTTGAAGACAGCATATGTGCAGGTCTGTATGGGTGGGTGAGTATGTATATGTGTGTGTTAGTGAGTGAATGACTGTCTCACTAGTGTCTTTATCAGTAACTACATATGTTTTAATATAGTATATATGAGTATTGATGTATATAAGTGAGTATATGTGAGAGTGAGAGATTGAAAGAGTTCTTGTTTAAATAAGTATGTGTTTCTATAAGTGATTGTTTAAGAGAGTAAGTATGTGTAAGTTTCCTTAGAAGTAAGGTGGTAGTGTGTGTATAGCTGTATATGCAAATAAATGGATGTTCAATAGTTTATTTGCATGTGTGATTATGTGTGTGAGTAACTTTTGGATGACTGTCGGTGTGTAACAGGATGTATAGGTGTTTCACTACATATGATGAGTGAATATATGTATAAGTGACTATATAGAACTGTTGGTGAATGAGTGGATGTGTATATAGATGGTGATATTACTGAATTGGTTGTTTTAACTGGTATGGGTATCTCTATTTTTTTGAATTTTTTTTTGAAAATGTGTTTCAAGGGTTACATTACACTGAAAGGAGGTCTGTCACTCTGTCATAAGGATGGTGTCATCAGTGATGTCATGAGTGATGTAATATGTGATGTCATCAGCAGTGCATTGCAGGCGCGCAAGTTATAGTGAGTCCAACTAACTATAACGTGGGAATTTCAATGGTTTTATGTCAGTAAAATTTCCAGCTAACTATAACTGGTGTGAAACCTATGGTTTTTTCAGTGAATTTAATAGGTTTTTAAAATGGTAATTCCTAACTATAACTGGTGTGAAACCTATGGTTTTTTCAGTGAATATATATATATATATATATATATATATATATATATATATATATATATATATATATATATATATTCCCACGTTATAGTTAGTTGGACTCACTATAACTTGCAGAGGTCAGGGAACTGACCAAGAACCCTCCCCATCCTTCTTCTTCAAGCACATTCAATCAACCCACTCCATCGGGTGCAGAGGCTAGGGAGATGGTCCCTAATGTCCAAACCAAGTTTGCAAAATTTAAATTTGTTTGCATATATTGCAACAAAACAATATCATATGGTGAGCAGAGCATCACTTTACTCAATCGAGCTGCAGACAACCATCACTGCAGCAAGCAACTTTAATTTTTTTCTATTTTTTTTGCTCCAGTTGAGCTGTTTGTAATTCCCTGTGTTTTGTTTGACCCTCGAAAAACTGCAAAAAAAATATAAAATTGTTCAGAAAATCCAAATAAAAATAAAAAATGTTAAAAAAAAATAAAAAAATATAAAACAACAAAAAGAATAAAAAAACAGTTCTTTTCAGAACTACCTACAATTTATATAAAAATGCTACATTTTTAAAAAACTGTCTTTCTTTTTTTCCCCATGGTACGGTCCCCGGTGCGCTCCCCGGTCCGCGTACCGGGCGCTCCCCCCGCTCAAATCGAAAAAAAAAATGTTTTTTTTTTGCCCAGCGGGACCCTTTTATGGCCCCCACATCAAACCTAGGGGATCAGGGGGGGTCTGCTCTGCCCACTTATGGTCATTTCCCCCTTTGTTTTTGCCTCCTCTTGTGTCTCGATCTAACCGAGACACAAGATGGCGGCCGCTCCGGACTGTTTCGAATGTTTACAGACACCCGAGAGCCAATCAGTTTCTGCGCGCAAGTCCCGTAGCGCGCCCGGAGTGCTCCCCGGTGCACGTACCGGAGCACGGCCATAGATATATATATTTTTTTGAACCTAAATCACTCAAAATCCGCTGGAGCACATATCTTGAGACATAGCAAAGGCACATCGGGCTACCAGTCCCTACAATTTTGCCAAGTTTGGTGGAAATCCATTCAGCCGTTCGGGCTAAAAGTGAGGTCGACGGACCTATGGAAATTAACATGGGGAAAACACGTTTTGGGACCCCCCTTTTATCTCGGCCCCCCTTGACGAATCCCCCCCCAAACTTTTAGGGAAGGACCGGGGCGCCACAAGGCAAATTTGAGGAAATTTTCAGGCAGATTCCTCAACCGGCGCCAAAGTTATTCACAATAGAATGTTGAGATTTTGCATTGAAAATAATCCTAACTATAACTACCTACTGGCGACCGCCAGTAGGTAATATATATATATATATACATATATTAACGCTCGGCAGTCAATAAGACATATATATATATACATATACAAATATATATATGTATGTGTGTGTGATCAAGACCACAGGCTTGTGGTCCAAACAGGTCATCCTGACATGCTAAGCCAATAACATTTCTTTATTGCATCTTTACCTGGAGTCTGTGCCCTTATTTGCAAGGCTTTACACTCACTTCCTGACTTGCAACATGCCTGTGACACGCTGAAGTGGTTTTTTTTGGAAGCACATGCCTCAATCACCCCATATGCACTTTTCAAGATTGAATAACGTTGAGTACACCGGTTGGGGTTGGATAAGAATAGCCTCAATGAGGATATTCCGTGGAACTCACTGAATACTCAACAAATGAGGGGGTAAGATGTATAGTGCCCACTGACAGCACTGCCCACCCCCTACTGAGCCCTGTTTACTGATTCTGTTGTAGCAACCACAGAACGCCCAAGCATCTCTACATAGCGATAGGCAAGGCATCCACACGGAGCTAACATTGTATATTTACAGGCACTAACCAATAAGGAGTGAGCCTTGCTGACTGACTCTGTTGTAGCGACCACAGTAAGCACAAACGTCTCTACACAGCGATAAGCAAGGCATCCACACGGTACGAACATGGCATATTGACACTCACCAACCAATGATGACAGCGTGTGAAGCTTAGACTCTGACACTGGATCACGCATGAGGGTGGTTATTATTAATATAAGAGGTCACACTAGCGACCCTGTTGGGGTCTGTAGCCTTTAGGGTTTGGTCCACAGTTTCATTCCCATCCCTTTGAGTACTTCATACATTTACCCTGGACACCTTTCCAAGAAGGCGCCCTAGTTGCAGCTGGCGCCACCCCCTCCCAATATGGCCACCACAAGCTCCACTGAGTATGGCGGTATTTCATAATGCAGCTCTAGCGTATCGACGCTGACGTGTCCAGCGTGCCTCCGTCCGGTCAGGTTGACTGCGGTCTGAACCAAGCGTGCAGTTACCTTCCGGAACCGGCAATACTGGTTAGGTCCTCCGCCGAGTGGGCGCGAGATATTGTAAGTATGGATTCCACCTTTCCGCATCTCCAGAGCCAGGTAAGACTCACCAGCAATTTATAAGGGGCATACGAGCGGGCATCATGTATCCTCTGGCACACCAACCATTGGGGCTAACAAGTGTTTGTATTGCCACCCACTACAACTGAGTTCAATTTGGGCTTAAGGGTGAAGGAAGCCCCGCATTGTCTGGACGGTACAGCATTTCTAGTGCCAAGTATCCCCCGTGTGGCCTCGTCCACTTGCCTTTCTCCTGCCATTGACACCTTTGTAGGGATGGCGAATACCTTAGACTCCTAATTGGCGTGTATTACCGCATATGTTACTATCCAAAAGCTGGGTCCTCCAGAGTCCGCCTTTAATTTGCAAGCACCATTTTAAACGTTAACTTGTTTCACTTCTGCATTGCCCATTCAGGAAACCACGCCTTGAATTGGTGTGCTCATTCGTTGCCGATGACCGATGAGGCCAGTAATGAAATAAACGTAGGGGAGTGGTACCACCATGAGCCCCATGTGAACTTCACTCACAACTCGATGCTGCTAGGTTGTCCAGGCACCTGATAAGATTGTTCGATTTCTGCTGGCATTTTAATTAAATTTTTTACTAAGATTGAGTCATATACATGATTAGCCACCAACCTTGGGGTCACGAGTATTGCACGTGGCTAGATTATATAATAATTAAGTTTCCAAAGTAGTTCAGATGCATTGGACAATGACTAACTACTTGTTTAAACGCCTTTGGCGATGACAATGCTTACATTTTATACATTTTATGCACCCCTTGACAGAGTGATTATGTGTTTCCACATTCTGTATTGAATCCTAGATTGATCACAACACCGACGGACAGATGTATGATGTAACAACGCATGCTTTTACCACGCATGCCTTTACAACGCGGTTTTTACATCGCAATCCATTACAACGCATAGCGCTTTGGGGTGCTGGATAGTGAAAAGTTTAATTTACTATTCCAACACCAGTCCCCGTGGACACTAGGGAAGGTGTTGGATAGTAAATTAAACTTATTCCCTATCCTAGAGAGCCCCCTAGCGCAATGCGTTGTAATGGTTTGCGTTGTAAATACCGCGTTGTAAAGGCACTGCGTTGTAAAATTTTCGTTGTAACGGTTGTTCATCCCGACTGACGCTCCTCACCGTTGGTGCCCAAGAACTGGTAACATGCATGTCATTGAACCACACAACCAGCTATTAGTGAAGTATTGATTTTAATTTGATTGTTTTCGGTCCTGAAGAATTGCGGCTTGATTAAATTTTTGGGGACTACAAGGCAAGAAACATGTTGACCACATAAGAGCAACTACCCACAACACTATTGTAGATAGTGGCCATCACCGATTTAATCAGGGTAGGAGGCAGGATTATAAAAGTAGTGGCCCTGTCCACTGTCCCCTGTTTTAATTCACTGATCCCTTACCATACACCACACTTCCACACCTTCGGGCCTCACACACGCACTCACCAAACGGCGAGGATAAAAGATCTCCGCCAAAGATCCTCCACTGAGGGTGTCCATCGGGTATTGCACTGCCGACCCGACGAGGATCATGCCCAATGATGAAGCATGACACCTAGCGGGCTGGGTGTGTGAGGGCACTTTACCTGAAAGGAGGAATTTCCCATCCTCCCTTCTGGACATACACATCTGTAGGTGTTCTCCTTTTAGTCACTATAATAACCTTGTAGGAACTGCATACCAATTCCTGTTGTTCTCAGTTTCAGTAAAAATAGCCCTCCCCACGTCTCCTCCTTTGTTCACACGTCTAAAAAAGTATCCCATTAATACAATTACTATAGACTCCGAAAGTTTACACTGCACTTGCACTTTTTCTTATTTGGGGCTGGTATTTGCAACAAATGGTTTTTGAGTTGACCATGAGGCGCATAGTAGGAGTAAGTTTTCAAAAGCTATCAATTCAATCCTCGGCCTTCTGCAACCTCAAAAAACACCGGTGGTTTTTAGTTATTAATAACATTTTTAAATCACAGTGTATCCCTACTGCAACATATGGTGCAGATGTTTGGGGTTTTACTAAGTGTGGCAGCAGTCAGGGTGAAGAAAATAGATTTCGTTGAAAACTCCTGGGAGTTCCAATTTCTTCATTACAGTATGTTTGTCATAAAGAACTGAAACTGCCATATGTTGAAGATTATATTAGGGCTCGCCTGGCTATATTCTGGCTTGCAATCTGGAAAAACCGGTCAGAGACCCTCACTAGAGAAATAATAACAGATTGCCTTAAGTGCGAGAAGGCGAGGGATATACCTTGGCTTGCTGCTGTAAGAGAGCGCTTAAATAGCGTGAATCTTGTGCATATCCTACAGATATGGAGGGAATAAACAAAAAAGCCTTACAGGAGGTTCTGTGCGCACAGTATAGCAAAACAAGATTTGGAAAGGAGGTACAGAAAACCTCCATTGCCAGGTATGTGTCCATAGAGGATACCTCTCATTTGCCATCCATCTTTTAAAACCCATAGGCCGATGGGAAAGAGGATTGCTTTTCGGTCTAAATTCAAAATACACTAAATTTTTTTTATGCCATTTTTTATGCCATTTTTTAAAAAAAAGTGCCACCACTCACTATAAAGCTGCTTACATGAAAATTCTTTAATTGGAAGAGGATGAATGAATTTTTCATGTAGGCTCATTTCTGAAGGCAGCAGTACGTGCACGTGACACAATGTATATCTTTTGAAGACTGTTTTGAATGATTTCATATTAATATCGTACTTATGATCATTGTCAAAATGTCCTGATCCCTGTCTATTGATGTAATATATCTTACTTTTTATGTCAGATACCACATATATCTTACAAGTCCCTATTTAGAAAATCTTTTTATGAGGTTGCATCTCTTTTTAATCAATTGTACTTTTTTTATTGATCAATATATTATCATGCTGCTATTTAATCTGTGCTTTTATGGATATATTTGTATAAGAATAAAGATTTTGATTGATTGATTGATTATACTCTAAAACCCAAAAAGACCAACCCACATTGTATCATAACACAGAATTTCTCTTCATTATATTGGTTAAGGAAGGGGGTGTACTGTCACATCACTCTTGTCATGATGATTCGGTAAGACTGACCATTGTCCTTTTTATTAATTTTATCAACTTCCAGCCCAGGGAATACAATTTCAAGCTCTCATCATAGTACACATTTAACAACTTTTTTGCCTCCATTGTTCATTTACGCCTCTCTCTTGAGGAGGTGTGTTCCTCCTCCGAAGATTATTTTGTTTCTCACTTAAATAGTGGCAGGCACACAGGACCCATGAAGGACAAACAGTTTCTGCCTTCCCTCTCCTCTCAGCTTAAACTCGCATTTATTTTCTAAAATGACTCTCTGGCCATTTCTGCAGAGCAGAAATCCATACTTCTCCGAAAAACAAACACAGTCATTATTTACCACTTATAATGCTATATCAAAATGCACTCACCCCATGTGTTGCTTTTACCCATGTGCACCCTGAACTAATGTTGTTTCCAACGTATATTAATATAAAATAAACAAGCAGCATTAGTTCTTTTATTTGCCATTAGTCATAAGCACTCGCAGTCTACTCCAACATTTTAGTTTGTGCTTGCGCAATTTCATTTTCTCTCATGTTAGCCCCTTTTCTCACTTAGTTTGCACTCCACATGATTAGTAATTTTCATCTTTGGGATTCAATATGAGCAGGTTTCATTTTGCAAAAACCCTGCTCCATCACATGCCTCTCTCGTAACTGACGGAGGCGTAACACTTTTGCAGTTTTATGTAGTGCAAACTTAAAATGATGGCATTTCGTGCACGGCAGAATGTGTTACGCATTTTTGGAAGTGGATATATTAAATGATTTGCCTAGAAAGAAGGGACATTGAGCCAAAATCTATATTCGAACCTCGTTTCATAGTTCACCTTTACCTACCAGGCTGTATCTCCTCGACCTTCCATCCACAAACTATATGGGTCTGAGCACAATAAAGCAACAGGCTATTCTGTCCCTGTTTCACACAGTGTCCATGTTTGTGTCGTTGATATTTTTGTAGGAAGACAAACAGTGCTCCCTCTGTCATCACATTAGAAGAGAACTACGTCATGCATTATTAATAAGAAAACCCTACCACACTTTTAGAGCTATGCATGACAGGATACAGAACTGGACATTGTTTACATGTACGCCAGGTATTCAGTTGTGTCATTGCTGAGCCATGCATGTTCACTCATTTGTCTTTTATCTGCCTCAGCGCTTGAGGCAGTGGAAACTCATGTACTAAGCAGAGATGTGGAAGCAAAAGCAAAACACACATGAGCCTGTTCTGCAGAGCAGATATGGGATATAACAATGTTTCTCTAATTGTGTTACACTTTGGCGTAATGGAGTTTTAACTTTCTGGAGTAAAACAGTTAAAACTGGGCTGGAGTGGTAACTAGGATATGGATTCTTCACATTCTCTTCCTACGTTCAAAGACTGAATCACTCTGGATCACTTATGGGCATCTTGAATGCCTGAGCTTGTTTTTTATTTTTCTATTTTGCCACTGATGTCATTTGAGATGTCATATGAGATGTCACTGATCATGTCATGAGTGATGTAATATGCGAGGACATAAGCAGTACATTGCCGGAGCTTAAGTTATAGTTAGTTTAGGTAACTATATCTGCTGAATTTTTTTGGTTTTGTGCGTGTAAAATCTGAACATAGTTATAATGTGTGTGGATCCTTTGTTTTTTCTGAGTTAAAAAAAATTCTATTTCTTGACTATAACATCCCTGTAACCTTCAATTTTTTCAGTAAATTTCTACAGTTTGTTAATGCTGTTCCCAAATTATAAGGCCCCTGTAACCTTTGTTTTTTTTAGTGAAATTCAGTTATTTTAAATATAAATTGTACTACAATTTCACCCATCAGTTCAATTTAGTAGTATACATTTCTTCAAACTTATAAATGCAATTTAGTAACACATTTACTATTATAAATTTAAAACTAACAATAAACAAATGAACATAACAACGTATTAGTCTTTCTCTGTTTTCCATACAAATTATGGATCTGCAGATCTGCTGCAATGTCACCACAAATTTCCCCATCAACGACATAGAAAACTATATCCTAAATCAGGTATTTCAGTTTCACATCTCTCTGGAGACAGTCTCTGCAGCAGTTTTGCCTTAAGGAGGTTTCATTTGGTAGGGCTCTGATTTCAAATTGAAGGACATTCCATAGCCTTGGTACCAGATGGGCAAATGATTTGCCTCCCCATCTTGCCCATTTGGCTCTGGTTGCCTTGAGGAGCTGTTGCTGGGAATATCTTAAATGTCTAGTTGGGGTGTACCTGGATATCAATTGTCTGAGCTGTAGTGGACCTTTTTTGTTAATTGGCCATGTATTCCATACAGAGGGATTTGAACTTGAGTCTGGCTACCAGTGCAGCGGTTCTTTAATGTCAAATTCAAGCTCCGCTATGAAGGAGATTTCTTAGGTAACACTTGGCGCTTTGCAAAGACGGACACCCTGCTAATTACCTCATTTTGAAAAAACTGTTGGGATTCGGCATTTCAGAGATCCCCCTGATGAAGGGTCTTTTATATGACCCAAAATGCATGGGGTTGGATTGAATTTCCAGCTAAAAGAGAACATTATGATTATTTTTCATGGAAGATTCATGTAAAAATAAATTTGCCTTTTGAACAAATCAACTGGATTAAAGAAACCTGACTCATCCAGTTAACTTTGTGCTATATTGTTTTTTATTAACTGAGCATATTCATGTGGAGTTTATAGCCCCCCTTGGGATATAGTAGTGCGCACTGTGTCTAGGACATATAGCCTGATTCATCAATCATATTTGCGCTCGCAAAGGGCCAGATTCTGAGAATCTGGCCCTTTGCGAATGACATTTTAGCATTTGGGATTCATCATCCCAAATGCAAAAATCGCTATTTAGAAACTCGCAAATTTGCGAGCAATAGCATTTAAGGAATCTCTATTAGAGATTCCTTAAGTGCTATTCTTGAAACATTTTAAAATTGCGAAATCGCAAATTTCGGCCACTATTTACAGCGAGGTCAAAACTCGTGGTAAATAGCGAAAACTTAGAAAAATGCTTTTAAAAGCATTTTTCTAAGTTGCGTGTCACACACACACATGTCCTTAGGACATGTGTGTGCGCAACACCTGTTGAAATGTGCATTTAAGGGGTGCTACAGGGTGTCCTTTGGACACCCCTGGCACCCTTCAAATCGCTATCTCATTTGCGATTAGCAAAATGCTAATTGCGAATAAGGAATACTCCCCATTCATTCCTATGGGCCTTTTAGCCCATAGGAATGAATGGGGAGTTATTCCTTATTTGCGATTAGCAATTTGCTAATCGCAAATAAGGAATCTGTAGGAATCGCATTTAATTTTGCGATTCCTACATGAATCCCGTTTTGCGAGTCTGTAATAGCGATTCCTTATGAATCGCTATTTCAGACTCGCAAAACGGGTCTTTCATGAATCTGTCTGATAGATTCTAGTTATTTTGCCAATACAGAAATTGGCAGCTGCAATTTTTCTCCCAGGTTGATTTCAGCCAGTCATGGCAGTGCCGGTCCAAACCCGGTGAACTGATTTACACCAAATACAAAAAGCAATCTGTCTGGGCCAAGTTCTAGATTTCTGACAAAAGTTGTGTAATTTCAATTCACATTTTCGGCTGTAGTCATGTCTAAACTCTCAATGCGAAATTGCAGCATTTTGAAACCTCTCTTTTTCTCAACCCCTGCTCGATAAATTAGCCAGACACTTTCCATACAGCAGCTGAAGTGAGTGGCAAACAGTTTTACATTTTTCAAATGGTGTCAAACGTTAATAGCAAACTAACAAAAGGAAAAAATGCCATTCCCATGGAAATTAGGTCCTAACTATAGTTCAAGTTCAAGTTCAGAAATTTATATAGCGCACTACTCACCCAGAGGGTCTCAAGGCGCTTGGGGAGGTGGGTGCATTTACTTATCGAATATCAAAGTTTTTAGTTGCTTTCTGAAGGAGAGGTGGTTCTGAGTAAGGCGGAGGTGGGTGGGGAGAGAATTCCAGGTCTTGGCCGCTAAGTAGGAGAAGGATCTTCCCCCCATGGTGGATCTGTGGATGCGTGGAATTGCGGCGAGGGCTTGATTGGAAGATCCAAGTTGGCGGGTGGGGGTGTAGAAGGACAGTCTCGTGTTGAGGCATTCGGGTCCTAGGTCATAGAGGGCTTTGTGTGCGTGGGTGAGGAGATGGAACGTTATTCTCTTGTTCACGGGGAGCCAGTGGAGATCTTTCAGGTGGCTGGAAATGTGAGCTTGACGAGGGATGTCCAGTATGAGCCTGGCTGATGCGTTTTGTATGCGTTGGAGTTTTTTCTGTAATTTGGCTGTGGTTCCGGCATAGAGGGTGTTTCCGTAATCCAGTCGGCTGGTGACCAGTGCGTGGGTGACCGTCTTTCTTGTTTCAGTGGGGATCCAATCGAAGACTTTTTTGAGCATGCGTAGGATGTTGAAGCAGGATGATGAGACGGCATTGGCTTATCTGGTCATCGAGAGGGAGGAGTCCAGGATGAAGCCTAGGTTGCGTGCGTGATCCGTTGGTGTGGGTGCGGTTACCAGGGCTGGTGGCCACCAAGAGTCATCCCAGGCTGAGGGGGATGAGCCTAAGATGAGGACTTCCGTTTTGTCCGAGTTCAGTTTTAAACGGCTGTTCTTCATCCACTCGGCTACTTCTTTCATTCCTTCGTGTAGGTTGGTTTTGGCGGTGTTCGGGTCTTTGGTGAGGGAGAGGATCAGCTGGGTGTCGTCTGCGTAGGAGATGATGTTGAGGTTGTGTTGGCGTGCGATGGATGCGAGGGGGCTCATGTATACGTTGAAGAGGGTGGGACTGAGATGATCCTTTTGGTACGCCGCAGATGACTTCGGTGGCCTCTGATTTGAAGGGGGGGAGGCGGACTCTCTGGGTTCTTCCGGCAAGGAACGATATGATCCATTCCAATGCTTTTCCTTGTATTCCGACGTTGCTGAGTCGTTGTATGAGGGTGCTTTGACAGACTGTGTCGAAGGCTGCGGAGAGGTCAAGTAGGATGAGGGCAACTGTTTCTCCGTTGTCCAGTAGTGTTCGGATGTCGTCTGTTGCTGTGATGAGGGCGGTTTCGGTGCTGTGTTTGGCTCGGAAGCCAGACTGTGAAGGGTCGAGGGATTTGTTGGATTCGAGGAGGGCGGCTAGCTGACTATTGACGGCTTTCTCAATGACTTTGGCGGGGAATGGGAGGAGCAAGATGGGTCAGTAGTTCTTAAGTTCGGTGGGGTCTGCTGTGGGTTTCTTCAGAAGGGCGCTGAGTTCGGCATGTTTCCAGATTTCCAGGAATGTAGCGGAGTTGAAGGAGCAATTGATGACATCGGGGAGATGGGGTGCGATGATGGAGCCTGCTTTGTTGAAAATGTGGTGGGGACATGGGTCGGTTGGCGATCCTGAGCGGATGGAGTTCATCAGGCAGATGGTGTCTTCGGTGGTGATTGGGTTCCAGGCGGAAAGGTTGTTAGAGGGCGGTGTTGGATCGGAGATGGGTGGAGTGGACAGGTCTTCGGCCTGGTTTTCAAAGCTGTTATGTATTTCGGCAATTTTGTTGTGGAAGAATGAGGATAGAGAGTCGCAGAGGTCTTGGGAGGGAGAAATGTCGTTGGTGCTGGCGGTGGGGTTAGTGAATTCTTTGACGATGTTGAATAGTTCCTTGCTGTTTTGGGCATTGTTGTGAAGTCAATCCTTGAATGCTGATTTCTTGGTGGATCGGATTAGTTGGTGGTATTTGCGGGTGACGTTCTTGAAGGTGGCTAGGTAATCAGTGGTTGGGTTTTTTCTCCAGGTTTTCTCGAGAGTGCGACAGAACTTCTTGTGTTTCTTAAGGTCATCGTTGAACCAGGGGGCTTTTTTGCTACCTTGCTTGATTAGATGGTTTTTCAAGGGTGCAAGTTCGTCGGCGCTCTGGGTGATCCATTGGGTGAGGTTAGTGGCTGCTTGGTTTGGGTCCGATGATTTGGTGGGGGGGTTTTGGTGAAGCGATGTGAAGAGTTGTTCAGTGGTGATTTTGTTCCAATTTCTTCGCGGAATAGGTAGTAGGGGGTTGTGGGTCGTGGATATTTTGTAGTTGAAGTGAACGCAGCTGTGGTCCGTCCAATGGAGAGCTGTGGTGTGATCGAAGGAGATGTGTTTGCTGGAGGTGAAGATAGGGTCGAGCGTGTGTCCGGCGTAGTGGGTGGGGGTGTCTACAAGTTGTTTCAGTCCTAGATTGGCCAGGTTATCCAGAAGGGTGGAGGTGTTGCTGTCGTTGTTCTTTTCCAGGTGAAAGTTGAGGTCTCCCAGTAGAATGTAATTCTCGGAGACGAGGGCATGTGGGCTGATGAAGTCAGCGATGTCTTCGCTGAATTGTGTGCGGGGTCCTGGCGGTCTGTAGATGAGGGTGCCTCGGAGTGTGGTTTTGTGGTCGGTGTGAATCTGGAAGTGGAGGTGTTCGGCGGAAGCGAGGTTGTCATCTGAACTGGTCGTGATGCGGATGGTGTTCTTATGAACGATGGCGATGCCTCCTCCTGTTTGGTTGGTGCGATCTTTTCGGATGATCTTGTGGGTGTCCGGGATGGCTATGGCGATGTCGGGCGCTGATGAGGTGTTCATCCATGTTTCTGTGAGGAAGGCGACGTCCGGCGATGTAGTGTCGAGTAGGTTCCAAAGTTCAATGGAGTGTCTGTGGACTGAGCGGGTGTTGATCAGGATGCACTTTAGGTGGTTACTGTTGGAGTTCTGTTTGGAGTTTGTGGATTTGGTGTGGTTCCTGATGCAGTCGAACTTGCAGGAGTGGCAGGCGAAGGGTCCGTGGGTGTGACCTGGGGCGGCATGGTAGCAGTTTTTGAGTCGGCCGGGGTTAAGGGCTGAGAGGGTTGCGGTGTCATAAGTAATGCGGGTGGAATGGGAATTGCGGGGGCCAGGAGGTCTGGCGCTGGGCGCGGTCCAGGCGCGGACTGGCGTATACGGGCTTACCTTTGGCGCACCTTTGGCGCGCATGGGGCGCGTTCGCTGCGCGTTAACGCTGCGCGCAAATGCATCTGTCATAAGAGGATGGTGGAGGGGCGGGGCGAAGGAGGATCAGCTGGGAGGCGGGAGCGGGGTGGAGAGCCAGGCTGGGAGGCACAATAACAACAAAATAACCTACTGGCAATCGCCAGTAGGTTATTTTTATTCACTTTAAAAACTAAAGGATACAGGGACTTGTAGTTAAAAAATAAACTTTTTAAAAAACGTAGAAATTCAGAAATCAATGATGACATCACTGTTCACATCATTCAGTGAGTGTGGGTGTTTTCTAAAAGAATATGGGGCATATTATCAACAACTAGCGATATTTATTGCTAAATAAGCTTAGCAACATTTTTTTTATCGCCGCGCATCGCCGGATTTTATCGCAGCGATAACGTGCTATTAGCAATGTTTATCTCTAAAGCGATAAAATATCCGGCAATAGCGGCAAAATGCGTGATATTTAGGCAGTTTTGCTCATAGGGACTTAACCCGAATATCTACCTCCCATTGGATATATAGGCTAAGAAGGGGTCTGAGCAGGCGTTAGGATTTGGCGATATTCACGCTTAGTGCGAATATTTTAATCGCTACGCCTACGTTGATAATAGGTGATAGCAATGTTAGCGACTGCTTTCAGTCACTAACAGGTTGGGTACGCCCACTTTGCATGTCATTAGCGATAAATATCGCTGACATGGAAAGCGGGCCCCAAACTGCTCGCTATCACCTAAAAGCTGTCGCTAACTGATGTTAGCGACAGCTTGCTAATAGGTCGATGAAATTATCGCCGCTTTGTGGCTGAAAGCGATTTACAAAAAGGGGGTGGTGATGAACAGAGTGTCTGAGTTAAACAGACCACTCTTACCCAGTCCAAAGATCAGGGCTTGATCCATCACCGTTATTTATCTCACTGCCCCATCCCAGTTCAGAACCTGGCTATATGCAAATCAGTCTGTCCCTGGCCCAGTGCATCATGGGAACAGGGCAGACTAAACTACCAAGCCAATTCTTCACCAGAAAGGAGACAAGCTACCGGGGACCGGTTTCTGGCATTTCAGCCTTCTTCGGCCCGGCTTGCTTGAATCCTGATGGAGCAGTGAGAAAGGGTTTGCCCTGTTCCCATCATGCACTGGGACAGGAACAGACTAATTTGCATACAGCCAGGTTCTGAAACTGGGATGGTGCAGTGAGCTAAAAAACGGTGTTGGATCTAGCCCTGATCTTTTGACTGGGTGAGAGCCTTCTGCTTAATTCAGAGACTCTGTCCCTCACCACCCCTTGTTGTAAATATTTTTGTCCACCCTAAGCGTGGAAGGGTATTCTCAGATGTGAGACCCTTGCTCATTGCACCATCAGGATTCAAGCAAACCGGGCCGAAGACGGCTGTAATGCCAGAAACCGGTCCCCGGGAGCTTGTTTCCTTCCCAGTGTAAGAATTGGCTTTTGTAGTTTGGTTTGCCCTGTTCCCATCATGCACTGGGACAGGAACAGACTAATTTGCATACAGCCAGGTTCTGAAACTGGGATGGTGCAGTGAGCTAAAAAACGGTGTTGGATCTAGCCCTGATCTTTTGACTGGGTGAGAGCCTTCTGCTTAATTCAGAGACTCTGTCCCTCACCACCCCTTGTTGTAAATATTTTTGTCCACCCTAAGCGTGGAAGGGTATTCTCAGATGTGAGACCCTTGCTCATTGCACCATCAGGATTCAAGCAAACCGGGCCGAAGACGGCTGTAATGCCAGAAACCGGTCCCCGGGAGCTTGTTTCCTTCCCAGTGTAAGAATTGGCTTTTGTAGTTTGGTTTGCCCTGTTCCCATCATGCACTGGAACAGGAACAGACTAATTTGCATACAGCCAGGTTCTGAAACTAGGATGGTGCAGTGAGCTAAAAAACGGTGTTGGATCTAGCCCTGATCTTTTGACTGGGTGAGAGCCTTCTGCTTAATTCAGAGACTCTGTCCCTCACCACCCCTTGTTGTAAATATTTTTGTCCACCCTAAGCGTGGAAGGGTATTCTCAGATGTGAGACCCTTGCTCATTGCACCATCAGGATTCAAGCAAACCGGGCCGAAGACGGCTGTAATGCCAGAAACCGGTCCCCGGGAGCTTGTTTCCTTCCCAGTGTAAGAATTGGCTTTTGTAGTTTGGTTTGCCCTGTTCCCATCATGCACTGGGACAGGAACAGACTAATTTGCATACAGCCAGGTTCTGAAACTGGGATGGTGCAGTGAGCTAAAAAAACGGTGTTGGATCTAGCCCTGATCTTTTGACTGGGTGAGAGCCTTCTGCTTAATTCAGAGACTCTGTCCCTCACCACCCCTTGTTGTAAATATTTTTGTCCACCCTAAGCGTGGAAGGGTATTCTCAGATGTGAGACCCTTGCTCATTGCACCATCAGGATTCAAGCAAACCGGGCCGAAGACGGCTGTAATGCCAGAAACCGGTCCCCGGGAGCTTGTTTCCTTCCCAGTGTAAGAATTGGCTTTTGTAGTTTGGTTTGCCCTGTTCTTATCATGCACTGGGACAGGAACAGACTAATTTGCATACAGCCAGGTTCTGAAACTGGGATGGTGCAGTGAGCTAAAAAACGGTGTTGGATCTAGCCCTGATCTTTTGACTGGGTGAGAGCCTTCTGCTTAATTCAGAGACTCTGTCCCTCACCACCCCTTGTTGTAAATATTTTTGTCCACCCTAAGCGTGGAAGGGTATTCTCAGATGTGAGACCCTTGCTCATTGCACCATCAGGATTCAAGCAAACCGGGCCGAAGACGGCTGTAATGCCAGAAACCGGTCCCCGGCAGCTTGTTTCCTTCCCAGTGTAAGAATTGGCTTTTGTAGTTTGGTTTGCCCTGTTCCCATCATGCACTGGGACAGGAACAGACTAATTTGCATACAGCCAGGTTCTGAAACTGGGATGGTGCAGTGAGCTAAAAAACGGTGTTGGATCTAGCCCTGATCTTTTGACTGGGTGAGAGCCTTCTGCTTAATCCAGAGACTCTGTCCCTCACCACCCCTTGTTGTAAATATTTTTGTCCACCCTAAGCGTGGAAGGGTATTCTCAGATGTGAGACCCTTGCTCATTGCACCATCAGGATTCAAGCAAACCGGGCCGAAGACGGCTGTAATGCCAGAAACCGGTCCCCGGGAGCTTGTTTCCTTCCCAGTGTAAGAATTGGCTTTTGTAGTTTGGTTTGCCCTGTTCCCATCATGCACTGGGACAGGAACAGACTAATTTGCATACAGCCAGGTTCTGAAACTGGGATGGTGCAGTGAGCTAAAAAACGGTGTTGGATCTAGCCCTGATCTTTTGACTGGGTGAGAGCCTTCTGCTTAATTCAGAGACTCTGTCCCTCACCACCCCTTGTTGTAAATATTGTGGCTGAAAGCGGCAGCAAAAGAGGGAACATTTCATTTCGCCTGCCTTGGTAATATGCCCCTATGAGTGTTAAAGATATACATAGCAAGGTACTGTTGTAATACTTTATTCGATAACACAATGTCGGGCATGCAGGTATGACCTGGCTTGTGAAGGACGCAGCACACTACTTTCATAGAGTTCAATAAGTGTTTTAATGGATAGTCACCAAACACGGCTTCCAAAAGAAAAGATAATCCTTTGCTCAGGAGTGACAAAAGAATATACAACAGACACAGTCTTTCCTGGAAGGAATGTCTTTCCTAGTATAAGTCTTTACAGAGGAGTACAACATCCTCGTTGTAGGCGCGGAGGTTCCAGGGAGGGATGCCAGGCCAAAGCAGAGGTTGTTTCCGGCATGAAAAGAAAAAGAAAAACAAAGGCCCGCGATTACTGGCAATTCTGGGGAACGTAACCTGAGAGAGAGGACTGGGGAGTGAGGGAATCACCAGGGACCAGCACCAAATGTGACTTTCCGTAACACACAACGGTTTGAGCTATGAGTGACATATACTGCACGTGCTCCGGAGATGAAGGACCGTTTACAGCACGAAAGTCAGCCCTGTGACCTCCCTCAGTCCTCCCCTACCCCATATCCGCCCGTGAAGCAAACAGCCCCTTTAGCCGCCCCCGTACCTTGTCCAGCCACACTTCTCCAGAAGTGCGGCGGGGCGGCTCGTGGGAACGTTGGCCTCCTGGCGTTCCTTCTCGGCTGGACTGTTCTTCTTCTGCTTCCTTTTCGTGATGCTGAATCTTCTCCAAACTGCTCGGCATCTCCTCACTCGATCCCTGCCCGGCTTTCGCACCGTCTTCTTCCTGTAGGCAGGTTTACAACTCTGTCTCGTTCTCGGATTGGGCATAAGCCGGTGACGTCACGGCTGACGAGTCCTCCTCCGGGAATGCCCAGGCCACGTTAAAGAGGCAGCAGGAATCCTGTCCGCGGGGCGGAAATGAAGAAGTATTAAAGTCCGGCTCCTGTCCAGCAGCCCCGTGACACACAGTATCATAAAAGTAAATACAATTTACAATTTCATCACGAAGTGTAAAATAGATAAAACAAGTTCCAAAATACAAAAGCGAAGGAGCAAGTTAAAAAACGAATTAAAATAAACATATGTAGTAAAAACAAGTCCAGTCTGATTTGTTCCAGGGCTAGAAAGTGCTAGTTAATAAAGTGCTAGTTGATATAATAACACAGGGCCCGATTCACAGAACTAACTTAAGACAAAATCCTAAACTTACTACTTTTGGTATTCACAGAAGTTAGGATTTTGTCTTAAGTTTGTTTTAAGACAGACTTAAGACAGATTTAAGACAAAATCCTAACTTAAGTCTGTCTTAAGTCTTTCTTAAGACAAACTTAAGACAAAATCCTAACTTCTGTGAATACCAAAAGTAGTAAGTTTAGGATTTTGTCTTAAGTAAGTTCTGTGAATCGGGCCCTCAGTTATACCACTTGGTATCCTACCCCATTCTCAGTTGAGCAAGTTTTGTTCGTATTTGCCATGCTTTCCCGAGAAATTTTGCAACTCCGCAGATTACCATCATAGATGTAATGTCTGTTGTTAAATGCGGAGAGCCACTGAATATTGCCTTGTTCCCAGTTCTCTACAAACTAGTCTTAGCCATCTTCTTCTGGGCCCCCTGTACGCCCTACAGGCAAACAAGAAGTGAGCTAGAGACTCAGTGGGATTAGCGCACCCCGGGTAGGTAGCCTGATGGTGAGAGAAGTCTCTCCAGCTTCTAGTGAAGACATTCAGGGGTAGGGTTCCATACCTCAATTTCAAAAACAAAGTTCTGTCTCTTGGGTTTCTAATGAAATCCAGAAAGGGTTCTTGCTTCCTCTCTGGCTTATGGAGCAAAAACTGCTTGGTTAAAAAGCCCCCCTTTAGATTTTTCAAGTCCCTTGCTTGAATCCACTCCCAGTAAAGTTTCTTGATGATTTCCTTCGAGGGTGGTGACTGAGAGATCCACTCTTCACTTAGCCCCAAATTGAACACCAGATCCCTCAATTTTTTTAGACAGCCAATCTTCATTGGAGAGTTCAAAGTAATAAGATCATCAAGGACAGCCGCATAGTTAACAAGCTCCGGTGCCCTTCTAAGACGTACCCAATAAAGTAGAGGCAGAAGGCCAACAATGTCTTTAAAAGAACGGCGACCCATGTCGTGGAGTAATGGTTTTAAGGGAGTGGAAGTAGGCAGACATACTATCTCTCTCAGAAACTTATTCTCTGCTTTAACTAAATCTGGGACTCTGTCGAAGCCCCACAGTTCTGACCCGTAGGTTGCAGCTGCCAGGTCCTTACCATCGTAGACTGCTAAAGCAGGGCTAATGGGTCTACTGGAGGTCCCACGATGATCTCTAGAGATAGCTCCTGCCACTCTTTTATGGCTTAAAAGCATTTTGGCTACGTGGGAGTTCCACTTCATTTTATGGTTTATCCTGACTCCCAAGTAGTCAAAGGCTTCCACTTCCTCAAGTAAAATACCATTAAGGGAAACATTAATCCTCCTAACTTTCTTGCTGCTAGACAGCACCATTAGTTTGGTTTTAGTGGTGTTAATTGTGAGCCCACGTTCCTCACAGAAGGCACTAAACCTATTTAAAAGTTTCTGGAGACCAGAGGGGGTTTTGGACATTAGGAGGGTGATGTCTGCAAAGAGGAGGGTCGGTATCTTTTCACATGCCAGGGTGGGGGCATCCACTGGGTCCTCCCTCAAATGGTCTGCCACCCCATTAATAAAGAGGGAGAACAAGGTGGGAGCCAAAACACACATCCCTGGCGGACCCCCCTCTGTACTGGTATTCTCTTAGTCAATTCTCCTGCACTCCCCCATCTGATTCTCGCATAGGTACCATTGTGCAATCTTTTGATTAACTCTAGGAGGTATCGCGGTAGGCCCATGTCATGCAGCACCTGCCGCAATTTAACTTACGGTACAAGTCAAAAGCAGTTTTAAGATCAATAAAGGCCAAATACAACGACCCCTTGCCAATGGACACAGTTTTCCAATATGTAGCTGTAAATCTGAAAACTTGGTCCATTGTACCTATTTTCTGACTAAATCCTGCTTGTAGGTGCGTTAATATGTCACCCTCCTCTAGCCAAACCACCATTCTGGAGATCAGAACCCTGCCAACCACCTTTTGGATTACATCAATTAAGCTCATTGGTCTGTAGTTTACAGGGTCCTCTCTCGCCCCCTTCTTCTGTATTGTGACCACTTCAACTCCTTCCCAGGAGTCTGTGACTGAATGGCCCTGTAACAGGAGATTCATCAAATGTAAAATGAGGTTGGCCCAAACAATGGGGTCATGGAGAATTAGATCACCAGGTAAACCATCCGGGCCATCAGCCTTTCCAGGGGCTATGCTGTTAATGGCTGCCTGAACCTCAGAGAGTGTAATGGGATCAACTAATTTAGTATCCATAGTCTCTGGCTCGGAATCTAGTTGGACAGCCGGTATTTGCTCTGCACCATCCTCACAACTATAAAGATTTAAAAAGTGGGAAAACCATTGTTTTTCAGTTATATTGTTTGGGACGGAGTCAGTTCCCCTTCTAGTTAGTTTATTTATTAGATCCCAGAAGAGAGTTGAGTCTTTTAAAAAGGCCGCCTTCCTGAGTTCCTGCCAATGATCCTCCTCCCATGCCCGTTTTGCAGATACCGTGATAATTCTATATTCCCGTCTTGCTAACCTTACGGCCACAGGATCTTTTTTCCGTAGGGCTATAGAGATGGCTTTTTTCCTGTCCCTGCATTCTGGGGTAAACCAGGGATTGCCACTTTTGTATGCAGGATTTTTCCTACCTCTGGTCCCCTCAATTTTAAAATGGGAGCCTATGATATCTATAAAGGCCTTGTAAGATTCACTGAGATCAAACCCTGGCATGGGATTGAGCATTGGAATTAAAAAGGGAGAGTTCCACTGTCTTAGATGCCACCTGGAGAGATATACTAGACAGTTCTTCTTCCTGACATGCCACCTCATCCCATTTTAATCTACGATTGCAATTAGATGGAACTACTGCTTTTGTGGAAAGGTGAGGATTTATGGGCCTCCCTTTAGCTTCCCATCTGATGCCAGCGCAAAGTGGATTGTGGTCACTATCGGGCATCTGTTTGACCTCCATATCTACTACATTCCCCCATAATCTTAAATCTAAGATGATATAATCAATGCGTGTGGGGTCATTCAGCCTGTTGAATGTCATAGCCCCATTGGGGTCCGAAGTTGTTCTTCCGTTTAGGGCCCGCAGATTGTGTTCCAGTGTCAGGGCATTTATCTGTAGGGCCCCGACCGTCCATCTCTTAATGCGACTCATGTTTAATGTAGGGATAGAGTATTTCATATCTTGCTCACTAGTCCCCAGCAGATCTTCCTTACTTAGGGGTTCATACGTACAATTTAAATCACCTCCTGAGATGATATTGGATCGTGGAGGGATACCTGCTAAAGCCGTTTCCAGGGATAAAACTGTGGTCGAGTTTTGATTGCTTGGGCTACCTCTGGCGTATACATTGAAAAGGTCAACTCTGTTGCCATTCAGGGGTCCTTTAATGGTCAAGTCTAGAATGTGCTCTGAATTTGCATTATGGATAGAAATATCCAGATTAGTTGTTATCTTAACCCATATATGTAGGCCCACCGATGGGCGACCCAAGCCTTGAGTTACAGCAGGGACATAGAAGGTGGTATAACCAGACTTATACAAGGGTACCAAGCTCCACGTCTCCAGGAACATGCAAATCTCATATTTATCAATAAATCCGTGCCAATCTGGAATATCCAGTTTCTTTTTGAAGCCTGCAATGTTCCAGGAGAGGATACAAATTATGCCTGGTTTACCCTCCACAACCCCATTTGGTTCAGTGTCAATTGAGGAGGGCTGGACAATAATTTCCTCTTCTGGAATGCTCTTCCGCTCAGTAGGAGTCCTGCTGCTAATTAGCTGTGAACTAGGTGAAAGTGAGCTCATAGGAGTGTTGAGTGTGTTCACTACTCCTATTCCACTTAGAACCATAGATGATACGTTGGTAAGTCAATCAACCTCGTCCAAGCCTACAAAGGGGGAAAATCTGTTTGATGTTTGGATGTTAAAAACTGTCCCTCCCAAGGTGTTGTGATAGTGTGGCTTGCTTATCCTAGGTTGCCGGGTTATTAATGACCTTGGATAAAAGTAGCTCAAGTCGTGTATCCTTATGCCCTCTCCACCAATCTCAGACACCTGGTACCAGTCATTTAGATACGAAATGACCCTTCGGTCCCTAAAGTTTATGATTATTACATCTCCCTGAGTGTCTTTCGGCCTCTGGCCTACCCACCCAAGACTTCTCACATTTATGATTTCCCCATTGATATTGGGAGGTAGTGGTCTGTTGTTCACTAACCAATAAATCACTTTGTTTTTTAGGTCAGTGTACCCTTCCTTTATCCCTAGTTTCAATTCTGGGACCCTTGTCAATATTGCCACGTATGGGGCGGCTTCTGGGAGCAACTCTATCTGAAGATTCGAACCTTTGGAATTCCTAGGATCTAACATCCTCCCAATACGTTCTCCACACATATCTGCTGTTTTACTTGGAGGTGCTTCGGATTCCTTCGCCCTAGATGATTTAGGTGTTTGTAGGTCGATATTGGTTTTAGAGGCAGCCTGTATTTTTTCTGATACCTAGAGAGTTGGTTTGAAAATGCTATTCCCTTTACTTAAAGGTGTCAGTTTAGGGATATTATCCACTTTACTTAGATTGTCTATTCCGGATTTCTTACTATTATCTGCTAGCAAACCTTTT
Organism: Lissotriton vulgaris; assembly: GCF_964263255.1. Classification (NCBI taxonomy): domain Eukaryota; kingdom Metazoa; phylum Chordata; class Amphibia; order Caudata; family Salamandridae; genus Lissotriton; species Lissotriton vulgaris. Next base: position 1,184,559,830 of record NC_141689.1, read on the forward strand.
AATAAAGTTGTATTTGAGGTTATAGCTACTTCTAAGGACTCCAGCTGAGTTGCTAGCCTTTTAGTTCTTTCCACAAGGGGTAACATTAAGGATCTTACCAGGTGCTCTATATTCCCTAATAGGCCTTCATGTGGGGAGGGGTGAGCCAGTGTCTGGGCTGGGGTTGTGTTCTTAGATCCTATCTTCCTCGTCATTGGGGGATTCTGGGCGATATTAGGTACTTTTGCCCATCTACCTTTGTGGGTATTTCTCCCCCTCTTTTTCTTTAATGTAGGCTTATTGATCGGTGGCAGAGGTGTAAGTTGCAGATTATTCTTTGGAACAGACATTAAGGGATGGAGTATCAAGGATTACTCAGGGATAATTTCTAATGAGGGGTCTATGCTGGAATTCCTATTACTATAAGGTGTACTAGTCTCCGATAGTGTGGTAGCATCGCAAAAGATGGAGGGGATACTGATGTCATTGTTAGCAGGGGTTGTCTTCCTACTATTCAAGTTAGGACTTGTGGCTAATTGGATTGGCCCTAGCGAAGAGCGTCTTTTCTGGAGCACTGTGGATAGGCGGCGCTCCGCCATTTCAATCTCCTGCCCGAGCGCCGAAGCAGCTTTTGTAAGATACTGCTCAATCGTGCCTCTTAATGACCCTCCCTATAGGGATATCCTACCCTTAACTGCCTTAGCGCCCTTTGGAGACATTGTTCATGGACGCTGATGTGCTAGATTACTTAAGCTACGAGATTTGCACAATGATCTAGTGATCGAGGCAGACAGGGAAATATATGATGTAAAAAAACATACGGATGGTTGCAGTCCAGATCAAGTTGTAGAATGTAGGGGCGCTGGTTTTCCCGGGGCAAAAATGTTAATGGTATGGCCCGTCCCGGCCTCCTCTGGCCTCTGAGGGCCACAGAGGGCCCGCCCTTTGCCCGGGCTTAGCCCGGCACATCCCTCGCGCGTCCTCGAGGGGCGAGGGACAAAGCGGGGCTTTATGCGCCTCCTGGCGCCTGGTGATGATACTTACTTCCTGTCCCAAGGGATCCTGGGGGTCATAGTCTCGCCACTAGACCGGCGGAGCCAAGCCCGGCCGGTCGAGAAACAGTCAACGGAGCAGGGGGGCGGAGCCAAGCCCGGCTACAGCAGAAGAGGTACGTAGCTCTGGGGGAAATGCTACAGTCCTCGCACAGCGTCACAAGAGAACCGAGGGTCTCAGCACAAAGCGGGGCTTTATGCGCCTCCTGGTGCCTGGTGATGATACTTCCTTCCTGCCCCAAGGGATCCTGAGGGTCGTAGTCTCGCCACTAGACCGGCGGAGCCAAGCCCGGCCGGTCGAGAAACAGTCAACGGGAGCAGGGGGGCGGAGCCAAGCCCGGCCACAGCAGAAGAGGTACGTAGCTCTGAGGGAAATGCTACAGTCCTTGCACAGCGTCACGAGAGAAATAGCAAGGTACTACAAAAGTTATAATAGTATGCTTTCTGTACTACTAATGAGTGATACTATTTCTAACATATATTATGTGAGTGGCTGTGTGACTGTGAGTATCTGTGTGTGAATGGGGCTCTGAGTGCCTGTTTAGATGTGTGAGTGGGTGTGTGAGTGGCTGCACAGGTGTATAAGAAGGTGTCTGAGTAGCTGTGTGGGTGAGTGAGTGGATGTGTGAGTCTCTGTATGGGTGGGTGAGTGGGTGTATACATGACTGTATTGAGTGAGTGGGTGTCTGAATGACTGTTTGAGTGAGTGGTTGGCTGTGTAGGTGATTGAATGGGTTAGTGCATGGCTGTTTGAGTGACTGATTTAGTTAGTTGGTATGTGAATGGCTGTACTGAAGTGTCTGTGTGAATGGATGTATGGGTGAAGAAGCAAATGTGTTAAGTGCCTGTATTGATGTGTGAATGGGTATGTAAGTGATTGTGCAAGTGTGTGAGTTTTTGTATGGGTGAGTGAATGGCTGTGTTAAGAGGTGTTATGGTGAGTGAGTGTGTGAGTTAGTGGCTGTAAAGGTGGATAAGCAGGTGCGTGAGTAGCTGTATGGGTGACTGTGTGGCTGTGTGAGTGGATGTATGGGTAAGTGACTTGTATGAGTAGCTCTATGAATAAGTGAGTAGTTTGATGAATACTTGTATGGGTATGTGAGTGGTTGTGTGAGTAGGTGTATCAGATGTTTATAGAGGCGTGAGTGAGAGTTTGAGTGCTTCTGATGATGATGCCGTCAGTTGTGTGACTGCCTATGTAATGAATGATCTAATATGTGAGGGTATAGGTAGTGCATTGCAGGGAACACATTATAGTTAGCTCAGCTAACTATAACTGTTCAATTTCATTGTTTTTGTACAAGTGCAATCTGAGCTTAACTATAATGTCCCTGTAACCTTTGTTTTTTTCTGTGAATTGCTAAGGTTTTTGAAAATTCAATTTCTTAACTATACTGTCCCTTGAACCTTTATTTTTTTTCAGTGAATTTCTAAGTTTTAGAAAAAAGTTGTTTCCTATGTATAACGTCCCTTCACCTTCGAACACCACACACTTTTTTATGGGTTGAGAGCAGTGGAACAAACTTGTCCCTCCCTTTATTTGTTTAAGGAGAGTCTCCAATTCCACCCATTTTTTAGTCTTATCTAGAGGACTCCTCATTAAATACGTTGGGGTACCGGTAGGTATTTTAATCTATACTTTCACTCACTCACCTGGCCCACACACCCACATGCACAAGTGCAGCACCTCCTGAAAAGATCTCCATCAAAGAGCCCTCTTGTGGGGCCCGTGGTAGACTGCAGCGCCACCCCCATGAGGAGTATACCTTGATGATGACGCTTTACACTAGCGAGGGTGTGTGAGGGCACAAGAACATACAGGAGGAATCCTCCCTATCCACGTTCACTCAATCTTTCGCTGGAGACTGTCTTTACACTCACCCACGACCATAAAGGGTTATAGAGTGCTTTCTTTCTGTATCTTTAGGAACTGATACCATTTAGTGTTATTGATATCGTCCCTGTAAGCTTTGTTGTTTTAAGTGAATTTCTAAGGTTTTTTTAATTCTATTTCCTAAATATAACCACTAACCGGTGACAGTAGGTGAGCGAGTGCATGAGTGTCTTAGAAAATCTGTGAGCAGGTGCGTGAGTCTCTGAGTGGGTTGATGAGTCAGTGTGAGACTGTCTGATTGAGTCTGTGAGTGGGTACATATCTGAGTGCGCTCTGTTTTTCCCTCTACTTCTCTGTTTTCCCTTTTCTGCTTGTTTTTCTGCTCTCAGTTTTGCCTTTCCTGATCATTGCTGACCTTTATTTTGCCTCTTTCTACTCATACCTAACCTTTATTTTGCCTCTTGTTTCTAACCTCTATTTTGCCTCTTTTTGCCTATTTCTGCCCTTTACTCTGCCTCTTTATGCTCCTTTCGGACCTATATTCGGCCTCTTTCTCCTAATTGCTGACCTTTGATTTGCCTCTTTCTGCTTATTGCTGAAATTTAGTTTGCTTTTACTGCTTGTTTCTCAACTTTATTTTGCCTCTTGCTGCTGGCTTCTGACCTCTTATTTGCCTCGTTCTGCTTCTTTCTCGCCTTTATTCTGCCTCTTTCTTCTCATTGCTGATCTTTATTTTGCCTCTTTCTGCTCATTGCTGACCTTTATTTTGCCTCTTTCTGCTTGTTTCACACCTTTATTCTGTGTACTTCTGCTCATTTCTCACCTTTATTTTTCCTCTTTCTGCTTGTTGCTGACCTTTATTCAGCCTCTTTCTGTTTGTTTCTCATCTTTCTTTAGCACTTTCTGCTCGTAGCGGACCTTTATTTTGCCTCCTTTGGTTTATTGTTGATTTTTATTCTGCCTCTTTCTGCTCGTCTCTAACCTTTATTCTGCATCTTTCTGCCCATTTCTCACCTCTATCTTGCCTCTTTCTGCTCTTAGCTGAACTTGATTCTGCCTCTTTCTGCTCATTTCTCAGGTTTATTCTAGCTATTTCTTTTCATTTCTAGCCTTTATTTCTATAAAGCGTTTTCACATCCTCCTCTGTGTGTGACACCACTGCTGTGCTGTGAGTCTCCAGGCCCCAGAATTCATCATGCCTGAGAGCACCAACATGAGTCCCTGAGGAGGGGAGGAGCCTGTCACCCTGAGCAATATAAACTGCTTTAAAAAGCGTTCTGTTTCCATATTGTGTGTGTGAAAATGAGTAACAGGGTATGACGCTGGGAGGAAGACTAATGAGAAGAGGTAGATAGGTTATCAGATAACTCCTGAAGTTGACCACATGTTTGGGCACTAGGCGCTGGGTAGGTGGAGACAGGTGCAGAAAGGTTTTACAGGTTTGCTGTTGATGCCCTTTGGATCAAAGCCTGTGCACCCATTGCTCAGACATGTGAGAGACTCATTAAATTTGGCCTGCTGTTCTTTGAACAACTAGTGTGTTGACAAAAATGGCTGCTGCTGGTGTTAAGTACTGGCAGGGAAAAAATGACATATTTTGGCCTAATAACGGCAGAAACACCAGTACAAATACAAGCTCATAATAGTAAAAACAAGTACTAAAACCGCAAATAAATGTCTATAGAGTCAAAGGTATTGCACCCTAGGAGGCATATGTATGAAACGCTTTTGCGGTCAGACACGGACCAATCCTCAGAATCTTACCACTTGCTACCACAAAAAAACAATTTCCAATGTACATATAACAAATTGTGCTTCGGTTAATTTGGTTTAGAAATGTGTTATTTAAAAGGAGCATGTTTACAGTGTCACTTCAATATATAGAATGACAGTAGTATGTATGAATGTTTTGCGACCGAATTACAGTTGCGAAACATTTATATTTTACAGGCACCTTAAAAGAGGTGGAAACCATTTGCAAAGGATCACTTAAAGAATATCGATGACACAAATATAAACTTACCAAAATATCAAGTAAAAAATATAGAATGCAAAAATATCGAATCCCTATCTCCAAACAGGTAAGTACAAAAATATTGAATCAAAAATATTGTTGCAAAAAATATAGTTAGTCAAAATATCGAATTTTTTAATAGTCTTAAAAGTAATTAATAATTAATGAAATATTAAATATAATTAACTTAAACATACTTAAAATACCTAAATAACCTTAAAATTACTAAATAATTAATGTAACTTAAAAAAAACGATTTAATTTTTTAAGACATATATATATATCTATATATATATATATGAACACGAGATTTAGCTGATCCCCTGCCTCTGTATCAGCGGGCTCACGGCAGGGGTAGCCACCCCTTTCTACTATACACACTCCACCGGCGTATTCCTCCCTTCAATCTCGGAAAGAACCACACAGGAGCTGTGGCCTCTATTCGTGGTGCAGTTTATTACAGACACAACGTCCTACGCGTTTCGGAGTAAGGCTACTCCTTCATCACGGGCGAACTTTGTGCATTTCAATGTGATTAATAAAGTAAAGTAATATGTCACGTGATAAAAACATAAACAAAATACTTCGCCTTTAAACAATTTACAATTGGTGTTTTTACGTGCATACATAGTAATTCGAGTATTCACATGATGATCGCCAGAGCAGTAGTATAACACATTTTCATTTTCAGTTTACATGGCTCACGACCCAAATAACATGGAAACAATCCATTTCCGATTAGGCATTCCTCCTGCCCCAAATAACAAAATTCTTTGTTAACATTCATTGGCATTACATAAAAATTTCAAATACATTTGTAATTCAATTGTTGAAAAATGAATTGCCATTCATTGTAAAATGAACAACTCCACACCGGGAAGGTTCGAACCCCCGGTCTCAAAAGACTTACAGAAGAGGTCTCCCAGTCTCTTGCACTATGCGACTTAACATAGTTCGACAAGTGAAATTCAGAAAGTCATCATGTTCACTCTGTTAGCAACGGGTCCGCATGCAACAATACACACCGCCCTGAAACAGTAGGGAAAGCATTGGATAGCATAGAGGTAAACATTACTATTCCCACTCCAGTGAGTGCAACAGTAGGGAAAGCGTTAGATAGCGTAGGGGTGAAAATTACTATTCCCACTCCAGAGAGTGCAACAGTAGGGAAAGTAAATACTTCATCTATCAATAAAAATAAATTAAATATTAATACCAATTACAAATTAATGAAAAGTAATTATCAATTTTATATAATATAATAATTAATCAATTAAAAATACAAATAAAAATTAATTAATAAAAATAATTACCTATTAATCCAAATGATTTACCAACTAACAATTCATTAATTAACAATTAAAAAATAATTAAAAATGACAACAAAAAACAATAAATAAATTAAAATATTTAATTAATTACAATTACATTGCTTCACACCCTATTCCCCTATAAATCCACAACCCGCAACAGAAAATAAATTAATACCATTAACATAATAATCAATTAATCAATTAATTAAAATTAATGACCAATTATATTTTAATTATTTAACAATTCATTCAAAATAAATACCAATAAATAAATTAACATATTTAAATAATTATAATTAAATTACTTCCCACCCTATTCCCCTATAAACCCACAACCCGCTACAGAATTATATTACGCAAAAATTAAATACCATAAAATTAATTAATTAAAATAAATTATAAATAAATATACATTTTTCACACATATATTAACATAAAAAACACTTGAAAAAATTGGATATTATTAAAAAATTTATATTAACTTACTTACCTCAAATTCGATATTTTTGTTGTCTATATTCTATCCATTCAATATTTTTGTTGTTTATATTCTGTCCATTCGATATTTTGTTCATTCTATAATTTGAATTCGATATTACTGCTTTTCTGTTCGAACTTTTTTAGTCTATATTCTGTCCATTCGATATTGTGTCCATTCTGTATTTTTAATTCGATATTAATGCAAATCAATATTTAAAACTCAATATTTTTAGTGTATACCATTTGCAAATGGGAAGAATCTCCAAGAGACCTTTTTCCCTCTGTGAATGTTGAATCAAATATTTTTTAGGAAAATGTTCTGCATTTAAAAACAAAAAATAAATGATTGCTTTGTTAAAAAGCAATTACAAACATGGTTGGCTCCCCCCCCCCCAACAGTCTTCCATCACTGTGATGGCTACAATTTCTAATGAGTCGCAAACTGCAAACTATCTCATTAATATTCATGAGGTAAGTCAATTTGTGACTGAGTAACAATCGCACTTCACCCCAGTGCCACTCTACCTGCACAGCAGTATTTTTGGACTTTTTTAAAATAGTGACTTCAAGTGCCCAATGTTCACTGCTCTCTGAGAGCTTTAAGCTGCACCCTAACTGCCACTGCAAACTGGTTACTTCTCACCAAAACAATAAAGGGGCCAACTGGGGAGAATGAAGGCAGTGGTATAACAGCTCCCCTATTGTCTTTGAGAAGGGCATCACATGGCTTATCAGCAGTTTGAATGCAAATATTGTGTGCAGATTTTGCTAACAATCTCTTTCTCTCCGAGGAACAACACCCTTAATCCCCCCTCAATGAGCCTATTATATGGGAAAGGCTTTAATCTACCTGCTGGCCAACAGAGTGATTAACTTGGGTTAACAGGGTAGATAGCTTATAACTAATTGAGAGCTGGCTCAGAGAAATATGACCAAACTTATAATACAAAAATGGCCAATCAATATTCGCATTAGCTTTGTTTCCCTATGGAAACACATGTTAAACTTCTCTCTAGGTCCAGCCAATGCAAAGCTATTATTTTGATGGCGATTTCACCTACGGGGTGAGTACAATAAATCACTGCAGACTTACACTAAAGCATGACATACTCAAGTTCAAGCCATAGTCAGAAATAAATGGGAGCATGTCCTTCTGAGTGTCCTATTAAATTATAAGGCCTGTACAGTTCATATCTAGTTTATGAAATCATTTATCTGCAACGGGCTCCTTGTGGACAGATACTAGACTGACTTAAACAACACTCCCATTAATTTAAGTTCCACATGTGAGCCTGTGCCATTATCCAACACCCCTCTACTCCAGCAGCAAAGTAGTGAAGCTTTTTTTAAAAGGAGGGTCCTGATGGTTAACACTCAAAACCATTTTATCAGAGGTTACAGTGAGTGCTACTCAGTTAAAGGGAATTAGAATACTGGGTAGTCCAAGAGAAAAACATCTAAGGGGCTGAATGAGTCAGAATCTCATTCTTGAATCTGCTCATGGTTACTTTATGCGAATATATATATTGCCTCACGTTTCCCTTATTTATTCATTCAAGAAATATAGGGGCAGATTTAAAAGCCTCTTGCGCCGCTTTTACGCCGCCGTTGCGTCACTTTTGTGACGCAGCAGCGGCGCAAAAGATGCACCATGATGCAGGGTATTTACAACGTGACGCATCTCCCAGATGCGTCATGTTGTAAAGCACTACGCCAGAAGAGGTGTACCATCACAGGAGGAGGCGTTCCGGCGCAGGAACGCCTCCCAAAAGTGGCTGAGTGAAATCTACAAGATTTCACTCAGTCACTTTTGGGCCCATGCTGCGTTAAAACCCTGCGCCTGCTTGAAGCAGGTGTAAGGATTGACGCAGCATTGTACACATAGGGCCCCCCTGATCATTGCTGGAGGTGCTTCGCGCTTGCGACGCAACTCCAGCAATGCGCCGCTTTTACAGCACAGATGTGTGATGCATCTGTGCCGTTTTTGCCCCATGGTGTGCCGCATTGTAAATGCGGCGCATCCAGGGTAGCGGAGCTGTGGCGCACAATTACTGGTGCATCCTTGCCGATATGCAGGGATGCGCCAGTAATTGTAAATCTTCCCCATAGTGCTTTTTAGCACTTCCGCGGTAAGGGTCTGCATATCAGGCCTCAAAGACAAGGCTTCCGTTTTGGTTGACAGCACATATTATCCAAAATTGACATGACTTGTAGTCTTGTCATGAATTTTCTACAAGCTTTATTATATACTAACCTAATACAAAACAGGTATAAGAAAATAATGCCAATGCTTATGTGGTTACATTTGCTAGAGCGAAAGCAATTAATGTCCTAACCATTGTACCGGTAGGTATATACCTTAAAGGTGTCTACCTAGCATTCTCTCCTTACATAGCAGTGTGATACCAGAGCTGCATACCTGTGATAGGATGAAGACATCTGTTCTTGGAGCAGCTCATTCATGCCCAGGGATGGATGGTAACAGCAGGCTAAACATTCTTCGCAGCCCAGCTTCCTGAATAAAGAGGCTACAGTCTTCCTGTTGTAGCTGAAAAACGTGTCATTTTGAGATTTTTCTAAGAAGCTAAAAGGCATGGAAATATGGTCACCAGTTTTCTCATGAGGTGAGAGACAATATTGGGTAGGAAATAAACAATGGCACAGTATTATAGACCTAACACAACATGCACCTTTCAAGGGCATTATAAAACTGGTTACAAATTTGGGTAGATATTGTAATCAAACCAGTAGCTTAGTACTAGCTTATGGTTACATTTTGCTAATTATACAGGTCAGGTGTTGCAAGGTTATTGGCCACCAGACACTCCCGTCACACTGTTATTGAAATGTTACCACCAATAGTACATTTAACTGCCTTTTATCCATGTTCAGATTGCTTCTAATCAGCAATTTATTAATCTGAAGAAAAAAAAGATTATGCATAAATGGGTTTTAGGGACATTTGCATGCGGCAGTGCTCCATTAGTAATACGGTACATATTTTCTGTCTCTCTCACAAATAAGTGTTAAGTCAAGTCAATTATGCTCATCTGCTTGCTATAATGGATAAACAGTGAATTGTCATTTATCATGTGTAACAACTTTTGAATGGAGTTGAAAAGCAGCACTTAAGTTTCGAGCATGCAATTAAAATGCTTCCTTCTTTGTATTCAGAATAAATATAATTTATGTGAAGGCTTTGCACAGAATCTGACCCATGATTATGAATGGAAACTCTAACCTATAGACCTCGGGCTATTCCGTGCACAAGAGAAATTGAGTAGAAGATACAGCAGTTAGTTCACTTCACACCTCATTCAACCTCTTCTTATTTTATTTAGTAACTATCCTTACTTTGCCTCATAAAGTCCTTACTATTATTTAGAGAAGAGTTATATTGCTTTCATTTAATAGTAAATGATTTGTTTAGTACCTCTTGTTAGAGTAGTTCTACAGAATTGTAATAAACAGGTGTGACTATAATTCCTATTCAGTAAAATTAAATGTATCAATCCACGAGGGATTAAATACCCATTCAGGCCCTAACGTGTTCCGAAACTTCAACAAGCGAATTGCATGCAAATGTCGGCAGTGAACAGTTACTCTCTGAACCTTCCTACTTGTTATTTAAGACACAATATACCTATCCACATTATAAAAGGAAATTAAGGTATTGTTAATGAACAATGTAGAAGGCGTTATTAAGAGATAAATCGCTGTCAACCAAGTAATGCTTACTGATCCAAATGCAAAGCAGCAAAACGTGGCAGAAAAAAAGTGGCGAGAGTAACATTATGATTGGCTGGAAAACTATTACTGTGTAACCACTTTTATAACTTTGGAAATCATTCCTCTTTACCAGTTATATTCCTCTCAGAGAGCCATCTCATCATATGGTTTAATATACTTTAAACCTTCGGATACAAAGTAGTATCTTATCATATTGCGATAGAACCTGTTTTCTACGTCACACCCACTGCAAATTGGGACCTTTTGAGCTTGATTTTCTGGCATATGACTACAGCTCTGCTGGAAATAATCACCTGTAGCTTGGAAACCTTTCACCCCGGCTGCAAAGACCCTAGGCAGTGGTATTAATCAGTTGTTGGTTAAAACGAGTACAAGTACAATGACCGTGAAATGCTTCATTTTCTTCTATCATTGTTTTGTGTTTCCTCATTATTTGGTTCCCAAGTGTTTCTTAAAGTACTTCTGTCACACCGAGGTAAACTCTATCATATCTCTTGCACCTATGTATCCAGAGGTTGCACCTTAATGAGGTCATATTAGTGTAGGACATAGCTGGGCCGTGCCCACCACTGCTTAGAAAATGTACTAATGAAATGAATGTGGTGCACAGACATTGCTTTGAGAGCAGTTCATGTGACTCCGTTTCAGCTTCATAGCTCACTGTACCCTGGATATAAAGGTACAATTGTCAGCCTGGCTAGAATTGTTTGTTACCGATGTAATCTAAAGGCATTTGATGTCGGAGCGGGAGAGAGGTGGTTGACAGTATCTGAGGTCTTGTCAGAGTTCCCTGAAGCAGGGTTTCTTTCAGAGAGAAAATTCCATCAATGTGCTTGCTTAAAGCACCTCCATGGCCCATTTAAGTTTTAACCTGGGATGGGTCGCAGGTCATCTGTGTCTTGTCCTGCTCAGTGAAGCCTGACCTTGCAATGGTCAGTTACTTAGCGTGAGAGGTGGACATCTTAAGCATAGGCTTTAGAGTGGGATGTCAGGATCGTAGTGATTTCCAATGTTTTCAAGGGATCAACTTTGCAGAGTGGTGACTGTGACAACTGTGCTATCAGGGGTGAATGTACCCTCATTGTGCTTGGAGGGATTCAAGGTGTCCCAGTACCTCAGTTCATGATCTCGAAGGGCCTACCACTGGGAAAGAAGGTCATTTGGATAAGATGACTGCAGCTCAATTCATGTTCATTGTAATGAAAGAAAATGTTCTCTCAGAAGTAGAGAACACAGTTGCATTAGTGAGGGCAGAGAGAGGAACTACTTAGGGTCCCATATCTCTACTGAAGATAAATGTACAAGGTGGTGACGTTTTAGAGCACTGGATCAATGTGGGTATTTCAAGAAATAAAACGTTAAGGTCTTACTGTGAAATTACACCGGCAGTGTGGATGTCCTGGATGTCTCATTACATTGAGACACTGAGAGTGGAGAAACGCTGACACACATTGGGTGCCCTGAACTGTAGACCCTCCCACAGAAGAAGCTTTGATGGGAGTGGACCCAATCAAAGTGGCCAATCTGTGAAGGAAAAATATGACCATTGAGACGTTCACCGATTAACATTTTTATTAGGATGTGTGGAATGGAAGTCGGTGTTTAATTGTGAAAAATAGAGTGCCGACACCCAAACCGCTGCTCAGAAGCCGGCTGTCGGTGCAATTAAACATTGCTGTGCCCAATGCCCAGACTGGTCAGCTTTAATCCAATACCAGAAATCTCCTGCCCCTTTATCTCACTTCTGCAGGTCCTTTGTGATGGTTTTGACTTCTTTCTCTTCCTCCGTCTTTCTGATTTGTGTGTTTTTTCCTTCACTTGCACTCAGTAATTATCTCATATCGAAAAATTAGTGCTGGTACCCAAAATAAGTGCTGGTGGCCCCCACTGGCAACCACCAGCACAAACTAAGCACTGTTGGAACTAAATGCATCTTAACATGAACTGTCCCTTGGGTTTCCTGTGAAAGTTAAAGGGGCAGCAAAATTATATAAGGTAAAACTTACATACATTCATGAGCAAGTTCACTTTGTACAGAAAACCAACAGATTAATTTTTTTCTACATGTTCAAAAGCTGTATAATTCGTTGTAATTTGGTTGAATAAACAAGTGTATAGTGTGCACTGAAACCACATGTAAACTTATTAACTGTGAGTAGGTTCAAGTGGGTGAATAAAATGATGGGCATGACTTTGGATTGCAATGTTCAACTGACATGGAAGTCTTTATATACTAACTGAGAGGAATGCATTTTAGACAGTAGAATGAGCCAAACGCACAGGGTAAGAGAATATGGTCTAACAGAAACTGAATTGCTTTAGAACCTATGGGATAATATCTGGGGAAGAATAGTGATCACTGATCCTCACTTAAATGAGAGAGATGAGACATTCTCTCCTGACTACTGGTTAACAGTATCTGAGATCATTGCTGTCATTACGAGTGCGCTGTAATTATTATATGAGTTTCCCCTACTCAAATTCACTTTTACCAGGGTCCAGTGATTTCAATCAATCAACCAATCAGAGGTTTGTTAAAGCGCATCTACTCACCCATACGGGTCTCAAGTTGCTAGGGGTGGGGTTATGCAGGTTTCATTTCATCAAGGAGGGGGTCTGTCGAAGAGCCATGTTTTGAGGTTTCTTGCGAAGACAGGGAGCAATGTTGTCTGTCTGAGATGGAGCTGAAGGGTGTTCCAAGCTTTGGCCGCGAGGAAGGAGAAGGAGCGGCCTCCCAATCTGGTCTTTCTGGTGCGGGGGACCACGGCGTAGGAGAGCTGGGCTGATTGTATCTTGAAGTTGATTCCCACCTTGACGGAGAGCCAGTGGAATGTACACAGGTGCTGGGAGGTGTGGCAGTGTTTTGGCAGGTTGAGAACCAGTCTTGGGCTGCGTTCTGGATGTTCTGTAGCTTGCGGGTGAGGTTTTTGTTTATTCTGGAGTAGAGTGCATTGCCGTAGTCGAGTCTGCTAGTGACAAGGGTGTGAATGACGGTCTTTCGAAATTTGAGGGGGATCCATTTGAGGGTCTTACGAAGGAGACAGAGGTTGTGGAAGCAGGAAGATGAGATGGAGATTATCTGGCGGTCCATTTTGAGGTCAGAGTCCAGGATGATTCCCAGGTTGCGTGCGTGGTCCATGGGGGTTGGCAGGTTTCTGAGGGCGGAGGCGACCAGGTTTCACTCCAGGCATCGGGGTTAGGACAAATGAGGAGTACTTCTTTTTTGTTGGTGTTTAGTTGTAGGCAGCTGTTTTTCATCCATTTGGCGATGGATTCCATGCCTTCTTGAAAGTTGTGTCTGGTGGTGTTGGGTTCGTTGGATAGGGAGAGGATGAGTTTGCCATCGTCTGCATATGACACAATGTTGAGTCTGTAGGTTCTGACGATGGGGGGAGGTGGAGCCATGTAGACGTTGAAGAGCATCAGGCTGAGGGAGGAGGCCTGGGGGACTCTGCAGGTGGTAGGTGTAGGGTCCAAGAGGAAAGGGGGGAGTCTGACCCGCTGCGTTCTGCCAGAGAGGAAGGAGCGCATCAAGTCGAGGGCCTTGTGCTGGATTCCTGCATTGTAGAGTCTGTGTATTAGGGTGCGGTGAGAGACTGTCGAATGCCGTTGAGAGGTCGAGGAGGATAAGGGCTACTGTTTCTCCTTTGTCAAATTGGGTGCGAATGTCGTCTGTTGTGGTGAGGAGGGCGGTTTCCGTACTGGAGTTTTTTCCGAAGCCGGATTGGGAGGAGTCGAGGATGTTGTGTTCTTCGATGAATTTGGTGAGTTGGCTGTTGATGACTTTCTCGATGACTCTCACTAGGAACTGGATCAGGGAGATGGGTCTGTAGTTTTTGAGGTTGGTGGAGTCCACTGAGGGTTTCTTTAAGAGAGTATTAACCTCAGTGTGTTTTCAGTCATCGTGGAATGAGGCAGTTGCCAGGGAGCGGTTGATAGTGTGACGGAGCATGGGTGCAAAGGTGTCGGCGGCTCTGTTGAAGATGTGGTGGGTCAGGGGTCTGTGGGGGCCCCTGGGTGGATTTACTTCATTGTCTTTAGTGCATCTTTGGTGGTGAGGGCTGTCCAGCTGTCAATCGTTGGTTTCCGGGTGTCGGGGGTGGTTGGTGAGGGTTCAGTGAATTTGTTGTCTTCGTCAAAGTTGTCATAGACGCACTTAATTTTGTGGTGAAAAAAGGTGTTGAGTTTGTCGCAGAGGTCTTGTGAGGGAGGGATGTCAGTAGACTCGCTGGTGGGGTGGGCGAACTCTTTGATGATGTTGCAGGGTTCCTTGCTGTTGTGCACATGGGTGGAGATTATGTCTTCAATCGCTTTTTCCTCGTTTCTCTGATGAGTTGGTGGCGGGCATTGGTGGCGGCTCTGAAGTTAATGTGGGCTTCTGTGGATTTGGTGCTCCTCCAGGCCTTTTCGAGGCGGTGGCAAGATCGCCTGGACTCTTGAAGTTCTGTGGTAAACCATCTGGCTTTATTGGCGCGGGTATTTTTGGTTTTCTTGAGGGGGCTATGGTGTTGGCGCTGTCCGAGATCCATTTATGCAGGGTTCAGGCCGTGGTGTTGGAGTCGTGGTTTTCCGCGAACTTTTGGGTGGAATTGTTGAGTGTGGCGGTGAGCTGGTCGTTGGTGATTTTGGTCCAGTTTCTTCGTGGGAGCAGGTGCTGGTGTCTGTGGATGGTGGGTATTTTGAAGGTAAAGTGGATGCAATGATGGTCAGTCCATGAGGTTTCGGTGTTGTGGCTGAAGGTGATGGAGTTTCCTGTAGTGAAGAGGGGGTCAAGGGTGTGTCCTGCTGAGTACGTGGGCTCGGTCACAATCTGGAGGAGTCCAATGTTGTGGAGGTTGTCCAGGAGGGATGTGGTGTTGGGGTCCAGTTGAATGTTGAGGTGGAAGTTGAGGTCTCCCAGCAGGGTGTAGTTGGTGGATGCGATGGCCTGCGGGGAGATGATGTCCGTGATGGAGTTGGCGAAGGGTCTGTGGGATCCAGGGGGTCGGTAGATGCTCTGAGGGTGCCGGTGCGCTGGGCAGTATCTTGAAGTGAAGGTGTTCCATCAGTTCTGCGGGCTTGTTAGGGAGTGTGCTCAGGGAAAGGGTGGATTTGTGGACGTAGGCGATTCCTCCTCCTGGGCGGGTGGGGCGGTTCTTCCTGGAGATCTTGCATCCTTGGGGGATGGCAATGGAGATGTCCGGTCCCGAGGTGGTGTTTGTCCAAGTTTCGGTGAAGAACACTACGTCTGGGGTGGTGCTGTCGAGTAGGTCCCTGATTTCGATGCCTTGTTTGTGGAGGGATTGGACGTTGAGGATGATACATTGCAGGGTCTTCGGTTCAGGTTTGTTCTTATGGGCGGGTTGAGCTGGACCCGTGTTCTTGACTGTGCTGCAAGTGTGCTGGCAGAAGTGACTGCTGAAGGGTCCATGGATGTTGGCTGGTGATGCTAGCTTACAGTTGTTGTTGCAGCCTGGGTTGAGTGCGTGGAGTGCTGCTGGGTCCTAGCATTGGAGGGACGGAGGTCCAGGGTTCCTGGCACTGGTCACTGTTGGGTCGCAGATGGGCTTGCCTTTGGCGCACCAGAAAAAAAGCATGTTCTGTGCATGTACACTGCGTGGCTGTACAGCGGCCGCCATTAAGTAGGGATCGGGGAGGGCTGGACAGCTGGGAGGCGGGAGCGGGAGGGAAGTTGGATTGGTCGCGCTGGTCATGCTGGGGGAGGGGCTGCAGGGGCAGCAGCAGCAGAAAAGAAACAGGCGGGAAAGTAGGTAGAAAGGAAAAGAGAGAAAGCAGAAAAGTGGAGAAAAATTAATTAGGAAAGAGGGTGAAAACAAGTGAAAAAAATCAGCGGAAAGTGGGAGACAGAGGTCCACTGAACCACCAGGGATAAGGCGCAGGTGAACCTGTGAGTGGGGGAGGGCCTCGAACACTCACAATAGAGAGTGAAAGGGCTGGAGAGGCCTCACTCAATTGTGGAGCTGCAAGGGTAGGAGAGCAATTTCACTGACAAAGAGTCAGTAGTCTTGCTCGCCTGTCCCCGCAGCGGCCGCCATTAAGAAGGGGTCAGGCAGGGCTGGACAGCTGGGAGGTGGGAGCGGGGAGGGGAGCTATATTAGTCGCGCTGGTCGTGCAGGGGGAGAGGGGCCGCGGGGGCAGCAGTGGCAGGGAGCAACGGGCCGGAAAGGAGGAAAAGTAGGTAGAAAGGGAAAGAGAAAAAGCAGCAGAAAGCAGACAAGTGCAGAAAAATAGATTAGGAAAGAGGGTGAAAACGAGTAAAAAAACAAGTGAAAATGAGTGAAAAAAGAGAGCGGAAAGCGGGAAACAGAGGTCCACTGGACCACCAGGGATGAGGCACAGGTGAACCTGCGGGTGGAGGGTGCCTTGAACACTCACTCTAGAGAGTGCAGGGGCTGGGGGGTCCTCACTCAATGGTGGAGCTGTGAGGGTGGGAGAGCAATTTCACTGACAAAGGGTCAGTGGTCTTTCAGAAGGGGAAAATAACAGGGATTATACACTGCTGATAAATAACATGCAGGAATCAGGCATGCCGTGTTGATTCCAACAAGTTTATACAAACAATTGCACCTGGAAAGTTCACCTGCTGTGTAAATCTGTATACCACACACCAGCGGTGTTCTCAATAAACTGGCATTCTGATTTTATGGCTCCGAAAATAGACCCTTCACAAGTAATTGGCCACTTGAAAAGAGGGCACACGTGAAGAATATTGATGAGAGGACGGTTGATTAACAGATGGTTCAGGGTGTTTATGACCTGCCTCATTTATTATTACCCAAAACAAAACGCATCTGTTAGGTGGTTAAATAAAGCTTAGAAAATAAAGAATTTGGTTAGCAATGTTGTTTCTCTTACTGCACTCACAGAAAACTGTATACTATTCAAGAAAAACTCAACCCCTCCATCCTGGACACCCTAAGGTGGCTATTTAGAGTTTGATGGGTGCAGGATGTCTTCCAAATATTGGTAAATGACTCAGTCACCATATTTGGATTGTATTCAGGTGTATACACTGTAAATAGTGTGGAAGTAACATCCAGTAATTTTCAGCAGATGTTCTGCATCTGCCAAATTCCTAATAATACATAATCTTGATGGTAAGCAGCCATTAAAACGAGGCTGTTACCCCGCAAGTCATTACATCGCATGAGTTACAACGCATGCGATGTAACAACATGTAGCCATACTACGCATACCATTACATTGCATGAGCTTTTACATCGCATGCGATGTAACGGCTATGCACATTGTTGTGAGGAAACTAAGGATGTTCCATTTCCTCACGATGTGCACCGCCCCTCAGACGTCGCTGGAACCAGGGGAGAGGAACTACGAGGAGAGAGAGGTAAGGGGGATTGTGCTTGGGGTTACTTTTTTAGGGTTTAGGGTAGCATCGAAGTAGTGTTATAATGTTTGTGTAGTGTAGGGTTGTGTTTTAGGATTCAGGGTAGTGTGGGGGGGTGGTGCAGGGTAGTGTTAGAGTGTAGAGACCAGACTGGGGTAGGGGGAAGGTTGTGCTGGAGGTAGTGTTCTAGGATTTAGGGTAGTGTTGTGGTGTTTGTGTAGTGTTGGGTAGTGTTTTGGGGTGTAGAGTCGTGTTCGGGGGATCATGCAGGGTAGTGTTATAGTGTAGGGGCCATACTAGGGGTCGTGCAGGGGATAGTGTTTTATGGTTTAGGGTAGTACTGTGGTGTTTGTGTAGTGTAGGGTAATGTTTTAGGGCTTAGGGTAGTGTCGGGGCATCGTGCAGGGTAGTGCTAGAGTGTAGGGACCGGACTGGGGGAATGGAGAGGTTCCGACTAGGGATAGTGTTTTAGGGTTTAGGGTAGTGGTGTGGTGTTTATGTAGTGTAGGGTAGTGTTTTAGGGTTTAGGGTAGTGTCGGGGGTCATGCAGAGTAGAGTTTGAGTGTAGGGATCGGACTAGGGTAGTAATTGAAGACAACTACCTAAAATATTCAAGCAAAGTAATACTTGCTAAAGATTCAAACGATATTCCTGACACAAATGATGGAGGAGTAACACTAACACGATCAGCATTAAATAAGACAATGGAGGACCTAAGAGCAAGTAAAGCACCAAGGGGCAGATTTACAATAAGTGGCGCATCCCTGCATATCAACAGGGATGTGCCACTTATTGTGCGCCATGCCTCCGCCACCATTGATGCGCCTCATTTACAATGCAAACAAAACAGGTGATGGACAGAATGTGGATCAATGTCACACATTCACCCCAGTCCAAAGATCTGGGCCCAAATCCATCGTTTTTTTGAACTCCACACCACCCTGGGTTAGACAATGGCGATATGCAAATCAGCTCTGACCCTGTGCCCCATGGGAACAGTCCAGTCCGAACTACAAAAGCCATGTCCTTCCCAGAACGGAATCAAGCATCCGAGGACCGGACCGGTTTCGAGGTAACACCTCTCATCAGCCCGGCTAGCTTGACTCCAGTGGTGTGGAGTGCCTGGGACCCACGTCTGAGCATCCACCCCAGTCCAAAGATCTGGGCCCAAATCCATCGTTTTTTTGCACTGGAGTGCAAAAATTTGATGGATTTGGGCCCAGATCTTTGATGAGAGGTGTTACCTCGAAACCGGTCCGGTCCTCGGATGCTTGATTCCGTTCTGGGAAGGACATGGCTTTTGTAGTTCGGACTGGACGGTTCCCATGGGGCACAGGGTCAGAGCTGATTTGCATATCGCCATTGTCTAACCCAGGGTGGTGTGGAGTGCAAAAAAACGATGGATTTGGGCCCAGATCTTTGGACTGGGGTGAATGTGTGACATTGATCCACATTCTGTCCATCACCTGTTTTCTTTGCAATACCGCCATAAGTGCGCTGGGGATGCTCAGACGTGGGTCCCAGGCACTCCACACCACTGGAGTCAAGCTAGCCGGGCTGATGAGAGGTGTTACCTCAAAACCGGTCCGGTCCTCGGATGCTTGATTCCGTTCTGGGAAGGACATGGCTTTTGTAGTTCGGACTGGACTGTTCCCATGGGGCACAGGGTCAGAGCTGATTTGCATATCGCCATTGTCTAACCCAGGGTGGTGTGGAGTGCAAAAAAACGATGGATTTGGGCCCAGATCTTTGGACTGGGGTGAATGTGTGACATTGATCCACATTCTGTCCATCACCTGTTTTGTTTGCAATACCGCCATAAGTGCGCTGGGGATGCTCAGACGTGGGTCCCAGGTACTCCACACCACTGGAGTCAAGCTAGCCGGGCTGATGAGAGGTGTTACCTCGAAACCGGTCCGGTCCTCGGATGCTTGATTCCGTTCTGGGAAGGACATGGCTTTTGTAGTTCGGACTGGACTGTTCCCATGGGGCACAGGGTCAGAGCTGATTTGCATATCGCCATTGTCTAACCCAGTGTGGTGTGGAGTGCAAAAAAACAATGGATTTGGGCCCATATCTTTGGACTGGGGTGAATGTGTGACATTGATCCACATTCTGTCCATCACCTGTTTTGTTTGCAATACCGCCATAAGTGCGCTGGGGATGCTCGGACGTGGGTCCCTGGCACTCCACACCACTGGAGTCAAGCTACCCGGGCTGATGAGAGGTGTTACCTCGAAACCGGTCCGGTCCTCGGATGCTTGATTCCGTTCTGGGAAGGACATGGCTTTTGTAGTTCGGACTGGACTGTTCCCATGGGGCACAGGGTCAGAGCTGATTTGCATATCGCCATTGTCTAACCCAGGGTGGTGTGGAGTGCAAAAAAACGATGGATTTGGGCCCAGATCTTTGGACTGGGGTGAATGTGTGACATTGATCCACATTCTGTCCATCACCTGTTTTGTTTGCAATACCGCCATAAGTGCGCTGGGGATGCTCAGACGTGGGTCCCAGGCACTCCACACCACTGGAGTCAAGCTAGCCGGGCTGATGAGAGGTGTTACCTCGAAACCGGTCCGGTCCTCGGATGCTTGATTCCGTTCTGGGAAGGACATGGCTTTTGTAGTTCAGACTGGACTGTTCCCATGGGGCACAGGGTCAGAGCTGATTCGCATATCGCCATTGTCTACCCAGGGTGGTGTGGAGTGCAAAAAAATGATGGATTTGGGCCCAGATCTTTGGACTGGGGTGAATGTGTGACATTGATCCACATTCTGTCCATCACCTGTTTTGTTTGCAATACCGCCATAAGTGCGCTGGGGATGCTCAGACGTGGGTCCCAGGCAGTCCACACCACTGGAGTCAAGCTAGCCGGGCTGATGAGAGGTGTTACCTCGAAACCGGTCCGGTCCTCGGATGCTTGATTCCGTTCTGGGAAGGACATGGCTTTTGTAGTTCGGACTGGACTGTTCCCATGGGGCACAGGGTCAGAGCTGATTTGCATATCGCCATTGTCTAACCCAGGGTGGTGTGGAGTGCAAAAAAACGATGGATTTGGGCCCAGATCTTTGGACTGGGGTGAATGTGTGACATTGATCCACATTCTGTCCATCACCTGTTTTGTTTGCAATACCGCCATAAGTGCGCTGGGGATGCTCAGACGTGGGTCCCAGGCACTCCACACCACTGGAGTCAAGCTAGCCGGGCTGATGAGAGGTGTTACCTCGAAACCGGTCCGGTCCTCGGATGCTTGATTCCGTTC
The DNA here is from genome assembly GCF_964263255.1 of Lissotriton vulgaris. Lineage (NCBI taxonomy): Eukaryota > Metazoa > Chordata > Amphibia > Caudata > Salamandridae > Lissotriton > Lissotriton vulgaris. The sequence goes on from NC_141689.1 coordinate 1,184,580,859, forward strand.
TGGGAAGGACATGGCTTTTGTAGTTCGGACTGGACTGTTCCCATTGGGCACAGGGTCAGAGCTGATTTGCATATCGCCATTGTCTAACCCAGGGTGGTGTGGAGTGCAAAAAAATGATGGATTTGGGCCCAGATCTTTGGACTGGGGTGAATGTGTGACATTGATCCACATTCTGTCCATCACCTGTTTTGTTTGCAATACCGCCATAAGTGCGCTGGGGATGCTCAGACGTGGGTCCCAGGCACTCCACACCACTGGAGTCAAGCTAGCCGGGCTGATGAGAGGTGTTACCTCGAAACCGGTCCGGTCCTCGGATGCTTGATTCCGTTCTGGGAAGGACATGGCTTTTGTAGTTCGGACTGGACTGTTCCCATGGGGCACAGGGTCAGAGCTGATTTGCATATCGCCATTGTCTAACCCAGGGTGGTGTGGAGTGCAAAAAAACGATGGATTTGGGCCCAGATCTTTGGACTGGGGTGAATGTGTGACCTTGATCCACATTCTGTCCATCACCTGTTTTGTTTGCAATACCGCCATAAGTGCGCTGGGGATGCTCAGACGTGGGTCCCAGGCACTCCACACCACTGGAGTCAAGCTAGCCGGGCTGATGAGAGGTGTTACCTCGAAACCGGTCCGGTCCTCGGATGCTTGATTCCGTTCTGGGAAGGACATGGCTTTTGTAGTTCGGACTGGACTGTTCCCATGGGGCACAGGGTCAGAGCTGATTTGCATATCGCCATTGTCTAACCCAGGGTGGTGTGGAGTGCAAAAAAACGATGGATTTGGGCCCAGATCTTTGGACTGGGGTGAATGTGTGACATTGATCCACATTCTGTCCATCACCTGTTTTGTTTGCAATACCGCCATAAGTGCGCTGGGGATGCTCAGACGTGGGTCCCAGGCACTCCACACCACTGGAGTCAAGCTAGCCGGGCTGATGAGAGGTGTTACCTCGAAACCGGTCCGGTCCTCGGATGCTTGATTCCGTTCTGGGAAGGACATGGCTTTTGTAGTTCAGACTGGACTGTTCCCATGGGGCACAGGGTCAGAGCTGATTTGCATATCGCCATTGTCTAACCCAGGGTGGTGTGGAGTGCAAAAAAACGATGGATTTGGACCCAGATCTTTGGACTGGGGTGAATGTGTGACATTGATCCACATTCTGTCCATCACCTGTTTTGTTTGCAATACCGCCATAAGTGCGCTGGGGATGCTCAGACGTGGGTCCCAGGTATTCCACACCACTGGAGTCAAGCTAGCCGGGCTGATGAGAGGTGTTACCTCGAAACCGGTCCGGTCCTCGGATGCTTGATTCCGTTCTGGGAAGGACATGGCTTTTGTAGTTCGGACTGGACTGTTCCCATGGGGCACAGGGTCAGAGCTGATTTGCATATCGCCATTGTCTAACCCAGGGTGGTGTGGAGTGCAAAAAAACGATGGATTTGGGCCCAGATCTTTGGACTGGGGTGAATGTGTGACATTGATCCACATTCTGTCCATCACCTGTTTTGTTTGCAATACCGCCATAAGTGCGCAGGGGATGCTCAGACGTGGGTCCCAGGCACTCCACACCACTGGAGTCAAGCTAGCCGTGCTGATGAGAGGTGTTACCTCGAAACCGGTCCGGTCCTCAGATGCTTGATTCCGTTCTGGGAAGGACATGCTTAGGTGCTGGGACACCCCCGCGCCGCACGGCCACCAGCTGCTGCGTGTGCCCCATCGCCTTGCCCTCTGCCTCGCTGCCTGCCTCGCTGCCGGTTCTCCCGGCTGTTGTTTGTTTTGGTTTTTTTTGCCGTGTTTTGTTCACCACTTGTGCTTGTTTTTTTTTCTGCTATTTTCTGCCTGTGTTAACGTTGTATTCTCCTTCTGTGCCTGGTTTTATTCTTTTTTGCCCGTGGTAGTGTTTTCCTTCCTGTTTGCCCGCCTACCTCGCCGCCCTCCACCTTCCCTCCCCGATCCCGCCACCACCGCTGACCCCGCCCCTTTTTTCTTTCTGTTCCCTCCCCGCTCCCGCCTCCCAGCTGCTCCGCCCACCCGCGCACTTCGCCTTAAATGGCGACCGTGCAAACGCGCAGCGGTCACGCGCAGCGGGCGCGCCGATTGTGCGCCGAAGGCGCGCCAAAGGTAAGCCCGTCTGCGCCCGTCCGCGCCTGGACCGCGCCCAGTGCTAGGACCCCTGGCCCTCGAGGACCCCGACCGACCCGCCTGACGTACTCCGCCGCCACCCTCATCGCACTCAACACCGGCCGACCCCCAGATTGCCACCAAGCCACACCACGACGCACCCACGGACCTTTCAGCTGCCACGCCTGCAAGTTCACCTGCATCCGGACCTGCCTCGCACCAGCACCCGCCAAGTCGAACACCAGCAGCACCCACCTCAAGTGCATCCTGCTCAACACCCGCTCTGTCCACAGACACGCCGTCGAACTCTGGAACCTCCTAGACGCCACAGCCCCTGACGTTGCCTTCCTCACGGAGACCTGGATGAACGCCTCTTCAGCCCCCGACATCGCCATCGCCATCCCAGAGGGCTACAAGATCGTCCGGAGGGACCGCAACGCCAACCAGATGGGAGGAGGCATCGCCATCATCCACAGGAACACCATCCGTCTCACGACCAGCACCGACAGCACCCTGACCAGCGCCGAACACCTGCATTTCCAGATCCACACCAACCCGAAGACCACCCTCAGAGGCACCCTGATCTACCGACCCCCGGGACCACGCACACAATTCAGCGAGGACATCGCCGACTTCGTCAGCCCGCATGCCCTCCCCTCCACTGACTACATCCTCCTGGGGGACCTCAACTTCCATCTAGAAAACAACAACGACCGCAACACCAGCACCCTGCTCGACAACCTCGCCAATCTTGGACTCAAGCAGCTGGTGTCCACCCCCACCCACCTCGCCGGACACACACTCGACGCAGTCTTCTCTTCCAGCACAGACATCGACTTCAGCCACGCCACAGAGCTTCAATGGACGGACCACAGCTGCGTCCACTTCACCTTCAAGAGAACGACGACCCACCACCACCAGCAACAGGCCGCCCGCAGAAGCTGGAACAAGATCACAGCAGACCAGCTCGCCACCTCCCTGAGCCAGCACCCTCCTGCCAGCTCAGCGAACCCCAGCCAGGCCGCCGACAACCTCACGAAGTGGATCAGCATCTGCGCGGACGAGCTCGCCCCGTTGAGGACCCCGCCCAGCAGACCCGGCAGCAAGAAAGCCCCGTGGTTCACCGACGAACTCAAGAGCTCCAAGAAGAACTGCAGAGCCCTCGAGAAAGTCTGGAGAAGGGAACCTACACCGGACAACAGGACCACCCTCAAGCTGGCCACTCGGAAGCACCACCAGCTGATCCGCGCCGCCAAGAAAACTGCATTCAAGGACCGGCTGGACAACAACGTACACAACAGCAAGGAACTCTTCAACATCGTGAAAGAGCTCTCCAACCCCAGCGCAGGAAACAACGACATCACCCCATCGCAAGACCTCTGCGACTCCCTCGCTTCTTACTTCCACAACAAGATCGCGGACATACACAACAGCTTCAACAACCAACCAACGCACACCATGACCGAACAACCTCCCCCCACCACCACCCTCCACGCCTGGACCCCGATCAGCACCGAAGACACCATCCGCACGATGAACTCCATCCACTCCGGATCACCGACCGACCCCTGCCCTCACCACGTCTTCAACAAGGCCGACGCTGTCATCGCACCCCACCTGCGAGACATCATCAACTCATCCTTCGACACCGCCACCTTCCCTGAGAGCTGGAAGCACGCCGAACTCAGCGCTCTACTCAAGAAACCAACAGCGGACCCCACCGAACTCAAAAACTACCGCCCCATCTCGCTCCTCCCGTTTCCAGCCAAAGTCATCGAGAAGACCGTCAACAAGCAGATGGCCGCCTTCCTCGAGACGAACGGATCCCTCGACCCCTCACAGTCCGGCTTCCGAGCCAATCACAGCACCGAGACCGCCCTCATCGCCGCCACCGATGACATCCGAGCCCTGATGGACAACGGAGAAACAGCGGCCCTCATCCTCCTAGACCTCTCCGCGGCATTCGACACTGTCTGCCACCGCACCCTAGTACAGCGCCTCAGCAAAGTCGGAATCCAGGACAAGGCACTGGAATGGATCATCTCCTTCCTCGACGAAAGAACTCAGAGAGTCCGCCTACCACCGTACAAGTCAGAGGCCTCCGAAGTCATCTGCGGCGTCCCTCAAGGATCCTCTCTGAGCCCCACCCTCTTCAACGTCTACATGAGCCCCCTCGCGGCCATCGCACGCCAACACAACCTCAGCATAATCTCCTACGCCAACGACACCCAGCTGATCCTCTCCCTGACCAACGACCCCGCCACCGCCAGAGCCAACCTGCACGAAGGGATGAAAGAGGTAGCCGAGTGGATGACGACCAGCCGCCTGAAACTGAACTCTGACAAGACGGAGGTCCTCATCCTGGGCTCTTCACCCTCCGCCTGGGACGACTCCTGGTGGCCTCCCGCCCTGGGCACCGCACCCAAACCGACAGACCATGCACGCAACCTGGGCTTCATCCTGGACTCCTCCCTCTCCATGACCAGGCAAGTCAACAACGTCTCCTCGGCGTGCTTCAACATCCTACGCATGCTACGGAAGATCTTCTGGTGGATCCCCACCGAGACCAGGAAGACCGTCACCCAGGCCCTCGTCACTAGCCGACTGGACTACGGCAAGGCCCTCTACGCCGGTACCACCGCCAAGCTCCAGAAGAGACTCCAGCGGATCCAGAACGCCTCAGCCAGACTCATCCTCGACATCCCACGTACCAGCCACATCTCCGGACATCTGAGAGACCTTCACTGGCTCCCCGTCAACAAAAGGATCACCTTCCACCTCCTCACCCACGCACACAAAGCCCTACACGACCAAGGCCCGAGCTACCTCAACAGCCGGATCAACTTCTACGCTCCCAAACGCCACCTCCGATCAGCCAACCACGCCCTCGCCGCCGTCCCCCGCATCCGAAGAGCGACTACAGGAGGAAGGTCCTTCTCCTACCTGGCCGCCAAGACCTGGAACTCCCTCCCGACCGACCTGCGCCTGACCCAAGACCACCTCTCCTTCAGGAAGAAGCTGAAGACCTGGCTGTTCGAGCAGTAGCGGCACCCCCCCTCCCCCAAGCGCCTTGAGACCCTACGGGTATGTAGCGCGCTCTATAAATGTCTTTGATTGATTGATTGATTGATTGATTGACATGGCTTTTGTAGTTCGGACTGGACTGTTCCCATGGGGCACAGGGTCAGAGCTGATTTGCATATCGCCATTGTCTAACCCAGGGTGGTGTGGAGTGCAAAAAAACGATGGATTTGGGCCCAGATCTTTGGACTGGGGTGAATGTGTGACATTGATCCACATTCTGTCCATCACCTGTTTTCTTTGCAATACCGCCATAAGTGCGCTGGGGATGCTCAGACGTGGGTCCCAGGCACTCCACACCACTGGAATCAAGCTAGCCGGGCTGATGAGAGGTGTTACCTCGAAACCGGTCCGGTCCTCGGATGCTTGATTCCGTTCTGGGAAGGACATGGCTTTTGTAGTTCGGACTGGACTGTTCCCATGGGGCACAGGGTCAGAGCTGATTTGCATATCGCCATTGTCTAACCCAGGGTGGTGTGGAGTGCAAAAAAAACATGGATTTGGGCCCAGATCTTTGGACTGGGGTGAATGTGTGACATTGATCCACATTCTGTCCATCACCTGTTTTGTTTGCAATACCGCCATAAGTGCAATGGGGATGCTCAGACGTGGGTCCCAGGCACTCCACACCACTGGAGTCAAGCTAGCCGGGCTGATGAGAGGTGTTACCTCGAAACCGGTCCGGTCCTCGGATGCTTGATTCCGTTCTGGGAAGGACATGGCTTTTGTAGTTCGGACTGGGCTGTTCCCATGGGGCACAGGGTCAGAGCTGATTTGCATATCGCCATTGTCTTACCCAGGGTGGTGTGGAGTGCAAAGAAACGATGGATTTGGGCCCAGATCTTTGGACTGGGGTGAATGTGTGACATTGATCCACATTCTGTCCATCACCTGTTTTGTTTTCATTTACAATGCGGCGCACCAATGGGAAAAAACAGAACATATGTGTGACGCATCTGTGCCGTGAAAGCGGCGCATTGCTGGAGTTGCGTCGCAAGTGCGACGCAGCTCCAGCAAGGCTCTGGGGGGCCCTATCTTGTTAATGCTGCGTCAATCCTTACGCCTGCTTCGCACAGGCGGAGGGTTTTGATGCAGCATGGGCCGCAAAGTGACTGAGTGAAATCTTGTGGATTTCACTCAGCCACTTTTAGGAGGTGTTCCTGCGCCAGAACGCCGCCCCTGGAAGGAACCCCTCCTTCTGGCGCAGGGCTTTACAACGTGACGCATCTCCTGGATGCGTCACGTTGTAAGTAGCCCGCACCATGGTGCTTCTTTTGTGCCACCACTGCGTCACAAAAGTGACGCAACCGTGGCGTAAAAGGGGCACAAGGGGCTTGTAAATCTGCCCGAAGACCAGAGATTTTGCCAGTTATGTGATTAATGTGACCGCTTCGTAGTGGACAGACATTATTTACTTGCATTGCAAATGCATTTGTTGGAGCAAATCTTATTGCTGAAACTTGCAGAGCGGTACAAAAGGGGGTGGTGATGGACAGAGCATCTGAATCAATCAAACACTCACACCCAGTCAAAAGATCTGGGTTTAATCCATCACCGTTCTTTAGCCCACTCTGCCACCCCAGTTCAGACATGGCTATATGCAAATCAGTCTGACCCTGTGCCTCATGGGAACAGTCCAGCCCGAACTGCCAAGCCATGTCTTCCCTGGACCGGAAACAAGCTTCCGAGGACCGGTTTCTGGCATTCCAGCCGTCTATAGCCCGGCTTGCTTGAATCCAGTGGCAAAGTGAGCAAGGGACTCACGTCTGAGCATACCCTGCCACACTTATGGCGGCCAAAAGCGGTACAAAAGGGGGTGGTGATGGACGGAGCATCTGAATCAAACAAACACTCACACCCAGTCAAAAGATCTGGGTTTAATCCATCACCGTTCTTAAGCCCACTCTGCCACCCCAGTTCAGACATGGCTATATGCAAATCAGTCTGACCCTGTGGCCTCATGGGAACAGTCCAGCCCGAACTGCCAAGCCATGTCTTCCGAGGACCGGAAACAAGCTTCCGAGGACCGGTTTCTGGCATTCCAGCCGTCTTCAGCCCGGCTTGCTTGAATCCAGTGGCAAAGTGAGCAAGGGACTCACGTCTGAGCATACCCTGCCACACTTATGGCGGTCAAAAGCGGTACAAAAGGGGGTGGTGATGGAATGAGCATCTGAATCAATCAAACACTCACACCCAGTCAAAAGATCTGGGTTTTATCCATCACCGTTCTTTAGCCCACTCTGCCACCTCAGTTCAGACATGGCTGTCTGAACTGGGGTGGTGTGGAGTGCAAAAAAACGATAGATTTAGGCCCAGATCTCTGTACTGGGGTGAATGTAGGACATTGTTCTGCATTCTGTCCATCAACTGTGGTTTTTGCATTTGTCACCCCGAGTGGTATGGGTATGCTCAGACGTGAGTCCCATACTCTCCACACCACTGGATTCAAGCAAGCCGGGCTGAAGACGGCTGGACTGCCAGAAACCGGTCCTCGGAAGCTTGTTTCCGGTCCAGGGAAGGCATGGCTTGGCAGTTCCGGCTGGACTGTTCCCATGAGGCACAGGGTCAGACTGATCTGCATATGGCCATGTCTGAACTGGGGTGGTGTGGAGTGCAAAAAAAATGATGGATTTAGGCCCAGATCCCTGTATGGGGTGAATGTATGACATTGTTCTGCATTCTGTCCATCAACTGTGGTTTTTGCATTTGTCACCCCGAGTGGGATGGGTATGCTCAGACGTAAGTCCCATGCTCTCCACACCACTGGATTCAAGCAAGCAGGGCTGAAGACGGCTGGAATGCCAGAAACCGGTCCTCAGAAGCTTGTTTCCGGTCCAGGAAAGGCATGGCTTGGCAGTTCGGGCTGGACTGGTCCCATGAGGCACAGGGTCAGACTGATCTGCATATGGCCATGTCTGTACTGGAGTGGTGTGGAGTGCAAAAAAACGATGGATTTGGGCCCAGATCTCTGTACTGGGGTGAATGTATGACATTGTTCTGCATTCTGTCCGTCAGCAGTGGTTTTTGCATTTGTCACCCCGAGTGGGATGGGTATGTGCAGACGTGAGTCCCATGCTCTCCACACCACTGGATTCAAGCAAGCCAGGCTGAAGACGGCTGGAATGCCAGAAACCGGTCCTCTGAAGCTTGTTTCTGCTCCAGGGAAGGCATGGCTTGGCAGTTCGGGCTGGACTGTTCCCATGAGGCACAGGGTCAGACTGATCTGCATATGGCCATGTCTAAACTGGGGTGGTGTGGAGTGCAAAAAAACCAATGGATTTAGGCCCCGATCTCTGTACTAGGGTGAATGTATGACATTGTTCTGCATTCTGTCCATCAACTGTGGTTTTTGGATTTATCTAAAGAACAGAGCAGGCTCTATCATGTGCTCCCCTGAAAGGCTTAGGTCCTAGGCCAGAGCCAACTTTGACCTTGCCTTAAAACAACTCTGGGCATGCAATGCTCTGTACCTGTGGTTAAGAATTTATTTTGTCTTCTCTCTGTAGCCTCTTGGCAGGGGTCGGTGCGGGGGCTCATGTATCAGCTCTGCTCTTTCTCTTCAACTTGGGCTGTGAGTGACTGTGGCAGGCCATGGATGTCAAAATTCAAACAAGCATTGGCAAAGCCAATACTTATCGCCTATACAAGAGCTATGTTCTTTAGCAATGTGGCTGTGGTTCAGCATAGCTAAATGTTACTGCTGTGGAGTGTACTAAAGGGGAGAGGGGGAGTAGAGTGTTGAAGACGGTATTTGTTGGAGTAGAGTGTCATAGAGTGGAGTTGAGGGAATAAAGTGTTGCAGAGTTAAGTAGAAGGGAGTAGAGTTCAGTTGTTCAGTGGCAGAGAGTGTTGTAGAGTGCAGTGTCATAGAGTGTAATGCCAGAGAGTGGAGTGGGGTGCAATAAGGTGGAGTGGGTTGGAGTGGATAGAGGCAGAGGGGTGGATTGGAGTGGATTGGGATGGATTGTATTGAGATATAGTGAGTTTAAATGGGTGGGTGGATTGGGGTACATTAAAGTGGGTGGACTGGAAGGAGTGGATTATATAGGAGTGGGGTGGATTGAAATGGGGTGAGGTGGATTGAAATGGGACGAAGTGGATTGGATTGGAGAAGAGTGGGGAGGATTGGAGTGGGGTGGAATGGAATGATTTGGTTTGGGGTGGATTGGATTAGTATAGGGTGGTTTGGAGTTAGCTGAATTAGAGTGGAGTGGAGAGGGTGGATTGGGCTGGAGGGGTGGAGTGCACTGGAGTGTGGTGAATTAGATTGCATTGGAGTGGGTTGGATTGGAGTGTGGTAGGCTGGATGCTTTGGATTGGTTCTGGTGGACGGAATTGGGGTGGTGTAGATTGGCTTGGGATTGAGTGGGGTGGATTGGATTAGAGTAGGGTGGTTTGTACGGGGGCATATTGGAGTGGTGTGGACTTGATGGGGTGGATTTGATTGGAGTGGGGTGGATTGAAATGGATTGCTGTGGATTGGGCTGGATTGGGGTGGGGTGGATTGGAGTGAGGTGGATTGGAGTGGAGTGGTGTAGACTGGAAAATCATGGATTGTAGTGGAGTGGGGTGGACTGGAGTGGAGTTGGCTGGAATAGAGTGGGTGGAATGGAATGAGGTGAATTGGATTGGATTGGCTTGGGGTGGGCTGGATTGGAGTAGATTGGATTGCAGTGGGGTGGATTGTATTGGAGTGAGGTGGATTGGATTGGGGTGGTTTGGGTTGGGGTGGATTGGAGTGGAGTGTGGTAGATTATATTTGGCTGGATTAGGGTGGATTTGATTGGAGTGGGGTGGACTGGATTGAGGGGAGGTGTTTTGGATTGTGGTGAGGTGGACTGGATTGGAGCGGGTGGGGTGAAATGGAGTGGGCAGATTGGGTTGGCGTGGATTATTTTGGAATGGAGTGGGGCAGATTGAAGTGGTGCAGATTCGAGTGGGGCAGATTGTTTTGGTTTGGAGAGGGGAAGATTGTTTTGGATTGTGGTGGTGCCGGTTGAAGTGGCACAGATTTTATGGGATTGGATTGAGGCTGATTATTTTGGATTGAGTGGGACACATTTTTTGGATTGGAGTGGGGCAGATTGTGGTGGGCAGATTGGAGTGCTGCAAATTGTTTCGCATTGGAATGGGGTGGATTGGATTGGAGTTTGGTGGATTGGGAATGGACTGGGGTGGATTGGATTGGAGTGGAGTGGAGAAGATTGGATTAAAATGGCTTGGAGTGCATTGGATTGAGGGGGGAATTAAGATGGAGTGGGTGGATTTGGGTGAGATGGATTGGGCTGGAGCAAAGTGGGGTAAATTGGAGTGGGGAGGATTGGAGTGTGGGCTGATTGGAGTGAAGCTGTTTGGATTGCGGCTGATTGGATTGGTGCTGATTGGAGTGGGGAAGATTGTTTTGGATTGAATGGTGCATATTGTTTTGGATTGGAGTGAAGCAGATTGTCTTGCATTGGAGTGGGGCAGATTGTTTTAGATTGGAGTGTTTAGATTGTTTTGGACTGGATTGGGACAGATTGGAATGGGGCAGATTGGAGTGCAGAAGATTGGAATGGGGCATATTGGTTTGGACTGGAGTGGGGTAGATTGTTTTGGATTGGCGTGGGATGAATTTGAGAGGGGAAGATTGGAGTGGGGCAGATTGGAGTGTGGTGGGTTGGGAGGATTGGACTATGGAGAATTAGAGTGCATTCTAACATAACATAACATAACATTGGGTTTGGGGTGAGTGGTTTGGATTGGAGTGGGGTGGATTGGTCTGGGGTGGGATGGGGTGGATTGGATTGAGTGGTGGTGGATTGGTGTGGGCTAAGTATGGGTGAGGTGGGGTGGTTGGCATGGAATGGAGTGAGGCGGAGTGTAGTGGGGTGGATTGGGGTGCGCTGCATGATTATGTGTTAAAGCATCATTACAAAAATTGCAGTAGGAAAGAATCAATGTCGCTTTGCAATAAATTAATCCTCATCTTTCAAGAACAGTGTCCATGAGCAAAAACAAAAGACAACTTGAGTGCAAAGTGAGAAAAAAAGACTTGGCAAAATAAAAGAAAGGTAACTATGAAAAAAAAATCATCCTTGCATTTGTGTGTCTTGCTGGGCACATTTTTGCCAGCCACACACTTTCTGTTTGCAGGGCACTAAAAGTTTAACAGAACAGTATAGTCCCTTGAATCATTTTGGGAGCAACCATAGGCACAGATTAGGTTGAATCAATCAGTGCTTGGTCCTTGCTCCACAGAGAAGAACAGAAATTATGTTAGGGGTTACATCCAACAGGGGCAACCCTATTAACCAAACCTGGGGTAAATAAATAATAATACAGCTACAATGGTTCATGAAAATCTGTTAACATTAAACTATTAGACGTTCATATGGATGTAAACAAACAAATGTCTGCACCAAAAAAATCTTAAAGGGGTACCCAACACAAAGATAAGTTTTTTACGAGAATTGTTTTTGTTAACACCTTAGCAGCGTCGAACGTTCAGCACCCAGTGCTGAACGTTCGAATAACGGGTGCGGCCCCATCGGCCAACGGTCGTGCGCAGCACTAGCAAGGTAGTGCTTGCGACGACCGTTGGCCTACGGCAGCACTTAAAGGGTTAAAACACCAAATATAGAATTACTAAACAGTAAAAGAATACATTCAAGGTACTCACATAGTTACATAAAAGCATCGAACAGGACATGGTTTGCAGTAGAGGCAAAAGAACAATGGGAGAGGGAGACAAAACTTAGAATGAAGTAAGTCCAACAAGTACCAAGAACAAAAATTGCAATCAATGCATCTCCATAAATATATGCCAAAGACAGGCGTCAATGGCGTTTCAACATGTTTTCGATGTCATCATCAGGAAAGGGGAATGTTTATAGAGCAACCAATCAAGGTAATTTGTGGGATCCTAGTCAAACGTACTCAGAAAAAATGTGGAGGGACTTCAGAAAGAGCATCAGAAGTCCAACCAAAAAGAAAGAGATCAAAAATGAGTACATGTCTCAACTATGGTGACAATATAAGGTCTTGTACAACTTTCAAAACCAGCCCACTCACAGTCAACGGCAAATAGCATCCGAATGCAGCCGTATAAATTAGACCAGCCTACATATAGCTCCCTGTCAATGCAGTCACCACAAGTTACCTTGATTGGTTGCTCTTTTGTTTACACTGCATACCATATCCTGTGTGATTTGTTTGTGTAACTATAGGTGCACCTTGCATGTATTCTTGTACAGTTTTGTTATTCTATATTTACGGAAATTATATAAGAACTGCCTTGACAAATTTCAAGGCTGTAAAGAAGAGTGCCACAAAAGCCAACAAATGGTAAGCAACATTCAGGCTCCAAACTTTTTATGTATACAACAGTGTCTCGCAAACAAGGTGTGCATCGGCTAGTGCATGCTCTTGCAGGCTCAACCCTAAAAAATTCATTTCTTTCACATGTCATGTTAAAGAAAGCTGCTTGTTTGTTTCCAATGCCAGACAAATGTTAACCCAATCAAACTATTCAGCATTCCTGTATGTGACTATTCCCACATTAATTTCTACTGTAGTCCGCCTCTATTGCTGCGAATGCAGGCCTGCATGCCCTCCAATAAGCTCTTCGTCTCTTGTTGGGGCACCATGATTCACACTGTTGCCAGTGAGAGCCTGTTGGGTTCAGGTACCAATCAAGAGAACAGTTTGACAATCTCCTTGACTACCACTGAATGCGTTTCATGTTTACGCCTAATGAACGAGGGCTTGTGTTTATTTTACAAACAATTTTGGTTTTAGTACTTCTACCCAACTTCATTTGATTTGCATTAAAACATTTGATCAATTTGTTCTTTTTGGAATTGTGCAAATATGGTGCCTGGCTAAGCACCGACCGTTTGATTCTCTGTGGGTAGTTATGTATCATTTTCACTTTAGTGTGACTTATTTTGCTATTGCTAAGACCACCAGCTTAAATCAAACACTGGATGTACCAACAATTAACAGATTTTATTTCTGCAAATTTGCATTTTAAATTAAAGATGCAGAATATAATACTGAGTCCGCAATATGCAGATTCAAATCTGCTTTCTTTTCGTGTTCAGATTGCACAGCTCCATGAAGGATGTTCCTCGCAGAGCACTAAGGGCCAGATGTGTCAACATTGTATTTTGCCAAAACCTTAATAGTGAATTTTTGCTATTATGGACTCGCAAAATGCTATGTATGTAGGTTTCGCAAATCAAATTGCGATTCCTACGCATTCCCTAAATGCGAGTCGCAAATAAAGAATGGCTTGCCATTAATTTCTATGGGCCTAGAGGCCCATAGGAATAAATGGGAATTGCATGTGCAATTTCAAGGGTGAAAGGGTGCCAAAAAGACCACCCTGTTGCACCCCTGAAATATGCATGTGTGCACATGTGGCACACATACATGCCCTAAGGGCATGTATGTGCTCCACATGGCACTTAGAAACATACACAATTTTGATTTTTTTCTAAGGATTTGCAATTAACCACCAACTTGAAGTTGGTGGTAAATTGTGATTCCTTAAAGCAGAGTCGCAACTTAAAACGCACTTCCTGCATTGCAATTAGAGAATAGTAAATTGTGATTCTCTTAATGCATTCGCAAAATAGGTAATCGCAAAAATTGTGATTCCCTACTTTGCAATTGCCTTTTGGGATGATACATCCCAAAAAGCTTTTTCCCATTAGCAAATGGCCCGATTCTACGAATTGGCCCATTTACGAACGGGAACATGCTTGATACATTGGGCCCTAAATCTTGTCTCTATTTCTAGCCCATTGAAGTGACTAGCATTGAGTTTAAAGGCCAAAATCCCAGTTTTCCAGCTTTCTAGGGACAAATATTTCTCTTCTCTACAGAGCCTAAAGACACTTAAAAGTGAAAACAAAGAAACATTGAACCAAGGGGCAGATGTAGGAAGGGAATGGTTTGCACCCCATGTACGAAATTGTGCTTTACACTTTCTACGATTCCCATTGTGTCGCAAATAGACCTACCTCATTAATATTCATGAGGTAGGTCGCAGTATGTGACGCATTGGGAACTGCAAAAATCACAGGGATGGTGGTCTGGTGGGGTCAGCAGACCTACATGTCTGTGACTGCTTGTTTATAACGCAATCTTTTTATTTTGAAATAGTTTACCAAATCACAGATTGGGCCTTTGTACATTAAGAAGGCTTTTCTGCCGTTACAAATGGGCCAGTTCTGTAAATCGGGCCACTTACAACCTCAGAACAGCTTTGCACATCTGACAGCAAAACTGAATACCCTCATATTTTCCATAACGCAGTATGTTATCCAAAGATATTTTTAATTCCAGCACACCTATAATCTTGCCCAGCTTCTCCACCTTCTTTCTACTTTGATAACATCTAACTTTTTCTTTAGAAAGAATAAAATGATAATGTTTATCCTCCTATCATCTATTGTTGATTAAACCGCTGGCTGCTCCTCCCTGGAGAACTGCCCGCATTATTCTACTTTGGCCAGTCTGCAGGTGTCAGCGTAATTGCAATATGTAGACTAATTACACCTTCAACCTCTCTAGACAAAACTTCTGCATAGTGTTTTCCGTGGAGGCTCAAGCCTTGACCAGTGCATTACATCTCAGTGTAATTTGTTTAATCAATAAACAAAAGCACTGGTGCAAAGGAGGTATCACAACTGTATTTTAGAATTGCAATCAAAGCTACTAGAATAATAAAATTTTGTGTCCACGGCTTTTTCTTCATGATTATGGATTTGTTCTATTTGCCACATAATCCATCATCTACTGCAAAATCTGCTCATTACAAATAAAAAATGTTTTTTCTCCAATGGATCAAAAGTTACTAAAAAGGTTGAGACGTGTTTCAGCGAAGTGGAAGACCCATTAAAAAGATCGACTGGTCCCCCTTCTGTTGCTTATTTCTGTGTTTGGGTGCGAAACTAGTACTAATGGTGTGAATAGTTTACACAGACAGTGTTAATCGATATAAAGATGATCAAATAAGGAAGTCATTCTATCACAAAATGTGATGCTTTATGCCACATAATTTGCTTTTACTTGCTGCATAATTTAGTGAATCCTTCCACATAATTTGATGCACCGTTACCATATGATTCCAGTGACCCTGCTTATAATGATCAGGTAAACATCTCTAGATAAATACAACCCTTAATTTGTCACGCCAATATTACTCGCATAACCTTTCAATGTTTTGCACACACTCACACTAATGTTACTCAATCCTTGTAAATAAATAATGGGACAATATTTCAGATTTCATACCTATCGAATTATTGGATTTTGGCTTTGACATTTGAAGTACATGGAAAGTCGTACCTATTGGCATTGTGAGTCCCCTGATTAATGGCAGGAGACGTTTTTCATGAGTTTATTTAAGAGTGAGTTATATAGCTCTATACATTATATTGCATTGTAGTAGTATTTACATATCACTTCATACCTCTGAAGATGCGTCAAAACATATTTCCCTATGGGTAAGTCATGTGGTCTACAATAGTAGTGTATAATATTGAGCATGAGGACCAGAGTTGTGCTAGTAATAGTTGCCATTATCCAGAAGGCTGGGAGCCTACATAGGCAATACTTACTCAGCATTCCTCCTTTTTAGGTCTCGCCTGTCGATGCGCATGCGCATCGAGCAAGCGAGACTATGGGGGCTTATCAACTCTTTATCCGCACTGCAAGGAATCGTGGCGATTCCTTGCAGTGCCCGTGACTTTTAAGCTCAATGCGCATGCGCATTGAGCTTAAAAGCGCGTGCACGTCCGTCTTTGTTTACCCGCTCCGCCCCCTCCCCTTCCCGCCGTGTCGCATTTCTCCTCCCCCCTCCCCTCTCTTCCCTCCGTCTCGTTTGTTTAATTTAACCCGCTCCGCCCCCTCCCCTTCCCGCCGCCTCTCCCTACGATACATGATGCACCACAGAGTAGCAGTCTGTTTTCTGTGTTTTTTTCTGTCTACTTTCCCACAGACGCTACTCACACAGCGAAGTCACGTTCCTCAGCAACAAGCTACAGCCTTTCTCGGATCCCTGCCAGTGAGCTTTTGGAGTTTTCCTTGTTTTTTTTCTGATCACATGTGCAAAGTTGACTGAAAAGGAGTGCTGTTCATTGCTAGGGCTGGTTTGCGCCACTCCTTAATTTTATATGTTTGGCAGATACCCTTTGCATACTGACTGTTTGCAGATTTTTTTTTTTACCAAGCCAGACCTCTTGGACTTTCTAAAGCGTATTGCAAAGTGCCGCCTTGACTCAGAGAGCCATAAATGTGGGTAATGCCAGGCACGGGCTCAAATAATTGGAAAAAAAACTAAGAAGATCTCACCAGGTCTAACGTATCGAGAGTTGGGGCTTTATAAAGCACACTGGCTTTAAGTGCTAGGCAGTTTATGGCCACGGCATTTGTTTGTTTCAACTTTACTCTAATTCATCATGGAAGTCTTTCTCCTGCTTCAGAGGGCATGGGACAAGGAAGTAATTTAATGTTGGAAACAAAATTAAAAGTATAATGTTTAAATATCAAAACTGAGAGCAGCACAATGATAATACAATAATTACCAAGGATGAAATGTTCAACAACTGCATGCAATTCCTACACAACGTACAGAAAACCCCCTGGCACAATACCCAGCCTGAGCTGCCAGATTTGTAGCCCGGTGTTAACATGGTGCTAATTTTAAGGAAAATTCGCGTAGTTTTACTCAAATCACTTCTCCTACTTAATAAGAATAAGAAGACACGCATGAACCTTTTTTTATAAAAGTATAACTTACTTTTTGGAACCTAAGCAGTGATGGTAATCACAGGTTTTAAAAGCCCTGATCGGTGTTTATAGACGCGGACTCTCTTGGGTGTAGGTCACATATACATAAAGGCATGGCAAGAGGAACAGTGTATAGATAGCATAGCAGAGATGCCGCCTACCTGGCTGAGATTGTGCCGCAAGCTGCTGCTTTCAGTGACAGGGAGTACTGAAGGAAGAGCTCATCTCATGGGAGGTCGCTGTGCACTATCACCTAAAGGAGGCCGATTGGGCAATGGGAGAGCAAAACCCCGCCTTTCTACGAGGAAATTCAGCAGCCATCTTTGAATTTCGAAATATCCCGACGTGAGACTTCGCGGGCTACTTAAGCAATACCACATTCTTCATAAGCATTCAAAAAAACTGTGTATTGTTATTTTAAATTACATAACTAAGGAATAGTTTCCAAATACATACTTGTTTTTCTTGCTTCGCAATGCCATTAATAAGCACATGCAGAATGTGCTGCACTTGATTAAGTAAGAAAAAAGTCAGGCGCTCCACCTAACACTAACCTCTAGGTCGAGGGTGAGTCAGGATTCAGGAAGGAGAATCCAGCCAACTGTTGTCTTTTTTCGTGTTTCTACAGACACTTTAGATACTGCTGGCACTGTTCTGGTACAAATGTTTTCTAACAGGCAACGTTTATCCAACTAGTGTTAAAGTTGGCCCTTTACAGTGACATGCTCACATCTGCATTTGTAAGGCTCTCTCTGCCCTCTCAGATAATGAGCGGTTTAACCCTCAATTGCCCACAAGAAAAACAGGCAGAAAGTAATTAAAAGAATGTTATTCTTAACATACCATCGAAGTTTGATCATAGCAAGATGCCCACATCGACGCTCATATTAAAACACACCACGGGTTACTAGATAATCCAGTCGAGGTTTTTGCCTTTGCATTTCGGTAGTGTAGTCTTGATTTAGTAAATGGATAACCAAACCCCGTGCTGCTGTCCAAGTGTAAAGCTCAGCACCTGGCTGGCTGGCTGGCTGCCGCTTAAGTTTCCAGCACCCTCACTCACCCTCACTCACCCTCACTCACCCTCACTCACCCTCACTCACCCTCACTCACCCTCAACACCTCACTCACCCTCACTCTCACTCATCCTCACTCACCCTCAACCCCTCACCCTCACTCACCCTCAACCCCTCACCCTAACTCACCCTCACCCTCAACCCCTCACTCACCCTCACTCACCCTCAACCCCTCAACATCAACCCCTCACCCTCACTCACCCTCACCCACCCTCACTCACCCTCACCCTCCCTCACCCTCACTCACCCTCACTCACCCTCACCCTCACTCACCCTCACCCTCACTCACCCTCACTCACCCTCACCCTCACTCACCCTCACCCTCACTCACTCTCACGCTCACTCACCCTCACTCTCACTCACTCTCACGCTCACTCACCCTCACTCTCACTCACCCTCAACCCCTCACCCACCCTCACCCTCACTCACCCTCACCCACCCTCACTCACCCTCAACCCCTCACCCTCACACAGTGCAATAGGTCTCGGAGCATTTGAGTTAGAGCTTTTAGAAATGTTTATGGCTTTTTTTTTAATTCTTTAGCATTGGCTACAGGAAACAAAAATGCTAAAGATTTACAAAAAAACCCATAAACAATTCTAAAAGCACTAACTCTAATGCTGCGAGACCTATTGCATTTCCAATGCTTGTTTTGTCTGTCTCGCAGATACAGGGATGAGGACGGAGAAGGTGGCTAGTACATGGCTTGGGCTGCTAGAAAGCTGATGATTATTTTGACTCCTTCAGAGCTGGAGTAGAAGAACAGCAAGCATCTCTCTCTGCCTGCTGGGCTTGTGGAGAGAGGTGCGATTTCACAGGGACATGCCAGTGGAGTAGTTCTTAGAGGGAGATCCATGTTATGGAAACTACTTCCAGGTTTGAAGTATCTAGCCTATGCGTATTGGAGTGGGAGTTAGTGTATGCACACATAGGTCTATTCCTGTCTGAGACAGGGGAGATGCGAGTTAAATAAATGCTTGAAGAGAAGGTGAGTCACCACAGCGGTGTGCACATTGTTTATACTGAGCACATTCCTGCCTGCAATTGTTCTATTGCCTACACCTTTGAAATGGGGAAGCTATCTAAGTAAAGGAAATGTGTTGTTTCTTCCTCTTCCACTGACTCTTCTAACTCTCCTCTTACATGCAAACCGAATGCTGAAAGTAAGGAGGAAAGATTGAAAAGACTGTTTAGGTAAACCTTAATGGAGTTGGCTCCTGTAAAGCTCCTGTCCAGGAAAATGTACGGGTTGTGTCTCCAGATTCCTCTGACTCCGAAGGGGATAATCATTTTTCAGATGATTAAAAAGGGAAATATATTTGAAAGATATGTTGCCAGAACTGTTTTTGCATTTTATGACTTATATGAACTTCAAAAAGGACGAGGTTCCAGAGACCTTGGCTAGTGTTTCATTCAGGTAATTCCAGTGTGCTTCTCAATTGGATTTTCCTGTTCATCCCTAAATAATGAAGGTCATTAACGCCTTCACTGCGGGGGTTTTTCCGTCGTGGTGCGGACGTTCTAAAGAGTGGGCGGGGCTCCGTCGGCAGTTGGCCGACTGCAGCACTAGGGAGGTAGTGCGGGAGCACGCAAGTGGTTAAAAGATTATAGAAGGATCCTTATAAAATGATGTCGTCTCGTTTAATGGCTGAACTGTACTGACTAAATGATATACAACAGAATTTTTATGAAACAAAAGAGAGAGCTAGGACGTGTGGACAGCCATCCGTGTCCCAAGAATCAATAAGCAACCAACTAAAGCGTCTACTAATGTAAGACTGTCACGAAAATATCTGGCACCTCATAGGTGTTTTAGTAAAACCTTCACACACCAACATGGTTAGTGTCATTCTTCATCATCGGGTCCCAGCTGAGTAGCCGAATGCTACTCAGCTGAGCTACGACACCTGTTTACAGTGGAGCAGGTTTTTGAAGTGTTAGTGAGTGTGATGAAGTGGAAGGGAATGTTAAAAATGCCTCTGGATACTACCTGTTAAATGTATTCTTAGTGATCCAGGGTATAATGAAAAACTAGAGAGTGGATACTGGGTACTATGTGTAGCCTTTTATTTATCCAAAGGTGGTCAACATGTTTCTGCCCACTTAAAAAATTGGGGGAGCTTTCGTCAGGACCTCTCAATTAACGTGTAAAGTGCAAGTGAGTGGTAAAAAATCACCACATGTGCAGCATTTTGAGTGTTCACGCTAAGGGACACTATATATGCAAAAAGTAGAAGGTCTGACCGTGATTTTGGTCCGTTCTTAGGCTGATACTTTTATCAGTTATATGGCTCGTGTATCTGCTCCTAGGAGGCTGGGGGGGAGCCGTTACATCACCAACATTTTCGTTGTGGTCTCTCCCGCCGGGTGCCTAATCAGGTTCCTCCTGGGTAGGTTGGCTAACGGGAGGCCGGTGTTCGCGGAACCTCGGGGCAAGTGCTATATATAGAAAAAAGGGTAGTGACAAAAAATCCAAGTCACCCAATACGCCAGGATCCTGAGTTTGTGGTTGGAGCCAGGATTTAATGGTTTCTTCCAGCATGGGAAGTATCTACCTCAGACGAATGAAAGGGTAAAAGGTGGAGATAAAAAAACGGTCTCTCTCTCAAGGAATAGAGTCTCTTCTTCAGAAGGAAGCCATTTCTGTAGTTCCTCAAGCACAGAGGTTCTATTCAATAGTGTCTGTGGTGAAGAAATCAATGGGTATTTACAGATGGTGCTGGATCTGAAGGCCCTCAACACATTTGTGAGGAATCCTTCAAAGTTGAAGCATTACATAGAGTAATTATGTTAATGTCCTGGGAGAACTACATGATGCATACTATCGTGTTCCTATACAACACAACGATCAGAGCTACCCAAGGTTCTGTATCCAGGGGCAGTATTTTCAAGTTAAAGTCTTACTCTTCGGCCCAAGACATCTCCCCCTGTGTTTGCAAAGGTCGTGTCCCCATTATTTGCCCCAATTCACCTGCAGGGAATAAGGAGTTATCCTTATCTAGACAACTGGCTCCTGCAAGCCCCATCTTAGAGACAGTTGCTTCAGGAGATGGTATTGGTGCGCAATAGCATTCAAGCCCACGGATTGTTTTTTTGTTTTTTGTTTTGGGGCCTCCAACAAAGGTGAAAAAGCATCCTTATTATCTATCAGTAGATCGATTAAGCATGCAATCTTTTTGGCTTACTCCTTATCGGGGGCTCCTCTTCCAGCGAGATTATAAGAGCAATGTAAGAGAGGTGTTAGTGCTACATGGGCTGAATTTAAAGGAGTTTAAATCTTAGACATTTGTAGTGGATCCACATAGGTTACTCCGCCTGCTTTTGCTGGGCATTATCGTTTGCAGAATGTCCTACATGAGCACTACTTTTTTAACTGGGAGTGCTGAATTCGGCTATGCCTTGATATCCTTGATATCCTTGATCTACATAATAAATCACTATTTATTGTTGCAGTGATGGTGGTTTGTGTAGTATTTTTCTTCTGAACTTAAAGATTGCTTTGGTAGGCTTTGGTAATCCTCACTGATGATGACGAGTATAGTGAATAGGGGGACCTGGGGAAATATCTAATTACTTACGGGTAATCTTCATTAACCTCACTAGTCATGAATAGGATGAGTACAACATGACCAGGAGTACTGTAAATGACCGCTAAGTACTCAGACATTTTCTTGAGCCCAAAGTGGTTTATTTTTGCACACACATTACTACTATCTGTGCCCTGGAGTAGTAAAAATATTATGAAGGTGCCTCTGCCTTCAGTAGTCTCTTCAAAAAGATGCACGCAGTCAGGCAGCAAAGGACATTTGAATGAATAGATTCTTCAGAAATACATTTCTGCTTTATCAGCAAAAAAAACATGCAATATCTTTTTTCAGTCAAAATTATCAACATGGACGCCTCTCTGTCTCTATATCGTCTTTAAAATATAGACCTTGCCTACTTTCAACCATCATCCTTCTTGTTTTGGAAACATTCTTATAAATAGTTGAAGATGCACAGTCTATGCTAAAAGGCTAAAAAAAAATCTAATTTCCCATATTTTTTGCCAAGAGCAAAGAACTATGGCTTGATTGACCACAAACGTTAATCAAGCAATTTATCATCCTGTTTAGAATTCATGAAACTGTACCCTGGTATATAAATTCTTAACAGTCCGAAATTGCCTTATTGACTTTTATGGCTACGATCCAGGCTAGATGGCCTTCGGGGTAAAAATTAGAATGTGATTTCTGAGTACGTGTTGCAGAGATAGAATCCTGTCTGTATGCAATTTAAATTTCAATAAAATTGCATTAACAGTGCTAATTAATAGGAATAACAATTTGTAGTTACTCTTGAGATGTTATTTTCTCGCAGGTGCGAAAGAAATCAGGTGCATTTTTGTCTATAAATCATCATAATTTCTAAATTAATATCCCAAGTCAAATAACTTTCATGAATTTAACATGATGAACACATGATTAGAATGAGAAGGTGCTGCTAGCACCTGGCCATGAATGATTTTGAATCTGTGCAACAAAAAAAACATAAAGTATATATGTATATGTGAATATATATATATATATATATATATATATATAACAGGGTAGAGGCAGCCACCAGGACCACTTGGTAAAGTCCCTAGGACACTTGAAAATGGTGCACGGAGGGATCGCGGCAAAAATTCTTTAAACTTCAAATAATACCATCGGCTGCAATCACGGACACCATCCACTGGAGGCATGAATTGTAAAGCCAACTACAGGGACCAGAATGCTTTTAAGTTGCAGCCATCGCGACACCCACCAGAGGGCACATCATTTTGATAAAAACGAAGCACTCACCTGCTCCCTGTTTGTTTGATTTCTAGATGTCTGTGCTCCATCTCTGAGGAAGGCCACGGGCGTTGCCGAAATGCATTAGAAAAGAAAAACGGAGCAAAACTGCAAATAAACACCTGTGGAATACCGCAATATGTGCGGCTCATTCTTTCTGAATAAGAGAGGTTTATGAAATACAATGACGGAATGATTCATCCGCGGAGCGATGCACCACTTGTGAAAGAGCGCCACAACTACCCGATCAAGAACCTCACAGACATTGGCCGAAAGCAACAGGGTAGCGGCAGCCACCAGGACCACTTGGTAAAGTCCCTAGAACACTTGAAAATGGTGCACAGAGGGATCGCGGCAACAATTATTTAAAATTCAAATAATACCATCAGCTGCAATCCCGGACATCATCCACTGGAGACATGAATTGTAAAGCCAACTACAGGGACCAGAATACTTTTAAGTTGCAGCCATCGCAACCCCCACCAGAGGGCACATCATTTTGATAAAAACGAAGCACTCACCTGCTCCCTGTTTGTTTGATTTCTAGATATCCGTGCTCCATCTCTGAGGAAGGCCACGGGTGTGGCCGAAATACATTAGAAAAGAAAAACTGAGCAAAACTGCAAATAAACACCTTTGGAATACCGCGATGTGTGCGGCTCATTTTTTCTGAATAAGAGTGGTTTATGAAATACAATGACGGAATGGTTCATCCGCGGAGCGACGCACCACTTGTGAAAGAGCGCCACAACTATCCGAACAAGAACGTCACAGACATTGGCCGAAAGCAACAGGGTAGCGGCAGCCACCAGGACCACTTGGTAAAGTCCCTAGGACACTTGAAAATGGTGCACGGAGGGATCGCTGCAAAAATTCTTTAAAATTCAAATAATACCATCAGCTGCAATCACGGAGATCATCCACTGGAGGCATGAATTGTAAAGCCAACTACAGGGACCAGAATGCTTTTAAGTTGCAGCCATCGCCACACCCACCAGAGGGCACATAATTTTGATAAAAACGAAGCACTCACCTGCTCCCTGTTTGTTTGATTTCTAGATGTCCGTGCTCCATCTCTGAGGAAGGCCACAGGCGTGGCCGAAATGCATTAGAAAAGAAAAACAGAGCAAAACTGCAAATAAACACCTGTGGAATACCGCGATGTGTGCGGCTCATTCTTTCTGAATATGAGAGGTTCATGATATACAATGACGGAATGGTTCATCCACGGAGTGACGCACCACTTGTGAAAGAGCGCCACAACTACCCGACCAAGAACCTCACTGACATTGGACAAAAGCAACAGGGTAGTAGCAGCCACCAGGACCACTTGGTAAAGTCCCTAGGACACTTGAAAATGGTGCATGGAGGGATCGCTGCAAAAATTCTTTAAAATTCAAATAATACCATCAGCTGCAATCACAGACATCATCCACTGGAGGCATGAATTGTAAAGCCAACTATATGGACCAGAATGCTTTTAAGTTGCAGCCATCGCGACACCCACCAGAGGGCACATCATTTTAATAAAAACTAAGCACTCACCTGCTCCCTGTTTGTTTGATTTCTAGATGTCCGTGCTCCATCTCTGAGGAAGGCCACGGGCGTGGCCGAAATGCATTAGAAAAGAAAAACAGAGCAAAACTGCAAATAAACACCTGTGGAATACCAGGATGTGTGCGGCTCATTCTTTCTGAATAAGAGTGGTTTATGATATATATATATATATATATATATATATATATATATATATATATATATATATATATATATCGCAACAAGCATAGTCTCCAGGTTTCACTCCAGGCGAAAAAGAGAGAGAGGGACCCAAACGACTCTGGCAGGTAGATGGTTATTCAACACTCCCCTCTGCAACCCTTTTCGAGCACGATGGGCCCTTGATCACACAGAAAATACAGAGTCTGCCATTGTTTTAAAGTTGCTTAGTGTCCAACCCCTTTTGTGAATCACATGACCTGCATCTATAAACATAGAAGAAATACTCCGCCATTTCATAACTGTATACACATATTACAGCTAGTATTTTCTCTTACTCAGGAGTTGATATGGCATTTTTCTTTCCGTAATTATTGTTTTATGACGAGGTTTATGTGTTTTAATTTTCCAAACACACGATGAAATTACTCATCAAACCTCTCTTTTAGTCTGCATAAATGCATTACAAATATATAGTCATAGCCAACTCAATTCTGCGAGTTCAAGTTGTTAAAAAATGTCTAGATGGACTCATCTTAAGGCTAAAAAAGTAATTTGTAAATTAATAAAGTGCCCCAGTGCTCTTAAAAACATATTGAATACACCTATAAATACATGACTCAATATTATATATATACACCTCAGTAAATATTTCTATAAAAATACCCTACTGTGGAAGTAATAACGGCTAAAAATACGGGAATACTTCAATGCTTCAAATTGCACATTGCACATTGTGTTTCAATCATTTGATCATAACAGTGAAAATTGATGAATTTATATCCACAAATCCTATTTCACTCAATCCCGAAAGATGCACCATGTAACCTTCATTGGTTGTAGATATACATCAACACTACCACTTGCTTGTTCAATATAGCTAAATAAAACCACATTATGTACCCATGCTCATAAATAGTTATACAGATCTTCAGTCGTATTCAACCCATTCGGACTTATGCTGTCAAGCTCTAAAATCATGCGTGTCTCTAATTTTCCAAGGAGTTTTTCTTTATTTCCTCCTCTTCTCAGGGGGGCCACTGCATTGATAGCAAAATATGTAAGGCATTTCAGCTCATTGTTGTGCTCAGCCTTGAAATGCCTAGCGACCGGATAGGCGTTGTCGTTATTGACTATGACTCTGAGATGCTGCAAAATTCTGACGTGCACCTGCAGCTTGGTACTGCCAACATAACACAAGCCACAGGTGCACGTCAGAACATACACAGCATGCTCAGTTCTGTTTCCTTTGATCGCCACACTTATATCCAAAAAAGGAGTATTGTAATGGGTTGTATTAATGCCGAACTTGCAGGCTCGGCATGTTGAGCATTTGTGGAAGCCTGATTTGGGTTTGAGCCATTTGCTAGCCATGCCGATTTCTGGACTCATTTTGACCAATTGGCTTCTCATGGATCTGGATTTTCTGTATGTGATGGTAGGTGTCTCTGGCAATCTGCTTCCCAGGACTCCATCCGTAAGCATAATCAGTCAGTTATTTTTAATGATTGATTTGATTTTTCTCTCTTGCTTACTAAATGTTGTGATGAGTCGAGGGCTCTCTTCCTCCCTGTTGTCGATTATTTCTTTTGGGGCTAGCAAAGATTTTCTTGGCCTTTCATTAGCCTTGCTCAAAGCCAGAGAAAGGACTGACTTGTTATACCCTCTCTCTTGTAACCTTCCTACCATTTCTTTGAACATTTTTCAAATTCATGCAGTGAGCTGCATATACGTTTGAGTCTTAATAGCTCGCCAAATGGAATGCTCTCAATGAGGTGTCTTGGATGCCGGCTACTAGAGTGCAATATGCCATTGCCCGCTGTCACTTTCCTGAACAAAGTTGTTTCTATAGTGTTGTTGTGGACTGAGACTTGTACATCCAAAAATTCTACTTTTGTTGTACTTATATTGGATGTAAAGTTGAGGTTACTAGAATTGTTGTTTAAGGTATTCATAAATTCCAGTGCACTTTCCTCATCTCCATCCCATACACAGAAAAAATCATCTATAAACCTTAACCAGTGACATGCTTGATGTATGTTAGGTGTTTTACTTAGGATCTGTTCATCCCACTAGCCAACATGCAAGCATGCATAGCTGGAGGAGAAACAGGATCCCAAAGTCACGCCCCTTTCTTGCTTCCTAGTCTCTTTACCAAACAAAAAAAAAGTAGTTATTTAAACACCAGACAGTCAATTCACTTACCATTTTGTTCTTACCATAGTATTCACATGGTCTTTTATCCAAAAAATATTTGACAGCTTTTAGTCCTGCTTCATGTTTAATGCTGGTGTGACTCGATGTCTAATGTCAGTACACACCAGCCGTGTTCCCATTTGATGGTATTAAGTTTGTTCAAGAAATCCCCAGTGTCTTTCACATAGCTAGGAAAGCTCTTGACAAAGTTTTGTAAATAGTAATCAATATACTGGGAGATTAGTTCACCAACGCTATTGATCGCGAAAATGATTGGTCTACCGGGTGTCGGGGAGACCAATTTGTGCACCTTTGGGATTAAATACAAAATGGGTATTACCGGATTTCCAATGTTAAAGTAATTAAACTCTGTAGATGAAATCAAACCATCCCTTTTGTATTGGTACAACTATTTTTTTAAAGCTTCTTTTGCTTTCTTGTACTCAGTTCCGTTTGATCTTCTATAGCATTGTTCATTGCTCAATTGTCTCATTGCTTCCTTAATGTATTCTTTTTTGGGCCACAGAACAATATTTCCTCCCTTGTCCGATTTATTGATTATCACTTCTTGATTCCAGAGAGTTTCTTCATCAGATTCACATATTGTGTTAGGTTACGATTTTTCTTAAGATGATGCTGTTTGTTCACTGTCCAATTCAGTTTTTTCAAATCCTCTACTACGCAATCATGTCTTTCGGAATGATTGGGATAAAAGTACTTTTTGGCTTGAAAGGATTCTCTCCTGCTCCCTTTTGTGGTATATTAATTCTTTGAAGTCGATTCTGAGTGTTGGTAAGATCTTCATTGGTTGACTGTGATAGATTTGTGGATGATGTTCCTAGATCATGAAGAGTCAGAAAGATTTCTGCATCTGATGCTGAAATGGCCGGGAGGATTGTGCCCATAATATGATCTGTAGTCAATGTTTTTCACTTACCCACTTTACCCACACAAAACCATGGTAGTTCTGCAATTATTGTTATACTTATGTTAAGAAATTATAACTCATGGCCTAAAGTTACTTAACTGTCTTTAGACAAATATAACTATAAGTATAACTATAACTGCTGAATTTCTATGGTTTTGTGTGGGTAAAACGTAAACCGAATTATAACGCCCCTGTAACCTATATATAGGGCTCCCGGTTTCATGGTATTTATTTTTCCAACATTTCCGTCTGTATTTATCCATATTTATTTTTTTGTCATTTTATCTGTATTTATCCACATTTACTTTTTGTCGCAAGAAAAAAAAGGCTGAAACTAGTATTTTACCACATTTATTTAAATTGACATGCAAATTTGCACTAGGTTGTTATAGTCGTTTTTTAAAAATTGGATCCTATGCTAAATGCATTATTTACATTGGCAGCTTCCCTGCCTTCATTGGAGAGTGCAGGCAAGTTTCTTCCTGCCTTGATGAGGCATTCCGCCCATCCACCCCAGATCATTCCACCCCTATGGCCCTACTGAGGGAAAGCATGCTCACCTGTCTGCTGGCTGATGGGGGAGGGGAGGCCCTTCCCATCACTACATAGAGAAGGGAAACCTCTCTAGCGCCTAGAGCAAAATGCAATACTCATGGCCTGGAAATTCCGGAATAGAACCAACTTTCTCTTATACTCGCTGGATTTCGTCGCCATCACATGCCCCACTCTTGCTCACCCTGTGTGGTATGGATATGAGGTATGAGTGTTGGGTTCACCTCTCTTGAAAATCACCTGCGTTGCAAGGCATATCTGACTCACTCAATCCGTCTTGGGAGGCGTAATCTTGGATTCATTTGGACCCTGCCAGGGGTGCCTCACTCCCTCATAGGACCCATCCTCCTTTTCATGGGACCGTCGCTCCACCTTCAACAATCTACTATATTTTAAAATAAATGGTGTTCTTAATGCACACCCTTTGACCCCCTCCGTTCCGTGTGAGCTATTCATTGTTAGAGGCATGTCTGCCCACTCTGTGCCCTGCCACATCACCCTCCTTCCTCCCTCCCCTACAACAACTAAAACAAAAGGTTGCTGGGGCTTCAGCCGATGTCCTGGGGTGTTTTCATACCTCTTAATGGACATCAGCTGCTTGTACTGCTCCAAGAATTTACACCTTGCCTGACCACCGCTGTGAGGGGCCCTGGAGGGCCTCTGTTGACACGGCGATCCCAGCTGCACTTGTTCACCCCTCTTTGGAGAGGCAGTTTGAGGGCAGCAGTTTATGATTTCCTCTGGCAGCCCCTGTGCACCTCTGACTCAGATTTTATAGAGGAGCACAGAGGCGGCAGAAGCATCTGTTTTGTAAGTATTTTTCCGTTTCTATATATAAATACAGACAAAACCGAAAAGGTTTTCCGTCTGTATTTATATGTATAAATCTGTTTAAACGGAAAACCGGGAGCCTTACCAATATAATATATAATTACTGTACATTAATACAACCAGTGCCATGCACAACCTTCAGCCGTGGACAGTAGGAAATGGCCTCAGAGTCTGACCAATAGGCAGGTCCTGCGGCCAGTTCCCCTGCATGCACCCAACTGCATGACCCTAAGCTGCGCATGGCATTTGACTGAGCGTGGTGGGGTATGGTGTGTGAGTGGGTGATGTTTCTTTTTCAATTGAGCTTTGGATCCCAGACTCGCGGACCCTCAGAGGATCTGTGTCCCTATATATCCATAATTTTTTCAATAATCTCCCAAGTTACTGATTTAATTTACACCAAATTACAAGAAGAGATATTTCTGGGCCAATATCTAGCTTTCTGACAAATCTGATGAAATTCTGTTAAGCGGTTCAGGCTAGCTGTGTCAAAAAACTGGAAAATCCCCATAGACATTGCATGGAGAAAAACGTTTTGGGACCTCCCTTTTTTCTCAGCCTCCGCTTGACAGATCACACCAAAAATTCCCATGCAGAACTAGGCAATATAGGGCACTTTATTTAAAACCTTCCTGAAGATTCGTCAAACGGCGCCAAAGTTATTACCCAAAAAAATGCTTTGTCTATGGGAAAAGTTGGTCCTAACTATAACTATAGTTAGGACATAATTTCCATTGAAAACATGTTTGTTTTTGTTTTGCCATTAGCTTTTGCACTGTTTGATGAATCTTCACAATATTCTCAAAACCAGTTTGCCGCTCATTGCAGCTGCTGTCCTGTTCGTTTTGGGCTGATTCATCAAGAGAGTTCTGGAAAAAAGGGGAAGGTCCCAAAATGTTTTTTCCCCATGCAATTTCCCACAGGGATTTTGAACACAGCTACAGCCTGGACGGATGTACGGAATTACACCAAATTTGGCAGAAAGGTAGCTCTTGGTGCAGGAAGAGCCCTTTTTGTTATTTGGTGTAATTCTGTTCAGTAGTTTTGGTGATATTTTTGGAAAACCAAAGTTGTACATCTATTGACACTGACCCTTGGCAAATCTTAATGAGCTCATGTAGCAATCTGATTGGCTGCCAACACTTCAGCCACAAAGTGTTAGCAGCCATCTTTTGACTCGGATTCAACCAAGTTCCAACAAAATAAAGAAAAGGGGCAGTGTAGGAATAGCCTGGCCCCCTATGTGTGGTGCTGGACCTTGCCAGGGTCAGAAAGCTTTTATTTTAACTTTTCGATGCAAAATCGCAGGTAGATCTGCAAAATTGTGGCAATTTTTTTTAAAAAGCAAGGACTACCAAGCTTGTATAAAGATTAGCCCCTGGGTGGACCGGGTCCCAGGGGCATTGCCAAAATAATAATTTTGAGAGGGTGGCAAATGTGTTCCCCCTCTTCAGGCTCTTTAGAGCCCCAGGGACCAGTACCTCCCTAATTCTTTGAGTAAATATTTTGAGGAATACCCTACTCATGCTCCGAAGATCCCTGGGGACCACCACCTCCTTGGGGAATTAATGGAATATAGGAGGGGGCCTGCATGGACCCTCAGCCTGCTGTACAGAGGAGACCAGGGGACCATCATCTCTGGAGGCTTTAAAACAAAATTGGGGATGCCGTGAGGGCCCCTCCTCCTCCCTGTATTGCTGTGGGAACCACCACCTCCGTGGGGTAACAAATCTAAATAAACGAGGAAGGGGAGGCCCTTCTGCCGGGCCATAAACAGCACCAGGAATCACTGTCTCCTCTGGGCCAGCCTATGCAAGCTGAATGGAGGGAATCAAAAGCACCCAGCTTGTTATTGCATCACAATTACTTAGGAGAAACACTGAAAGCAAGTTTCTCTTTTTGTTCAACCCCTTTATGTAAGCAATATTCATGCACTGTAACAATGGCAAATGCATCAGTCTGTCTGAGTACCTACGTAAATGACAAATCAAATAGCACATATTTTTTTTATCATTTTTTAATGGTGCACTTATCCTAATGTATGGTGTCCTAGCACTTTACATCACATGCACACACTATATAGTGCCAATATATCAAACTTGTGAAAATAAACATACAGGATTTATTACATAAGAAAAAGAGGATTACAAACTGCATGAACCTTGCTTTGTCATTGCTGGCAGGCAATATATGTTAAGTCTACATGGTCGGAAGAAAAACAAAGACAGTGCTTGGGGTTGTCTGTATTTCCAAGAGCTTATTACCACCCAAAGGGACCCTTTTCAGCAGCCTTATAATAATGATATATTGAGAAAAACAATAAGGTTCTAAACCCATGTCATGCAGTTTGCATGCAGGGCTTTGATGTTGGCTCATAGCTCGCTGTGCTATGTTAGAAGGATTGCATGTTATGAGCTGTAATAAAATAATAAAATGATGTCTGTACTAAAAGCAGTAACCCACTTACGTAGCTACATAAAATACAAATCTGTCATTTGGATATTACAATGCATATTGCTGAAGAAAATGTAACCCTCTACGGTACTATATGAGTCAAAACATAGACTAGACAAAATAGATCTCTCCAGCAACTGCATTAACCACCAAAGTTATCTTACCCTTATTAGTATCACCTGAGATTTGCTGGGCTCACATATATCTCTGCTGCAAATGCCTTAACCCCATAATATATTTAAAAAGGAGAGCTTTGTGGCCAATTACATCAGAATTGACTTATGGGCCTGATTTAGATCTTGGTGAATGGGTTACTCTGTCACAACAGTGGCCAATATCTCACCGCTGAAATATAAATCCTGTATGATATATTTGAATTTATATTTCTACGGATGGGATATCTTTCACCGTTGTGACGCAGTAAACCGTCTGCCAAGATCTAAAGCAGGCCCTTACTGTCAAGCTTGTCCTTCTTGCCAATTTTATTGTGGTGCAGTTTTAAAAAGTAAATGTACAAGCTGCCTGTCAGATTCTGCTGTCTGTTCATTACTCCATCCTTCGTGGCTCCACTTCAATTTCATTGCCACAGACTGACCTCCAATTCCTGGGTTCACAGGGAATTTTTTTCCAGTTTCTGTGCTGTGCCCTCACTTTATCATTGGCTCTCTCTTCCCTTTGCCCACTTCAGTGCCGCTCTGTCCTTTGCCCCCTCACACTCATGATTCCTGCTGTACCTCAGCATGCCATGGAGGGACGCCCCTGTGTGTGTCCTGGCAGGAGTGGATGCTTCTCCCACTTTTGACCCCTTGTGTGCTATGGCTTCTCCAACACTGCTGCAGGCTTCCAGCCCAATACACCCTCTTTTCCAGACCTGGGGGCTCTCGCTATCAAAATGTTACTACCCTACTTCCTCACCTTTCCCGTGGGATCTCCTGAACTTCCAGCTCTCCCTTAATGCTCCTCGTTCACTCCTCTCTATCTGAGTCCATCTCATTCCCCAGAGTAAGGCCATATCAGGTGCTGCACCATTTTGCTAGATGGCACCATGCTCACGGTATGAAGGCCTACAAATCCTCAGAGCAGTGCAGCCTGAAACATATGAGCATTATAAAGCATCTATTGGAAATGTTGTAAACAAAAACACATACAAAGATCTGCCTTTCTGGCAAGAACGCTATATGAAGCAGGCGTTTTCGTGCAGTGCAACTCTCTACCACCAGATTTTCGCACAGCCCCCAGTGTGATCACATTCAAAATGGAACTCACAAATCCTCTTATTGGAGGAGGAAAATGGCCCAAGTTGAGAAATTGCAGCCTGATTGTAGGCAAACTGGAGGGGATTAGAGCCATCAATCATTTTTTCAAGCATTGTTGTTATTTGAAAGTCCTTCTTTTTTTAGGCTTAACACATTTAAAATTGATGTTGTTGCTGGTACCAGCACCTTTATCTATCCAGAGAATATGCTTGTGACAAGGCAGTTTTAGCACTTGGATCCAGTCAGTGCTGTTCGGTCCTGGGGTGATGGGGCAGGCAGTCACACACAGTGCTGGCAGTCACACAAAGCACAGCGAGAAACCTCCGGTCGAGCGGCCCGTTTTGCCCAGTCTGTTAGGTCTTTGGGGGAGAGGGCAGGCAGTCACACAGATGAACTGACACAAGCCATCTCGACTTGGAAGCTGCGTGCATGGACGGCACAGCTAGATATGCAGAGAGTCCTCCCTCTGTATGGCTGCATGTGCGGTCAGACGCCAGGCCGTTCGGGAATGCTTGGTAGGGAGGCTGCGAAGACTTCGAAGGGAGGATACTGCTCGGGACTGTGAGGAGAAGAGTGAACTCACTGCTGAAACCATCCTATCCTCGTCCCTAAGGCTGCACACTCGCTCCATCTGGCATCATAGCTCATCATAGCTCATGGTACAAATAACCCTCCCGACTCAGTGTTGGCATGTGCGGTCGCCAGGCTGCTCGGAGAGGAGGACTCAACGCAGAACCTGGCAGTCCCCACGTACCATCCTCATCTTTCACCCTTCACTTTTTGCTTCACGCATGGGTCGTCGGGCACTCCGCAGTCACTGTTTATGTCCTCAGCAGAGCCCTCTTCACCGAGAGGGGAGCGGCAAGCGCTGGCGTAGTGGCGAGCCCTGTTTCAGATAGATGTCTTGCGTCCAAGCCCAGAAGTTGGGGGCCTGGGCGCTTGATTGATGCAGTGGGCTTGGTCGGAGGTGAGGGATAAGGTCCAGAGTTGCAGTCCTGTGTAAAGTTCGTGGGGAAGAAGTGCTGAAGGAGATAGAACGTTTTTTAGTTCTTTCGGAGCTAGCAGAGATTTCAGCTCATTAGAGCGATCTCAGCCTCGGAAACTCCAGCTTGAGCTCCTCTCCCTCCGGTGGCCATTTTTGCCTTTCCTTTTACATGAGCTTTTTCAAACTTTCACAGGACTTGAACATTGTTTGTAGCATCGGAGTAATTTAGAGCATATATATAAACTCATAAATGAAGCCCTGAGAAGGTGGTGGACCCCGGGGCAGCGTGGGGGGATTAGGACCCCCTATGCATTTTTGTCAGTGCCCCCGGGACCTGGCCCACCCGGTAGCTTAAATACAATGAACCGCTGGAGCCAGCGCTTTGTTTTTTTTAAAATTTTCTCAACCGGATTCACAACCCCAGCATGAATTTGGCCAATTTTAAATAAGAAATATGCTTTTTTTGGCCTTGGGGATCCTAGTGGGACCCCCTGAGCAGGCCTAGGGGGTCAGGGTGTTTCTACCCTGCCCTCTTTTCTTGTTTTTCCACTGTTTTCTTGTGACTCGGTTCTACTGAGTCACAAGATGGCTGCCAACACTTCCTGGTTTGGAGTATTGGCAGCCAATCACAGTGAAGCTTGTGCTCAGGAGGGGGTCGCAACTCCACTGCATTCCTAGATATCAAAACTTTTTCTTTTTCAAATTTCTCAGGAACTACTTAACAGTTTTACACCATTTAACAAAAAGGGCTCTTTCTGAAACAAGACCTACATTTTTGGCAAATTTGGTGTAATTCCGTTCAGCAGTTCGGTCTGTAGCTGTGTCTAAAGCTTCCTATTAAAATTAAATGAGGAAAACACTTTTGGAACCCCCTTTTATCTCAGCCCCCCACTTCTCGAATCACCCCGAATCTTTCAAGACAGGAGCTGACCGGAGCGTGCCACTACTTTTGAAGATTTCCCGAGGATTGGAACCTAGGTCCTAACTATAACTACCTACTGGCGACTGCCAGTACGTTATATATATATATATATTCACTGAAAAAACCATAGGTTATAGACCATATATATTTAGGGATTAGCATTTACAAAACCTTATTTTACTCGCACAAAACCATTGAAATTCGCATATATAGTTAGTTGCACTAACTATATATCGCGCACCCGCAATCCACTGCTAATGATGTCACATATTACATCATTCATGACATGGTCAGTGACATCACTGATGACATCTCAAATGACATCACTGATGACATCACTGATGACATCTCATTTGACATTACTGATCATATCACTGATGATATCATTCATGTGATAATACGTTGAACCTCTTCAGACTCTAATATAACCTTACATACACTCAGTGTAAACAGACACTCACAGACCGTCACTCATCCATGGAGTTACTCACACACCTAGTCAGTCATGCAAAGAATCAATCACACCTCCATTTCCTCAACTATACAGTTATACACACCTTACTTATTCAAACATATACTAACACATATTTACTCTTTTATACAATCCTTGAGTGAAGTTCACAATGATCCATACAGCCACTCACACATTCATTGGCTCTTATGCACAGTTATTTATATATGTCAACTCTCACATGTATTGTGTTTTACATATGTACTTACTTTGACATTCACTCACCAATACACTCATGCACACAGTCAACTGCCCATACAGCTGTTTCCACCTGCACTTTTGAACCCATACATCTAGTGAATCAACTGCTCACACATCTATGCACAGAGTCATACACCTCCCAGCCACCCACACACATACTCAGTCTCCCATACAAGTACTTGGGCAACCAATCAATAACCCATATAGTTACTCATATAGCTACTGATCAACACATGCAGCAGCTTACACAACAACAGACAAACTGATGCACAAATTAAGACAGTTTAGTCACTAACCCATGCACTCAGTGAGACACATTTAATCACTCACTCATACAGTCAGTCATTCACCTACTAAATCCTTCATCCAGACACTTATACATCCACTCATTCTTCAATATGTAAGACATATTTTAACTTTACAGAAACATACAGTCACTGGATGTTGTCATCAGTGATGTCATCAGTGATGTCACTGACCATGTCATGAATGATGTAATATGTGACATCATTAGCAGTGGATTGCGGGTGCGCGATATATAGTTAGTGCAACTAACTATATATGCGAATTTCAATGGTTTTGTGCGAGTAAAATAAGGTTTTGTAAATGCTAATCCCTAACTATATATAGTCTATAACCTATGTTTTTTTTAGTGAATTTCAATGGTTTTTTAATAGCAAATATCAAAAGCTATAAAATGTATTCTTATTTTAATGCAAAAATATATTTTATATGTTTGTAATATAATTTTTTTATTTATATATATTTTTTTGTTTCGCTACCGGTCCGCGAACCGGGCAGCTTCCCGTTAGCTCCATTTGGTTCCGCGACCCGGTCCGCGAACGGGTAAACGTTCCATTAACGCAACTACCGCGTTAGAAAATCGTGACACGTCGCGTAAGCGCGACGTATCGCGTTACCGCGTAATGCGTCTTATGACGCGCCGCGTTAGCGCACCCGGAAGCGCTCCGGAACGCGAACCGAGGCGCGAAGCGCAGCGCCCCGGAAGCGCTCCGGGTGCGTAGCGGGACGCGTAACGTAAGCATAACAGGTCATGTGACTTGTTCATAAAACGTTTCATTGGTTCATTTTACTTTTGGTTTCCTAATGATGTAAGGCTTGGTCATATGACCTAAAAATAACACTTTTCATTGGTTTAGAACATTTTTTTTCCCAAATGATGAAAGCCCCACCTTTTTTCCTCACTCTGACTTTCATTTTTATGAGAGAAAGACCTACTTTGAATACCTTAGAAATGGCTCCATTAATAGCTGCAGCTGGTGCACCCCCACCACCACCACCACCTCCTAGGAAGAGAGGACCACCTCCTCAGGTAATCCTTCAGCAAGAGGAGGAAGAAGAGGAAGAAGAGGAAGAGGAGCAAGGGAGGAGGAGGTTTTTACCTGAAGAGCCGAGGAGGTCCCATGTCAAAGAAAATTATATATGGCAAGTTTTTTACATTTCCCCAGGGCCAAAAAAAGGTAAATGCCCGCTACGTTACCTGTCTGATCTGTAAAAAGATCTGTCCAGAGGGACAGAAAAGAAATACAGTTATGGCAATTATACCATGCATCGGCACATGGACAGGTGGCACCCTATAAATTATAGTGCTGCACAAGTACGTGACCTGCAGGATAACCACCCACCTGTGGCCAGTACATCCAATGAAGAGGCAGTGACGGGACCAGAGGCGAGGGAGATGGTCCCAAATATCCAAATGAAGGTTGGGAATGTGAAGCACGTATGCATTTTTTTGTGGCCAACTGATTTGCTACAGGGAGAGTAGCATACATTTAATCAATACAGCTATTGACAATCACAAATGGCCAAAACGCAGCAGAAAATAAATTATCTTTTTTTTTTGTAGCTCCTGTTGAGCCCTTTATAATGAATCATTTTCGTTTCCTCCCCCCCAAAAAAAACAAAAAAATATAAAACCGTTCAAAAAATACAAAAAAGTAAAAAAATGTTCAGAAAAAAATATATATATATAAAACAACAAAAATAGTAAAAAAAGAAGTTCTTTTCAGAAATACCTCCCCTTTATAAGAAATTGCTAGAATGTTTAGCACTCTGGCAACCTCTATTTCTTTTGATTCGCTTCCCCGTTCGCGCGCCGGTACGCGAACCGGAAGCGAACTAAAAAATTTTTTTTTTTTTAAAAAAGAAGAGTAAGTAAACAGAGAGTAATGTTAAAAGAAAGACAGCTAGAGGGAGTAACACAGAGATACTGTTTAAAGAGGGACTGAGAAAAGGAGTGGAAAGAGTAGAGTAAGTAAGTAATAGAAAAAGGAATGAGGGAAGTAGCAAAGGCAGGAAACTGAGGGTTAAAGAAATGAAGCAGTGGAACTAATAAAAGTTAAATGTGAAAGAGATGTAACGGAATGAGTACTAAACACTTACCTTATAATTATCGTTAACTTATTCACGTGTTATTTTTATACTTTCAATCTGTGAATGAGAGAACAAAAATTTTAAAATTGATAGAAAGTAGTAAAAGATGAGTGAGCATGAGACAAGATGAGTACATATTAAAAATCACAATTCAAAGTACAGAATTAATTATACATATTAAATGGTTTATTTTTGCTGTTCTCAGAATATATCAAATTTCACTGAAAACAGTGAGTTGAAGGTATTCATCATATAACAGCGGGGAAAAAAAAACACAATCAAAATGATTGTGTTTAAAAAACCCATATAATATAATCAATCAGAAATCAGAACTCCTCAAAAGTAACTTACTTTCCATGACGTCAAAGGATGTCCTATGAACAGCTTATACTCTGTTGTGCTGTTATTATTTTCTGCCTGCCACTTTCTGAAAGATAAGCTCCATCGTTTTAAGAAAAATGAGACTTACAAAGCAATTTAAAACAGCACACTAAATTACAGCAACACCTAGAATCATTATAATCCAGTTACCTACCCTAAATTCTCACTTCTGAAAACAAGTCAAAAGGCAACATTGCTTCATACATCCAACAAACAATTGAGAAGGGTCTAAGGGCAGGTTTACCGACCGACCAGGTATATGCCCCGAACACAATATACAACAACACTTGATACCTGGGGGTCTGAAAACATATAAGTGAGTCAGACAGATTGGATCACAAAACCAGGACTAGGCAAAATAACACCAGTGAGAAAAAGTTAGTAACTGCAGGCCTAGTCAAGGCTCAAGAGCACATGGAGAAAAATAGTTCCCATCAGAAGCCACACTGTACCGCCCTTTTTGTCATCATTTGGGTTCTCCTTACCCAGGAGACGAAACGGCCGGTCAGTTGTTACCGTGACCGATAGATGTAATAAGTGGGAAGTACAGAAAAAAATGCAAGTGGCTAATGAAAAAGCAGTGTATAGTGATTAGAGTGAAAAGTGAGGGGTAATAGTAAAATTAGGTGAACTGGGTAGAAAAAGAAATGTATTAATATCTCCCAATCCCTAAGATTAAAAGGCAGGTGTGAGTGCGGGTTTGAAATAATAACCACACTTTATAATGACCATTATAAAGTGTGGTTATTATTTCAAACCCGCACTATTAATAAAGAAATTTATTAATATCTCCCAATCCCTAAGATTAAAAGGCAGGTGTGAGTGCGGGTTTGAAATAATAACCACACTTTATAATGACCATTATAAAGTGTGGTTATTATTTCAAACCCGCACTCACACCTGCCTTTTAATCTTAGGGATTGGGAGATATTAATAAATTTCTTTTTCTACCCAGTTCACCTAATTTTACTATTACCCCTCACTTTTCACTCTAATCACTATACACTGCTTTTTCATTAGCCACTTGCATTTTTTTCTGTACTTCCCACTTATTACATCTATCGGTCACGGTAACAACTGACCGGCCGTTTCGTCTCCTGGGTAAGGAGAACCCAAATGATGACAAAAAGGGCGGTACAGTGTGGCTTCTGATGGGAACTATTTTTCTCCATGTGCTCTTGAGCCTTGACTAGGCCTGCAGTTACTAACATTTTCTCACTGGTGTTATTTTGCGTAGTCCTGGTTTTGTGATCCAATCTGTCTGACTCACTTATATGTTTTCAGACCCCCAGGTATCAAGTGTTGTTGAACATTGCTTCATAGTCAAATACTAATCATTGCCGAAAGACCAGCCTTTTTTACATTTCGAATAAGCTGTGTAATATCCTGAAGTTGTTAAAGGACCATCATGTCATATAATAGCTGCAGTTACAAATGTTCTTCCTGAAATCGACGACTGTGCAGCCAAAACATTTTTAATTAGACTTGACACCTTATTTACATCCCGTTTATATAGTTGGAATTGTAAAATGACATTTCACCGATAAGTTTCTATAAATAATGTGGACAGCATTGCAGACTTATATTACCTCTACTCCTTCTTTTCATCTGCTGCTTGAATTAGCTTATTAAAACAAACAATTTTCGCTCTGTGCTACACTTATCCACAAGGCTATATAGTGTAGGAGCCATTAGAACCTCTTGAAATTCCTCAGAACAAATCCAGAGATTCCTTCCCTAAAATTTTGGTTGTAAGAACACCAGGTAAGAATTTTGAAGGTGAAAAGGCAATTTTATTTTGAAAGTTAAAACAGAATCATTGCAGAATGACCAGCCGTTTCCAGACTTCAAATAAGTTGTGTAATGTCCTGATGTTGTTGAAGGACCCTCATGATATATAATTGCTGCAGTTAGAAAAGTCCTTCCTGATATTGACACCTGAGAAGCCACAAAATTTTTAATTAAAGTTGTCAATTTTGTTCCATCAGGCCTACATCGTTGGAACATTAAAATGGCATACTGGCCATATCTTCATATAAATAATGTGGACAGCATTGCAGACTTACATTGGCTACACTTCATGTTTTGATCGGCTGCTTTTACTAGCTTATTAAAGAATACTGATTTAGTGTCTGGCAAAGTTAAATATATAAATCTTTCTGAGTCTACACTAGTAGTACTTGATAACGTACAATTCTCGCAGTCATGCTGCCATTGATAAGAAAGGCCAAACAGATGATCTACATCTACACCTTCATCTTGCAAAACATTAAGCATTTACATTAAAAACTCCTGACAATCTTGCTGAATATTTTGAGAGAATTGTGTTTGACCTGAACATTTGTCTAACAGATTTCGAATTTCAGACACACTTTCTACTCTTGTTCTATCAGCGCTACATTTCTCTAACACAGAATTCAACAAACAGCAAAAACTTTGATCCAAATTGATCACAATCTGTTCTTTTAAAGTTTCTAGAGAAAAGACAACATTAACCACTACATTAGCATAGCAGTTCACACCAGAACTATTTTCAAATTGAAAACCAACAACATGTTCAACAGAATTCATTTTCTTTCTGCTTACAATTTTGAGTTCATCGACTTTTGGTCTTTTTGCTACAACCTCCCTACTATTAGTGACATTTCTACGTTTCCGGCCTACCACACGTTTCTCAAACAAAGGATATTGAGGCAAATGTGGCGCATACTCTCTTCTTAACCTATTGTATTCCATAACGCAATCTACATCCTCACAAATGTTTGTGACATCACACTCAATCAAGTACAACCCCGATAAAGTTCTGACTCATGACAATGCTACATAAGCCATACCCTCCTTGAACACAGAACTGCCAATATTCACCAAAGCACTGTCTACACTTAAACCTTGTGATTTATGGATGGTCACCGCATATGCCAAGCAAACAGGAAATTGCTTACGGCGAACATATAAGTCTTTTACAAGCAAAAACCTAGCTGTGCAATGACCAATTAGCTGTACTTCCTCAATGCCATCAAATTTAATTTTTAAAAATTCAATTCCATCCCTATTTCTGTATTTCTCAAAATCAACAACATTACCCATTGATCCATTTACCAGACCTCTTTCAACATGTAAATTCCTTCTCAAAATGATACAGCAATTTAAGCACACATTCAGAGTCTTTTCAAAACCAGCAGTTTTAGATATAGTCTTCTCTAATGAATCCAATTTAGATTTCAAATTCTCAGACAAAACAATTGTTGCACCCATATGCTCTATTCTGTCAATAGCTTCCAGTTTCACAATCTCTTGGTTTTCTAAATTCAACATTTTGTTGTTGAAGATGGAACATTCTGCAAGAGTTGGCATCAAACATATTCCCAATTTCTTCTCAGTAATTTTATGAAAAATATTCTCTGGCAGAACGTCTTCTTCT
This sequence comes from Lissotriton vulgaris, assembly GCF_964263255.1. Taxonomy (NCBI): domain Eukaryota; kingdom Metazoa; phylum Chordata; class Amphibia; order Caudata; family Salamandridae; genus Lissotriton; species Lissotriton vulgaris. Next base: position 1,184,622,486 of record NC_141689.1, read on the forward strand.
GGAAACAAATTTGACAGTAATCGTGCATGTAAAGCTTCTTTCCCACGCTCAGTCACTTTCCCGATTCTAACATCTTGTAGAATATTCTTGTAATCTTCATCCTTCGCCTGACGCATATTTTCACGCAGCTCAGCATAACTGAAGTTTAACCATATGTTAACGTTGCCAATGCTCCCTAGGCACTTCCTGGTATCTTCATGCGTAAGCAGTTTAAACACTGGTTGTCCTTTCACTGGTGTCAGCTGCAGAAGATCACCAAAAACAATGATGTGTTTGCCACCAAATAACACATCATACTCTGTTTTAAGAACTTCCTGCATTCTCAAATGCACAAAGGCAAGCATGACATTGGAAACCATGCTTACTTCGTCAATGATAAGAAGTTTCATCTTCTTCAGGACTCTAGATACTTCACAACAAGCATCTCCCGATAACTTGTGGTATTGTAATTTGTTATCATGCTCCACTGGCAGCATCAGTAGCCGATGCAAAGTAATACCTTTAATGTTATGTGCTGCCAGACCAGTTGGAGCGGTGACAACACAAGACAGCGATGACTCAGTCCTTTTCTGCAAATAACATGAAATTGCTTTAATGAGGAAACTTTTTCCAGTTCCTGCTTCTCCACTCACGTACAGTCGGATAGGCTTCAACGACGTACATGAGCACTCTTTCTTCTCATGACTTAATCCATGATCAATTTGGCTGGTAACTTTGTCATATATTTTCCTCTGCTCAACGTTGAGTTATCTTTCCAAATCTTCTAAGTTAACCACATCCTCCTGAGCATGTGCCATGGCTCTTTCCACTTCAATCATGGCAGTGGCAGCTTCATTTTTGATAACTGGTACTCCTAGTGGATCCTGACTCAATGAAACAGAACTCTGACTGTCCTGAGAACTGTCTCTAGCAATCTCTGCTGCTATTGTTGCTTCCTGCTCGATTTCTGCATTCAACATTTATAGATTTTTTGGGAAAACAGGACATTCTATGGACTCCTTGGCTGCATTGAAAGAGTCTTCGTAACAGAGGAAATCTCCAAGCAGTTCCTCTTCTGCACGCCAAGGCTTGAAAAGTTGCAAAAGAGCTAAATAGAAAAACTCTTTTCTTTCTGGAGATTCGCAATCCAATTTTCGATGATTTACCAATAGACATTTTTTTTGCTTGACCAGACATCCCTCACTTCCAATTACAGCATACACTCCTTTATCAATATCTTCTGTGATGTTCCTCTTGAAAATGTAATTTTGTAGAACCTCATACAGACAAACATTCTCCAGGTGACTGCTTCTATTTGGATAATATGTATCCAACATGTTGGTCTTCAAAATATCTGTACTGCTTGGCTCCTTCTCCGCCAAATACTCAATTTCCCATACAGGTTTGAGAACTCGATAACGCGCTGCAGCAAGACCAAGACTTGCCCAAATGATACTCCTAGATTTGGCATAGAGACTTGCTGAAGATAACCGGTCAGAACATTCGTAAGCTCCGATTTCTCAATGCGACAACATCTTCAGACTGAAACTGTACAACTTCTTACTGAGGCTCTTTTCATGAGAAATGTCCTCCCACATATCCTTGAGTTCTGTCTTTTCTTTTTTTGTGATGTAAGACGTCACATACCAAGCCACAGCCATACAGTTGTCAGCCACAAGCTGAATATCCATGTTAGCATTCCACATGGACAAAATCACTGGGTTGTAGTCATTGATGTTCTTGGACTCGTCGTTTCTCTTCAAATTGTATGCATTTTTGGGTGATTTCCTCGTCACATTATGTCGCAGTGAAGACATCAAATTGTTCACTCTTCCTTTAGATATCACCAATCGTGGAAATCCAAAACGACATTTTGTATAGTACTTGTTTTTGTTTCTGAATTTACGACGACAGTACTTTCCATAACGATGGCTTTGAAACCGTAAAACTTGTTCTCTTAGACTTTTGTCTTCCTTTGTCTTTGGAACAGCACATGTAGAATACTGTTCTATGAAATTCATCACTAAGTCATCCGGATCTGTTCCAAATTTGGGTGCATCTTTGATCCATAGCAGCATATGTATATGAGGAGCACCTCGTGCTTGATACTCCTTTCTCCAGAAGAAATCCAACACTTCTCCAAGAGGTGGATTTTTCTTGTTCATGATGAAAGACATCATAGCTTCAAATCTATTATTGAAGTACCTGCATACATTCACTGGATCCAAAGAGCACAGTTCTCCGGGTGTCTTGAATTCAATATTTTCAATGTTTCCATTTGCCTCTCGTAGAAATTCAAGTAAGTCTTCCCAGCCATACTCAGCACAGCTGAGAGTGAGGAACCATGTGGGAGTTCCTAAGTTCCTCAGCATACATTTTAAGTCACATTGACGAGGGTACCAATACTCATTAGTACCACGCTGACATGCCATCAGATTAATCAGGTGAGAATCCAAAATACTGTCTTGCACATTGACTTTATCCATAAAGTCCCTTGCTGAGATATTTCGCAGTTGTAAACCACTTTTCAGGATGTGGTTCACTGCATAAGACAGTCCAGACAGATCACTTTCAAACAGTAGATGAAACAAATAGGGAATGCATTGACGAAACCTAGGATCTTCTGCATACAATCGTAAAGTCCGGTATTCAGAAGCAGGAATTTGATCACGTCGCTCATCATATCATCCTCCTCGACCTGTGGGAAATAACTGTGGAAAACACTGAGCTTCCAAACTTTCCTCCCAAACACTAATGGGACTCCCTTTGGCTTGTTTCATTTGAAACAACTCAATAGCATTCCCCATGACTTCCTTGGAATGCAAAGGATGAACACTAAAATGTTCATATATTTCTTCATTTTTAGAGGCTTCTACTTTCTCAATTTGTCCAGCACACAATTCCCTGTCTTCTTCTTCACTTACTTCCTCTTCTGCAACACATACATTCTTGTAGTACTCATTGTTTTTTATCAAATACAATGTTGCCTTTTTGACTTTCCTAACATCCACTAAATCTTGCCAGATTTTCTTACTCTTTGTCGGAACACCATTAACTAGAATAACCAGAGGTTCCTCTTCCACTTTCTCTACTCCAATTGTATTAATGTTTTTCTTCAAATCTAAAGGCAAATAAACAACTCTTCCCTTTAATCCTCTCTGTAAATCTGATGGAGGCAAGTTCCCTGTCTTTGGCTCCATTCGTACAATAGCCCGAAAGGGATGCACACTTTGAATCAAAATAGATTCATAAGTATTTAAATCCTTCAATTCAGAAGGAATGTCAACCAATTCCAGATTATTATGAACCGCTCTAGCAGGCATCCGGTTTTGGTTTAACTTGTTAAAACAATAAGTACACATAAGTTGGTCCGATCCCAAATCAAAACAATTTTCTACCATCAAGTATGTAGCAAAATCCTTACATTCACTATTGTTTTCCATTTCACTTTTTGCATATAAATCCACTAACTTAGTCTGATTCTTATAATAAGTCCGTCGACAACACACACAAGTGAAATTAGGCCTCTCACTTGATTTCACCTGAAAGATGGAAATTTCTTTTGAAACTTATCTATATTAGAAATCTGTACACTGTCTTCCACATTACCTTCTTCTACTGGGTCAATTTCAACATTGTTCTCTTTACTAGCAAAGTAACAGAACTCAATTTCTTCACAAATATTTTTCACATGTTGTTCTGAACCATGCAAAAGAGCACTACTCAATTGTTTAAGCATAATTGCTGGACTCTTAGCATAATACAACATTCTCACTAATTTCCTCACTTTATTATGATGCACTGCTACCATCCTGAAATGATGAAAAACACTCTGGCATACTCTTCTGGAAAGACAAGCCAGGGAATGCCCATGCAAACCTGTTACTTCTCTCACTCTGCAAGGATCTAATTCTTGCAACAACTTCATTTTCTGTTTTAAACTTTTCTTATTAAATGTACGTACAAAATCACAAAATAAATTGATGGAATCCTGTCGCACACTACAAATGCTACTACATTTCCAGGTGTAGACTGGTCCCTTAGGACGTCTTCCTAAAATCTCATCACCTAACACCTCTTCTGCATCTGCAGACACAAGTTTTTCTTTTTCAACTGGACAACCATCTTTTACCTCATATGCTCGACCACTGGTGTCAACTGCATGCACCAAATCATTGTCCTGAAAGTAACTCTCCTCATTGAAAAATGCCTCACAACTTGAACTATGCATCCATTCTCCTGAGAATACTTCACAAAAATTACTTCGATTAACTACTCTCTTCCATCTACTATTTGATTTGAAATCAGAAATTACCTTGTTTTGTTTCCTAATTCTATTGATTACCAAAATAAATAACTTTCGCTTAATTTCGAAAGCCTGATCAATAATTTTCTCTACATTTTTCTTTTTCTTATAAAATGTCACTTTCTGTTGGCCTTTCTTAAAATTTTTTAACAAATTGACAATTATCCTAATGCGGAACATTCGCCTACGAATGTCCCTGAATTGATTTTCCCTTCTACTGCCATGCACAGACTTATCTCCTGCTCTAGCAGAAACTTTTTTGACAGGCCTTTCCTTTTCCTTTAAATTGTCTCTCTTCTTATGCACGAAAACATGTTCAATACTGGTATTTTTTTGTCTACAAATTGTTTTTAAAAATGATTTTATTTTCTTACCCGGAGCTTTTTTGGCAACTTGATACGATTTAATATTACAGGACTGTTGCAAATCTTTACCAAGATGGAGTGTAAGTCGCTTTGCTTCTTTTAGTATTCTCTGCCTTGAGGGCATTTTTAAAGTTTTCTAAAGATCTTCAGTTAAATCTGTGGAAAAATATTTAAAAAATTGATATTAACCACTATTACCAAACAGTAAACCAATAACAGTAGGCAAACAATTAACACACTAGATGTCAATTCTATCTACAGTAATTTAACAACATAGACAAAGGGGGCATATTTACAAGGCACTTGCACCATGGGGGAAATGAGTTAAAATTCCAAGAACACATAGGGTCGTATTTACAAGGACCTTGCACCAGGGGAAAGTGACTTAAAATTGCCAAGCAGACATGAGGGCGTATTTACCACACCCATGCACCAGAGGGAAGTGAATTAAAATTGCCAAGCACACATGAGAGCGTATTTACAAGGCCATTGCACCAGAAAGAAGTGACTTGAAATGGCCAAGCACACATGAGGGTGTATTTACAACACCCTTGCACCAGGGGGAAGTGACTTAAAATTACCAAGCAGACATGACAGCGTATTTACCACACCCATGCACCAGGGAGAAGTGACTTAAAATTGCCAAGCAGACATGAGGACGTATTTACCACACCCATGCACCAGGGGGAAGTGAGTTAAAATTGCCAAGCACACATGAGGGCATATTTACAAGGCCCTTGCACCAGGAGGAAGTGACTTGAAATGGCCAAGCACACATGAGGGTGTATTTACAAAACCCTTGCATCAGGGGGAAGGGACTTAAAATTACCAAGCACTCATGAGGGCGTATTTACAAGGCCCTTGCACCACCATAAGGTGTGGCCTATGCAGAGGTATGCTGGATTGTCTGTCTGCCATGGTAAAACCAAGAAATATCTAGCAGCAAAAAGGCAGGTCTGGCAATCACAAAAGTTTGTTTGAGGTGAGGCCTACTCAGGGTTGCAGATGAAATTTTGGCTTGTTGAAGAGTATAGAGGACATAATACATGTGCAGGCCAACAGATGAAGTGAGTCATGTCCACTGCACACTTCAACAAAGGCCAGACCTCCTCTGTCTCCCTGGACAGGCCTAAACCTCATCTGCACAATGTGATTAGTAATGTTAGGAAACACAGGTGATGTAATTGAAAAACGTGCAAATATTTTTGCTCATTTCACAATCACATCACCTGTGTTTCCTCAGCTTAGGTATCTCATTGAGCAGATATAGTCTAGCATATCCAAGAGTACGCAGAAGGTGAGGATTGTATGCAGCAGTGCAATGTACATAATTCTCCTCCAATGACAATTACAGAAGCCTCAGCATATTCATGCCCCCTAAACAGTCCTAAATGTATATCATAATTATCATAGTGACTATGAAACTCTACCAGTACATATTGTGAAACCTAAATGACTTCAAGAAACGAGTTTTAAACCATCAAACAAGCAAATTATTCTCCCATATTCATGTTGAGAAATAAAATATTTATTTGAAAAAGCAGACCCCTTGTTGTCCTTCTCTTAAATGTGAAAAGTATTTCTTTTTTTAAAAAAACGATTTTCTGGTCATAATTTGAGAACACAGCACAGCTCCTATGTACAAGCACACCCTAGCTGGCTTCCTTATTTTCTCCAAAAAGCATACTAATCTCCTTCTAAATTAAAGGAATCTTTTCTCACCTTAGCACGATTTTTAAACACATAATGTAAGCAAATTAGTCTCCCAGGTTCCTGGGAGAAGTACCTTAAAATTGTCTAGCACACATAGGGGCGTATTTACAAGGCACATGCACTAGTGCAGTAGTGTGGCTCACTGGTTAGTGGCGGCAGACCCGAGAGCAGAGGACGGCCCGGGACCAGGGTTCGATTCCCGACGCGGCAGGTTTCTGGACCAGGGTCAGCGGACTCGATAATTCTCTCGCCTCGGTGCCCACTCTGATCAGCGATCACACTCGGCAACTCTGGGCATAAGCTTGCCTCATCTGCACTAACGGCCCCACCAGACCGCCGGGGATGCCTGGTCTCACCCTGGAGATACCCATTAAGGCACCATCTCTCAGGGAAGCCATGAAGGGTTTCGCAGCGGTCGAAGCCGGAGATACTCCTCCGGGAGTCGATCCTAGCGCTATGTAAACTTGCAATTAATTAACTAGGGGAAAATGACTTAAATTTGCAAAGCACTCATGAGGGTGTATTTACAAGAACCTTGCACCACCTTTAAAGTCACTTTTAAAATGGGGAAAATGACGTGAATATGTCTCATAAGCCTTGTAAATATGCCCCCATGTTGACTATGTAACTCTTGCAAAACATATTGTGAAACCTAAATGACTTCAAGAAACGAGTTTTTAAACCAACAAACAAGCAAATTATTCTCCCATATTCATGTTGGGAAGTGAAATATTTATTTAAAAAAGCACACCCCATGTTATCGTTCTCATAAATGTAAAAAGCATGTCTTTTTCTTAAAAAACGATTTTCTGGTCATAATTTGAAAACACAGCACACCTCCTATGTACAAGCACACCCTGTCAGTACTAATACTTCACATTATCTATCATTATAATTTGTCAAAGAAGCTGGAAAAAATAATGAAAACACGACACAAAACAACATTTTAAATGTACAGCTGACTTCCTTATTTTCTCCATAAACTATACTACTCTCTATCTAAATTAAATGATTTTTTTCTCACCTTAGCAAATGCTTTTTGAATTTCAAAGAACACATCCATGCACCCTAACTTTCTGTTTTCAGCAATGGAAATCCACCAATCACTGCTACTGAATCATTAGCACAGAAACTTCACAGTTTTATTTCTTTACAAACTCCTACTGTTTCAACTGCCATTTCATTCCCACACTTCATCTGACTGCAGCAGAACCTCCTCTCACCATGTTTTCTGTCTGGATTGTTGGACATAGTTACATCCACTGGGCTCACAGGTATGCTGATAACAGAAATTTACACAACCTCAATTTACACAATGTGGAAATCAAATGGATTGGCCAAAGAGGATTGAGATGTCACCAATTGATACCATTGGTGAAAACCTTTTTACATTTGCCAAACCCTGACCTCATAATAGCGCACTGTGGAGGAAATGATTTGGGCACTTTGACTGGGGTAGGTCTGGAAATGCTCTTAAAGGACACCTTTGAGCAATTAATTGCACTTTTCCCTCAAACTGCCTTGGTATATTCCAATATATGCCAAAGACAGAAATGGAGGTGGTCCAATCAAATTTGTCCACAAATTGAGAAAGCGAGGAAGCATGTAAATAAGTCTGTTTCAGCTTATATGAGAGGCCATGGAATGGGCGCCATCTACAACAATAACTTACGTTATTACATGCAAGATATCTACAGAGGAGATGGTGTGCACTTCTCAGATGAGGGAAACAGAGTTTTCATACAAAATTTAAGACTGTGTATTGGTACCTACTTATAAGTACCTAGAACTTACACAGAACCCAAAAGCTCTTTTCAGAGCTACCTTAACTATAATTACTCTTTTAAAATTTCAAATGTACCTTTTTTCACTAATTTTCACTTATGTTCGCTTCCCGGTTCGCTACCCGGTTCGCGTACCGGCAGCTAACCGCGCGAAAAATTAAATATGTTTTTTCGACATATGTGAGCCTCCTCAGCTATCCTCAGAAAACCTAGGGGGTCAAGATACGTCTCCCGTGCCCCCTTATACCCATTTTCCACATTGTTATTCCTCCATCTTGTGATAAAATTTGACCAAAACACAAAATGGCGAACTTTTTATTTTTTGCCCCGCGGGGCACTTTAATATCCCCCTCATCAATCCTAGGGGGTCAGGAGGGGTCTACCTTGCCCCCTTTCATTAAATTCCCCCTTCGTTTTTCTCCACCTCTTGTCTCTCGATCCTACCGAGAGACAAGATGGCGGCCGTTCCGGACTGTTTAGAATGTTGACAGACACCGGAGAGCCAATAAGCTTCGCTTCGCCAAGTTCTGTTACGCGTCAGGTACGCGAAGCGGAGCGCTAACCGGAGCGCTGTTACAGATATATCTGTTTTTTAAAACGTTATTTTCTCAAAATCCACTGGAGCACATATATTGAGACATAGCAAAGGCACGTCGGGCAAACCATATCTACAATTTTGCCAAGTTTCGTGTAAATCCATTCAGCCGTTCGAGCTAAAAATGATTCCAACTGCCCTATGGAAAAATGAATGGGAAAAACGCGTTTTGGGACCCCCCTTTTTTCTCAGCCCCCCTTGACGAAACCCCCCCAAATTTTCAGGGGCTGCTCAGAAACAAAATGTGCCATTTCCTGAAAATTTCAGCCAATTCCGTCCACAAACGCCAAAGTTATTCAACATAGAATTTTCAGAAATCCCATAGGAAAAAAATCCTAACTATATATACCTACTGGCGACCGCCGGTAGGTAATACATATATATATATCAACAGCAAAGTTTTACCAATATCCAAGGAACGAAGGCATGCGCAGTCCCAGCAGGTAATTTGCATATATTCATTTAATGAGCTGCACACTCGTTTCGACACCAGAAGTGCCTTGTTCATGAGTAAGAAGCGGGAGTCAAAAATGATTTAAATATCACCATTACTAGAAAAAGGCATGGGATTAACAGTAATTGCGGTGGCCATCTTAGAATATCTCACATCACAGAGTGATAGCTGTAAATGTAACCAAATAAGACCAATATCAAAAGGAGAAACACTTGCGTTGCAAGTACTTTAGAGGACACAGCGGGGATTTGTAGGAAGTCCAGTTTGAATACCAGCTTGTTGCCAGCAAAGCCCCGGCCACTTGTAGAGCAGGGCCTCTCTCACGCTGCTGGCCAGTGTGAAAAGTATCAAAAGGAGAAACACTGGAGTTGCAAGTACTTTAGAGGACACAATATGCTGTAAGAAGGGCCACACCAGGTACGTATGCTTTCGCCATTTATTCTTGGGAGACACACAGACTGCAAACATCGGTATTACCTCGCGAAGTTGATTCACCTGCCCAACACGTTTCATAACTCAACACTTCCTCAGGGCCTACGGCCTTTTCGAAGACAAGATTTCAGCAGTGCTCAATTCCAACAGTATTTCAAGTGTTCTCCCCGCCTCTGTGGGCGTGGCCACACAGTAGAATGTCAGAGTGTGAGTCTGGTTGCCTTTATTCAATAATAGGAATCTTGCCTTTCGAATTTGCCTACTTATGTGATGATGGCTGGGACTATGAATATCGATGGGCTCTCAGCTTTAGACTGTGCCGATACACGGCAAGATCTAATAGTGGCTACTTGTGACAAACTGCGTACTCTGTGTACTTGCAATATTTATTGCACATATTGTGTATATATCATATATACTGCAACATTTATTTTCCAGTGTCAAATATAGCGACAGTGATTTATGTGGTTGAGAATCACAATGGCCAGTAATGAAATAGGCAGGGAGTACTGTGCTAAGATTGCCGCCAGTTTGAAGTGCAATGTTAATGTCTATGCATACCGTCATCTATGTTGTTACTTGGGTGACGGCAATGAATTTAAATGCCTCCTCGCAGTGATCGAATTAGACACTGAAGAAGGAATCTACGAAACGCATCTGTTTGTTTTGCTGATTGAATAACTGTTACGATACCCCCCTGAGTGCTGAACCTTTGTTTGAAGGAAGGACAAAGTTTGCGCAGCGCAGATATATATATCCTCGAGCTTAATAGCAAACAGCCTGGGGGACTGAATAGCAATGAAGACCTGTACACATGTCTATGATTCTGTGAGGGAATTCTCAATGTACCTTGTTGGCGAAAAGTGTATTCGATAAGCTGCTATAAGATCTATATGAACTCATTTGGCAGCCTGCATTTTAATGAAATTATATGAGAAATAGTTTAATTTCTGTTGCACGGTCACTTTAATTTATGTTTATATTAACGACCCCTAAGGAAGTAACAAGTAACAAGTATACATGATATAGATTTATCTGTTGATGATAGATATTGCCATTATCCACTGGGGTATGATTCTTATTATACTGTCACATATATTCAATTCTCAATTACTGCATCAATAGTTATGAACAGTAGAATCCTAGTCTTATGAAAAACTCGAATGTATATAAGTTTTGTCTGGGATTCATGAGGCTTGCTTCATGGTTTTTTATAAACAATATTTATTGAAAATAACATCCAATTATTTATTCATTGTAAATATATGAATTAAGGATTTTTTCTTAAAAAACTATTTTTTCAGAACTGTTCCGAGATTTTATATATGCTTGCCTCTTTTTGCACATAACATTATAACAACGACAGTGAATAGATATATGTAATGTTAATATGAAATGATTCGAGCTGACAGCTCGGGATATGAACAGTGTGATGGCAGGGCACTGTGCCCTTTATTATGAATTGGTGAATATCACTTTAATTCGAGTAGGATGTACCACTGATCATGTGATCACTTACACTATTTATGTCACTTCCTTTCTTCTCTGCATGACATGTGATCAAGCCTCGGCTGAGGTGAAACGCGTCATGGCGACTGGTGGGCTGTTATTCTTCACGAATAAAAAGCACTGAAACGAGAGCACGGAGTTTGTGGCTTTACTCAATTTTCGTCTTCAGCGCGAGCTGTGTTGATTTCGGACTTTTGGAAAAATATATATATATATATATATATATATATATATATATATATATATATATATATGTATATATATATATACATATATTATATATGTATATATATATATAATATATATATATATATATATATATATATATATATATATATATATATATATATATATATATATATATATCGGTTCCACGTTAGTGCAGCCGCTTCTCCCTTGCCTCTTGCGAAAAGGTCCATGGCGGGATAGCTACTCCCCATAAATCCAAAACAACGCTGCAGCATTCAGGACACATCAGCCACGGACACACGTAGGACTTTTCTAGCAGCATACATTTATTTGAAAAAAGACAGGCAGAATGTCAAGAAGGAGCATGGGGGCAACTGGAAGGAACTCAAAGTCTATACACCCCAGAGGTGGAGATCGTGAAAAAACGTTGAGGCAAAAGGAATGAAAACATATCCTGAACTTCCGGACCTTAAGCCCGCATGGATGGAACCAGGATGAAGAGATACATCACCACCTCTAATATGAATAACTGCTGGTTCCCCGACAAAGGACTTTACATTAATGAGTGCTAATATTGGCACTGTCCTCCCCCTCCCCAACCCCCCCCTTTTTTAGGTTTTCAGTTTCATAAATCTCTTTTGTTCCACCTTTTTTTCACGAGTTTTACACAGTGACAGTAAACAATCAGGGTATTGAGTGGGAAGTGAGATGGGCATGGCGATTTTGCCCTGTTAAAATATTAACATCAAAGAAAATCTCCCACTGGAGGGTTGGAATAGAGCAAGTTTGAGTGGCTTAATTAAAATGTCCACTAGAGGGCTTAATTGAAGGTTATCCAAATCAGATTATTGATCATACCAATTATAAAACTTTCATCTATAGTTTCCAAACTAAAGTATGAACATATGTAACCAAATACAATGTTGTTGGTATGAATATTTACCTTGTGCACTACATGTCCCATAATTCCCTGAATCATGAACAGGAAATGATGTCACTGTTTGTATTCACTTTATTTATTCACTTAAGAAAATGGTTTGTGGTTCATTAACAGTCCCATGAGCATGTAGGGTTTTTGTTACTGGCTGCTGTTATTAAAGTAAAATCAGAGTGCGCGGGGAAAAACGCCCTACGGGGCAAGGAAGCAAAAGTAACTGCAGCGGGATCTGCCGCTCCTTGCTGCACAGGGACGCACAAAGAACAGGTACAGACCACTTCAAGTCAAGGTGCAAAATAAGTGCTTTATTCCGTAACGGGCAGCTGCATGACGCGTTTCGTCCGGGAAACCCGGACTTGATCACATGTATATGTATATATATATATATATATATATATATATATATATATATATATATACATAGACATATTTTGTCGATAAATTGAGACATTTGTAATGAATAATATCTAACCCTTAAACCATGAGCATGTGGTGCCAAATTGGGTAAAGAGAGTCTTTTACATATGTAATCTGGCTTTAGAAACACACTTAAATATGGAGCTCATGGTGTGATCTGAGGGATGAGTCCTATGTCTGTTTCCGTGATTTATTGAAACTTTATTTAATATGGTGACTGTCTGTTGTAAATGACACATTGACGAAGGCAGTACGCCGAAACGCGTTTGTGCAGTTTGTTTGAATAAACCTTTGCGTGGTTTTGACATCCCTCCTTGAGTGCTGCGTCTTTTCTGCAAAGAGAAGAAAAGTTGGAGCGTAATATATATATATATATATATATATATATATATATATATATGTATATATATATATCAGAAGAAACCCGACCCTTTCTAGTCGCGGTCACAAGCGGGTGCAGACCACCTCTCTTCCAAAGTGTATTTTGAACAATATCAAAACGCCATCACACGATTAAAGTGTCAGCAGTGCAAATTTATTGCATTCCATAGCAGAGCAAGTGCTCTCCCTGACGCGTTTCGCTCCGCGGGCGGAGCTTGATCACATGCTGCGTCAGGAGTAGGCAGAGCAATATACAGTGATTAAAAGCCCAAGCGCCTAAAGAAACAGGACGCATGGGTAAAAAACGATACAATCACACGATTAAAGTGTCAGCAGTGCAAATTTATTGCATTCCATAGCAGAGCAAGTGCTCTCCCTGACGCGTTTCGCTCCGCGGGCGGAGCTTGATCACATGACGCGTCAGGAGTAGGCAGAGCAATATACAGTGATTAAAAGCCCAAGGGCCTAAAGAAACAGTACGCATGGGTAAAAAACGATACAATCAGGCATAAAAATAACTGTTTACATAGTTTGTTGGCAAACAAGGCAAAAGAAAGAATTATAGCATAGTGCTTTAAAATTCCATTTAAAATCATTATTCTGTGGTGCAAGATGGTTTCCAAGATCGAATATATAGAGGCATAGAAATACTGAATAAAAAATCCAATAATTCATGTCAAATAGATGTTACTACCTCAATTTCATTAGCAAAAATACATTTCAAATACAAAAGTGCTAATGCATAAATATGTACATTGCTACAAATGAGGTATAAATCCAATAAATTAAAGTGCTAGTGCATAGAGGTAGCTGTCATATTACCCAAATCATATTCAATTCAACATATACTTGTTCATATGCCTCATGCCAACTACTTAATGCTTGATTTTGTAAAGTGCAAGTGCTTAAAATGTGAAACAAAATTCATAATAGAACTAAGTTATTAAAAACACATGCGGCTGATGGCCCTACTTGAACTTGAATTATATCATTTACTAAATTTCTCAAGAGCACATCCTACTTGTGAATACATATGTATCATTGAATTTAGTTTTCAGCAATGATTCAATAAGACAATGTCCACCACAGGAAAAAGAAAGAAAAAGAAAAAGAAAAAGAAAAAGAAAAAGAAAAGCAAGGGTTGAAATAACATCAAACATTACAAATAATGGTGTAGCTCATCAATAACATTCAAACCGTTAGGGGATCTCGAATCTAGCAACAAAATAAAATATGCTTCCCTCTGCCTGAGTAATCTTTCTCGGTCACCACCCCGTCCGGGGTTAGGGACTGAGCACAGTAAAGTATATTTTAAATCCTTTAGTTTGTTGTCATGCACTGCCTTGAAGTGGCGAGCCACTGGATAGTTTATATCCGATTTCACTATTGCGCGTATGTGCTGTAAAATGCGCTGGTTGGCTGGCAACTTGGTGCTCCCAATGTATGATAATGCACATGTGCATGTCAGTTGGTAAATGACATATTCACTTCGACAGGTTAAATGTTCATTTATTTTTATAGGCTTATCGCTGAACGCTGATGTGTAGTCTGTGCCATTAACAGTAAATGTGCAGGCCCGGCAAGACGTGCATCTAAAAAAACCTGTTTTTAGCAAACCAAGGGCTTTTAACAGTAAGCTCAGGCTGGGTTTTGTCCAATGTATCTTTCATGGAGGGTGCCCTCCTAAATGTGATTGCTGGTGACTTAGGTAAGATTGGGCCTAGAATCACATCAGTAAGAACAATTGGCCACTCTGCATTGATGATTTGTCTTAATTTACGCTCCTGAGAGCAGTAGGTGGTGATAAGGCGGACAGACCCCCTAGAAGCTGATTCAGAGGTTTCAATAGTTCTAGGAATCAAAAGTTCGTCTCTCGAACGCCTAGATGCTTTTGAGAGTGCGCGATTTAAAAGATCTTTTTTGTAACTGCGCTGCAAAAACCTTTGCATAGAATCAGCCAAGCATTGGTTAGTTGTGTTAGAATCACTGCAAATTCTTTTGCGAATGAATTAGCCAAACGGAATGCTGTTGATGGTATGTGGAGGGCAAGCACTGCGGGCATGAAGGATAGAATTACCCGCAGTGCTTTTCCTATGTAATTTGGTGTGAATCTGACCCTGTTCAATGTACACATGTACGTCTAAAAACTCAGCTGAGTTTGATGTTATGGTACAGTTAATCTCAAATTGCTGCCTGTTTCTGTGTGCCCTTCCAGATGATACAAATATCATCTATAAATCGCCAATAGTAGGCTAGATGTTGAAGCCAGTGGCGATGTGCCCCATGGAGAACGTGCTCCTCCCACCAGCCAACATGTAAACATGAATAACTGGGGGAGAAGCACAAGCCCATAGCAACCCCGCGCTCTTGATGGAAAATGTCCTTGTCAAACTGGAAATGATTGTTGGTTAAACAAATACGTATCATCTCCAGTAACATGGCATTGTGTTCTCTTAGCGTTGCATCTCTCATGTCAAGATAATATTGGATGGCTTCCAAACCGTGCAGATGATGGATGCTAGTGTAAAGGGATTCAATGTCCATAACCAGAAAACAAAAATCAGAACACCAAGTGACTTGCTTAATTTTAACTAAAAAATCAGTGGTGTCTTTGAGGTAGGAGGGAAGTGAGGTCATGTGGGGTTGAAGGAAAAAATCAACATATTTAGAAAGATTTTCATTGATGCTTCCTTGTGCTGAAATGATAGGAACTGGGGTGGTGCATTTGTGAATCTTGGGTAGGAGGTAAAAGAGAGGGGTGATTGGGTGTGTTACACTAAGAAATTTAGCCTCTTCTTTTGTGAGAAGCCCTTGTCTTTGCCATTGACTAATGCTTTTTCTGATGGTTTCATGTGTTTTTAACATAGCAAATTTAGTGGTCTTAGTATAACATAGGGGGTCTTCTAACTGGCGAGCTGCTTCCTGAAGGTAATCAGATTTAGCCCACAAAACAGTATTCCCCCCCTTGTCCGCATTCTTTACTATTACATTAGGATCACCCTATATCTTTTTGATGAGCATTAAATATTGTTGATTATTATAGTCATTTTGTTTCTTACTACCCAGCACAGATCTGTTCAAAGTTTTTAGTTCAGTGATGATTCTATCACTGAACACATCCAGTGCGTCCTTCGGCATCAATGGTAATAACGTAGACTTTCCCCGAAAAGGACTTAGTGATGCTTTATTAATTGCAATTACTTGGCTGACTGTAGGAGCTTGTTGAGAACTGTCCTCATGTGCTAATGAAATAAGAGCTTGAAGACCTCCTAGATTTTTAACTTGTAGTGGTTGTTCTTCAGCTACTTCAACAGGCGTTTCAGTGTCTTTATTAGCTAATTGAGGATGGATTTGAAAATATTTCATTAGCTTAATTTTTCTAATAAATTTAAAGACATCAATTCGTGCCTGGGTGTATAATAATAATAATAATAATAATAAAACATTTATAGAGCGCCTGGCTACACATAGAACAGTGTGTCCCCGCGCTAATCACTGATAAAATTCAACAGAGGACCTGAGAGAACGGGATTATGAGAAGTCATTGGGAGGACAGTATGAAAGACCCAAAGATAAAAGTTGTTCTTCTGCCTTCGAGAGTACCAAGTTAGTCAGATTAATTACAGTATTTGCTTGTGTTGATGTTACTTGTTCCTATTCTTGCGCGAGTTGCTCCGTGCTGCGCCGCGCTTTGGTATTGCACCTCCTGATGCAGCGCTTTTGGCTGCCGCTCTGCCTACTGCTTGAGGAGGGTTCCGGGAGCGCAGGGAGTACCTCCGGTCCTCGCTGACAAAATTCAGCGCGTCAACTAATGTACAGTTGGTTAAGTCAATTGGAGCCGGAGTAGTGGTTGTTAAGCTTTCATCACAACCACTGTAAGAAGCTACTGATAAGTTATCTTCATTTACGGGGGCAGTGTTCATATTCGTCGTCTGTTCGACTCCTGCTCCTGGTTTTTGTTGGACTGACATCGCTTTGCGTTTATACGAGTCGTACTTCCTTGCAAAAGTGAAGATATGACCCGTGGCATAGTCCTGCGGGTCTTGTGCGAACTTCTGTATCTTGCGCTCCTGAATGGTTTGTTCAAGTATATATATATATGTATCACAATGCGAGGAGAAACCCAAAAAAATCTCCATGAGCCCGCTGATTGATTTTGAAAAGGTATTTAATTTGGTGGCAGAGAAAGACGTATTTCAACCACGTCCATGGCTCTCCCCAGGTCAAACCTTATTTAAAGGAACAAAGCATGTGCATGAACATCACGTGTAAAGTAATAGAAATAGAAAAATGAGAAAAATCACATACTCACAATATTAAATGGATATTTTCCATGATGCATTGTCAATTGCCACAGCAAATAACTTAGTCATAACAAATTGTATCTGTTCGAGTATTGCCTATGTTGTGGTGAAACTGTTTGCACATTGATTTGTGCGGCGTTATCATAATTGTGATGTAAGGGTGTGATCTTGTGACCCGGATCTCACCCTATCCCCAAGAGGGTGTGGATTCCTCAACCATGGGTAGTGGGAGGTTAATAATCTAAGGGTGCAGTGTATAGTACCCTTTTGGAGCTGTTTCGTGTTGGCTAATGCAGTAGCGGTGGCTCAGATTCCTGTTGTAGCCAATGGCTGTACAGAAGAAACAAGGGAGCAACAGATATATATATGTCTATATATATTACCTACTGGCGACTTATAGTTGGGACCATGTTTCCATAGGAAAATAATTTTTTGATTTCACTATAACTTTGGCGTCCTTTAATCATTCTTAATGAAACTTTCTAATAGCAGTGTCTGTGTGTTGTGGAAATTTTGGGGGTGATTCGTGCAGTGGGGACCACGAAATAGGGCACAAAATGAGGGGAAATCTGTAATGTTGATTCCCATAGGAACCTTTGGCCACACCTACAGCCCGAACTACTGAATGGACTTACACCAAATTTGGCTTGGAGGTAGATGTAAGTTCAAGGAAGTGCCTTCTGTTTATTTGGTGCAAAAGCATTCAATAGTTGTTGAGAGATTAAAGAAGAAAATTATAATCATATTCCTGGCTGCTTAGACTTTGTGAAAAAAAAGACAATTTTGTGCAGGGAAATGCACAGCTCTGATTGGCTGCCCACATTTCAACACTTCAACCAGGATTTGATGGCAGCCATCTTGGGAATCGGCTTCACTGAGTCCAAAGAAAAGAAATTGAAAATAAAGAAAGGGGGCAGGGTAGGAATGCCCTGAGCACCAAACCAGGGTCTTGGCGTCCTCCTGGGACACCGCCACAGGATGAAAGCATTTTCTTTCAATAAACATTTTGTCCCAAAATCATGACATTTGTGAATTCATGGCAAATAAATTCGGTACCAGGGTGGTGATACACCGTAAAGTCCATCCCCTGTAGGGAAATGGACCACCTCAACAACTTTGGCTTCTCACCCCTCATCTGCATCAACCATCTGAGGGGCCTGTGGTTTGTCTGAACCTGGAAGTGAGTCCCAAACAGGTATGGTCTCAATTTCGTCAGTGCCCAGACCACAGCAAATGCCTCAGGCTCAATTGCATTCCACCTCTGTTCCCGTGGAAGTAACCTCCTACTGATGAAGGCTACAGGTTGGACTAGGCCCTCCTTTTTAATCTGTGAAAGAACATCCCCCACACCATGCTCTGAAGTGTCTGTTTGAACAATGAATTCCTTTGAGAAGTTGGGCGCCTGAAGTAAGGGTGCTGGGCACATGGCAGTCTTCAGGGCGTCAAAAGCCCTTTGACAGGTGTCAGTCCAGTTTACTTTCTTGGGCTGATTCCTGAAAGTCAGCTCAGTCAAGGGTGCAGCAATGTTGCCATACCCCTTGACAAACCTCCGGTAGTACCCCTTGAGTCCTAAATAGGCTCTAGCCTGTCTTTTGCAGTGCCATCAACATTTACCAGAGGTGGCACAGATGTTCTTCCCAACTGGCGCTGAACACTGCAATGTCATCCAGGTAGGTTGCACTGAAATCCTCCAGTCCAGCCAACACCTGGTTGACCAACCTCTGAAAGGCGGCAGGGGCATTCTTCATCCCAAAGGGCATAACCCGGAATTGGTAGTGCCGATCTGGTATGGAGAATGCTGACCTCTCTTTAGCCCCATCAGTCAAGCGATCTGCCAGTACCCAGACGTTAAATCAAATGCGCTGAGGTACGGTGCAGCCACTAACCGATCAATGAGCTCATCAGCTCTGGTGATGGGGTGCGGGTCAGTCCTGGTGACTGAATTGAGTCCTCGGTAGTCCACACAAGACCGGAGTTTGGGTGTGGCACCAGGCGCGGCAACCTTTGGGACTAAGACCACTGGGCTGGCCCAAGGGCTGTTAGAGGACTCAATCACCCCAAAGGCAAACATCTTGGATACCTCCTCCTTGATATAAGCTCTGAGCTTTTCAGTCACTCTGTAAGCCTTGTGCTTTACAGGAGAACTGTCCCCAGTGTCCACATCATGGACGCACCACTCTGTGACACCAGGAATCAAGGAAAACAAATCAGAGAATTATCCCACCATTTGGCGACAATCTAGCTGCTGATCAGGGGTCAGTGTGGCAATGATGCTGACACCATCCACTGACCCATCTTTCTCTGTTGCAGACAGGAGGTCAGGAAGAGGCTCTGTCTCCTCCTCCATTCCAACATCTGTCACTAGGAGCATGCCCACTTCGGACCTTTCTAAGTGGGGCTTCAGGCGGTTAACATGCAAGACCCACAAAGAGTTCCTAGGGGACTATAATTTAACCAAATAGGTGACATCACTCTTTCACTCCACCACCTCAAATGGTCCAGTCCACGTGTCCTGGAGCGCACAAGGGTGTACAGAGGCCTTTACCGAAACTTTCTGTCTAGGTTGAAGCTCAATAGGAGTGGCATTGTGATCATACAACCGCTTCATTTCCTCCTGGCTGGCTTCCAGATTTCCCTGGGTGAGTTGTCTGAATCACTGAGTCTGGTTCCTGAAGGACCGTACGTAACTGTATACAACCTGGGGAGGTTTCCTTGGAGATTGCTCCCAGCCTTCCTTGACCAGATTCAAAGGTCCTCTTGCCGGGTGTCCATACAGCAGTTCAAAGGGACTCAACCTTAGGGACTTCTGTGGCACCTCACAGTAAGCAAAAAGAAGGCATGGCAAGAGGACATCTCACGTATTCCTCATAGGTTCCTCAAGACCCATAATCATGCCTTTAAGGGTCCGGTTGAATCTCTCAAACAGCCCATTACCGTGGGGGTGGTAAGGAGTGGTGAACTTGGATGTAACACCACACTCCTTCCACTGGGACTTCATATAATTAGATATAAAGTTGGTACCATGGTCTGACACCACCTATCTGGGGAACCCCACACAGGAGAAAACCCCATCAGTGCACGTCCCACCACGGGAGATGTCACTGTCCTGAGCGGGATGGCTTCCGGGTACTGGGTAGCATGGTCCACCAAGACCAGGATAAACCTGTTGTCCAGTGGCCCCACAATGTCAATGCCCACCTGTTCAAAGGGGGTACTGACTACAGGGAGAGTTTGGAGAGGAGCCTTTTACTTACTTTAACTTTTTCCAATTGCCTGGCAAGTTTGACATGTCCTACCATGAGTGTCTGAACTCATCCATATCTGGGGCCTATAAAAGTGGGTGACAAGCCTTTCAAAGTTCTTGTCCTGCCCCAGATGCCCAGCTAAAGGCCAAACCCAGTAAGAAGGCTCTGAAGCATGGGGTACCACCAGCACATGGGCTGCCCAGGCTCAGCAGCCTTAGGCTCGCTATACAGGATACAGGATGTCGTTCTCCCAGTAGATCCAATGTGATACAGACTGATCACCTGCTGCCTGGTTTGTGGCCTGTTGCTGCAAACCCACAAGAGAAGGGCACTTCTTCTGCTCTGCATAAAATTCCTCACTGGAGTGGCCTCCTTTCTGCCAATGGGTCAGCTCACGGTACAAAAGGGGGTCCATCACCACCCCCTTTTGTACCGCGAATGGGTCAGCTCAGGCAGGTCCCCAGTTTAGCAACTTTCTCCCCTGTAGGTTCCAGGGCATCCCCCTCAAGGTCTGCCTCCTCCTGGACCGTGTGAGCAATAGGGGCTGGTTTCCCACGCCCCCTACCTCTTCTCTGTAAGGCAGGTACCTGGGCCATACTTTCAGGCTCTAGGTTCTCGTGCACACCCTTACTGGCTGCCATAGACACACGCCCACTCAGGCAGACCCATTATCTCTAAATGAGTCTTCTTCTCCACCTTAGCCCAAGGGGAGCTTTCCAAATCTTTGCCCAACAGACAATAAACAGGCATGGCTGGCCTCACAGCTACTTGAAGAGTACCAGAGACCCCCTCACTCAAAGGGAACCTGAGCCACCAGGCAGTGGCTCTCTGTGTTGTCAGCTGCAACAACTGGGAAGAATGCATTGGGGACCACCTGCTCTTCAGACACCAAGTGCCACCTGACAGCTGTCACATTGGCTCCAGTGTCTCTAAGAGCCTTCACCATTTGGCCATTGATGGTGGAGGGAGAGGTGTGGCGCCGCGGCCAGGGCGACTGGCGCTGGAATCTGGGGATCATGGTTCAATCCCTGGTGCCGGCGGCAGATTAGCCCAGCACCATGTGACTCTGGGCAATAGCTTGCTTAATCTTCCCGATGGCCCCAGAGCCTAGAGACCCTTACGGGTAATTGTTTGTGCTTTACAAATGTGGAAAATTATTATTATGGTCACCCACTGCCTGTATTTCTTAGTGTTATCAGACAGCTGAGTCTTAGGGACATCTCAAATTCGCCTAAGAAGACAAGGGACATTTCTGCGGGACCCCACCGATCTTGGATACCCATCTCCTCCCCCCAGGACTACACTCACCATCTGATTTGGTGGTGCACGTTGTGGCACATACTGACCCTTTTGGAGACACTGGGGATCATACCAATGCTGTCCCACTTGCTTACACTGGAAGCATGTAGCGGGCCCCCAGTGAATAGGTTTACCTATCGAGGGCTCTGACTTTGTCTCAGGGGGAGGCTGGGAACCCTTCCATTGGTTCCCTTGGGAATTACTTTGGGGCCCTTTTTGGAACTCCCTCTGTTTACCCTTGTCCCCCCACTCTACTGCTGGGGACCCTGCCCACCTTTGGCAGAGTCTACCACATGACCCTTGAGGACCACTGCTACTGACCCAGCGGTCCGTGTCCTGAGCAAGCTTCCTATAGTTAGTCAACTGCTATCAATAAGCTGCTGGTGTAGCTCTAGAAAACAAATAGCAGATAAGTGCTCCCATGCAAGGAAATCATAGAGCGCTTCAAAAGTATCCACTTTGCTACCCTTCACCCAACCCTCCATAGCTCTACAGAAGAAGGATACATATCATACCCAAGTGGTTCTCTCCAGCTTCTTACAATTCCTGAATCTCTGTCTATAGAGTTCTGGGTTCCAACCATACTTTGTCATCAGGGCTTCCTTTATGTGGGCATAAGACATCCCATTATCACTGGGTATGTCTAGTAAGGTATCCCTTCCTTCGCTCACAAAGTCGCCCCACAACCCAGCTCCCCAATCCTTCTCAGGGACCTGATGGGCCAACATTGCTATCTCATAGGCTTCAAGCCACTGCCCAATATCCTCATGCTTATGAAAATCTTTGATGACATCCTTGGGGATATATACGCTGCCTTCTGAAGGCACACATGGTGCGCTGTCGCCAGAGTGATTAATCGCTAAGCCTTTTGCCTTGATATCTAATTCCCTCAACATCCTTTCATGCTCCATTCTCATCCTCTCTCTCTCCAAGGAGAACTTGTTAATCTCTATTTCCCTCTGACCCTCCATCTTAAGCTTAGCCATCTCCAGCTTGTGTGCCCTATTTCTCTCCCTATCTTCCAGCTCTCTAGGGGACAGGTTTGTGGAAGAGATACTTTTTCCAGGTGGTGACGGTACCCCTTCCATAGCTGGAAACACTGGCCTATCCAGTTGCTCATCTGCATCGCCAGATGGCTCCACCCCCAGATCTGGGGCATTTCTTGCTTCTACCAAGGCCCTCAGAGCCTTTTGGTAGTCATCCTTTTTTTAAATGCTTGGTGTAGCAACTTCCAAGTTCTTGCCGAGATGCTTGAGCTGTTTCAAAGTGTAGTTTCCAAGCTCTCTTCCTCAAAATCAAAGTCCATAGATGCACCTGATGCTGGTTTACTCATGGCAGTAAGAATTGGCAGTTCACAGGAAAAATATTAGTCCAAGGAAAATAAAGTCTACCAAAAAAAGTATGTGGTTGCGTTTGGTCTGCACTCACTAGTAGTGTACACCAATTACTGTATATGAGTCACAAATGCAGGTAAAAATCCTCACCGCTGACCACCAATGTTAGAACTGGGGGTCTCTAGTTGGCAATGTATACACCTTTGACCAAATAGGGATCCTTGCTTCTAAGTCAGGGAAAGGGGATTACACTACTGGATAACCCCTGTTCATCCCCTTGGTAGCTTGGCACGAGCCGGCAAGCTTATCGCACAGGCAGTGTGCTAAGCATTTGTGAACACATACAGCAATACAGTGAAAACACTACAGATGGACAAAACACCGGTTTTATAAAAATAAGTATTCTTTATTTAGACTTATCACAAGACTATAAATGATAAAAACAGATCAAAAACAGAGGCAATCAGTAAAAAATGGAAGGGAGACTCATGCCAATGATACCAGGTCTAACACCCCTCCTCCCAGCCTGTCTTTGGCCCCAGGGATCTCCGCCTCCATGGGGCAGGCTCTAAAAAAAGGAAGGAGGGGGCAGAGGGACCCCCTTCCTGGAGCCATACATGGCCCTGGGGATCACCACTCCCCAGGGCCGGCTCCAGAAGTGTTTTCAGAGTGGTGGAGAATGGGGACGTGGCCTCTGAAGACCTCTCAGCAATCCCACTATGAGGGCCTTACTGGATGTAATAGGAGGGCTTGTTGGCCCCCAAAGTACCCTCTGGAGCCAGGTGGACTTCTTTCCCAAACCATTAGTGCGCCAGGAGGTGTGTTTGCAAGGTGGTTGAGAAAAGGAGAGATGCCTCTGACTACCTCTCAACAATCCAGCTGTGTGGGTCTTACCAGAGGTTGCAGGAGGGTTACTTTGTGGCCAAATACCCTCTGTTTACTACAATTAATCATGTGACCCAGGACACAGGCTGCAGGCATCAAATGGTTAGGACAAGATAATGCCAACTTTCTAAAAGTGGCTTTTTTCAAATTGTGACCCAAAATCCGACTTTAACATTTTAAACCATATTAATTGCAATTCTTTTAAGTGTCAACATGACATTCCTAACTGCTCCCAATCAAAATGTTATGATTTCTGTATCACCTGTATATCCTGATGCTTATTGTACTTTTTTCGTTTCCACACGGTCACTATGTATCTATACTTACAATTGTAACTCATGATGTGATGGATGTGCTAATGCTGTTAAGCTCTCTGATTTGGGTCAAGTTTGCGCTATACAAAACTCGACGAATAAACAAGTACAATTTTAAAAGTAGTAAGGTAACTCAATGTTATCCTCTTGAGAAATGTAGGCCTTTTAATAGCGAAAAACAAATTTGGGAATTTTTCACTACCAGGACTCTAAAAACGTAAAAGTACATGTCCATCTTTTTAAATATACTGCACACGCCCTTTTTTCACTGGGTAACATGGCGAGCAGTCCAAGGCTTCTCCGAGAGTTAATGTGGAGAATACAGTTTCAGCGATCAACAGTTTTCAAATAGCATGTAATGATGATTGTCCAATCCTTTCCTTATCTTTTACAAAAGAGAAGTTCTTTGTTATACGAAAATAAAATACCATACAGAGGAAGTTTCCATTTGACAGTAGGGTTCCATAACTTGTGCTACGGAGCAAATAAGCAAAAATGTATCAGGTTAAAGATAATCTCACATGTGCATATTCACTGTGATTAGCATAAGCAGAACTCCACACCTTGAAAGTAACTTTTCCTAAAGCTGAGAGGGTCCTATTGAATGTTAAGCACAAGATCAAGGGTATGGGAATAACTTCAGTATAGCAACAACAAGGTTACAAACACTTGGGCCTCATTTGAAGTGCGTACACAACAGCCTTCCTTCCTTCGTTGTTGTTCAGGAGCTCAGTGCATACCATGCTTGGTCAGCAGGTGCGGCTTTAGGTTCCAGCATGAGTACAGGTCTAAAGCAAATACTTCCATCCCAAAAGAACAAAAAGCCCACTCTTCATTACAAGTGATTCTTTGGTCTTTGGTGATCTCCTTTGACTAAGCAAAGTTAGCAGAGGACATTCTGCATCAGGCACATTCATTTTAGGCCACAGATGACATTCTGCATCAGGCGCATTCATTTTAGGCCACTGACATGGTCATGGTCTCTCACTTTATCATTCTTCTTGGTTGGTGCAGCAGACTTGGTATGGGTTAAGCAGTCACTGCGAGACAGTCACCCTTTCCGTTACTGTTTGGGTGGATGGAAGAAGCTGCTGGGGTTGGGCTTGTTATTAATGCATTGTTGTGATGCTTACTTGATGTGTCATCCACAGTTATCCTTCTCACAGATTACGAGGGGTGTCGGAATGGATCAGGCTCTATTCCGAATGGGTTGTGTGGGGAGTGGCAATATATGCTCTGGTTCCAGCGGTGTGGGGTGGGGAGTTGGGATCACAAGTTTGTTCTGTTTCTTCTTGTACTGAGTTTACTTGTATGTAGTGAAGCACATACTTGACCCATGGTAAAACAAAATGGTAAACTTCACAATGGCAGAATCGTGCAACACCTTTAGGTTGATATTGTGGGAGGTGAGTGAGATGAATAAAAAAAAGTGACGTTTTCCACATAATCCACAGTTTCTCCTACTACAGGAACTGCACCTCTTGGACAATAGCTGTACCATTCTCACACTCAATGTTGACACCATGGCCTATCACTCAGGTTACACTGCCAGTCCCCATGGGTCTTCTTTTCTCATTCACAGACACTTCCCACTACAGATCACTAGAACCCACCTAAACAAGGGGGGAATTTACTGTGTTTGAGGGTGCCCTGAGGGAGACTAAGTGGATCAGCATGCATCAACCACTGGCTGAACTTCCACCAACTCACAAAACACCTATTCTCTGCCTCACTCTCCTACATCCCTGAATCCTCTGTAGCTCCTTCTTCTCCTTCGCCCCAAAGTCTGGGATCAACCTCCCCTTCACCTCCAGGCCTCATTCTCTCTGCTGGAATTCAGAAAATCACTCAAGACCTGCTGTTGAACTGAACACTCCCTTGCAGAGTTTTCAGTGCCTGCATACCCTTGTGGGTGATTAGCCACGGTTTAGAAGTCTTGTTTGATTGATTGACTGCAATAATCCCAACCATTGCCTGAAGACAATACATACAAAGGTGTATCCATCTTGCCCCCAAGAGGATTTTAGACAGCAGCATGTTCTTGACAAACTGTCCTGAAAGGATTTGGGGATTTATATTTGACAATAAAAAAGATTTGCCCCAGTTAACAGTACAATATTCCACTGCTGGTTTCTCAATTGCTCCGCGAAAGGCTAATTGCATGATTGCTACATTTTGAATTCCATTACCAGCCTACTTTGCTTTATACTATGGAAGGGTGTCTCAAAGTCCTTACATGGCTGAAATTTTAGGTAATTTTTTTTGTCTACACAATGAATGTGTTAAAGAATTTCAATAAAAAAATTAAGTATAAAAGAAGAAAATAGTAAAAAACATGACCTTTTGCCAAACTGATGTAGAGTTGTCACACAATGAAATATGGAATATTAGCAAGAATACACAAATGTTCAGCTCTCAAATGAAACAAAAATCTCATGGTTGGAAGAAGGAAGAGAAAAGGCAAGAAATGATGGCTGTCCTAGTGCTGGCCAGAGTATTTGGCTTGAGAACAATTTATATCGTACAATTTTTGTCAAGTAACGCAAGGAAACATGTGTGAATTTGCAACAAGTAATTCAATATGCACAGAAGTAGTAATGTAAAAAATTAACATGAATTTTCTAGAGTGCCTCATATTAAACTTTTTTTGTGTTATTTTTCTTTATTCATCATTTTGCATAATAAATTACAGAAACTGTAGCATAAACCATATATTTATAATGGATACATAAACAAGTGCATTAAAATTACATAGTAATGTATCTTGTATGTGGTTAACAAAGAATAAATTCATTTTAATATAGAATAAAAGAGAGTGTTAAAAGTGAAATATACATAATATGATTAAGCTAAAATTTATCGGAAGCTTAAGATGCTATATAAAGTAGATATAAACATTCAATATACAATTATATGCTTACATAAATGAGATCAGATAAAGCCTAATATTCAAATAGGACCATTTATAAGCATGAGAAGAAAACTACCTTGACTCAGGAATGTATGTATTTATTTATTTATTTATTTATAGTCTTATAGCGCGCCTGAATCAGCCCCGAAGGGGTATCTCCGCGCGTAGCTTCTGTATAAGTTGGACAAACTTTAATGAGGGGGGTGACAGAGAGAAAGGCCAAATTAATCTTGTGTGAACAGGTGAGTTTTTAGTTTCTTCCTAAAGGAAAAGAGGTTGGAAATTTGTCTCAGCTGAGGTGGGAGAGAATTCCACAACAAGGGGCCTTTAAGAGAGGGTGCTCGGCCACCCTGTCTCGCTCTGGTAATTTTAGGTTCATGTAGCAACATGGTGTTGCTGGAGCGCAGAGCACGTCCGGGAGAGTAGGGAAAGAAAATATCATTTAGATATTTGGGACCAGACCCATAAATGCACTTATGCATAATGCAGCAGAGTTTGAAATTTACCCGCTGTTGCACTGGAAGCCAGTGAAGGTGGGAGAGGAGAGGACGGGAA
Source organism: Lissotriton vulgaris (assembly GCF_964263255.1). Lineage (NCBI taxonomy): Eukaryota > Metazoa > Chordata > Amphibia > Caudata > Salamandridae > Lissotriton > Lissotriton vulgaris. The sequence continues at coordinate 1,184,650,394 of NC_141689.1, forward strand.
GGGGTGCGGGGAGGGGCATTCAGTATGAGTCTTGCCGCGGTGTTCTGCACCACCTGCAGTCTACGAAGTTGTTCATGGTTGGCGGAAATGAGTAGACTATTACAATAGTCTACCCGTCCAAGGACTAGTGCCTGTACCAGCGTTTTCCTGTGGGTGTTTGGTAGGAAGGGGAAGATACGCCGTAGAAGACCAATTGTACGGAAACACGTTCCCGTAACCTGGCTGACGTGATCTTTCAAAATCAGAGTTTGGTCTAGGCGTACCCCCAGGTTTTTGATGGTCTGTTTGGGCGCTGGGACAGGTCCTAGCTCAAATGGCCACCAATCCGGAGACCAGAGCAGGGTGGCCCCTCCAAACAACATGACCTCCGTTTTGGTCACATTGCATTGGAGGAAGTTCTGGGCCATCCAACCTGCCACCGCTCTCATGCCGTTTTGGAAGGATTGCATGACTGCAGGTGTAATGGTTTGAAAGGGGAACAACAGCTGAGTATCGTCAGCGTAAGAGATTGGGGAGGACCCGTAAGATCTTATAATCTCTGCCAGAGGGGCCACATATACGTTGAATAACGTGGGGCTCAGGCATGAGCCCTGTGGCACACCCTTGGTGAGCTTCCTGCAGACAGATTTATGGGAGCCTAGTTTGACACCTTGTTGTCTGTCTTCAAGAAAGCTTTCCAGCCACGCAAGGGCGGTCCCCTTTACTCCCACTCCCTTCAGGCGGTCGAGAAGGATTTTGTGCGACACCGTGTCGAAGGCAGCGGACAAATCCAATAGCACCAGAATCACTGAGCTCCCCCTGTCTAGTGACATTCTGATGTTATCTGTCACTGACAGGAGGGCTGATTCGGTGCTATGGTTGGGCCTAAAACCAGATTGCGAGTGGTCTAGGCCGCCCGCTGCCTCGATGTAGTTGGACAGGTGTACCTTGACATGTTTTTCGACCATCTTGCTGTAATAAGGCAGAAGGGAGATGGGACGGAGGTTGGAAAGCTCCGTCCACGGGAGAGCCCCGTTCTTGCGGATAGGGTTCACCACTGCTCTTTTCCATTCAGTTGGTACTTTTCCCTCTTTAAGAGACTGGTTAATTATATCCTGAATGTGGGGGGCTAGCAGGGTGCGGAGGGATGTTAAGGTTTTGACAGGGATAAGGTCATCCGGCGATCCAGATTTTACTTGGGTCATTATTGTATAAAGCTCTTCAGTGTTAATAGGAGGGAATGTAGTCAATGTGGAGTTGATATTTTCGTTAGGGGAGGAAACAGTCAAAGTATCACTATTTGGTTGGGATACTAAAATTTTTTCATAGATGGATTCTATTTTGTTTTCGAAGTATGATGAGACTTCTTCACATAGAGTTTGTGAAAAGTCATCTGGACTTGTACAAGCCATCGGTTTTACGAATGTTTCAAGAATCCTGTACAGTTCTTTAGGGGAGTTACCGGCTTCTATGAGCTGTTGAGCAATGTTATTTTTACGGGCAGCTTTGATGTGTTTATAATAGTTGGTTTGAGCTGCACGATGTGCCTTTTTGTTATCCTCAGAATGTGATTTCCTCCATCTCTTCTCTATCCTCCTGCATTCTTGCTTCTCTTTTCTGAGAGCCTCGGTATACCATTTTTCCTGTTTAGCTACAGGAAGTTGCCTAAGTGTTTTCAAGGGGGCAATATTATCAATGGCTGCAGTTAGAGATTGTTGAAACATAGTTAGCTTATGTTCTACTTCCTCAGTATCTCTAATCTCGGGTTTTTCCCACACCTTTTGTAACGTCTCCAGTGTGAGTTTGTGCCACTGTCTGCGTATAGTGGAGGGTAGGGATTTCTTATGGGGACCTTTATTAGTTTTGAAAATAGTAAATTGTATAAGTTGTTAAAACATGAAAAATAGGGTTATGAAAGGCAATTACAATACTATATATATATATATATATAATTCTTCCTCGAAGATTAGTTTACACCTTCAGTATATGTTTTAAATTCCTTCAACCATCTTTACATTATCATTGCTTTTAATGTACATTCATATCTGAAAAGGAATACAAGATAGATAAATGTGCAGGCGGAAATCGAAAGGAGAATGATAAAAACATATATGAGTGAAAAAGTCATTTTATTATACCGTTAAAAATCTCCAATCCTATTCTTGTCTATATTAGTCACTTTCTAAACGTAGGAAAGGATCCCAGATTTAAGTATATCAGTCTGATCTTGAATACTGTAAATGACTCTCTCATGGGAGGCTGTGTGTATCATGGCTACCATCCAGGCCACTTGTGATGGTGGATTTGGTGACTTCCATTGTCGTAATATACATATTTTAGCTGTGGCTAACGCAGTGTGCATAAGACGGCTTTGTGGTTTTGAGATGTTCGGGGAATCTCGAAAATCATGTGAGAGAATGGTGGCATGTGTGAGTGGGAGATGTAAAGGTATTGGTTTATGTAAGACCTGACCTATATAAGACCAATATGATTGAACCTTTGCATATAACTTGAGTAATATCACAGCCAGCTGCAGCACATCTCCAGCAGTTGGTGTGTGGAAGTAATCCGGCACTATGCAATTTTACCGGTGACCAATGCCAGTCATGAACAAATTGAAATTTAAAAAATGTCAATTAGCCTCACAGACACCTCTAATAACATTTTCTAATATTTCCATCCATTCTCCATCTTTGTAATAAACCGATAAACGGTTTGCCACTTAATACGAAGATCTCTTGATAAAGGCTGTGAAAACAGATGTGATGTAAGTGTTTTGTATAAGCCAGATGTGAGTCCTTTGTGTTTTCCCCAAGTATGCAGATATGATACTATTGGTGAGTTTTGCAGTAACCAGAGAGTTGGTCCTAAACTTTTATTGAGGCAGTTGCTAAATTGTGTATAGCGCTTGCTGCATCAGAAGATCAAACTCTAATGTTAATTGCTAAAAAGATTTGAGGCTACCATCATGAAGAAGTTGGTCCATTGTTAAAATGCCTGCTGCTTTCCACGGGGGCAAGGACAGTGTTTTTTCTTTAATGTGTATACCTGTATTATTCCACTCAGTGGCTTCCTCATGTATGCGTGGAATAAAACCCAACAAATGATGCACCCTTTGCCAAGTTTTGCGCATTGCAGATAGTAATGGATTAGTAGGCTCAATGAGGCTTGTTCCTGTCGAATATATGGCTGAAAGACCTACTTCTGTAGATAGCTGGTACCCATTGTGGTGTATCTGGAGTATCCGACATGCCATTTGAGATAATTGCAATGCAATGGTAAAGTGCTCTATCAATGGGAGGCTCAGACTTCCATTAGAGTGATGTGCTTTGAGCTTTGTCACAGCTAAACGGGGTCTTGCTGATCCGTATACAAAAGATTTAATCTTAGAGTCTTTAAGGCGTAATGTGGACAAAGGTATCTGAAGAGGGAGCATCCCAAGGGTATAAATAAAACATGGAAGGGTGACCATTCTCATAGGTTGTACCCTAACCCACATGGATAATCCCAGTATCTTCCATCTTTCAAAGTCGTGTTGCATCTGGGCTAGTAAAGGGCTTAAATTATCTGCAATCATTTCTTCTATTCCCTTATTCACCAGAATACCCAGGTATTTGAGACGTGATGGTTGCCAGTGAAAGGGATATCCTTGTACAACTTCTATTGTGGTCCCATCTGATATGGGTAGTGCTTCACTTTTGTCCCAATTTATTTTGTATCCAGAAAAGGAGGAGAAATCATTTATGATTTGAACTACAACGGTAGAGTATGGGGCAGGTCAGCGATAGTGAGCAGAATATCATTAGCGTATAGATAAAGTTTGGATTCTCCCACCGGAAGATGAATGCCCACAACATTGTTGATTGATGAATTGTGGCAGCTAGAGGCTCTATAGCCAAGAGAAATAAAAGAGGGAAGAGGGGACACCCCTGACGAGTTCCTCTGCGTAATGGGAATGAGTCTGAAACAAAGCCTCCACAATTACCTGTGCTGTGGGGTTCTCATATAGCAGTCATACCTTGGCTATCAACTGATTTCCCAAGCCGAATCGTTCTAAAACTTTGAAAACATATTCTCATTCAATGCAATTGAATGCCTTTTCTGCGTCAAATGATAATTCCAGGGCATCTTCCTGAAGGGATCTGGCGTACCAAGCTGCATGAGCCAAAGTGCGCACATGATTCCTAGAGGAGCACCCTGGCACAAATCCCACTTGTGTATGATGAATTAAGGTGAGTAAGACTTTGCGAAGTCGAGAAGCTAGAATACTAGCAAGTATTTTGATATCACATTTTTAGGAACGAAATGGGACTGTAACTGCTGCAAAGTAATGGGTTCTTCCCAGGTTTAGGTAAAACTTCTATTAGTAAATTACTAGAAAAGCATCCTAAGGAGGTTTCACAATCCGCTTCTTGAAAAGCGGCGTGTGAAGAGTTTATTATCCCCTCACCTGACCATCATTAAAATTCAGCTAAAAAGCCGTCTTTACCTGGAGCTTTAAGATATGGCAGTTTAGCTATTGCTTGCGAGATCTCTTCTTTGTTGATCTCTACCTCAAGCAATATTCTTCCTTCATCTGAGAGGTGAGGAAGCACTACTCCTGCTAAAAAAGAGATCATCTTATCCCAGTCTATTGGAGTCACCAGGGTATACCGCGATTTCTAGTAAGAAGCAAATTCATTAATATTAAACTGGAGTCTAGTCAACATGACTCCTCCAACTGATTCTATGGTCGGTATGGCCATAGCAGCCTCTCTTTGGCCTATTCATAGTGTCTCCCTTTCATTTTTTGTGAAGCATACTCTGCCGTAGATGTAAAAAGACTATTTAATGCCATACAGGCTTGCTCTAAAGACTTGTGATGCTGTATAGTTGGCTGTGTGGTGTATAAATGGGTATATGACTAAACTGCGTGTTCCAGCTCTTTTTGTCAAGCAGCGTTTTGTTTATTGCCTTGTGCTGTATCTATCATCAGTTGGCCCCATATTATAGCTTTGGCTGAAGCCCAGAGAGTCCTACCAGAGCTCACAGATCCTTGATTGGTGTAGAGATAGTCCTGAACATGATCCTGTAGCTAACATTTACCCTTGGGAGTTTTATAGCATTGAATATTCATGTATTCATGTGCCCTGGCTTACGTCCCGGGTTAGCCAATCCCGTTTGCAGAGATAATAGGACTGGGGAATGATCAGAGATTGACACTTCTAAAATTCGGAATTCCTGTACTAATTGGACCACACTTTGGGAAATCTAAAAGTCATCCAATCGAGAGAGAGTTCCATGAGTAGGGGAAGAGAATGTGTATTCAGTGTCAGCCGGCTGAGAAAGTCACCAATGATTTATTAGGCCATTGTCTTCAGGTATATCACCCATCAAGGCTCTCTTCGGGGCATTAATCTTGTCAAAGGGACCAGTTCTGTCCAGGACTGGATTTCTTACTAAATTCCAGTACCCTCCTATAAGGTATTGTATTGCACCTAGTTCTGTTAGCACACGGTTCAGTTGGAGAAAAAAGTATTTTTTGTACCTTTCGGGGCATAAACTGAACCTACACATATATAGGTTTCACCTATTTGTAGTTTGGCAAATATATATCACCCATTTGTAGCTGCCCATGTCTGTGACACCACAACTGGAAGAGATTTACAGATAAGAATTGCTACACCACATTTATGAACAGGGCCTGCATCTGGGGATCCCCCTTTTGTACACTACTGTGAAATACCTTTCCCACCCAATCTCTAGGCAACTTTTCCAATTCCATTGCAACAAGATGAGTCTCTTGAAGCAGAGCCACATCAGCCTTTTTAGATTGTAAATAAGATAGTACTTTTTTCATTTTAAAATAATACGTTAGTCCATGGACATTGCATGTTATTGCATGTAAGGGATGAAGGTTATTCGTGTCTATAGAAACGCAACTGGCGTATGTATTCAGTAATATCTAAATAAGTGCTTAAGGTCTTTCAGTGAAGTGGGGAACTTGTAATGATTTTTGGTTAAAGGGTAAATAAAGAGGTATGGAAGTATAGGTGTGATAGAGAGGAGGAATAATTCTGATACCTAACTTAAATCTTACAGTCTTATTAGGCAATGGTGCTGATAGTGAGAAGGGAGAATGGACTAAAAGGCCCAATTAATGTCTCGGAGATGACAATAAGCCCTGTCAGAGGAGGTATCTTAAAAGGAAAGAATAAGAGTGATAAAAGGAATAAATAAGAAAAGAAAATGTGTATTATGATGTGTCAGCACACAACATTCTTTACTTTTAACCACGGGTCGGGGGTCACTAGAGCACCGCCGCGGGAAGGAACTCCGTCGGGAAAGCATAACAATATCCAGGGTTATACAGGAGAATAATTAGGGTCCAGAGATTCATGCATGTATATGATTTAAAAAAAAAAAAAAATATTTGGTGTTCAAACCACTTTATTATGCATTGCGTACAGTACACTTCTTCATTCGCCCACAACCCAGAGGCCGGCAGCATAAGATGCAAAACTATAAGAAATCTCATGTTAATGTAACACAGCCGTACAACCGGCATCCCGGAGGCCCGGTGGCGTAATCTCTCATCATGTTATGAGTATCCGATAGTCAGTGCAAAGTGAAGAGAATAGTCAAGGATGTAACGCAGTAGAACAGGTTTTTAGTGCAATTTTGTACCTTCCCAGTCTCCAACAGGAAACAAATAAAAACAAAAAACATAGAGAAAACGTAGTCTCTGTCTAATAAAGAATCTGGAGTCCATACATAAAATAACGGCTCAATGATCGTGTCGCGCTACACAGTGAGTTGTCTATAATAGCAATATGAAATGTGCATCTGAGGGCTACAGGTCCCGCGTATCGTCCCAAGGGGGGCTACCCAGTGTGATGATAAGGGTACATGGACGGAGTAGGGCGGCGGGTACTGACTAGTGGGTAAGGGCTCTGTGGTGCCGTCTGCATGTACAGTGTCGTATCAGTAGCAAGTGATGCAATGCCAGGCTAGGTGATGATCTGCAGAGGTAAGTGTGGTGTATCGCGGCATGGTTGGAGGAAAGCGTCCCATGCGCACCTGCATATAAAGCTCCCAACCCGAGTGTCATCAGTAAATGTGGTCATGTATGTGTCTTCAGTCTGGAGCAGTACTATCGTCTGCCTGGGTCAGCAGGTAGTCAGTCAGCGGGCCCCAGATATCTTTCGGGCGACTAGAGATCGGTAATAATTCAGCAAATGTACCGTGTTGTTCCTGACAGTAAATCATATCTGCCAGCCATTCCTTGAATTTAGGTGCCCTGCCTCGGCCCCAGCGACATGCCACTCGGCGCTTTGCCAAGAGCAGAGCATTGTCGAGAAATTTCCTACAGGTTTTTGGGATGTGTGAAGTGTGTCCCAGCAGCGCGAGGAGCGGTTCCTCCGCTACGGGCTCCTTAGTCATTGTTGTAAGGGCGTCAGTCACCTGCTGCCAGAACATGCAAACAGGTGGGCACTCCCAGGCCAAGTGTAAAAAACCTGCGTGTTCAGCATTACAGCGCTCGCACCTGTCAGTGTCTGTCAGGTGGAATCTGTGCTTTTTCACTGGAGTATAATACAATCTGTGGAAAAACTTGTAGTTTATTATTTTGAGTCTACTGCTGGCCGATATCCGCGCCGTAAGGGCGCAGCAGTATTGCCATTGGTCGTCAGTGAGCTCGGTACCCAGATCAGCGTTCCAGTGCTCCCGAGCTCTCGCCGCAGGCGGCATGCCAGCCAATCTGAGTTGTCGATACAAACCGGAGACCAAATGTGTCCCATCTTGTGAGTTTAACAGGAACTGAAGTGGAAGAAGGATCACCGGTTCACAAGGGAATTCGGGTAGAATGACCTTTATCCCCTGTCGCAGGCGCAGGTAGTAGAATACGTCAAGCAGGGTGCGGCCCTGGGTGGCAAAGAATTCATCTGCAGTTTTAAATTTCCCGTTGGCGAAGAGATCGCCCCAGGAGGTGATCCACAGTCGGCCGCAGAGCATACCAAAGCCTCGTTCCTGCAACAGAGCAAGGGTAGGGTGGAATGTTAGTGGTAGTTTAGGAGAGTATAGGAAACAGCAGGATAGCCTCTTAACTATGCGGCGCCACGCGTCGAGAGTGCAGGACACAGAGGTATTGGACATTTGGATCAGTGCCTCTGGGCAGTGGAGCAGGCCATTGAGCGGCACGGGGTGGCCTATCCAGTCCTCCACCGCCAATTGTGACATGAAGGGCGTGGGGGCCAGCCAGTGATAAGCGTAATGTGCCTGTGCGCACAGGTAATATGCCTCGAGGTCGGGCACGTCAAAGCCACCGGAATCATAGGGCTGGATCAACGTGGTCCATTTCAACTGTGGATTCTTACCTCCCCAGAAGAGCCGACAAAGTTCTGATTTCAAGGATTTAAAGAAGAAAGCACCCGGGTAGTATGGGATGTTGAGAAAGAGGTAAAGAAATCGGGGCAGCACGACCATTTTGATGAGGGATGCCCTGCCAGCCATGGAAAGTGGATGGGTGATCCAGCGATCCACTGCTGCTGTGAGTTTTGTAATCGCCACTCCGTAATTGGAGCGGATCGTCTCATCCTTATCACGCGATATCTGAATGCCAAGGTATCGGAGCTCCGTCCGACACCACTCCAGTGGGTAGTCAAGCGGAAAGGTCGCGACCGCATCCGTGAGGGGGAAAAACTGCGACTTGGACCAGTTTATGTGTACCCCCGATATACCTCCAAAGCTTACGAATTCCCTCAATAGCCGGTTAAGGTGTACGTCAGGGTGCTTGACATAAAGTGTAATGTCATCGGCATATAATGACACATCTATTTGTCTCTGGAGGCATTGTACCGTGCCCTCTCTATGCAGCTGCCGAAGCCTACAGGCTAGCGGTTCAACCGCTATCGCAACCAGTAGAGGGGATAGGGGGCATCCCTGGCGCGTCCCCCTGGTGATGGCAATGGAATGTGATAAGCGTCCATTGATGAGGACCTTCGCCATAGGCTGAGTGTAGAGGAGCTGTACCCAGGAGATGAAAAGTCTGGGCAATCCCATGGCTGATAGGACTGAAAACAAGTAGGGCCACTCTACCGAGTCGAATGCTTTGGTGGCATCCAAGAAAACTGCAGCTACTGGGAGATCAGGGTGAATGGTATGAAGCAGAGAAAACAAAGTGCGCAGGTTATGTGAGGTGGACCGGCCGGGGACAAATCCAGATTATTCAGGCAATACTATTCTAGTCATGAGTAGGGAAAGTCTGGTGGCAAGGACCTTCGCGAGTAGTTTATTGTCGCAATTGAGGAGGGAGAGTGGGCGATGCGAAATACACGAACTAGGTGTCTTGCCCGGTTTCAAAAGTGAGTGTATGACCACCTCTCGCATGAAACTGGGGAGGATGCCATCCGCAAGCGATTCTTCATACACCTCTTGGAGAACCAGAGCCATAATATCTATGTAGGTTTTATAAAATTCAGCGGGTATGCCATCCAACCCGGGTGCCTTGCCGTTCTTAAGTGACATAATGGCCTCGCGGATCTCATCTAACTCAAAGGGGGCTGCCAGGAAGGCTCTATCACCATCGCTTAGCCAACAGAGGGCTACGTCCCCCAGGAATGCTGCATAGGATGTATCAGCCGCTGCAGTAGTAGTGTAAAGGGAGTGGTAGTGAGATGTGAAAGCGTCTAGGAGTGCATCCGAGTCACTGATCATGTGCCCTTGTTCATCAGTGAGTTCAAGTATGGTGTTGTGGTCTCGTGGGGGGCATGTTAACACCGCCAGGGCTCTCCCCGGTCTATCTCCCTCGCAGTACCTTCTGGCCTGCCTGTGTTTCCCCTTAAATTTTGCCTCCCTGTTAGCCTCCTCCTCATATTTCGATAACTTGTCCTGGAATTCTGCAAGTACCTCAGGACTGTCGGTCTCCACCATCCTAAGTTCCAGTGCCCTCAGGTCCCCATGTAGTGTACGTATAGTGTTTTGTATGTCCCGTAGGACCCCAAAGCTCTTAGACATGCAATAGCCTCTGATGGTGACCTTGAAGGCTTCCCAGATGTGTTCTACCGATTCTACTGACTCCTTGTTTCTAGGAAAAAAGTCAGCTATTTCCTCACCTAGCTCGGTACGAAATAGGCTGTCTAACAGTGACACCGGTTGTAGCCTCTATTGGGGTCTAGGATTATCCCACCCAGGCATTTGTGCGTGCATTATGACAGGGCTGTGATCCGAGTATGTTCTCGGTAGATGTCTAACCCCCTGCACCTCCGGAGTGATCTCTTTGTTGGTAATGAAGTAGTCCAACCGTACCCACGCTCCAGTCTGTGGTGTGAAATGCGTACCCTCTCTCCTTGTGGGGTGCAAGTGGCGCCATGTGTCTACTAGTGCACCCTCAGCAATGATGCCTCCCAACGCCTCGCGGGCTCTAGGTTTGTAATGAGTCGCCCTGTCCGCCCTATCCAGGTGAGGTACTGGTGCCAAGCTGAAGTCCCCAGCCCAAATAATGTGGCGGGACCCCACATCCACTATTCTGCCCCAAAGTGCGGTAAAAAAAGCAGGCATGTCTGTGTTAGGCGCATAACAATTAAGAAACGTGACCGTGTCACGACCCAGTCGTCCCCATAGTAAGGCGTAGCGGCCTTCCCGGTCAGTCAGGTCTCCGCACTTCTGGAAGGGTACGTTGCATCTGAGCAGGATGGTGACCCCTCTCGCGTATGTGGAGTAAGAGGAGAATGTACAAATTCCCGCCCAATTGCTGGCAAAGGTGGCTCGCGTCTGCGGCGAGAGGTGAGTTTCTTGCAGCATGGCAATATGAACATTATGTCTATTAAGATATGTTATCACATTACGACATTTTTTGGCATCATTAAGCCCCCTTACATTCCATGACATGCAGTTAAATTGAGCCTCAGTCCCTAACATTGCCATAGCCAATGGAGTGTCAATGTGTTCCCCCCCGGTAGTCGGGGAGCCACAGCAAACAATACATCCAGACGAGTCAGTGTAGTAAAGAATACCGTGTCACGATCAAGCAGTCTATGAGTGCCTCTCATTTCCCCAAAACAGCCCATCCCCCCACCCACTACAGCATCCCAAACATGCCAGCAGCCATCCGTTCCCCCCCTTTCCACCCCCCCACTCCCCTCAACTTCAACAACATAAAGGTTCGTATGGGGAGCACTCAATAGGGATACAACATCAAGGTCGCACAGCTACTTCACCCGCCGATGGCCTCCGAAACTGTACCACCCTTGGTGGAGGCCAGGGTCAGGAGAGTGGTCCTTGGAGTACGTTACCACAGGAGAAAGGAGCCAGCGTGAATCCGTCGTGCGTGGTTGCCGCTCCTCGTACACTCGAAGCAAGAGTCAGTGAGTGGCATTGTAAAGGAATAAGAGGTCCAGTAGATGCAAGTGCTCATCCGCTGCCGAGGATGGGTCGTCGTCCTCAAGGTGTGCCTCAGCATTGCGTTCTCCTCTTCGGGCCTTACGGATCGATTTTAGGAAATCTTCAACTTTTTGAGGATTTGTAAAGAAGCGTTGCTTCCCCTGGTGCGTGATCTGCAGCTTTGCCGGGTAGAGCAGAGCGTAGTCCAGTTGAGCCTCTCGCAGTTTATTTTTTACAGGGATGAACTTGCGTCTCTCTTCCTGCACCAGAGGGGTGAAGTCCGGATATATGGAGAAGGTAACGCCATTGTATTGTAAGGTTTGCTTAGACCGGGCTTCCCGCAGTGCGACGGCGCGATCCCGATAGTTCAATAATTTAGCAATGATCGGCCTGGGCGGTAATCCGGGCTTGGGGACAGGCGCTAATGATCGGTGAACCCTCTCAATTATAAATTGAGGTGAGAATGCGTCCTCTCCAATCGAGCCTTTGAGTATTTTTTCTACGTAGAGTTCCATTCTGCCCGTGTCCGTGGTTTCCGGTATGCCCGTGACGCGTATGTTGTTGCGTCGGCTACGGGCTTCCAAGTCCTCATTCTTGGCCGCTATGACCCTGAGTAGGTTGACCATTCGGGCCAATTGCGTGGTGTGGGACGAGGTGATATAGTCGGTATCAGAAATGCGCTGTTCCGTAGCCACCAGGCGCTCTTTGTGGCGATCCACTTTATGAACCAGGGCATCCAGCCTTGCGGACACGCCATCAACCTTCTCTACCACAGTGGCAAACCCCTGCCTCATCTCCTGGAACAGGCTATGCAAATCTAAGTCTTTACTGGGAGTAGCGACGGCCCGCGCGTTAGTATCGCTGGGTCCAGGGTCAGCGGGCGTCACTTTCATGCCTTTTTTGAGGCATGAAAAATTTAAATTAGGATTTTTCTCAACTTTACTACTACTAAACTGAGAAAAATCCTAATTTTAAGACTTTCGGTATTCACAGAAGGCATTTAGGAGTCCTAAAGTTAGTAGTCCTAACTTCACTACTACTAAATTGTGAAAAATTCGAATTTTAAGACTTTCGGTATTCACAGAAGGCATTTAGGAGTCCTAAAGTTATGAGTCCTAACTTTACTACTACTAAATTGAGAAAAATCCTAATTTTAAGACTTTCGATGTTCACAGAAGGCATTTAGGAGTCCGAAAGTTAGGAGTCCTAACTTTACTACTACTAAATTGTGAAAAATGCTAATTTTAAGACTTTCGGTATTCACAGAAGGCATTTAAGAGTCCTAAAGTTAGGACTCCTAACTTCTGTGAATACCGATATGAGTAACTGCCTTTTGTGAATACCAAAATGAATAAGTGCCTTCTGTGAATACCAAAATGGTAGTAAGTTTAGGATTTTGTCTTAAGTTAGTTCTGTGAATCGGGCCCTAAGTATTTGATGGCTTCCAACTCTCTTCTAAGCACCTGCTCAAATTAGCCCCAATAATAAATGCTAAAACTTAACAAGGCACAATTCATTGAAGGCTTCAGTTTACTAAAAAAAAAGGCAAAAGAGAATATAAAATGTGACATTTGTATATGTAGGAATTATAAACAATACCTCTCCCTCTTCCTCGACCATAAGGTGAGTAGTGCTCTTAAAGCCTCCCAGATTGACTGATTTTTATTTTTTTATTTATAAAGTCCGAACATGACCAACATGTTAGTGTCAGAGCACTATACAGTCTAATAAACATCCTCAAAGATACAAGGAGCAAAATATAGAATATACGGCAAGAAAAGATAATACAAATAGGCATAGTGAACACACCAGCAAGGAATCAAATTGGCATGGATAGTCGCCTCAGATAGGAAGAAGATTATTCAGTAGTCTCATATTTACTTCGTTTTTGAAAAGAACAAATGAAGGGATGGTCCTCATCTCTGGGGGAAGAGAGTTCCAAATTCTTAGGGCAATTCCAGAGAAAGATCTCGTATAGGTTTTATTTTTGTGAAATTATTGGGGTTTCAGCAGTAGGTGTGTGTACGATTAGAAGCTCTATTCCTTCCAGATAGAACCAGGTAGCAAGGAGTGTTGTGGTGGATGGCTTTCTATATCATGCATGCTATTTTTAGGAGGATCCTAGATTCATAAGGTAGCCACTTCAGAGATTGATATGATCATTTTTCTTTACGCCTGTAATGAGCCATGCAGCCGTATGGAGGGAAGCCCTCAGTGGTGCTAGTTTTATTTTCGGTAGGCCAACAAGGGTAGCATTTTAATAGTCAAGTTTGGAGATCACGAGAGCCTGAACCGCCATCTTGAGGTCTGCATCATCAATTGGCTTAGATTTCTCAGAAAAGAAGGAGGAAAATGTTTGACAATTATGTAGGGTTGTAGTGTCAGATGTAGAGGATCTATGATTGATTGAATGATTGAATCAAAAGGTGTAAAATAGGAGCTTCAAACACTGCTTACCTTAAACATTTTAAATGATATAAAAATGCTGAGTGAAACTTGAGTTTATTGCTCATATTGTATGCAATTGTTATGGCAAATAAAGGATATTGATTCCTATGTTGAGACAGACAAAACTTTTTGACTGTAATGCATTGAATACTCACTGAAGTATGTAACACTGAAGGACATGAACCTATACGTGCACAAATGCAGACAAGCCAACACATGTCTAAGCAGCCATATACACAGGTTCAAACAACCCTGCACAAAGATCAACATTGAAGCAGGAAACCATTGACCTAAATGACACAAACTATCAGGTAGATATTTGCGCTTAGCGCAAATATCTCCAAAAGTTGGTAATAGGAGATAGCGATGTTAGCGACTGTTTCCAGTCGCTGACATCTTGGCACACCCACTTTGCATGTCATTAGTGATACATTTTCCTGACATGCAAAACGGGTCCCAAGATGGTCGCTATCTCCTACTAGCTGTCGCTAACTGGTGTTAGCGACAGCTAGGAAATAGGGAGATAATTTTATCTCCGCTTTCTTGGCTTTTAAAGCCAAAAAAGCAGAGATAAATCCCTTGATAATATGCCCCATAAACCTTATGTTAACAACTTAAGATTTCAGTTGTATAGAAGTGATGCTGCCAGATGACATAGCCCATTACCAAGACTGTCAAGAAGGTTACGCAAATGATACCAATAGGTTTGCTTTTTGTAAACTTTAAAAACATCATACAGACACACACATGCAGAGCCTGCCAACTCACCCTAAGAGACCCACATTTTTTTAACAAAGTCTAACAAACAGGTTTCCAAGATTGCATGCATCAATGCCCATAAACCACAATGTATACAGAGTCCTGTGCAGTTCGAGGCACAAAATTATGTAGATCTGATGAGCACAAGATAATGAGGAGACAGGAGATAAACGTGAAAGGAACCGGGAATGGGGTTGGGGGGGTATTGTAGTGAAACTCGAAGCAATCTTCACCAAGGAAGCACAAGAGCATTAGCGATGAACTTAAAAGTAGTGCTGAGATATAGTTCTTAGTGCAGTTCAATGTGATATATCTCTGGGGAGCACTGGGTCATGTGTGTTATATGAATCTGGGAAGTGAATTATTCACCTCACATGATCACCTGGCTGCACACCTCAGTGGAGCACTGGGTAATGTTTCTCTTTGGAGGATGGGATAAATAAAATGCCTCATGAGAGCAATTGTTAACGTGTATCAGGGAAGGCATCCGTGTGTGCATGAAGTGAGCACCGGATGTTGTGAACACTGGCGTAACACAAGCCCCCGCAGCCCCTGTGTTGCGGGGGGCCCCGCGCTCCGGGGGGCCCCGGCCGGGCCCCTCAGGCCCTCACATAAAATACATGATCTGCCACAGCCACACAGTGGGCTGTGACAAAATGGTGCGCAGCGTGGGCCCTGGCCGGGGCCCCTGCGAGTTTGAAATGGTGTCGGGGCCCCAGGGAGTCTTTGAAATGGTGCAGGCGGGGGCCCTGGCCGTGGGCCCTGGTTGAGGCCTCCGGCCGAGGCCCCCTGGGAGTCAGTGATTGAAATGGTATGCTGCAGGGCCCGCCGCCCGAGTCTTCAAAATGGTGCGGGGTGGGCCGCGGGGGCCCCTGGCCGGGGCCCCGCCCCGAGAGTCGAGTCCAAAATGGTCAGGGGAGGCCCCGGCCTGGCCCCGCCCATGTGAGGCACTAGTTGCAGTTGTGAACTGTTGGGTGTGGGCCCCAGACGGGGCGTGATGATGATTGATGATAATTATATACAAGAAATTCCAAATAGAATCAGCACCCCGGGCACTCTAATGCAATTATAAATGGTGCCGGGGCCGCTGAGCAGGTTATTTTTTTCAGTCGAATCGATCGACGAAATGGCGGCGGGACAGGGTGGATGCGCGCTGCGCGCACACACTTGTTTACTCCCTCCCGGCTTTCAGACGCCTGGGATAGGATGTGACGTGACCTTGGGCCTCGTTGTGACGTCCTGGAGGAGCCAAGAGGAAGTGAGGTAAGGTGTTGGTAGCAGGTCAGAGAAACGGCGGGGGATCCAAGAGTCGGCGAGTCCTGTTAGTGGTTCACTTCTATACTACAGTCTGCCCAATAAAACCCGCATTGGACCGGCAGGAGGCGGCCAGCATCGAGGGAGTGACTTCACTAGTCACTCACTGGACTTGAGTATTTCATGGCCGCCGGCCGCTGCGCATCATCAAAGGCACCATCAACATCGTGGTGATGATCGCCAGGGGCGCAAAACTTGAAGTGCGGGCGCGGCTATAGTTCAATAAACACATGGCAGGCTGCATGCAATGGCAGTGCTGGTCGCAGCATGATAAAGTTGTAAAAGAGTCTGGTTATTATTTCAAAAAGGCAACGGATCCGACCAGCGGCTCAGCTAAGACCCCCAGCACAGACCGGGGCAGCCATTGGAGTTTCTGATCATCCACACCATCATGCCCAGTCTGCTGCGGGAAGTTATTAGGCAAAGTGCGGCCCGTATGAAGAATCGTGTCGCAGTTAAGTAGTGCCTCGTGATGTATGGCTCTGTTCTGCGAATTGTTTTATTAATGGCGCGCCGCCATGCTGCCGGTCCGGTCGACTTGGGGTTGGACCGCGGTCACTGCAGTGCTGGACTAGTACTGGGTTAAGTGATGTCATTCTGAAGCCTCTGTTGTTGCTGCAAGCTGCATGAGTCCGGACGCTGCAGTCGAGTTTGGGGCCTGCAGACCCTAATGATGAGCTGGTCGATGATACCGTGCCTCGCCCTGAGAGACTGCCACTGACGTTACTGTCTTGGGTAATGTAATTGCTATTATATTTCATTTAATGCGCCATGAAAATACCTGCTGAAAGACGGGTTTTTACAGTGTACCTAATTCACTCCACACAACCACCAATCAGAGGCAGCATTTCAAACGAAAACGTGTATTTTTCAAGTGGAAGGCTAAATTGCTCTCTGATAATTTGGGAATTTGCTATCGAAAATGATTCAGAGTGGAACGTATTCGAATTGTGGCTGATGCTTGTGTTGCCGGGGCAGAGCTATGGCTCTTGCATAATGGGTGTAATTGTTTTTTGGTGCGGCATGATTTCACACATAACTGCTGAACTCTAAGTGTGCGCAGTCTAATTTAATTCATTATCGAAAGCTAAAATACACAATCTAAATGGCCTCTCGCATGGTTTTATTTTGTACGGGTTTGAATCTATCATGGAGTTAAGGGAAATACATAAATCTTGGATGGAAATTGCAGGCCGTGGAAACCAGGGATTCCCATTGCATTATCTTCATGGAAGACACAGTGTACCTTCACTGAGCAGAACTGGTTTCAGATTTCATCTGGCCAGCTCTGATCTTTCTATAACACACTGCAGGTGCAGAGCGAAATGCTCCTGCCAGTGCAGAGGGTGCAACAAAGAATGTGTACTTTGACATCACCGAACTGTATCTTATGTAGATAGCTCAGCGAGTTAATGCTTTTGCCACAGAGATCCTTTAGTTACTTGTGGTTCAGCCGCACAAGCTTAGCTGAGGAAGGGTGCTGTGTTTAGACATAACTTATGGGTGTAAAAGCTCCTGCTGGAGAGTTACTTATCTAGTAGCAGTTTTGACTCACCAAAAAGTAGCGCAGAGGGTTACAATGCATTTTGCAAAGATCAGTTTTCACCAGTTTCAAGATCTTACAGTTTCTCGTTGTTCAAATGGCTGTAATTTCTAATATTTATGTTTCCCCATTCTTCATTGCGTGATTTTGCCCACGAGAAAGTGTCCCTCATAGTTGTTGAAATGTCACTCATGATTACACTGAAATTGTGAACATGTCACACATAGCAATCTGAAACCTTCGCACCTATGTGGGTGTGCCCTGGGGTGGCGCATCACAGGATGGGGTGTGCATAGCTTTGAATGGGCATAGGGAGAAAGGGGACAGGGGGTGTTGTGAAGTTAGCACACCAGTAGTTGGGAGTGGGAGGAGCTAGGGGGCCAGAGGAAGAGGAGGAGTGGACACAGGAAAGGGTTAGTTAGAGTAGGGACAGGGCAGGAATAAGACGTGCTAAATAAAGTTCCAGTTTAGGCAATCATAAGTGTCTGTGTTTATTGTAGCAGGATGCTACAACTGGCGACGAGGGTGGGATCTCGTTAATTGCAGCCCACGAGACCACCCAGAGACACCCTGTCCCTTGCAGCGTCGAGAGACGAGCTCCGCTGCCGGAAGAAGCTGAGGCCGGCCGAGGAGAGTCAAGAGCAAGCGACCACGGCCCCAAAAACGCTGGGAAACCCTAAAGACATCGTGACCTGGGAGCGCTGAAACGCTCGGTCGAAGAACCGCCTGAGCGCGATTCCCGCCGGGGGTGTGTCACCCAGCAGTTGTAAAACAGGAGTCGGGAGCCCACTCCGACCCTGTCCAGTGCCCCACAGCAAGTCAAGAGGCGCCCTGGTGGAAGGGGCGCTGCCCCGAGAAATTGCCATCCAGCGCGATCAAGTGCGCCAGAACCGGAGCCTGCGCCGGTGAAAGTGCCGACCTCACGCCTGATGCGTGGGTTTTGGCACGCGATAGGCCAAGAAAAGCGGGAAAGTGCTGAGCAAGGCGGGAGCCCACCCCAACCTCACCTGGTTGCTGTGGTGGCCAAAGAAGAGTGATTCCTGGAGCGCGCTGCCCTGAAACTGCTGGCCGGTGAGTCTGGAGTGACTGAATCCAGAGAGAGAGAAAGCCTCGTGTGATTGCAGGGACGGCGGCCATCTTAGAGTCAGGCGCTCGTCAGGACAGACCCCTTGATTATCATAGAGCGGCCATTTTAGAGTCAGGCACTGGGAAAGAACAAGCATTGGCGACTGAAAGAAACAAGCATTGGCAAATAAAACAAGCATTGGCGACTGAAAGTAAAACAAGCATTGGTCAAGTAAACGAGCATTAGTCAAATAAACAAGCCTTGGTGACTGGAAGAAACAAGCATTGGCAAATAAAACAAGCATTGGCGATTGAAAGTAAAAAATGCATTGGTCAAGTAAACAAGCATTGGTCGAATAAACAAGCATTGGCGACTGAAATAAAACAAGCATTGGCGACAGAAATAAACAAGCGCTGGCAAAGAAACAAGCAATGGCGAAGCCAAGTGAGATTGCTGCAAAATGTCCGACGAAGAGAACGCTCAGCCCCCACCCAGTGGGTCGCTCCTGCGGGCACCCGCACCTATCAAGGTGACAACGGGAGGGAGCATGGGTCCCAAATGGCAAGAGTGGCTGGAAGAGTTTGAAGATTACACTGAAGGGTCGGATATCGTAGACGAAAAAAAGAAGTTGATTGCTCTGCGCAACCTGGCAGGGCGAGAGATAGTCAAAATACTCAAAGACCTTCCTGCTACCGACGTAGATACTTATGCTAAAGCATGTGAGGTTTTGAATAAAAAGTTTCTTCACAAGCGAAATGTAGACTATGAGCGCCACACATTTCACTCCGCTCGGCAAGGGAAGGATGAGCCCATGAGTGCCTTCATGATGCGTCTGCGGAGACTAGCCAAATACTGTGAATTTGATAATTTCTCTACAGATGACGCCATCAAATCTCAAATAATAGACGGATGTAATTCGGATCAACTCAGTAGGCGCCTGCTGAGAAAAGCACATGGACTGGATGAAATAGAGGAAATGACACGAGCTTACGATCAGGCGGAAAAGTACGCAGCCGTCATGGAAACGGAACACAAAGGGAGTCATGAACTGGTGCGGCGTGTGCACGCCAAAAGTGACAGTCGAAGAAGCTCCAGAGACAAACAATGGAGGTCGCACACGTCTTCCCGTCAAGAGCAATCAAGATATCAACGACGAGAACCATGGAAGAAGGAGAAAAGATCGGAACGAGTGAAAAAATGCTACCGATGTGGGTATGATTACCCTCATGTAGACAGCTGCCCGGCCATGGGCCAGAGATGTCGGAAGTGTGGTAGAACTAACCACTTCGAAGTAATGTGTGGGGATTACAACAAAGAAAAACGAAGTGGTCCCACAGGAACAACACGATCTGACACACGAAGCAGAGCCCCAAGAATGTCTCGGTCTGACACTCGAAGACACCACGCGCGAGCTGTACAAGATCAGACGGAACAGTCCTCTGGGTCGTCACATTCTAGCAGAGAGTCATGTCGGTCCAGGTGGGAACGGAGGTCACCTTCCAGAGAATGCAGACCGTCGTCCCGAGACTCGGCATACACCATTGAATATCTGAACTTGGCAGCAGATCCAGACCAGCTTAAGAGATACCCTCGGCTGGATATCAAAGTTGGAAATCACGACACAAAGTTTGTGCTAGACTCTGGTGCATCCTTAAACTACATTCCAGTTACCGAATACGAAAGGATGAGTCCACGACCTCCTCTGACATTCGCACCCGTGAGGGTTTTCACGTGGATGGCCAAGAAGCCACTTCCCTGCCTGGGGAAGTTCTCAACAACCCTTACACACGACAACACAACTATATCAGCGGTCATCCATGTTATCAAGGGCCCCGAAGCAGACTGTCTTTTGAGCCTACCGACCGCTGAACGGCTCCACCTGGTTGAAATTCTTTTCAAGGTCAGCGACAACCAAGATGTGACTCGCCAGTTTCCCAGATTGTTTCAAGGATTGGGCAAATTGAAAGACTGTCAGGTGCGATTGCATATCAATGAACAAGTCAGGCCCGTCGCCCAACACCCTCGACGGGTACCATTTCATCTACAGACTGCTGTTGAGGAAGAACTGCAGGACTTGTTAGCTGCGGACATCATCGAGCGCACTGACGGCCCGACCCCATGGGTATCACCAGTCGTTATCGTCCCAAAGAAGGGCACGGCCAACAAAGTCAGACTCTGTGTGGACATGCGCCTGCCCAACACTGCAATAGAAAGAGAACGACACCCGGGGCCACATTTGAGCGACATGATCGCAGCGCTTAATGGGGCCACTGTGTTTTCCAAGTTGGATTTGAATAAAGGGTACCATCAATTGGAACTAGAAGTGGGGTCCAGATATATCACCACCTTTGCAACCCACCTGGGGTTGTTTAGATATAAAAGACTGAGCTTCGGAGTTTCCTCAGCGGCCGAAATATTTCAAGAAACAATTCGGCAAGTCATTCAAAACATTCCTAACACGCTCAACTATAGTGATGACATCCTTGTCTATGGTTCTGACGTCCGAGAACACGACATCGCACTCAATCGTGTCTGCCATGCCCTATTGGCGGCAAACCTGACTCTGAACAAAGAAAAATGCGAGTTTCACCAGGCCACGCTGAAGTTCTTTGGTCATATCTTTTCTGGAGCCGGCATGAAACCTGACACTGACAAAATTGTGACCTTAAACAACACCAAGAGTCCCCAGGATGTCAGCGAACTCAGGTCGTTCCTTGGAATGGCCAGCTATTGTGCTCGTTATATTAGGGACTACGCAACGATCAGCCATCCCCTCCGCATGCTGACCAAACAGGGTCAGCCATTTGAATGGACTCCCCAGTGTGAGCAGGCATTTAAAGAAATCAAGAAAGCGGTGGAATCAGCGGACCATTTGTCATATTTCAACCCAAAGCGAAAGACTGAAATAACTGTGGATGCCAGCCCCGTGGGGCTTGGGGCGATCCTGGCACAATATGAGAATGATTCGGATCAACGCCGCATCATTGCCTACGCGAGTCGTAGTCTGACTGACCCGGAACGGGCCTACTCCCAGCCCGAAAAGGAGAGCCTAGCCGTAGTGTGGGCATGTGAACATTTTCATGTTTTCATTTATGGCAAACATTTCACTTTAATTACAGACCATCAAGCTCTCATCACCATTTATGGAAACCCAAGATCCAAGATGCCCCCGAGGATTGAAAGGTGGGGCCTACGGTTACAGGAATATACTTTCACCATAGTTCACAAACCAGGGAAGTCTGAAAATCCAGCGGACTACATGTCCCGGCACCCCCTTCCATCGTCAGCTTCCAAGCCCTCCATCGCAGAAGAGTACATTCATTTTGTAACAGACCAAGCTCTACCGCCAGCTATCCCTATGGAGACCATTCGAGAAAGTACAGCACAGGACGTCATCCTGCAGAAAGTCCTTCACAGAGTCCGCAACAATCGATGGAGACACGACCCTCTGGACGATAATGCCGACTCCTCGACCCAACGTGAAATGCAAGCCTTCCGGCACATGAGTGGCGAGCTGTCGGTCACAACTGATGGCATACTGTTGCGAGACCAGAGGATCGTAATTCCCACTCAACTGAGACAAGGAGTGGTTGCTCTTGCACATGAAGGGCATCGGGGAATCGTGTCAACCAAACGAGCACTAAGGGAACGAGTGTGGTTTCCATTCCTCGATCAACTGGTGGAAGCCACCTTGAAGGATTGTCATCTCTGTCAACTCACTAGCAAGAGCGATCCTCCGGCACCATTACATATGACTACCCTGCCCAGTGGTGTGTGGCAAGAAATCACCATAGATTTTTATGGACCCCTGTCATCGGGCAAATATGTACTGACCATCATTGATGAGTATTCCAGATACCCCATTGCCTGTTTTGTGCCGTCCACGAACACTGCCAGTACTCTTAAAGTACTCGATGAAGTCTTTGCAACGTGGGGGGTTCCCAAGATAGTTAAATCAGACAATGGGCCCCCTTTCAACGGAAATGACTTTGCAGCTTTTGCGAAACACCTAGACTTTCACCATCGCAGGATTACACCCCTCTGGCCACAGGCAAATGGGACAATTGAGAGATTCATGGCCACACTCAAAAAGACCTTCCAACATGCTACCGCGGAAGGGAGGGACCTGCAAACAGCACTCAATGAAGTCCTTCGCGCTTATCGTACAACTCCTCACGCAACGACTGGTCAATGCCCGGCGACTCTTATGTTGGGACGTCCCATGAGGAATCGCATTCCAACGTGGGATGGAGCCCTGGAAGCATCATCATCTGCGAAAGACCCGAGTGAAATAAGAGCAACTGATGAACGCAACAAAGGAAAAATGAAGGCCTACGCAGACCACCGGAGAAGAGCGAGGTCCTTATCATTACAGGAAGGGGACCATGTTATCGTCAAGCAAGAGACGCAGAAAAAGACCGACTGTCCCTTCAAGGACGAACCATTGGTGGTCACAAGAAGGAAAGGAACCATGGTAACCGCGGAGTCCGAGCAGCGGCGAGTCACGAGAAATATCTCGCACTTTAAGAAACTGCCACAAGATACCTCAAGAACCATGATGAGTGAAACGGACAATCCCAGAGCGGAAGAACTGCATTCAAATGATCATGAGAACATTGCTCCGATCATTGAGACACTGAGTACCAATAGTCCGAGAGCCAGGTCGCCACGACCTCATCGTGACGTACGTCCACCCAAGAGACTGATCGAGGAGATGGACTGAGAAGTCAGTATGTTTTGTTTGTTTTGTCACAAAGGGGGGAGATGTTGTGAAGTTAGCACACCAGTAGTTGGGAGTGGGAGGAGCTAGGGGGCCAGAGGAAGAGGAGGAGTGGACACAGGAAAGGGTTAGTTAGAGTAGGGACAGGGCAGGAATAAGACGTGCTAAATAAAGTTCCAGTTTAGGCAATCATAAGTGTCTGTGTTTATTGTAGCAGGATGCTACAGGGGGGTAATGTGGGAGCACAAGTGGGGTATATGGGCGTCTGTGAGGTGGTAGCGGCTGCGGCCCATAAGAGGAGAATGTTTGTTCGTGAGGTAAAATGTGGAGGGGAGTGGAAGGCAGGGGGTGGGTGTGTGAACTGGAAGGTATCATTCCAAAGGACCAGGGGTTGGATTGGTAATAGGGAGATGGTGAGTAGCACTGGCGCAGCGTTGGATGTCTGTGCGGGTAAGGTGGGTGGGAGGTTGTGAGGTGGAACGCTTGCATTCATTAGGAGGGCGTGTACCTGTACCCCTGAAGTGTAAGTTCGGGTGTCCGTGAAGTACAGGGTATGTGTCCATGGGACCAGAGATTCAAGGTAGATGGTCATGGGGGTAGAATGGTGGGCTATCCATTCCGAGGGTGGGTGTACTGAAAGTAATGTGGGTGTTGAGGGGGTGTGGGTGTCGGTCACGGTTAACGCAGGCCGCTAGCGGGTCCATTCATCGACTTCCACTCAACTCTAGCACATATGTTTCACTTCAGGCTTAACAATTACACTTACTTAATTAGGACAGGGTGGAGGGGTGTGGACTCGTGCCAACATGTAGCTTTGATCATGTATGCACACGCTACGCGATTACAAGTTAAGCAAAGCTGTGAAATGTCAACTGAGCGCCTGTCAGGGAAAACGAAACCAAAGCCGGTTATGGGGGCTGCGACATTCCCTACGCGAGGCTCGCGCTCTCACTCGGTGCTCGGGCCCTTTGTTTTCTATGCTCTAGGTGGTGATGAGAAGGAGAAGGAACATATCCCTCAGGTGCAAAGTGTGTGTGTAGTGTAAGACAAGGAATGTAGGTGCTCATGGTAATATGCGACTAGGGAAGGAAGCGAGCGAGGTACCCTAGGGAGGAAATGGGTACCAAGAGAAGGAAGGTGAGCATCTTTGGAGGAAGCTGGAGGGTAATAACACAGTACCTGTCTAGATTAGGAAGACGTTTTATCTTGCGGAGGAAAGCATGATTCTTATGAAGGAAAGTTTGTGATTTTGGTAGGAGGCTGGAGAGTAATAGGAGATGGATGTCTCATGTCTGTGAGTTAATGGCAAGTGTCTCAGGAGGAAGCAGGACGAGGGTGGGAGTGGCGGCGCGGCCGGGGGGAGGCATGGTGGGCCGCGCTGCGGGGGGCCCCCTCCATGTGCTTTGCAGGGGGGCCCCCTCAAGTTTCGTTACGCCACTGGTTGTGAAGCATATCAGATGAGAACTGGGTGAAGCACAGTTCAACATCAGGGGTTTTTGTACATTATGGGGCATAGGGTGATACGGAGCAGCGGCTCAAAAGGGAACATGGAGATTGTCAACATCTAAATGTGTAGGAGGTGGTCACATGGTAATTTCGACGAGGTCGTTTGGTTTTAGCTGTATTTAAATATTGGACAGAAACGCTTGAGAACCCATGTTCAAGGCACAGAAAAAAGGCAATGCAAAACAAAACACAAGTCAGTACAATCATCTTTACAATAAGAAAGTTGTAAAATTAACAAAAAACAAAGGTAAGTTCAAAATCGGACAAAGAAAAACCTTAATCGTGCTGTAAGATTTGATCAACGAAAAAGTTACAGTTGAAAGAGGTTCAGTTTAAAGGCAGACAAGTCAGAGATCAACAGAAGGCTTGTAAGGGATTCACTTCTAAAGGGATTCAAGTTGCCTCATTCTAGGATTGAGAATCTAATACACTTTTCTTTCATTTTGCATCTATGGCTGATATGATTTTTTAAATTATACGTTTAGAATAACAAATATTGGAAAGCGCAGTAAAATATTAGATACGTCCTGCCATTTTGCAGTTAGTTGAATTGCTTGTTCAGCCATTGTTCTGATGTTGTTAAAAGATTGCTCTTGAGAGAGGGCAGGAAAATAACTGTGAACATTTTAGAACATTTAAGGGCCCATTAGGATGGCGGGCGGTGGTGACTACCGCCGGCCCAGCGGGGGCGGTCCGCCCCCATCCACACAGCAAAGACCCCCTGCCATATAATATTGTTTGGGGGTTTGCGGCGGACAGAAAGACCGTCCGCTGCTTTTCCACCAGTCGACTCGTCGACCGGCGGAAAATGTGCCTGCATATGGTGGCGGTGTCTGAAAGATACCGCCATCCTTATTACAATGGTGGTGGTCGTATGCCTTTCCACGGTGGCAACGTCGCCTTGGAAAGGCATACGGTCTTTGCTTTGGGGGCCCGTTGAGGGCCCCCAGGGTGAAGGGGGTGTGGGGGGTGCTCATGGGGGGTACCTATGGTACCCCCCCTCATTGTCATACACTATGTGTCAGGCGCCAAGTGGTGCCTGCCATGTATTGCATGGCAATGCAGTGCACAGTCCTTTCCAATTTCGGGCGGGTCTGCACCCAGCAGATCCACCCGTAATGGAAAAGGCACAGGATGCACCGGTCAGTGTGGCGGGCGCATCCTAATGTGCATGGCGGGACTGCCGCAGTATCGGCGGGCGGTCCTGCGCTCCTTTGCGGTCCGCCCGCCATCGTAATCAGCCCCATAGGCCCTATGGAACTGCCTGCTTTGGCAGCCAATAATGTACAAGGGCAACTTACACGAGCCCACATACAACCACCCAAAGCTCACAAAAACGCAAAGCTTTGGCAGACCCAATGCCATGTGTGACAACTCAGTCAATGTTTTTGGTCAGCAGCTTTTGGCATGCCGGGATTTGTAAGACTGTATTTATAATGGCGAACGCAAAACTACAATGCATATTAAAATACAGAGCGAAAAAGATAGAAAGAGAGAGAAAAAGAGAGAAAAAGAAAAAGAGCATTCAATAAATTGAAGACCTAAATGGGCAGTGAAATAGCAGAAGTATTTTACAAAAATAATAATTAAAACAATTGTGGCTTACCTGTATTAAATCGCAAAAGCTATTGGCAAATTCCGCTTAGCAGTTTTGCTACAAATGTATTAGCATGTTTACACCTTTAAGGTGCGACCTGTGTTAACACCTGCAAGATATGCTCAAGAAGTTGTCAAAATTAACAAATTAGCTAAAAAAGCAATGTGTTTTTTGCTAGTAAAGGTATGGCATTAAAAGAGACAAAATGTAAAAGAAAATTTGTCAATTCATCTATGTTGCATGAAAGTCAATGCGCTTTTTCAAAATATTTATATATTTCAAAAATCGTATGTATGCATAAACTGTGTTTGATCTCTTCTCGAGAACATTTTGCTACACAAATGATTATAATGATTAAATTCATGCATATAATTTTCTCTTGAAGTTTATTTGAATCCTTTCAGTGGACCAAGATGCAAGAAAGACCAATTAGTAAATAGAAATAAAGATGCTGAATTGTAAACTAAAGGGGTGAGAGCTTGGTGTTTTTTTGTCTATTAAGCGCTGGATCAAACACTTAATGCCCCGTAGTGCCCTTTTCAAGACTTGTTTAACTTTGGTACTAATGCAAACTTTTTCACAAGTCAGTGTAAGACGCATTTATAGGAGTATTGCCGTTCCTAGTTTAGTAACGCTTTTGTTAAGGCCGTGATACATTTATTTGAATAAGAAGAAAGATATGTATGCATATTTTTCTACCGCTCCTCCTTCATCAAATAGATATGAATTTGAAAGATATTCATAGCCCAACTCACAGAAACATAAAAAAATGTATCTGCACTGTGTTTCCTATAGTGGCATTCCTATGTTTGGAGTACATTTCTTATCTTTTTGAGACATTTTAAAATAATTTTATGAGTAGATGGTCATGCAGAAGGAAGTCATAGTTTTCTTAGAACTCTGAAATGTGTAAGCATACAGAGGTAACCTAGGTGTAGCATCCTCAAAAGGTTACAATGCCCACAAATGTGCAGCTTGCACAAGACACATGTTTTCCTTATGGACAAACGTACCCCATGGCCCTCTTCAATTTTGGAGGTTGTTTCCTCCCCATTAGGAATCTGAAAATGCACTCATGCAATTGTCACAAGCAAATCTGCAATCATTTTCAGGATGAAAAAGAACCTAAAGATTGTTAGTAGAGTCTAGCACACATAAAATTGTGTTCATTTTTACCAAGCTTTGAAGGAGGAGCAAGCTACAAATTCGCCTCTAAAACAGGATTTCTAAATGACCACACTTTCAATATTACCGTATGGCAAATTCCATTTGGGTGGGTCGCAGTCTACATTCTTAATTTTGTGATACATGAATGCAAATAAATATCATTCTAATTTTTTTAAAGTTGAATTTAACAGGGCAAAAGTGTACAAATAATTCAGTCGATCCACAAACATTTTTCTGTGGGTAGACCTGTCCTTGTAGTATATCTGAATTTCCAGGTGATTCTCAAAGCATGTTCTTGAACTTCTTGTGTTCTATGTGAAACTTTCACATACATTTCCTGAAATAAGATGTGGAGAGGGTTGTCAAGCTTTTTACAAGTAGTATGTTCAGTAGACCTTAATTTATGTATTTCTTTTCAGGGTGCTGTTTGAGTCATACGAGACTGTTCCCCATTAAAACTCACCAGGAAATATTCTGTGAAAAAGCTAAGAAATAAAGGGGGATATTCTCAAGAATGTGTGATAATCATTGCCAAAATCGGTTACACAATGTTTCATATTGCTGTCTATCATAGGAAAATAACTGTGTTAACGTCCTATTCACAAAACAGCAGTAACATGCTATAGTTTCCCGATAATGCGTCAAATCCCCACGATAAAGTCACTGGGCGGCAATAAAAATCTAAACCCCAACGTGAAAAAGTCACGATGGACCCAACCGGGATAAAAAAGTCAGCGATGATCTTCGCCAGGCCTGCAATTCACACGTCAGGCGGGAAAAATCACTATAAAAGTAGAAAAAAAATACAAACAAAAGCAAAACAACTGCGAAGCACAAATGAGGTAGCTGGAGAAAGTACAGAGGACAACCAGAACCCCACAAGCCCCACGGAGGAACAGCCTGGGACCTCAGGGTCAGGGAAGGGCAATGACAAGAAGAAGAGGAAGACGCGGTTAAGTCCGCAGGTAAACAGGATCCTGATAACGGATGTGTTAGAAACACCATCAACTACTGTTGGTCACCTCCACTCTGTCATTGGCAACAAAAAATGGAATATGGCAGTCCACCGTGGACAAGGTGAATGCAGTCGGAGAGCTGAGGAGGACAATGGAAGAGGAGAAGAGGTGCTGGAAGGAAGTGAAGAGCAAAACCAAGCAGAAACTCAACAACAACCAAATGTCAGCAATGCAGACTGGAGTTGGGAGTCCTGTGCCACAGGAGGAGCTGGATGAGATGGAGGAAATGGTGTCCACAGTCGTAAGTGTGGAGACGGTGGTAGGATTTGGGGGACCGGATACTGCTCAACATGATCTGACACAACAGCAACAGGGTGAGTAATGACCAGGGACTGAGGGGACCGGGGGTGATGGGCACCATGGCACATATGCACAATTAAGTATAGCACAGTGCACACCCACAATGACTCTGGATCATGTCCCTGATCCCCTTGGCACACTGCAGCACACCTAGAAACAGCAAGTAGGCCCCCGTCGACTATGTCCCCAGAGGGGACCCTTCCCACACACCACCAATCTCACAACCAACCCATGGACATGTGTTTAACCCATGAAAGTAGCATGTCTGTGAGCAACACTGACAATGCAAGTGACACTGCATGATGAATAGCATTGTTGCAGTCAATATATCATGAAATGTTGCACGCCACAACACTGAGTGTGGACCACATCTGTAAAGGAGCATTTCACACTCTGACAAATCCAAGTGTACAAACTACCCCTAACATCAACAACACATCTGCGGACAAACCATGCTCCAGACTCCCAACTCCTACCAAGAGCCCAATGTACCCAAGTATGCCACATCTCAGCACTGTATAAGCACATAAGTCAAAGGCACACCGCATGAAAGCAATAAAGGCCAGCAAAATCAGAGCTGCTGGGACGACTCTACCAAAATGGGGCACACACACAACATGCAGAGCACATTAACATTGACAACAATGTGTTACAAACCTCAACACGTTCACAACAGAACATAGGACACAACTGGTGCCGCTTGTGTGTAGAAACTGGCCAATCACATTTGCCATAGCAGGGAAATGTGAGTTGCTAATGTTCAAGTACAAACACACATCCGTGATGTTGTGAGAATGTCCACTGTCCCACATCAAATAGACAGCTCCTCCCAAACAGTCACAATGTACCATGTCACGCAGTGTGTATGTAAACATGTACAATGTGTCAACGTACATGTGAACAAAATGTTAAACTGCCTCTCCCCTTCACATTGCAGAGGGAAAACCAACACCTCCTGCATAGAATTCTTAACCTCTTTTCACTGCTGACGAAGAGGACTTCCACACCTTCCACAACGACGCCCTCGAAGAGTTAATTGAAAGCTATGTCAACTGACCTCCAGGAGCAGGGCAGCCCAGCTGCATCGAGCAGACCCCGCCCCTATCAGAGACCACACAGCAGGAAGCACCCACCACCATGGCTGCCTCCCAGGACCCCCACGAACAACACATGGCCTTTCAATGCTGTGTGTTGGGGTGCCAGGAGAAGAAGGCTGAACAGGTGCGGGTGGGGTTCGACCACATGGCAGCCAAACTAGTTGCCATATGTGGGTGTCAAAGTCCCATCAGGGACCACTCACAGTCCCTAACGGACACCCACAGTCCACACCATGCTCTTCAACGATTCATGGCTGACATCGCTGGAGTCCTGACTCGGAGACTAGAACAATTGTCTAGTCAGAGTGGCTCCAGCGATGTCACCCGGGAGTTGGGACACATGCAGAGGATCATGGAGAACATGGAGCAGATGCAAGCGGAAAGAGTGGCTGCCACGACTGCACACCAGCGAGAGGTAGCTGGGTTCTTCCATGCTATGCAGACCCTCCTCATGGCATTGCTACCACAGGGCCTGGTGCGGATGAATGCTGCTGCCACCACTCCATCCACATATCCGCCCCATGAAGTGTCAGTGCCACACAGTGCTGGAGACAGAACATCACCACCCACATCTGAGGCACATCAAACAGCAGAGGACAAAGATGTGGAATGTGGATGTATCTGCCTTACTGGTAGGAAGGAAGCAGTACCATTCATCTCCGCCATATGACCTGTTTCTGCTTGGTCCTTTGCATCATCACCTTCCACTGTCCCCTGATACACTCTGCGACACTCACCTTGGACCTCCACATGGCCTGCCATATTCGTGCTTGGTTACCAATGACACAGCAAAAAGACTGTGAACTGAATTCTTCCTCTTCCAATAAACTTGTCATTCCCTAAAGGACTCTGGCTGGCCCACCACGGGCCAACAATGTTAAGTGGGGTTTGCATGGCCCTGTACTGCTCCAGCTATAAAACTCCACTGAATATGCATTAAACATTGATATTCACACAGATGTGTCATGTCTATGATCATTCAAGTATGGAAGAATGGATGAATGTAGGGTCAGTGATTCCCCCTTACATCCATGTTGCTCATGTTGTGGGACTTGAGTCACAGGGTGCAATATTACCGATTGTGGTCCAGGTGGTGCAGACACTACAACAGAGACAAATGCATTATTTACTTCCTTGTCCAGCCCAGGACGGAACCAAACCTAGAGCCCCATGGTCATTGTTCACACCCCTACGCTGGACTGGAACATGCCAGGCCAGCCCATTACTGCTTACGCTTACAGGGGACGGCGACAACGCTATGTGTCCCATGTCTACCCTGTAGTGATCAGCTGATCACAGGTCTAGTTGTCAGCATGCCACAACTACTCCCTGAGGCCTGGTTTACATCCACACCACACCCATCCATCACAAGCATCACAGGACATGTGATCCTGCCAATAAAAAGGGCCGGGCGCACATGCTTGATGCCATTTCCACTCTCTATCTGGGTGTATCCTTGTGGGTATAATTTATGCATGAGGGCCTAGGGCCCTACCACATCACGTTCCCCACTGCCGGAGGTGACATAATGGCGTCCGCACCACAACACTCAATTATAAAGTGTCCATGACTTGCATTGCACAGAGTTGGTGGCACTGGATACACTGTGTCAGGCACGGGCCTAGCACCACGGGATGATTACTTTCGGTGCACACTGGATGATGACTTTCAGTGCCCTGAGGTAGAGGCACCTTAAGTGCTGAGCGGGTGTGCAGCCTGTGATGATGCACCGTCCTGGCAGTCCGGACTGGTAAATATTTGTGTAAGTCCTGCTGGACCGCAGTGTAAGCCTGGGCCAGCGGAAAGCGCGGGCCTACCGCCACATGGCGTTGCCTCACAGTTCACAGAGTTAGTGGCACCTAAAGAGCTGAGCGGGTGTGCAGCCTGCGATGATGCCGTGTGCACTGATATGATCTCTGCTATTCCGAAATCAAGACCCAGAATCACATGTGTGACCTAGTGCTCCGCGGTGGGGGGGCTGCATGATGTGGAGGCTGCCAAGGTCCTGGACCCCGGGCTTGAAGCTTGCACCAACATAGTGGACCCTCTTGGAGACACGCCAGTGGCAAAAGGTGAACAGTGAGGCCTGGGTGCGCAGGGGCGGGCAATCACCGCTAGGGGGCAGGAGGGGTGGGGTTCAGCTGCCTGTGTGCGCAGGGGCAGGCAAGCGATGATGGTGTATGCAAATATATGAACTCTGCCATTCATAAATCTGGACTCTGTTTCAGGTAAGGGACCTGGTGGACTGCAGTGTGTGGCACATGTTAAGAGATACACCAGTGGCAGCAGATGAGCAGTGTTGGCACTCTCTCTCCCTCTCCCTCTCCCTCTCTTCCTTTCACTCTCACTCTCTCCCTCTCCCTCTCTTTCTCTCTCTTTTTCCATCTCTTCCTTTCACTCTCTCTCTCTTTCCCTCTCTATCTCCCTCATTCTCTCTCTCTTTCTCTCACTCTCTTTCTCTTTCTTTCTCTTACTCTCTCTCTCTCGACCTCTCTTCCTTTCACTCTCTCTCCCTTTCTTTCTCTCTCTCTCTCTGTCCTTTGATGAGCACATGACACACCTTCTTATCTTGAATTTTGTCTTGCAGGCTGTGACTTACAGATTGTCCAGAGATGACCCGCCATGACTCTTCCAAATAGTTGTTTTGAGTTTAACTTGAATAAAATGATTTGTTTGGAAATACAAAGATGAATGAATGATTCTCCTTTTTTTGACCACACATGAATGTTCATTGTTGTAATTGTGCGACATCAGGCGAATTGTTTTGTTCATGATTTTGTAAAGTGATGTAAAATATCTCTGTCCGGGGGGTGGAGAGGTCCTGGGGGTGGTGGTGGTGGGTGTTGTGGCCGTCCTGGGTGTCCGAGCTGCCCAATCAGTAGCTCCATGGCATCTTTGTTCTTCAGGTGTGGCTCTGGGCTGGGCTCACATTTATGGTGCAGGTTGTCTTCCGACTTTACACCAGGTAACAGTAGGTGTTAAATCCCTGCTGATAACATGCCTTACCGCATGTTTTGGAATCTTATAACCAATCTGGCTGGTCGTTGAGACTGTTGCAAAGTGGTGTTGTCACTGCTTTTTGCACAGGAAAGCCTACTCTTCATATCATTAGCGTTAGTTGCCGGTGTCATCTGTGGCGATGTTTTTTGAGAGTGGTGTCTCAGGAAAACTGGTGATATTGGATGTTAGCACCAGCTTGTGAATAGGGCGATATATTTATCGCCACTTTGGCTGTGATAAAGTGCTGCTAACTGGGCGATAAGTCCATGAGAATATGCCCCTAGGTGTGTAATGAAGAAGAAGAGTGCATTAATGTCAAACCCCTGATTCAGTGTAACAGGGTTTGAGAATAATATTTCACTAAACTTTGTAAAAAGCACAAAGGCTTATTTACAAAGAGTTAACTCCACAAAGTTGAGCAAGAAAACTTGCTGTGCTGTGTTGCATGACCAGGAGAGAGCAGCATGGTGCCATATCTACTTAGAAGTTGGACAGTTCGCTCTCTCTCTGTGTTGGCACACTTGGGGCTGCCATGCACCAGTGCAGGCACGCTTGCAAGGTTGTCTGCATAGTAGTCAGCATAGGTTATGTGCAGGAAGTTGTCCCGTTCTGCTCACAAACTGTCCATTCGGGCATCTTGCTCTGTGTGTGTGCTGCTGCAGAGTGCAGCACACATATAAAGAGGAAAAAGATGGGGAGAAATAAAAACATTTGTCCTCGTTACGCCTACTTAAGGGAGATTCAGTATTTTGGCACAAATCCCTGTCTTCTATTTTTTGTAGATGGGAATTTGCTTCAAAACCCATGAGTCCTGTATAGGAACACCCATACATTACCCACTGAACACTCCTTTGCCGCAAACTAATGCAGAGGCAGCGCATTGCCCTGTGGTGTGTTACTTTGGGTTACAAACGTGTGCACATTATGATTTGTTTTGGTTTGTAAATCCCAGCAGAGGACTTTGTTTTGGATTGCATTAAATAAAAAATGCAAACTCTTTGTAAATATTTGGCCATAATTAAGACCAATGTGCTCATAACATTCTCTAAATATAAAGTATAGAGGAATCATTTAAACTGTGTCAATCATGAGTAATTTACCTATAAATAGGTATTTATTCCACCAAACGTAATGTATTATTTTAGAATGGGACTGAGTTATTAACTGTAGCTATTCTATTGTTAGCTGCAAGAGGGTTTGCTGCTCTATGGGAATGGGAGCTTATTATGCCCTACAGTCTACCAAAGAGCCGTATTCGGGAAGAACAAATCAGCACCCCCTTGCTAACAAGTTTCATGGAATTACTAAAAGTATCTCTGTCTATATCATACTCTTTTCATTGTTTGGCCTCTACCCTGCAGCCACGGTCATGTTGGCAAATCACTTCAGAGCAAGCTAAACTCACCACTGTCGTGTGCCATGTGACAACAAGAGGTAATCAGAATGGATTAGACTTCACTTAACGTAACAAGTCCTGTCAGCCAAACTGGAAGGGAGAACATCAGATGATTTCCATGCCAGCATTTCCAGAATCTTATTTTAAATGTTTGCATTAATTACTCCATATACTTTCACATTGTTATTTACGAAGAGTTTACTGTTGCCATTGGGGGCATCCTAAACATTTTGTTATTTCCCTATATTTGTGTCCAGCAATAACTTTACACTTCCAGCCCTTAGCTGATCAAATGTCCCGGCTAAAGTTGTGGTTTGGCGGTAGCCTGTCGGGGGATAAACTGTTTGCATGATTCTAGGGCTTATCAAAATATCCTAAGGTAGCACTATCTCACATGCATATACGGAGGTTCCGTTCAACTGTTTTTCCTCCTGACAGTGTTGCATACAGTCTCCTTTAAATTTTCGGGAAAATTGACTTTGACTTCAAACCCCTGTTCTTTACCAGAATGCTACTGTAATTGGTACCAGAAGTGTGTTAAAGAGCGTAAATAGTCCCAACATTAAAACAACCTAGGTGTATTTGTCTGTGAGTGAGATTTGCTGTGTGTGAGTTGCACGACATATTTTTTAATAAAAATGTTTTCCATGAAGAAAAAAAAGAGTTTAAAAGACGTTTGAATGAAAAAGTGCTCTTGCAGGGATTGCACGGATTTAGGGTTCGGGCAGAAACTTGCACGTAGTTGATTTTTATAAACAGAAACAAAGAGTGTCAAATCAGATTGTGAATATTATTAATTGCTGGAGGATTTTGGAAAGAAATGCTTAAAGATGAGTCCATTGGAAACTGTATGTGTCACTGTGGCAATAAGAATATTCAGTTGTGCATTGAAGACTGGAAGGACTGATCAGGGAGAAGCTATTCCATGAAATATAGAGGAAACATTTCCTCTGGGGAATATTTTGTGCTATTATTTTATAAATAAAATGTCAGAAAGAAAACAAGAATAACTGAAAGCTATTAGACCTGTCATCCTTAGGTTGGTCTTTCCACACATTTTTTACTTGCTTACCTGTGCTTTTTGTATCTTTTTGTTGGCCTTAGGACTCTGAGCACTTCAGCCCTGCTAACCAGTGCTAAACTGCATGTGCTTTTCCACTAAAACATAGTTCCATTGGTATATACCTGATTGGAATATTTAGTTAACCAATACGTTCCTTGTAGAG
The DNA here is from genome assembly GCF_964263255.1 of Lissotriton vulgaris. Lineage (NCBI taxonomy): Eukaryota > Metazoa > Chordata > Amphibia > Caudata > Salamandridae > Lissotriton > Lissotriton vulgaris. Next base: position 1,184,685,886 of record NC_141689.1, read on the forward strand.
TGGTATACTAAATACCCAGAGACTACTAGTGGGCATGTAGTGCTGATTGTGCCACCCACACAAGTAGCCTATAAAACCGGTGTCAGTCCTGTTGTTACAGGGTCTGGTACATGTGGTTTACTGCCACTTTGACTTGGCATTTAAAATCACTTGCCAAGCCTTAAACTCCCCTTTAATTACACATTGTTTAAGCCTGAGGTAGCCATGAGTGCAGGGTGCTGTGTAAGTAAATGTTTGGACATGTACTTCTATGTTTTACATGTCCTAGTAGTGACAAACAGCTACATTTGTTTTTCACTGCTATGAGGCCTACTCCTCTCATAGGCTAGCATTAGGAATTTCTTAGAACACTTTAAAGCTATAATTCCTGATTGGAAAGGAGTAGCTAAATCTTGTTTCATATCTTTGCAATGGTAATGGTAAATCCTCTTTAGTGGTAAAGTTGGATTTGACACTACTATTTTAGAAATGCCCCTTTTAGAAAGTGGACATTCCTCTGCTCCTAACTTTGCTCTGTGTGCCTGCAGCCTGTCCCCAATACACGTCCGAGCTGGGTGACAACTGGACTTTTTGCATTTTCGTTAGACAGCCACAAACACAGGAAGGGTGGGTGTGACAGGGGACTCATCTGCATTCATCTGCATTCTTATAGCCTTCCTGGGCAGGAAGGTGAGAGGAACCTCACACTAGCATCTGAAAAGGCTGTGCCCTGCCCCCACACAAAGGACTGATCCCCCCACAGATATCCTGGTAGACAGGGCTAGGATGAAATGGGACCTGTGCAGGTCAAGAAGCTGCTTCGAAGTCACCATTCACTTCAATGGCACATTTGGATCTAAGTACTGAGGATCCGACCCTACCAAATCAGTAGACTACTAGTCCTGGAAATAACTCTGCTGGAGTAAAGATTGCTCTGCTGTAAGGATTGCCACTTTGCCTGACTGCTGCTCTGAAGGAACTGCTTTCTGCTTTGCTGAGACGCCCTGCTGCCTGTTGATATCTTCCCTGCTGAGGACAGTGACCGGACCCATCTCACTTGAATCCAGACTGACTCCACAAGCTTGCTGGCTTGCCTCCTGTTTCTGAAGTCTCAGGGCCATCAAAGACTTCCTAAAACTCTGCAACAGGACCTGGAGTCTTCCATCTGTGAGCTCTGCTCTGTCAAGTGGTCTCAATCCAGTCATGGCCATCGAAAATACATTTCTGCAGTCCAGAACTATCAGAATAAATGGAGTAATGACTTTTCGCTGCTCGTAACTAATGCATTGCCCTTCAATGACAACGCAGGAGCTAATCAACAACATCGACTCAATGGACTGCGCTGCTCGACACCGATGGACAGTGTCTCTCGACAAAGATGCAGCACTTGCATCATAAAGGGGTTCATCAACAAAACTTTCATTGACTGTGTGGATCGGTGCCAATGCTACTCCTGCGTCCTCAGGATAGATGCCAAAGCAGTGCATCCTCAACTCCTCGCATTGAGGTTTTGGCATCAATGTTTGCTTCATCCAAAGTGCTTTTTCCATGGACTTGCATTAGTCCTGAACCTAGCCTGCCCTCTATTGCGGTCAGCCTGAACTTTTGGATTAACCCATCCAGCATGACCTCTATTAACCTTTAAGCGCAATTGACTGCTAAGGACTAATTTTGATGTATTCTTTGACAATTCATAACTTTGGTCCTACTCATTGGTATTTTTGTCATTATGGTCTTGATTTTCTCTCTAAGATATTCTCTATTTTTCTCAACTTTTGTGGAGCACTTGCTTGGTGTTTTCATTGTGATAATGTGTGTGTATGTTGCACAAATATTTCACACCATGCCTCTTTAGATAAGCCAGACTGCTTTGTGCCAAGGTCCCCGAGTGTGAACACAGGTTATCTTCAGTGATAGCCAAAGCTAACAATTTTATTCCAAGCATATCTAAGTTTGTGATTTCTATGAACTGTATCAATCAGCATCCAAATGGGATAATGGGAATCGGCTAAACTCTGAGCCTTACATGTGATGGACAGGGTCAGTTCTGTTATTATTTGGGTAGAGCAAATTGAAACTTAGCTACTTGCATTCTCTTGTGATTTGTTTATTTCTTCTACATCCAGTCTTTTTCTCCGTATTCCATTTGCTGGTTTTCCTGCATTTCATCTGTACGAGGAACTGCAATGGTTCTGACACCAATGTAAGCTGCAGTGGTGACACTGGGCATGGCTGTTTTGTTGCTCTATCCTGATCCCATCACCCTTAGTTCACTGAATTAGTCTTTAATCCCACAAGGGCTTTATAGAGTAATGTCACCGAACATCTTAATTGTTGACCAAAAGATAGAATTTCCAATATCTTTAACTGATACTCCAATCTATAGTGTCAAAGGCTTCCACTGTATCCAATGACTCTAATAGCTATTATATACATGTTTCTGGCTTTCCTTCATTACATTTGCTGGCCTTTATAAATCCTGTATATATCCCCAGTGATTCTGCCTGACATAAAGCTGCATTGTTCCTGGCTAATTAAAAATGATATCACCTGCTTTAGTTTGTTTGCCATTACCTTTCTGAAGATTGTAGTGTTGGTGTTTATTATAGAGAGCTCCTTGCATGCTTTGCAATTGGTGGACTTATTCTTTGGTTTAGGAATCATTATTTTCCCAGCATCTTGCTTTGAATCTGGGAACATCCTGTTTCCTCTGACTTCCTCCAACTCTTTTTCCAAGTGTTTAGCCAGTATGTCCCCATATCCCTTACATACTTCAGCAGGGAGATCCGCCCCAACACCTTCGCCCCCCAACCACCATCCTACCCTTATTGGGTCGCTGATGCTCAGTAACATCTCCTCCTTTGATACTGGCACATCTACTGAATCTTTTTGATTGGCTATAAGTGCCTTCTGTGCAATACTGTCTACCTTTTCATCCAACAATGCAAGGTGTTGATGGTGCATAACCACGCGTAGCCCTTGTAAGTAATCAAAGAATAATGTGTTGACCCCTTCCTGGGTGTTTGATGAGCTTGAAATAAAATTGTGAAAGGTGGTGCTGCTATGGGTTAAATGAAACTCATGGTTCTGTGAGAAGGAGCTAGTCCAAAACTCGAGATGCAGTGTTGTTGCACCGCGTCTTCACCGATAGTCCTGGTCCTCCTCCTCTTCCGACCAGGAACAGCCCTGAAGAGTCACAGGATAAATTCTTGTGACGAAACACTTGTCAGCTGTTCGTTTTGTACAAAAACAGTTGTTACCTTGTGAAATATAAAAAACTTTTTCAAATCATACACTGGTGTTGACCGCCGCTTTGTCAGAACCAAGTACATTCAAACAAACTGTGTAAATACCCTCACCACGTGTTCCCAGGACTGTGCTAATTTTCCAGTGTGGATCATTCGACCCACACAAATCCAGGGGTTATCGGGTAAATCCCTCAACCTGGCAGCACCATAATTACTTGAATCCTCATGAACATTACGCAAACAAGTCTGAGCGCCACTTCTTCTTGTCCTCACTAAAACCCCATCCCTAGCCCTTCCTGGGTGGTCACTAGCCTACCTGAAGAGTCGGCCAGTGCTATCATGTGTGTGCACAGTTTTTACTTTTTTTAAAACCAGTGAGTACTTTCCTAAGAATCTCACTCTCCTATATAACCAATGTCTGTATGAGGTCCGTGGACATTTCTCTACTCTAGACAGCAGTTTGTAATGTTAATAATAGTTCGGTTATAACTATTGCTAGTTATCTTTCTCCCGTTCCCATTTCTGTCCTCTTTTAATTCCTGCACTTTTACCAGTGTGTGTCTGACACCAAACAATTTCCCTATTACACATTCTCATATCAGAATATTCATTGTGTCCCACACATTGCCCCTATATGTGCTTCTCCCTCCATTCAGTTCAAAATACGTTTGTAGCTCTTGTCTGAGTTAATTTCTGAATGGGGTTTAACTCGGCATACAAAGAAAAAGTTGGCACTTCGTGGTGCATGTTCTGTTCCTAGTGAATGAGTAAAGTGACCTGCTTGGAGCATGATCAGGCAAGAGCCTGCACAGATGCCCTCTATGCGCGAATTTAGCTGTCAAAGAGGTTGATACATAGAATGCATACAATTTCTAAACACTGGATCGAGTGATAGCCTTCTATTTGATGTAAAGCCAGGTAACAAGTCATTTTTGCTCATTGCTGAAGATCAGCGACATTTCCCAATTCATTTTTTTTCTCTTTCTTTTCTTATGTATGGTGACGTTCAAACTCGTATTAGAAATTGAAGAGAGGACCCACTGGCTTCCTCCAACCAAACCCCCATTGCCCTATTAATGATCTGACTCTTGATTTCCAGGCGCGCTGAATGTAGGGGTGGGAGGTGCTACAGCACCCCAAGATAACCCTGCAAAAGGTCCACAGCGAATGAGAAATAAAGAGGGCTGTAATCTAGTTTTTATGTTGCTCTGAGCTCCATGACAGAGGTCGAGTATCCTGCAACGCCTTCTGACCAAATGCTGCCTATTTAAAACAGAGAATGGGGTTCACCTTTCCTTTCCAAGACTACAAAGTGAGGGAATTTGAGATGTGAAGCAAGTGATAGTCTTAACATTATTGCACTTTTCAAATGTTTCAAAACATATTAGCAGCAGGAAAACTTCAAATGAGGCACATAGCTTTTTGTGTTTCTCAGTGGTGATGGGAATACACGTTTTAATAAAATCAAAGCAACCCATAACGCTTTACTAGTTTAATGCACAAATGATAAGTATGCACAGAAATCTGATTTCAGCATTTTATTGTTTGTGCACTGCAAAGGTTTAGCAGTTAAGCTGCAGGACTGAGGGACTTTAGTGGTCCTTTTAAAAGGCCACTTACCAAACAGGAAAATGTGCTCGATGTAAAAACAGTACACCAGCACACCATTGTTTGTTCATTTATTTAGTGCAATCTGCAGAGCACTGTACATTCACCAATCTGGCACCAGTCTTTAGCCTAATAGACATCACTTATTTGCTACACTTTGTGTAACACTTGGATTTTTCACAATCCCTGTGGAGTCGCAGCCACAATTAATCACGGGTGGAAGGGGACGTCGGGGCGGGGTAAATGTAATAATCATTTAAAAAAACATACCTGTCCTGTGGCCGGGTCCCGCAATTTCTCTGCTCCTGCTCTCCAGCCTCCATGAACATGAAGCAGGCAGCCTTCCCCCCTCCACTAAGCCAATCACAACGATGCAATGGCAGCGTTGTGATTGGTGGGGCCGCCGCCCTGCCAGCGGCTCACGGGGAGGCCATTTTCTCCATGTAGGCCGCATTGAGAAATAACAGAGTGCGCATGACTGGTTTGGGAGGACCCAGAGGGCCGACCAAACAGTAATTGCACCCTTAGGAGTGGGCACACCACTCCTCCCCTTCTTCTTTCTTGCAGTGAGAGAAACATAAAACTGTAGCAATTGCGATTTTATATTTCGGCTTCTCGCACTGCGAGAAAGCAGTGGGGTGACGCTCCTCCGCCCTAGTGGAGGAGCTGCCCCTGCATCTATAATTTCATTGACATAAAATTGATGAGTGTATCACTACTCTAAAAATCGTCCCAGCACCATTGATAATTTCGTTACACAAATGCTGGCTTGGGTGGGAACCCCGACATACTGAAGGCAGAATCCTCATCTCTTTCAATAGGCTGTTTTGCTAAAATCAGACAGCAGAACTTGTCACTGGATACTGACGCGTGGGCTAGGGAGGAAGCATGGTAGAAGTCTAGCGTGGGCCTAGTCAGCACAGATGTTGTTGGTGGGAAAGTGGACGTGGTGTGCGGTAAACCCGGGCAGTGGCAGTGACTGAACTACAATTAAATCAGTGACTTCGTGGAAAGAGAATAGGATGGCTTTTAAACGAACATACAATACTAGCATTGACAGCTCCGAGATAGACAACATTATTTTGTAATTTGTCAAATTAGCTGACTGAAAACGTGTAATAATATATGTCCTCAGCAACATGTCTCCAACGCGCTTGTATTTTTAGATAGTTGACAAGTTACTTGCTTTTTCTGATTTGTGAAAACATAAACGTTCTCGATTTTCAGAAATCTACTATATAAGTTGGGAACTATTCCATTGAAAATTGCACTGTTCTCAAGGAGAAAAACTGAAATTCTCATACTTAGTCATGGAATATAATGTAATATTACAAGATGGCGTACTCAAAACCTACACATTAAGTATGCCAGAAGATATTATAGTTCATATGCAAATCAGTGTGATTAATTTATACTATATATCATACAAATCTGAAACATTCTTTTTTCTCATTAGGGGGTGTGATTCCTGTAAAGGACATACTGAAAGCGAACCAAACATTCACCGTATTTCTGAAAGATGTATTGTCTGTGCCTGCCTCGGCCATCGCAAGCATAATGTCTGCATCTATACTACCGCAAAAGGTAAGAAATATATGCTATTGTATAAAGTCGCCTTCTCAATAAAGATGTGGGCAGTGTCTAAGGCTGACATTTGTACTAGCAATTGTGGAGGAACGCCATCTCAACAATATCAGGCGAGAAAGATGCTCTCAAATGAAGCAGAATGTTGTCAATATACTGCTCGATGTCAATGGCTCCCACCAATATCTCCTTTTGCGTGTTCGAACTAAAAATGGATGTGATTCTAGGTGCACTTTAGGCATACCACGGATTAAGGACAATGCAGAAATCATGATGTTTTAAATTTCACAAACTGGATTATATCTGATAGGAAAGTGGAAAACCGTTCTAATACAGTACATATTATATACCATTACTGGGAGAGAGTGATTGCAGATATCCTGTGATCAATGATATTCAAGCATGCTGAGCGGTCTTGTAATGTGATGGATAGGTATCTTCATAGTCAATCATCTTAATAGCTTTATTGAGGGTGTAAAGCGAGAAAGCAAGTGCCCCAGTTTGATGCCCAATTGGCAGGAGCATAGAAGAGTTTTTGTGAAATTGTGAGTTTGCAGTTTGTCCTCGTACAATTTTTCCAAATAGCCATGCCTATGCTTTGAAACTGGTTCTACATTTTGCGTATGATGAACGTCCTAATTTACTTTTACTCTAGAAAAGAAATTTGGATGCTTTCAAACACAACCTTTTGGATCAAAAGCATTTGCAATTTCAAGAATTTTAGTTGGCACAGGAATATACACAGTTGTTTACACCTTAATAGCAGATGGTCGTTGACCAGTGAAAGCGGCTGCATAGTGTTTATAATGTTCATTAGGCAAGATACATTGATATTTCTAAATTCGGAGAAATATGGAAGTTTTCTAGAAGGAGGAGACGTGATATGGCCTTTATTTCCAGATATTGACTTTCATTATGTTATCCTTTTAGTGGAAAACGTGATTTTTGGTGACTAGTTTTTTAAAGTTAACTTTTTGTCTCTAGAAATTTGGTTGACACAGTGTTACAAATAACTATCAGTGAGAGCAATCAGTGTGCTTGCATTCTTAGGAACAAACATAGGGGCATATTAGCAAGAAGCTCCTTAAAATTATCGCCTTTTTAGCGGCAGGAAACTGCCGCTAAACAATGGGCTTGCTAATATGTGTTATAGAATTCCATTAGAAGCCCAGCTTAGATCAAAGATGTATTAAATAAACCCAGGCTTTCAAATGTTGTACTTCAAAATAGCTTTATTTATTTTCATATACATTTATATTTGTTTTTTAGCTCAATAGTGAAGCAGTTGTAGATAAATAGTTATGATAAAAAGATTTAATTATTTATGCAGTTACTTATATACATGTTAAAAACATAGAATAATGTAACTATCAGTTATATATATACATTTTATTAAGCAGAACTAATGAATATCTATATATCTATGTAATAAAAATATTTTAAACATAAGTATTCATATAAGCAATACACATATATAGGTACATATCTGTAGTACAAATAAATGTCATATACAGAGAGATATTGTATATTTATCTGTTTGCATATGGTGGTTATGTGGGGAAGAGCCAATTCTTGAGTATGTTTCTGAAGATAAGGTAGTTATCTGTCGATCTTATGTCATCAACTGAATAAAATTGTTCATTCTTTTGTTCAAAATAAGTGGTGATAAAAATGTTTTTAATGGTCTCACTTATTTCAATGTCCTGCTGTTGGCCCTGGTAGGTGGGCTAGACTTTTGCATTATTTGTAACAATTTTTTAATGGGACGGCTAAGTGGCAAGATCGAACAAACCAGGATGGTAGCAGTGGTGCAACGAAAGTTGAAAGGTCCCCCCCGCAAAATACATGCAGGGGGCCACCTGTTTTCCAGACCAAGTCGAAGCTCTCAGGCCAGGGCCCTGCCAGTGGCAGAATGGGCCCCCAGAGGTTGGCCCCCAAACCACAGGGACTGCAATTGCTTTTGTGACTCCACAGGATGGTAGAATTAGGAGGTTAATTTAATCTTTCAGAATGAATAAAAGATCTAACATTTTTCCTTTTGTGTGTGTCACAAATGCCTATTTTAATACAAAAGACTGCTTGCTTATTTCCTAATCATCTGAGCCAATTGAATGTTTTCTATTATTCCAGTGGATATTTTAATTTCATGGAAAATTATTTGCCTTTGACAAAAAGGGACATGATTAGGTGAGTGATGTGCTTAGTGGCATCATTGTTAGGGCCAGAGTGTCACAACCCTTCGCTTTAAATACCACCTTCGCCACGTGAACATTTTCTCATTTCCTGTAAAGGCTCAAGGAAAGTGAAAGGAATCTAAGCTCTAGGAAAAAAAGGGGTAGGAAAGGGAGAGGACAATCACTTGCTCTAGCAGGTTGGTTGATGGAAGATCTGGACTGGACCCACAGGATTACAGTATGACAGAGAGTCACCAGTCTCTGGAGTGAAAACATCTATCTGACTCATGCTCTATTGCAGCCGGCCTGAAACTTTGACTTTGTCTGGTCCAGCGCGACAAGATAGCAGAGAATGGCGCTTTAAGCTTCTTGGCGCTAAAATGCACATTTTTTATTTAATCTTTAAAAATTCATATCTCTGATTTTCCAAATTAGATCTTAATTCTTATGGTGTTGTTTTGAAGATACAAATAGTCTCTATCGTAATAAATTGGTGTTGGGTTTTTATCATGCTGTGTCTTTTATTTACTGTTCTGGTGGATTAAATGTTTTACTCATACCTGCCTCCTAAATTATGCCTGGCTGCTTGTGTGTTAAGCTACCAAGTGTTGAGCAAGGATTATTTTACTAAAATGTGACTGAACCTATTAGTGATTCTGGTATTATTACTAGCTGAAGATGAATACCCCCATCTACTAATAAGCCACTTTCCTACAGTTAGTAACAACGGCTTCATGTCAGAAAAATCTTTATAATGATCTTCCTAAACCAAGTAACCAATGCCAAACCTGCAGCAGCTGGTGTAGCATGTTTCTGATATAGCCTTGAAATTCTTTCACTTGCATGATTGTAGTTTTCATTTTCTTATTCTCCATCTCCTCCACATGTGCACTTTTGTGGGTCTTTTTTGGCATGCTAGTCTTGGAGATTTGACAATACCCCACCAATTATCCCACACCTTTTGGTTTTGAGCTTACTAGGAAACATCTTTGAAATGCTCTTACTAGTTTTGGTGCATAGACAAAAGATGCTGGTTCCCAAAGGAGTCATCTGACACTTATACCTTATTCAGGCTGCTGAATACCAATGCTGTACCCTATTCCATAGAAAATCTAAGATTTTCCCTACTTCAAATTTATCTGTTGCAACAACCAAAGTAGGAAGTGAAGTTACTGCAAAACAGAAAACAATTTCCTTGACCTGAGAGGCATGGAACACAGGGTGAAGTTTCCAATGAAAGGGTAATTTCAATTCTACTGCAGCTTGCTCTTCCAGTCTTTTGATTGGAAATGTGTCCTGCATACTTTGGGGTGAACTTTGGATAAGATCCTGGAATGGATTGATGGTGGAAGGTTACAACTTATCTCCCATACTGAATAACTGGACTGTGGTGTCTGTCTGCAAATGACTTGCATTTGGCCCTAGTGGGTTTCAGATGCAGACGGATGGATTATTGAATCAGATTAATGTTTTGGAGTAGGGATTGTACTGTGGGGAACAATTAAGGAGAAACCACAGTGGGCCAAATGTGAGAGTAGAAACCAGATGAACTGTAGAGAGGGGAATATCTTAATGATGTGTGGAAGGCATTGTTGTATGAGAATTCCGCAACAAACCCACTGATCAGAATTGTGCATGAGGAAACATCATAGATTTTTTTACAATGTCTGATTAAGTTTTTCTCTTTGGTCATCTGTTGTGGGATGGTAACCTGTGCATATGAACTGTATTGATTTAGGTTTTTCTGTAATGTCTTCCAAAATCTGGTAATAAACTGGGCATCTCAATCTGTAGTAATGATATTTTTTAATCTACGTAGCCTGTGAAAGATTTTTAAATAATGGTGACTAAAGTAGGGGCTGATGGAACAAAATTTACTGACTTAGTGAGATAGTCTATGGCCACTAATATTAAGGACATTCCTTCTGATGGTGGCAAGTCAATTATAAAATCCATAAAAATGTTTGACCAGAGTTTTTAGGACATTAGTATAGGCTGAAATATATGGACTGTTTTCCACCTGGGTTGCTAAGTATGAGCAGAGATGGCACACTGTTGCTCAAATATTTTGATTTCTTTTCTTATTTGTGTCCACCAATACTGAAGAGTTATTAGTTTTCTGGTCTTACAAATTCCAAGTCGTGCCCCAATTTCATAACATGTTGTTTTAGTATTTGGTCAATGATAAATAGTTAATTCTTGAACCAAATGAGATTTTTTGTTGTTGTCTTTAAGTAAGGTTTTGTGTAATAACCTGTTTTGTAATTATCCTGTTACTTTCTTCCTGGCTGCTCAGTCAGTGTAAATGTGCTGTGTGAAATGTTGATGTGCTGATGATGAATGGAATGTTTGGGTACCTGTGAGGTGAGGTGTGACGGTTGGAATATGGGCTGAGCAGAAGGCAGGCTGTTCCTGGTGGGGCTAACTAAGCCTTAATAAATCTACTTATAGTACATCTCAGCTACTGGACTTCCTTACTACATTTTGGCTACCCAATGAGAAAGATTCATTGATTGATAACTTTCTGTTAATTTCTCTATATGTTCTTCTTCAGTTTCTGCACTTCTTCCTTTCAGAATGCAACTGGTTGGGGGAACAATTACAGGTTTCAACTTATCTCCTTGTATGCACAGGCCATTTGCCTTCCGTGTGTTTTATCTGGCCTATAGGTGATCTCATACTTGAACCTAGAGAAAAGTTACCTCTGACATGTTAAGGATTCAAAAATTTGATTTGTTAAAAAAATTCCATATTCCTATAATAAGTCTAGATGGCTATGCAATTGCGGAGCTCCTTACAAATTATGTTTCCAATGACCTAACTCCTCCTTGATGGCTAAAGGCTCCCGATCATGGAAGCTGCAATAAAGCCCTGAAAATGTTGGAGCCCCTGAGAAATATGATATAGGATGAACATTTCCAATATTGGAGTCTTTTTCGAAAGACTGACATCTCTGGCATATGAAGAGGTGTAAGTATCTACAATGAATGACACTTCACAATTTGGGTGTTTCAAGATGAGAGCAGTGGTTAAGGGTTCTTTGGGTTTCTGAAATGTAGTCTTTTTTCCATGCGCTATTGAAATGGAATACTTTTTTGTGTTAGTCTAGCTATGGACAGAACATTTTCCCAAAAACTTTGTAAAAATGATAATAGACATTGGCAAAACCTAGAAACCTTCGATTCTTCTTTGCAAATATGAGAAATGCCTACATTTGGGGGGCTTTGACCTTATTCTGGCCCTTATGATGCCCTTATATTTTAAAGCCCAGAAAGATTTCTTCTGTGACTTTAAAAGCACATTTGCAAACAAAGGGTGCTTTTGTAAACGTTGTGGTACTTCTCTTACATGGCTTTTTGTGCTATTCTATTTCTCGGAGAAGACCAGAATATCTTTCATATAGATGCCCAAATAGACATCTAAATTGTCTCTTAAAATGTATTTAACAAAAATGATGGAAGACTGAAGGAATTTTAAATAGACCAAGAAATTACTAAATATTCAAAATGTCTATCTATTGTATGAAAACAATTTTTCATTTGTCAATGGATCCTTACCAAATTATAGACACCTATTAAATCCAAATTAAAAAATATCTTAGCAGTCTTTCTTTGGTCTAGTAATACAAAACTAAGTTGCAATGGATACCGATTATTTGTTTTTAGGGCATTAAGTTGCTGATGCATGGACAATACTTTCCCCCACATTTTAGACAATACTTTCCCCCACATTTTAGAGTGAAGAATATAGGGGACCTCCTGGTGATCTAGAGTGACCTATGAAACCTTTCTGCAGATGTTCTTATTGACAGTTCCAGAGGACCCAATATTCTTTCAAAGTGAGTGTGTAAATCTGACAGTGTAGAATCTCTACCCCTGTGATGACATCCATAGAATCAATAGGACAACCACATGGCTAATGTAAATGTAGCTGGTTAGCACTGTTCTTGTTAAAGACATCTTGCAACTCCTTGTATAGTTCTGAAATCTAAAGAGGATTTAATTCCACCTCCATGGTGCAGTGTTACAGAAGAGCATAGTTTAATATTTTTCAATGAAAAGAGTTGAATTCTTCACATGGGGGAATGCAAGGACCTTTTCTCTCAATTGATTGATGTTTGTGGTAGTCTGGTGAAGCCGTGGGTTCCCAAAGATTTTTTTAAAACTTTATTTACCATTTTGTCATAAAACAAGCAGCCTTCTGGTACATATCAACAATGCAACATTTAGAAAAAAAACATAATATAACATAGATGAAACCCAATTTACTACATATCATTCTTTTGTCAACTCCATATACAACAATTCCCCCATTTTAGACAAAATGAATCTATCATGCATTTCATGACTGACCAATAGTAAGTTAGTGGAAGAATCTTCAACCCACTCCAGTGGGAACTATCCCAGACGGTGTCTGGGACGAGGATGTCTGGTAAGTTTCCAGCAAGTAAGTTTTCAAGGGCCCCCATATATCCTTGGGTCTGGAAGTCCCCGGCAATATGGGAGAAAATAGGTCACTGTTTGTGTTGCAGTAAATAAGACTATTAACCCATGCGTTAACAGTAGGGATATGCTTGCTCCTCCAGGCTATGGCTATTTCCGTTTTGGCTAGTAATAATGCTATTGAGGTGTAACAACAAAGTTGCTTAGGGATATTCCAAAACGTACCCCAGCAGGGCGACCTGTGGGGTAGGCTGAAAGTCAAGACCAGTCATCCGGCTCAGGGCCACATAGATCACCCTCCAGTAATTAGCCACTTTCACACAGTTCCAGGACATGTGGGCAAAGTCCACGTAGTGTGTCCCCCATTTGGGGCACTCATGTGGTCTTGAGGGATCTATGGAATAAAGTTTTGCTGGCGACATATATGCCCGCCACAGAAACTTGGAGTGCAGCAGCTTATGCCTGCTCAAAGAGTTTTAATCTGTCAACAACAGGAGGCCCATTGCGAGTCATCAATAGGGTGTCCCAGATTGCGTTCCCAGACAGCATGGATTTTGGTATCTCTGGCCGGTAGCAGTGATATTGAAACCAAGTAGTCTCCCTGTGCACTTGTAATCAGGGTCGTCAAAGGCAAATATGATTCTGGTTCTGGGGTAAATTCGGACAACAAGGATCTAAGTGCGCAGCGCAGTCTGTTAAGTGTGAATTTATCCCTGAAGGATGCTTTGCTGAATTTCACATCCTCTGCACTGTGAAAGATCTCTCCGCCCGGAAAAAGATCGCCAAAGGTGTCTAGTGAATCTGTAGTCAGTGTCTTTTGGACTATCTTTTCTACTGTAATAGGTACCCATGGATTGTTTGCGAGTGGGATAGCCGATGAGTGTAACTTGCGCCCCCCAGCAACTGTTGCCAGCTTCTGCCAAGCCCAGCTAGTCGTGGAGACAGTTTGTATATCAACAGGGTCTCTGGGGAAGCCCTTGGGTAGTGGCACTTATAATTTCATTCTTGAAGAAGGGTTCCAAAAGAAACTGTTGCATAGCCTTTTCTAGCCACACCACCGCCACTTCTGCCAGATATTTAGCTCGTTCTTCCGTGCTGTGTGTTATACGTGATGTGTATAACTGAGAATAATACCCCAATAACTTGTCTTGGATATCAGTGGTACCAGTGAGTCGCTGCCCCTGTGCAGTGCAAAGTGCTGTAATACAGGACCGCCCCACAAAGGGACACAAGAATCTCACATGCGTGCAGCTGGGCATTCACCCTCTCCTTATCGGCGCGCTGTAGAGTATTTACTCAGAAAGTTTGCTTTGCGCTCTGCTGCCTCCCTCAACTCTGTTAGCAATGTCAGCCTGCGACTCTGCCTTTCCCGGTCTGGGCTCTCTACATGCTCCTGGTGCAGAGCGGTCAGCTGTTGTTCAATCTGTTTGAGTGTAGTTCTCAAGTCCTGCAGGACCCCAGCATGTTTAAAGATGCACACCCCTTTCATATACGCCTTAAAGGCTTCTCGGAGAGTAGCCCATGATGTGACCAAACCAGTGTTAATATCGAAATACTCAATCATCGCTTCCTGGAGCTCGTCATGAAATACGGTGTCTAGTAGTGCCTGACTAGGGAGCCTCCATTGTCTTTCACATCCCTCTGGCCTCAGAAACCTAAGGGTCAGAACCACAAGTGAATGATCCGATAGGGTCTGGACAAGTTTTGGACTGCCCTGGCCGGAACCAGGCAACTAGTGCAAGGGACACAAGCCAGTAATCTAGCCGCGTCCAGGTGTGATGCGGAGCAGAGTAATGTGTGTATGCCAGTTCTCCAGGACTACAACAGCTCTAAATATCTAATAGGCATAGGTCATCACATAGTTCTGTCAAAGCGCGGTGTGCATGGGGCTAAGAGTCCACTGCCGTGCATGTACCATCCCTTGCCGGACCTAGTAGTAGATTGAAGTCCCCCCAATACATATGTGATCTGCGTCTAGTTGTAGAATTTGCAGATGTATTATCCTGAAAAAGTATAGATCGTCAACATTCAGGGCGTATAGGCTAACAAATGCTATCTTGTGTCCCATAAGATATCCCACCACAATAACATAGCGGCCCTCCCTATCTGTATGTGTCATTAAAAAATGGAAGGGAAGTAATATGTGTATCAACACCGCCTTACCACTGCAATACGAGCTATATTTAGCAAAGTATCTGTGAGGGCTTCAAGGCATAGCATAGGGCGTCGTCGTAGCTTTTGGCAAGTGTGTTTCCTGAAGAAATGCAACTCCTATCTGATATCTCTGCAGTTAGTTCAATACTTACTTGCCTTTTCTAGTGTCATTTAAATCTATGACATTCCAAGTAAGGAGCGACAAATTGGTATGCTTTGACACGGAATCACATGCCATCGTGAGAAACATCTAACTTTTTATACAAATGTGCATTTTGTGGAGCTATGTACCTTTTACACTGATGAAAAGGAGGGCATGGTAAGTCTTTGAAAGGACAATGTATATATCCCTCCCCCTCCCCCTGCCTATCCATGGATCCCCCATTGCAGGGACCTATCCCCTTGCCTGATAAGAAACATGCAACATTAACTGCCCCACATAATGAGAAATAGTGTTCAAACATTTGCATTCTAAACAATGAACCAGTCAAAGATGATAACCATCTGGGGGGAAGGCAACGCCTCGTCAAACCACTTGACTTGTGAAATGTACAACTGTTACCAAAACGATATGTCTATTGCTCCATATCCACACAATAAAAAGAGTTAACTTATCCCACCAGATAACATCCATTGGTGCCAATCAGTCCAAGATAAACAACTCCACGCTAGCCACAATGCCACTGTGCAGTGGAGATTTTCTAGCTGTGGGTTCACCCTGTAAGCCCCCGCTCTTCTGAAGTCTTGGCAGAACTATTGTGCGGTTGTGGCATATCAAACACACTGGTCTTCCCCGCTACGACCACTCTCAAACAGGCAGGATAGAGCATGCCATAATTGAGTCCCAGGTTTATCAGTGTGGCCTTCATTCCTGCAAACTTCCTCCACGCCTCCTGAACCATTGCAGTAAAGTCAGGGAAGAGTGATATCGTAGAACCGTGCCAGGACAAAGTACCCATCTCTCGTGCTAGCCTCAGTGCCGTATTATGGTCACGAAAGTTCAATAGGCGGGCGATGATTGGTCTAGAGGGGGCGCCGGGGCCAGGACGGGGAACAAGCGAGCGATGCGCTCTCTCAACCAGAAATGTGGGCGCGAATGCCTCTTTGCCAAACAAATCAGTGAGCAATGTTTCTACAAAAAGGTCCATTTTGCCGGTATTGGAGGACTCTGCAACTCCAAGAATGTGCAGGTTGTTACTTCTGCTTTTCGCTTCCAGGTCTTTGTTTTATATAGTTATGGACTAATATTTTCTCCATGCGGTCCAACCTTTTGATGGATTGTGCCGCCCCATCCTCCAAATCAGAAACTCTACACTCCGGAGTGTCCAGACGACGCTCGTGCAGTCTAATCGGGCTCCCATGGTATCAATTCTCATTTCTAGGGAGTCAAACCGACTGTCTAATGATCGAAAACCTGCCCGCAGTTCCGCCATCATGGCGTCAGAGCCGGGGGGCATCCGCTGTGAGCACCTTCTCGACGCCAACCTCAGCCATGCTGGATTCAGATGTCGTAGCTGGGCCACTATGCTTGGGAAATTGCTTGGGGTCTTTCTGCACCATGACACGTGCTATGCCCCACCAATATGGCCATCCCTTTGCACCAAGCAGCTATTTAGGAAGTCTCTGAAATGCTGGGGCAAAGCTAGGTTAATTCTGCCGGTGAGCAGGTTAATGAGGACTGCAGACGCAATTATGGGCTTTACACTCCAGGAATCTCGGAGTCATGAGGATCTCGCCTCTTGTCACTCTAAGTCCATCTAGTGGGGAACCATGCGCCGCTCACTGCTGTTTGCGGACTGCCACCACGCCAATACAGGGAGCAAGTCAGATGCCCCCTCGGGCCTCAGCCGCACCCCGACCCTAGTGCGGAAGCTCTCCTATAGAGCTGGTCCCAGGTCAAACGACGACTAGGCCCCAGCCATTCCCCGGCTCCCCATCACCCACACACTACCAGGCTGCCCGGCTGAGAGGCCGGTCCACAGGCTCTCCAGTGGCCCATATCACTGAGGGGCCTTCGGGGGTAAAGTGGGCAGGTCACTAATGCAGACAACCAGGAAACACAGAGGCGCAGCGGTCCCGGATCGCTCTTACCGGCTTGTCGTTGGGTCTACTTGCGGCCAACACCAATGGCTCCGTGCAGTGGCGTACTTCTTTCCTCCTCCGTGTCGGAGGCACTCAGGCAGGCTCTGGGGCCCCAAGAGTCCACAGTCAGCATCCCATAGAGACGGATGAGCGTGCCACCCACAGTTTCATGTCATGCCTCTCCAGTGGGGATCAGTGCCAGACGTGGGCAGGCCGAATACATCCCTCTAAGCCACAGCGGCTTTGATCGCCACACACTGAATCTCGGGAACCAGCCAGCCCCCTAATGCCAGAGTGGTTTTATTTTGTTGGTGAGTCACTTTAGGGTCAGCATCAACATCTACCGGGCAGGATGGTGCTCTAATTTAGGCAGAGAGAGCCAGGATGTCGGGCGATCTGGCAGAGCTACAGCGATACGCAGCCATCTTGGTCGGTAGCCTGGCCACGACCCCTAAGTGTTCCCAAAGATAACAGAACTTTTAGGGGCAACAATGAAATTACATTAAAGTGTTTCTAAATCTCCATTTTCCAATGCCCTAGCCAGGAATGGGGTAACAAGGACCTAACACCAATCCACACAATGGTTTGAGAGTGTTCTTGGTCTGTTTTGCAGTTTATACATAGTGTGAAAAGTCAGGTGCCTCAGGTGCCACAAACAGTTAAGGCACCAAAACTTAAAGTACCCATGCGTGTTATTTTTTAACAGGAAGTTGAAAATGTTTATGAGAAAGTGGTTTGTTGAAAGTTGGGGTGGATGATAGACCAATAAAAATAATAATGTCACTATTCTTGTTTCATCCAGTGTAGGCACAGATCAGACAGGCTTAACATAACACGATATTTAAAACAATTTGAAGTACCAAAACAGTTAGCTTGTCACAAACCGCAGCACAATAAGAATCTCAATACAATTTATAATAATAGAAAATAATTTAATGAACAAAATGACACCTCAATGACAAGCATCCAAAGGAGAACTGGAGATATGAATTTGTAAAGTTTAAAATAAAAACAGTGCCATAAAGCATAAAGCGCTATTCGAGCTGTATGTGCTTGACCGGTACCTAGGTGAGGTTTAAGGCTGACTGTGAGGGAGTGTGGATGCAGAAACAAGGTTTGTCCTTGTTGGAGGTTTTACCTTTGCAGGACAAGGCAGCGGTTTGTGGCCAAGAAGAGATCCTTGAGGCCAAATATCAATCAGACAGAGTCCCAGTGAAGCCGTTGTCCTTTAGGGGGATAGCTCCAATTGAGAGAAATTTGAAATTCAGACTTAGTCACATGTTGGGAGCTTTGATTTCTCCAGTAGGGCCAGACTGCAAGCTGTAGCTTAAGAGACCTCCACAAGGCCTGATACCTTGTCTGGGATGTTTTATTGAAATGGATTTGATGCTGCAGAAAAGCACTGAGTGTCAGAAACTTGAATCTTTGGTCCAGCAGCAAGTCATTCTTGTTTGATTGAATTGATAGGTTTGTCCCAGTCCCCCAAAGTCTTTGGAGCTAAAAATCTTCCAAGTCTCTATTTTCAGGATGATAGGAGGAATACACATTGAGCGAGCAGTGTCAGGACCTCAGGAATAGCACATGAGAGTCATGTCTCAGCTCAGCAGAAGCCATAGCAAGGTCCAGGGCAGGTCCAGTTAGTTCTAGTCAACTGGGATATTCAGGAAAAAGGCTTCTAGCAGCTTGTTGTGTCCCTGTGTCCTCAAATGTCTCAATAGCAGGTGCCTTCCTTATTCTGTTTTCCCCAGGACCAGTTTACTTCTGAAGAGGGTGCCTACAGATGCCATATTTATGTCTGGCAGTAACCTGTGGCTGTGGGGGAGTCTCCTGCCCCCTCTCTAACCAAAAGGGAAAACAAATTGCACAGGGAAGCCCTACCCACTTTTGCAGCAGTTCTTGTGTCACCTACTGTAAACAACCCCAAAGTTTCTCTGTCTACCTAAATCCAGTATGGCAGAAAGTCTCATCCCCTGTACAGAAGTCCTATGCTTCCTATGTGGCCAGGGAAATGAGCAACCCTTCCTCAGTTGGCACTCAATAATGGTCCTGGGGTAGCTCCTCTCCTTCTAGGATTGGTGATGGGCAGACTTGAGGGCACAGGAGAGGGCATACCCAGGTGTTAACTACATCTGACTGTGAGGGGCAGGCCTCTTTGAAGTTAATTAGGGTTGTGAGCAGTACCCAGGTGGTCATCCTGCCAGAGGAACAGAACACCTCTCCATACAAAAGCCTTTCTAACAGCTCTGGGAGCAAGTTCACACACCTCATCAAGTGGCCTATTCTGCTTATAGGTGAAAGTTGGAAGCTCGTGCAAATGGACCTCTGCAGGCTTTAGGCATGGAAGAGGAAACTGTCTAAAAGTACCTTTAAAAATATTTATTACAAAACCAACTTTACTATTGAATTGGGCTTGCAATAAATATGTTAAAAAGTGCAAGAAAAAACTATGCAATTGTTTCCGAAGTGGAGATAACATTATTAATTGTAGTATTGCATCTGACTGTATGCCTATTAATAGATAAAGCTGCTACAGTAAAAATAGCTTTGGGACCTTGTCACTGTAAGGACTTGTTTAACAACAAACCTTTACATGCCCTACTTTTAAAAACGATGCAAACTGGTCTTATGGGCATTAAGGCCTACTGAGAGGTATCTTATTCACATTTAAAAGGATTTTTAAAACTGCACAAATATGCTACAGAGGTAGGCCTAAAGTCATGTTTGCACTTTCACTTTCGAGGGTGGAACAATGGGTTACGCAGACTACTAGTGACATTTAATTTACGGGCCCTAGGCACACTTTGTACCATGTAGTAGGGACTTATAGGTACATTACATATGCCAATTATGATTATAACAAATTTCAGCATGTTTTAAAGGTCAGAGCACATGTACTGGGGCCTGGGTAGCAGATCAAAAAAGCAGCAGAATCTGTTTCCAACACTGGGAAAAACTTCCAATGTTGAAGGAAATCCAACCAGGATTTGTCCCTTGTATTCTTGATTTGGAGTTTTCAAACAGTTCAGGGCAGTCTTTCACAAACTGTCCATTAACCTGCAATAGAAACACAATCATTGTCATTGTTTATTCTCCTTTTTTTCTGAAGTCAAAGTCTTTTGGATGTGTTCTTGTTGCATTAGCTAGATGGATGGAGGATTGTAGTCTGGAATATTGAGTAGAGAATAATGTGATACCTTATTATTAAAAAGTGAGTGTATATACCAAAGTATACACTATTTATTCGTAACTCCACATCTGTGTACTGTGAAGCTATGATATTATGGCTATGATATTAAGGTGTAGCAATTTTCCCTGCTTGATGTTCAAGGCTCAGACGAGGATGCAGAAGGATCTTTGATAGACTCTGTAGAGCTTCTGATGATGTTCCTCTTGTGGTACCATAAACTTTCTTAATAACATTGATTCTTTTTCATAAATCTGCAGCATCATATCTACGAAAATAACTGAGGCACAAAGATAATTAACTATTAGAGATAACATCATCTTTAAGTCTTCTCCCTGGTCATTTTTATGTACAATACATTTTATTGATTTTTATAATGAAAAGCAATACAGAGGAAATGAGGAGAGAGAAGAAAAAGATTCATCCTCCGACATCCAACAGATGCATGTGTACAATGTGGAGAAGTGTGGCTCAAATGGTTAGAGCCGCAGACCCTGATGCAGAGGTCTGGCCCAGGACCAGGGTTCAATACCTGCCTTGGCGGGTCTTGGTCTCAATTTCCTCGGACCGGATCATTCTCGCCTCGGTGCCTATTCTAATCATGTGTCCCGCTCTGCGACTCTGGGCAATAGCTTGCTTAATCTCCACAATGGCCCAAAAGCGCTGGGATGCCTGGTTTCACCCTGGGGGTGTCCAGGAGTGGACACTCATAGGGAAAACCAGGAAGGGTTCCTAAGCGGTATACGTACAGCGCCGGGACACTACCTCAGGGAAATAGCTGTGCGCTCTATAAATGCCGGTACGTCTATAAATGCCGGTACAATAGAATCTGTGTTATAATCCCGCAGCCTTTTTCCCTGCAGGGAATCACAACGCGGTAGTTACAACGACTGCACTGTGATTCCGCATACCATTACTCTGCAAGTCTGAACAACGACTTGCGGAGGGGGGGCGCTGGATGTTGGAATAGTATATTTAGTATTCCAACTCCAGTCTGTGCAGACACCAGGGAAGGTGTTGGATTTTAAATCCAACATTTCTCCCTCCTCCGCAAGTCGTTATTCTAACTTGCGGAGTAAGGGTATGACGAATCACAAGGCGGACATTCTAACGATCGCGTTGTGATTCTCTGCAGGGAAAAAGTTTTGGGGTAAACGTTGCTTACCGTACAATACGGTGGTACATAAAGGTCCTGATGATAAAAGCATGAGATAACAACAGACATAAGTCCAGTACAGAAGAAGCAACAGAAGCATTTGACACCTGGCTATGTGCATCAAATAGAACTGGATGATGTGAAACAAATGGAATTGTCAAATGTACACCTTTTGCGAATGTCGGTGTTATAATACATATAAAAAAATAAGGGGGTAAGAGGGCAGGAAGGAGAAGGGGAAGTTATGTGATACTGTGTGCTGGCGGTATCTGAGATTCAGTTATGATAAGAATAGTAAGAATAAGAATTAGTGGTCGGTAGGTGGTTGCAGGATTTCCCTTTCAACAGAAGGGTCACGAAAGAAAATGGCAAGCGTATTTCAAATACCCTGAGAGGGGAACGGGCAACCTCTTGTGAGAGATTGGTTGATGTGTGTAATTTACAGATAAGTTAAACAGGCCCGCCAGTTATAGGTGGATTTCCAGTCAAGTCCTCCTGGTCATAATAGAAGGCTTCAGCAACTGATTTGTGAGTCCAGGTTGCCTAAGTCACCAGCTATTCTTTTTTTTTTTTAAATCTTAATTTTTTCGGGCAAGAGAGAAAAACAGGCAAAGCAATAATTTGATACATTATTAATAGATAAACAAATAAATGGCAGCTAAAAGAGGCATGGTAATCCAATTCATCTAGTTACATAAATCACTAGTTATTGATATTGCCCGATATAGACAATGAAATCTTTAGACCCTTGATGAAGCGTAATTAGAATTGCATTTCCCACTAATCTGATTAGTTTCTTACCAATAACAGTCATGAACTGTTGCACAAGCACTGTAAATTTAGAAGGCTGTGAGCTCTGATTTAATATCAAAGGAGTATCTCATGGCTTATTTACTGGGGTATGAGAGAACAAATAAGATTTTTTTATTTATAGCTTGTGCCATAACCTGCATGAGATGGATCTCAGTATCCATATTATGATCGGGCCACCTCTCTTGACCCTTGGTTCTAGTGAATACCAGATAGAAAACGGAATACCACCCTCTCCTCATGAATTTTTACTCATTCCTTGTAAAAAACACAATTAAGGAAAGTGAAGATAACCTATGTTCTAGGGGAAAAGGGGCTAAGAGACAGAGAGAGAGAGAGAGAGAAATAGAGAGAGAGAGAGAGAGAGAGAGAGAGAGAGAGAATTCCACGAGTTTGGTTGGTGGAATTGGTGCGAATTAGTGCAAATGAGTGTCTGTAATTTATTAGGCATCTATTCTGGTAGATATACGGAGGAAAATTTGTAGCATGTTAAGGTCGGGGCTTTGTGATTTGAACGTTAGATCAGGACAAAGATTTTATGAAGAAGGTTGTTATACATTCCACTACTTTTTAACCCCTTCGATGCTGATGACGAGCTCAGCTCGTCATCAGCCACGGAGGGCGTGTGCGGATGACAAGCTGAACTTCTTCATGTAACGCGGCTTTTGTAAAAAAGCCGCGCAGCGCAAAAATGACCGCCGCAGCGATGCGGTTAAGGATATGTTTATTGGCTTGGAATAGTTATGCAGCAGTGGTTCAGTGCCAAACATAAGTTCACCATTCTGTAGAGAGCTAAAGTCTGCAATACTTGTGAGGTTGACTATTGCTGAACATTTGTTCAGATGCATGCATGATATTTACGGATGTTTTTCTTCTGCGTTTTCCATTAAAACTGATACACTATTAGTGCATGGATTTTTATGGGCAGTGCCTTTCATTGGGATTTGTAATCACTTTAATTTATTTAACTGGTTTTGTAAACCATTTAATGACAGACATAAGTGAAGCTTGTTGGGATGGAAAGCACATGAGTGAAACTAGCAAACCAGACATTTCTGAAACAAACATAGATCTGGGGGATTATGGGTAGCGTGACTTATTTGGCTCTCACCAGGTTTTATTACCCTGGAGCCTAGCAAACCTCCAATTTTGGCTAAAAACACTCATTTTACTCACATTTCTATGAAGAAAACTACTGTATTCGGTGGGAAGCTCAAAATTTCCAGCCACCAAGTGTTCCCCTATGTCTCCCTATAAATATAGCATCTAAATTGCATGGGTAGGCCAAGTGTCAGTGACAGGAAAGGTTCCACAAAGCAATGTGGAGACATCAACATTTCCTGTCAAAAAGTGACATGATTTAACAACGGGTTGCTGCCATATTTGGGCCTGACTCGGAGGCCACCCAGGAAAACTTAATAAACCCAGACATTTCTGAAAACTAGACAACTGGGGCAGTCCAGGGTGGTTTACCCAACATGAATCCCTTAAACGTTTGTTACCCACAAGGCCCCGCAAGCCTCAAACTTTGCATACAATC
This sequence comes from Lissotriton vulgaris, assembly GCF_964263255.1. Lineage (NCBI taxonomy): Eukaryota > Metazoa > Chordata > Amphibia > Caudata > Salamandridae > Lissotriton > Lissotriton vulgaris. Next base: position 1,184,709,847 of record NC_141689.1, read on the forward strand.
ACACAATTTCCAATTTCTGTGATGCAAACTTCATGAATCCACAGGGAATCATAACATTCCTACCACCAAGCATTCCTTCACTTGTTCCCATACAAAAGCTACCCCGCTTGTGTGGCTGGGCCTAGCACCCTTGACAGGCACAGAGCAAACCAGGGTCAATGGGATTTCCCCCCTCCGACTGGAGTCCAGTGGGCTTTCTGAACATGGGGGAATCCGCTCTCTGCCCCTAATGGGCGAATTGCTGTTGAGATATGGCCAATGCCAGGGTGCGATATACAGACCCCTTTGCTTTACCCAAAAGTAAAATTCCCTGGTGTCCATGCAGTGGGATTTCTACCCTGCTACAGACAACAGATTAGGAGCAAACATCCATATCGGGACACACCTTCTATTTGCCCCTATTCTAGTGTGAAGAATTGGCTCAATGCCACAGTAGGTCACCCTCAGACTTTTTTCGTTGTTTTGCCATAATATTTACATCCCTGGTGTCTAGTGGCCTTTTGTCCTCTGGGGCAGATTTTGGATAGACACCGCAATCAACCATTGAGGAGAGGCAAAACTAACGCACCTATTTGAGGATGGGAGCATGGCTCAAGGACTAGGTGAGCTGTCCCTACTCCCTACTCCCTGTTTTGTATTTGAGCCTATTTTTCCCTGGTGTCTAGCGTCTGTTCTGTCCCTAGCTGAGTAAACCCAGCTGGTGCATAAAGACTGTTGGGGTCATTTGCAGGTGGCTGCTCGGCCTGATATCCGGCCAAGCTGCACCACTCCTTCACGTAATTAAAAAACTCCCTGGGGTGATGTGCCCCTTTTTTTCAAATGTCAGGACAGATTGGAGGTAAAGTCCTCTGATCTGCCCCACGCTGGACCAGAAAGACTATGGGGGGTCATTTGTAGGTGGAGGCTAGCCCACACTATTTAATTAATAAAAATCCCTCCCTCGGATCTAGGGGGCTTCCTTCCCTACCTGGGTGGGCAGATTGGAGGAAAGGTCCTCCTATCTGCCCCTCCAGGGGACAGAAAGACAGTTGGGGTCCTTTGAGCTGGGGGCTCAGCCAAATGTTTGGGCAGCCCATCCTCACATATTTAATAATATGAAACCCTCTCATATGGCCTAGCCAGCATTCTGCCCCCCTTGGTGACAGGATGGAGGTCCAGTCCTCCTATCTACCCCCTGGGAGAAAGACAGACCTCCAATGGAAGCATATTGTAATTAAAATCTACCTATCTGCACTCAAGGGGGCAGGCAGACTGTAAGGGTAATTTTTTGGGGTGAAGGCTCAGCCAGAAGGCGGCTAAGCCTTCCACACCCACACCTTATAGTAATAAAAAAAATCCTCCCTGGTTTCTAGAGGACTTTTGCGCCCCCCCCCCCCCAATGGAGCAGATTGCAGATAATGTCCTATCTGCCCCTGGGTGGCAGAAAGATTGTTGGGGTCATTTTGGGGGTGGGGCTTGACTGGATGTCTGGTAAGGCTGTCCCCACACCATACAACAATAAAAAAAAATCTCCCTGGTGTCTAGTGGGCTATCTGCCTCCCTGGACTGGGCGTATTTGATGTAAAGGCCCCCTAGTGCCCCCCAAGGGGTGGCAGCTAGACTTTTAAGACCTGTGGGAGAGGGGAGCACTAGGCACTGATGGGGTGTACTCTCATCCTGCAAAAAACTCCCTGCTTAGAGATTGCCCCCCAGAGAGCAATGAGGCAGAAGTACCACATTTGTTCATCAATCTGTTATGTGAATGGAATACACTATAGGCTGTCAGGGTAGATTTGTGAAGTTATTCAGGACAGTATATAAATGCCACAACTTGCAGTGCTGATAAATTGAATGTCTGCTTGTTATGCCCCTGATATTTTTATTGCATAGTCTTAATTCAGAGAGTGCCAAGATAGCTCATTTTACATAGCTTTAAAATGTGGCAGTAGCAAGAGCACAGTTGTTGGTGATGAACCACTCATAGATTTAAGTATAGAAATACTGAGTGCCTATTCTCTGGCAGTTATCCACCTTTAAATCTGGCTATTTGAGGTTATTCTGCCCATAGTATGGAATAATCTTCTGTGCGAGAGCTACACTGAATTTATTTGCCTTCTTTTTTGCTGAATCCTATTTTGGCTACCTGTAGACCCCTTTGCACTTTATTCCTGCTATCTAGTGGTACGGTGCTTATGCTACTCATTTTGCCATGATGAAATTGGCATACCCCTAAATGACATATTTAGCTGACCTATAAGTCCCTAGGATATGGTGCTCAGTGTTGACAGTAAGTTAGAAGTCACCAGTGGGCTGTAGCACTCATTGTGCCACTCACTGCAGTCACAATGCAAACATGACTGCAGGTCTGCCACCAGTTGCATGGCTATGCATGATTTAATTGCACATTCATCAAAACAACCCTTTTTGGCAGGCCCAACCCTTCCTTTTAAATATTAATATTTCATCTCTAAGCATGCCTTACTCCTCACCAAAGCAGGTAGGGTGGTTTTTAAAAGTAGTACATGAAAGGCGTATTGTTATACATGTCTTTACAGTGAAAGGCTCTAAAATCATTTTCACTATAGCAAGGTTAGCTGTTCCATAGGAAAGCTTTGGGGTACAATATTTAGTTGAAGAAATGTGATCTCCACCTAGGAAACATCTTCAAATGCAATTTATGAACTTTTAGAATTATTTCAAGCCCAATTCACTGGTGAGGTTGGATGTGTAATATACATTTTGCAAAGATGACCTTCAAAACTCACCGTTGCCCTGCTTGAAGACTCTGGAAGCTAAATTTGCATTTTGCTCTAGCGAGTGTGGAAATCTAAAAACATGTATAAATGTGGCGCAACCTTTCAATTACTATCACTCAAAGGATCAGACCCTTTTCCACACCAATACCCACTCTCTTAGGTGATGAATCTTTGCCAGCATATTTTGATTAAAAGAGCTACGACACCATCACAAATAATCTAATTCAATTAAATATTTTAGTCAATAATGAGAGTTGTGAGTAGTTTTAAAGGGTTTTATTTTCGAATAAAATATTTAGGAATTCTAAGTCTTTATTTATCAGTCAAATATCGATCAGGTTCCATAACTGATATTAGAAAAATACAGTTAGTGCATATCATAATAAAATATTGCATTTAGTATGTCCCATGAAGGAATGAGACCCTATTCTAAGAAAGGGGCCTCAAATAATGTTAGTCAGAATCCATGAAGAGTTCAAACATATAAAGGGAAGAGTACAGTTTTATTTGCATTAAGATAAAAATCAATAAATTAATAATTGATGAATTTCCCATAAATAGAAATGTAGCTCATCTTCCTCCCATCTCCTCTAAATCTCTCTGGTCTCAACCTCCTATGCTAAGACCGCGCTTTTTAAAAACAATAAATGAATGTTGCAAAATCATATGGCCCGTCCTCGTCTCCATCCAAGGAGAATTCACCATTCTCCAAAAGACACATTTCTCTTCTCAGTTCCCACATGTCATCCCTCATCCAAGCTGGCTATCTAATTTGTTGCAACAATAAATCTCCATGCCAATTTCCTTAACTCAAGTCTTTATTTAAAATGACATCACTTCCCTTAATCTTCTAATAAAGCACAAATGTATTTTAACTAAGCAAATAGTCTGTGTAAAAATATTGCACCAGCTGTAAGAAAAGATTATTAAACAAAAAATGTATTCATTAGAAATGTAAATTGTTAAAAGATGCATTTTTATTTGATATGTGTGTTTTCTCAGCAAGTAGTCAATTGTGAATGGTGGTCTGTCTCAGCAAACAAAAGGCAACAGTCATATGCTACCTTGAAGGCTAATCTGAGGTCAGCCTATCATGTCCTTGCATTTTCTCTATTCCTGTCATCAGTTTAGTAAGCTGTCACTGAGTTTTCTGCACTTCTAAATGTCATGTTAATTTAATACAAACTATACTTTAATTCTGTGTACATTTTGTACTTTGTAAGTTTTTTTTTTGTCCTCATAACCACCATGTAGACCAGTGCCAAAAGGAATCAACGAAGAATAACTGACTCAGTTTAACTGGAGGGGACACATATCTTGAAGGCCGACTATCCCACAGTCTTCCACCGTAATCCAAAGAGGCACTAGGTCTTTAATTTGCCAACCCGCAGCAAATCTTGGGGTAGTTTTAGCAGCCAAATGGGAGCCGGGCATGAACCGGGTAGCGGCTGTTCCAATGGTGCAGAATAAGAAAGCACCTTAGGAGATCAATCATTGGACTCGGGGGAAAATAAAAAACCCTGAATACATCACTGAGGCCACTTTAGTAGGTGCCAAAATGCCCTTTTTCTGCGATTACCAGATCTGGCCAAGTCTGTGACTGAGGTCCGCAATACAGAGTCTTGCCAGTCTCTAAAGGTGGGAGGTAAGGAGTCCTTCCATTTCCTGCAGATCTCTCTTCTTGCGAGCAGGATGGAATAAAAAACTAAACATCTGGGTAGATGTTGTACTCCTTCCAAGACTCCAAAATAATCAGAGACAAATCCATTGTGACAGGTCTTCCTAGAGACTCAGTGAGGCAATTGCTAATATCCTGCCAAAATACTGTTAGTACCGGGCATTCCAAGAACATATGAGTATCCGAAGCAGCAATCAAACCACATTTTGCGCAAGACACTGTCTGACCTCCTGCAAATTTAGAGAGTCTTGAGGGGGAGTAATACGCCCTATAGAGGGTAAAGATGTGATTTCTGCGAAGCCATGATGGCTTGACGATGCTCCACAAGAGCTCGAAAGAAGACTTCCAAAGCGTTTGTAAATTCACATCCACCAGAACAGAACCCCATAGTGACTCTGGCAAGACAAAGTCTCCATCTGCCTCCTCCATAATAAAGTTGTACCATCTAGATATTTCTTTCTTTTCTGGACCTCTGTTTAGTAGGTCGGAGATAAAAGGGCTATGTCCACCAAGTTTGAACTTATTTTTATTGGCAGGAGATGCTTTATAGGCTGCTGTCCAACTATAAATCTGGATATATTTGAAGCGTGAAAAATTAGGGTCAACCTTGGCTTGCAAATATTCCCATGAAAATAAATCTCCCTCGTAGAAAAGGTCCCCCCCAAACCTCCATGCCCGCCTCCCTCAGAGGGACTGCCAAGATGTCATCAAGCCAGACAGGACTTTCAGGCAGGTCCCACAACGTTTTTTTTCTCGCAAAAGTAGTTTACTTTTATAGCTTTCATGATTTCTGCCCATGTTCGAGCAGGACCCTGTAGGGTCTTCAGTTTAATTTCTTTTAAAAACTTAGGATTTCCAAACTTAAAAAGAAAACTAGAATGATTGATATTTTCCCCCTCCAACATTGCTGCATACATCATACCCACCCCCGAGGCGTCGGGATTCTTCAACAACATCCTTGAGTGGGATAATTGAAAGGCCCAAGCATAGATTTTTAAATCTGGAGCCGCCAACCCACCCTTTTCACGTCGCCGTCTTAGTTTTTCCAGGCGATACGTGGAAGATGGTTGTGCCAAATGAAAGATGAAACGTTTGATTGAAATTTAGCTAAGATATTTTGATCAAAATATAAGGGAATGGTATTAAATAAAAAAGAAATCTTTGGCAGAATAGACATTTTGATAAGATTGACCCTACCTATTAGTGAGAGAGGGAGATGTGACCAGGATTGGAGAAGCTTACGGCAGTCTTTGTACTGTGGATAAATTAGCTTGGACTATTTTGTTTATATCTTTTACAATTGTTAAACCTAAATAACGCATTGAGGTGCCGGGATGAGGTTCTATAGGTGGATTCTCATCATTCCAAATAAGCATTTCGGTTTTGGCTGCGTTTATCTCATACCCCGACACCTGTCCAAAAGCAAAAGCCAATTTCACTATGGCAGGGAGAGAAGTAGCGGCCTCTGATATTAAGATAAGTACATCGTCGGCATATAATGCCACCTTCCTCGTCCAGCCTTGATAATGAAAAGGTTTAATGGAGAGCTCCTCCCTTAGATATTGCGCAAAAGGCTCGATGTAAAAATCGAAGAGTAAGGGGGAGAGCGGGCACCCCTGTCGGGTTCCCCTAGTGATAGAGAAAGGGCTTGATAATTCTCCATTAACGAGAAGAGATGTAGAGGGATTGCTATACAGGAGACTGATCGCCCTACGAAAACCATCCCCCACACCCAACTTGGCCAGGGCCTCCGACAGGTATACCCAATTAACCCTGTCGAAGGCCTTGGTTGCGTCCAGCGTTAGGGCTGGCAATGGGAGCTTGTTAGATGTTGCTATATCTATGGCACCAATTAAATCAAAGGTCAGTTCATATAGTTGTCTGCCCTTTAAGAACCCCTTTTGATCTAAATGAAGGACAGATGGTGCGATATTGGCCAATCTTGATGATAAAACTGTGGTAAAAATTTTATAATCCACGTTCAAAATGGATATTGGCCTATACGACCCACATTCTTCCTTAGGTTTACCTGGTTTTAAGATGAGGGTAATAGAGGCACCATCCCAGGATGTTGGAGGAGACATTCCTTCTAAGAGAATTCGGTTAAACAACTTTGTAAGGAAAGGAGCAATCTCTGAGTCTAAGAACTTGTATAACTCAGCCGGAAGGCCATCGGGACACGACGCTTTCCCCTTCTTAGATTTCTTAATAGCTGATATCACCTCACTCTCTGTGATGGGGCTATCCAAGTGTTGGGATTGTTCTAGAGAAAGGGAAGGTAGAGTAATATTATCCAACCAGCTCTTGACAGACTCAACCGATATCCCTTTGTCTTCTTTATATATAACCTGGAAGAATTCCCTAAATGCCTTCCTGATATCATCATCTGAAGAGAGATTAGTGGTACCTATTTTTATAGATGCAATGTTGCTCCGGACCTGATCTACTTTGGTCTTCCAAGCCAGCAGTTTGCCTGCACCTTCACTATATTCGAAGTGGGCCAACTTGCTGGCTTCCCATCTCTGTTGGACCCTCAAACTCAGAGTCGATGCCAGGGTACCCTTCAAGGTCGCCAATTTGTTATGTAGGGGATCTAATATCGACCTCGAAGATCTATTATTTAGGTCGATTTCATGTTGAACACAAGCCATATCTGATTCTATAGAAGAAATCGTTTCGTTGTAACTCTTTCTCCGAAAGGCTACTTTGGCAACAATCAACCCTCTCAATGTTGCCTTATATGAGTCCCAGATAATTTTATCAGAGGCAGTTCCTTCGTTAGATAGAAAGAAGTTACGTGTCTCTGTCTTTAGGAACAAAATGTCCTCCTCATTAGTGAGTAGGGAACGATCAAAGGACCAAACAGTCGAGGTTTTTTTACTACCAAGTCCCATCACCAATTTAACAGCAGAATGATCTGAGAGGTGTGACAGGAGATATTCTATTGTTTTAACTGAATCGACCAGTCTTTGGGTCATTAAAATATAGTCGATCCTTGACTTATGGTGATACTTATAATTCCTATAAGAAACCCCCTGTTGGTTTCCTGACCTTTGTCGCCAAACGTCAACGGACCCTTGCTGTCTCATGGCCTCTAATACAAAGGATCTGGTTTTAGACAAAACCCTGGAGCGATTATTAGGGGACTTGTCCAAGATGGGGTCCAAGACAATATTAAAGTCGCCGGCTAAAATTATAGGTCCTGAAATTGATAGTAACTGCAAAAAAATTGTTTCCAATGTCGCGGGGTCGTCCTGATTCAGACCATAATAGCCAACTATTGTAATTGAAATCCCAGCAATAAGAACTGACGCTATAGCCCACCTACCAGAAGAGTCTACGACCTGTGAGATTAGCTTAGCTTTGGCTCCTTTTTTAAAAATAATTGCAACCCCTCTTGTGTGGGATGTTTGTGTGGTAGAGACCATAAAATCGATCCATCTATTCTTTTTAATTATTACCGACATTTCAGTATGCGTAAGATGGGTTTCCTGCAACACCATGACCTGCACATCCGATTCTTTCAGATATTGTAGAATTCTATTTGCACGGGGCTTTGTGCGCAGGCCATTGACGTTCCAGGAAAGAAGACCTGTACTACTCATCTCTTAACCGATAGGACAACTTGATTGGCGTTGCATCAGAAAGAGATACTTGTAATACTGTTAAATGCTTGTATCCAACAATTATATGTAAGATATGTGAGATATGTAAAACATGAATTACCATTCCAAAAATTTCTATACTAGTTATTGAGGACATTTTATATTTTTGCCACCCCTGTGCACTCACCCGCTCAAGGTGAGAGCCGCCCCCCGTGAAGAACCCTTGCATTATCTAACCGGAACATAGTCCCAGTAGATAGTGCCCCACCAGTTGATCCCCTACAGAAAAGTCTAACCGCTAACTATTCAGGTAGGTAGACCTAAGTGAATGAGAAGATTATTTTCTTTTTTTTTTTCCTCTATTTCCCTTTTTTTTCTTTTTTTTTCCTTTTCCTCTCTGCCTCCCTTTAACCAAACAGAATTGTTTTTTTTTAATTAAAGCTATACTGTTTTTGACTAATGAATATTAAGTGCGTATATAGTGCAATTTAGGAATATGTGCCTCTGCTCATTTATATTCAAAATTAGGATTATGACAGAATAAACATCAGAACTTACTAAGGCAATTTAGTGAAAAGGAAAGAGGAAGTTATCTAAGATTAAAGCCTAAGGTTCTTTTCACCCAAACCCATTTATGGCTCATTACTGGTTATTCGGATCATTATTATACATTAACCCTAACAGGCTGTTTTACCCAGATCCATTAACAACTCATCTGCAGCTTGCACCGACCTGATGTTATACATCTTATTATTGTGCATTACTTTAAGAGCTGCCGGAAACATCAGCTGAGCTGTTGCCCCTAATCTTCTGAAAGTATCCAGGCATTTGCCAAATTCCCATTGTTTTTCGAGTGTTATTCAGGACAAGTCTGATCTTATCAAGAAAGTAAAGCCTTTCCCAGACAAAGACTTTTGTTTCAAGGCCATATACAAAATACGTTCCTTCAAGACGTAAGTGTGAAAGTTAACCAAAATCTTTCGTGGTTTAGAACGCTGTGGATTAAGTTTGAAAGGGTCTCTATGTACCCTCTGGATATCAACTGACAGCTCTGCGCTAGTGTGTTCTAATGACAATGCTTCCTTCAGTAGTGAGACGATGTATTGCTTTATGTCTGACCCTTCGGAACCTTCTGGGACATTCAAAATGCGGATATTTCCTCTTCTCGCATTATTCTCAAGGGTCTCCATCCTCTCACTAAGAGCCAGATCTTCCTTTGTAAGTTTGACTATATCCTGCCTTGCCTGATCCAGATAAACTGAGTGAATGCCAACTGTTTCTTCTAATACTCCCGTTCTTATAGTGAGACCTTTGATTTTATTGTCAAGGGATTCACAATAATTTTTGAACTCTTATTGATTGGCAGAAGACTCAGCGAATCCTTTCCTTATCTCTTCAGTGAGGGCTGAGAACATCTCTAGTACAGAGGCTGCCGTCATCGGGGCTTGAGAGGTTAGAGGAGAGACCAGTAGGGAATTAATATCGGGTCGAACCGAATTTACTGAATCATCCTCAAGTGGACCCCCAGATGCACCACCCAAGTCGGTAGAATCTGATTCTTCAGCCTCTTCAGAATAAACTCTAGAGGGAGCTTGAAGTTCGCTCAATTGCTGCTCCAATGACAACTGTGACTGAGGTTAGCCTGGCTCTCTTCCTGGATCTAGCGATCTTCGCGAACTGGCCTCTACAACAGAGGTTACATCAATAGTTACAACCATTTCCATTGTTTGATCAGGGAGTTTCCTAGCTTGAACCAACTCTTCGGATAGCACTGTATCCATTGATATGACTGGTTTACCAACTGATATAGTATTGCACTCCGATGTCGACGCCATACCTTGACTGTTTAAGCCTTCAGAAAGATGTAGGATCTGTGGAATGGCTTTAAAATAGGCGCGGAGTGAGGGTGTTAATTTAGAGCCTGTGGTGAGTGATACTTTAGCGTCCTTGGTCTTGGATTTTTTACTTTGTAAGTTTAAGAAAAAGCACACTTCTACAATAAGGACAAAATCTTAAGGCAGTCACATTAAATATTTTTGTGCATGGTTCAATATTTTCGAAAGCATTTATTTAATAAAGTGAAATCTTCTAGTTAAGGTCTGGCATTGAATATAAAAGCGTTGTGTTTTCAGTACCAATTATATGTATGCTGTTTTAAAATGCATGTTTCATGTGTGAAGCTCAAGGCAGATTATCATTAATAGTAACTGATTTTCAAAGGAAATGTTAAACTTCCACACTCTCTTCCTTTTGCCAGCCAGTAATTAGCATTTTATTGGGCATAAAAGAGGTGTGAACTTGCTCCCAGGACATTGACAAAAGGCCTTGGGCCTTTGGCAATGGGAGGTGTTGTGCCCTTGACAAGATGTCCGGTGTGCTGGACCCACGACTTGATTAATTTAAAAAAGGCCTACCTAGCCACAAACAGATGTAGCTAGCATCTAAGAAAAACACTCTTCCTTTGGCTCTGCAGCCAGACCAGCCTCCATCACAGTTGGCCTCTTGTTGACATGACAGCGTTAGATCCTGCTGTAGTGTCAAGACCTTCTCAACAGGTTTATGTTTTTTTTATATGTCATTGTGGGGACTCTTCAAAGGAGGGAAATAGTATGCCAAAACAATTTGGCATACTATTGCTATCTGATTGCCAAAAGCTCAGCCTTTTCCTACAAGACATCAGTCTCTAAATTTGGTCGGGATAGAAGGACTGCCTAACACCGGATTTTAGTATTTGATGTGGGAGGACACTTGGATTACCATAGTACACTCCCCGAACACACCCCCAACACTCAAAGTCCAATTTTACAGTGGATGAAATCGTTGTCCCCCTTGCGAATGCCCAAAGTGGGGAGCCTGTATTCCCATTGGTTAGGAAATTCTCAGGGGTCTATTCCACTCTCTAGGTTGTAACGAGCATAATTGTGGTATTTTTAGCTACCTACATCAGAACACTTCTAGACATTTGAACAATAAGAAGAGGAGGACTGACCCCTTCTCTCTGGGACTTGAAAAGACCCAAAAATACTGCACTTTCTCTCCCCTGAGTGCTCAGGAGAAGGAAGTGGACTCCAAGGATCATAAGACTGACCTCCTGTTAAAGCTACAGGGACACAAGCTACAACGGGCCTTTTCATGCAACTGCCCAGCTGACCAGTGACAACTAGAACTAGACTGGAACCTACTGTTGGACTCTGCCTACCACCCTATGAGGCTCTAAGAGCCTCTACGGACATCCGGGACTGCTTTAGATGTATACTCCTGTGGTGAATTGAGACTTAACGGACTAAAGTCACATGGTAACATTTTTGACCAGGATGAACCTGGTTGGCGTCGCTTACCTGTACTCCATTGTAGCCACCTTCAAATTGAGTCAAGGTCCCATGCTATGGCGACCATTGACTAACATTGCCATCTTGTGCTTCTGATGCTAGTTCTACTTAAAACAATTACAAAACATATTCCTGGTTCCCCTTATTGGAACTGTGTCATTTTGGTGTCATTATGTTTATTACATCTTCCTCTAATTTGTTTGCACATTTTTATTGTTTTGTTTTTCCGGTTTTGGTACTTTGGTACTACATAAATACTTTATAAAAAGCCTTGTAGTTAAGCCTGTATGTTCTGTGCATGGCTACAATGGGGTTGAGCTCAGGTTTATTTAGTGACGTTAGTAGTTTAACCTGACAAAGATTGTTATTATTGCTTGATACGGTTACTGAACCACCTCAAATAATAACCCTATTTCTTACACTTTAATTCCCCTATTTACCTAATATAAAGCCACATGCAGGTTTGCATTCCTACAGGAAAATGGAGACGTTTTTAGCTCTCATTTATCTCCTGCTTTAAGCAGGTAGCTCAACCAGTAAAAGGGCCCAAAAAAGTAAATCTTAACTACTGCTTAGCTTCATTTATGACTGCCAGCTGAAGAGTGAAAATGGCTGCCTTTTAGACTGCAGGCAGGGTAGGACACATTAAGACACAGCTGCAATATGCAAAAAAGCACTGGCGAACACCTCAGCAACAACCTGTTGTGTGAAGGTTCCCAATATTCAACTTCCTCCGTGTAGCATTCAGTGCAATGTATGTAACACTCGTGACTGTGAGTCAAACATTCTTGAAAAGCTACACTACTACTGAATAACAGCTCTACTGGTGGCTGATGCATGTTTCCCTGCAATATGCACGCGAGGAATGGTTTACAGTCCACTAATTTGTGTGTACTCCAAGCATTCGGACAGAATCTCTTTTATGTGAAGCTATCGAATACCTTTGCAGTCCCAAAACTGTGCATACATAGTGTTACTGTTTCATTTATATCAGTCCACGTGGAACACGTTACGTTCATCAAATTGAACATATACCACCGGACAAGTGAAAGCTGCCAAAGTTTGCTCATCAGTTGTAACTACCAATCTTTGAACACTTTGCTACGAGTAGGGCATTAACAAGTTTCAGAGTTTAATTTTTTTCTCCCCATTTTTGATATCAGTGAGTGATTTTGATCTTTTATTTTGAAGAAAGGTAGGGAACACATGGGCGCAGCTTTATCAGTCTTTCACACAGAGCAATGCAGAAAGCTACCTTGCTGCACTGCACTGTATAAAAGAGTAAAGGCAAGGGGAGGAATATGCCCTATTTACCAATATACAGCGCTTTTTTGTCCTTTCCTAATCTTGGTGCACTTTGACTGCCTAGCGCCAACGCAGGTACTCTTGGGTACTGTTTCAAGGGTGCCTGGAATGTAGGCAGGATTATTTTTTGCAGGAAGGTATACCTTCCTGTACAAAATAATCCTGAGAGGCAGTTTGCTCTTTCAATGTGTGCTGCAGAATGTAGAAAGAATAAAAAACTAAATATATTTTTCCTCAATAGGCTTAACCTGGAGAAGAGTAGCATTAGTGATGCATTCCCAGGTCTACCACTAGTTGTAAACCTTGGAGTGCACCAAAATGCATACCTACAGACAAAGTAGCGCTATTTGTACTGCTTGTATTACTGTAGATTTATCCAGGCATGCAGGGTGGCCTTGTGTGGCTTGATAAATATCACATAGGTTTTGCACTGCCCTTGCAACACCTTGATAAATATGGGCCCTTATCTTTGTCGATAACCGGCATACAGTCACCCACTGTTTTAATGTAGATTCAGTTTTTGTACAGAATAATGTATTTAGCGTATAGATTTTGAAGTAGGTTAGCAGGACATTTAACACTGTATTTATGAAGTAAAAATGCTTCACATACAAGGTTTTGTTAGCTGTTTCAGTACAAGTAGTCACTTGTCTTTACACTGAAGTTTTTGCTTTTGTTGTTTGGTGATTGTCAGCAAAAAAAGTACATTTGCAACTTTGCTCTGGGAATGTACAATTCTTCTTTCTGTGATCTTCTGCAGCAGACTGATCTTCTACTATTTTTGATGTTTTCTTAGCTAAATAAGCAAAAATAGAAGAGGCTGCATTGTTACTTAATAATCTGAAGAAAGTACATAATGAAGTGAATAATTTCACTTTACTGAAACTGCCTATATGGCCATTTAATCAAATACTTTTATCTACTTCCAAATATAGGAAATTAGCACACACAGAAAATTTTCGATGCAGTTTCGCAAGAAAATTAGGTAACTACAGAAATAAAAGTTATTCCCCTTCATGCTGTCTTTTTCACACCCTCACGCATATGACCTCATGCATACAAACAAAAAAGACACAAAAACTCTCTATGAAAGTTAGTGACTTTCCGACAGGAGAGAGTATTAGAGATTTGGAGGTGCAATCAAGATGCAACAATCTCCATGTCACAGAGATTCTAGAATTCACCTCGATTTTCAACATGGAAGACTTTGTCGAGACCTTATTGTGGAATTTATTTGACAAGGATCTGTTCTCTGTCTTTATAGTTGAGCATGCCCATCGCTTGCTTGGCCCTCGACCACCCCTTGTCCTCCCCTGGCTGCACCCAATCACCCCATAGTTGCCTGGCTGTTAAGCTACTGAGACCACGCCTATCTCACTCCGACACAATATCAATATCAACATTTGCATCCTACGGGAGACCCACATGCACAATCCCTCGTACCTGCTTTGCGATTCCAGTAGTGCAGTGATTCCACTCCAATAATGCCAAAGGGTAGTCGATCCTGCTGTGTAGAGGGTTCCCCTGGTAATTGTCACACACCCTTATAATTCCGGATGGTCGATTTGTTATCTTAGCAGGCTCCTTGCACCGGCAGCCGTCTATTGACCAAATAATGACAAACCCAAGTGTTTCTCAGATATTTGGGCAAAGACTTCTGGACTGGGGAACTCGGGCCATCCTTTGGGGCAGCAACATTAGATGAACGGCCGAACTGTTCTGACTCCTCCAGATACTCACACGTGCATGCTTCTTAGACTCTAAATCCAATAATACAAGGCAGTTGCTTCCAGGATGTGTGGTGCCTGTTGCACCCTAACATGCATGAGGGAACCTGCATTTTGGTATTTCACAATGCTTGGTCTCGGCTGGATTTTTGATTGGTCTCCAAGGTGACAATCTGGCCCCATTAACACTTATGTGGTGCAGTTCAGAGGCTATTCTGGTATCCAGGTGAACTAGTCCAAATCCATACTTTTCCTTCTCAAAGACAATGCATGCGCCTTCCCCACTGAATATCCCTGGAAGTGGGTAGATGAACCAGACCAGTACTTGGGTAAATGGCTGAATTGTGATCCAGAAAATCTATGGCCCGTAATTTATTGTCACACTATGACCTGGCAGGAGGACAGAATGCCCAAGTGGTCCAAACTGCCGCTCTCTGTAGCTGGCTATTCGTTTTCGCAAAGATGGTCATCCTTCCCAAGTTCCACATCCATTTCCTAAATTCCCTCTCCCTCTCACATCATATTTAATCAGGCACATACGATCCAACTGCTTCCAGGATGTGTGGTGCCTGTTGCACCCCCACATGCATGAGGGAACCTGCATTTCGGTATTTCACAATGCTTGGTCTAGGTTGGATTTTTGGTTGGTCTCCAAGGATGCCCAGAACCTGGTTATCCAGGGTAGCCCACTTGTCTTGGACCCTATTGGAACATGCCCTGGTCCTATTGACACTCCAAATCCCCCAGGTGACTTCCTGGGCCTTTACGTGGCACCTACTGGTAAGAGCACTGCAGGATGCAGTATTTCAGGAGGAAATCCATAAAGAAACCATATACTACTTTGGTCACAATGCAGGTTCGGGTGAATCACCCTCTGTGCTCTGGGAGGCTTTCAAACTCATTATACAAGGTGCCTGCATCACGAGCAGCATTATTTCCAAACCAAGGACACACCATGCTGTCCTAAATCCATGACAAGATGTCAGAGTTTGGGAAGGAAGTCCTCCGTGAGAGTCACTTCCTGCATATTGACGCCCAGGCTAGGCAGTATGGAGAGTACGACAGGCCGGGCAGAACCCTTGCAGATCTGATGAGGAAACTACGCACATCCATCTATGTAGCTAAGCTCCTTGACTATCTTGAAATCTAACCCTGTTTCCTCCACACTAGAGCTATTGAATTTTATGTCCCCCTTTAATGCCCTTCGACACCAAACAACTGCTTTGGCTAGACCAGGACCACTGCACTTATTTAGACTCCCCATCACTAAAGAAGAGACAGAGCAAGTTAAAAGTGCACTCACTGGAGACAAGGCGTCTGATCTTGTTGGGCTCACAACCACCTTTTAGAAGGAGTTCACCTCCCTGCTAGCCCTACACTTACTAGAAATGTTCCAAGTCTCCCTGATTATGGGATCTTTGTTAACCTTGTCGGGGGAAGCAGTTATCATACTCCTCAAACCTGCTGATCATTGCGACTCATACAGACCTCTTTCCTTCATCAATGTCAACAATAAAATATTTTCTAAGATGCTGGCCAATTGTTTATGGGCTATCTTGCCCATGATTGTGCTGCCTGATCAGTAAAGCTTTATGCAGGGCCACTACATGTCACATAACTTCTATACCATCTTCACAGTCATGTACCCCCCTGAAACCCAGGTATCAGTTGTAGATGCTTTACTTGTGCCACTAAAGCGGTTGACTCCTTGGAATGGGCATATCTCTTTCCTCTGCTGGCGCAGCTTGGTTTGAGCCCACGCTTTATCAAACTAATACGTCTCCTATACACTCTTCCAGCTGCCCGTGTGCACCCTAATGGGCTCTCATCCGATCCCTCCGAGTCGCGTGAGGCACAAGGCAGCGGTGTCTGCTATCACCACTATCACCATTAATATTCACCATTGTGATGGAACCCCTAGCAGGGAGATTTTGGCAGCACCACCTAAACAGATGTATTGTATTCTTTACTAGATGCCTGGTGGTCTCAATGTAAACAGACAACATCACCCTACATACATTTAATACAGGTGACAATCTGGCCCCATTAACACTTATTTGGTGCGGTTCAGAGGCTATTCTGGTATCCAGGTGAACTAGTCCAAATCCATACTTTTCCTTCTCAAAGACAATGCATGCGCCTTCCCCACTGAATATCCCTGGAAGTGGGTAGATGAACCAGACCAGTACTTGGGTAAATGGCTGAATTGTGATCCAGAAAATCTATGGCCCGTAATTTATTGTCACACTATGACCTGGCAGGAGGACAGAATGCCCAAATGGTCCAAACTGCCGCTCTCTGTAGCTGGCTATTCGTTTTCGCAAAGATGGTCATCCTTCCCAAGTTCCACATCCATTTCCTAAATTCCCTCTCCCTCTCACATCACATTTAATCAGGCACATACGATCCAACTTGGTGACTCTAACATGGGTGGGTAGACTCCTTACCATCCGAATTGCGCTGGGCAGACTAGGGGTCCTGGACATGATAGTATATGCGCAAAGTACCTTTGCTCAATTTCTCCACTACTGGCTATATCCTACCCTGTTTCTGCCGCACACTGCAGTTGAAATGGATAGAGCAACTCCATGGCATCTATCAATCATGGTATACTTACCATACAAAGCTCTTAAGTTGGAAAATCAACACTATTGAATGTGTGTTTAGAGGGTTGGAGGAATAGAGTAGCGATGACACTTCTCAGTGCTCCCTTCATCCCACTGGCCTAGAACCCCAAGCTATCTCTATTCTCAGACAAGGGCCCTATTGCTTGAGCGCACAAACGTGGCATCTAATAGTTTTCAGAGTTCTACCCTGAAGAATAGATCATCCCACCGTTTGATGCTGCTTCGCCTTCAACCCTCACATTTCACAGATACCCTTCTGTATTACCAACTATGTGCAACCTGTCGCACCCTGCATGATACCTTCCCCACCCTCCACCACCCTTCTAGCTCTCAATCGCCTCCCCACTTCACCATCTCTCCACAAACTGGTTACTCGCCTCTACACTAATATGCAATGCTCCTCTCCAGTTGCATCCCCGAGCGCTCGAGTGGCTTGGTTGAAGGATCTCTCTCTGGCTATCTCAGATGCACAGAGGTCCTTCTGCTGCGGCCAAATAGAACTGTTCTCCAATAATTATAGGCTCTGGCTCATCCACATCTCCTACACTGCACTCCATTGCAGCTTTTCAAACTGGGTCTGGCTCCGGATTTGTGCTGTCTGCGGTGTAATTTTCCATCTGCCTCCTTTTTTACCTTGCCTTGCAATGTCCGGGGAAAGCATCCTTCTGGACAAAGGATTATGCAACCATCCACATGATAACTGAACACTCACCTCCTTTCACCCCTTTGGTGTTCCTCTTAGGCTACGTCAAAGACACTCCATGTTCTTGTCCCCACCTCATTGACATGCTACTCCTCTGGCTGAGAGCAGAGTTGCCATACATTGCGGCAGAAAGCCCGTCCCATCTCCAAAGCTTCGTTGAATGATGTAGAATTCTGCCAGGAGCAATTGTCTAACTTCTGGGAGTTTATGCCACTGTGTTCCCGCTCCAGGCATTCATGGGAGCCTTTTGTTGCTTTTCTTTGCACCAGGGACTCCACTTCACAAGTGGTAGTTACAACAGGGGATGATATACAATCAGATGGGGATTACAACAGTCCTGTGCACACATATAATCAATAATACACAGCATGTGTTAGTATATAAGAGAGCAACGAAATACAATCCGTTTATGATTTCTTCTGTTCCGTTAATGTATGTTGGCACAGAGAACAGGTCATCAATGTATTAGTGTGCGTCCACAAGGCCGTGTCTCTTTACTTGTCATTCTAGTCTTTGTTATATATGACGCTACTCCACCGCCGAGACGTGCTCGCCTCTTACTTCCGCATCACTTGACATTGCCAAAACGTGGGGTCTACGCCGTTAGTAGGCTACGGAGGACACGTACACGTGTCAATCAAGACCGTTTTCACTTCTACTTCGGTCTTCAACGTTACTTTTGGAAGGAATTATCTTTTCCTGATGACTCAGTATTGGCTCTGTGGCCGCACACTAATACATTGATGACCTCATCGTACTCTTCAATTATCCCACTAATATAGATGCCTTGAAACTTTGTCTAAGACTATTGTGCTTTGTATTCTTGCTGGATGTATGTGAATCACCCTCCATTGAATTGTCATTGTACCCAACTGGGTTGGAATTATCACCGGTTCAGGGATTATACACACCCTCCATTGTGACTTGAGCCCTGAAGAGTCAGAGATCATTTTGTCTCAGACAAAACACGTGCCGGCTGGCTGTTCTCTGTGCCAAAATACATTAAAGGAACAGAAGAAATCATGAACAGATTTTGTTTTGTTGCTCTCTTATACACTAACACATGATGTGTATTATTGATTATATGTGTGCACAGGACTGTTGTAATTGCTGTATGTAGTTGGTCCACAATCACAAAGTAAGGGGTTAATAGGGTCATCCCTTTCCTGTCAGCACCATTAGGATTTTGAACTGTGTCGGACTGACCGCTGTAAACCTTGCAGAGTGCCATCACCTCCTCTATACTAAAACCCTAGCTCCTTGCACAATCAGATGGGGATGTATGAAGTTCAAATGCATCACTGTGATGCTTCTTTTATTGCAAGGTGCTACTTGTGAACCGTTATTGCCTTGATTCCAGGGTTTTTAATAGGCGTTCCAAATATTCCTCTTACATTATGTCACTGATATCCTTCCTTTGTGCCTTACTTTCTTTTTCTCATACTACTTCGGCCTGTCCCTCATGAATTGCTTTTATAGTACAATATGTGTGGCTTAAAATACATTATTTTTTCATCTAGACTATGTAACCATGGCATGTTCTCCTGCCTGTCCTTCCTCCTGTCCTCCTCTACCCCCTTCCTCCCTTCTCTCCTGCTCCCCCTAGCCTCCCTCTTCTGTTATTGTTCAGGCCTGTCCCTATCACACGTAGATAGAAGAGCTACCAGGGGACCTCAGGCCAAGCCATGCCCAATGTAACACATCAAGATCCTCCCCCTGCCCTTCTGGACTCCATTCCTTCAGACCAGCTCCAACACTTAGAGCTCAAGAGCCTCCCCAACTGTCCTCAGGTGCCGAGCCACTCCCTAAGCTCCCGGTGGTAACAGGAGTGTTAAACCTCCCCAGCTCCAATGTTTTGGGGCCAGTTACCAAGATCACTCCGACCTGTGCAGCCCCTTACTGATCACTCATCTTCTCTTCTGCAGGGGGCTCCACTACCAACCCAGGGGTAGGGACACTCTGTCACCACCAGCCTCAAATGCAAGGTCCCATGACATGCTTTCCAGACGGGCTTCCAAGGGTCCAGGAAGGAGGGCCAAGAGCGCACTCCCACATAAGATAAGTGGGGTTGTGCCACACAAGGCAGCACTGTTGCAATGCATGCAGGCTGTGTCCAAAGCACAGCTGTCACAGGGCAAAAGGGCTCTCCGTCTGTAAGCGGAGTAATGCCAGCCCAAGACGCACTGCTGTAAAATGTCTTGGTCATGGGGCCCCTGCTGAAACACAGAAGGAGGGCTGTTTGTGCATCCTCGGAGCAGAACAAGGCAGTAGGAGGCCACCTGCCTACAGCGCCATGCACCATTCCAATGCATGCTGGTCTTCTTTACAGTGCACCTCACTTAAAATGGTGATGCCACTGCTGCATTCAAGGGGGCCTCACCAAAGACCACCATGCCTCCCCTACAAAATGACAGCTGTTGTTGCTGGCCTGAGCACTCCTCACTGCCAATCTTCTCAGCAGTAGGTGGCCCAATGCAACACTCCACTGTTTACATATCCTGTGCCTTTAGCACCGGGACTTCACCATCGCACATACAGGTCCCATGTCCAGGGCCTCTGCTATTCCGCCTGCTGCCATTTTGTGAATTGTTGCTGTGGAGGTGCCGCTCTGCAATTATCTTGGCCCATGGGTGTTCCCTCTGCACCTACCGTCACTGCAACTGTGCTGCCTGCACTCTCAGGAATGTGGGCAGGCGTCAGATGGTCCGAGACACCGCATTAAGCTCAGGATGGGGCTGGATCGTGGAGTGTGGATGGTTGCTCGCTGAAAAGCTCCTCACTCCATCGGCGTCTGGCCACGTCCTGCACACAATCTATATACATGACAGAAATATATACAAAAACATATATACAAACATATTTACGAAAATATAAATCAGCCGAGGCATTGCTGTTCTTTGACTGGGCTGCAGTTTAAAAGCACTGAAGTTAAACATGACAAGATGTAGATCCAGCAAGATTTTCATAGGACAGGCCTAGGTGTGATTAAAATGTTTCTCCACCTGGGGAAATGAAATGATAACAAAGATATTCAAAGTTATTTCTGACTTAATTATCAAAATATGGCTTAACAGTGAAATTGGATTTTGATGACTTAAGTGCTACAGAAACTGTTTAAAAATGTTCTGTAGACTACCTGAGACAGAACTAGCATAAACAATCTCTGCTACTTTGGACACTTGCGGATCTGAAATACACATTCAAGGCTATGAGATTTTAACCAGCCTGACTCTGAAAAGACAACCTGCATCTCAGTCTTGAAAGGAAAGGGATGTGTTAACTAACAGCCACTTACCATGGATTAGCTATCTAGTAATGGACAGTTAGAGTTGACAGAACAAAGAGAAGCTTTGGTACTATCGCTTTGATTTGGAGATTCCAGGGAGGGTTTTTTCCTATTCATTCCCAAGACCATCCTAGACAGCCAGACTCTACTCACAGTGGGGAAGAGAACAAGTTGGACCCTGTCAGGTAACAGGCGAGATCATCCAAATAGTGGAGTGTTCAAGGAGCTAAGGGCATGCCACAGTGGTGGCAGGAGGGTTTTGCCATATTCAAACAGGGGCTTCACAATAAGCGATTTAAACCCCTCCTTAATGCTAAAGTCCGATTTTTAGTCTCAATTTGAAAATACCACTTTAGAAAGTTATCATTTTCTTGTCTCAACCATTCAGTGCCTGCAACCTATATCCTACGTCACATGAATAGGTGTAGCTAGCAGATGGTCTTTGTGTATTGCTGCAAACACAAGACAATGATGGACGGAGCACTGAACCTTTCAGACACTCACCCTTAGTCACTATTAGATCTGGCTTGAATCCATCATCGTTCTTTAGCTCACTTCGCCACCACAGTACAGAACCAGCCATATACCAATCAGTCTTGACCCTATTCCTCATGGGAACAGTCCAGTCCGAACTGCCAGGCCAGGTCTTCCTTGGAGCGGAAACAAGCATCTTTTGCCCAGTTTCGGGGCGACACCCCTCTTCAGCCAGGCTAGCTTGAATCCAGTGGCAAAGTGAGCAAGGGACCAACGTCTGGGTATAACCTGCCAACTTACGGTGAACAAAGCAAACATAAGGAGATGATGAATGGAGTGCTGAAACTTTCAGACACTCACCCCCAGTCACTATGTGATCTGGATTGAATCCATCATCATTCTTTATCTCACTTTGCCATCCCAGTTCAGACTCAGCTATATACAAATCAGTCTTGACCCTGTTCCTCATGGAAACAGTTGAGCCCAAACTGCCAAGCCAGGTCTTCCCTGGACCGGAATGAGACATCCTGGTACCGGTTTCGGGGTATTGCTCTCAGATAGTGAGAAAAAGGGGAATATGTGTTGACAGGATGGGCCATCTCTGATTTGATGAGGGGGAGGAGCTGTCACCTATCACACTTGCACCCCACAAAGGCTATGCCCAGCACACCAACAAAGGATATTGACACTAGGCTTTGTGACCCCAGACAAGATGGGGCCAGGTCAGGGAGGTAAGAATCACATCAGGGGGTGGACATCTCCAGAAACTTCTCCTACTTGAAAGTGTGCACCAGATATAAATATCAGACCCGAAGACCAAACTCTTTAGTACACCACTGGACCTGTGTAAGACTCAAATGGACAGCTGTGTTGCTCTGTCAGAAGGACTGCTACTCTGTTGCCCTGCTGTCCTTCTACCATGCTGGCCTGCTGCTTCAGTAAAAGGATTGAATTTGCATCTTGATCCCAGAACCACGAGAGTGACTCCAAGAGCTAGCTGCTGGCCTCCTGTTCAGAGACGTAGGGACAGAAAAGGCTCCAATCATCTTTAACCCTGCAGTTGGACTCATCTCACCAGGAGTCTTTCCTTCCAAGTGGTGCCATCACAGTCCTAGACCCTTGGACGTGGGCCTGAAGGCCAAGCTGTGGTCCTGTGAGCAAAACCGATGCAGTGCTATCCATCTCCTCACAGCAGTTTCGGAACAACCGCAGCACGACGCATCCCTAATGCAGACCCTGCATCGTAGCCAGCATCTTCCTCAGAACTACTGCTGCGCGATGCATCCGCAATGCAGGGCTTCGAATTGCAAGCCTTATGTTTACTTCATTCTCGATGATGTTGCAGGACTTTTCATCACAGCCCTGCTGTTTCTTAGGTACCACCGGTAGGCAATGCATCCTCAATGCAGGACTTCACAATGCAAACCCCTCGTCAATGGCATCCTCGATAAGAATTAACCCCTTTGATGCTTGTGACAAGGGCAACTCATCATGGGTTTTACCTGCCCTGTGCTTATGACGACTTGACCTTGTCACAAACAATGGGATTTTAAAAATTGCAGCACACAGCGGGAATATACAATAGCAATGATGTGGTTAAGGTCTCCGCATTGCTAGACCCTCACCTTCTCAGAACTGCTGTTGCACAACATATCCTCAGCGCAGAATCTCGTAACACTCCATGAATAAGGATTTAAGAGACTTTGCTCAGCTAGCCTAACTTGGTCTCTATATTCGGCCCTCTAACCACTGTGGTCAGCCTGAACTTGTAACTTTGTCCCCGTCTGAAATGACGCGATGCAAACACTTGGTGATTTATGATTCTTGGCACTATTTCTACTTAAAAATTTAAAATGATATATCTATTATTCTACTAATTGGATTTTGTTGTTTTGGTCTCAAATGTATGGAATGTTACTATATTTTTCTACATTGGTGTGAGATTTTTCTTGTGTTGGGTTTTCACTTTATTACTTAAGTGCTGCTTAAGTACTTTAGACATTGACTCTAAATTAGGCCTGACTGCTTGTGCCAGGCTACCAGAGGGTTAAGCACAGAGTATTTTGGCTGTGGTTGCTGCTTGAGTAGAGTTTCACCCCTTCAACCAGTAACCAAATTATCAACACTGATCCTCCAGAATCTAAATCCAAATAGGATTTTTATACAAACCAAATTTTGCATACTTGATGTGAATAATTATATCATTTCAGGTGTTAAACATTGCATTGGTAGTGTGACATGCCTGCAAGTAAGCAAGATTACGTTGGTCTCAAGTCAATTTCACCTGGGCTTATTCTAAACACCGTCAGTACCTCCACCTTGAGTAAATACAGCAGGGAATTTTAAGGCAAACTTGAATGCCACTATTAGCTAACTTTTACTAATTCCTAAAATATCCACACACTTCCAACTACCAGATATATTACACTATTATGTAGCTCATGTTCATAGATTATAGGCATCACATTTCTTTGAGAACTATTGCAAACAAAGATCTATTACGGATGAAGCCAGCTCTGAGAGTCCAGACCTCTTCAACTCCTTCCAAATGTAATCACCCCTCCAAAAAACTCCAACACCATCTGCTGCCACTGTCTGAGAGTGTCCATCATAGAAATAGGGAGAAAATATATCAACTAATCCCTATCCTGAAACACATCAGGTGATGACTCTGGTGTTTATTGCAAAACATCCATGCAATGAATGTACTTAAACCTATGTCAACATTTCTTGGGTATGTGTGTTTGATTGACTTTAGGCTCAGAAGACAGTGTTCTTAGGACCATTCGGAGATGGGAATTGTTTGAAGTGCTCTACTCAAAAGGATGAACAACATTATGCTTCATTTGTTGGCTAAGGTATACATTATTCAAAACCTCTAATATATTACAATTGAAATAGAGAACCTAAATGTGGATGAAGAGCTGTGCATTTAGGACCCTATTAAATGCATGCTGTAACTCTGGTGTTAAACACATTTTCAAAGGTCCTGATCCAAAATAATAGTTAGGGAACATTTTCCTTAATGTAATAACTGATTTACAGCATGGTTGGAAAGGTCAGTATAGCATATAGGGGGCATTGTACTTTAAAACTGTGGGGAAGACGTATTCCACCTCCCATTTTGCACAAGCGACCCATGGACAATAGATCAGGCTGTCCTGTACTGCTACTGTTGTTTTACAGAGACAGGGTATTGATATTTGACAGTTTCCATCAGCAGTCTATTATCACGCTATGGAGTGAGTCCAAACATACAATACGACATACCAATTTAGACGATATGTGGGACTGGAGTAACTCAGACCATTTCAGTTCAAATAAGAGGGCCACAATACACTACTGCAAAGAAAAAACTGTAAACCCACAAACTGACGGTGGAGTTCCTGATAATAAATCACTGCAGCCAAGGAATAGAATTGAGTGAATATATTGATCATTTCCAAGTAACCCCAAGTCATATGTAATATGATTGGTTAGTCCTGACTTTTTAGTCAAATGTAATTTGAATATTGGGATTTTCATGGCTATACTTACAATGGCCAAAGAGAAACCAAAATTGCCAAAATGCCTTGTAACACATGACATAGAACAAATTATCAATGTATCATCACATTTGCACTTGAAACCTAGTTGCTCATGGTGAACTCAATATAAAGTTTGAAACAATGTGTTTACTTTGGCAATCAACTATAGTGGTTCTTAACCTTTTGACTTCTGTGGACCCCGCTGATTCATTATTGGATTCCTGTGACCCTCGCTGAGTCCTTACTGCACCCCCAGTGAGACACTACTGGAAATAGGAGGCCCCGGCCTGAGCAATTTCTATGATTTGAACGTCAATAGTTATGCAAACATACAGAAGCAGGTTCACATAGAACAAATGCACAATTGAGGAAATATTTAATTAATAAACAAATATAGAAAACGTGAAATGTTACATTTATTAGGAAGTTTGGAACTGTTCCAAATTCAGTTTTGAATTCTAAAAGATGAAGTGATATGCTAGGCTCCTGCCTTTCAATTTTTATTTTTTGCTCCTATTGCATGCTCTCACCACTTCATTTGGGGCGACGTATTTTCCTTACTACATTGTGTTTGCTCTACTTGCTCTGCTCCAACAAATCAAGCAATGGAACCAACTTAATGTTTAACTTCCTGTTCAGATTCTTTCACTTTTACCTCACTTTCTAAAATTTCAATTTTACATTGTGCTTCTTTATTTATAAATCTGGTAATAACATTTAATTTTCTAAACTGTCGCGGTCTCCCTGAGTATACATCGCGAACCTCCAGGTACCCACGGATGACTGGTTAAGAACTGGTGAACTATAGGATAGAAGTGTTTTCTCTATTTGTATTACTTCCCAGAAGCGATTCAAGGCTAGGGAGTGGGATGAATATAGGACAGATCAAAGTTTATAGGTACATTTGGAAAGAAGTTCTGAGAGCTCAGCTTTTTAACTCTGCAAAAACAGACTGCCATTGAGTTTAGTGCGAAAAGCGAATTTTAGACGGTGTCAGATACAAATTATATGGCTGTAATATTTGCGTACTGCATAACTGTTGTTAAGGGATCTTAGGGAATTTTATATTTCCGTGTTTACTTATTTTGCTCTCTCGCTTATGTTGTTGTAATCATCTTGAATTGTAGGCCCAAAAGAAATTGATGAACGAGCAAAAGCTCCCCCACCCCCCAAGGATGAGTAGAACAAAGAATTCAGGCGTGGAGCTTACACAGCAATCAGTACCAGCCACAGCATGCCATGGAGCACTGGGCTTTGCATGTTGTCTCTAAAGGAGGCAATAATTAAACACTAAGGACTGCACATACAAGATAATTTTACGTGCGAGCTCCTCTTCCCACAGTCACGACACCAGTTTTCAGCTCTCTGAAATGGGCAGGAAAATCCATTAAGAAAAGTGGATTACTTTGGTCTGGTAATAGACATAATGAGCAATATTTAGTATCCATTAATCACAGCCCTACACAGGTGTTAGTGGGATACTTTCATCTCCGTCATTTTCTCAATTTAGTAAAACATTTCCCAGAGGAAGAAAATGGCGACGGGAATCTGCTCGCCAGTCCCCCACCCACCAATTAGAAGCTAATGTGTTTTTCTTTGAAAAAGCATGACTCAGCAATGTCACCATTAGCCTCGTCAGAGACGCGCATGGTGAGCAATTATACCAGCGCAATACAGAAATATGGCCTTATTGCTACAAATGCTGCACTTTCATTATAAAGAAATACAAGAATAACATGCATTTATTCGCAATGATGCGCCCTGGATGTTTTGTTTGTTTTTTAAATAAGTTAACGAACATGGCAATTCTTACGAATTTGTAGCAGGATGACCTCCATAGTGGAATGAGCAAAATCGAAATGCTTGAGAATGTCATACCATTTCCAGTTCAGTGCTATCGTGCAATAAATCAGTACATTCTGGGTTTTGAAATGTTTGTTTACTCCAATGAAGCTTTGTTTACTCCAATGAAACCAGCTGGGCTAGCACTTTTGAGAACAGTGATTTGTAAACGCAAAGCCCAGAGATGCATGCTTAGTGCCCTATTGACATCCAC
This sequence comes from Lissotriton vulgaris, assembly GCF_964263255.1. NCBI lineage: Eukaryota > Metazoa > Chordata > Amphibia > Caudata > Salamandridae > Lissotriton > Lissotriton vulgaris. The sequence goes on from NC_141689.1 coordinate 1,184,736,899, forward strand.
AGAACATTCATATCAGGGGCTTTATATGTAGTATGTAAAATCTTGGTGGAGACTGAAACTCGCAGCCGACCAAAAAATGAACTGACTCACTTAGAGAAGCTTCCGCAAGCCTCAAGAGAAACAAAGTAGCTAAATAGTTTGTAGTACTAAACTCATAACCACCGTTACTCTTTTGAGATGATCTTTACATTATATGTAAATGGCTGGTGCTAGGGGTACCTTTTAAAGGAGGTATCCCTGTGAAGAGGAAAAAAGTCCAGTCGAGCATTACTTAGAACCACCAACTATAAACATTCTAAAATGTTACATTCTTTGATAATGTCTGTTTGGGTTTTGAGACATACTGAGGCAAAGTTCACGGGATGGCACCTTTAACTAACCAACCCTATTTCACTGGTGTATAATCAGTTAGATAGTGACAACAAACGAAAGTGCTCCTGTAGGCAGTGGTCGAAGTGGGAAAAAAAAAGTAGAGGAACTGTGGGTGGAGAATCAGGGGGCAGGAATAACCGAAGATTGACTCAGTGGGCGGAGTCAGGGGTGTGGCTAGAAATACCAAAGCATTCCAATTTTTAGTACGGTTTAGCATTTCACTGACCAGTTACAGCTTATAACGTTATTTAATTCAAACAATAGATAAACATGTTTATTTGAGGTTTAATTCAGGAAAAAGCAAATACTCAATGGGAATACATGTTTATGTAAAGCGAGCGAAATATAAGCTGGAACAACATATTACCTTAATGCTTTTACTCTCATTGTTCAGAAATCCATGATTATTTTATGTCTCAAACATTGAGGACATGAATACAGGGCTCCTCCTGTACACATGTGTTAAGCAGGGCTCAGAAGAGAAAGGGACTCTTCAGGAGAATCTAGACTCACGGAAACCCACAAAGGCTCCTTCATATAGTGGAGAAGTGTGGCTCAATGGTTAGAGGAGGCAGACCATGAAGCAGAGGTCAGACCCGGGACCAGGGTTCAATTCCCGATGCGGAAGGGTCTTGAGCCCAAAAAATGTCTACGGACTTGATAATTCTCGCTTCGGTGCCTGCTCGAATCATGGGTTCACACTCTGCAACTCCGGGCAATAGCTTGCTTAATCTCCACTACGGACCCCTGCGGCGGGATGCCTGGCTTTCACCTTGGGGGTGCCCAGTACGGGTTATCTCACAGGGAAAAACCAGGACGGGTTCCCAAAGCAAGCGCTTAGAGACCATTGGTGATAATGCGCTATATAAATTACATTTACATATTCATGCCAGCCAGCTAGCTGCTCAATCATAATATAGCAAGAAGAACAACTGGTGGACAGAATGCAGAACAATATCATACATTCACCCCAGTACAAAGATCTGGGCATAAATCCATCGTTTTTCGCTCACCATGCCATTCCAGTTTGGACCCAGCCATATGCAAATCCGTCTTGATCCTGCACCCAATGGAAACAGTTCAGCCCGAACTGCCAAGCCAGGTTCTCCCTGGACTGGAAACAAGCATCCTAGTACCGATTTCGGGTTTTCAGCCCTCATCAGCCAGGATAGCTTGATTCCAGTGGCATGGAGAGCACAGAACTCACGTCTGAGCATACCTGTCCCACTCGGGGTGACAAATGCAAAAAGAACAATTGATGGACAGAATGCAGAACAATGTCATACATTCACCCAGTACAGAGATCTGGGCTTAAATCCATCATTTTTTGCTCACCATGCCATTCCAGTTTGGACCCAGCCATATGCAAATCAGTCTTGATCCTGCACCCAATGCGAACAGTCCAGCCCGAACTGCCAGGCCATATGTATTCAAGTGTCCTTTCATTCGGGAAGTGAACACAAAGCAGTACCCACTGAACTATGCACATAAAATATTGCTCTTTGATATGCATGGTACATGTTCTTTGCAGCAGGCAAATTACCCCTCTGCGCTACCTTAGATGAGTAAAACAGCCACTAGACAAAACATGCTCCCATCTCTCTCCAGCAGGTACATTGATCACCAAAGTTATCTTGGCATTTGTATTGTTGACCGAAACCTGCTGAATATACAAAGAACTCTACAGTGTTTTTAAAACTCCTGCACTTGTACAAAACCGGTCCCCCCAAACTAAACTGCCCTCCTAGCCTTCCAGTCGTCCTGGGAAACGTCTGCTCCTGCCCCTTAACTGCTCCTGTCCAGTCAGTACTCCTGCTCATGCTTGATCGACACTCCTGCTTCGTCAATTCCCCTGCCCCCTCCCTGCTCCTGCCCTGTTCACTGCTCCTGCCCTGTTTACTGCTCCTGCCCTGTTCACTGCTCCTGCCCTGTTCACTGTTCCTGCCCTGTTCACTGCTCCTGCCCTGTTCACCGCTCCTGCCCTGTTCACTGCTCATGCCTAATCACTGCTTCTTACCCGTCACCTCTCCTGCCCCATCGCCTCTCCTGCCCCATCACCTCTCCTGTCCCATCACGTCTCCTCCCAGCCACTTCTCCTGCCGTCATTTCTCCTGCCCATCACTTCTCCTGCCCGGTCACCTCTCCTTCCCTGACGCCTCTCCTGCCCTGCTGCCTCTCTTGCCCTGACCCTTTTCCTGTCCCATCACTGTCATGTCCTGTCACTTCACCTGTCCTGTCACTTCTGCCCTGTTCACTGCTCCTGCCCCGCCCACTGATCCTGCCCGCAACTTCTGCCCTGTTCACTACTCCTGCCACGTTCACTACTCCTGCCCCGTTCACTACTCCTGCCCCGTTCACTACTCCTGCCCCATTCACTACTCCTGCCCCGTTCACCGCACCTGCCTGGTTACTGCTCTTGCTCATGCCTAATCACCACCCCTGTCCCATCATTTCTCCTGCTTCGTCACCTCTCCTGCTTCGTCACCTCTCCTGTCCCGTCACCTCTCCTGCCCCGTCACCTCTCCTGCCCCGTCACCTCTCCTGCCCGTCACCTCTCCTGCCCCGTCACTTCTCCTGCCCCGTCACTTATCCTGCCCCGTCACTTCTCCTGCCTGGTCACATCACCTGCCCGTCACTTCTTCTACCCGGTCACTTCTCCTGCCCGGTCACTGCTCCTGCCCCGTCCACTACTCCTGCCCCGTTCACTACTCCTGCCCCGTTCACTACTCCTGCCCCGTTCACTACTCCTGACCCGTTCACTACTCCTGCCCCGTTCACCACTCCTGCCTGGTTACTGCTCTTGCTCATGCCTAATCACCACCCCTGCCCCATCACTTCTCCTGCTTCGTCACCTCTCCTGCTTCGTCACCTCTCCTGCCCCATCATATCTCCTGCCCCGTCACCTCTCCTGCCCCGTCACCTCTCCTGCCCCATCACCTCTCCTGCCCCATCACCTCTCCTGCCCCGTCACCTCTCCTGCCCCGTCACCTCTCCTGCCCGTCACCTCTCCTGCCCCATCACCTCTCCTGTCCCGTCACTTCTCCTGCCCCGTCACTTCTCCTGCCCCGTCACGTCACCTGCCCATAATGTCACCTGCCCATCACATCACCTGCCCTTCACTTCTTCTGCCCGGTCACTTCTCCTGCCCGTCACTTATTGTGCCCGGTCACCTCTCCTGTCCTGTTGCCTCTCCTGCCCTCTTGCCTCTCCTGCCCAGTCACCTCTCCTGCCCTGTTGCCTCTCCTGCCCAGTCACCTCTCCTGCCCTGTTGCCTCTCCTGCCCAGTCACCTCTCCTGCTGTGTTGCCTCTCCTGCCCAGTCACCTCTCCTGCCCTGTTGCCTCTCCTGCCCAGTCACCTCTCCTGCCCAGTCACCCATCCTGCCCTGTTACCTCTCCTGCCCAGTCACCTCTCCTGCCCAGTCACCTCTCCTGCCCAGTCGCCTCTCCTGGCCAGTCGCCTCTCCTGCGCTGTTGCCTCTCCTGCCCAGTCACCTCTCCTGCCCTGTTGCCTCTCCTGCCCTGTCGCCTCCCCTGCCCCGTCACCTCTCCTGCCCCTCACCTCTCCTGCCCCATCACCTCTCCTGCCCAGTCACCTCTCTTGCCCAGTCACCTCTCCTGCCCAGTCACCTCTCCTGCCCAGTCACCTCTTCTTTCCTATTGCCTCTCCTGCCCAGTCACTGCTCCTGGCCTGTCACTTTTCCTGCCCAGTCACTTTTCCTGCCCCGTCACTTTTCCTGCCCTGTCACTTTCCCTGCCCCGTCACTTTTCCTGCTCCATCACTGCTCCTGCCCGTTCCCTGCTCCTGCCTGTTCACTGTTTCTGCCCATTCACAGCTCGTGTCCTGTCAGCACTCCTACCCGATCACCGCTCCAGCCCGATCACATCTCCTGTCCCATCACATCTCCTGTCCCATCATATCTCCTGCCCCGTTCACTTCTCGTATCCGTTCACTGCCCCTATCCGTTCACTGCTCCTGCCAATGCCTAATTACCACTCCTGCCCATGCCTAAATACCACTCCTGCCCATGCCTAATTACTGCTCCTGCCCATGCCTAATTACCGCTCCTGCCCATGCCTAATTACCGCTCCTCCCCATGCCTAATTACCGCTCCTGCCCATGCCTAATCACCGCTCCTGCCCCTTCAATTCTTCTGCCCCATCACTTCTCCTGCCCCGTCACCTCTCCTTTCCTGTTACCACTCCTGCCTTGTCACCTCTCCTGCCCTGTCACTTCTCCTGCCCTGTCACACTTCTCCTGCCCTGTCACACTTCTCCTGCCCTGTCACTTCTCCTTCCCTGTCACTTCTCCTATCCTGTCACTTCTCCTGCCCTGTCACTTTTCCTGCCCTGTCACTTCTTCTGCCCTGTCACTTCTCCTGCCCTGTCACTGCTCCTGCCCCGTTCACTGCTCCTGCCCCGTTCACTGCTCCAGCCCCGTTCACTGCTCATGCCCCATTCACTGCTCCTGCCCGGTTACCGCTCCTGCCCATGCCAAGTCACTGCCCTGTCACACTTCTCCTGCCCTGTCACTTCTCCTTCCCTGTCACTTCTCCTATCCTGTCACTTCTCCTGCCCTGTCACTTTTCCTGCCCTGTCACTTCTTCTGCCCTGTCACTTCTCCTGCCCTGTCACTGCTCCTGCCCCGTTCACTGCTCCTGCCCCGTTCACTGCTCCAGCCCCGTTCACTGCTCCTGCCCTGTTTACTGCTCCTACCCTGTTTACTGCTCCCGCCCAGTTCACTGCTCCTGCCCCATTCACTGCTCCTGCCCCATTCACTGGTCCTGCCCCATTCACTGCTCCTGCCCCATTCACTGCTCATGCCCCATTCACTGCTCCTGCCCGGTTACCGCTCCTGCCCATGCCAAGTCACTGCTCCTGCCCCTTCACTTCTCCTGCCCCATCACTTCTCCTGCCCCGTCACTTCTCCTGCCCCGTCACTTCTCAAGCCCCGTCACTTCTCCTGCCCCGTCACTCTTCCTGCCCAGTCACTTCTCCTGCCCCGTCACTTCTCCTGCCCCGTCACTTCTCCTGCCCCGTCACCTCTCCTTTCCCCTTCACTTCTCCTGTCCGTTACTTCTCCTGCCCGTTAATTCTCCTGCCCGTTACTTCTCCTGCCCGGTCACCCCTCCTGCCCTATTACCTCTCCTTTCGTGTTGCCTCTTCTATCCCGTCACTGCTCCTGCCCAGTTGACTTCGTGTTCAACATTGACAAATTACACAAGAGGGCAAGTTCCCCACAGTACTCTGCTCAAGCCCCGTCCACCGCTCAAACCCCGTCCACCGCTGAAGCCCCGTTCACCGCTCAAGCCCCGTCGATCGCTCAAGCCCCGTTCACCACTCAAGGCCCGTTCACCGCTCAAGCCCTGTTCATCGCTCTAGCCCCGTTCACCGCTCAAGCCCTGTTCACCGCTCAAGCCCCGTTCACCGCTCAAGCCTCGTTCACCGCTCCTGCCCGGTTACCACTCCTGCTCATGCCTAATCTTTGCTCCTGCCCCATTACTTCTCCTTCCCCATCACCTCTCCTGCCCCATCACTTCTCCTGCCCACCACATCACCTGCCTATCATGTCACCTGCCCGTCACTTCTTGTGCCCGGTCACCTCTCCTGCCCTGTTGCCTTCCTGCCCCTTCACCTCTCCTGCCCTGTTGCCTCTCCTGCCCCGTCACCTCTCCTGCCCTGTTGCCTCTCCTGCCCCTCACCTCTCCTGTCTTGTTGCCTCTCCTGCCCTGTCATCTCTCCTGCCCCGTCACCTCTCCTGCCTCGTCACCTCTCCTGCCCCGTCACCTCTCCTGCCCTGTCACTTCTCCTGCCCTGTCACTTCTCCTGCCCTGTCACTTCTCCTGCATATCATGTCACCTGCCCATCACTTCTTGTGCCCGGTCACCTCTCCTGTCCTGTTGCCTCTCCTGCCCTGTTGCCTCTCCTGCCCAGTCACCTCTCCTGCCCTGTTGCCTCTCCTGCCCAGTCACCTCAAGCCCCGTCCACTGCTCAAGCCCTGTCCACTGCTCCGACCCCGTCCACTGCTCAAGCCCCATCCACCGCTCAAACCCCGTCCACCGCTCAAGCCCCGTCCACCGCTCAAGCCCCGTCCACCTAAGCATGGGCGAATTTTGCGAATCTCGCGTTAGCGAATTTTGCGGATTTGCGAACTCGCAATCCGCAAAATCCGCGAATTCCCGCGAATTTGCGGATTTTTTTTTTTTTTGTGTTCGCCCGTGTTTCTGCCAGTTCGCGAGGGTTTTTACAATTTCGCAATTTGCGAACTAACCTGTCAGGTCGCAAGTTTTGCAAACTTGTTGTTTCTACGTGTCCAGCCTGTTTGGGACACTCTTCTTCATCACTGCCACTCTCTGTCACCACTGCCACTCTCTGACTACTCATGCCACCCTCTGGCCCACCCATGCCACCCTCTGTTTCATCACCACACCCTCTGGTTGTCCAGTGTACATTATTTTCGGCAAAGCAAAGCACACCTTCCCTGCCTCAAGTGACCTGAATTAATTTGGGGCTGATTAATGTGTCACAGAATATTTTTTTAGCTGGCACCTGCTTCCTTAGTGCGCCCTGATTAGTGATCTTTTGCACTTGCTAAGTGCTTTCATTGTTGCAAAATTAGTTACAACACCTGCCCTGCCCCAACTGACAATAATGAATTAGGGGCTGATTAATGGATTTTAACTTCCAGCCTGGCTCCTGCTTGTCTCCCTTAGCTGTAATTCAGGACCTTTGTGGCATATGTGTAACTATTCTGAGGTTCAGAGCAGGGTCACATAATAGTTGCAACTGGCAACTGAACTCTGGAGGGGCCCCTCAGGAAGCACTACAGGAAATGGCTACTAATGATGAGCCTGAACTTTTGAACCTGGTAAGTAGTTTCAGTTTTGCTAAGATCGTATTTCTGCAATTTAGCACTTATTCGCGGGGCGCGAAGTTGTACTGGGAAGCCGCGAACTCACGCGAACAGTGCGAGCAGTGCGAGCAAAATCCGCTGCTCGCGGATTTGCGGATTTTGCGGGAGATTCGCGAATCTCGCGGATTGTGAATTTCCCGAAAATCCGCAAAATCCGCGAGCGAAACGGATTTTCCGCCCATACCTACGTCCACCGCTCAAGCCCCGTCCATTGCTCAAGCCCCGTTCACCGCTCAAGGCCCGTTCACCGCTCAAGCCCCGTTCACCGCTCAAGCCCCGTTCACTGCTCAAGCCCCGTTCACCGCTCAAGCCCCGTTCACCACTCAAGCCCCGTTCACCGCTAAAGCCTCGTTCACCGCTCCTGCCGGTTACCACTCCTGCTCATGCCTAATCACTGCTCCTGCCCCATTACTTCTCCTGCCCCGTCACCTCTCCTGCCCCATCACTTCTCCTGCCCATCACATCACCTGCCTTTCATGTCACCTGCCCGTCACTTCTTGTGCCTGGTCACCTCTCCTGCCCTGTTGCCTTCCTGCCCCTTCACCTCTCCTGCCCTGTTGCCTCTCCTGCCCAGTCGCATCTCCTGCCCTGTTGCCTCTCCTGCCCAGTCATCTCTCCTGCCCTGTTGCCTCTCCTGTCCAGTCACCTCTCCTGCCCTGTTGCCTCTCCTGCCCAGTCACCTCTCCTGCCCTGTTGCCTCTCCTGCCCAGTCACCTCTCCTGCCCAGTCACCTCTTCTGCCCTGTTGCCTCTCCAGCCCAGTCACCTCTCCTGCCCAGTCACCTCTCCTGCCCACTCACCTCTCCTGCCCAGTCACCTCTCCTACCCAGTCGCCTCTCCTGCCCAGTCGCCTCTCCTGCCCAGTCGCCTCTCCTGCCCTGTTGCCTTTCCTGCTCAGTCACCTCTCCTGCCATGTTGCCTCTCCTGCCCTGTCGCCAATCCTGCCCGTCACCTCTCCTGCCCCGTCACCTCTCCTGCCCAGTCACCTCTCCTGCCCAGTCACCTCTCCTGCCCAGTCACTGCTCCTGGCCTGTCACTTTTCCTGCCCAGTCACTTTTCCTGCCCCGTCACTTTTCCTGCCCCGTCACTTTCCCTGCCCCGTCACTTTTCCAGCTCCATCACCGCTCCTGCCCGTTCTCTGCTCCTGCCTGTTCACTGTTTCTGCCCATTCACAGCTCCTGTCCTGTCAGCACTCCTACCCGATCACCGCTCCAGCCCGATCACATCTCCTGTCCCATAACATCTCCTGTCCCATCATATCTCCTGCCCCGTTCACTTCTCTTATCCGTTCACTGCCCCTGTCCGTTCACTGCTCCTGCCCATGCCTAATTACCGTTCCTGCCCATGCCTAATTACCGCTCCTGCCCATGCCTAATTACCGCTCCTCCCCATGCCTAATTACCGCTCCTGCCCATGCCTAATCACCGCTCCTGCCCCTTCAATTCTCCTGCCCCATCACTTCTCCTGCCCTGTCACCTCTCCTTTCCTGTTACCACTCCTGCCTTGTCACCTCTCCTGCCCTGTCACTTCTCCTGCCCTGTCACACTTCTCCTGCCCTGTCAATTCTCCTGCCCTGTCACTTCTCCTGCCCTGTCACTTCTCCTATCCTGTTACTTCTCCTGCCCTGTCACTTCTCCTGCCCTGTCACTTCTCCTGCCCTGTCACTGCTCCTGCCCCGTTCACTGCTCCTGCCCCGTTCACTGCTCCTGCCCCATTCACTGGTCCTGCCTCATTCACTGCTCCTGCCCCATTCACTGCTCCTGCCCGGTTACCGCTCCTGCCCATGCCTAATCACCGCTCCTGCCCCTTCACTTCTCCTGCCCCATCACTTCTCCTGCCCCATCACTTCTCATGCCCCGTCACTTCTCATGCCCCGTCACTTCTCCTGCCCCGTCACTCCTCCTGCCTCGTCACTTCTCCTGCCAAGTCACTTCTCCTGCCTCGTCACTTCTCCTGCCCCGTCACTTCTCGTGCCCCCTCACTTCTCCTGCCCCGTCACCTCTCCTTTACCGTCACTTCTCCTGTCTGTTACTTCTCCTGCCTGTTACTTCTCCTGCCCGTTACTTCTCCTGCCCGTTCACCCCTCCTGCCCTATTACCTTTCCTTTCCTGTTGCCTCTTCTATCCCGTCACTGCTCCTGCCCAGTTCACTTCGTGTTCAACATTGACAAATCACACAAGGGGGCAAGTTCCCCACAGTACTCTGTTTGGGGAATGCTCCTCTGTAATCACTCACTACGATCTCACTACCACATGACATTCTAAAGGCAGACTCGGGCGCGGGCGCATTGTCATTCCAATGGGGCTAATCAGCCTCAGTCTGAATGACAATGGGCCTCCCACAGTCTGTGTGAGCTGAGGGAGGGGCTGCTGCAGCCTCTGGAGTTCAACAGAGAAGTGCGAGTAGTCCCTGGAAGCTGAATGAAAAAAAAGTTATCGTTTTTAAGTAAGACTATTCTTGCCTCCCGTGATGCTTTTTTGAAAGTAAGAAGTAGCGGACGGACCAGAATAATTTTTAGAAGTAGGGGCACGCCGTGCCCTTCCGATCCCGCCCACTTCTACCACTGCCTATAGGTCATTTAAATCATAGTCCGAGATTTCCATGAGCATGCTTTTGTGCAGTAAAAGTGTCCCTGTTCCTACCTATCAATTACTCGGAATGAAACATTTAACTCAGTTTTTGAAGTCAGTCACTGGTAATCCTTTGGGATAATACACTAAATAATGGTCGTAGTCTGTTGAAATGTGGACTATGAGTTTGAGAGGGGAACAGAGCATTCATCCTGAAGGGGGTTCATCAATCAAAACATGAAATTCTATCTCTGAACAGGAGAGGATTGTTCCCAGGATTCGGCTGGGAAATACATTACCAAAGGCTGTCGTTTAGCTTGCTCAATGAACAAGGTTAGTAACGTGTGGGCTGTGGAAATTAGGAACAAACTTACCATTACAAGATCATTAAAGTAAAGAAATCTAGCCATGTGAATACAATTGATTGTAGTCTCTTACTTCTTACTTGATTGCTTATTGTTAATCATCTATACGTCGTGTCTTGACTTCCTTGCCCCGGTTCTGGGCATCCGGAGAGTCTGCAATCGGAAACAGGCTACAAACTGGCTTCCTTAAAAGAAAAATACCATCTATCTATCTATCCATCTATCCATCTATCTATCTATCTATCTATCTATCTATCTATAAGCGGGTCGTTCAGGTAAGAGCTTTGGGGTGGTGCGTGGAGTGGGGTGTGAGTCAAAAGACAACGGCGAGAGGGAAAAAAAACACTTACCGATGCTGCGAGTGCAAGGTAAGTAGGTAAGAGGTTTACTTTTTTTACATTTAATTTTCCCTCATCGTCTGTCAACTCCCTCCCTACCCTGTCCCACCTCTCTTGCCTGAAAGGCCCACTCATAGATAGATAGATAGATAGATAGATAGATAGATAGATAGATAGATAGATAGATAGATAGATAGATAGATAGATAGATAGATAGATAGATAGATAGAACTAGGAGGCAGAAGAAAAAAGCTCAAGAAAAAGATTGTTATTTATTTTAGCAGGCCTGGTGCCTGCCTCTAAATCTTCGTCAAGAAAGCACACCAATGTTTCCCCTCAGTCAAACCTGCCTTGCAAAGTGTTTCCACTTTTCCTACAGGCTCAAATCACTCCTTCATCTCAGCTTGAGTGCTTCTCTTAGCAGATACACATAGGCTTACATCCAGCTGTTCATTCAGCAAACCCTGCACCCAGGTTTCATACAAATTCCATCCAAAGTGATGGTAAGGCCAAAAATGTCTCATCTGTCATCTACTATCCCCCTGGCAGACGTTCCTACGCAATCATCAGAAATTCATTTGGACAAGATCATGGAGCAGCCCACAGGGGTCTTATCCCGCAGGTCATCTGTCAGCAGACAAATATATCAGCCTACTCTGACCAGTGCAAATTGGCCACTCAATAATTCGGGTGATGCAAGCCACTCAAGCTGTCGTAAAAACATTAGACATGTATACTAGTGGTGTACCCCAAATGGCCAAAATCTTAATGATTCCTGCAGTAATTATTCAAATAATCCTTCAAGTGTAGGCAACCTAAAACCAGAACCATCTATAAAGGTGACACTTAATCTGCTGTGGGATGACCCACAAACATCAGTGAAAGTAATCTTCACTCCAACCTACACATCGAGAGGCCAGATTGACACTTTGAACATGGCAAACTACCTTCACCTTCTGCAACACACTCTGTCTTTGACCAAATACAAAACTACTGATATTATTAAAGTCCAGTTTGACATACTTCCTTTATCTTCAATCATTGAATATACGATAATAATTTGGAAAATCCAGTCAATTGCAATCCAAGTTCTTAGTGAAATACAAACTTTTTCACAATGGGGCATTGATGTACGAACCTTGGAACTAGAATAATACCCCACATTTTGAACAGCAATTGCTTTTCACCTTAATGCAATTTGATTTCAAGCATCTTAAGGGGTGCAAATGGTGCCCTAAACTCCAATCGTACAAGCAATCTCTCGATCCAAATCTACTCAAACAAGAGACAGCAGGCAAAATGCACAGTCCAAACCTAGTTAAATACAAAGACAGATGCCGAATGGGGTTGGATTGCAGCATTACTATCTACCAAGCCTAATATTTGCTCCTAGCATCTCTAACAAAAGCTTGCAAGCCAGGACGACTCTTCTTCGGTCCATGTTTACCATGGATTACTGATACGTAGCAGGCCTAAGGCAGATGATAACTCAGGAGGAGGCATTAACATGCATTATGTTTGCTGGTCTCCTCTGCTTGCAGGACACATGGCCCCGTCACTGATTTCAATAGCAGGCTTTCTTAGTTTACACAAACCAGCTACCAAAACAAATTATTGCTTTCGTCTGTCAGGTGGTCTTGCAACCTAGATAGCCATGACTGCTAATCTTGACATACTTAAAATGGATTATCCATCACTTCTGGCAGCCATATTTAAGGGGTGAAAATTGAACAGGTGGGTCAATCCGATTCTGTTAATTAATGTATAGTTGAACACCCACAGTATTAGTAGACGTGCCATGAGTTAATTTTTCTGTTCAGTGCTTACCGAACTAGTCTGCACATTTCGCACCAATGAGATTATAAGAATAGGTGACTTTAACATACATCATTTAGACAGTGCAGCCGAATCGCACCACAACTATAGCCCCTCCTCAGTGGGGGGCATACCAGCTTGAATAAAAACCCTTGAACGTACCTCCTTGTAGTACTATCAAACCAGGAATAAAATTGCTAATCTACCCATACATTTATTCAGAGGCATTACTACGCCAGATAACACACTTGTCAGTTCGTCACTACTGGCCAAATGTAAATTCTCTGTAACAGAATACACTGAAAGTGATTATTATCCAGCCATAATACAGTTGGACCTGGAGTTCCACAAGTGCAACCTACCAAATATATTAGGCGGGTCAACAAGACTAGAGAAAAATGAAAACCACTCTGGTGAGGCAACTAGATAGGCGCGAGACAGCCTTGTATCTATATAACACCTGAAAGAAGGAAACGAAAAAAATGTTTGTCAACTTGGGAAATCTTCAAAGAGAGTGGGATCTAATGACTGATTTGGCGTTTCGAAACCTGCAGGGCCAAAAGAAGCCATCACCCATCAAGCAGTAAGAAATTCAGACCAGCAATCGTACCTTGGTATACTACTGAATAAAAATAAAGCAAATCTGGCCTGAATGCTGCCGCTAGAAGATACAGTAAGGGTAAAAGTATCCAGAGGGCTTTATAACAGCTGCAAAATAAAAGAAAAGCCCATCTCACCCTGCTGTGAAAGTCAAAGGTAAAATATATGAAATCAGAATGGATACATTTATTTTCCCTTTTGTCTTGCAATAATCAAGATAATTTTTAAATACACTAAATCATAAATCTGCCGTCAGAGGGGATGACGTCCCAGCAATGAAATGGGTGAGATATGTAAAGAAATTATAAGCAGATCCCAATTTTTCGGTCTGCCACAGCGATGCCCACATGTGGCAGGAACCAGACCCAGGTACTGAAGAAGAGAAAACGGGGTTTATGTTATTTAGACTAGAGATTCTGTTTATAAAGCCATCAAGGCCACGAGAACCAACAGGGCCCCTGGTCCCAATAGCCTACTGAGTGCACTTTTTAAATCAGACGTAGACTTCTGGGCTGACTTCCTCATCCCTTGACGCAGATTGTTTTTCAGTTCAAAATAAAGTTTATTGAAATTTTTTAGACGTCATACATACAGTTGAAGAAATCAATGCATGAAACGAATACAAAAAGAGAGCATAAAATAAGGTGAATAAAATAGAAAAAAGAAAACAGAACATAAAATGTAAAATACAAAAACAACCAGCTAGGAGGAAAAGATAATGCAACAATTATGAATGCAATGTTATACAACAGGGTGATAATATAGTTATTAAGAAAAAGAAAAAGATAAAGCAGTAAAAGGAACTCAAGGAGGTTTAGCAACTTCCTGTTGAAAGGGAGATTTGGGCAGAGAGCGGAGAGCACATGAATCAAAAAATGAAGTAACTGGATCCCATACCTGCTTTCGTTTTGGAGCTAAAGCAAGTGGGTAAACATACGTTGTATCTAACCTATGATTGTAGCAAACAGCGTACCACCAAGCCTGATACGAGTGTTTCGGCAGAGGTTCCGTAAGCGTGAAAGGGATGCACCCATAATCAAATTCACAAAAATGGGAGTGTGCCATCCCAGGAAATGATCAGTTAATTTCACTGTTGGCTGTAGAGGCTAAAACCTATGCAAAAATCCTACTGCAGGAGCTTGAGGCATGGGTGGCTGAAGCTAATATTACACCTTTTTATCAAACTGGATTTAGACAGCATTCCTCCATCATCGACAATATTGTCCCCCGTCATATTTCCGCTTTAGCACTTTTTTTACTTCTTGGCTGCTTCTATTTGTGTGCTTTGTGTACTTTTCTGGCTCTTTTGATAATGTTGACAGCAACACAATCTGGACAAAGGTGGCTGATTGGGGCATGCCCGCCATTTTACTTAGAGCAATCATTTCATTGTACTTAGACACATGGGTCCATGTTAAGACAGGCACAGAGAACTCGGTGAACAAAGAAATCTTGACCACACAGGGCCTAAAGCGAGGGTGTGTTCTAGCCCCTATGCTGTTGTACCTTTATAGTGCAGACATAGGTCACTCACTAGCAAAGGCAAACAATCCGACCAAAGATCGGCCCTATTAGGTTTCCAATGATCTAATATGCTGATGACCTGCTCATTTTGGATCACACAAGAGTTGATCTGCAGTTCGCTCTTAACGAGCTCCATAAATACAATACAATAGCTGGTGGCTAACCAGGTAAAATATTGGTGAAGATTTAGGACAGCTACAAAAACAAGAGAACCTTAAAATGGGGGCTGGGTAACCAATTGATCTTTCAAACATCTAAGTATAATTATCTTGGTGTCTTGTTTATGGACACAGGCAAACAGAGTGAACATCTTCCAAAAAACACTCACTGCTCGCTTCTTCAGTTGGAGTTGGAATGTAAGGTTGCCTTCCTATTATTAGTTCTATTATACCATACAACAAGCCAAACCAGATACCTTAAAAAAGGATCTTCAAGTGACTTTCACCACTTCACCAATCCATGGTCTCTTTATCCTATGAAAGTGTCTCCTGATCTAAATGTTAATTTAGACATGCTAACAGCCCTCATCGTTCCTTATCCTAGCAGAAAATCAATTTTTAGGAAACAGGTTGCGCACGTTTTGAGGAAAGTCAACTTAACAACTACATATTCCACCACATATGCCACCCCAATTAGAAAACTGTATGTGGAAATGAGAATGCAACTGTTCCTAAAGTTAGCACTAACCAAAGAGATCAGGCACTGTATTTTTAGACCACGACTCATGATCCTTCAA
Organism: Lissotriton vulgaris; assembly: GCF_964263255.1. Taxonomy (NCBI): domain Eukaryota; kingdom Metazoa; phylum Chordata; class Amphibia; order Caudata; family Salamandridae; genus Lissotriton; species Lissotriton vulgaris. The sequence continues at coordinate 1,184,752,129 of NC_141689.1, forward strand.
ATTAACGAATTTCTACCAGAGTGGGAAGCAACATCAAGTAGCAGGCCTTGTAGATTCTGCTAGTATAGAAGAGAGTCAATAATTCACCTGAAATGCTACTGCCCACAGTTTTTTCCTGCATGCCGCACTTTATGAAAACCAATGTTCAGGTCAAATAGGGTTTTCTCCTGCAATGATGTGCTGTAATGTTGTATGACTACTACTGTTCCCATGTATTTGGCAAGCTTTGGGGAATGTTTTTAAATGATCTTCACTGCCATTCGGCAGCAAAGGACTTGAATATTGCGACTACAGCCATTGTCACAAGATCCACATTTTTAAACCATATGTATTTACATTTTGCCATACAGATGCATTTTACGACACTGTTCTATTTTGGTGTTGCTGCTCATATTTTCTTAAGATATTTAAATATTGATTTTGTGACTAACTGTATCAATTCTATTTAATTGACACAAAACAATTCATTCATTTATAGCGAGTAAGGAAAGAGGAATGCAGTCAATTTCTAAAATTCCTAAAACAAAAGGCAAATGCAGTTGTAGTACCCTAGAGTGAATTACTGATTTTAGGTTAGTGAATCTCTGCACTAAACTGAATGCAATAGATGCAATAGGATAACGCTTTGAAATAGGAGATATAAAAGCTTTAATAGCTGCCCATGGTATCTTTTGCCTGGAAATTGACACATTCTGTAAATACACATCTATTAAAAAACAAAGATGGGCACTATCTGCCTGTAAATGTACAACGACCTCAATAAAACAGATTAGGTGCTCTAAGACAATTTGCTCAACCTCAAAAGCCCTAGACAAAGTTGATCATGGGTTAACAAGGAAAAAAAGAGTGTGAAAGGAGGGGAGGAACTTTTTAGCATCTCCCAATTTCTTCTACTAGGGTAAGAAGAAGGAGAAACCGTGTTTATTCTGAACAGATTGCTACTATCAGTATTAGTTCAGCTGGTTAGATTTAACTCAGCCATATCAGAAGGAAAGTAGGAAGTCAACCTTCATGCGAGAACAGTGAAAGAAAATGCCCAACCAGTCTAAGTTAATTAGACTGCCAAACAGAACAGATTTAGAAAATTGTTTTCTAGAAATGCAAAGTCAGTCATTAGAGAAATTTTCCACCTTACGCAAATCTGAAGGAAAATTCTCTGATGAAGATAGAAGAGGACAGATGTTCAAAACTGCTGACTGAGGATGCTTACAGCTCCACCTGAAAATCTGCTGTGCCACGAAATTCGAAGAATAAGACGTTGTTCCTCCCTCATGATTTATGTATTTGTCTGGCTACCTGGTTGTTAGTCCCTACAAGAAATACTCTGCAAGTTATGAGAATGCTATGATGGTTCTCAGAATGGCAGATAGCGCCTTCGAATTGGAATGTTGCCGGGCTTCTGAAGGATCCTAATGACCATGAGCAGCAAACTCCCCCGGAGTTACCCCTCCTACCCCCAAGCAACTGACATCTGTTTGAGGATATAGGGACACTTTTAGAGTGCCTTGTCTGCGTTCAACTAGCAATCTGGAGACTCTGGAAGCGATATTTATACTTTGAAGTGAACATCCAAGTTCAGTGAAGGAGGGAATCAATGATGTAAAATGACAGTTTCCAAGAATTCTAGATGGAAATGAGCCCATGGCACTACTTTCTGACATCCCAACCAGCCTTTTACAGGTGCGGTTCTTCCCTGTAACAGTGATGTTAGACAGGACTGTTTCAGCATATCTAGCCACGGGCCTTTCCTCAAAGGTTTTTTCCTTGCTTGTTGATATTTCTGTTGTTGATCTATAACAAAAAAATCTTCAATAAAAAAAGAAGCACCTTCTGTTTGGAGCAGATAGTCAACAAAGTCTTTATTTCTTTGACTGTTTTTCTCAGATTTTTAAAATGAGGCCCAAATAGTAATAGTAGAGAACGTTCTACCAACTACTATTTAATTTACTAGTAATAAAGTTACTAGTAGTAACTTACCTTTTTGACAACTCGAAAGTAGTAAACTTACAGTTAAGTCTAAGTTTTACCTTTGTGAATCGAAACCTTAGACTTCAGGTCTAAGTTTACCTTTGCGACTCGGGCCCTTAGGGCCATATGTATCAAAATCCGCATTTGCAATTCTCAAATAGCGATTTTTTGCGAATCGCTATTTGAGAATCGCAAAATGCCATGTATGTAGGATTTGCAATAAATTTTGCGAATCCTACAAATTCCTTAATTGCGATTCACAATTAAGGAATACCTTCCCATTCATTCCTCCGGGCCTAGAGGCCTATAGGAATGAATGGGAAGATATTCTCAATTTGCGATTAGCAGTAAGCGAATCGCAAATTGAGAATGCAATTTCAAGGGTGCAACGTTGTCAAAAGGACACCCTGTTGCACCCCTGAAATAAGTATGGGTGCACATGTGGTTCACATACATGCCCTAAGGGCATGTATGTGCTTCACATTGCACTTTGAAAAATGCAAAAAACTGCATTTTTCAAAGAAATCGCAAATTACCACCAACTTGAAGTTGGTGGTAATTTGCGATTCCTTAAGGCCAAATTGCACTTTTTTGGTGCTTCTTACATTGCATTTAAGGAATCGCAACATTTGCGATTCCTTAAATGCAATTGCAAAATAAGGAATCGCAAAATTTGCAATTCCTTATTTTGCACACACATTTGCCTCATACATCCCACAAAGCAAAATTGCGATCGCAAACTCTGAAATTATGCGAATGTCAGCATTTGCGATCGCAATTTTGCTTGATACATATGGCCCTTCGTGTTTTAATCTCCATATGTGAATATGAAACTGAGCTGTCATTTCACTTTAGGTAGCTCCAGTCTAAAAATGATGAACTTGATCAATGAATATTTAGTTTCTTCTTTTGATGTTTTTCTAATAAATACTAACAAGAAGCCTAGCTATGCTTGAACCATTTCCAGACAATCTCTTCTGTAAATATGAGTAATGGGGTAGCACATGACATTCCCAGGAGCTATTTAAGGATGTGTTTTCACTAAAACACAATTTCTTTGCCTGACATCTCTCAATCTATCTCAGGCTTTGAAGACTTACACTTTCATTACATATTCTTCCAGAATTTCACCAAATTTGTGACTGACGCGGTCGATATCTCTAGACAGCTCCTCAATGTTTGCCTCAGTCTTTTTGATGCAAATTATATACTTGTTGTTTTTCTGAGACTCCTTCCCTCATATTATGGTCTCCTAGGTCTTCTGCAATCCCTTGCAGCAATTCCGTTGTTTACTATTGCTGCAGGGCTTTCCGGACTCCTAAAAAGATTACTCTCCTTCTGCTTTCTCATGTTGTTTGGTTATTGTAATTACAGAAATGTGTTTCCAGTACACTTTTCCCCACTCCTGTTTAAGTCAATCTTATTTCCATATTGCCTTCTTCAACTTCCTTCTCAATGTCTTCTTCTTCTTGCCAGTGCACACATAATAGGCGCAATCTAGGCTATATCCATGTGGTTGTGATGTGCAATGTCAAAGGCAGACTTGGTTCTTTACAGGATGTCTCAAGAGTCAATGTAATTATCAAATCTAATAATATTTCATATTGAGGTACTAGAAGACATAATGTAGCTTAAACTCTCAGTGGTGCCTATCAAAAATTCATATCTGTTGAGGTGAGAACTTGAATTAAGAAAATCACAAATGTGACGGAGAACCAGTTTGAAAAACACCATTTCCAAAACTGACTATTCATTCCTGTTGAATGAAAAATATAAAAATCCTGTTTAATCTTGAATGCAGCACTGGTAGCAATTTCATGATTTTCGCATTGGCCACATATGTCCCTTCTTCAAATAGTTTGAGTCTCATTTACTTACGTGCATTTAAAAACAAAAGTTTACTTTTTTGTTCCCTTGAGAGTTAGCTGCTGGCCCATGAACTACAGCCAACTCCCAAACAAACTTTGCTTTTTAGATGCACAAAAAGGAAGGAGTCCTAAATGGTACCTCTCCTTTAGAGAATAAGTTACCGCCTTAACTTGTTGGTCGGTAAAAATCCATTGTTTTGCACCCGGATTTCGCTTGGAAAGCCTTTATATATTTGATACCGATTTGGTATTTGGAAGGGATACCTATAGCACCTTCCAGATACTAAAGGGCCTATTTTGACCTCAGTCGTTAAGCCTCTGACCTTAGGCTGAGATCGTTGGTTTCAATTCCGACCGGCTGATTACAATACAGCTGATCAGAATTGAAATAGGCTGGTCATTCCAGCTGGCTTCTGATGCGCTCCAGGAGTCTGTCGGCCAATCGGAGACCAGCCTGTAATCCCATAGGAAGGCGTTTCCACCATTGGGATTACGATACTTGGTTTCTCACAGGCTTCTGTCATGGAAAGCCTGTCGGAAACCAAGTTTGGAGCCCCTAGCAGGGCCCCCTTTTCCTTGCTTCCTCTGGTGCGGGCCGAGGGGCCACCTACGGTGCCTCCTGTTAATCCCTACACCTTGTGGCAGGCACCTTGAGGTTAACACAATCTCCCATTTCTCTATGGGAGCTTGTGGTATGGCCGGTTTACGACCATAAGACATGCTCCCATAGGGAAATGTCGGAATGCGACCGCACCATGTGCGGTCGCATCGTACTTAGGATTACAGGACCGCCAACTGGAGATCTGTCAGTCTCGTTTCTGCCACTGTGTCGGAGTAAGGTCTCCCTGACATTGTAATAAGCCCCTATATCTCTATCCTTTCAGGCCAATTTGCCCTTTTTTGGCTCTTGAAAACCTTGCTTTTGCCATCTGTCCCATAGTTCATGCATTCTACTTTCAGTGATTCATCTTTTCAAATTTTCTTGGGGTTCACTCAGTATGGGAGGCAGATTGTTTGAACATCTCATGGTGTCTGGCTTTGACTTTGATTGTCAGCAATTCATTACACCTAAAACTGTACGACTCAATCACTCATTATACAACTATCGCTAGAATATTTTGTTTGTAACCTAGCCCATTCGGTCCGCAGGTCCATCATATGGACCTAAACATGTTGGTGGATGCTGTATATGGCTACAAAAAACATTTTCAAACTGCAATTCCATACATAGGTCTTCATTTAATGAATTTGAGTTCTATTCACACTAATGGGTATACACAGCGTTTTTTCTACTCTTATTACCACCTCATATTGGTTACTAAAACCCATTATTCCATGTAATGTGTGAGCCTGGGTGTAGTCTGCAGAGTTTTGCTATGCAGAATAAGGCGAAGTTACAAAAAAGTATGTAAAGTTCTGCAGATGGCGGAGTGTAGTGCAAACTGCTGTACGTGCTGGTCCTCCTACCACTCGGGTAGAAATTCTACCCGAGTGTGAGCTCAAGCTCGCGAAGAGCGCGAGCGGGAAAAAACTCAGCTTCACTACACAAAGCAGAGTTGTATGCATTCCGCAAGCTGCCCAGGCCTAGTAATGTAATCATTTATAAATAACTCTCAATATTTGTGACCCTTTCATACCGCCAACATTTACAATATACCAAAACGTCTTCTAAAATGCTCTAAGAAACACTTGAAAGCATCTGAACTGAAAACCCCTTCATTCATTCCTCCATCTGATGTGAAGATGCTTGGCCGCCTTTATCGGTATCTGTAGCATCTACTGGACCCACTTATACCACTGAGTAAATGCAGAATTCACTCACATATTGCACCATTGTTCAAAATGAATTAAAAACTTTAAAACAGAAAAATTATAGAGCAGAATATAAAGTGTTGACACATTACACGCCCATAGAGAAAGCCAGTTATACCCCAGTTGTCCCCCGCTACAAGATTTCCATTTTGAATGCTAAAAAAATCTTCAGAATCTCCAACATTAGTTCTGCCAAGAACAGAAGAAAAACATTGGGGCCGGTTTGATGTCGCTCGGACGAGCGTCCGACAGCCATCGATGCAGGAACTGGACCAAACAACAGATAGTGAGTGGTTCTGCCCACCAAATTAAGATCCGACCACCATGGAAGCGGTTGGAAACATGCCTCTTTGTATTGAGGCTTGTGCTGCGGCCCAGAAAAGGGCAGCAGCACAAGCCCCAATGCATAGAGACATGTTTTCAAACATCCCTCACCATTCAGTGCCTGTCACATGATGCAAGAATGTTTAGGGGGGCCCCTCAGGTGCCCGCCAGGGCCAATAGTGGAGGGCCACAAGGTACAGAGCCATGCTAGGGGCCCAGAAATGCCTTTTCACCAGACTTTTCATATCAAAGTAACCAACATGAAATGGCTGGCGTAAAAGTGATCTTAATTCCCATGGCAGTGCCTGAGAAGCCACCCCTTCCATTGTGGGGAATGCGATCAGATCAACCGCCCATTGGGCTCTCTGAGCCGGTCAGAAGCTGCTGGTCAGTCCCTGGGCCAATGTGGTCCAACCTACTGCATCCAAATGCGGTGGTATGACCACGGTTAGAGATGTTGATGGGACCGACACCGATAGCATGTCTGTGTTGGCCTCACCGACATCGTAATGGGCCCTATTGTTTGGATTATTAGCCCTCAATAGACCCTACTGTGAGAATTTGGCCCGGCGTATGGTGTCCACTATTCTAGTAGGCACCTTGCACCTTTATAAACGACGATTGATGGTAGGTTTAAAGACAACCTTTATAGAAAGCTATCCCAGTGGTAGCTGTGGAGAGCAGCCTTCAGGCTAAGTCCTGAAGGAATTTAAAGCAGCTTGTTTTACCTGTTTATACTCTCATGAATGACCGAATGAAAGGAGAACCACACCTAGTATATATATTTAAAATATATGTATTTATTCTAAACACATCCCTCTAGTCTCTTTATGAGGCTAGAGGCAAACGTACATTCAGTAAACCTATTTAGCACACAGTAAATTAGCATAATATACGTTGAGCCCTAGGGGCGTACCAAACCGTATATTAAGAAAGTGGTAAAAGAACCATGACTGACATAGATACAAGGACTAGAGCCTTTAGAACCGCTGGGGTCACCAGGAACCACCCAGGGTAGTGACACAGGGGACCCACGGGGGACGCGTGCAGTGTCTAAACACAGCCGCGAATCACCATTAACTTCTATGGGGAAAGTCGTGGTTGGAATTTTACAGATAAAGAACACTTAGAAGAGGACTTGGAGGAAACCCTTTAGAACTAGGAGGTTCCAGAGTCAACACCCACAGGAGCATAGGAGTACTCGAGTTACCTCACCCAGGGAAGCCAGCTGCATAGGTGTCTTTTGGTGTCTGGTTTTTTAGTCGATTTCAATGGCGATCTGCTACAAAGTGCTGCTGGCGACCAAGTCGAAAGTGTCCGGAGGGATCCAAGCCTGGATAAAGGATGAGAGGAACCTGAAAGCAGAGGGGACAGAGTCTGGGTCACTTGCCAGTGACTGGGAAGGCGATGAGCGGATGCCCACCGATGTCGGGTGATTTCAGAGGAAAAAGGTGAAGCTTGACTCTTCAGCCACGAAGACCCTGAGGCGTCGGGGACAATGAGGAGCTGGATTCGAGCTGCCCACAAAGGATGTTGAGTGCCGTAGTGTTGGTTTCCAGATTGGCCCCAACAATCCTTGGCAACAGCAACCCACGCAGAAAGCAAAGATTGGCTTTGGTGCAGACCAGCAAAGTCTGAGGGACCCACCACTCAGTGGAGAGTCAGGGCACATCTAGAGCAACCAGGAAAGCCCAAAGGAAAGAAGAGTTACCTTTGTGGAGACCCACCAGTGGATGGACCATGGATCGCAAAGGGGCCTCAACCGGAAATGCTAGAAGCGGGCTCACAGAACACTTGTGGAGTGTAGGCCCACTATCTTCAGTGCAGATGATGTTCAGGGATTAGACTACAAGTAGACCAATGCACAACTTCGGGAAAGCTCGGGAATTTGATGTACCTGCAAATGTGCATGGTGTCTAGGAGTTCCGGTTCCACGTCACTCGTGAGGGCTGCGGGTCACAGCTTTGCTTGGATCTCGTGTCAGCCCGCTGAGAAGTAAGGAAGTCCATGTCTTGAGTCGCAAATACTTTGGAGTCCAGCGGGAGCTTTGGAAATGCAGACGGGCAAGATGCTTCTTTGATGCCTGTTTGAACAGGGGAGTCACTCCTTGACCCCAAGGGAGATTCTTCCGTCTTCTAGTCGTGTAGAATGTCAAAGTTCCAGGATACATGTTGCAGAGTTTCATACAGGTGTAATCTGAAGTCCTAAGGACAGGGGGTCCCATAACTATACTAAGAAAGGAGACTGGACATACTCTGGGGACCCCCTATGGGACGGTCTGGGAAGAGGGGTGGTTACCCCCATTCCCTTTGTCCTGGTTCGCACCAGAGCAGGGGCTGAGTGCCCTTGCAACCAGTTTGAACTGAGGTATGTACAGGGACACCAAGTGTGCCCCCAGCACTGTCTGAAAAGCATTCTCTGAATGCACCCACCCAGCCCCAATACACTAAAGCCTGGCTGGGAGGTGGTTACACCTCCCTGTGACAGGAAACCTATTATCCAGGCCTCCCCTGCCGGAGTTTCGTCCAGCAGTAGGAGGTCAGACCTGTGTCTGTGGCATCTATTTTGTGATACTGCAAATAATAGGGATATCAACCTGCACTCCTATATGTGGTATGTGATTCTTTGTGTGCTGCTGTGTTCTAAAGGTCCAGCCTAAATAGACCTGTGATACTATAGTCTCAAGAGAAGGTATGGAGAACTCCGTACCCACCACTCAGCCCACTTTTGTGTAGTCCCTAATGCTTCTACTAAATTATATGATAGTACATTAAAAACAAACAGAATTATTTTTCAAATCATCATTAACATAATCATTTTATATATTGCAATGAGTCACACATAATTCTGCAATGTGTTTGTTGCAAAACAGACTCAATATCATTGCCAAAAGAACAATTGATACAATACATTTACATCTTGTATCATCCAACTCAAAATGTTTGAGCTATTAACAAAAACTTTAAAAAAAACAATGCATTTCGGGTGAAACCCTTCATCAGGGGCAAGATAATATACAATTTCAAGCCTATTTCAAACAATTCACGTTTTATCTTGTAGCCACCGGCTGGAACACAAAGAACAAATTAAAAACACTGGTAGCGACAGTGCAACTAATCCATTCCTGCTGCCACTATCACACATGCAAGAAAAAATGGAAACGATGGTGAGAGAGAGAACGTGAGAAAAACGACGATGAAAAGAGTGAAGATTCAGCTGAAAGCAAACGCCATAATGCTGTGATTGCAATTGCAATCAAGGAAAGTGTTAGACTTGACATCATTGGCTTGAGTCTCTCCTCCATTTTTTCTGTTTGCCTCCTCTGTTTACGATGTTTTTGCTGGTATACTGCTTTGGGCACTGTGCCACTGCTGATCAGTGCCACAGTGCAAGTGCTCCCTATGTTAAATTACTGTATTGATTGAATTCCATGTTTGGCTTATTTGGTTTACTGTCAGTCCCTAGTCTAGTGCACTAGGAGTGCCAGGGCTTGTAAATACAAATGCTGCTCGTGGGCTTACAGCACCCGTTGTGCCACCCACAAGAGCGGCCTAGTAAAAATGTGTCTACAGGTCTGCCATTGCTTGACCTACCTACAGTCTGGTACTGTCACGCTGACTGCGCAAGTACACCTACTTGCCAGTCCCTAAACCTTCCCTTAACTTCGTGTTAGTCACCCCTATGGTAGGCCCACGGGCAGGGTGCATTGTAAGTATAAGGTAGGACAGGCCTGACCAAGTTGGCGTGTCCTAATAGTGAATTACAGCCATATTCGTTTTTCACTATTGCGAGGTAACCTGCTCTCCATTAGTTAGAATGGATGTACCATGTTACAACGCATACCGTTACAACTACCTACCATTACAACGAGACCTTTACAACGCATACCATTACAACGCATAGCGCTTTGAGGTGCTGGATAGTGGTAAGTATAATTTACTATTCTAACTCCAGTCCCCGTGGACCCTAGGGAAGGTGTTGGATAGTAAATTATACTTATTCCCTATCCTAGAGCGCCCCCCAGCGCAATGCGTTGTAATGGTATGCGTTGTAAAAGTAGCGTTGTAATGGTAGTGCGTTGTAACAAATGCGTTGTAACAGGTGTATACCGTTAGAATGGGCTGCCAGGATTATTAATGCTATAATCCTAGCTGGCTCGGGGAGCATGGTGCAATGTCGAGTGTGGTATCCCTGAACTCGGGGTTTAATTACGCATCCGTTGGTGTGGATGGTTTTTGGACTCTGGGTTTGAAAATAGCACTTTTAGAAAGTGGCTATTTTCTTGTCTAACTATTTCTGGTTTCTGCTGGTTTGGTGTGTGTGTGACAGGAGCTGGGTGGCTCCAGAGATCTGATGAGTCAGTGTGGGATGAGTGGGACATTTGCATTGAGAGAAGGGGGAGAGTAGCTTCTGATAGTCTGCCCTGCCTGATACAATGCTGGCTTCACCTCCTGCCAGGCGACTGATGGCTCTGTGCCTGCCATGGACGATGCTGGCCCCACCTCCTACCAGGAGGCCGATAGCTCTGCTCCTGCCAGTGACAATGCTGGCTCCACCTCCTGCTGGGCGTCTGAGGACCCAGCCCTGCTCAGTGAATAGGCCAGGTGCCTCTGCCTGGCTTCACCCACAACAGACCCAGGATGTTGGGAAATTCCCCTGCATGGACAAAGGGATCAAAGCCAAAAAGGGGTATAAGAGAAGGACCCCTGAACCAAGAATTGAGATCACTTCTGACAAGGAACCCTGAAACCAAGGACAAGAAGCCTGCTGATCCAAGGACTTGCCTACCCCTTCTGCCAGGTTGCTGTTTGCTGGGGGGAATCCTGCATTGCTTCTTTATTTTTGCCAAGGAACCAGGAGAGAGGAACTGTGTGTGTACTCTCAAACTTTGCTAAGAAAATCTCCCAGGGCTGGAAGAGTGCCAGCCTCCTGTTGAAGTCACAGGGCTAAAGGACTTCATCTGCTTAAAGTGCTGTTTGCTGGAACCTGTGAATCCAGCACCTCTGAAAGAATTCAGCAATCTCGACGCCGACGGCCGCCGCCGAATCCAGCTCGACATCGTGAGTAACGGCTCCAGTGTCCTCCTTCCTCGACCCCGGCCGCCGGGCCCGATCGACGCCAGCAGCAACGCCAGTGAGTAGTGAGTTCGGCTCCAGCTCCAAGTGACCTCGTGTCTGCACCGCTGCTGATCGCATCGACTTCGAGTCCTCTTGACGCCGTGAGCGCTGCTCACTCTTGCAACATCATTATCGACATCGACGACGACGCCGTATCCTGCTTCGCCTCGTGAGCGCTGCTCCTGCCTGACATCTGTCGACGTCGCTGCAGGTCGCCCCAACTCCGAGGCCGGATCGACGCCGGAGACGCGACGCCGGACATCTCGACGCCGCTGATCATCGTGTGCTTCGCTTTTCCAAGGTACTGTGTTGTGGGGGTCTGCTCGACTCCGGGCTCGACGTAGCGCTCCTCGCGGTCGACGCCGAAGCCTTTGGATTAACTTTGCCTCGACGTCGTGTGACTCCCGTGTGGGTTACATTGTTGCCAAGAACTGTGTTGTAAAGAAGAAGAGTTGCTTTTGATACTAAAGACTTTGTGCTAAGAAGAAACTACATTTGAACTATTATTTCCCCTTCCAAGAGTATTTATTAAGACTGTAGTGTATTTTTGTCGTTATTTGGTCTTGTGCTAAGCCTTATATAAAAATCCTTATTTTTATAATACTACTGTGTCGTGTCCATTTGTAGTGTATTCACTTTATTACTGTATGTGGTCATAAATGCTTAACACACAGCCTCTGAGATTAGCCTGTCTGCTCTGCCAAGCTACCAAGGGGGTGAGCAGGGGTTATCAAAGGGTGTGATCCCCTTGCCCTGACTAGAAAAGGTGTGTCCCTATTTGTTAGAAGTACATACTTCTGCCAACTAGAGACAGCCGGTTCTAACATTGGACGCAGCGGTGAGGATTTGAACCTTGCATTTATGACCCATGTGCAGTGATTAGTGTGCGCTACACAGTGAAAGCAGACCCTAGCGCAGCCACAATCTAATTTGGCAGGATTCTATTTTTGTTCTCCGCTTTCCTGAAGCTTGATTTTTTGAACAGTTTTGACCATGAGTGACACCGGAGTCACTGCCCCTGTTGTTGTTGTGGAGGAATTTGATAGAGCAAAGATAAACGTCTACAAATCAAAGGAGTTGAAATCCTTTTGCAAGAAATTTAAAGTCCCTACCAAAGGCATCTCAGCGAAGGAGGAATATCTCAAAGCATTGGAGGCCTGGTTGGAGTCCAGAGATCCCTCTGATGCGGTGGTGGTACCGCCAGGGGAAGGGGAGGAGGAGGTGCCAGTGAATGGTCATGTGTCCTCTCCCGGTAGCAGTGTTTCCTCCAAAGGTCTTTCCCCTGAAGAAAGAGAAGAAAGGGAGAAGGAGCGAGCATACAACATGGAAATGGCAAAACTAAAGATAAATGGGCAGTTGGAGTTAGAAAATGCAAGAGGTAGGAGAGAAGCTGATTTGGAGATCAAAAGGTTGGAGTTTGAAAGAGAAAAGTTAGCTTTGGAGCGTGATACCAGGTTGAGGGAGTTGGAGATCCAAGCTAAGAAGTTAGAATTGAATCCCTCTGGTGGCAGCATCCCATCTGTGCCTGCAGAAAGTAGGTTTTATTTTCCCAAAGATGTGATAAAAGATTATCATAAGAATGAAGATATTGATCAATGGTTTAAAGCATATGAGTTAGCATTGTTGGCCCACCGGGTCCCTGAGAAGGATTGGGGGGCGGGGTTGTGGGGTCGCTTTGTGAATGAGGGGAGAGATACCCTGTTAGACATGCCTGTTGAGGATAGGATGTCTTATGCTCATATGAAAGATGCTTTAATGTTAAGGTATGGCCTAACCCCAGAAAAGTACAGACAAGCTTTTAGAGAATGTAAGAAGTTGCCTGGTACGACGTGGGTTGAATATGTGTCATTTTTTTGCAGAGCCATGGATGGTTGGGTAAAGGGCAGCAAAGTGGAAAGTTATGAAGCTCTTTATGATTTGTTTGCTTGGGAGCATTTGTCTAATAACTGTTTTCCAGAGCTGCGCCAGCACCTTATTGATAGCAAGATATCTAACCCTAGAAAACTTGCTGAGGAGGCGGACCGCTGGGTCAGTACCAGGGTCCACAAGGGTCCAGTGGGAGACTCAGCCAAAGGTGGGCAGGGTCCCCAGCAAAAGAGTGGGGGGGACAAGGGAAAACAGAAGGAGTTCCAGAAAGGGCCCCAAAGTAATCCCCAAGGGAACCAAGGGAAAGGTTCCCAGCCTCCCCCGAGAAGAAGCCAGGGGCCCGACAGGTAAACCTGTTCATAGGGGCCCAATGACCTGCTACATTTGTGGGCAGGTGGGACACCGGTATTATGATCCCCAGTGTCCCATGAAGAATTCTAATGCACCACCACGTGCACCCCCCCCGTCAGTTGGCGAGTGTAGCCCTGGGAGGGGAGGAGATGGTTGCCCCTGGTGGGAAGAGTCCCGCAGAGATGTCCCTGGTCTCTTTAGGAGACATGCAAATGGTCTCTCCACCCCCTCTGCCTAGTAACACTAATAAATATAGGCAGTGGGTGACCATTAATGGCCATAGAGTGGAAGCTCTCAGAGACACTGGAGCGAGTGTGACAGCTGTCAAGTGTCACTTGGTGTCCAGAGAGCAGGTGGTTCCCCACGCATTCTACCCCGTGATAGCTGCTGACAACTCCCAGAAAGAGTGTGAGGTAGCTCAAGTTTCCTTTGAATGGGGGGGGGTTTCAGGTACTCTTCAGGTTGCTGTGAGGCCCGCCATGCCTGTTGATTGTCTCCTGGGCAATGATTTAGAAGACTCCCCTTGGGCTAAGGTGGAGAGGGAGACAAATTTGAAAATGTTGGGTGCGCCAGAGTGGGTGTGTGCAACCACTCGATCCATGACAGCAGGTAAGGGTGTTGATGGGATCCCGGAGCCTGAAAGTATGGCCCAGGACCCAGCTGTGAAGAGAAGAGGCAGGAGGTGCGGGAAACCGGCCCCCGTAGTTCCCGTGGTCCAGGAGGAGGTAGACCCTGAGGGGGATGCCCTGGAGCCCACAGGGGAACAAGTTGCTGAACTGGGAGACCTGCCTGAGCTGACCCACTGGCAGCAGGATGGTGGTCCCTCCAGGGAGGAATTTTGTGCAGAACAGAAAGTGTGCCCTTCTCTTGTGGGTATGAGGCAGCAGGCCTCAGCCCAAACCTCAGGTGATCAGTCAGGGTCACATTTTGTTTACCGGGAGAACGACCTTCTGTATAGCGAGCCTAAGGCTGCTGAGCCTGGTTCAGCCCGTGTGCTGGTGGTACCCCAGCGCTTCAGAGCCTTCCTACTGGGTTTGGCTCATGACGTTCCGTTAGCTGGACATCTGGGGCAGGACAAGACCTATGACAGGCTTGTCACCCATTTTTATTGGCCTTAGATGAGAAGGGATGTAGACATCCATTGTAAAACTTGTCACACTTGCCAGGCAAGTGGGAAAAGCAGAAGGAAGCAGAAGGCTCCCCTCTAACCTTTTCCAGTGGTCAGTACCCCCTTTGACCGGGTGGGGATTGACATTGTTGGGCCCCTGGACCCCAAGACAGCCCTGGGCAACAGGTTTATCCTGGTCTTGGTGGACCATGCCACATGGTACCCGGAAGCCATCCCTCTCCGAACATTGATGGCCCCCGTGGTGGGACGGGCACTGATGGGTGTTTTCTCCCGCATAGGGTTCCCCAGAGAGGTGGTGTCAGACCGGGGCACCAACTTCATTTCCAACTATATGAAGTCTCTGTGGAAGGAGTATGGGGTAACCTACAAGTTCACCACTCCTTACCACCCTCAAGGTAATGGGCTGGTTGAGAGATTCAACCGGACCCTTAAAGGCATGATCATGGGTCTGGAAGAACCAATGAGGCGGAAATTGGACGTCCTCTTGCCATGCCTGCTGTTTGCTTACCGAGAGGTGCCGCAGAAGTCTCTAGGGTTCAGCCCCTTTGAGCTTTTGTATGGTCACCCGGTAAGAGGACCTTTGAGTCTGGTCAAAGAAGGCTGGGAGCAATCTCCCAGGAAACCTCCCCAGGATGTATACAGTTACATGCTGGCCTTTAGGAACCAGACTCGGCGCTTCAGAGATCTTGCTCAGGCAAATCTGGAGGCCAGCCAGGAAGAGATGAAGCGGTGGTACGACCGGAATGCCACTCTGGTCGAACTTCAGCCTGGTCAGGAAGTTTGGGTCATGTCCCTTGTGGAACCTTGTGCGCTCAAGGACAGGTGGACTGGACCGTTTAAGGTTGTGGAGAAGAAGAGCGATGTCACCTACTTGGTGGACTTGAAATTTCCCAGGAACCCCTTGAGGGTCCTGCATGTCAACCGTTTGAAGCCCCACTTAGAAAGGTCCGAAGTTGGCATGCTCCTAGCTACAGATGCTGGAATGGAGGAGGAGAGTGAGCCTCTTCCTGACCTCCTGTATGCAAAAGAGCAAGATGGGTCAGTGGATGGTGTTGTCCTCTCTGACACACTGACCCTTGAGCAGCAGCAAGATTGTCGCCAACTGTTGGGACAATTCCCTGATCTGTTTTCCTTGATTCCTGGTGTCACTCATTGGTGTGTCCATGATGTGGACACCGGGGACAGCACTCTTGTGAAGCACAAGGCTTACAGGGTGACTGACAAGGTCAGAGCATACATTAAGGAGGAGGTCCCCAAAATGTTTGCCTTAGGGGTGGTTGAGTCCTCTAGCAGTCCTTGGGCCAGCCCAGTGGTCTTGGTCCCGAAGGCTGCAGCACCTGGTGCTTCACCAGAACTTCGGTTCTGTGTGGATTACTGAGGACTAAATTCAGTCACCAAGACTGACGCCCACCCCATCCCCAGAGCTGATGAGCTCATAGATCGGTTGGGGGCTGCACGGTACCTTAGCACGTTTGATCTAACATCTGGGTACTGGCAGATCGCCTTAACTGATGGGGCAAAAGAGAGGTCAGCATTCTCCACACCAGATGGGCTATACCAGTTCCGGGTGATGCCCTTTGGGATGAAGAATGCCCCTGCCACCTTCCAGAGGTTGGTCAACCAGGTCTTGGCTGGACTGGAGGATTTCAGTGCCGCCTACCTGGACGACATTGCAGTGTTCAGCGCCAGCTGGGAGGAACACTTGCGCCACCTCCAGGAAGTGTTGTTGGCCCTGCGCAGAGCAGGCCTCACAATCAAAGCCAGTAAGTGCCAGATTGGGCAGGGTTCTGTGGTGTACTTGGGGCACCAAGTAGGAAGCGGCAAGTGGTGGCCCCCCTGCAACCCAAGATTGATACCATCCTGGCTTGGGCACCGCCCAAAACCCAAACTCAGGTGGGAGCCTTCTTAGGTCTCACGGGTTACTACAGGAGGTTTGTCAAGGATTATGGTAACATTGTGCACCCCTTGACTTCGCTGACTTCCAGGAAGCAGCCACGAAATGTGATCTGGACTGACGCCTGTCAAACGGCCTTTGACACCCTGAAAGCTGCAATGTGCACAGCACCTATACTCCAGGCACCCGACTTTTCTAAAGAATTTGTTGTCCAGATGGACGCTTCAGAGCATGGCGTGGGGGCTGTTCTAGCTCAGGTGAATGAAGAGGGCCGAGACTTACCTGTAGCCTTCATCAGCAGGAGGTTACTTCCCAGGGAAACAAGGTGGAGTGCAGTAGAGCGAGAAGCATTTGCTGTGGTCTGGACGCTGAAGAAGCTAAGACCCTACCTGTTTGAGACTCACTTCCGGGTTCAGACAGACCACAGGCCCCTCAGATGGTTGATGCAGATGAGGGGTGAGAATCCAAAACTGTTGAGGTGGTCCATTTCCCTACAGGGGATGGACTTTACGGTGGAACACCGCCCTGGTACAGATCACGCCAATGCTGATGGTCTGACCAGATTTTTCCACCTTAGTGACGAGGACTCCCTAGGTCAAGGGTAGTTCTCCCCACATTTCAGCTGGAGGGGACACGTGTTAGACATGACATCATTGGCTTGAGTCTCTCCTCCATTTTTTCTGTTTGCCTCCTCTGTTTAAGATGTTTTTGCTGGTATACTGCTTTGGGCACTGTGCCACTGCTGATCAGTGCCACAGTGCAAGTGCTCCCTATGTTAAATTACTGTATTGATTGAATTCCATGTTTGGCTTATTTGGTTTACTGTCAGTCCCTAGTCTAGTGCCCCAGGAGTGCCAGGGCTTGTAAATACAAATGCTGCTCGTGGGCTTGCAGCACCCGTTGTGCCACCCACAAGAGCGGCCTAGTAAAAATGTGTCTACAGGTCTGCCATTGCTAGACCTACGTACTGTCTGGTACTGTCACGCTGACTGCGCAAGTACACCTACTTGCCAGTCCCTAAACCTTCCCTTAACTTCGTGTTAGTCACCCCTATGGTAGGCCCACGGGCAGGGTGCATTGTAAGTATAAGGTAGGACAGGCCTGACCAAGTTGGCGTGTCCTAATAGTGAATTACAGCCATATTTGTTTTTCACTATTGCGAGGTAACCTGCTCTCCATTAGTTAGAATGGGCTGCCAGGATTATTAATGCCATAATCCTAGCTGGCTCGGGGAGCATGGTGCAATGTCGAGTTTGGTATCCCTGAACTCGGGGTTTGATTACGCATCCGTTGGTTTGGATGGTTTTTGGACTCTGGGTTTGAAAATAGCACTTTTAGAAAGTGGCTATTTTCTTGTCTAACTATTTCTGGTTTCTGCTGGTTTGGTGTGTGTGTGTGACAGGAGCTGGGTGGCTCCAGAGATCTGATGAGTCAGTGTGGGATGAGTGGAACATTTGCATTGAGAGTAGGGGGAGAGTAGCTTCTGATAGCCTGCCCTGCCTGATACAATGCTGACTTCACCTCCTGCCAGGCGACTGAATGCTCTGTGCCTGCCATGGACGATCCTTGCCCCACCTCCTACCAGGATGCCAATAGCTCTGCTCCTGCCAGTGACAATGCTGGCTCCACCTCCTGCTGGGCGCTTGAGGGCCCAGCCCTGCTCAGTGAATAGGCCAGGTGCCTCTGCCTGGCTACACCCACAACAGACCCAGGATGTTGGGAAATTCCCCTGCATGGACAAAGGGATCAAAGCCAAAAAGGGGTATAAGAGAAGGACCCCTGAACCAAGAATTTAGATCACTTCTGACAAGGAACCCTGAAACCAAGGACAAGAAGCCTGCTGATCCAAGGACTTGCCTACCCCTTCTGCCAGGGTGCTGTTTGCTGGGGGGAATCCTGCATTGCCTCTTTATTTTTGCCAAGGAACCAGGAGAGAGGAACTGTGTGTGTACTCTCAAACTTTGCTAAGAAAATCTCCCAGGGCTGGAAGAGTGCCAGCCTCCCGTTGAAGTCACAGGGCTAAAGGACTTCATCTGCTTAAAGTGCTGTTTGCTGGAACCTGTGAATCCAGCACCTCTGAAAGAATCCAGCAATCTCGACGCCAACGGACGCCGCCGAATCCAGCTCGACATTGTGAGTGTCCCGCTTCCTCGACGCCGGCCGCCGGGCCCGATCGACGCCAGCAGCAACGCCAGTGAGTAGTGAGTTCGGCTCCAGCTCCAAGTGACCTCGTGTCTGCACCGCTGCTGATCGCATCGACTTTGAGTCCTCTCGACGCCGTGAGCGCTGCTCACTCTTGCAACATCATCATCGACATCGACGACGACGCCGTATCCTGCTTCGCCTCATGAGCGCTGCTCCTGCCTGACATCTGTTGACGCCGCTGCAGGTCGCCCAGACTCCGAGGCCGGATCGACGCCGGAGACGCGACGCCGGACATCTCGACGCCGCTGATCATCGTGTGCTTCACCTTTCCAAGGTACTGTGTTGTGGGGGTCTGCTCGACTCCGGGCTCGACGTAGAGCTCCTCGCGGTCGATGCCGAACCCTTTGGATTAACTTTGCCTCGACGTCGTGTGACTGCTGTGTGGGTTACATTGTTGCCAAGAACTGTGTTGTAAAGAAGAAGAGTTGCTTTTGATACTAAAGACTTTGTGCTAAGAAGAAACCACATTTGAACTATTATTTTCCCTTCCAAGAGTATTTATTAAGACTGTGGTATATTTTTGTCGTTATTTGGTCTTGTGCTAAGCCTTATATAAAAATCCTTATTTTTATAATACTACTTTGTCGTGTCCATTTGTAGTGTATTCACTTTATTACTGTATGTGGTCATACATGCTTAACACACAGCCTCTGAGATAAGCCTGTCTGCTCTGCCAAGCTACCAAGGGGGTGAGCAGGGGTTATCAAAGGGTGTGATCCCCTTGCCCTGACTAGAAAAGGTGAGTCCCTATTTGTCAGAAGTACACACCTCTGCCAACTAGAGACAGCCGGTTCTAACAGAAAGGATATAGGAGCATGCTAGCAAAAGGAGCAATAAGCCACCTTGTGGTATATAGCAAAGTACAACGAAAGTCTCAGTGAACGCAAAAATCTGTGTAATGGTAACCTCCCCGTGACTGAATCGTGTAAGAGGTCCTCTGATGTGTCAAAAAAGCCAAGTGCTCTTAAATACATAATGTGCATGTGGTCATCACAACTTGAAGTGAATTTCTACCTTTCACCATGTTGAGAAAATGGTGTGATCAAACGATGTAACTTCCACCGTAATGGATGTCCTGTGTAAATCATGACAGTTTCAGTAAGTGAAAAACACTGTGTCTCAACACACTGTACCGAGTGCAATTAACCAACCATACCTTAGTCATTGCTGCTTTCATTGATAATGAAAACCGGTTTGATAAAAACAAAAGAAATCTGTGGACAAGAAACCAAATATAAAACACTAAACCCAATGATCACAATGCCTCAAAATGGTGCCTGTTCCAAAAATACCCGCTTACCAATTCTCAGTGTAAATAACTTGTTCGTTGTTCTGTGTCAAAACCAAACGCGATTGAAGAATCTGTGAGGAAAAAGTATGCTATTAGTCCTCGTTAGCAAGCAAAGCCACACCTTAATCTTCAACCGCCAAAAGGTTTTCTGTTTACCATTCCTGAATGCATTATGGACAACAAACAATTCACCCTGCTTCCTCTGTGCAACTCGGCTGTACCGCCATCTAAGTTTAAATCCAGTACGCGACGTCTGCAGCGTCCTCTATCTTTCGCGCATGCTCAATATGATCCGTCCTTACACTTTAAGTGTCAAAGACGCACAAGGTTCTCAGCTCTACGCGCATGCACAGTAGCTTCCGAGGAAGTCCTTGTCAATGCATCAAGTTAAGGGAAACTTTATTGAGAACATAGTAAACATCCGAGGACGGCGCCTCAAATTAAATAAAAGGTTAAAACCTCTGATGTAACCAGGTGTCAAACGGGGAGGTGACCGCCTGAAATAAAACAGTATGCTGACCGAAATCAAAACGACCAGATGAAGACAAATAAACAGAAATGGAAATAAACAATTTCCCAAGCGTCAGATAATGCCACACTGGCAGTGATTAAAAGCATATATAAACAACAAAAACTTTAAGGAGGGCCGGAGGGATGTTTGCAGACCAGCCTAGGTTGTATCCCTCAAAAAACTACATGTACAACATACAAACCTAGGGGTCTAAAAAAGAGGGTATTAGAGAACCTCTTAATAAATTATCTTAATGTTTGTATTAATACAACAAGGTAAAGTCAGGACTAACTGATTATCAAATGGGACATGAAATGCCAACAAAGGACCACCAGTGATTGTAGAGGAATTTCATTTAGGATTCCCATCAAAAATTCTCGTGATGATCAATATTATCACTTGGTTATCCTTAAGGGTCTTATGTCTCTAGATCATTGAGACCTTGATCGTACCCTTTATCCAACCGGGATTCCGACCCACAATCACTTTAGGACCAAGTGACTCTGATCTGATGGGATCAAGTGCAGTGCAACAAAATAAATAAAGTGGTGAATATATTAAAATAGGATAGAGAGACCACAGAAAGCTTTATTGAGAGGGTCCTCTTCCTGTTAAAACCAAGAACAGTGCAATAATATATGTATCTGCAGTTCAACCAAATACCTGCATGGGGGCCAACATGTTTCAACCTAAATGGAAAAGGGACCCTAGGCTTTCTTCAGGGCCTCTGTTCTAACTTATATATGCTACTGTGTGTAATATAAAAATGTGTAGAATTGATAAAGAAAAATTAATAAAGAATTTGAGTGAAGTTGCTAAACAGTCAAAAGGATATAGTTTTCCATCATCTGCTAATACTCCACAGGTCACGTGGTGTGTGAAACATCTATAACAACAAACACACGATGGACACATTGTTAGAAACATGATTGT
Source organism: Lissotriton vulgaris (assembly GCF_964263255.1). Classification (NCBI taxonomy): domain Eukaryota; kingdom Metazoa; phylum Chordata; class Amphibia; order Caudata; family Salamandridae; genus Lissotriton; species Lissotriton vulgaris. Next base: position 1,184,773,398 of record NC_141689.1, read on the forward strand.
CCCAGAACATCTGTCCCGTCACTTTCAAAACAAGGACAGTGTCTACTCACCCAGTGTGCTCGGGGGAACACACCTCACCTCTCCTGGAGCTGGCTCTGGAAATGTGAGACCCCGCTCTGTGAATGCAAAACATCCTGGACTTAAATACATCAGAGAGAACAACCCTGTCCTGCACTGTCCTGTATATAAATGTAAGCCCAGACTGGCATCGTCTTGCATTCTGGAGTAAAACTAGCCTCCCTCATCCTATCTAAGCATGGGCGAATTTTGCGAATCTCGCGTTCACGAATTTTGCGGATTTGCGAACTCGCAATCCGCAAAATCCGCGAATTCTCGCGAATTTGCTGATTTTTTTTTTTTGTGTTCGCACGGGTTTCTGCCAGCTCACGAGGGTTTTGTACAATTTCGCAAACGCGAACTTACCTGTCGGGTTGCAAGTTTTGCGAACTTGTTGTTTCTACGTGTCCAGCCTGTTTGGGACACTCTTCTTCATCACTGCCACTCTCTGTCACCACTGCCACTCTCTGACTACTCATGCCACCCTCTGGCCCACCCATGCCACCCTCTGTTTCATCACAGCACCCTCTGGTTGTCCAGTCAGTGTACATTATTGTGGCAAAGCAAAGCACACCTTCCCTGCCTCAAGTGACCTGAATTAATTTGGGGCTGATTAATGTGTCACAGAATATTTTTTTAGCTGGCACCTGCTTCCTTAGTGCTTCCTGATTAGTGATCTTTTGCACTTGCTAAGTGCTTTCATTGTTGCTAAATTAGTTACAACACCCGCCCTGCCCCAACTGACAATAATGAATTAGGGGCTGATTAATGGATTTGAACTTCCAGCCTGGCTCCTGCTTGTCTCCCTTAGCTGTAATTCAGGACCTTTGTGGCATATGTGTAACTATTCTGAGGTTCAGAGCAGGGTCACATAATAGTTGCAACTGGCAACTGAACTCTGGAGGGGCCCCTCAGGAAGCACTACAGGAAATGGCTACTAATGATGAGCCTGAACTTTTGAACCTGGTAAGTAGTTTCAGTTTTGCTAAGATCGTATTTCTGCAATTTAGCGCTTATTCGCGGGGCGCGAAGTTGTACTGGGAAGCCGCGAACTCACGCGAACAGTGCGAGCAAGCCATAAAATCCGCTGCTCGCGGATTTGCGGATTTTGCGGGAGATTCGCAAATCTCGCGGATTGCGAATTTACCGAAAATTTGCAAAATCCGCGAGCAAAACGGATTTTTCGCCCATGCTTAATCCTATCCACCAAAAACTAAAACTTCTTTGGCCCGCTACCATCCCTCTGGTAGTAGTATATCGCCAGGCAATGATGTATTACGGTGCTGCACAAATTACCTTTGGAAGACGGTATATTTGTTTAACAGAGACTCCTAGCTCAGTCATCATTGCTGGATTTAGTAGCCTGAAAGTTACAATTAAGTCTAAAAAGATTAATTAGCAGGAACATAAGAGCAATGCCTACCCGTCCGTCGTTGCCTCAAGCCGGTTCCGAGTCAGGGGGAGGCAACGAACGGGACAGGAAAAGCTCATTTCAAGCACAAATGATTGGCCCACTAACTAATCAGAGGAGGGTTAATCATGATGCGCCGGTTTTCAAATAGCAAATCGATAACCACACTCACAAAGTACAACAGGGGGAACCTCTTAAAACAAGAGCTTACTAATGTTTGTAGTATCTCTCTTCATTACGCCGAACTCCATCTAGCAACAAACTCCAAGTTGCGTGTTCTCGCGAGAATCGAATATGGGACTACAAAATGATGTCATCGTGTAGTCCCGGGTAGTTTAAAGCTTGCGAAGTTTTAGAAAAGACCACAAGGAACCTATTCAGCAATGAACCAGTGTGAAAAAGCGCACGGAGAAGGTTTTAAAAGCAAGACTTCTGCCTTTATAGTTGGAGAATTTAATGAAAATATCGGCAGTCGAAAAACGAGTGCGTATTCTTGCGAGACCAGACTGAAACTACCAAATTACATCATCCATTCAGTTTGCGTAGTTCTTACAATGGTGTGTCAAGAATGGACAGTTTCTTAGAGGAAAATTCAAAGCTTTATTCACCTCCAACCAGAACTGGACAAACACAGCTCCATAAGATAAATTAGAAATGCTGCAAGGTGATAGCCGACAGCTGGGGGCTGAATTGGAACAATTATATGTACTAAGCGGTATTGAGAAATTACTTGTTATCATCTCATATGTAGTGGACATAATGCAGTCCTACTGTTGTCAATACCACTAATAGTAAAATTAGCTATTGGAGGCTAAACCATGGTATTTCATAATTTAACCCTCGACTGTCTGTCTGCAATTCATATACCTATTTCTGTTCTTTTTTTAACAGAAATTTGGATGCATCACTTGTATGGGAGGGAATGAATGGTTTCTCAAGAACCGTCCACGTGAAATCTGATTCCCCATGATTATGCTGTATGAAGTGTTTTGTCAGCTTAGAGACATTCTTTTTGCACCGAAAAGTGCTTTTATATTCCAGCATTCGCATCCGGACCTTTCTGGTCGTCATTCCCACATATCACTCATTTCATGGGCATGTCAGTAGGTAAATGAGATGGGAACTATTGCAATTCGTTAATTGTCTTAGTTCCCAAGGTCTGGTAGTGCCAATGTCAATCTTAGTCGTTTTTGATGTCTGTGAACACATGGAACATCCACCACAAGGGTGGTGTCCCGTGGCCGCTGGTGAATCCCACTCTTTGGGTCAGGTATGAACTAGACGGTCACGCAAATTGTGTGACCGCTTGAAAGCAAACAATGGATATTCAATTTTGTCATTGCTACAATTCAATACCCTCCAATGTCGTCTGATTATTTTCTGAATATCATTGGACTTAGTGTTGAATGTGCTAACAAACGTGAGGCGATCCAGGGGTGGTTTAACAGTTGGAGGATCGAGCAATGCTTCACGACTATTGTTAGTCGCTCTCTTGAAGGATCGTCTAACCAATTTAGCCGTCTGGCTATCAATTGGCTAGAGAGATTAGCTGCATGTTTCGCAAAAGTATCAGATGTGGAACAGTTCCGCCGTACTCGGAGGAACTGTCTGAAGGGTAAGTTATCACGTAATAACTTAGGGTGTTGGCTCTCATAAAGGAGGAGTGAGTTCCTCGCCATGGGCTTACGGAAGAGTTCACTTTCTAGACCTGTGGGAGTAGTGTAAATATAAAGATCCAGGAAGGCAATCCTTTCTTTGCTAGTCTCCATGGTGAAACGTAAGAATCTATTTGAGTGTTCAACCACTTATGAAAGCAGAGACCAGAGTCCAGGTCGCTTCTCCACACGACCAGAATATCATCAATATATCGCTTCCACCATTTGATGGATGCGAAAAAAGGATTCATAGCTGTAAGTACAGTCTTCTGTTCAAAATTGTGAACATATAGATTTGCTAGGGATGGAGCAAAAATACTGCCCATGCTGGTCCTTGAAGTCTGGAGGTAGATGGTATCCTCATATCGAAAGTAGTTATCCTTCATGGCAATTTTAGCTAAGGTCATTATGAAAGGGACTGGAGTGATGGAATCAAGGTCACAAGAGAACAACAGAGAACGATAGAAGTGTTAGATGTGTAAAATTTGATGAAGATGATAGTTGGGAGCAAGATAAGATGTACATTCTGAAGAATACAACAATGCTGAAGCAAAAATTCAAATTGCATCATAAAACGTCAGTCATGCTGAAGGATAGTGACATTCCTCGAAATGTCCTGCATGCATTACCCATAGGTCATAAAAAGCATAGCATCTCATAATGGTCATTAAGGCCTCTTGGAATAATCGTGTCGAAGTATTTAATCCAAAATGTTTCGCGTTGAGCTAACATGGTGTTCATGTTGCTGTGATGTGATATGTTTTCCAAAATGGTGAATCTTATTTGTGGAATGGAATGTGATACATCTAACCAATGTGCTGCTAAACATAAGTGTCGATTCTTATTGCGTATCATACTTTTATACTCTATGATATGGGTTTTAATTTTGCTTGAAGTCCTGCCCACGTGGAGGAGTCCGCATGGGCAGCGTATAGCATATATGACTCCTTCCGTGTTGCAGTCCGAAGTATGTTGCAACTTTATTGTTTTTCCCGTATGAGGATGGTGAAAAATATTTCCAGAGATAACGTTTCCACACTGATCACAATTGAAGCATTTTCTCATGCCTTTGTATCCAGTTATTTATGTAGGTTTGGGTTTCAAGAGTTCTCTCAGATTTGTAGACTAGGTGTGTGCAAAGAGCGGTTTGTCTGTGAATATTTCCCGAAAATCTGGCTCCTGTTCCACAATTTTCCATCGCTTTCTAATGATCTTTTTGATTTTAATTGCTTCCACAGAATTTTTCAGCACAAACACTTCACGTTTGGTTTGGATTTTAGGTTTATTGATCAGCAAAGTCCACAATGGACATAGCCTTTTCCAGAATCTCAGGGGGATATCCCCGTCAACAGTATCCTTCTGCTTGATCTTGAATTAAAATATTGGCTTCATTCGTATTCGAGGAAATCCTATTGATTCGAATGAATTGAGAACCTGGAAGGTGCCTTTTCAGTGAAACCAGATGAAAACTTGAGAAATGTAAAGCATTGTTTTGTCAGGGGTTTACGGTAAACCGATGTTTCTAAAGCTGTTGTTGTAGTCCTGATTTCAATATCCAAAAATGGAATCTTGTGAGGCTGGATGTTATGTGTAAATTGAATGCGGGGGTTTTGAGAATTGAGTTGTAAAATGTTCTCCTCAAGTGTTGCTCGACTGCCTTGCCATATGATCAAGATGTCATTGATGTATCTCATGTACAATAATACATCTCTTTGCCACTGCACATTATTTAAGATGTGTTTGTCTTCAAAAGATGCCATGTAGGTGTTTGCGTATGATGGAGCACCAGGAAAGCCCATGGAAGTTCCAGTTTGTTGTAGAAAGAATTTACCAGCCCGAGTGAAGTAGCTGTGATATAATGAAAATCGAAGTAGTTCCAATAAAAATATTCTGCTGTTCTGTTCAAGTGAACTGTTAAGTATTCGCCATTCTACTGCTTCAATCCCCTCACCGTGAGGGATTGAGGTGTATAGTGCCACCATGTCTATTGTACAGAGCAAGGTGTTCGCATTGAGTAGATGTTTAATACTATTCAATTTATTCAGGCAATCTGCGGTGTCTTTTACATAGGAGCTCCATGTCTGGACCAGTGGTTGAAGATGAAAGTCAATGTATAGACCAATAGGTTTGTGTATAGTACTGCATCCCGCAACAATGGGGCAGAAGGGTGGATTGGTTGCTTTTTTATGCATCTTGGGTAACATGTATAAATGGGGTATTTGCGGATTTGAAGATTGTAAAAAACGTTTAGTGGTATCATTTATCCATCCCATATCATGTGCATGATTGAGTATGTATTCCAAGATAAATATGAACTCTTTTGTAGGATCAGATTGTAACTGGATGTAGGTCTGTGAATCCAGTACACGTTCATTGACTTTCAAATCATAAAATTCTTTATCGATGACCACAATGGCTCCTCCCTTGTCTGGCGATTGAAATATAAGAGTGGTGACTGTGCTCAAAGCTCTTAGTATTTTTTGTTCCCACGTGGTTAGATTCTTGTGTTTTGGATGTTGGTACTGGATATTCTGATGTCTTTTCTGACTAGTAGTTCAAAAGTGTCTAGAGTTTTATGTGAAATTGGCGCCATAAAACTGCTTTTTAGTCGAAATCTGTCCTGTGTCTGGGATGACGTTTGAAAATTGGGACATGAATGAAAGAACCACCTCAATCGTGGTTTGCGCATGAACTTAAATAGTGAGATCTCAGATTCCAAAGCAATGGAAGTATCTGAAAGAATAAAAGACATTCCTTTACTCAAAACTTTTGTTTCTTAAGACATCAAGAGCTTGTGTGAGATGTTCATCACTAAGTTACAGTCTTCTTTACATTCTGCAGTGGTCTGGATGATTCTGTGGCTTTTTTTTTCCTTTTCCACGTCTTGTCCGTTGCCTCCTGGGGGATCTCCTTTGTCTGGTGGATAGTTTGTAGACCATCCTTCCTCTAAAAAAGATTGTTTGTTGCTAGTTGATGGTCCTTCACCCACTTGAGTTCTTGAGATATGCGCCTGCATAGTCGGTGTAGGGGGTCTTCCGAAGATGTTGTGTCCCGTTTGCTGTAAAATCTTCTCTGGGCATTTGCTTCTGCTCATGTATATATTTCATCGGGTTTGTAATTGATGGTGTCTCGTTTGAATTTGCGCAATTTGTGATCATTCACTTCCTTTGTATGTTGGTCGAGTTTGGAATTATTAACGTTCAAAGTTTTAGTCCAGTCTTCTGTTGTCATGTGATTGGAAATTTCTTCTTTTAGTATGTCAATCTCAGTTGCAAGTTCACAGAGGATTGTTGATAGCTCTTCAATATTCAAAAGGGTGAGAGCCAGTGAAGATTTGTTCAAAATGCCATACAAACGTGCCATGAAGGTTTTATTGAATTTAAAAAGCATGGGTTTAAGGGCTAACCAGAGTCCCCTGGGTATCCTTTTCACCTTATGATATTCTATGAGTGTTGTTGCATGTAGACGTTGGTTTATTTCTTTTCGCATTGTGTACTCGATTTGACGTAACAATTGGTGAACTGTTCCAGGGGTGAATGTTCTTGCTTCCTGTATAAGTGAATAAATGCTTTCTGCATTTTCTGATGAGTAGACTTTGATGTCCGCTTTCACTTTTATTTAATTTGAGGCGCAGTCCTCGGATGTTTACAGTGTTCTCAATAAATTTGCCCTTAACTTGATGCATTGACAAGGACTTCCTAGGAAGCTTCTGAGCATGCTCGTAGAGCTGAGAACCTTGTGCGTCATTGACACTTAAAGTGTAAGGACGGATCATGTTGAAGATAGAGGACGCTGCAGATGTTGTGTACTGGATTTAAACTTAGATGGTGGGCGGAAAAGTGGCGGACGGTCTTTCTGTCTGCCGCTTTTCCGAACAGGTCGCCTTGCGGCCGGGGACGGAAAAGGTTCAATATGGTGGCGGTGTCTGTTTGACACCACCAGACATATTATGATGGGCCCAATCTGATACCTTGCCGCCACGGAAAGGCAGGCGGTCTTCACTATGGGGGCCCCCTGCGGGCCCCCGGAGTGAAGGCGAGGTGGGGGGTTGCACACGGGGGGTACCTGTGGTACCCCCTAGCATTTGCATATACAAAGCGGCAGGCACTGCGAGGTGCCTTCCGCTTTTTGTATGCAAATGCATATATGCATTTTTAGCATTGTGGCGGTCGGTGCTGTGAGCACCACCCGCCACAATGTTAAAAATGCTGGATGCGCCTGCCACTGTGGCGGGTGCATCCTAATGCCACCCACGGGACCCCCGCCCTTATGGCGGGCGGTCCCATTGTCTGATAGGATCCCACCATCCTAATGACCCCCTTAGTTTTCAATTAATAGTATTTGTTTAATTGATAATTAATTATGGTACATGTGCAATTACATTTTTATTCAGATTATAGATATGGGTTGTTGGTTTTGTAGGAGTATTAAGTTTGAAGTAAATGCATTTTAAGTGATTTATCAATATTCTTTTAATTAATATTAATTATTAACTTGATAATTAATAATGGTAATTGTGTAAAGAACATGTCTGTTGAATTCTAACAGTATGTTGTGCAGGAGTATGTTTTGGTAAGTACATTAATTATAATTAATTAATAATTTAATTTTAATGAATGATTATTAGTTTGTTTATAAATATTTATATTATGGTGTCAATAATTTCCAAGTTAAGTTTCAGGTGCAGGTTGTTAGCTTTCTGGGGTTGTAGGGTGGGAAGTAACTAAATTAAATGTATGTAATACATATTTGTGTTAATAAATAATTTCTAAATACTTTTTTTATTTGTATGAAAATTACTTTCGAATTTTATTTATAATAATATCTGTAGGTATTTGCGATATGTATTTAACATTGTAATATCTTATTTTTCACATTAAATATATTTCTCTTTTTTTTCAACATATATAAATATATATATATATATTCTTTTTTAAATAATGGTATTTTGTTCAAGATATTTAGGAAATGTTTTATGTTGCACTGACTGCAGTAGGACTAGTAAATTTTACCCCTCTGCAATTCAACAGTTTTTTTACTGTTGTACTCACTGGAGCGGGAATAGTAAATATGACCCCTCTGCAATCCAACACCTTCCCTACTATTACGCTGATTGGAGATGGAATAGTACATTTTACCCCTCTGCAATCCTTCACTTTCCCTACTGTTGTACTGACGGGAGTGGGCATAGTACATTTTACTGGTGTGCTATCCAGCACTTTCCCTATTGTTGTACTGACTGGAGTGGTAATAGTAAGTTTTACCCCTCCGATGTCCAGCACTTTCCCTATTGTTGTACTGACTGGAGTGGGAATAGTAAATTTGACCCCTCCACAATTCAACACTTCCTCTGCTGTTGCCCTGATTGTAGTGGGAATAGTATATTTGATCCTTCCACAATTCAACACTTTCTCTACTGTTGCCGTGATTGTGGTGGGAATAGTAAATTTTACCCCTCCACAATCCAACACTTTCCCTACTGTTGATGTCCGCTTTCACTTTTATTTAATTTGAGGCGCAGTCCTCGGATGTTTACAGTGTTCTCAATAAATTTGCCCTTAACTTGATGCATTGACAAGGACTTCCTAGGAAGCTTCTGAGCATGCGCGTAGAGCTGAGAACCTTGTGCGTCATTGACACTTAAAGTGTAAGGACGGATCATGTTGAAGATAGAGGACGCTGCAGATGTTGTGTACTGGATTTAAACTTAGATGGTGGGCGGAAAAGCGGCGGACGGTCTTTCTGTCTGCCGCTTTTCCGAACAGGTCGCCTTGCGGCCGGGGACGGAAAAGGTTCAATATGGTGGCGGTGTCTGTTTGACACCACCAGACATATTATGATGGGCCCAATCTGATACCTTGCCGCCACGGAAAGGCAGGCGGTCTTCACTATGGGGGCCCCCTGCGGGCCCCCGGAGTGAAGGCGAGGTGGGGGGTTGCACACGGGGGGGTACCTGTGCCGTATTTAACATTCTGCGGCACATTCCTGTCCTTCCCTTAGCACTGGAACTTTTGCCTGCCTAGTGCAATGCAGACACCCTTGCATCATGTTAGAAGGGTGCCTGCATTGTAGGCAGGATTGTTTTTGTCTAGTAAGTGCCTCCTGCCTGCACACAAAAAAATCCTGAGAGGCATTTTCATCTTTGAATGTGTGCTGCAGATGCAGCACACATACAAAGAGGAAAAACTGGGAGAAGTAACGATTTTTCTCGTTGTTGCACCTCACCTAAGGAGGAGTAGCATTTTGCAGCATTTAAAGATAAATCTGGGAATGCACCACAATCCATGGGTGGATGTGTGGGAACTATGGAATGCCTCCCTGCCACAGAGTAACGCTTTGGGTTACACATTGATTGCCTTTATCAAGCAATGAAGGGCCAAGCAAGGTGGCCTTGCGGGGCTTGATACATCTCACTTTGGTTTTGTGATGCCATTACACCCCCTTGCGTGGTGCAAGAGCAACACAATACCTTGTTAAATATGCCCTGAAGTATCCATGAACCATACGGATGAATGGAGAAAGTTGACTCACTTTTTATGGTCTCCTTGCTGTCACATTCTTCTGTGATGCAGAATAAATACTTATTGCACAAATAAATTGCAGAGCACAGTGGATGCCCTTTAATGACAAAATTAATCTTTTTTTCAGTTCAATTCAACAATCATTATCTCTGTATGATTCACTACTTCATCCAAAGGACTCCATAAACTGACAATCTGCTAGGGTATAGACTTCCCTAGACTGCTGTGTGTCGACATCGAGGAGGCTCTGCCGCTCATTTCTTTACATATCTTATTTGTTATCAATAAAGACTTAAACAGTTTAACCAAAAGTGGAAGAATTCATTTTTGGTTTGATCTAGTGGTAGCAATTATTCTCTGTTCATTGATGACCCCACCATGTCCTTCTTAAGGAAAGCACATTTCATCCATAGCCCTGAACTGGTTTTAGAACCCTCAAATGCCACCTTAATGTCTATTCCAATTTTTTTCCCGATATTACTCGTTCTTGTGTACATAAAATCTGCAATCAGAGCACGAGATTTCAGAATGGCAATCATTTTTGGTGGCTTTACACTCGCAGTGGAAGACAGCAAAATTCATTTTATGCTCGGTGACCAAATTCCTCTGGGTCCAAGTGTCTGAAGCCCAGTATTCTCTCTGGCCGGGGACAGAAGGTAAAATTTGCTCAGAAAAGCATGCAACCATCTCATGTAAACTCTAAAGATCAGTCATTAGACTATACATTATGAACTGTCCCTGCTCAGCAAGAATTTCATACCAACTGAGACATCTATCAAATGGATATATTTGGAGGAAACAAGTTATTTGTAAAAAATATCTATCAAAAATTCTCAATTACAAATTGACTAATTTAGGTGGTAAGGAAAATTGTGCTAGATGCGTGATTAGCATACCGCATGCGTATTAAATAAAATTAAGAATTGTTTTATTTTTCTTGCAGGTTTTAATGTCTACCATCAATATGTCACTAAAAGACATTTTCTGCAACACCTCAGAGCTAGCAACCTATGTTAAATTCAACTCATCAGAAGATCAAGCCATATTTCAAAACCTTAGTTGTTCTCTTCCATCAGAGAAAACCAAGATGGCCGCTCAGGTCTTTATGAATAATGTTGACAGTCTAAAGCTCCTCATGGCTGTGAGTATAAACATTTATGAATTGTGTTTTTTTTTTACAAATCAGTTCACTAAAATCTTTCAGTTTAATGATGTGACGATGCTCTTTGTACAGTTTAACCGTGAAACCCGAATTGCACTCTGCCATTAAGAAGGGTTAAGAATTAATGCAAGTATTATTGCACCTGTAATTCAGAATAATTGTTTGAACTGCGTTGTGTTCACCAAAAACCCTGAAGCTTAAATTGCAAACTAAACAGTATTTATTCTACTCTTTAAATGCCTCAAAACTGTGAGGTAACTTGACATAATCTGTCTGGACAGAGAGTAGGTATAAGGCAATGGACCCCAATGGCAAGAATGGCAGATTTGCATTTGATGAAATGTAGCACACGGCAGTTCAGTACAAAAGCACAGAACTAAAAGTCAATAGCATTGCAGTGGTCTTGGATGTGTCATTGGTGAATGTTTGTGTTTGGATGACCCACTGATTGTCCTATTGACATGTATGTAGAAAGAGAGTTTTTTGTTTTGCACTTAACTATGGTGCCGTTTGCCAATCTTCATGACATTTCCCCCCCAAAAAGTTAATCATCCTCAACTCCTTCCTTGCTTTGGGCTAGCAAAGGGCCAGGAAAAAGGGGTGTTCCCAAAGCACTTATTTCCCCATACATTTTCTGTAGGACAAATTAGAAAAAGATGCAGTGTTAGACCTAGCATCCTTGGTGTGGTTTCCTCTGACTTTTTGGCTTCTGACCTCCTGTTTGTTTGGCTGACTTCATTTTTGCTGGCTTTAGGATTCTGGACAATTTACCCCTGCTAACCAGTGTTAAAGTGCATATGCTCTGCACTAAAAAAAACATGGTAAGATTGGCTTAGCCATAATTGCCATATTAAATGTACTTATAATACCCTGGTAGAGTGCACTATGTGTGCACAGGGCCTGCAAATTAAATTGTACTAGTGGGACCTGCAGCACTGATTATGCAACCCAGTAAGTAGCCCTTTAAGCACGACTCAGGCCTGCCACTGCAGATGCTGGGTGCGCAGTTTTAAGCTGTCATAATAACCTATCAAGTTAATCTACTTGCCAGGCCCAAACATTCCCTTTTATTACACATAAGTCAATGCTAAGATGGGCCCCAAGCAACACTATAGGCAGGGTGCAGGGTATTTAAAAGATAGGAGATGTACATCTAAGTTTTACACATCCTGGCTTTGAAAAACTGCTAACACTACTGCAGGGCCTATCTATCCAAAAGTTACAATTGAGAGTGCCTTTAAAGAACTTTTAAGTGTAACTTCCATTTGGGAAAAGATAGAGATTTGGATTTTGGTGTCTCTGGATTGACAATTTAAAAGCAACATCTTATGGTAAAGTCAGAATTTAAATTGAAAGTCTGAAAATACCACTTTAGAGAGTTTTCATTTTCTTACTTGAATCATTCTGTGCCTCTGCCTGTCTCTGTATACACGTTTTGGTTGGGTGACAGCTGGGTTATGTGCATTCCCTCTAGACAGTCACACAAAGAGAGCTGGGGTGTGACATTTGTATCCTGATGGCCCATCACCAAGCTGATGGGCCTTCCTGAGATACATTGGGAGGAAAGGGCTGACACTTGTACCTGAATAGGGCTGTGTCCATCACCACACAAATAGGGGCATAGTCCCCCTGTAGTGACTCTCTAGCCAGGCCAGGAAAGGCAGGGACCTTTTAATCGTGAAAGGACTTTTTGATGTCTCCCCCTCTTCAAATGCACATTTGGGTATATGAACTGGACCCCTGCCACCACCAGTTCAGAACTTTGATGGAACCAAGGGCATTCTGCCTGAAAGAAGAGCTGCTGTTCTGCAGGAGGGACTGCTACTTTGCTAACTGCTTTGGTGTATTGGCCTGCTGCCTGCTGATTGCTGTGCTGTTGTCGGGACTGCCACTTTGCTACCTGCTCTGCGATGTTGCCTTGCTGCCTGCTGCTTCTTACCTGGGAGTGAGATGGACTGGACCTGCTCTCCACATCCTTGAACCCAAGTTTTTTTCCAAGGACTTTCTGGCTTGCCCATTGCATTCTGAATTCTCATGGACACAAAAGACTTCCCGCAACTCTGCTCCTGTTGTTGGACTCTGCCATCTTATTCTAATTAATTACCAATCAATTAATTAACATATATAATAATTATAATTATATTACTTCCCACCCTATTCCCCTATAAACTCACAACCCGATACAGAATAAATTACACAATAATTAAATAACATAAAATTAATTACTTAAAATAAATTACAAAAATATATACACTTTTCACACATATACTAACATAATAAACACTTTAAAAAATCGATATTATTAAAAATTTGATATTTTTAATAAACTATATTATGTACTTCGATATTTTGACTGTCTATATTTTTAAAATCGATATTACATTACTTACCTTCAAAACGATATTTTTGATGTCTATATTCTGTCCATTCGATATTTTGTCCATTCCATATTTTGGACTCAATATTTTGGTTTGTCTATATTTTTGAACCGATATTTAGCCCATTTACCGGTAGGTTATAGCTAGTAGAGCAGAAATCTGGCATACAAATAAAGAATACTTACTATCAATGACACCCTGGATATTACTACGACAGTGCTATAGGATGCCCTCAATGACACAATAAAAATATATTTATTAGACCTGGCTGCAGTGACCAGAAAGGAACAGGGCTCTAGCACAAAGTAGACTAGAATCAGAACTGAAGGAATAAGAAGACACACATAAATGTTCTGGACCCAGAAAGGAAGACTAATGTTTATGAAAGTTAAAATTGTAATACTTTTATCCAAGATCCTTAAAGAAAAAAAGAAACATGGACAAGGATTGTGACACACACATAGGTAATAGCCAGCCAGAGGGAAGTACATGGTGACCTCCATATCATGAACTGACCCTTTGTTAACTATTAAAATAAGAGCAATGTTTAAAGGTCTCCGACTTGACCAACTCACAAATTGTTTGCCCCTAGTCTAGTGCCCAAGTTGACAAAGATATTTCAATGTATGCGGTTCCCAGGCCGAGTGACAGCCATTATGGCAGAATGGGATGTGTTAGCCCTCCTAAGTCAGGCAGCGACCCATTGAAAACCTTATAGGTCTACCATGCAGGTCAACGCTGACAATAAAGTATAGATAAAAATCCTACCTGACAAATTGACTTATACACACCCTGAACTGATACATGATCATTAATCTGAATTTGAAAGGGATTGCCAGGTCCTAACTAACACCAGCTCACCTTTTCAAAAAGTCCACCAGAAAAAGATTGAGCACGGATTTAATCACACTTCATTGCAGAAAATTCTTCTCAAATAGTTAGTGATCCTTTATTAGGGACTCAATGCAATGGCTTAGCCTAAGGTTACAGTCTGTGTGGTTCAGAAGAAATGGCTAAATTTGACTGATTTCCACTCAACTGGTCACATTAGCTACAGAACCCCTAACTGTGACCATGGAAAACTCCACACATATCAAAGGCATGCCTTTCAGAGAAGAGCATTGCATATTGCAGTTTGTGATTGACTTGATGTTTCTGGCAAAGGACCTTCCTGAGCCCTTGCCCGCAAAATCAACCATACTGAAAGAAAGTGGAGACATAGCTAGTATAACAGCAATGCATAAACGCCTTCCTTAATGCCCTTGAGTTTAGATAGACATAATTCTTTTAAGCATATGGCGTTACACATAACTTGTTGGCTGTATGCAATTTAAAGAACCAATATAGCTACACTAATTGGGGTTATTGAGGAAGACATTAGCTGGACATACTTGTCAATATTTTGGATGGGCAGGAGAAAAACTAGCACTCTTCCAAGGCTGCCTTACTGCTCTCCCAACCTACATATAAAACTCTGCATTCATACAATTGCAGAGACATGTGCCGGACTTTCTGTGCCAAGGGAATCTGACAAAGCTTCTCAGCCAAGCTGCTCAAGTCACTAACAGCTTAGGTTTACCTAATATAAAGGACTGCTATAAGGAAACCCAATTATGAATAGCAGCGAAATAGGCACACAGACACTTCAACAAACGATGACTGCATATGGAAAGACTAATAGTGGGGAGGGCCCTCTGATACATCATATGGTTTCCCAAAGATTAAGACCACCAAGACTCTATTATAACCAGATAGCACACACTTTTCTTGAGGTATGGAACCCAATAGTGTAGGTAGAACATCTAATGACATATTTCTCACTTGATACACTGGTACATTTAACATGCAGCTATTTCTCCACCTAATGAAGGTAAAGCCTAACAACATTAGTGGGAGAGGAACTGCAGGAACATTGTTAACCTTTTCAAGAAAGCAGATTACAGAACCTGAAAACCACAAGACTTCATAAAATGTATCCATTCCTTCCTTTCCAACAAACTTTATTTCGGTCAATATAGACTATAAAAAGTACAAGATAAAAAACAATTTGCATTGATAAAAATATATATCATAGAAAAATACAAGTAAAACACACATATGGAATTTTAAATTTGGAGGCATTAAAATAAATCATAGTAAGCACAGGAAGGGGAAATAGCTGGGTCAAGGCCTACACCCGGTCCTCATCCAGCTTACAATGTCAATTGCCCTGTGTAAAGCCACTAGGGCAATAGACAGTACATATACATATACAGTCTTATCAGTACATATTTACAAATCATCACTAATCTTAGTTGCTAAAACATAGAAAAAAAGTTATAAAAGATTGAACAAGTTAAAATGAAGGGAGGCTACATGCACTAAGGGCTTTTTAACAATGTGGCGACATGTTTATTAACCTCCTATGGGTGTGCCACATTGAATTTAAAAAACGGGATACGGCAAAGACAATGGGTGGGTGAGAGTCATATTTCAAGACTCTAAACGCCGCCTTATAGTGCATGATCCTAAGTTCCTACAGAGTGTGATGAGCCCGCGCAGTTTGGCTAATTTATAGCCAGTACTAAAAAAAGAAGACATAGAGCTCTGACTCATCCCCACAGTTGCATGCTGGGCAGCTGAGTGGAGTGCCCTTAGACCATTTATTGGTAAAAGCATGAAGCGGCAAAGACCCTAGTCTGAAGTGGATAAATATTTCCTTGCAGAGGTGGGTTTAATGTCACCCAGAAAGGTCTCGGTCCGATACTCGTCTTTGACTCTTAAGAAGTCAACTGTCAGCTGTCCTAAGGTTGAGTTCCCTGGACATCAACTATCTTGACCAGCCTGTAAGCTTTTACTAATTATGAATGTGAAGTTATCGGACACGATTCTTCAGGGTTGCTCCATAGGCTAAGTTTACCCAATTTGCAATATAGGTCCTTAACATACATAGGCTAAAGTATTTTGGTCTAATTCCTAAGTCCAGGCATAGGGTGATAAGGAGAGTGCTGATAGGAAGGCCTAGCATTTGTCTCATGAAGTTGTTCTATGTTTTGGTCAGTCTATCAGAGGGACAATGACCCCATAATTTAGCCCCATACAATGTAGCACCCCTAGATTGCACCCTGTATATCTCCACTATAGGGCCAGCTGGTTTGTGACAGAAGTTCCTATACATTTTTGCAATTCCCCCCGCAATTTGAACTAATTTATGGCTTGCATTAGCCAATTGTGGGCCCCACTCAAATGTTTCTGACAGAGTAATCCCTAGTTAGTCAAAACCCTACACCCTTTCAAGCAAGGTACCATTTAGGGAGGGGTTCGGGCAGGAGGTTTTGGCTGAATTGAAGACCATAAATTTGGTCTTCAGTGTGTTTATCTCTAACCCCCTGTTTTTGCAGAAGATGGCAAAGCTATCAAGGACCCTCTGGATTCCCATGGGAGACTTTGAGAGCAACAATGTGTCATCTGCAAACATCATTGCTGGGACCTTAGTAAGTCCCAGCTTTGGGGAATCATTGTTCTCAACCTGATTAAGATGGGCAACCAAAGCATTGATAAAAAGGCAAAACAGGGTAGGGGCAAGCACGCAGCCCTGCCTTACTCCTCTATTTACTGGGAAGCGATAGGTTAGTTCACCAGACTTCCCATATCTCACTTGAGCGAAGTTACCCATGTGTAGTCTCATAAGCAAACTCAAGAGGTAGGCAGGAATTCCCAGATCTTTAAGTACAGTCCACAGCTTTTCTCTGGGGACAAAATCAAAGGCTGTCTTCAGATCTGCAAAAATTAAATAGAGACTGCCACCCTCTATTAACACTGTTTTTGAGTAGATTACTTGAAGTCTGAAGATTCGGTCGATGGTAGAGATGTTTTCTCTAAATCTGGCTTGAAGTGGGCTCAGAATTTTGTGCTCCTCAATCCACACGTGCATGCGGTCAAGGAGGATTCTAGCAAACTGTTTCTGTGTAACATCGATCAAACTAATCGGCCTGTAGTTGGTAGGCAGAAGGGGTGAACCCTTTTTAAAAACTGGAAAGATTTCTGCTCCAGCCCAGGTTTCCAGGATCACCATGCCTCTCATAATTGCATTAAATATTGCCCATAGATAGGGGCCCCATATTTCTGGTTCTGACTGGAATAAATCTCCTGGTAAATTCTTCACTCCCGTAGCTTTTCCGAGGGGAAGGTTTCTCATGGCCTTTAGAACTTCTGTCAGGGTAATCCCATGGGACTTTTCATAAATGGTCCCAGGGGATAATAAAGATGTTTCATCCATTGGGGGTTGAACATCCTCTGTGGTGTAGAGGGCCTGAAAGTAGGTCTTCCATGCAGCCACTGCAATTTTCGGCACCATGGCTGATTTCCCTTCACAACTGCCTGTACAGACTATTGCCCAGAACACCTTCATGTCCCTGTTAGGGCACTTTTGAGGGCCTCCCATCTTTCCAATTCCCAGCTCCTCTTTGCTCGTTGGATGTTAACTCGGTAGATCACTCTCATTTGTTTGATTGATTGCCTGTCCTTCAGTTTGATAGCTTCCAACAGGGCTCATTTAGCCTTTCAGCAGGAATCATTGAACCAAGTTTGTTTAGCCCCCTTTTTCACCTCAGCAGATGCCCTGGGATATAATATGTTGGTCAAATTGGATGTCAATTATGCCAGCAAAGTCGCTATTCTATTGTTATTATGGAAAAAATACATTGTCAGCAGCCTCCCCCAATTCTGATAAAGACAAAATTATTACAGAATACAGTGTGGCAAGCTTGTCGGGTGATTCTGCAATTGTTCCCCACCTTAGTCTCCTTCTGTTATTAAAGAGTGTTAAGGTGCTAGGTGCGGGGTGCCATTGCTCATTGGGTTTATTAGATCCGGGAGCTCAATTTCCATGGTCAAGGCATTGTGATCGCTGTCCTGTAGCGGCAGAACAGTGAAGTCAACAACCCTTTGCCAAAGCCTAATCTCGACTAAAATATAATCCAACAAGGAGGATTGGCCCATTCTGTTAAAGGTTACCTTCCCTGGTCTGTCTGATTTGGCCGGTCATTACACGCTCTTAGTGAGTGAGTCAGTGTGACAGAATAAATCTAGAGTATAAGCTGGGACCAAGTCATAATCTGTGAGATTTGAGGGTCAGGAATTAGCCAGAACAGATTCTCCTCAATTGGGATTGTGTCAGTGGAATTAGCAAGGGGCTCAAATTGACAATTAAAATCACCCCCAATGACCAGCCTTATGTTCATAGGAATTGAGTCAATAAACGTGTTCAGTTGGTCAAAAGTCAGAGATTCGCGACCAAGGATTACAGGAGTAGAGATTAATAAAGACTATTTTCAAGCTTGTGGGAAAGGTGAGCACTGTGCTCTGGATGTCACTAGAAAAGGTATTCAGCTATTCGAGAGAGAGAAAATGTATCCAAATCAGAGAGGTTTAGATATTATCAACTCAGGCACTCAGTAATTCAACTGTGTTAACGAAGCAAGAGGACCTAAACAATAAATGCAAATTGAGGTAGTCTTGATGCTCCTCACGGGCACCGGAAGACTGGTTTCACCCCTCTATAAAATTGCACTAAAGTCTAAAACTGTGATCAGGTGAAAATACTTGTCCAGTTGGGAAGAAATAGTAGGCACATACATACTGGAAGAATCATGGGGAGAGCTGTGCCTAAATCCAGTGAGGCACAACATGTTGACTCCCCGCAAAGAATCGTCTATAAAAATATAGATGGTCTAGTACCTAACTACAGATAACTGAATAAAATGTACTCTTTAATTACTGGAAATTCTGTACAAATTTAGAAGTCTTCACCACTTGTTTGACTTTACTTGAAGGAGGTCCTTTCTGCCATAAAGTATGGGTTAGTGCTAGACCTGGCACCATTGGCGTGGGTATCCCTTCCATTTTTGCTGTTGCCTCATGTATTTTTTCTGGTGTTAGATGCTTTGGGCACTCTGCCACTGCTATTCAGTGCCACAGTGCAAGTGCTCCCTATTGTAAATTGATGTATTAGTCAGTGGTTCCTATGTTTGGCTATTAGGTTTACTGGTCAGACCGTAGTCTAGTGCACTGAGTGTGCCCAGGGCATGTAAATCCAAATGCTGCTAGTGGGCCTGCAGCACTGGTTGTGCCACCCACAGAAGCAACCTTGTAAAATGTGTCTAAGGTCTGCCATTGCAGAGCCTGCCTGCAGTCTGGTACTCTCATGCTGACTGGGCAAGTGCACCCACCTGCCAGTCCCTAAACCTTCCCTTTTCTTCATATCAGTCACCCCTATGACAGGCCCAAGGGCAGGGTGCATTGTAAGTATAAAGTAGTACATGCCCTTGTGTGTGTGGCAGGTCCAAATATTGAATTACAGCCATTTTCGTTTTCATTATTGCAAGGCTACCTGTTCTCCATAGGTCAGAATGGGCTGTTAAAATTATTACATTTTTTAATCCTAACTGACTCGGAGAACATGGTAGAAATTCGAGTTTAGTATGCCTGATAAAATACATCTTTTAGTGAAGTTGGTTTTAACATTCTGTGTTTGCAAATACCACTTTTAGAAAATTTGTTTTTGCTTGTCTAACCTTTCAAGCCTGCCTCTGCTAGGTTGTGTATTCCTTTGTCTGGTTTTTTGAGTGACAGGGCTGGGGAATTCCAAGAGACAGGATGAGTCAGCCCAGTGGTGAATAGAGAGATCTGCATCTAGATGGGAGGGAGGAGTTTAACCTGAATCTTGAATAGAGCTGTGCCTGCCTTCCACAATGCTGGCTCCACCTCATTGGGAGCAGCTGATGTCTCTGTCCTGCACACTGAAAGAAGAGAAGGAGTCCAGTAAACAAAGTGCTCCAGGACTGTACTTGCCTTCCACAATGCTGGCTCCGCCTCTTGTGGGGCTTCTGATGTTTCTGCCCTGCACTGTGAAAGGAAAGGAGAAGTCTGGTAAGCAGAGTGCTTCAGAACAAAGGCTCCTCTCCCCTCAGAGAACAAAGGATTTGGGGGTATAAATATTAGGACCCTGATCCCATGAAATTAGATCACTTTGGACTACAAATATAAACCTTTACTGAGGAGAGGAACCTGAAGAAACCAAGGAGAGACTATCCCTAAGCTGAAGTGCTGCTTGGGGGATTGGCCTGCAGTGGTCGCCTTACTGCCAAAGGAAGAAGAAAGGAACTTTGTGTACTTTGCTTTCAACTTGTGAAGGATCTCCAAGGGCTTCGAAAAGAGCTTGCCTCCTGCTGAAGTCTCAGGGACAACAGACTTCAACCCCCAGCTCCCCAGAGTTCTTTTGGAAGTGCCTGCTGCTGTTTTGGACCTTCTGAGGAACTGCGTGTCGCAAGGAGCTGGAAGCGCGTTGCAACAAGATCGATGCGTGTCGCCGTCGCTGCTGCTGCCATTGAACTTCTGAACAAGGGTATTGCCGCTGGAGTTGCCGCACTGCACCGCATCAAGAGAAGCGTGCCGTAACAAAGAGGAAGCGTGTCACCGTCGCTGCTGCCTGCAATCGCATTTCTGAACAAGGGTGTCGCTGCTGGAGTTGTCGCACTGCACCGCATGGAGAGAAGAGTCCTGCAACGAGGTAGAAGCGTGTCGACGTTGCTGGGCCTGCCGTCGCACTTCTGAACAACGGTATCGCCGCTGGAACTGTCGCATTGCACTGCATCAAGGAAAGCGCCTTGCATCCCAGAGAAGCGCGTAGCAGTCGGAGCTGCTGCCGTTGCATTGCTGAACAAGGATGTTGCCGCTGTAGTTGTTGCATTGCGCATCTTGGGAAAAGAGTGTCGGAGTTGGAGCTGTTGCCTTCGCTCTTCTGAACAAGGGTGTTGCCCCTGCAGTCCACGAATCGAACCGAGAACTTCTCGCATCCTCTGAGAAGCGTGCCGCATCTGGAAGATCTTTACATCTTTATTTCTTTGTATTTGAATGTTGCCGTATTTCCCTCACTGCGACATTGCTTGTTGTGGAAGCGCAACGCAACGCAACGTAAGGTGAATTGACGCAAAGTGTTGCATCCTAAGAACTGAACTAAACTAAGCTAAATCTACCATCTTAAAGTAACAGTATTGTGTATTTTTGTCATTTATGGTCTTGTGGTAAATCTATATAAAGTATACTTATTTTTGGATATAAAAACCTTGGGGCATATCATCAAGGGGGTTTATCTCCGCTTTTTTGGCTTTAAAAGCCAAGAAAGCGGAGATAAAATTATCTCCCTATTACCTAGCTATCGCTAACACCAGTTAGCGACAGCTAGTAGGAGATAGCGACCATCTTGGGCCCCGCTTTGCATGTCAGTGATATTTATCACTAATGACATGCAAAGTGGGCGTGCCAAGATGTTAGCGACTGGAAACAGTCGCTAACATCGCTATCTCCTATTACCAACCAAAAGCGAACACCTGCCCCTGAGCAGTTCTTAGCCATGTTATCCAATGGTAGGTGGATAACATGGCTAAGTGCATTAGCTCGGTAATGCATGAATATCGCTGACTTTTCAGCGAAATTCATGCATTTCGGCCATTTTTATCGCTTAGGAGATATACCTTGATAATAGCAAGGTTCCTAAGCGATAAAAATCGCCGCAGCTCGGCGATAAAAATATCGCCGCTAAACCAACATAGCGATAATTATCGCTAGTTGTTGGTAATATGCCCCCATGTTTGGTGTCCATCTGTAGTGTTGTCACTGGGTTACTGTATGTGGTCACAAATGCTTTACACACTGCCTCTGAGATAAGCCTGTCTGCTCGTGCCAAGCTACCAAGGGGGTGAGCAGGGGTTATTTTTGGAGTGTAAATCCCTTATCCTGACTAATGGCAAGGGTCCCTATTTGTCACAAACACCTACCTGTGCCAACCAGAGACCCCCAAATCTAACATTGGTGGTCAGCGATCAGGATTCTGGACTTGTATTTGTGAGTCATGTACAGGGATTGGTGAACACTACTTAGTGAGTGTAGAACATAACACAACCACATACTTTTTGGTAGATTCCTTTTTGGATTTTTTCTATTTTTGAAAGATGCCTGATTCAGTTGTAGTGGAGAGAGCAGAATCCCTAGTCTCTACTGATCTTGAATGGGAAGAAGATAAATTGGAAAGCTGCAAAGTATCACAGCTTAAGCACTTTTTCACAAAGTTTAAAGTTTCCACCTCTGGGTTCAGAGTGAAGGAAGATATCTACAAGGCGCTGATGGCCGGGGTAGAAGCTAGGAAAACCCCTGAAATTGAGGAGGGGGATGACCAAGCAGTGGTACAACAGGAAGAGCCATTGGGCTCAAGAGGAAGGAAAGTACCTTCCCCAGCAGGTAGCGTCTCTTCTGGCAAGAGTCTTTCTCCAGAGGAGTTGGAGGACAGAGAGAGATCTAGAAGGTATGAAATGGAGATGACCAAGTTCAAGGTGAATATGCAACTGGAAATAGAAAATAGGGGATTAGATATAGAGGAAAAGAAAATACAGTTTGAGCATGAAAAAGTTTTGAGGGAGTTGGAGTTTAAAACCAAAAGTTTGGATGTTACTCCCTCTGGTGGCAGAGTAACGTCAGTGTCTGTGGAGAGTAGAGTATACATTCCCAAAGACGTGGTGAGAGTTTTACAAAAATGATGATATTGGTCAGTGGTTCAGAGCCCATGAGGTAGCCATGTCTTCCTACCGGGTCCCTGAGAGAGATTGGGGAGCGGGGTTGTGGGGAACGTTCCTTAGAGAGGGGTGGGACACACTGTTAGACTTGCCTTCTGAAGTCCACAAATCATTCAGCCACATAAAAGATGCATTGATGTCTAGATATAGTTTGACTCCTGAACTCTATAGACAGAGGGTCAGGCAATGCAAAAAAGTTAGAAACAGTACCTAGGTTGAATATGTCACTTTCTTTTGCAGAGCATTGGATGGCTGGGTGAAGGGCAGCAAGGTTAATGATTTTCAAGGTCTCTTTGATTTGACTGCATGGAAGCACTTGTCTGATAATTGTTTTCCAGGGCTGCACCAGCATCTGATAGATAGCAAGCTGACTAATTCCAGGAAGCTTGCTAAGCAGTCGGACCACTGGGTGAGCACCCGGGTCCACAAGGGTCACATAGGAGACTCATCCAAAGGTGGGCAGGGTCCCCAGCAGAAGAGTGGGGGGGACAAGGGTAAGCAAAAGGAGTTCTGCAAAGGGCCCCAAAGTAGTCCCCAAATGAACCAAGGGAAAGATTCCCAGCCTCCTCCTGAGAGAAAGCAAGGGGCCCGACAGGGACCCCTGAAATTTTACAAGTGTGGCGACCTTGGTCATAAGGCGAATTATACCACGAGCCGCCTGTTCGGTAAACCATCACCCACTGGTGCTCCACCCCGGCAGTTGGGATCCTGCAAAGATGACCCTAGTCTCTTTAGGAGACTGTGAGATGGTCTCAGAAGCTCAGCTGCCCAAGAACACAATGAAATATGGGCAGTGGGTGACCATCAATGGCCAAAAGGTGGAGGCTCTTAGAGATACAGGAGCCAGTGTGACAGCTGTCAGGTGTCACCTGGTGTCTCAAGAGCATATTGTCCCTCATGCATTTTGCTGAGTTGTTGCCGCTGACAACACACAGAGCCTTTGTCCGATGGCTCAGGTTCCCTTTGAGTGGGGGGTATCTGGTAATCCTCAGGTAGCTGTGAGGCCCGCCATGCCTGTTGACTGTTTGTTGGAGAACGATTTGGAGAGCTCCCCTTGGGAAAAGGTGGAGAAGAGTACTCACTTGAATATGGTGGGACTGCCTGACTGGGCGTGCGTGACCACCCGGTCAATGTCAGCCAGTAGGGGTTCTCAAGAGGACCTGGTGCCTGAGAGGGAGGCCCAGGACCCTGCCTTAGAGAGAAGTGGCGGGGCGCGGGAAACCGGACCCCGAAGTTCCAACGACCCAGGAGGAGGTAGACCCTGAGCGGGATGCCCTGGAGCCTACCGGGAACAAGTAGCTGAACTGGGGGACCTGCCTGCGCTGACCCATTGGCAGCAAGAAGGAGGCTCCTCCAGGGAAGAATGCTCTTGAGGGCTTGTGGCAACAGGCTGTAAGCCAGGCAGCAGGTGATCAGTCAGGATCACATTTGATTTACTGGGAGAATGGTCTCCTGTATAGTGAGCTTAAGGTTGCTGAACCTGGGTCAGCCCGTGTGCTGATGGTACCCCAGAAGTTCAGAGCCTACCTACTGGGGCTGGCTCATGATGTTCTGCTAGCAGGACATTTGGGGCTGAACAAGACCTTTGAGAGGCTTGTCACCCTCTTTCATTGGCCCCAAATGCGCAAGAGTTCAGACACTTATTGCAGGACTTGTCAGACTTGCCAGACAAGTGGAAAGAGTGGGAGTAGGCACAAGGCTCCTCTCCAGCCATTCCCTGTGGTCAGTACCCCCTTTGAGCGGGTGGGGATTGACATTGTGGGGCCACTGGACCCCAAAACAGCCATGGGCAACAGGTTCATCCTGGTCTTGGTAAACCGTGCCACCCGGTACCCGGAAGCCATACCTCTGTGGACAGTGACACCCCTGTGGTGGGACGAGCACTAATGGGAATTTTCTCCTGAGTGGGATTACCTCGCGAGGTAGTGTCTGACCGGGAAACCAACTTCATTTCTAAGTTTATGAAGTCCCTGTGGCAGGAGTGCAGTGTAACTTACAAGTTCACCACTCCTTACCACCCACAAGGAAATGGGCTGGTTGAAAGGTTCAACCGGACCCTGAAGGGCATGAGGAACCCATGAGGCATAAGTGGGACGTCCTCTTACCATGCCTACTCTTTGCAAACTCTCTGAGGCGAATCTGGAAGCCAGCAGGGAGGAGATGACACTCTTGTATGACCAGAATGCCACTCTAGTAGAGCTTTAACCTGGACAAAAGGTGTGGGTCATGTCCCCAGTGGTGCCCTGTGCGCTCCAAGATAAGTGGACCGGACCTTTTGAGGTTGTGGAGTGCAAGAGTCCAGTTACCCACTTGGTGGACTTGCTTTCTCCCAGGAACCCCTTGAGGGTCCTACATGTCAACCTCCTTAAGCCACACTTAGAGAGGTCTGAAGTAGGCATGCTCTTGGCAACAGATGCTGGGATGGAGGAGCAGATTGAGCCTCTTCCTGACCTCCTGTCAGCCTCAGAGCAAGAAGGGTCAGTGGATGGTGGTAAACTCTCTTCCACCCTGACCCATGAGCAACAGAATGACTGCCGTCAGTTGCTTAGACAGTTTTCTGATCTGTTCTCCCTAGGTCATGGTGTCATAGATTGGTGCGTCGATGATGTGGACACAGGAGCCAGCTTACTTGTGAAGCATAAAACTTACAGGGTAACTGACAGGGTGAGGGCATGAATCAAAGAGGAGGTCTCAAAGATGCTTGCGCTAGGGGTGATTGAGTCCTCCAGCAGTCCTTGGGTCAGCCCAGTGGTCTTGGTCCCGAAGGCTGCAGCGCCAGGTGCCACACCCGAACTCCGGTTCTATGTGGACTACAGAGGGCTCAATTCAGTCACGAAGACTGACGCGCACCCCATCCCCAGAGCTGATGAGCTCATAGATCGGCTAGGGGCTGCACGGTTCCTCAGCACGTTTGACTTAACGTCTGGTTACTGGCAGATCGCCTTGACTGATGGGGCAAAGGAGAGGTCAGCATTCTCCACAACAGATGGGCATTTCCAGTTCCGTGTTATGCCCTTTGGGATGAAGAATGCCCCTGCCACCTTTCAGAGGTTGGTCAACCAGGTGTTGGTTAGACTGGATGAGTTGAGTGCCGCCTACCTGGATGACATCGCAGTGTTCAGTGCCAGTTGGGAGGAACATCTGCGCCACCTCTGGGAAGTGTTGATGGTGCTGCGGAAGGCAGGCCTCATGATCAACGTGAGTAAGTGCCAGATCGGGCAGGGTTCCACCAAGGGACACCGAGTTGAGAGCGGCCAGTTGGCACACCTACAACCCAAGATTGAAACCATCCTGGCTTGGGAGCCACCCATGACCCAGACAGAGGTGAGAGCCTTTTTAGGTCTCACGGGGTATTACAGGAGGTTTGTCAAGGGGTATGGCAACATTGTTTCACCCTTGACAGAGCTGACTTCCAGCAAGCAGCCCAAGAAGGAGATTAGAATTGACACCTGTCAGAAAGCTTTTGATGCCCTGAAAGCTGCCATGTGCACGGTGCCCCTGCTCCTGGCACCCAACTTCTCTAGAGACTTTATCGTTCAGACAGACGCTTCAGAGCATAGTGTGGGGGCTGTTCTGTCACAAATGAATGAGGAGGGCCTACATCAACCTGTAGCCTTCATTAGTAGGAGGTTACTTCCACTGGAACAGAGGTGGAGTGCTATTGAGCATGAGGCATTTACTGTGGTCTGTGCACTGAAGAAGCTGAGACCATGCCTGTTTGGGACTCACTTCCGGGTTCAGACAGAACACAGGCCCCTCAGATGGTTGATGCAGATGAGGGGTGAGAATCCAAAGCTGTTGAGGTGGTCTATTTCCCTACAGGGTATGGACTTTATGGTGGAACACCGCCCTGGTACAGAACACGCCAACGCTGATGGCCTGTCCAGATTTTTCCGCCTTAGTGAAGAGAACTCCCAGGAGTTAGGGTAGTTCTCCCCACATTTCAGCTGGAGGGGACACATGTTAGACCTGGCACCATTGGCGTGGGTCTCCCTTCCATTTTTGCTGTTGTCTCATGTATTTTTTTTTGGTGTTAGATGCTTTGGACACTGTGCCACAGCTATTCACTGCCACAGTGCAAGTGCTCCCTATTGTAAATTGATGTATTAATCAGTGGTTCTGTGTTTGGCTATTTGGTTTACTTGTCAGACCCTAGTCTAGTACACTGAGTGTGCCATGGGAATGTAAATCCAAATGCTGTTGGTGGACCTGCAGCACTGGTTGTGCCACCCACAGAAGCAGCTTGTAAAATGTGTCTAAGGTCTGCCATTGCAGAGCCTGCGTGCAGTCTGGTACTGTTGTGCTGACTGGGAAAGTGCACCCACCTGCCAGTCCCTAAACCTTACCTTTTCTTCATATCAGTCACCCCTTTTGTAGGGCTAAGGGCAGGGTGCATTGTAAGTATAAGGTAGGACATGCCCTGGTGTGTGTGGTATGTCCTAATAGTGAATTACAGCCATTTTCGTTTTTCACGATTGCAAGGCTACCTGTTCTCCATAGGCCAAAATGGGAGGTTAGAATTATTACATTTTATAATCCTAACTGACTCAGAGAACATGGTAGAAATTCGAGATTAGTATGCCTGAGCTCAGAATGATAAAATACAGCTTTTAGTGAAGTTGGTTTTAACATTCTGTGTTTGCAAATACCTCTTTTAGAAAGTAGGTATTTGCTTGTCTAACTTTTCAAGCCTGCTTCTGCTAGGTTGTGTATTCCTTTGTCTGGTTTTGTGAGTGACAGTGCTGGGATATTCCAAGAGACAGGATGAGTCAGCCCAGTGCTGAATCCCCTTATCCTGACTAGAGGCAAGGGTCCCTATTTGTCTCAAGTACCTACCTGTGCCAACTAGAGACCCCCAAATCTAACAGGTAGTATAATAAAGTGGATTATTATTTTGGGTGGACACGTGTCCATTCAAACGATAAGACCACCACCTTCTAGATGTCACACAAATTAAATGAAATAAACCTGTGCTGAATCCCTAGTAAAGTTACTCAAATTAAATGCAATGAATGAATTATTTATGAAGTGCATTGTTTATGAAAACGTCACGCAAAACACACTAAACCTCCACAACTTTCTAAAATAAAGAGAAATTTCAATGAATTGAAAAATAAGCCCCAAATATCAAACAAATATGAATGTTTAAAGAATTAATGTGAAAACGTAGCAAGAAAAATGAAGCTCTCAGTGAAAGTTAATTTTCCCAATAGATCATTACCAAGGTGTAAGTTTGAAAACATTTCTGAGTTCCACTTGTGAAAGGGACATTGAGCCTGATGTAATTTCTCTGGATTCGTTAAAGTTCGCAATTTGGGCACCAATATTTAGCAAATCCAACTGTATTTTGGGAACCAACCTATGTACTAAAATTGTTTTTCACAAAATACCGAAACACAGTGGTTTGCAATTCGACCTAACTCATGAATATTAGTGATGTAGGTTGCAAATTGCAACCCACTGTAATTTGCTGCCATGAAAGGGATGGTGGCCTGTTGGGGTCAAAAGACCACCATGTTTGTGATGGCTTTGAAATAAAGCAATCTTGTTTTCTTTTTATTATAGCTTGTTTTCCCTTAAAGGAAAATGTGATGTGTTTACAAAAAAACGGACAAGTTTGAAAAACTATTTTTTAAGAGTAGGCAGAGTTCCAGTAGCGGTCGGCAGTAGGTGTTTCTATAGGGCGGTGACGTGGGCAGGAGGAGGGGCAGGGTGGGGGGAAATAATGTATGGATTACGGAGTTTTACAGGTAAGTAAACATTTAAATACATAAAACGAATTTCGTTGCGCACACTGCATCACCAAATGTGATGCAGTGCGCGCAACGAAATTCGTTTTATGTATTTAAATGTTTACTTACCTGTAAAACTCCGTAATCCATACATTATTTCCCCCCACCCTGCCCCTCCTCCTGCCCACGTCACCGCCCTATAGAAACACCTACTGCCGACCACTACTGCAGAGTTCCGTAGACAACTGACTGCTCCTAAAAAAAGGATTTTGGGCCATCAACAAAGGGAAACGATAACCTGGAGACTTTTTTCCATCTGTGAGCAAGTTACCACCTCCTCTGAGGTTCCAGTAAAATAATAGTGTATTGTGACTGCAATCAGTTGCAAGACACTAATACATACCATTAGGAAGCACTATTTGGAAAGGATGCTCTAAACACGACTCTTCCAAATAGTGATTTCTTA
Source organism: Lissotriton vulgaris (assembly GCF_964263255.1). Taxonomy (NCBI): domain Eukaryota; kingdom Metazoa; phylum Chordata; class Amphibia; order Caudata; family Salamandridae; genus Lissotriton; species Lissotriton vulgaris. Next base: position 1,184,802,388 of record NC_141689.1, read on the forward strand.
TGACTTCCTAAACCCCCTTAGCAATCCAGTAACATGTTATCAAATCACTAACTAGGTTTAGTACATTTGAAAATATATTTTCATGTCGCAAACCCTGCAATTTACACAAATGCCGGGTTTGCATTAAGAAAATGAACTAGTACGTCTGCGCCTTTGTCACTTTCTTGAAGATGTATGTTGAAATTACTCTTAAGTCCGAACCCATGGTGGGATCTGTTGGAAATGACATCGTTTGTTTTGGACTGGGACTACTTCTCCCGGATTTGGCCAAGGAAATTCTTGTGCTGTTAAACGTTCATCGTAAACGATATATGATGTGTCTTGAGCATGCACAAATTATACGCTCTATTGTTTCCATAGCAACCTGCGGGCTTGACGTAACCAATCTTGAATTTGTGCTATAGAAATGTGGCATATGATGTTAATATTAATAATAATAATCATAACTATAATAATAACAATAACATATTAGTGTTTGAAAACGCTTCATCCAGATTGCCTGTTCGGAAACTGTGTCAGTTATATTATTGAACTCAGATCAAGGGCTATTGCGCCATGAATTGCTGCTTCATAATCATTTCAAATCAAAATGGCACTTGTTATCGTCAGACAAATTGTACAAATATTCCGATTACAGGAATGCGGTCTAGTTGCTTTCTTCTAAGCAAAGGCCCAAACTATGTTATCATAAGTGAGTGCATTATATTATAACACTAGGTATTCAGCCTTTTATTAGCTTTAACTTCTGTAATAACCCAGATGATCACAGCTTCATGCTCGGTTTCCTCAGCAAAAAATCACCATCATCTTTATATCAGTGTATAAGTAACTGCATGGATTGTGTTCTTGCAGTGCAACATGACTTTATTATACAGTAGTAATATGGACATATGGAAACATGTTTACCCGCTAAAGCATACCTTTCTTTCGAGTTATTGTTGACTGATCAGACTAATGAACTGATGTTGATTAATCAGAATATAGTCATTCACATAAACAAATAGTATACTTGCATATTTCATGACATTACACAATCATACATTCTAACGGGACAAAGAGGGAAGAGTTGAGTATTTTTAATCATTCACTTTAGCACTTCATCACACTCGAAAGCACCACAAAACCTGCTCCACTGTAACCAGGTGTCGCAGCACAGCTGAGTAGCATTCGGCTGCTCAGCTGGGACCCGATGATGAAGCATGACACCAACCAGGTTGGTGTGTGAGGGTTTTATTAAAAAACTTTAAAAGTGTCAGACGTTTCCGGTTCTTACACATTGTGAAAACGGCCGTCTCTATTGGTTTTGTATCATTGTTTGGGACAAGGACGGCTGTCCATGAGTCCTAGCTCTCTCTCTTGTTTTCTTCTTGCTTCACCTTGGGTAATGCAAAGACATCACAAAGGGTTGATAAATATGGACCTGAATGTATTATTCAGAAATGTGCATTTATTATTACAGATACACTAATAATAACTGGATTTCTGCTTTCCCGAGTGCGAACAGGTAACAAAAAATTACACATAAAAAGGGGATACAATGTAAACTATTCTCCATGGTGAGAACTTTTTTATCTATGGAGGAAAAAACAATTAAGGGGACATTTTTATGGGGATTTGGCACAGAGCAGCGCTGCAAGTCACCTTGCTGTGCTCCTGTGCGTCAAAGTTAAAGGGCAGGAATGCACCGTGTGTATGGCACACAGAGCATTCCTGTCCTTTACTTCTGTGCTGATGCCATTAGTAGCCTAGCGCCAACTTACGCATTCTTCCACCATGGTGCAAGGGCTGCATGCAGGATTGTTTTTATGCAGGAAGCGGCACCTTCCTGCAGAAAAACAATCCTGGGAGTTTTTTTCCTCTTTCTATGTGTGCTGCTGAATGTTGCATACATAGAAAGAGGGAAGAACAAGGAGAAATCCAGTTATTTCTCTTCATTGCACCTCCCCTGGGGAGGCGTAAAGTGTTGGTACTTCCCCGGGTTAGCATGGTCTTGTAAATCTGTGAAAGTGTCACAATCCATGGATGTTGCATGGGAAAACCCCCAAACACAAGGAGATGATGGACGGAGTGCTGAAACTTTTCAGGCACTCACTCCCAGTCACAGATATGGGTTGAATCCATCATCATTCTTTAGCTCACTTCGCCACCTCAGTTCAGACCCAGCTATGAGTAAATTAGTCTTGAACCTGTGCCTCATGGGAACAGTCCAGCCCGAACTGCCAAGCCAAACACAAGGAGATGAGGGACGGAGCGCTGAAACTTTTCAGACACTCACTCCTAGTCACAGATCTGGGTTGAATCCATCATCGTTCTTTAGCTCACAACGCCACCTCAGTTCAGACCCAGCTATATGCAAATCAGTCTTGACCCTGTGTCTCATGGGAACAGTCCGGCCTGACCTGCCAAGCCAAGTCTTCCCTGAACCGGAAAGAAGCATCCTGGGACCGATTTCTGGGTAACACCCTTCATCAGCCAGGCTAGCTTGAATCCAGTGGCAAAGTGAGCAAGAGACCCACATGTGGGCATATTCTGCTAACTTAGGGTGAACAAAGCAAACACACTCACCACAACGTCGATGAAACTCCTCCGTAGCGCAGAATGAGGCAACACGACTTGCGCTACCTTGCCTTACTTCATATATTTGAGGCCATTCAAAGCAACGCAAAGTGTTTTTGCCTGGCCTCATGAATATGATTTTTTTATTTTCCCTGCAGGAGCGTCACAAAAAGTGACGCTACGGACGTGCAAGGGGCTTGTAAATATTCGTAACAAGAAAACACTCAAATCAGCGGCTGACCAAGGTTCAGCACATCAAATCCCAAATTGTTTGTAAATAGTAGGAGTCCTATGCAACGACTTCCAGAGCTTGCAGCAGTTAAGCTCCTCTCGAAACCAGATACGAAACTTTGTACAGTAGGGAAGGTGCACCAAGAAACAAGTCAATTTTCTTCAAGTATATCCAGAAAATATCTTTAATGTCGTTGCCAATGCGTTTTGTTCCACAGATGGAATTTCATAAGGGTTTGTACAATAAATAATGGCAAATTGTGCCCGCACTCAAGCAAAAAGGATGTTTTAACGAATATTGATGGAATATGTCCCAAACATCTGAACAGTAGGCTGCAAGTGTATGGAAGTTCAGACAAATCCGTCTATAACCAGGTATACCCCACAATACCGGGAGTGATGAGAATAACAAGTAAAACAGCCAGGATCCTTAATAAGATACACAGACGACAGCAGTGAATCTTCGCCTGACGATTTGTGAAATCAATCAATATTTGTTGAAACTTCTTTTTTGCTTGAGTGCTGGCACAATTTGCCAATATTTATTGTACAAGCCCTGAAGAAGTTCCGTCGGTCGAACGAAACACCTTGGCTGAGGCTGATTTCTATTTTTTATTATCAACGACATTAAAGATATTTTCTGGATATACTTGGAGGAAATTGACTACTTTCTTGGTGCACCTTCCCTTCTGTACAAGGCTTGTAAATATTTCCCTGCACATTGTAGTCACATTGGTTCAGGAAGATATTTCCAACTGTCAAATATCTCTGCAAGTTACCATTTTTACATCGGAGGCATAGGTATGGAATCTGCGTGAGAGTTCTTAAAGTCAGCGAGGGGGGTATGACGTCACCATGCTGAGATGACAATATTAGGTAGAAGAAATACCGCTTGTTACAGTCACTCATGTAATGGTGAACACCTGGACTGTTTGCGAAAGTAATGCTGAATGGCCTGCTATTACCTTTTGGACCTTTCTAAATGCTACCCCTATCTGTAGTGGTTTTAATTGTCAACATATTGAACTCAGAGAGTATATGAAGGCAAACCCCATCATACTTGTACTCTCGACTGCCTTTTACATGGTGTCAAGTAAAGGTGTATGCATCTCGGCCTTGTAAAAATATACAAGACAGATGTGCCATAAACCCTACACAGAAACTCCCATTTCTACAAATATAGATAGCTCATATATATTCCATCTAGCAGATACCTCAGTCAGGAGGACATCGTCTTATTGCCACCATCAACTAATCCTATGATATATTCATCTTAACACACCATTCTCTCTCTTTTAAAAATTGGGTGTAGTTATGAATTAACGAAAAAATAGTAAAAGGGTTCAACAAAAAGTCTACTGTTTTTGTCGCTAACCTCAGCGTTCGCGCTATGAAGCAATGCTGCCATCTAGCGACGGGTTAGAAATCAGTCGTTCTCCCCTAAAGTGAAAAGTCTGTTTCTCGACCTCACATGATGTTAGCGTATTCTTTGAATGCGCATATAAAGAAAGACAGGCGTTCACTGTTACTAATTTAAGGAACGCGCTCCTGACAGTGAATTGACTGCTTTCAGAGTGCACAGTATTTTCATTAGCCTTGCAGTTTGATGGATCTGTTTGCCCATTAGATACTAGGCATAATTGATTCATTTGCTTCCTTGCAGATTGATCAATTATGTGTTCCAGATGGAAGGGTGACGAATTGTTTTTTTTTCATAACACATTAGATTTTGCAAATACTTTGAAAGGAGATGGCCGCCTTATGACTGCGGGAACGAATGAGACCTGGCTGTCTTAGAAGGGTTGAAAAGCTCAGCTATTAAAACTGAATTTTTATAATCTTTGGTACAAAAACAAATTCTTCTAAAATTAAAGTCTGCTCGATAGAGTCGGAGAAATAAGTCGTCTAATGGTAAGATAATATTACTATGTCAAGGTTTAATACGGAGCCCTACTCAGGTAGCATGGTTTTTAGTAAGTAACATTCTAATTGTCCCATTTTTTGTCTTTAAAGTACTGTAGTGAAATTTCGCAACAAAGAAATGCAGAGCGAGAGAAACATTCAAATGGCAAGTTCTTTTAAAGTCATACAGATCAATGCTTAAAGACAAGGCTGGCACGTTACTGTGTGAAATTACCCCCATCTTTTTGAAGTCAGTACATTGTTTCCTGCGTGATTCTGCTGGCTTTAGGATTCAGTGATCACTACTACTGCTAAACAGTAGTAAAAGGCCTGTGCTCCAAAGCATGTGCTGTACATTGGAACACCCTGCTTGCCCTAGTTAACTTCCATAAAGATTCATCAACAATTGTGCCTACAAAGGGTTGTTTGATGTTACAACGCATTATGTTGAAACGCATGCTTTTACCACGCATGCGTTACAATGCGAATGCCATTACTACGCATAACCTTTACCACGAATATGCCTTTACGACGCATTCCTTTACAACGACTTTCCGTGTAAAACCATGCATAGTAAGGGCATAGTCATGGTAAAGCTTATCTCATATCCCTGCCCCAAGCCCATAACTGCTCCCTTGCTCCCTCCCCCTCCCCCTCCAGCCCCAGTTCTTTTTTATTAAAAGACACCCTTCCCCTTTACCCCTGCACGACCCCCTAGCCCCCAAACCTTCTAAGGAATACCCCTGCCATGAACCCTAAAAATGGAGCCCTGAGCGATTCCTCCACCCTCAAACCCTTCTAAAAATAATACCCCTCCCCATAACCCTAAAAATGGACCCCCATGCGATTCCCCTACCCCAAACCCTTCTAACAAATACCCCTCCCCTGCCCTGCACCCTAAAAATTGACCCCTTCGCGATTCCCCCAGCCCCAAACCCTTCTAACAAATACACCTTCCCTGTCCTGAAACCTAAAAGTGGAGCCCTGTGCGATTCCCCACCCCAAACCCTTCTAACAAATACCCCGCCCCTGCCATGAACCCTAGAAACAGCCCCTTGTGCGATTCCCCCACCCCAACCTTCCAACAAATACCCATCTCCTGCCCTGAACCCTAAAAATGGACCCCTGCGCTATTCCCCTACCCCCAAACCCTTCTAACAAATACCCTTCCCTTGTCCTGAACGCTTAAACAGCTCCCTGCTTGACCCAAGCCCCAAGCCTCTAAATTAATTTTATTTAAAAAATAACACTCCACGAGGTCTCCTTATCAAGCTCTTATGAGGCACGGTGCACTTTGTAAAGAGGAAGCAGACGGATCTTTCCGTTTCCTCTAACAACACTGACAGCCTCCACCACCATCTCCTCTGAAACATAGAAAAACACAGATGTTGGTTTCCTATGCCACCCAAACTACTAAACAGTACAGAAAAGCATTGTCTGGTCATTGCTGCTGTGAATGGCACCATCAGGATAATAAAAGACCCTAACCGGAGAGACTGTTCAAATTGGCTGATGTCACCCTGTAGCAAAGTGGGTCAATAGTTGTGTGGCCAGCACAAGTATTTGGTCACATTTCCAATCCACTGGGAACCAAACACGCTATAGCATCACTTGACTCTCATAGGATAGCATTGCAGAGCAGTCCAAGGCTTACTCAATGGAGGAGGTGTGGGGTAGTAATCACCATTCACAGATACACAATAATAATACTCAAGGAAAGATGTCCAGTCTGTGTGTTTTCTTTTGGAAAAAGTAAAAAGTGTATTTATTACACACACATTCCTCTATGCAGCAATCTATACATATACACAAGCTGATGAAAATACTTTAGGATGACATTGCATAATCATTCCTACTCCTCCCAAAGCATGTTTAGTCGACACTTTCTTTGCTGTGCTGCTCCTACAGCTCTCCATCACTTTGGTTGCATTCTGGTGGTTACCCAGCTATCCTGGGGTCACCACAAGCCACAAACGATCTATATCCAATTTAAAATTAAGGACGTAAGTGATGAGCCCCACACGTCATTAAGAGGTGCTGCTCACGCTCTTTCATAAATGTCAGAGCAGCGGCTCTCCCGCTGCACTGAGGAGAGCTGTGTTCTTCTCTTCTGGTTTTCCTTTTGTTTTTCTGTGACTTCGTGCCGCAGTTTTCATTTGCTCGGAGTGACCGATCCCACCTGGCACCCTGAGGCCTTCAACACCATTGAAGAGCAGCTAGGGGGGACAACCCCCAGCTGCTCTCACTGGCTCCCACAGGTCCAGAACCCTTGAGTGTGGACACAAAAGCCAGCACTTTTTCTGGTCTGTCTGTTCCTGCTGGCAGACGTGTGCTGTGTGGCCGGGCAAGTGGGCAGCCTAGGGGACCTTGCTCACTGGTGTCACTGGGCTCAGGGATTGGTTCCTGGGCCCCTAGGTAGCTACCAGGGCGCACTAGAGTGCTCGCCACCTCTAGCTTTTTCGCTGGGTCCCAGGGATAAAGTCCTGAAATCCCAGGCAGCTTTGCAGGGATACAGCAATGTTCCAGTCTTCATTTATTTCTCTGGGACCCAGTAATGGGATCCTGGGCCCCCATGCAGCTTTGCAGGGGGGTGCGACAGTGATCTCCATCTTCATCTTCTTTACAGGGTTAAGGGATGGGGTCCTGAGTCCCTGTGCAGCTTTGCGGGGTGCCACAGCGCTCCCTGGCTTCTTCGTCTTTTCGGTGACTAGGAATGGGGTCCCGGGCCCTTTCTCTATGTCCGGGTAGGGCACAACAGCACTTCCCCTGTACTTCATGATTCTCGGCAGCAGAACTCAGGCCCGGCGGAAAACAACGGCGGATCTCCAGTCACATACAGTCAAGCACACTGAGGTCCCTACAAGTGTACCTCACTATGATAAGGCCCATAAAAAGTTAACTATCCGACTCTGCAGTGCATAGTCCCTTCTGTGTCATGGTGCATGTGTGCAGTTCTTGGACTGCGTTTGACAGGAGCATCCCACATGCAGCCCTCTCACATGTATCCACATGTAACCAGCCCAGTGCCCCTTATAGTCACTGTGCCAAGGTGGTCTTGTCTTAAAAGGCTGACACTGATTGTAAGCACACACACAGTTCATTTTACAAGGCGTTTACTGTGGGTGGGTCACAGGCTATTAGGCTCTCAAAGATTAAAAGGTCAACAAAAGCAGAAAATGCAGGCTGATCAGATGGTCAGTACCACCTTATCACACACCCTATCAGACTTGCTGAAATAGCCTTCCAATCAGGCAAGTGTAGACTTGAAAAGAGACTAATTTAAGGCTGCATTCTAAGAATGGCACTTTCTTGTTTCAGTTTCCATGAAGATTGCAAGGCCAGGGAAATTGCCACCCATATTGGTCTGGGGAGAAATTATTGCTGATGTTTGCTAGGTCATTAGGAAGTTACAAAAACTAATCTGCCAGATCTAAGTAAGGATATATTGAAATTAACTTTGATGGTCAGCAATGTTTCCTCATAAATGTTGATATTTATTAACTCAATGTAGCTGAACAAAAGATTTTCAGTAGCCAGTCCATCAACTTTGATTTTTACCTATTATTTCAGTTTTTCAGAGCACTTTCTTACCAATAGATTAGCTCTCTTACTTTCCAGTCATGCTTTAGGAATGAACTTATGTAATTAATGTGCCATATGAAATGAGCACTTGATTCTGTTATTGATTAATGAACATTTATTTCTATGTTCATTTCTTTATAGCAAATAAACTATTTTTTAATAAAAGCATATTATAAACATACTATGTTAATACAAATATAAAGGAGGATGATCATTCACATAAGAAAACAAAACAAGTCATATCACACAATAAATACATATGTAAGAAAGTATCAGAGAGTAATGTAATTAAAACACATCATATAGACAACATGGTCTTGGTCTAGGTTAAAAAAGATAAAACAGGGAATATGTAAGCAGACTACAGATCAATCAAGTAACGTCTTAAATGAAGGTTAAAAGGCCCCTCCTTCCAACATGTGGTCAGCCTATTGGTTCCTGATTAACAGATATGTGCTTAGCCCTAATGCGCAAAGCATATACAAGGCAACTCGTCATTGCAAACACTAGCCATTTAGCAGTGTCAGATCTGAGGGCCCGATTCACAGAACAAACTTAAGACAAAATCCTAAACTTACTACCATTTTGGTATTCACAGAAGGCACTTGCTCATTTCGGTATTCACAGAAGTTAGGAGTCCTAACCTTAGGACTACTAAATGCCTTCTGTGAATACCGAAAGTCTTAAAGATAGGATTTTTCTCAGTTTATGAGTAGTAAAGTTAGGACTCCTAAATTTAGGACTCCTAAATTGGGAAAAATCCTAACTTTAAGGCTTTCGGTATTTACAGAAGGCATTTAGGAGTCCTAAAGTAAGGACTCCTAACTTCTGTGAATACCGAAATGAGTAAGTGCCTTCTGTGAATACCAAAATGAGTAAGGGCGTTCTGTGAATTCCAAAATGGTAGTATGTTTAGTATTTTGTTTTAAGTCAGTTCTGTGAGATTTTTTGAATGTCAAAAGCTTGAACCATCAAGTCAAAGATGCCTCATAATGGACTACCTTTTTAAATCCAAAGGCGATATCATTCTCCATCAAGAGATGGGAAATATCGACAAAGAAACCAATACCCTTAGGAATAATTGGATCTCTGAAGTCCACTGTTTCCCTGCAATACACAAAACCAGGGTTATCACACTAATCTTTAAAAAGTCAACATCAAATTTGACCCGTGCTTCATTGACCAAGAAGGAAGATGGATCATTGCCACTCTAAGCAGAGGGCATTCACTAATCCACTTGGTAAATATATGTGGCCCTAATAGCGATGGCACTTCTATTCTGAACAAAATACCAGATAATATTAGACGCCTACCCTCCAATGGTCTTATTATTGTAGGTGGGGATTTCAGCCTTTCACTTAGCACAACCCTCGCCAGCCAATCCAACTGTAAATATCACCCAACTAAAGCTCACAAAATGTTACAAAAGATCTGTTCTAAATACATCCTCAAAGATACCTGGGCAGTAGATCATTCTGTTTCCAGGGATTACACATATTTCTCTGCACCATATAACTCCTACACAAGAATCGACTATATTCTTATCTAGGCCAGGCCCCCCTTGTGCTAAGCCTTTACTTTGGCTATTTGAGGTAGTTTCCGCTGAGGCCCCTGTAACATTTTGACCACATAAGGAATCTACACCAAATTTGCGTCCTTTTCTTCCAACATCATAGGTATTCAAAAGGTATCCAGATTTTGTGTATTCCCCTGAAGGGGACCCAGTAATGTGCCAAAATACAGCAAAATCTTTATTTGGGAAACATGGGAAAAAAGTGCTGCAAATTAAAGCGTTTGTTTTTTCCCCTGCAAATGGTATCAACAAATGGTTTTTTACACAGTTCTGGCATTTTACTGGGACATAGCTTATTTATTTTTTTGTTTTGTTTTCAACCTTCTTCCAGTTAATGGTAGAATTGGGTATGAAAGCAAAAATTGATCCTGGAGAGCTATACATTTTAGAAAAGTAGATAAAAGTCTGAATTGAGTAAGGGGTCATATGTCTAGCTACTACAAGGTTTCCTTATAGAAACTAACAGTTGAATATAGGAAAAATTAAAAGTTATTTGAAAAAAACAGCCATTTTTGCCAACGTTTTCACCTGTAACTTCTTTAAATTATGGCAGCTGTTTGAAAGCAGTATACAGTTACATCCACTGGACCTTTTTGGTTATGGGGATATATAGGACTTGTAGGTTCGCCAAGAACCCGCCGAACCCAGAGCCAATAACTGAGCAGTGTCTTGAAAAGCTTTTTTATCATGTACCTGGAATATAGCAATTCATTTGGGACAATATATACATGGAAAAATCGGTATGAAAGACACCTATGTATTTCTGAAATTGGAACAAAATATAGAGTTTAGAAACAGGAGATATTTGCACAATTCCGTAATTGTGAGTACCAATACTAGTATGAGAATTATAAGACACTTTTTAAAGTGACTTCTTTTTTACACATTGTCTTTCATTTGGAAGGCAGAACTGCATCAAAAGTCAATAGGTAATAACATTTGCTCTACAATTATGTGTTACCCCAAGTCTCCTGATAAAAATGGTACCTCACTTGTGTGGGTAGGCCTACTGCCCGCAACAGGAACAGCTCAAAATGCAACATGGGCACACTTTATTTTTACAGTAAAAACTGACCTTTTTTTTTTGCAAAGTGACTAGCTGTAGATTTTGAACCCTAGCTCTGCCAGCACCTACAGAAACCTAGTAAACCTATATATTTTTTATAACTAGACACCCAGGGGAATCCAGGATGGGCTGACTTGTCTGGCTTTCATCAGGTTCTGTTACCCAGAATCACTTGCAAACCTAAAAAATTGTCAAACAACCATTTTTCCTCATATTTCTGTGGTGGAAAGTTCTGGAATCTGCGTGGATACACAAAATTCCACCCACCCGCATACCCCAAATTCTTCTGAGAAAAATGGTACATCACTTGTGTGGGTAGGCCTAGTGCCCGCGAGAGGAAACAGCCCAAAACGCAACGTGGACCAACCACATTTTCACAGTAAAAACTGACCCTTTTTTTGCACATGCCTAGCTGTAGATTTTGACCCTAGCTCTGCCAGCACCTACAGAAACCTAGTAAACCCATACAGTTTTTAGGCTAGACACCCAGGGGAATGCGGAATGGGGTGACTAGTCAGGCTCTCACCAGGTTCTGTTACCCAGAATCCCTAGCAAACCTCAAAATGTGTCAGAAAAAAACACATTTTCATCACATTTCTGTGGTGCAAAGTTCTGGAATCTGCGTGGATCCACAAAATTTCACCTACCCCGCATTGCGATCGTCATTGCAAGAAATTATAAAACTGGCCTGAGGAGGTTTGGGAAGCTCTTCCCCACCTCCCCAAGCAAACAAAAGGGAAATCCCTCTGCTGTCTGCAGCAGAGGGATTTTCTGAGCATGTGATCATGGGGGAATGGTTCCATCAAGAGCACAGGAGCACTGGTGCTCATCACGGAACCCTTCCGTCATGAGCACACAAAGGGTTAATAGACCAAACAAACATATCACCAAGAAGGCTTTCTAACCATTCTTATACTAACATGCTCCGTGCTGTCACCAAACCTAAATCCCCAACTAAGATATGATGTTTCGATAATTATGTCCTTGCCAACCCGTACAATATAAAGAAAATTAAAGAAATATTTCAAATTACATTCTAGATAACTTTACATCGGTTATAAGCATGCTGATATTCTGGGATGCTCTTAAGCAACACTGAGGTGCACCCTAATTGATATGAAAGCAAGAAACAAATAACGCCCTATTACTAAAGCTCGAAAGGGAACTTAAACCACTTGAATCAGTACAGATCAAAAACCTAGATAGGAACAATCTCTCCATTCTCACACACAGGAAATAAGAATACAATAAAATTCTAGGTGAAATGCCAGTTTATGGTTTCACAAATTCAAAGGCCATAAGCCTTGTGAAGCCAACAAAGCTGGAAAAATGTTGGCCTCATATTTCGAATGTAAACAGAACCGAAAAAACATAACTGTGATTAAATGCAACAAGAGCAAAAGCCACACCAACCCACAGAGAATTCTTGACACTTTTAGACAATTTTAAAATGATGTGTACTCTGATGATGAACAGATTACTCCGGTACAATGCTTTAGGTACCTAAGTAAGATACAATGACCTCGTTTATCAGAAGAAAAAAAGCTAACTTATCAGCAGCGGCAGGTGCAGGTAAGTGCAGTGGGGCGGGTCGGGGGATGTCGGCAGACAACAGAATAGGCAAAATTAAATAAATAAATAAATCTAATTCCGTCCGCTGTCTACATCCACCCACTCGGCCCGCTCCACTGCCCCATTGCGCTTACCTATACCGGCCTCTACTGTCCAAACCAATCTCTTTGGTCAAATTCACTGATGAAATTGGTACTGTTAAAGAAAAGAAAACACTAAGCCTGGGCGAAGCACTACGCTACGCTCGTGGAGTTTGCAAAGTTTGCGCAACTTCGCACTACGCGAGCTGCACGTAGCACAGTGCGAACACACGTAGTGCAGCGTAGCGTAGGCGCTTATTTTTTGCTTGTTCGCAGTCCTGAACGTCATGTTCGCGACCGCGAGCAAGCAAAATGACATCCTGGCGAGATTCTCAACGCGGGGAGGTAAGGTTTCTCATTGTGAGTGGTTGCGCATGCTCGCGACCGCTCTCAATGAGAAACTACGAGTTCGCGTTGAGAAAGCTGCCGCTCGAGTAATAATCTACTCGAGCAGCAGAAAACTACATTTCGCACTGTGCAAGATGCCGTTTTCAATGATTGCACAGTGCCGGAAGCTTGTCCGCACTGTGCAATCATTGAAAACGCATCTTGCACAGTGCGAACATGCTACTACGCTGCTCGTGTAGTGCTACGTGAAGTTCGCGTAGTGCGAAGTGCACTTCGTGTAGGTTCGCGTAGCGTTACTTCGCGAACTAAGCCCACCCCTACAAAACACCTGGCGCTGATGGCTTTGCAGCCAATTTTGACGAAACATTTGCCCACTCACTTCTGCTGACCAGCTATTTAACTATTTTGGAACTTCTGGGGGTTTTGGACTACTGTGGAAGCCAACATCATTTTGATACACAAAGAAGGGAAAGACCTATTACTCTTGAAAAGTTATAAGCCCACATCACTATTAAATTTGGACTGTAAACTATATGGGAAAATACTAGCCAAATGGCTAAATCTCTTCTTAACACAATTAATAAGTAATACACAGTCCGTATTCTTACAAAAACTGCATGTCCAAAGAAAATACTGGTCTCCTGTGCCATGTCCGTTACAGAGCATAATCATCCACATTCGCTTCTATAGTGATAGCGCTTGACACTGATAAAGCATTTGATATGGTACGGTGGACTTTTCTTGAAGAATCACTCGGGACCTTTAATTTGGGAAACAGATTCTTAAGAATGACCATGGCCTTATATAGTAATCTGAGCACCTACATCTGCACTAATAGCTTCCTATCCCAACCACTCAAATTGGAAAAAGGCACTAGACAGGGCTGTCTACTGTCCCTCTCCTTTTTCTGATGGCTCTTCAGCCTCTTCTCCTAGATATGAAAAACAATCCTTATATAACAGAAGTCAACTTTCACACAAAAGTGGTGAAATTGTCTGCCTACGCAGATGCCAACTTAATCATCGTGCATCATCCCTGCTCATTCATACATACCCTCATAGAAACAATTGAATAGTATTCAGAAGTCTCTGGATAGAAACTAAACAGAGACAAATCAGAAGTTACAGCTCTCAACTCTCTAGGTACAAAGAGCTTTTTAGGATACTGTGACCTGATTTGGCAGCCCCAATACCTCAAATAGTTGGGCATCAAATTCGGTTCTAACTTAATAGACACTATTATGCACAATGAAAAACCTGCCCTCCAAAAAACAAAACAACTATTAGAAAGCTGGACTCTCATTAGTACCTGGTAGGGACTCATTGAACCTATAAAAATGGTATTAATGCCAATAGTTAACTTCCTAGTCAGTATGCTACCTTCATTACTTTCTAACAACTTCCACCTTAAATTAGATTAATTGATCACAAACTTTATTTGGCAAGGTAAGAGAGCAAGAACAGCACTGAAGAAATGTTGCCTTCTCACTGCCTTGGGAGGGTTTAATCTTACCAGCTTTAGGGATTATCAGACAGTTTCCTTGGCCAAGCACAGCACACATTGGTTCTCCACACCTGATAATTATACACCCATTTGGCTGGAAGTTGAAAAAGCCATCTTGAAAAACTTAGATCCAGCAACGCTAGTTACAATCAATTGCAAACATCCCACCATTTCCAAATATTTATTCAAAATACCAGAAATTCCTATTAACCATTGATTACCCTCATAAATTAAGCTATCTAATCTAGCTTCTCTCTGGCACAACTCAAAAATCACATACAAAGGTCAAACCCTGTATTGGGGCTCATGGGTAACCAAATACATATATTTTTATACACACCAAGGCTCTGTAGCCTCCCCTTTGACATTCTCGAACATTCAAACACAATACCAACTAGAGGACCAAGAACTCTGTAACTTTCTCAAACGTACGATGTGCAATCTTTTGGGTACAAACATGAAAGTAACCGAAAACTGGGACACTTGCATAAAGTTTCACCTGTATTTTCCCAGGTTAGATATTGGCTAATAAACAAAGCCTACTGGATTTCCTCCCATCAACACACTTCTTTGAATATCTTAGATAGCCCCACGTGCTGGAACTGTAAGAAGGAAACTGGATCCACCTAATCTTTCACTGCAAATCAGTGGAACCCTTTTGGGACAAGGTCTTCTCTTCATTTCCAAACTTTTTAACGTATGTCCCAAAAATACATTTTCATTTCTTATCAAGGGCTTCCTTGACCCTAATATTAGTAACCCTGCTAGTCGCCTCCTACTTGATCTTTTGTTGTCGTCTCCAGTTAAAACGATGACCTCTAAGTGGAAAGCCATAAAGAAAACTTCATTTACAGCCTGGCTAACTGGGTATCACACATCAGAGGTGCTAATAGCATCGCTCTCCAACACTCCCTCTGGAAAACCCAGCCCACACCTATATGGAAATCCTTAGATGACTACTCCGCTGCCACTAAACCTCCTTCAGCTTGAGGGCTTTTGTTTAGACTCTAGATCCTCGTATGGATGGCTCTCTATACACCTCATTCTTCTGGATAGATGATGCAACAGAGATAATTGACCTTCCTGCTCTCATATTCTCATATTTCTCCCTTATACCTTTCCTCTTCTAATATTTATTTTCATGTACCCATTCTAATGATTCATTTACACGGATGATATGTGTGGAATGACCTTTGTACTTGTTGTACTAACATGTTTTCTCCAATGAATACAGTGACCCAAGAACAATTATAGTAGACATTCAACTTTATCTATATTCTCCTCATTATTTTAACAATCACTCCTTATGTGTTGCTTTTTCCCTCTGTCTCAGTGTTACTTTATTTTTGGTTGCACTGGACACTGATAAAGATTCTTTTGAAATAAAAAAAAATTAGATATATAAAGCCACACATGGCCACCTTGCATGGCCCTGAGTGACTTCATAAACCTTGAGCAATGCAACGCAGTGCAAATCATTGCAGTGCATTACCCTGCACTAGAGAGGCATTTCCATGTGCTTTGCTTGAGTGTAGGCAACCCAATCACAGCCAGGACATACACTCTATAAACACCGGAAGTTGACCCTCCTTCTGCCTCCACCCGGTTCCAGTGGCGAAGGGTAGGTGCTTACTGAGAAGCCCAGGCATTACCAAGTAAGTGAGAGAGAGCATGACAGCTAGAGCGATACCGGAGGCTTAGCTCCTTAGAACCCTCACTGACGTAGACTTTTACCATGAGACCTTGTAACGTTACTAAAATAATCTGCAGCTAGACAACGTTGTGTCGATAACTCCTAAGACAGGATGAGACTTAGCGCGTAATCCGCTTTATGCCACACTGTACATGCACCCTGTGTACTTTTACCGCCAATACTCCACTTCCAAGTATACAGCTAAGTCCACACAACAATAGTCCCGCGGTAGCAACATTTTTATCGACCGCCTCTACACACCCTTGCCTAGTTTGTTTGCTAATACTCTACGTCCTAGCTTGTTGCCAAGTTCCACATAAGAATGTTCCCCGTGTTTAAACTTCAGCGGCAATAACAATGTTATCGATCGCGGCTATACTATTATGCCAATCTCCCTCCACACCCTAGCGCGATCAGACCGAGGGCACTCGAGACATAATGCAAGCGCAAGCGGCGCTCGTATTTGGTCCCCACATGAAACGTCTAAATTTATCTACTGTGTGACTGGTACATCTAGCACTAATGTGATTGTTACTACGATATTGTACCATAATCGCCCACAATACAGATAGCAATGACTATGGGTCATCATCCACCATACAATGAGGGTGTACTCGTTACATTTACATGAGCTAGGAATCCCTATCTATATCACGGAGAACAGTCCCTCCTAAAAGTAGCCTCTAAATGACTAGGTACTACAGTCTTACCTCTATCACGGAGACTTTCAAGGTAGTAAGAACAAATACCTTTTAGAGCATTTCTTACTCCTCTGATTAACGGTAGATCAACAGGAAAGGATTGACATTATGTTGATTACTGATATTTAGGAACATACCCTTGTTATGCAATTTTAGATTAAAAAACTGTCAAAACTATGTTGCCAGATTGGATTAACATCACCAGCTAGTTTATATGTATATCTGTATAGGGCATAAGGCACTAAGATTTTTCCTTCATACAGCCTTATGGTGGAAGAACTCCCTGGAGCTTTACCCCCTGGACACTGTATTTGTCTGATTGTTTTTAACTTTAGGTGAGTTTCAGAATAACGGCGAGCTGTGAACACCTATTTGGTATTCTGTTTTTAACTAAATGTATTTAGACATTCTCACATGCCACTCTCACTGAATCCACATATGTGAGAGGTGTTGATACACTTGTGCAATGGGTTATGACACGCCTGACTTCCACTGGCATGCAAAATGCACAAGTTCTACAGTCACTGATGCACCTGATATTTCTCTGTTTGTGATATGTTTTCCCGTTTTCCTCCAACAGGTATTAACAATCACAACAAGAAGAAGGGTAATATAATAGTGTTTCCCTTCACTCACTAGAGTGGTAGACATATAAGCATAGAGACACCACATTCTAATAGCGTAGACAGTCTTACACAAATTAGATACCTGCTAACAGTCAACTAGGTCCTGAAGAATCGCTAGTCAATTTTCACAATAGCGAGAAACATGTTGACCGGACTATAAACCTCTAGATGATAGTTGAAAACATTATTTTCCACTACTCTCCTCTAGAATAATCATTTTTAACTAAAGCAGTGGCCCTTTGAATAAAGAATTTCCCGGTACCACTAGCTTTATTTTAATTCCTCATACCATTTCACATCTACCCCCTTGTTCTGGCCCCACACCCGCACTTCATCTATACGGCTGTTGGAAAAAGATCTCCGCCAAAGAGCCCCTCTATGAGGTGTTGCCCGTTGGGTATTGCACCGCCGACCCAACGAGGAGCAGGCCCAAATGATGAAGCATGACACCTGAAAGGGTGTGTGAGGGCATTAAATCCAACAACATGGATTCCCAGGGCTACCATCTGGTTACCCTGCCATAAATCAACTGCATCCCAGACTTTAGCATTTCCTTTTTTCCTCCAGGAATAACACGATAACTTTTGTTTAGATTCACTAGTTGGGCACGTCGTGCCTGGACCTTCTGCTCCTTTGGAACAGTAATAGCCCTCTGCTCCTCCCTTTGATACCTATCCCTTTGCTTGAGTGTTCCCATGCAACATCCATGGATTTCCCATATTTACCAGACATGGTAGACCTGGGAAAACACTAAAAACTATGCCACCCCAGAGTAGGTGTAACAAGGAGAAACATGTCTGCAATACACATAGAAAGAGGCAAACGGCTCAGTGGATTGTTTTTGTGCAGGAAGGTGCACCTTCCATCACACAAAAACAATCATCCTTACAACAATGGTACCCTTGCACCAAGGCGCAAGTGTGCCTTCATTGGCACTAGAGAGCTAAAAGGGCACATGCACAGGGGTAAAGGCAGGAAGTACTGTATTGACTTAAATTCAGATCATTCCTGACCTTTCCCTGTCACGTGGTGCAGCACAGCAAGGTGACTTGCTTCGCTGCCCTGTTTGGGTTGGCCATAAATATGACCCCTAGTCCTTATGTTTGTTGCTGATGAGCACAGTGAGAAACACAAGTATAGAACAGTGACATCCCATTCGGTCAACATACAATCATTGGTGCAGAAAAGCAGTGAAAAAAGGAAGAAGTGAAGCAAGTGCATAGTTAACAAACAACTGTAAGGTCATTAGCCTGGTCCAGTACTAACCCCATTTCCTCTCCCCTCCAATCCCTGCTTCCCCTTGGTGCCAAGTGACTTATAAAAGGGTAGCATTGTAAGTTTCAAAACGGGCTTTAGGGTATCAGGGTGGGTGATTTCTAAAGGGGATGAGGTGTGCATGTCCCTGGTGGCCAATCTTGGTCTTTCTTATTTACTTAAATGGAATCTGGCAAGAAAGAGAGTCTAAGCAAGCGGGGTCAAGATCCCTCAGTCCAGGGGGCAGGTAAGTGTTCAGAGAGGGGCGTCAGGCTCAGATAGATTATGCTCTGCCCTCATTGTGTCTATTAGGCCCTCCCAAGCCTTAGCGAAGTCCTGGGCCCCATGCCATTTTTTAGCATTCTTTTGGAAGCCTCTGACTTTATATTCTGCCCATCGCAGAAGATTAATCTTCCACCGCACTACTTGGAAAGGATGCTTTCCATTGGATTGTTATGGAGCATTTCACCAAAATCAGTGCCAGATCAATAAACCTAGATGTCAGCTTCTTTTTAGCCAGGTGAGGGCAGAGCCCTAGTAGCCAAGTCATAGGAGATAAATCTATGTCGTGATCAATGACAGTTTTCAGGAATTGAAGTACCTCAGTCCAATAGGGATCAGGGCCAAGCATCCCCATGCTATATGTGGCATCTCCGCCCCATCCAAGCCACATCTGGAGTGCGTATGGGAAATATGTGGGAAAAAGGTATTATGTCTACCAGGCATTGGGGGAAACCTTTGAGATCACCTCTATAATGTTTGCCCAG
Organism: Lissotriton vulgaris; assembly: GCF_964263255.1. Classification (NCBI taxonomy): domain Eukaryota; kingdom Metazoa; phylum Chordata; class Amphibia; order Caudata; family Salamandridae; genus Lissotriton; species Lissotriton vulgaris. The sequence continues at coordinate 1,184,821,842 of NC_141689.1, forward strand.
TCCCCAAGTGGAATGGGGTCCCCATGTCTTGTTCTCATTTATCTTTGAGAGGGGTAAGCAGCTGGATCATGCTTGCTTGAGTGCATGACATATTCCTGATACAACTTTATGCGTTTTCGCCACTGAACAGAGAAACTGGCTTCCTCAATGCATTCGCCGTTCAGCACCCCCCCTCCAAGTTTTACCAGATAGCCGGCATCACGCACCATGCAGTAACAATGCCTGAACTGATGCCATACACATTCCCTCAACTACTGAAAGGTGAGGTACTCTCAATTATGAAAAAGAGTACGGACAGTTTCAACCCTCAATCCACCCACCATTGCATCCTCCTCCAATTGCTCCTCGGTGGACAGCAATCTCCATTTCAAGTTGGCCATACATTTGAAAAAAAGTGGAACATTGAAGCTTTATCCTTTAAAATCAATTCTTTATAAACTAAAGTGATTACGTGTTAATTAACTATAAATCAAGCACCTCTTTATGGCCTCTGATACTCACTCTAGCAAGGCTTTGGGAATGCCTTTCAACCTCTACTTCTAATGGCACTACAGTTTTTGTAGCCCAGCATCATTTCTTTACAAAGATAATGCTTTTGCGGAAACAATATACATATTTCCCTTTCTCTGACGGAGGATTGATTGAAATAGAAATAGAATTCTTGCATGACTTCAGATGATTTCAAAATGTAAAAATACAAAGTAAAGCAGATCCGAACCAGTGCCTTATGCTTTCAAGAGAACATCCTTTGAATTAACATGCGAGGCATAGGAGCCACTTTTGTAATCTGGCCAAGACCGAAGGCATTCTAACTTGATGTTGGTCGAGTGATAAAATAAATCCTGCAACTTTGTCTTCGTTGAATAAAGGGGTGTCCCACAGTTTTTAACCTGATGAGACACTCTGATTTATTTTACAGACCAGACATGTCTGATTGGGTATTATTGGTCTCTAATAACTCACACTGGAATGGGTTTGGCGTGGAGCCCATCACATAGTGAAACACAAGATAGAATAGCGATTACCCCATTGCAACTGTAGGCTGCCACAGTGATTAGCCCTTCCTTTCTTTTCAGTTGATGGATGTCACAGCATCCAGGTACAAAATACTGACTTGCAACAATAAAAGTGTGTGATGTTGACTTCCGTTATATAGTCAAAGTATAAATGGATGAATATGGATTAAGTATTCTTAACTCGAAATCTATGCACCTTGAATATAAAGTTGTATATGTAATATTAAGATGTTTAAATGTGGATTTTATGTTAGTGACGTTCCTATATACACTTACTGTGACTATATAGAAGTGGTCAATACTCTGCACTCGTTATGTTTCAAGTACATACTGTAGTTGAGGATCTTTTTGGTACACAATACATCCAAATTACACAGCTGAATGCAAGCTGCTGTCTCTAATGTCAGATGCGCAACATTTACCAATCTGGTTGTGGAGGCATATCTATAGACAAGACAGCATGTTATCAATGATGAATTACATTAGGAGGAGGAATAAATAAATAAAGGATAACCAAATATGATAAAACATTTGGAAAACTCCCTCTGCCATTTGTTGCTTCTAAAAGTAAATTTCTGCTTCTAACTCGTCTGTAGAAAATGGGAAATTGTTGGATCACTTCTGATTACAGCTCTCTTTTGAGCAACATGCAACAATGTTTTGAAGCAAACCCAGTTCCACTTCTTTTCACTGAATAATGGGGGACCCTTCTGCAGAGAGATATTTTTTTTTTGCCAGTGCATGCCATTTTATTATAATAGTCGAATGTAGGCTTCTATCCATAAGAAATGCCTTCAAAGTATGCAGTGGAAACACTGTCCAATATACTTTACAGATCGCAGTAACAGGGTGGTCAAAATGCAGCCATGCTGTAGTTATCTATGTGTTCAGTTACAAAGTAGCTTGAAGAGATTGATTCATTTTGATGTTAAGTTGTAAACTTAACTGAGCTATGTGGCTTGATCATTGATATTTGTTGTGGAGGATCAATACTCAATTATGCACTTATTTTGTTAAATGTAATACATGTTTATATTGCCTTCATTTTTTATATGACCACTTAGGGCCAGAGGCTGCCAATGAAGGTATGATATGCAAAGCAATGACTAATAAAACAGTGGGCCCTCCAAAGAGCTAGTGGGAAATCAAAGCATCCTCAGAGACTTGACACTTATTTAGGGTGAAATAATCTCACACATTTCTTACATGGTTTGAACTGAATACTTTGTCACCTGTTCTACATAGCGAATACATTAACCATACATGAGATACGTAGTATAACACAGAGGGTAGTAGTGGACTACATATTGCACCTCCTATTGATGTACAAAGAAGTAGTGGGACAATATCAATCCAAGGGTACCCCCTATAAGTTCCTTTCAGATCTGGGAGAAAGAAGGAGACAAAAGTAAATCTACACAAAGAACTCCCACTAGACCTATATTGATTTTATGGGGGCTGACTGCAGCTCTTTCGGGCTATCCACAATTATATCATGACAAGCTCACAATTTCTAGATCTTTTGTTTTTTTAATTTAATTGTTCAGGATAATTTTTTTTCACAATGTGTATCAACATGAAAGAAGTAAAACACCCTTTTTATATAAAATAAATGTTTGTATCCACATTATTTTGTTTACATATATTTATAAAAGTTAGAATCAATAGCATGCAAAAAAATGCAATGCCTTTTTAGGATGTGCAATAAAGGGAATCTGGTGTCCGACCTTGATTCATATGTAGATTCCTGGCACCAGAAAAAGTTATAGTGAGCCGTACCACTACAGGCATAAGTTCTATTGTCCAAGAGCAACATAACAATGGGTGGCCATATTTTCCTATTAGTAGCGTGAAGCAAGTATTTGAGGGGAAAAAAGAGAGAGGAAGGTCTCATCAATTTTGAGACTATAGTTAATGAGTTCCAAGTAATAAAAGTCCATATTCTCTCCTGTGCCCTAAAAATAGTAATAACTGGAGCACTCACATGTAGGCAACGAGGAACAATGTACACAAAGTGAAGGTGATTCATTCTATGGGGCCGAGTACAATCTTGCTCGGAAGGTCCCCAGCGCGATCCAGCCGTAAAAAGTATGAGCCGTACGTGTGTTTTACGCCCGACTCGTACAGCTGTATGAGCGAGCAAGTACAATGCGAGAAATGCAATATAGCCGGCCAAATTGTTTCCAGATCCGAACTGCTCCTTACGCCTCATCCGTCAGCAAACCGTGCCGTGCAATGGAGGCAAATGCCGACCGAGCCAGTACGATGCACGCTTTGGGCAGCCGGATCGAGACAAAGTTTCTGGCTCGCAAAACGTCTGGTAATCTCCCTTTGGCGGTCCGCATCGGATCCCCCTTCACCCTCAACCTTACGACTCGGACACAGGGTGAGACCCAAGAGTCTCTCCAACACAGGCATGTACGGTACAGATGGCACCAACGCATACCCACTGTAGGGTGCATCCTAGTGCGAGGCATACCCATTCAGTGAATGGGAGCCCATGTACACGTCGTACGAACGGCTCCCATTGCCCGCTATGGGTGTCCGGCAGCATGTGCCCGCATCGTACTCGCTTGGCCGGACTCCAGGAGTCCTTCTCGGTCAGAAAACACTACGGATCTGGCTCGGTCGGAGAGTTTTCCGACCCATATTAGAATCGACCCCAAAGTGGAAAATAACTCTTCTCATACATGTCACAAACAATTCCAATATCTAGAGAGCAACACATACAACATAAAGAAAATAGAACATACAAGTATATAAATGGGGTTAGAGGATGAGGAGATGCCAGTGATGGGAAGGTCATATTAGCTATCATGTGATCGTTACAAAGTTGTAGTTAAAAGCAGAGATGCCCATAATGTTGCAAAACATACGTAAGGTACGTAACAGGAACATCAACATGCAAGTAAAGTGAGTAACCATGCCCCGGATGGCATGGTCAACATATACTCAGGTCTGCGAAGCGCTCAGCCTCAGTCCCTAAGGTTTCTTTTTTGTTAGATCTGATTTAAAGTGTATACAAGCAATACTCAATTCATAATTAGGACACTAAAGCAGCATTGTCCTTGTACCTCAATCAAAATATATTGAAAATAAACGTTCAATTGGTAATCAGAACAAGATTAAATATGAAGAACTGAATGTTCAAATTCAGTGTAGTTACATTTCCTTGCTATTTACACATAATCTATAACGTTTTTAACAAAACACAAAACCCAATGCATTTCAGGTTCTTTAGGAACCCTTCTTCAGGGGTTAATTTACAAATACATGTGTATTTCATATTATTGCAAAGTTCTGTTCCTTCTGGTAGGCGCTACAACATAAACAAGAAAAGTACCAAGTTGTTAGCTTAGTGGTAACCAATGAACTGGAGCACTAGATACAATTTGTTAATAGGATTTGCACATGACAGAGATGAAAAAATAGTAAGGGTTGTCAGTATCAAAGGAGATCCAAAAAATGAACAGTGTCCGTGCACCCAAAGAAGAGAAAAGAGAGTAATCTTCACGTAACACACAAGTTGGAAGCTCCTTACGCCCATAGGCCATTAAATCAGATCTAACAAAAAAGAAACCTTAGGGACTGAGGTTGAGCGCTTCGCAGACCTGAGTGTTCCCAGGCCTCGACAGTGCATTATACTTTTAAGGGGTTCGGGCAGTACCAGTACCAGCATGGCAGCTCGCCAATTTTGTTTAGCTTATATTAAACACCAGAAGATTAGGTTCATTAGGAGTGCAGGTCTACACCACCACAGAGCAATGTTCAAAATATAGATATATATTGTTAATTGTCTGGTGAAGAAACACACCTGAATTGAAAACAATCTGTAGGAAAGTGAAGCAAATTGTATTTGACATGCCTCCAACTAAGTGGAGACTTCTAGTTGAAAACAAGTACAAAGTGATCAATGAAAATACCAGTAAGAAATTGAAAAAGAATACATGTGACAGGCAACTGGCTATTTAAAGACTTCTAGTTGTAGCCAGGTATGAGGTGATCAATAGTGTATGAGCCAGGATGCTGGGTTAAGAACAAGTAGTCTTACCTGGTAGCAAACTATGTGGTCCAGCCGTGTAATAGGCAAAACAAGGTTCTTGATAAATTCCTACTAATCTAAAAACAGAATGCTAATACTTTGGGGGTCATTAAGTCCGCCCGCCATCCTATCGGTGTTCGGGAGCGCCCGCCATAAGGGCGGGGGTCCCGTGGGGGGGATTAGGATGCCCCCGCCTCTGTGGCGGGCGCATACTGCATTTTTAGCATTGTGGCGGGCAGTGCCACAATGCTAAAAATGCATATATGCATTGGAATTAACAAAGTGGCAGGCACAGCGCTGTGTCTGCCACTTTGTTAATGCAAATGCAGGGGGGGTACCACAGGTACCCCCATGTGTGCACCCCCCACCTGTCCTTCACTCCGGCAGCCCGCAGGGGGCCCCCAAAGTGAAGACCGCAATGCCGCCACAGAAAGGCATCTGTTTTGGGCCATGCTAATATGGCTGGCGGTGTCTAATATACAAGCCACCATATTAAACCTTTTCCGCCCCAGCCGCAAGGCGACCAGGGTGGAAAAGCGACAGACGGTCTTTCCGTCCGCCGCGGTCCCCCGCCATCCTAATGTGGCGGGTGGGAATTTAGGTGCGGATGGCGGTGTATTGCCCCCGCCAGGCTTGCGGTGACCACCGCCAGCCTGGCGGGGGCAATCCGCCCGCCATCCTTATGACCCCCTTTGTCTCTAAAATATCTAATGGTCTAGTTTCGTCGAGTGAACAAGCGGAGTTCGCGCTGCGAACGCGTCTCAGACTTTTGTCGAATAAATATCTGAAGCAGTGATGTGTCTGTGTCCTGTTTGCTGGCAGCGCGTGAATGAAGACGTGGCGGCTATTCCGACAGGATTCTCGGATATATATATATATATATATATATATATATATATATATATATATATATATTGGTGTGGTTATTGCTGTGCCTGAGTGCGCGCTTGGGACGCCGTTTTGCTTTGCATATATATATATATATATATATATATATATATATATATATATATATATATATATATATATATATATATATATATATATATATATATATATATATATATATATATATATATATATATATATCAACGTAACTCGTCACTCAAACCAGGCAGCCGCCGAAGTTCTTCACACAAATGATGAAAGCAGACCCGAATTCTGTGCTAATTCAAGGTGTTTTTATACTTCCAGCCAGCCAGCCGCCATTACGCGTTTCACTTCCAACGAAGCTTGATCACATGGCAAATTGCGGTAGGCAGTGACCAATGTTTAAAGTGACAGTGCATAGGGAATACAGAGTGTCATCCGGACAACATAGAAAAAATACTACTATCCAATAGTTGTGCAAATTTACATGTTCGGTACAAATGCCACATTTTAATAAATTTAAGATGAATAAATATGGTAAAATCATATAAAATTCATATTATTGTAGTATAAAATAATTATTCTTCTCTTAGGAAAAAATCTCATTAACGGCTTTCCATAAGATTACTCCTCTTTAAGCATGGGAGAAATTTGCGCATTCGCGATCCGCGAATTTGCGGATTTGCGAATTTGCGATCTGCAAAATTCTCGAATTTGTGCGAATTTGCGGATTTTTTATTTTTGCGTGTTCGCGGGGCGCTTTGCGTGTTCGTGAGGCGATTTGCGTGTTCGCGGGGAGCTTTGCGTGTTCGCGGGTTTTTTTTGTGCGAGACCGCGATGCCCCTTCCGGTTTATCACTGCCACCCTCTAATTTTTTGTGCCCTTCTCCCCTCTGCACCACTCGTTTTTGTGCCTTTCTGCCCTCTGCCCCACTCGTGTTTGTGCCCTTTTGCCCTCTGCCCCACTCGTTTTTGTGGTCTTCTGCCCTCTGCCCCACTCGTTTCTGCCCTCTGTCCCACTCGTTTTTGTGCTCTTCTGCTCTCTGCCCCACTCATTTTTGTGCCCTTCTGCCCTCTGCCCCACTCGTTTTTTGTGCTCTTCTGTCCTCTGCTCCACTTTTTTGTGCCTTTCTGCCCCACTCGTTTTTGTTCCCTTCTGCCCTCTGCCCAACTCGTTGTTGTGCCCTTTCTGCCCTCTGCCCCACTCGTTTTTGTGCCATTCTGCCCTCTGCCCCACTTGTTGTTGTGCCCTTCTGCCCCTTGCCACACTCGTTTTTGTGCCATTCTGCCCTCTGTCCCACTTGTTGTTGTGCCCTTCTGCACCTTGTTCCACTCTTTTTTGTGCCATTCTGCCCTCCGCCCCACTCGTTTTTGTGTGCTTCTGCCCTCTGCCCCACTCGGTTTTGTGCCATTCTGCCCTCTGCCCCACTCATTGATGCCCTTTCTGCCCTCTGCCCCACTCGTTTTTGTGCCATTCTGCCCTCTGCCCCACTCGTTTTTGTGCCCTTCTGCCCTCTGCCCCACTCGTTGTTGTGCCCTTCTGCCCTCTGCCTCACTCGTTTTTGTGCCATTCTGCCCTCTGCCCCACTCGTTGTTGTGCCCTTCTGCCCTCTGCCCCACTCGTTGTTGTGCCATTCTGCCCTCTGCCCCACTCGTTGTTGTGCCCTTCTGCCCTCTGCCACACTCGTTGTTGTGCCCTTCTTCCCTCTGCCCCACTCGTTTTTGTGGCATTCTGCCCTCTGCCCCACTCATTTTTGTGCCCTTTCTGCCCTCTGCCCCACTCGTTTTTGTGCCATTCTGCCCTCTGACCCACTCTTTTTTGTGCCCTTCTGCCCTCTGCCCCACTCGTTTTTTTGCCCTTCTGCCCTCGGCCCTACTCGTTTTTGCGCCCTGCCCTCTGCCCCACTCGTTTTTGTGCCATTCTGCCCTTTGCCCTACTCGTTGTTGTGCCCTTCTGCCCTCTGCCCCACTCGCTTTTGTGCCATTCTGCCCTCTGCCCCACTCGTTGTTGTGCCCTTCTGCCCTCTGCCCCACTCGTCGTTGTGCCATTCTGCCCTCTGCCCCACTCGTTGTTGTGCCCTTCTGTCCTCTGCCCCACTTGTTGTTGTGCCCTTCTGCCCTCTGCCACACTCGTTGTTGTGCCCTTCTGCCCTCTGCCCCACTCGTTTTTGGGCCATTCTGCCCTCTGCCCCACTTGTTGTTGTGCCCTTTCTGCCCTCTGCCTCACTCATTTTTGTGCCATTCTGCCCTCTGTCCCACTCTTTTTTGTGCCCTTCTGCCCTCTGCCCCACTCGTTTTTGTGCCATTCTGCCCTTTGTTCCACTCGTTGTTGTGCCCTTCTGCCCTCTGCCCCACTTGTTTTTGTGCCATTCTGCCCTCTGCCCCACTCGTTGTTGTGCCCTTCTGCCCCTTGCCCCACTCGTTGTTGTGCCCTTTCTGCCCTATGCCCCACTCATTGTTTTGCCCTTCTGCCCTCTGCCCCACTCGTTGTTGTGCCATTCTGCCCTCTGCCCCACTCGTTGTTGTGCCCTTTTGCACTCTGCCCCACTAGTTGTTGCACCGTTCTGCCCTCTGCCACACTCATTGTTGTGCCCTTCTGCCCTCTGCCCCACTCCTGTTTTATTTTAGAATGGCGCCGGCAGCTGCCAGCGCCATTCTAAAATAGTTTCTAAGTTAGCTTCATCAGGAAGCACTAATAGATAAAATTAAGCAGGTGCTCGAGTTGAAGCTCGAATTCAGTCAAACTCGAGCACCTGCTTCATTTTATCTATTAGTGCTTCCTGTTGAAACTAACTTAGTAACTATTTTAGAATGGTGCTGGCAGTTTGCGGCGCCATTCTAAAATAGTTACAAGCTTGAAGCTTGAACTTTTGCCCCCCGGATCCGTTCCGCTCGGGGATTTGCGAATTTTCGGCAAATTCGCAGGAATCCGAAAATCCGCAAAATCCGCGAGCGGAACGGATTTTGCACCCAAGCTTACTCCTCATACATTTTTATAACTGCAGCAATGAATTCATTATTAATACAACATTTAATACTGCGCAGTAGAGGAAATAATTATCAATCTCTCCATTCAACTATATAGCCTTTTGTATCAATAGGTAATATTGCCCAAGTGGGCATTAATCCATTTAGTTGTCCAACTCTGCCCACAAATCACATGAATGTTCTACTTGGTCATAAGAGTCATATTCAGTGCAAATAATTGGAAAAGTGCTTTTGCACTATATATATATTCACAGAAAAAAACATTGGTTTTAGGGGTGTTATAGTTAGCTGGACATTTCACTCGTACAAAACCATTGAAATGCCTCTGTTATAGTTAGTTGTACTAAGTATAACTCGTGCGCCCGCAATCCACCGCTGATGATGTCACATATGACATCATTCATGACATGGTCAGTGACATCACTGATGACATCACTGATGACATCTCAAATGACATCACTGATGACTTCATCCTGTGAATGTGGTTTGGTTCGTTAGTTAAATATGTTTTATATATATAGTAATCTGCATTGAAGAATGACTGGATATATAAATATAAATATCTGGATGGAGGATTTAGTAGCAGTGTGATTGACTGTTTACTTGACTAATTTATAGTGTCTCATTAAATATATTGGATAGTGACTAAACTGTGTGAATATCTGTATCACTTTGTCAGTTGTTGTGTAAACTGCTGCACCTATAGGTTACTAGCTAAGTGACAGTCTATATTAGTTATTGATTAGTTAACTGAGTATTTGTATGGGAGAGTGAATGTGTGTGGTTCGGTGGGGGGGGGTGACTGCCGAAAGATGTGTGAATAGTTGATTCAGTAGGTATATGAGGTTAAGACTACATGTTATAACAACTCTTTGGGTGCATGAATATCTTTATGAGTGTAGTGAGGAGCAAATATATCTGTCAATGGTACCTGTCAAACAAAGTGGAAAAATAAAAGGCAGTGTATGTGACAATTGTTTTATATAAAACAAAGTATACATAGGACTCAGTGATTGTATGAGTGATTGTATGGATAACTGTATACTTGTAATAGTGATTTTATAACACAATAAGTATGAGTTACTATCTATATGAATAAATGAAGTGGTGTTTGTATAAGTGTGTAGCTGAGTAAATGTAAGAATGATCCATTCTTTGCATAAGTGAATAGGATGACTTCATAAGTGAATAGAATGTGTGCTGGTGTTGATATAGGTGTATAAGTATATTTGATAGTGTTCTATTGATCATTGACAGTATGTATAAGTAAATCTATAGGTAAGTGATTAGCTGTGTGTGGAGATCTAGGAATCACTGAGTGGATTTTCAGAATCTTGTATTGGTGTGTCAATGGACTCACATTTGGTACTCTGTATTTTACAGTGAATGATGAAAGGTTATACTAGTGTATGATGAGGTGTATCAGATTGTCATGTGGATTATGTCATCAGTGATGTCATCAGTGATGTCAGCTGAGATGTCATCAGTGAAGTCACTGACCATGTCATGAATGATGTCATATGTGACATCATCAGCAGTGGATTGCGGGCACGCGAGTTATACTTAGTACAACTAACTATAACGGAGGAATTTCAATGGTTTTGTATGAGTGAAATGTCCAGCTAACTATAACACCCCTAAAACCTATGTTTTTTTTTGTGAATTTCTAAGGTTTTTTAAATGCTAATGCCTAACTATAACCTGTTTTAAACCTATGTTTTTTTCAGTGAATTTCCAAGGTTTTTTAAATGCTAATTCCTAACTAGAACCTGTTTGAAACCTATGTTTTTTTCAGTGAATTTCTAAAAAATTTTAAATGCTAATTCCTAACTATAACCTGCTTGAAACCTATGGGTTTTTCAGTGAATTTCTAAGGTTTTTTAAATGCTAATTCCTGTCTATAACCTGCTTGAAACCTATGGTTTTTTTCAGTGAATTTCAAAGGTTTTTCAAATTATAATTCCAAAGTATAACCTGCCTGAAACCCAAGGTTTTTTTTCAGTGATTTTGAAAGATTTATTCAATAACAAATTTTAAATCTATTAATTGTTATACGTATTTATTTGATACTGATTTTCAATTTTTTTTCAAATATATTTTAATTTAGATATCTTTTTTTTAGATTACATTACACATTTTTAATATATATATATTTTTAAATGTAATATATATATTTTTTTATATATATTAAAATATTTTATATTTCCTTTTTTTTAAATAATTTTTTGAGCAGTCCCACACCCACAGCACACCTCTCTCAATTGCTGCACAGAACGTAGCCACTATTTTACAATTGTTCTGTAGGATGCACTTAGGGAGTGCGCTACGTGCGCATTTTTGTGCGCGATTGCTATACGACCCGTATGTGACTTCAAGCGCATACGCAACATATACGTATCACACCACACCGCACATGTGCATTTCAGCATGACGTCATGTACATGTTCAACACAGTGGGCGCACGACTTCCGCAAAATTTTCGGTAAAAAAAATAATATATATATATATATATATACTAGCAGCCCGTCCCGACGTTGTCCGGGTATGAATTGCTGCCCGCCAATGGTAGGTTTGGGTTTTGGGGTACAGGGGTATTTTAATTGTTCAGGGCTAAGTTTGGGTTTTGGGGTGCAGGGGTATTTTTAGGGTTCAGGGCTAGGTTTGGGTTTCGGCGTACAGGGGTTTTTTACGGTTCAGGGGTAGGTTTGGGTTTTTGGGTACAGGGTTATTTTTAGGGTTCAAGGCTAGGTTTGGGTTTTGGGTACAGGGGTATTTTTAGGGTTCAGGGGTAGGTTTGGGTTTTGGGGTACAGGGATATTTTAAGGGTTCAGGGCTAGTTTTGGGATACAGGGGTATTTTAGGGTTCAGGGGTAGGTGTGGGTTTTGAGGTATAGGGGTTCAGGGCTAGGTTTGGGTTTTGGGGTACAGGGGTATTTTTTGGGTTTGGGGATAGGTTTGGGTTTTGGGGTACAGGGTATTTTATAGGGTTAAGATGGGTTAGAGTTTAAGGGTGTTAGGGTATTTTAAGGAGTAAGGGTGGGTTATGATTATGGTGTGCAGGGGTATTTAAAGGGAGCAGGGTGGGATTAGCATACAATATGAGACATGGCATGAAGGGCTGAAGGTACCACACACCCCCAGCCTTTGTCACGCCCCCAGCACATGCCCACAACACAATGCAGAAACGCCCACAAGGGACTGCTTTGCTGGCACGGTTCTTTTGCCTTTTAAATGTATATGGTGGGCGTCTGCATAGCCTATGTCCTTCTGCAGCAACAGCCCTTTCCAACGCTGTATTGGGTGCTGTGATTGGTGCTGTGGTTCCTGAGATTACCCGCCTCAAAGGAATGGGATCTCTCTTTATAATATTAGTATAGATATATATATATACCTAATCTAAATATTAAGGAGAAAGAAATAATATTCTTTTAGTTTTAATAACCTTATATTACTTTCAAATGCAATTTTGAGAAGTCCCGCTAGATGCGTGCTGCGTGTACCCACCCAACGCGCATCCCATGTGACCAAAAAAAGAGATTCCATTGGTTTATAACACTTACTGTTCTAACTATTAAAGAACCCCACCCATTATAATCACTTTTCTTAGACCTTCCTTAAGAGAAGACCTGTTCTGTACAAAATCATCTGATTCTGATGATTTTGTTACCGAACAATTTCTACCAGAACCTCACCCTCCCCAAAAGATACACATCCATTGATTGGAAATGTTTTACTTTTCCGGAGGGACAAAAAAAATGTAATGCCACCAAGATGACATGCAAGATTTCAACAAATCAATTGAGGGGAATGGATCACTTGGATCTACTTTGCCAGGGTTTTCCTAGTGCTCAATGTCTCTGATAAAAAACCCTCATACACGCACGTAGATGATTGGGCGGTATATCTTGGTTCTCCGCCTATATACGTTTCGTTCATGCATCATCATAGTGTCTTTTTTGTCATATGCTATCCTCCACCCGGAGGTAACCATGGTTACATAGTAGCGACCAGATAAAAGGGGAGTGCTTAAACATTCGGAAATTAAAATTCTTTGAATCCTCGCACAAGAAACTTTATTAGAAAAAGAAGATTCAAGAAAATTTGAAAAAAGATTGCTGTGTAGATTGGGACCTAGTTACTGGATCCTATCTACAAATCGGTCGACATGTTTCAGCTCCACTGTGCCCAGCCGGGACTATGGGGCTTTCCTCAGGACCAAGATAGAAAGATAAAACTGTACTCACACAGTTTGTGCAGCACCTGGAGTAGGTATTGTACTCCATTCTCTTACCTCTAAGGCCAATAGTACCTATAGATAAAGACAATTGAAGTATACAACAAAAAAAAGTTCTTTTGATATAATGACCCTTCTAAAGTTACAACATAATTCATGTTTCACTTAGTGTGGTGTCTGCTTTTTGTACTCCTAAGAATGTACATCCTAATATAGTGGAGATCTCTGGAATGATAACACTGGAGGTTTGTGAATTAATGTCCTTATTTGCATCCTATTTTCTCCTGATGTTATATGCATATCACATTCAAAAATTTCTACTCCTACAAGTTTCCGTACATCTGCATTTATACCCATGTGTAACAAACGATTATAACTCTCACGTTAAGTTATTGTTAAGTAGATAGTGTTCTTTAGCTTTCGGGCTTATCAGTCCATAAGCAAGAAGCATTTAATCGTTATCTGTTTTGCGCACATTCATTGTCTTTTCCAAATACATGTTCATTAGTGCAGAGTTATGAAGTCAATTTAATAAAACTGTGTATCTTTCTTTAAGCTCTGTACGCACTCTGTATTGTTTGCTATATTTCAAAATGCCGCAATGTTTACGACTTATGTCGACCACTCGTTCACCTTATGGTATGGTCCAGCTCTAGCATTTGTTTATTTTATACGTGAACAGCGTTCTTTAACATGACTTGGGTACTTTCACATTTAACTATTCAAAAACACGTGGCGTGTAATCATTCATCACTCTGCGCGTGCTTGAAGTTTGTCATGGATACATGCTAATTCATGTAGACCTCATGGGCACGTAATCAAGTAAATTAAGTGGGTAGAATTGGAATTCGTATGTTGGCTTTGTGTCCAGATCAAGTTTTCGCATAGTGAGAGAGTTTTTGTAGCTGTTGTTAAAGGACATATTGTACATGATCCACATGGATAGTGTCCCGTTACTGGCTTTATATTCTAGACTCTCCTAATATCTTCTGATTCCATCTTCATCTGTGGTCGTGTATGGACTAATAGGTCTTTCAGGTTCTTTGTCCTGCGGTTCGCGAACCTTGGTCTGGGCCAATTTAACTTTCCTGATGTTATAATTTTCCAATTTTTGTTGATCATCTTTTTTACTGTATTTGTGGCCCGATTATAAGTCGTTACACATGTAGTTGGATTTTCTGCTGGATCTTTCGGGGTGGTTTCCAAAAGACTCTCACGTGGCTGATGTCTCTCTCTTTTTTGACATCTGTGTATAGTTTTCATAGGGTAATCTCTCTTCTCTAATTTCTCACTGAGATTCCTTGCTTGAGTCTTGTAATCTTCCAGTTTACTGCAGTTTTTCTCAAGGGTCTTGGATGAAAACTTTTATATGATAGCAGGCTATTGTTTGCCGTCAGCTTGTAGTAGGTTTTTGTATGGATCTTGTCATTCTCTACATATAGGGGGATGTCTAGGAAATACAATTTTTTGTTGTCTACTGTAAATGTGAACTTCAGGCAATTATCTCTAGTATTCAACCAGTTCATGAATTCTTGTAGATTCTCGCCATTTTTCTTCCAGATGACAATAATGTCATCTATAAAGCGTTTCCAGAATAAAATTTGAGGGAAGAAGGGATTGTTGTTGTTCAGGACATGTTGCATTTCAAAATCACTGAAATACAGTCTGGCTACCGAAGGCGCAAAAGCGCTCCCCATGAATTTACCATGACTTTGCACAAATAGTGTTCCATTGTATTCTAAAAAGTTCTCGGTCAATGCTATTCTGCAACACTCTAAGACAAAATGTCTAGGTGTTTTATGTTGCCATGCCTCTGAGAACAAGATGTTTTCTAAGGTTTCCAGGGTTTTTTGTTGAGGCAGGCTGATGTAGAGGCTTTCTACATCTAACCCAACTAAAAGCATTTCTTCCTCGTTATAAGTTACATCTAGAAGTTGGTTCAATAGGTCTTTAGTATCCTTCAAATACGTTGTTGGTTTTTGTAACAGAGGTTTCAGAAACTGGTCCGCAAATTGAGACAGCGGTTCGAGGATTGAACCTACTCCTGAGATGATGGATCGTCCTGGAGGTGGAGACTTAATTTTGTGTGTTTTTGGTAAATAATAAAAATAGGGTGTTCTTGGCTTTTGTGCAATTAAAAACTCTGCTACATGCCTTGTGATCCACAAGTTCATTTCTGCTTCATTAACCATTATCTTAATAGTATTTTGTAGTCGTGGAGTCGGATCAACCGTGATCTCCTTGTAGAACGTAGTATCAGAGAGGAGTTTTAAGCATTGATGTTCATATCCTTCTTTATTTAGGAGGACGATCCCGCCCCCCCCTTGTCGGCGAGTTTAATGATAATATTGTCATCCTTACTTAATTCATCCAACGCTCTTTGTTCTTCTTTCGTTATGTTGAAGAAAGGTTTTTTATCTTCAATTCAATTTCACTCGACTCCTTCATGATAGTCTGCTCGAATGCTTGGATTTCAATGGGTACCATGCTGGTGGGGGGATTGAATGTAGATTTTCTCCTTAAAGTAGTGTCACTTTCTTGTCTCAAGTCATCCTTCTCACTAAAAAAGGCTTTCAGTTTCAATTTTCTGCAAAACTCTGATAGTTCACATTTCAATTTAAAGGTGTCTAAGGTGGGGGTGGGTACAAATCCTAAGCCTTTATTTAGGACCTTTGTTTGATTTTCAGTAATCACTTTGTTTGTTAGGTTCACTATTAGTGAATCACTGAGCTGGGACCCCGTTTCTCTTTCGACATGCTGCGAGTCGTTACTTGGTATTGTTGTTCGTGCCATGTAACTCCTCTTCATCTTCCTCTCTTAGAATTCTGGCCCCTCTCTAAAAAAGGCAGCTGTTGAGTGTTCTGGTGTCCCATCCTTTGTGGACCCATCATTTGTGCTGGGGTTGGCATGCCTTGATTGTGAGGATTTTCCCAATGTTGAAAGTTCTGTATGAAAGATTGAAAATATGGCATTTGATGATTGTTATAATTAGGTTGTTGCCATTTATTAGTTCTTTGGCGTGATTGATTTCGAAATTGATTGCAGCCTCTCCGGGGAGTATAATCATCTTCGTTCCATTTTGAATTGTCTGAGGAATTGCCTCCTGTGGATTCATTAACTGTTTGTTGATCAGGTACATTGTAGTCTTCTTTTGAATAAGGGTGCATTTTTTCTTGTGTGAATCGCATCATATCTTTTCCTAATTTCTGTATTTTACTTTGAGTAGTAAAATCTCTTGTTTTTTCCATTTCTTTGTTTATTTCTTCTAATCTTTTTTTGTAAACTGAGATTTGCACTGTTGTTTTTAGTTTCGCTTCGCTTATTTGAATCTTCACTAATAAGACTTCTGACAACCTTGTTGCTGTTTTGATTATAAGTACCAAATAGTCACGTGTACATATCCAAGAGATGGATGACCTATTTTTTCTGAAAGTTAAGTCATGTAGGAATATACGTGGTGCATTCTGAACCCATATTCCTCTTGGGGCAACATGTGCTCTCAGATATTCTCTCATTACAAGGCTGTGTATTGCGGTTCTCACATGTTCCCTTTTAGTTTCAGTTAAATCATCCCAATCATTGGTTTGAACTAATGTTTGTGTTAGTTCTGAATTCTGTAGTAAAGATGGTACAGACAGAATTTCACTTATGTCATCTTCATTGTAACTCAAACCAGTATTCCCCGCCATCATGGATGTCATTGTATCCTCTGTAGCAATATACAATTTTCACTCACTTGCCACCAGTGGATGACTCCTTTCTAGTAGATTTCTGTAGGGGCTCCCACAGCTGCACGCTGCTTAATGCATTATTTATCAAAGTAGAGGGATATAGAAGTTGAGATCCATTCAGCTTCCAAGTCTAAGTACAACAAATCAATTGAGGGGAATGAATCACTTGGAACTATGTTGCCAGGGTTTTTCTAGTGCTCAATGACACTGATAAAAAACCCTCATACACGCACGTAGATGGTTGGGCGGTATATCTTGGTTCTCCTCCTATATACGTTGCGTTCATGCATCATCATAGGGTCTTTATTGTCATATGCTATCCTCTACCTAGAGGTAACCATGGTTACATAGTAGTGACAAGATTAAAGAGGAGTGCTCAAAAAATAGGAAATTAAAATTCTTTGAATCCTCTCACAAGAAACTTTATTAGAAAAAGAAGATTCAAGAAAGTGTAAAAAAGACTGCTGTGTAGATTGGGACCTAGATACTGGATCCTTGGATCCTATTTACAAATCGGTTGACATGTTTCAGCCCCACTGTGCCCAGCCGGGTCTACGGGGCTTTCCGTAGGACCATTTATTAGTTCTTTGGCGTGATTGATTTCGAAATTGATTGCAGCCTCTCCGGGGAGTATAATCATCTTCGTTCCATTTTGAATTGTCTGAGGAATTGCCTCCTGTGGATTCATTAACTGTTTGTTGATCAGGTACATTGTAGTCTTCTTTTGAATAAGGGTGCATTTTTTCTTGTGTGAATCGCTTCAGATCTTTTCCTAATTTCTGTATTTTACTTTGAGTAGTAAAATCTCTTGTTTTTTCCATTTCTTTGTTTATTTCTTCTAATCTTTTTTTGTAAACTGAGATTTGCACTGTTGTTTTTAGTTTCGCTTCGCTTATTTGAATCTTCACTAATAAGGTTTCTGACAACCTTGTTGCTGTTTTGATTATAAGTACCAAATAGTCACGTGTACATATCCAAGAGATGGATGACCTATTTTTTCTGAAAGTTAAGTCATGTAGGAATATACGTGGTGCATTCTGAACCCATATTCCTCTTGGGGCAACATGTGCTCTCAGATATTCTCTCATTACGAGGCCGTCTATTGCGGTTCTCACCTGTTCCCTTTTAGTTTCAGTTAAATCATCCCAATCATTGGTTTGAACTAATGTTTGTGTTAGTTCTGAATTCTGTAGTAAAGATGGTACAGACAGAATTTCACTTATGTCATCTTCATTGTAACTCAAACCAGTATTCTCCGCCATCATGGATGTCATTGTATCCTCTGTAGCAATATACAATTTTCACTCACTTGCCACCAGTGGATGACTCCTTTCTAGTAGATTTCTGTAGGGGTTCCCACAGCTGCACGCTGCTTAATGCATTATTTATCAAAGTAGAGGGATATAGAAGTTGAGATCCATTCAGCTTCCAAGTCTAAGTACAACAAATCAATTGAGGGGAATGAATCACTTGGAACTATGTTGCCAGGGTTTTTCTAGTGCTCAATGACACTGATAAAAAACCCTCATACACGCACGTAGATGGTTGGGCGGTATATCTTGGTTCTCCTCCTATATACGTTGCGTTCATGCATCATCATAGGGTCTTTATTGTCATATGCTATCCTCTACCTAGAGGTAACCATGGTTACATAGTAGTGACAAGATTAAAGAGGAGTGCTCAAAAAATAGGAAATTACAATTCTTTGAATCCTCTCACAAGAAACTTTATTAGAAAAAGAAGATTCAAGAAAGTGTAAAAAAGACTGCTGTGTAGATTGGGACCTAGTTATTGGATCCTTGGATCCTATTTACAAATCGGTTGACATGTTTCAGCCCCACTGGGCCCAGCCGGGTCTACGGGGCTTTCCGTAGGACCAAGATAGAAAGATAAAATTGTACTCACACAATTTGTGCCGCACCCGGAGGAGGTATTGTACTCCACTCTCTTACCTCTATTGCCAATAGTACCTGTAGATGAAGAAATTTGCAGTATACAACAAAAAAAGTTATGTTGATATAATGACTCTTCTAAAGTTACAACATAATTCATGTTTCACTTAGTGTGGAGTCTGCTTTTTGCACTCCTAAGAATGTACATCCCAATATAGTGGAGATCTCTGGAATGATAACACTGGAGGTTTGTGAATTAATGTCCTTATTTGTATTCTATTTTCTGTCGATGTTATATGCATATCACAATCAAAAGTAAAAAGTGCATTCTGCTCTTACAAGTTTCCGTACATCAGCATTTATAGCCATGTGTAACAAACGATTATAACTCTCATGTTAAGTTATTGTTAAGTAGATAGCGTTCTTTAGAGTGACTAGAAAGATTTCGGGCTTATCAGTCCATAAGCAAGAAACATTTAATTGTTCTCTGTTTTGCGCACATTCATTGTCTTTCTCAAATACAGGTTCATTAGAGCAGAGTTATGAAGTCAATTTAATAAAACTGTGTATCTTTCTTTAAGCTCGCTACGCGCTCTGTATTGTTGGCTATATTTCAAAATTCCGTTATGTTTACGACTTATGTCAATCACTCATTCACCTTATGGAATGGTCCAGCCCTAACGCTTGGTTATTTTATACGTGAACAGCGTTCTTTAACGTGAATTGGGTACTTTCACGTTTAACTATTCAAAAACACATGGAGTGTAATCATTCATTACTCTAAGCACGCTTGAAGTTTGTTTTGGATACCACCCTCCACTTTGATAAATAAAATATAAAAGAATAAATAAATAAAGACATGCAAGATTTGCCAGGCAGTGCTGTCCTGAGGAGATCCAAACAAGAAATACTCCTGTGGCACTGCTAGTATGCGCAAGCACCTCCAATCCCAGCATCCTGTGAACTATTCTCAGGAAGAATGTAGAAGACTGTGCCAAAATACACCTCTGCCACCGGCAATACCAAGTACCTCTGTGGCATCACCTTCAACATCACCACCAGACATACGTCCACAATTTGTGAAAGTAAGAATGCACTGCGTGAAGTGCTTTCGTTTAATTTGTTATGGGGAGCAATCAGTAGACTTAGTTTGCAGAGCAATTGATAACCATCAATGCTAGTTTTTTTTATTCCCTCAAAGTTCATGGTTTTGTTCGTCCTGTTGACTTTTTTTTCTTTTTAAAAAAAAACATCGAAAAGATTTTTTTAAAAAAAATATATATAAAAGTACAAAAAAAAGAGTTGTTTTCAGAACTAACTACACTGGTTAAAGAAAGAGCTACATTTATATGCTAGTGTGTGAACGTTTACATAAATGTATACATACTGCATTATTGACTAAAGAATGCATTTGTAGTATATGGTGAATGTATAACTGTAGAACTATAAGGAAGTGCTGTAGCATGATACTGTAAGCTCTTTAGCTGCAGCGTGCTGAGCTACTTCGGAAACATAGAGATGCAACATATGTACATAAATATGTTGTAAGTCTGTCCTTCCCTCTGCATTGCTGCTTAAACTGCAGGCAGTTGGTGATACAGACACCCTTGCACCATGGTAGAAGAATATCTCTGTTGTGTGGAGTTTGTTTTTGTCCAGGAAGATACACCTTCTTGAACTCAGCATAGATTCTCCTACAATCTATGCTGAGCATTGTAGCATATATTGGAAGAAAAAAATGAGCTGAAATGAAAGCAATTCTGCAGCAGATTTACAAGCTCTATGCGCCATCAGTACGTCACTTTTTGTGACATACTAGTTGCGCAGGTGCCTCCTCCGTATTTACAAAGAGAAAAAAAGTTACTTTGCATGACTTTTCCTTTCCTTAGACGTACTGCCCCTTAAAACACAGCTCTTTACATATATATATTACTTCATTCATGACATGGTTAATGACATCACTAATCACATCACTGATGACATCTCATATGACATCACTTATGACATCACTGATGACAACATCCATTGAATGTGGTTTGGTATGTTATTTAATATATATATATATATATATATATATATATATATATATATATATATATATATATATATATATATATATATATATATATATAACAATCTGCATTAAAGAATGAGTGGATATTCAAAAAAATCTGGATAAAGGGTTTAGTAGCAGTGTGATTGATTGTTTAATTGACTAATTTATACGGTCTCATTAAATATATTGAATAGTGACTAAACTATGTGAATATTTGTATTACTTTGACAGTTGTTCTGTAAACTGCTGCACCAGCTGGTTACTAGCTACGAGAAAGTCTGTATTACTTATTGATTACCTAACTAAGTATATCTATGGGAGAATTAATGTGTATGTGGTACGGTGGGGGATGTGTGACTGCCAACAGATATGTGAATAGTTGTTTCAGTAAGTATATGACGTTAAGACTACATGTTATAACAATTGTTTAGGTGAGTTAACATCTTTATGGGTGTGGTGATTAGCAAATGTATCTCCCAATAGTACATATGCAATAAAGTACAAAAATAAAAGGCAACGTACGTGACATTTCTTGTATATAAAGAAGTATTCATATGACTCAGTGATTGCATCAGTAACTGTATAGATAACTGAATACTTGTATTAGTGATTTTATAACACTAACTATCTACATAAATAAATGAAGTACTGTTTGTATAAGTGTTAGGGGTAGTGTTTTAGGGTTTAGGGTAGTGTAGTGGTGTTAGTGTTGTGAGCAGGTTGTGCTGGGGATAGATTTAGGGTTTAAAGTAGAGCATAGGTCTTTGTCTAGAGTAGGGGGACGTGTTGGTGGTACATTTAGCGTTTAGGGTAGTACACTGCTGTTTGTGTAGTGTTGGGTGTCGTGTTGAAGGTAGTGTTGAAAGGGTTTAGGATAGTCCAGTAGTGTACATCTACTGTAGTGGGTAGTGTTTTAGGGTTTAGAGTAGTGCAATAGTGTGTATGTACTGTAGAGGTTCATGTTGGGGATAGTGTTTAGAGTTTATGATAGTGTAGTGGTGTTTGTAAAGTGTAGGGGTTGTGCTGGGGGTATCTATTAACATTACACTATCGCCACACTAAGCACAATTGTCAGTAGTAACCACCAAAAAAATCCAGATGAAGTTATCAACAGAATACTAGGAAAACGTTCACAATATTAAATGCTTCTAATCAAGTAAAATTCAAATCACCACATACAGTGTGCCACAAATGGTATTACCACAACAGTAAGTCTCCCCAACTTAGATTTAAAGTACATAAACATTTTTCATGTGAATGACCCAAATCTCCACTCCACAAACTTCAGACTGTCCAGAACACAACAGCCAGACTTATCGTCAGGATCCCACGACAAGACCAGATTACTCAGCATAAACGAGAACTGCTCTTGCTCCCCGCCGAAAAAACAGTGACCTTCAAGCTGCTCAAACACACCTATAAAGACCTCCACAACACCGGACTCCAATACCTCAATCACATAACCAGACATGAGGCACACCCTTCTCGTACATCATGGCCAAGACCTGGAAAGAACTCCCCCTCAGCATCAGATGAACACCCACACTAAAAGCATACAGGAAGAGCCATAACACCTGTTTTCGAATGCCCAAAGCTGCACAAATCCCCCCCACATACTCCCCCAGCACCTGGAAACCCTCACAGGTGAATAGTGAGCTCTATGCATCCCTAATTGATTAATTCATACGCCACCACAGTTTGTGTTTGAGTGTTATGAACAGGTCCTGCCATTGCTTTGGCTGTCTGTAACTCTTAAGGGTGGTGAAATGAGCAGTACTACCTTCTTTGATATACACAGACTCTCTGAGATTGGCTTGGTTTGGCTTCACCTCTGAGAGCTACTTTCAGGGTGCTGGTGAGCCACCAGTAGCTCCCGAGCTACTGGTTGGAGACCCCTGGTATGTATAGTGAGTGGGGAATTGTAGGCCTGAAGCACAAATGTGAAGGTGGTTACACCACTACATGCATAATGCATAGGAGTTTGAAGCACTGCATACCATAAAGCCTGACTTACTGCAAGAGTATATGTACTTATGTAACTGCAAACATATCAACCAATCAAATCAATCTCTCTAAATGTTGCCAAATCGACACTGATTCATAGTGTTATTCTACACAAATAACAGTATCCCTTGCAGTGTATAAAGAAAGGTTAAACATATTAGATAAATAAATGTATTAAAACTCGTAGCAATGGGAACAAATAAATTAATACTTGCATATAAATTAGAATACTCAAAGTTGAATAGAGAGTATCTCTTGCATGGGATGTAGGGAAAATAGGGGTTTAGGGTAATGACGAATATCAAAAATAGTTTTACAAAAATAGGGACGTTAGTAAAAAACATAAGTCAAAAATAAAAAGTAACCAATAGAAATGCTTTAATAAGAAAAACAAGTTTAAATAAAGCATTTTAGAAATTATACGAAAGTTAAAAAGTATGGAAAGAGGCACGTTTACATAAACACGTTACTCACTAAAACAGTGCAAATGAGAACACCTGTCAACTGAAAAACGTGACTTAAAAGTGGGAGCAGCAATAAATTGATCCCATAGACTGTTAAGTAACCAAAAAGTATATAAACCACACCCGTGGGATAATTAGTTTTGTTTCAAAGTATCAATACAGGTGCAGAAACTACGAGCAAGGTAATGATTCCGGACTGCGGAAGCATCTTGACAATATCTTTCATTAACTCAGAGGGAACATATTGTTAATGTATATTTAAAAATACATAAAACATTATGTCGCCTCCAGGGGAGTTGGATGAATTTCGACGGGGGAAGGACAGAATATCGAAGAGGGGTAAATTATCTTAATGGGTATATGTTTTATATATTTAAAAAAGAAAGCAAAAATATTTAAATGATTATAGAATGTGATATGATTACGTTTAAATAGAATATATTAACGAGTTCACTAAAGAACCATAACAAGAAATATAGGTTATTTAAGGAAATACTATGTGCAAAGTAATGATTAGGAGCGATGTCATAATCTTCAATTTATCTTTAATTTTCACAGAGGGATCATATTGTTAATATATATTTTACTTTATATATAACTTTATGATCCTTCAACTAGAGTTGAATAAATTATTGCAGGGAATTTCATACATTAATAAATAATAAATAATATTTTTTTAGTATGCAAGTATTTCTTAATTATTGAAAAATGTACTATAAATAAACTGTTGACGAAACAACGAAATACTTTGGAATAAAAAAGAATACTCTTTATCTTGTAAAGTGAAAATGGGCTCAAAGTATTTATATTAAGTAGTGCTTTTCCCAATTTTCACTCGTGAAGAACAGGAGGATTAACTTCGCAAGCACTTTTTTGAAAAAAAATAATATAATTGTGGCTTCAAATGTTAATAAATCTTTCCATTTTTTTAAAATGATTGTAAAATGTAATAATGACATGAAATGTACATAAGATGAAGTAGTGAGGGAGTTTTTTTTCATAGCAGTTCTATTCTACTTTATCTGAAAGTAAAAAAAGACCAAACATTTATAAAAAGATGATAGGGCAAGACTTATATAATGTAAACATGAGTGCTTATGATAAAATAAAATTAATGTGGTCGAACGCGTGGTACCAATGAATGTAAAATAATTTTTGCATTTCACCCATATGATGAATATAAAAGACTCAATACAAATATTTTGAAAACATGAGCATTTTTCTTTCAAGGATGGTTTTGAAGAATTATACATTTTATAAAAGAACATAGTACTCCACACTAAAGGAGAAAAGTCAGCACAATTATGATAGAATAGAAAATAGAATAATATTTTTAAATACCTTTACAGTCAACAAACTCATAAGCACAGTACACAGCTTAAGTTAAAAACACCCTACCACAACTAGTTTTTGAAACGCATAGTAAAATAAAGTGCGTCACAAAATGGGCTACGTACATGGTGAGTGTATCGTAACGTCACATAGAAAAAACAAGCCAATCAACATTAGGATCAGGAAGGTAGACTTAACCACACAACAGCCAATAAAATGTTTTTCAAAATCTGCGCAAGGAAAGGGATTGGTCGCTAATAAAGAGATGTAGAAAGTTTCTGTTTTTAAAATACGGGCAAATCAGATAACCTTGCAAGTACACGCAGCAAGGGGCAATAATTAAAGATGACTTGCTTTTGCAAGACCCCAAAAGACTTCTTCCAGAATAAGTACGCACTTTACTGCCAGACCACATTTATAGATCATCCAGGCTCTCAAGCCTAACCAAGTCACAAATTATCTCTCGTCACTTTCTCTTCTTCTACGTTCACCGTGAAAGTGTGTGTCTCCTTCTCCTTTAACTTCTTTCTTTTTCATAGTAATTGTTACTCATGCACTATCCTGCAAATACCCTACAGATGCAACCCCCTGGATTTGCAATAGTAATTGTTATTCACACGCTATCCAGCACATGCCCTACAGCTACACCATCTTGGGGTTGGAATATTCGTTTTTTTACTGATTCACTATCCAGCACATTCCGTACAGATGCACCCCACTGGTGTTAGAATAGTAATTGTTACCGCTACACTAACCTGCACTTACCCTACTGATGCACTCTACTCTCTATTTCAAAATCCAAACCAGATTTACAACACCCTTGCACCACTTTCGCGTCTCTTTTCCGGTCTTAAAAGTTACACAATAGTAATGCAATGAACTTGAAAATCTACCCCTATGCACATTACGAGCAAAACAAGTACAGAACTCATTTACTTCTTTATCGATCACATATAGACGGTGTTGTTTCACAATTCACAATGAACTTCAATAAATACTTTGTGCCTATATAAATGGAAGACAAGATTGTTGACAATACAAAACTTAGTGGCATATTTACACAGACAGAGTTAAAATTGTTGTCACTTTAACGCCTGCAAAGTACAAAAGAAACCACCAAAAATGGACTTCAAAATCCTTTGTTATCTTACCGGAAGATTCCCTCAACATTGCTGTTTCCTATACAAGACTGAGAGCCACCACCCAAGGCAATAAAATAAATGGTTGTGGGGGGCTCCAACGCCCACCCTTCAAAATTAAACGACCCCCCTCAATCCCCGAGAACCACCACCCCGGGATTTAGTGTATTGTGCGAGGCAGACTGCGTGACCCTATGCCTAGAGCCCTTGAAGGTCCTGGAGACCGCCACACCCCAGGGCCGGCTCCTGCAGTGTCAAGGAGTGCCTACCACCGGGACACTGCTGTTTGCTATGAGAGGGCATGAGTCTTGCGCTTTCAGCCCCCCCTTAGCAAACTTACTTTGCATTTTGAAAAATACAACACTGAAATCTGCTTTCACTTAAAATATCCAAAGCAAATTGCATTTTCCACATGCAAGATAGCATCTCCCTAAGCAGAAAAACAATGCCGGCTCCCGAAGAACACTGGAAGCCCGCGGGACGGTGGGGGAATTGTGGCTCCCCCCACGGTCCCCAACATTTTTTATCAGACCCGGGGATAGGGTCCCCGGGAATATAAAAAAATTACTGATAGGGTCTATTTGTTTACGGTAAAATTAAAAGTCGCGCACCCAGTTCAGTGTGGCCCCCTGGTGTGCATGCGCTGGATGCACGACTCATAATCTGTAGGGTGCGCGACTCCGGCGCCTTTGGTGCACGACTTCTACGCGTTTGGGAGCCGGCATTGCTTTTCCACATGGAGACCTACTAACATGCAGCTCCCCATGTGGAAAAGCATTTTGAAATGGAGAAAAGATTTCCTTGCTATGAGAGGGCGAGATAGACACCCCAGGACAATGCCGGAACCGTCCCTCCCACAATACATAAAGCCTCGGGAGCGATGGTGCCCGGTGCTTTGGACACCTTGCAGCCCCCAACCCTTTTTTTTTAGCCCCAGCAGTGCGGCCCCCTGTTGTGCATGCGCTGCATGCACAACTCATAATCTGTAGGCCAGAACTGGAGCTAGGCATGGGCCGTGTGGGCAGCTGTCCGGGGCCTCGCACTCAGCACACCAGCATGGGGCCCCAAACCAATTGTGTGCCTTGTTGTTTCCCTGTCTCCTTGCACTTAGGGTCCAGGGGAGCCCCCCACCTCCCTGGGCCTAGATGGTGTCTGGAGGCCTAGGGGAGGGAGACGCTTCCCCTAGTCCAAATTGCAAGGAGACTCATTCAGAGACACTGCGGGAGGCCCATTGTACAGGATTTTAGCGCCCCCACAATGTTCACTCTCAGCCCACAAGCAATTCTTACACCTATCAGGCAGGAGGTGTGAGTATTGCTTGTGGGCTGATAGTTAAAACGATAGGGGTGGTAAAATCCTGTACATTGGGCCTCCTGTGGTGTCTCTGAATGCTTTGCAAGGGGTCACTTCAATAAATTAGAGGGGCCTTGCGCATTCCCTTAAGTAAATTAGAGGGGCCACGCGCAATCCCTTTTGGCCCAGGGCCTCGCAAATCATAGAACCGTTCCTCCTGTAGGGTGCACGAATCCAGCGACTATGGTGCACAACTTCTACATGTTTGGGAGCCACCATTGCTTTTCCACATAGGGAGCTACTAACATGCAGCTCTCCATGTAGAAAATCAATGTAATTTCAATATTGAAGGAGAGAACAGATTTCCTTGCTATGGGAGGGAGGGATGGGAACCCCTCGACACTGCAGGAGCCGGTCCTCCCACAATACATAATGCCCCGGGGAGTAGTGCTTCCCAGGGCTTTGGACACCTTACAGCCCCCCAACCATTTTTTTTTTGTAGCCCCAGGGGTAACGGGGCCCTCGAGTGCTCCAGGATAGTCCAGTAGTGTACATCTACTGTAGTGGGTAGTGTTTTAGGGTTTAGAGTAGTGCAATAGTGTGTATGTACTGTAGAGGTTCATGTTGGGGATAGTGTTTAGAGTTTATGATAGTGTAGTGGTGTTTGTAAAGTGTAGGGGTTGTGCTGGGGGTATCTATTAACATTACACTATCGCCACACTAAGCACAATTGTCAGTAGTAACCACCAAAAAAATCCAGATGAAGTTATCAACAGAATACTAGGAAAACGTTCACAATATTAAATGCTTCTAATCAAGTAAAATTCAAATCACCACATACAGTGTGCCACAAATGGTATTACCACAACAGTAAGTCTCCCCAACTTAGATTTAAAGTACATAAACATTTTTCATGTGAATGACCCAAATCTCCACTCCACAAACTTCAGACTGTCCAGAACACAACAGCCAGACTTATCGTCAGGATCCCACGACAAGACCAGATTACTCAGCATAAACGAGAACTGCTCTTGCTCCCCGCCGAAAAAACAGTGACCTTCAAGCTGCTCAAACACACCTATAAAGACCTCCACAACACCGGACTCCAATACCTCAATCACATAACCAGACATGAGGCACACCCTTCTCGTACATCATGGCCAAGACCTGGAAAGAACTCCCCCTCAGCATCAGATGAACACCCACACTAAAAGCATACAGGAAGAGCCATAACACCTGTTTTCGAATGCCCAAAGCTGCACAAATCCCCCCCACATACTCCCCCAGCACCTGGAAACCCTCACAGGTGAATAGTGAGCTCTATGCATCCCTAATTGATTAATTCATACGCCACCACAGTTTGTGTTTGAGTGTTATGAACAGGTCCTGCCATTGCTTTGGCTGTCTGTAACTCTTAAGGGTGGTGAAATGAGCAGTACTACCTTCTTTGATATACACAGACTCTCTGAGATTGGCTTGGTTTGGCTTCACCTCTGAGAGCTACTTTCAGGGTGCTGGTGAGCCACCAGTAGCTCCCGAGCTACTGGTTGGAGACCCCTGGTATGTATAGTGAGTGGGGAATTGTAGGCCTGAAGCACAAATGTGAAGGTGGTTACACCACTACATGCATAATGCATAGGAGTTTGAAGCACTGCATACCATAAAGCCTGACTTACTGCAAGAGTATATGTACTTATGTAACTGCAAACACATCAACCAATCAAATCAATCTCTCTAAATGTTGCCAAATCGACACTGATTCATAGTGTTATTCTACACAAATAACAGTATCCCTTGCAGTGTATAAAGAAAGGTTAAACATATTAGATAAATAAATGTATTAAAACTCGTAGCAATGGGAACAAATAAATTAATACTTGCATATAAATTAGAATACTCAAAGTTGAATAGAGAGTATCTCTTGCATGGGATGTAGGGAAAATAGGGGTTTAGGGTAATGACGAATATCAAAAATAGTTTTACAAAAATAGGGACGTTAGTAAAAAACATAAGTCAAAAATAAAAAGTAACCAATAGAAATGCTTTAATAAGAAAAACAAGTTTAAATAAAGCATTTTAGAAATTATACGAAAGTTAAAAAGTATGGAAAGAGGCACGTTTACATAAACACGTTACTCACTAAAACAGTGCAAATGAGAACACCTGTCAACTGAAAAACGTGACTTAAAAGTGGGAGCAGCAATAAATTGATCCCATAGACTGTTAAGTAACCAAAAAGTATATAAACCACACCCGTGGGATAATTAGTTTTGTTTCAAAGTATCAATACAGGTGCAGAAACTACGAGCAAGGTAATGATTCCGGACTGCGGAAGCATCTTGACAATATCTTTCATTAACTCAGAGGGAACATATTGTTAATGTATATTTAAAAATACATAAAACATTATGTCGCCTCCAGGGGAGTTGGATGAATTTCGACGGGGGAAGGACAGAATATCGAAGAGGGGTAAATTATCTTAATGGGTATATGTTTTATATATTTAAAAAAGAAAGCAAAAATATTTAAATGATTATAGAATGTGATATGATTACGTTTAAATAGAATATATTAACGAGTTCACTAAAGAACCATAACAAGAAATATAGGTTATTTAAGGAAATACTATGTGCAAAGTAATGATTAGGAGCGATGTCATAATCTTCAATTTATCTTTAATTTTCACAGAGGGATCATATTGTTAATATATATTTTACTTTATATATAACTTTATGATCCTTCAACTAGAGTTGAATAAATTATTGCAGGGAATTTCATACATTAATAAATAATAAATAATATTTTTTTAGTATGCAAGTATTTCTTAATTATTGAAAAATGTACTATAAATAAACTGTTGACGAAACAACGAAATACTTTGGAATAAAAAAGAATACTCTTTATCTTGTAAAGTGAAAATGGGCTCAAAGTATTTATATTAAGTAGTGCTTTTCCCAATTTTCACTCGTGAAGAACAGGAGGATTAACTTCGCAAGCACTTTTTTGAAAAAAAATAATATAATTGTGGCTTCAAATGTTAATAAATCTTTCCATTTTTTTAAAATGATTGTAAAATGTAATAATGACATGAAATGTACATAAGATGAAGTAGTGAGGGAGTTTTTTTTCATAGCAGTTCTATTCTACTTTATCTGAAAGTAAAAAAAGACCAAACATTTATAAAAAGATGATAGGGCAAGACTTATATAATGTAAACATGAGTGCTTATGATAAAATAAAATTAATGTGGTCGAACGCGTGGTACCAATGAATGTAAAATAATTTTTGCATTTCACCCATATGATGAATATAAAAGACTCAATACAAATATTTTGAAAACATGAGCATTTTTCTTTCAAGGATGGTTTTGAAGAATTATACATTTTATAAAAGAACATAGTACTCCACACTAAAGGAGAAAAGTCAGCACAATTATGATAGAATAGAAAATAGAATAATATTTTTAAATACCTTTACAGTCAACAAACTCATAAGCACAGTACACAGCTTAAGTTAAAAACACCCTACCACAACTAGTTTTTGAAACGCATAGTAAAATAAAGTGCGTCACAAAATGGGCTACGTACATGGTGAGTGTATCGTAACGTCACATAGAAAAAACAAGCCAATCAACATTAGGATCAGGAAGGTAGACTTAACCACACAACAGCCAATAAAATGTTTTTCAAAATCTGCGCAAGGAAAGGGATTGGTCGCTAATAAAGAGATGTAGAAAGTTTCTGTTTTTAAAATACGGGCAAATCAGATAACCTTGCAAGTACACGCAGCAAGGGGCAATAATTAAAGATGACTTGCTTTTGCAAGACCCCAAAAGACTTCTTCCAGAATAAGTACGCACTTTACTGCCAGACCACATTTATAGATCATCCAGGCTCTCAAGCCTAACCAAGTCACAAATTATCTCTCGTCACTTTCTCTTCTTCTACGTTCACCGTGAAAGTGTGTGTCTCCTTCTCCTTTAACTTCTTTCTTTTTCATAGTAATTGTTACTCATGCACTATCCTGCAAATACCCTACAGATGCAACCCCCTGGATTTGCAATAGTAATTGTTATTCACACGCTATCCAGCACATGCCCTACAGCTACACCATCTTGGGGTTGGAATATTCGTTTTTTTACTGATTCACTATCCAGCACATTCCGTACAGATGCACCCCACTGGTGTTAGAATAGTAATTGTTACCGCTACACTAACCTGCACTTACCCTACTGATGCACTCTACTCTCTATTTCAAAATCCAAACCAGATTTACAACACCCTTGCACCACTTTCGCGTCTCTTTTCCGGTCTTAAAAGTTACACAATAGTAATGCAATGAACTTGAAAATCTACCCCTATGCACATTACGAGCAAAACAAGTACAGAACTCATTTACTTCTTTATCGATCACATATAGACGGTGTTGTTTCACAATTCACAATGAACTTCAATAAATACTTTGTGCCTATATAAATGGAAGACAAGATTGTTGACAATACAAAACTTAGTGGCATATTTACACAGACAGAGTTAAAATTGTTGTCACTTTAACGCCTGCAAAGTACAAAAGAAACCACCAAAAATGGACTTCAAAATCCTTTGTTATCTTACCGGAAGATTCCCTCAACATTGCTGTTTCCTATACAAGACTGAGAGCCACCACCCAAGGCAATAAAATAAATGGTTGTGGGGGGCTCCAACGCCCACCCTTCAAAATTAAACGACCCCCCTCAATCCCCGAGAACCACCACCCCGGGATTTAGTGTATTGTGCGAGGCAGACTGCGTGACCCTATGCCTAGAGCCCTTGAAGGTCCTGGAGACCGCCACACCCCAGGGCCGGCTCCTGCAGTGTCAAGGAGTGCCTACCACCGGGACACTGCTGTTTGCTATGAGAGGGCATGAGTCTTGCGCTTTCAGCCCCCCCTTAGCAAACTTACTTTGCATTTTGAAAAATACAACACTGAAATCTGCTTTCACTTAAAATATCCAAAGCAAATTGCATTTTCCACATGCAAGATAGCATCTCCCTAAGCAGAAAAACAATGCCGGCTCCCGAAGAACACTGGAAGCCCGCGGGACGGTGGGGGAATTGTGGCTCCCCCCACGGTCCCCAACATTTTTTATCAGACCCGGGGATAGGGTCCCCGGGAATATAAAAAAATTACTGATAGGGTCTATTTGTTTACGGTAAAATTAAAAGTCGCGCACCCAGTTCAGTGTGGCCCCCTGGTGTGCATGCGCTGGATGCACGACTCATAATCTGTAGGGTGCGCGACTCCGGCGCCTTTGGTGCACGACTTCTACGCGTTTGGGAGCCGGCATTGCTTTTCCACATGGAGACCTACTAACATGCAGCTCCCCATGTGGAAAAGCATTTTGAAATGGAGAAAAGATTTCCTTGCTATGAGAGGGCGAGATAGACACCCCAGGACAATGCCGGAACCGTCCCTCCCACAATACATAAAGCCTCGGGAGCGATGGTGCCCGGTGCTTTGGACACCTTGCAGCCCCCAACCCTTTTTTTTTAGCCCCAGCAGTGCGGCCCCCTGTTGTGCATGCGCTGCATGCACAACTCATAATCTGTAGGCCAGAACTGGAGCTAGGCATGGGCCGTGTGGGCAGCTGTCCGGGGCCTCGCACTCAGCACACCAGCATGGGGCCCCAAACCAATTGTGTGCCTTGTTGTTTCCCTGTCTCCTTGCACTTAGGGTCCAGGGGAGCCCCCCACCTCCCTGGGCCTAGATGGTGTCTGGAGGCCTAGGGGAGGGAGACGCTTCCCCTAGTCCAAATTGCAAGGAGACTCATTCAGAGACACTGCGGGAGGCCCATTGTACAGGATTTTAGCGCCCCCACAATGTTCACTCTCAGCCCACAAGCAATTCTTACACCTATCAGGCAGGAGGTGTGAGTATTGCTTGTGGGCTGATAGTTAAAACGATAGGGGTGGTAAAATCCTGTACATTGGGCCTCCTGTGGTGTCTCTGAATGCTTTGCAAGGGGTCACTTCAATAAATTAGAGGGGCCTTGCGCATTCCCTTAAGTAAATTAGAGGGGCCACGCGCAATCCCTTTTGGCCCAGGGCCTCGCAAATCATAGAACCGTTCCTCCTGTAGGGTGCACGAATCCAGCGACTATGGTGCACAACTTCTACATGTTTGGGAGACACCATTGCTTTTCCACATAGGGAGCTACTAACATGCAGCTCTCCATGTAGAAAATCAATGTAATTTCAATATTGAAGGAGAGAACAGATTTCCTTGCTATGGGAGGGAGGGATGGGAACCCCTCGACACTGCAGGAGCCGGTCCTCCCACAATACATAATGCCCCGGGGAGTAGTGCTTCCCAGGGCTTTGGACACCTTACAGCCCCCCAACCATTTTTTTTTTGTAGCCCCAGGGGTAACGGGGCCCTCGAGTGCTCCAGGAAGGGGGCCACGCAGTTCCCCTCCCACAATACATAAAGCCCCGGGGAGTGTTGGTCCCCAGGGCTTTGGAGACCTTACAGCCCCCCAACCATTTTCTTTTTAGCCCTGGGGGGTGACGATCCCTGGGGCTTGAGGGCTCCTCTGGGCCCCCACAAAATGTAATAATTTTGCTCCCGGTATTTAGCCCCCGACGTCTAATTACAAGGGCCCCCCAAAAAATATAATAATTTTGCCCCCGGTATTTACCCCCCGGGGGCTAGTTATGAAAAAAGCTCTGTTTTATTTTATAACTTTTACGGCAGAGTCCGCGCTCCCTACACGCACCTGCTGGTTTAAAAAAAAATTATTGTGGGCCCAAGGGGTCCTCTGGGACCCCTAAGCAGGTCTAGAGGGTAAAATTATGTCTACCCTGCCCCCTTTCTCCGTTTTGCACACATATTCCACTGACTTCCTCAGCCTCGCTTCTACCGAGGCACAAAATGGCTGCCAAAAGTTCCTGGTTTTGAATGGTTACAACCGCTTGACAGCCAATTAGCATTGAGAGCGTGATTGTGATGGTGCGCTTATGCTACAATGCCAATCCTCGCACAATCAGCTGATCCACTGCGCCCATAGATATATAAATGACTCTAACCGTTATTTTCTCAGGAACTACTGAACATATTAACACCATTTAAGCAAAAGGCACACGTCTGAACTGAGGACTACCTCTTTGCCAAATTTGGTGTAATTCCGTTCAGCCTTTTGGGCTGTAGCTGTGACTAAAGGTCCTATGGAAAATTGCATGTGGAAAACACGTTTTGGGACCCCCTTTTTTCAGGGACCCTGCTTGACCTTTCACCCCCAACCTTGCAGGGAAAGAGCCGAACTGAGCTAGCCAAAAGTCTGGAAAATATCGAGAAGATTCATCAATCGGCGCCAAAGTTATTGGCAATAGAATGTTGTGGATTTCCTATGGATAATAGGTCCTAACTATAACTACCTACTGGCGATCCCCAGTAGGTAATTAATATATATATATATATATATATATTTTTTTTTTTTAACACTGATGAAGCCTGCAAAGGCGAAACGCGTCTGTTGGGGTGAGGGAGGTTTGGTGTTAATAAATCTTTAAACTGGATACCAGCGTGCCAGCCACTTTTTTCTGAAACCAGCACATGGGCACAGGAACGTGTAGATATATATATATATATATATATATATATATATATATATATATATATATATATATATATATATATATATATATATATATATATATGAATCCACAAATGTCCGCCAGTCTCCCGGCCACACACGGCGGCGGGCTCGAGTGAGGAGGCGACCCTCGTAGTATTCACGGAAACAACTTATAAATCACAAAGTTGACTCGAGCCCAGGTCCTTTTAGCGTGTTATTTATTCACACACAGAATGCCAAACAACACCCGACGCGTTTCGGTGCATCCGCACCTTGGTCACGGGTAACGGTGTTTACAAACAATTACATTTTTAAAGTCAAAAAATATATAAACATAAACGTAGGACTACTCGCCCTCACACCAGTGTTAGTTCAACCACTGTTGTGGCGGCCATATTTGAATGTGTAATTGGACACAGATATAATATACATTATACAATATGTGCAAAAGAAACTATATAAGGACCACAGAGATCGATGTAACTTTAAATCGATTTGTTACATTTGCTCAAAGGTTGAACCCTTATGTCAAACCAAAAAGTTTTTTTAACCGTTTCTCAAGATTTAGCCCAAGTGGGCAAATGTACCAATGCTCAGATACATGAAACATGACAATTCCACCCCAGTAGGCATGACTGCATCATACCAGTCTGTTTTCAATGTCCTGGAACTTCAACATCCTAGTTGAATTCCAAATGTTTTTCAAATAAACAAATGTATAGTCCTGTGATTCCATCCAATTAAGTCAAATCGGCAGCAACCAGTGGTATTACGTCATCCCTGTGCGGCGACATATGTGTCTCCTACAAACATAAAAAATATAATCACTTTAAAATATACTCAAATAGTTAAACATCCAAGACAGCTTCAAATTAATGTTTTTAAGGGATAACAAGACTAGAGTATCATCAGTACGGAGAATGTGTTACACAGACTCTTTAAATTAGGTGGACTGCTAACTCCTCATCCTTATTCAACCCCAGCGGGTGTACAGTGTCATATTTAATTATGAACCTTGATTCAAGCTGGCGTAGTTGTCTCAGTCTGTCTCCACCTCGTTCCGACGGTGGGACTCTGTCTAATGCACAGAACTTGAATACACTTAGATTTTTTCCATGCAGGTCTTTGAAATTTTTGGCAATTGGATAGTTTTTGTCCTCATTCGTTATGGCCCGCATGTGTTCTAACACACGTTTTTTGCAGGGATGTATCGTGCTGCCAATGTAAGTCAATGGACAGGGACATTGCAGTGCATAGACACAGTAGTCAGATTTGCACGTCAGATGTTTTGCAATCCTAAAGGGTTTGTTATTTTTAGACAAAGTGATTTCCTTTTTATTGACACTGTTCTTGCAGGCTTTGCATGAGCGACAGGTAAAGAAGCCTTCTACCTTCCTGGTATCTTCTTTGTCCTTTACCATGTTGCTACATAGCACGTCTTTCAGAGCTGGACATTTCCTGTAGGTAATCATAGGTTGATTCCCCACAGCCTTTTTTAGTGTTTCGTCCAGTTGGAGTACATGCCAAAATTTCTTCAGACTTCTTCTGACCTGCCATGTTTGGTCAGAATATGTGGTAATAAATCTAAGAGGTCCCTCTTCACTGTCGCATGGTTGTTTGGATGTGAGAAGATCTTTTCTCTCTACGTCTCTGACTTTGTTACAGGCTTGTTCGACCACTTTGGCCGGGTAGCCCCTCTCCCTGAACCTCTCCTTCATGATATTCATTTCTTTGTGAAAGTCTGTGTCGGTTGCACAGTTCCTCTTTGCGCGTAGCAACTCGCCAAAAGGTATGCTATGAATCAAGTTTTTGGGATGACAGCTCGACGCATGCAACAAGCTGTTGCCTGCTGTAGGCTTTCGATACAGCTTGCTGATGAGTCGTCCATTGTTAACTGATACCAAAACATCCAGAAATTCAATTGACTGCTTGTCAATAGTACTGGTAAATTGTAAGTTACATTCGTTCTGATTCAGTTCTTTGACAAATTGCAAAGCTGCCTCTTTACTGCCCTTCCACAGACAAAACACGTTGTCTATGTACCTGGCCCAGAGGACCACGTTCTGGGTAAAGGCCAAGATGTTGCTGGCCACCTGCTCCTCCCACCAGCCCAGGTATAAACCTGCGTAACTGGGGGCAAAGCAGGTCCCCATCGCAGTCCCCCTGGCCTGGCAATAGACAACATGATTGAACAAGAAATAATTGCTTGAGAGGCAAGTGCGCATCATGGACACAAGCATATTAGTATGCTTCAAATACTTGACATCCCTGTTCTTTAGAAAGTGTTGGTTCGCACCCACACCCAAATTGTGGGGTATACATGTATAGAGGCTGTTGACATCTAATGTCATAAGCCACATGTCTTCCTCCCACTGTATGGGTTCGATAATTCTCAAGAAATCACGTTTATCCTGCAGATACGACGGTAGTTGTTCAACATAGGGTCTTAAAAAGTGGTCTATGTATTTGGACGTGTTCTCATATGTGCTGCCCATAGCGGAAACAATGGGTCTCCCTGGGGGTGTTGAGGTGTTCTTATGTAACTTGGGTAAAAGATATAAAACCGCAAGTTTCGGATGGTCACACTTCAAAAATTTATATTCATCTTCTGATAAAAGTTTGTCATTCTTCCACTCATGCAACTGTTTCTGATAATCTAGGTTATTTCTTTCATAAGCAATTCTAGAGCTTATTACATAATTGTCCCTGTCATCAAGCTGTCTTTTGCCCTCAGCAAGGTACATTTCAGTGGGCCACACGACAACATTCCCGCCTTTGTCAGACATTTTTAGTACAATGTTGTTGTTGTTTTTAAGATCAACCATGGCTTTCCTTTGTTTTCTAGTTAGATTGTCATGAGTGGGTTTTTGAATTTGATTTATCTTTTTGAACTCAGTAATGACACCCTTTTCAAACACATCAATCGTATCACAGTGAATTTGAGGTAGGAACCTGGATTTGGACTTGAATCCACTGCCACTAGGACAGTCATAAGTTAGTTCCTCCTCGGATAAACATTCTGGCGTGCTTGGGATTGTGTCAGTATCGGAGCCCAAACATCTCATGGTTTTCAAAAGGCTAATATCACCAATAGCAATGCCTGTATTAACCTCAGCAGTGGCCCCCCCCCACCACAGACTTCCTATTTTGAAACCATTTCCTTAATTTCAATTTTCGTACAAAATGAAATAAGTCAATTCTTCCGTCAATGTAGTTAAAATGACTGGAAGGACAGAATGTCAATCCCAAAGATAAGACTTCAATCTGATCAGAAGTTAAAATCAAATTAGATAGATTTACCACTGTGTGGGTGTCCATCATTTCTTTGCCATCTTGCCTCTTGTTGTTACTCCCACGAAGGCATCTATCAATCCCTGTCTTTTGGCGCCTCTCTTGCTTCCGCCTTTGGCGCCTCTTCCACGACCTGGATTTGGAGACTCTGCAGGTCCGGGGCCGGGGCTGGCAAGCCCTTGTCTCCCTTGTGCCAGCAGAGAGAATTCGATTAAAATATTGTTTTTTACTCCTTCTGTGGTTGTAGATTCACCACTTGTAGACGGAGTTGTCCCATCTTCAACCCCCATGTTTGCATCAGGGGTGGACCCTGTTTGGTCTGTTTGGGCTGGTTGTTGTTTTTCCGGGGTCTTTTGTAGTTTTTTGTTCAATTCTCTCACTTGGTCAAATTTT
Organism: Lissotriton vulgaris; assembly: GCF_964263255.1. Lineage (NCBI taxonomy): Eukaryota > Metazoa > Chordata > Amphibia > Caudata > Salamandridae > Lissotriton > Lissotriton vulgaris. Next base: position 1,184,860,198 of record NC_141689.1, read on the forward strand.
CTACCAAAAGTGAAGATCTGGCCTCTCTCATAATCCAACTGGTCGCGGTGGAATTTACTTTGTTTCTTTAGTTTGATTTCTTCTTCCGCTTTTTGAAGTCTTAATGTCAACTTCTTCATTTCTATTTCAAATTCACTCTCAGTGTATTGCCCCTTTAACTCTGCTGTAATCCGCTCTATTTCCTCTGACAGCCTCAAAGTGTCCTTTTGTGCGTACTTGATGAGTAATTTCAACATAATTGTTGAGCAGTTGTGATTATTTTCTACCCACTCCTCTATAAGTTCAGGGTCCGGGTCAGTAAACGTGGGAGTTATGAATATGCGCAAGCCACGTGGTACTCGTTTGCAATCCACGTATTTTTGTAAGGTGGTGGCCTCCCACCACTTTACCTGCTCCATCTTTGCGCTTTTCCACAGTTTGTCCCAAAGTTCCTTTTTGGTTGCTTTGTCTCGAGCCATTGTATTCCCCGCTGTACTCGCAGTAGTATCACCAGAAAACGGGACAAACAGCGTCTCAGCTGCCTCCCGCCTTGAAGCTTGTCGAGTTGACAAATCCATGTCGTTTGTACTTCTCACTGTCCGTGAGATGCCACAGCCAAATCACTGGCTGTTCACGCTTTCCACAATGCAGCCGCGCCGGCAGCCGCAGTGGTTCCGCCTCCCGCTGCAAAGTTGAGGTTCTTACTCACGTTTTTCAGCCACCTCTGTGTCCGGACGCTGTCTCCAAGCCCAGAGATGTAAACCAGTCAGCCGACCGGTTAGGGACCCGACACTCGGGGAGACTCGGGTGAGCAGGGAGACTTTTTCCGAAGAATGAACTGAATCCACAAATGTCCGCCAGTCTCCCGGCCACACCGCCGCCGTGTGTGGCCGGGAGACTGGCGGACATTTGTGGATTCAGTTCATTCTTCGGAAAAAGTCTCCCTGCTCACCCGTTTGCAACGGACGTTGAATTACGAAGACACGTGATCGACATCTTCGTTGGTTTGGACGCACTTGAGTCTCCCCGAGTGTCGGGTCCCTAACCGGTCGGCTGACTGGTTTACATCTCTGGGCTTGGAGACAGCGTCCGGACACAGAGGTGGCTGAAAAACGTGAGTAAGAACCTCAACTTTGCAGCGGGAGGCGAAACCACTGCGGCTGCCGGCGCGGCTGCATTGTGGAAAGCGTGAACAGCCAGTGATTTGGCTGTGGCATCTCACGGACAGTGAGAAGTACAAACGACATGGATTTGTCAACTCGACAAGCTTCAAGGCGGGAGGCAGCTGAGACGCTGTTTGTCCCGTTTTCTGGTGATACTACTGCGAGTACAGCGGGGAATACAATGGCTCGAGACAAAGCAACCAAAAAGGAACTTTGGGACAAACTGTGGAAAAGCGCAAAGATGGAGCAGGTAAAGTGGTGGGAGGCCACCACCTTACAAAAATACGTGGATTGCAAACGAGTACCACGTGGCTTGCGCATATTCATAACTCCCACGTTTACTGACCCGGACCCTGAACTTATAGAGGAGTGGGTAGAAAATAATCACAACTGCTCAACAATTATGTTGAAATTACTCATCAAGTACGCACAAAAGGACACTTTGAGGCTGTCAGAGGAAATAGAGCGGATTACAGCAGAGTTAAAGGGGCAATACACTGAGAGTGAATTTGAAATAGAAATGAAGAAGTTGACATTAAGACTTCAAAAAGCGGAAGAAGAAATCAAACTAAAGAAACAAAGTAAATTCCACCGCGACCAGTTGGATTATGAGAGAGGCCAGATCTTCACTTTTGGTAGAAAATTTGACCAACTGAGAGAATTGAACAAAAAACTACAAAAGACCCCGGAAAAACAACAACCAGCCCAAACAGACCAAACAGGGTCCACCCCTGATGCAAACATGGGGGTTGAAGATGGGACAACTCCGTCTACAAGTGGTGAATCTACAACCACAGAAGGAGTAAAAAACAATATTTTAATCGAATTCTCTCTGCTGGCACAAGGGAGACAAGGGCTTGCCAGCCCCGGCCCCGGACCTGCAGAGTCTTCAAATCCAGGTCGTGGAAGAGGCGCCAAAGGCGGAAGCAAGAGAGGCGCCAAAAGACAGGGATTGATAGATGCCTTCGTGGGAGTAACAACAAGAGGCAAGATGGCAAAGAAATGATGGACACCCACACAGTGGTAAATCTATCTAATTTGATTTTAACTTCTGATCAGATTGAAGTCTTATCTTTGGGATTGACATTCTGTCCTTCCAGTCATTTTAACTACATTGACGGAAGAATTGACTTATTTCATTTTGTACGAAAATTGAAATTAAGGAAATGGTTTCAAAATAGGAAGTCTGTGGTGGGGGGGGCCACTGCTGAGGTTAATACAGGCATTGCTATTGGTGATATTAGCCTTTTGAAAACCATGAGATGTTTGGGCTCCGATACTGACACAATCCCAAGCACGCCAGAATGTTTATCCGAGGAGGAACTAACTTATGACTGTCCTAGTGGCAGTGGATTCAAGTCCAAATCCAGGTTCCTACCTCAAATTCACTGTGATACGATTGATGTGTTTGAAAAGGGTGTCATTACTGAGTTCAAAAAGATAAATCAAATTCAAAAACCCACTCATGACAATCTAACTAGAAAACAAAGGAAAGCCATGGTTGATCTTAAAAACAACAACAACATTGTACTAAAAATGTCTGACAAAGGCGGGAATGTTGTCGTGTGGCCCACTGAAATGTACCTTGCTGAGGGCAAAAGACAGCTTGATGACAGGGACAATTATGTAATAAGCTCTAGAATTGCTTATGAAAGAAATAACCTAGATTATCAGAAACAGTTGCATGAGTGGAAGAATGACAAACTTTTATCAGAAGATGAATATAAATTTTTGAAGTGTGACCATCCGAAACTTGCGGTTTTATATCTTTTACCCAAGTTACATAAGAACACCTCAACACCCCCAGGGAGACCCATTGTTTCCGCTATGGGCAGCACATATGAGAACACGTCCAAATACATAGACCACTTTTTAAGACCCTATGTTGAACAACTACCGTCGTATCTGCAGGATACACGTGATTTCTTGAGAATTATCGAACCCATACAGTGGGAGGAAGACATGTGGCTTATGACATTAGATGTCAACAGCCTCTATACATGTATACCCCACAATTTGGGTGTGGGTGCGAACCAACACTTTCTAAAGAACAGGGATGTCAAGTATTTGAAGCATACTAATATGCTTGTGTCCATGATGCGCACTTGCCTCTCAAGCAATTATTTCTTGTTCAATCATGTTGTCTATTGCCAGGCCAGGGGGACTGCGATGGGGACCTGCTTTGCCCCCAGTTACGCAGGTTTATACCTTGGCTGGTGGGAGGAGCAGGTGGCCAGCAACATCTTGGCCTTTACCCAGAACGTGGTCCTCTGGGCCAGGTACATAGACGACGTGTTTTGTCTGTGGAAGGGCAGTAAAGAGGCAGCTTTGCAATTTGTCAAAGAACTGAATCAGAACGAATGTAACTTACAATTTACCAGTACTATTGACAAGCAGTCAATTGAATTTCTGGATGTTTTGGTATCAGTTAACAATGGACGACTCATCAGCAAGCTGTATCGAAAGCCTACAGCAGGCAACAGCTTGTTGCATGCGTCAAGCTGTCATCCCAAAAACTTGATTCATAGCATACCTTTTGGCGAGTTGCTACGCGCAAAGAGGAACTGTGCAACCGACACAGACTTTCACAAAGAAATGAATATCATGAAGGAGAGGTTCAGGGAGAGGGGCTACCCGGCCAAAGTGGTCGAACAAGCCTGTAACAAAGTCAGAGACGTAGAGAGAAAAGATCTTCTCACATCCAAACAACCATGCGACAGTGAAGAGGGACCTCTTAGATTTATTACCACATATTCTGACCAAACATGGCAGGTCAGAAGAAGTCTGAAGAAATTTTGGCATGTACTTCAACTGGACGAAACACTAAAAAAGGCTGTGGGGAATCAACCTATGATTACCTACAGGAAATGTCCACCTCTGAAAGACGTGCTATGTAGCAACATGGTAAAGGACAAAGAAGATACCAGGAAGGTAGAAGGCTTCTTTACCTGTCGCTCATGCAAAGCCTGCAAGAACAGTGTCAATAAAAAGGAAATCACTTTGTCTAAAAATAACAAACCCTTTAGGATTGCAAAACATCTGACGTGCAAATCTGACTACTGTGTCTATGCACTGCAATGTCCCTGTCCATTGACTTACATTGGCAGCACGATACATCCCTGCAAAAAACGTGTGTTAGAACACATGCGGGCCATAACGAATGAGGACAAAAACTATCCAATTGCCAAACATTTCAAAGACCTGCATGGAAAAAATCTAAGTGTATTCAAGTTCTGTGCATTAGACAGAGTCCCACCGTCGGAACGAGGTGGAGACAGACTGAGACAACTACGCCAGCTTGAATCAAGGTTCATAATTAAATATGACACTGTACACCCGCTGGGGTTGAATAAGGATGAGGAGTTAGCTGTCCACCTAATTTAAAGAGTCCGTGTAACACATTCTCCGTACTGATGATACTCTAGTCTTGTTATCCCTTAAAAACATTAATTTGAAGCTGTCTTGGATGTTTAACTATTTGAGTATATTTTAAAGTGATTATATTTTTTATGTTTGTAGGAGACACATATGTCGCCGCACAGGGATGACGTAATACCACTGGTTGCTGCCGATTTGACTTAATTGGATGGAATCACAGGACTATACATTTGTTTATTTGAAAAACTTTTGGAATTCAACTAGGATGTTGAAGTTCCAGGACATTGAAAACAGACTGGTATGATGCAGTCATGCCCACTGGGGTGGAATTGTCATGTTTCATGTATCTGAGCATTGGTACATTTGCCCACTTGGGCTAAATCTTGAGAAACGGTTAAAAAAACTTTTTGGTTTGACATAAGGGTTCAACCTTTGAGCAAATGTAACAAATCGATTTAAAGTTACATCGATCTCTGTGGTCCTTATATAGTTTCTTTTGCACTTATTGTATAATGTATATTATATCTGTGTCCAATTACACATTCAAATATGGCCGCCACAACAGTGGTTGAACTAACACTGGTGTGAGGACGAGTAGTCCTACGTTTATGTTTATATATTTTTTGACTTTAAAAATGTAATTGTTTGTAAACACCGTTACCCGTGACCAAGGTGCGGCTGCACCGAAACGCGTCGGGTGTTGTTTGGCATTCTGTGTGTGAATAAATAACACGCTAAAAGGACCTGGGCTCGAGTCAACTTTGTGATTTATAAGTTGTTTCCGTGAATATATATATATATATATATATATATATATATATATATATATATATATATATATATATATATATATATATATATATATATATATATATATATATATATATATATATATATATACACCGACACACACACAAACAGACACACAAGGTCAGTGAGTAATACACAACAAGTCAGGCCTGCTCTGCTGCTCTGTCAAGAGAGTAGCGTCTGTGAAGCTATTATCCCAGGTCAGTAAAACCGTGTACATGTACCATAGCTAGTAAGAAAATAACACCGCACATGAATCAGAAAAATAGTCTAAACAGGGAACTCTTCCATGTTTAGACTGTTCCCTGTTCCCAATTTAGACTGTTCTCTGTTCTTTTTTTAGACTATGTTGCTGATTCATGTATGATGTTATTTGCATTACTAGCTATGTATGCACCCTTAATTCCTGCCCCTATTTCTCGTGCCCCACCGCGCGGATCATCCCCAAACGTTCCATGACACGCAGAACCTTCTTTGACACTTTTTGGGAAAAATGTCTTGCAGATTGGTCAAACGAAACCAGCATCAAGCTCTACAATGGGATGTTTGGTTCCCAGTGGAGGACAAATGTGAAACCATTGCTTGTGCAGTCCACACAATGAATGGCCCAAAGGATGGTTGTTTCCAAAATAGGCGGTGTAGTGGAAGCAACTAGGATTCGTAGTTGGGCAAAGTGACTGACCCTGAGGAGATGTGAGTGGGAGTGATGGAATCCCCAGATTCCAGATAGGGTTAGCAGTGGACCCTGATGTATCAGGGTAGGGTAGGTGACTGCACAAGGAAGAGGAAGGATGTCATCCTGGAAAGTTGCTAGCTGGAAACTGAGGTGGTGGCTGGGGAAGTGCCTGGCTGAGTAACCACTGAGTTGGGTGCTGTGGATCATACCCCAGGAAAAGTGGGCAAGAAGCCACATCTGTTAGAGATTGTGCTCTGAGCTGTCAAAGTGGGACAGGTTGAGGACATTCTGCCTTAACAGACTCCTGCCTGGTGTACTTTAGGTGTACCAGCCTTGCTGTGCTTCCCTGGCACCCATTAAGGTTGCAGTTAGGGGTGAATCCCTCAACAAAGGCACAGAATTTGGGTCTGCCGGCAGTGGTACAACCAGGAAGACAGGCGAGGCTTAACTTAAGTGAAGGGACCGTGTGCTTCAGATGGGTTTGAGCAGCCATTTATATCACAGACTATCGCTCTGAGATGCAGGGGAGGAGATTGCGGAGGACTTGTTCAACAGACTTCTGACGGGTGCACTGTGGGTGTGGTGGAACGTGACAGTGTGGACCTCCTGGGTCATTTCTCAACCTCTAAGGCAGGGATCTTTAGAGTCTCTAGATGGTCTCCTGAGACACTGCTGAGAGACCGAGAAGGGCCAATGAAAGTTGGTCTGGATGAAGCTGACCCAGGGCTCGCAGGCTTTCCTAAGGCAGTTCGTCCCTCACCAGAAGGATGCATAGACCCTGTTCTAGCAGCAAAGAACAAAGATAGGGTTCTAGTTCATGGGGTAGTTTCTCTGTGGAGCTACCTACAGGAGTGTACTGCAGGGGATAGAAGCAAAAGACACACAAGTTATCCTGGCTGATGAGGGCGGAAAGCCCAAAACCGGTCCTAGGATGCTTGTTTCCAGTCCAGGGAGGATCTGGCCTGGCAGTACGGGCTGGACTGGTCTCATTGGGCGCAGGGTCAAGACTGATTGAATATGGCTGGGTCCAAACTGGAATAGCATGGTGAGCAAAAAGACAATGAATTTAGGCCCAGATCTCTGTACTGGGGTGGATGTATGACATTGTTCTGCATTCTTTCCATCAATTGTTCTTTTTGCATTTATCACCCGAATGCGACTGGTATGCCCAGATGTTGGTCCTGGGTTCTCCATGCCACTGGAGTCAAGCTATCCTGGCTGATGAGGGTTGAAATCCTGAAACTGGTCCTAGGATGCTTGTTTCCAGTCCAGGGAGGACCTGGCCTGGCAGTTCGGGCTGGACAGTTCCCATTGGGCGCAGGGTCAAGGCTGATTTGCATATGGCTGGGTCCAAACTGGAATGATATGGTGAGCAAAAATACGATGGATTTAGGCCCAGATCTCTGTACTGAGGTGAATTTATGACATTGTTCTGCATTCTGTCCATCAATTGTTCTTTTTGCACGGCATAGGCGTCATGATACCTCCGCTCTAGCAGCTTGAGTGGGGGAAGGGAGGATGCTACTGGACCTACAGAACTTTCTGCGGAACCGAGAAGAGCTTGTCACTGAGATCCTGCTCGGTTTGCTTGTGGCAGTGCAGAGGTTTATCGGGGTCATAGTCCGCAGGCCCATTCCTCTTTTTGGAGGGTAGCCTGTGTAGAACTACAACCCCAAGAGGGCCTCTATGTACCAGCTCATCTCCCAAGAGAAACCACAAGACGAATACCATGAAAGTCAGCACAGTCTCGGCTTGCATCTCTTGCTTTGTTTTAATAGCATAGGCTCTGAAAAGTAGGACGATTCTGTAGCATGTACAATACATCCATGCTTGAGTTCTTAAGGTGAATGAGCAATTAACACCCCGTTAAATGTTAGATTTATCCTCTGGTATTTGCTGTACATTTAAAGACAGAGGGCAAATGTCAGTGTAGTACTGACAATTAGATGTTTTTTCTTTGAACTTGCAGCTTGACATATAACTTTCTTCGACTGCAGTGAGGATTTTGAAAAGTGAAGCACTTGGCAAGCTTGCTGGTGTAAAGAAAAGGCTGTAGGGTGTAATTTTTTTCAACCACACAACAAAATGTAAATACCTATAAATGTACTGTCCAAATCTTTCAAATGTATTAGCAATCATGAATACATAAAATAGTCAGTTTTTTCTTTAATTCAAAGTGTGATGGAAACAATTATTTTAATAGGATAAGAAGAAATCCATTACTTGGTGTTGTGAAAATGACAAATATTTGCTACAACTCAATTTTACACATTCTAATTTGTGTGCTATATAGCTTTATCTGTGAAATGTCTGTACAAATAAGTGCCCATTTTTTTTTTTTTTTTTTTTTTTTTTTTTTTTGTGATTTACAATTGCAGATACATAAAGAGAGAGAGAACAACGATTTAGATAAAAAAACAACAACAAGTAAAAGAAAAAAAATACAACAGTATTATAACGAGGGTTCATAAAAAAAATAAAAAAATCATACACATTTCAAAGTAAGAGAGATGTTAAGGATAATACATAAAGAATAAACAACAGATAATTAAGGCAGTATAATCTTGATTACATACTTTTAGCCACAATCACTATTATCATTACTCCAATTTTCAATTGGTTTCCAAATCTCGATACCACGTGCTCTAATCTTTATCCCTTTACATGCAAAAATCGCCTTTTCCTGATTGTACATACCTAAAAGCCTAGACAACCAAATCTGAAAATTAGGGGGATCAACATCCTTCCAGCGGGCTGTTAATATGATTCTATATACAGCTGTACTTAAGAAGAGTGATACTTCTTCCGCCTTCGTATGTTTCAGAGTGTTATCGTAGCCCAAAATATAGAGGGTTGGAGATTCGGCTACTGGATGCCCAAACACCTCCTGCCAAAACTCAGCAATCATTGTTCGCAGTGCTAGCAATTTATCACAGTCATAAAGCATATGTAATAGATTTGCCGCTGCTTTGCCGCACCTTGGACACTCTGAAGTAGGCCTTATCCCCCAAGCAAAAAGTTTAGCGGGAGTGAAATACAAATCAAAAATAGTTTTATATAGTTGGGCTTTCAAATTGGAGGACATAAATAGCTGTGACGATAGTATAAGAGACATGTCGATGTCTACATTGAGATTATTTAGTTTCATTGACCAGCCCACTTCGGTAGATTCTAAGTCATCTTTTTGGTTTTCAATTAATGTGTCGTAGATGGTACCTATCCTAGTTGAGGCATTAGACAGATGATCGATTAGAGGAATATTATCCAGACAGATATTAACAAGTTTTGAATTTATGATTGTGTTAATTTGTATAAATTTGAATACACTGTTATTGGGGATAGCAAATTTAGATTGAAGTTGTTGAAATCTACTACCATTATTGGGGAGCATAAAATCTCCTACTGTTAATACTCCTAAAGTTTCCCACCGTCTGGAAGTAGCGTCATATGTTTGAGGTGGTAGTATTAAGGAGTGCCATAATGAGATATATCTGTTGTATTTGGGAATGTTCATATATCTCGAGATTTTCTTCCACGCTACCCAAGCGTTTGTTATAACCTTAAATTTAATTTTCTTATAATATGAGGGTTCAATCTGTTTCAGTAGCAAGCCATTAGCAATATCGCCGATAGACAACTCGTAGATTGAAGGTATGTGATTACCCCCCACCTCATATCCCAGTGGTTTAACATGAAATAATACCAACATCTGTTGCAGAAAGGCAGCCCATTAATAAAATCCTAAGTCAGGTAAAGCCAAACCTCCTCTAGTGGTGGGTAGGGAGAGCTTCCGGATAGATCTCCGAATCTTACCATATCCCCACACAAATTTACCCATTTGACATTCTAATCCCCTTAGAATACTGTCTTCTACAAGAAGAGGAATCGCTCGAAACAGATATAGAACCCGGGGTAGAACATTCATTTTGAGAAAATTGCCTCTTCCGATGACTGAGAGATGTAGTCCATCAATCCTTTTGAGTTCCTTCTTTATCTTTTGGAGCAGTGGTTCGTAGTTAATTTTTACAATCTCCTCTATTTTGGCCGATATTCGAACTCCCAGATACATAGCAGATTCTACCCTTCTAGGATCAGTAAAGTGGGTATTATTGGTGCAAATTACCATCGTTTTATCCCTGTTTAAGGAATAAGTGCCCATTTCAATGTAGAATGTGTTGTCTATAAATGACAGTGTGCTACCACATCATGCTTCAATACTATTATGTGTGACAGTGTGATCAGAAGCACACCGCTAGCTACATACCAGACCTATACTACTCTCTAGCTGAATAGAAGTGGTTGATTTTCTACACTCTGTCTTTGTGTGGCACTTGTACTTTTCACAATCTGCACAAGTTTAGTGACGTCGCATTAATGGCAACACTCCCACGATGAACTTTTTTTCCAGTCCCACTGTTTGAAAGAAGTTGTTTTAAAAGGAGAGCAAGCGAGGCCATAGATGCCTTTTTCTCCCTCCTCTCAATTATAGATGTGCATCAGCTGATGTTTTTTGTCCACATGGGAAGATTGACCTACATACTTCAACCTGTTTCCTTTAGGCTCAAAATATATGTCTGCAATTTCTAAGCACTAAACGTATACTTAAGTAATTAATTCGTTGAAAATGAAAATGGGGAACAAGACCAAATCTTATTTCACTACCAGGCTTTTAGGATAGCAGAAACTATGTCACTCACTTTTTTTCTCTTGAGATCACGCTCGTTGTTTGAGCTTATGACCTGGAAATCATCTAAACCTTCCTTCCTGAGATCGCTCTTAAAATTGCTGCAACTGGATTACTGCTCTTAGGCAATACAAAGAAGACCTCCCTGCATCTTGCACAGTGCTCTCAAAATAGCTGCAGCAATTTAACCTAGACAAAGGACTGCCATTCTGTGACTCCTTTTTTTAACTGTAATAAAAAAGGGTCTTCATTCTGAAACTGCTTGCATCCTCCACTGTGATCTCAAAATAGCCGCAGCATATTAACATAGAAAAGGGACTGTCACTCTGAGACTCCTTTACCAAAATCGAAAAAGGACTACACTCTGAGTCTCTTTAACTAAAACCGAAAAAGGACTACATGGACTGCCATTCTTAGACTTTCTACCTGAAACTGAAAAAAGACTACATTACAAGGCCCTACGCTAACCAGTTAACAATATAGCCACCTCAAACTACTTTACTCTTATCACAACATTATTTACCCTCTCCTCGCTGAGCGCAGCCCTCCTTCAGCCCCTATAGTGTAGACTCATAAGGAAAGTCAGTGTGGTTTTTTGTCTTGTCTGCTGTGACACTACTTTATGCACCAATGGGGAGGGGGGCCTTAGAGTGCAGCTTTCCTTCCCTTTAGTCAAGAGACACTAAAGACATATTAATTTAGGGCGTAACCTGTATGAGAAAATCTATTCTGCATCTTCCAAAAAGATATCTGGGAAAGTCATATTTCTGTGGCACAGCTCAAGATCAGAGCCTAGGCCATTTGTCGACATGCTGTGATTGGTCGATTACCTTTTTCTCCAGTGACAGGAACAAAGGCATCCACACACAAAGGGAGCAATTAACAGTGATCCACTCAGCTCCTGAGGAGGAAAGGGTTGGGGAAGAATGTTCTGCATCAATCAACTTGCTATCATGCTGTACCATGGATGGACCTACCCAAGCCCACTAAACAAAGTAGGGCTCCCAGACCGCTCAAGCCAAACCCAGGAGGGAGCTTCCTTTGAAGATTTGCTGGAAAAGGCTCTGGCAGTGATTTTAGTGAGGGACAGCGCTGAGGCTCCAGAACAGATGTGGCAAGTGACTCCTGGGTGATGCCACTTTGAAATGTCCCAACAGGCCGTGGAGGAAGGTTGGGATGGGGCTGAGAGGTGATGTGGCACCCTAGGATAGGCCAGAGGTGTATCCCATTCTGGAACCTCCCACTTCCCCCTAAAAGGTCTTGCACAGGGGGAGAGCTCTCCCTTGATTTCGTCTTTCTGCTGGACACAGGAACTAGAGGCGGTGGCCAATGACAATTTGAGCAAAGAGCCCCCTGATGTCCATTTAGATTTAGAACTCTGACTCCAGCTGATTCCAAGACCAGTTGGTTGCTCCTCAGGACCAGAGAAGCTGGTCCCCTTGCCCCCCTCGGGGCTAAATGGGGGAAAGACTTAGAGGAGAGAGGCACAGAGGAAATCAAGAAGAAAGGCTGGAGCAGCGGGCCAGCAAAGCCATTGCGTCCAGCAGAGTCCGTCATTTTGAGGCCACGATCCCTAAAGAAAGTGCTTCAGATGGCTAGGGCTTGCCCTCAGGAGCAAAATGAGCCCATGATTAAGCAAAACCGGCCAATGGGCCTGAGATATAAACCTACAAAAAATTGGACTTTGACACCCGCCCAACAAGGCTCAGAACACGTTATATCTGCTGCCAGAGGCTTTCTAATCACCTAGGGACAGCCAGAGTTTGGGAGTTGCCAAAATACACAGTTTTCAGACTGGGAGCTGCAGCACATGGGGACCCCTTCCCAGCATTCCCCAAGCCAATTTCCTGACTTGAGGCCCCAGGACCCCAACGAGTAAGTGCTGTTGAACTTCCCCCAAACGGGAAGAGATGAGAAGGGGTCCAGGCTCCCAACTCTGCCCTGACACTGCTGCAGGCAGCTCGGGAGTGACATTACCAACATGCCCCAAAAAGAGTGCGAAGGAGCTACAGGAGTTGTGCAGCCTCCCCCTAGTCCGCCCGTCATCCTAATGGGGGCCTATGTAGAGTATATGGGAACACAAGCGATGATCCCAATGTATTTGATAACATCTCCAATGAACTTGCTCACTGGCCCCTCCTAATGATCGTATGTGGGGATTATAATATTAACTTACCCAGCGATTGATCGATGGAGCCCGGGGTATAAATATCAGGGGAAGAAGCCAAAAGCTTTCTAGGCCTTAAAAAACGTATGTCAGGCCCATGGTTTGATAGACTGTTGGCAAATGATGAACCCGGGCGATCTAGGGTATACCTTTTTCTCCAATCCACACATGACCCATGTGAGAATGGATTAAATGTTTGTCTCCAACACCAAGAGTTTGAAATATAGATTTGAAAAGCTGCCTTGGGTCTTATCAGATCACAACCCGTTAGCCTTAAATATTGAAACTGAATCCAAATTTGAGAATCTGGACCTTTGAAAGAGCAATATTGCTAGATAAGGGGTATTGCAGACATATGAGACAATGAATTCTAGTGTTTGTGGAGGATAATTTGGGGAGCACATCAATTGAGGTGGTATGGGATGCTCTGAAAGCAGGGATTAGGGGGGAAACACTTTTGTACTCCTTAAATCTCAACAAAGAGGTGAAAAAAATAATGGCGGCACTGCAGAAAGATTTGGGGCCAGCTGAAGAATGATTGATAAGGGCTGTGCATGAGGAATGGGAAGTGAAACCATAGCAAAGATGTGTGGCAATTGCTAAAACTGCCATTTTGGATTTATTAACGGATAAAGCAATAATTAAGACAACAACACAAAGGGAAGCAGTGTATGAACTAAGTGAACAGCTCGGTATTCACTTAGCGTCCGTACTAGACAACACACCACATCTAATATGATACAAGAAATTAGTTACCCAGAATACGTTCAACAGACTGAACCAGAAGCAATCAGGAATGAAAATAATCAAAGATGAGGTCAAGCAGTTTGGGCATATATCTGGTTATGTTTTGAATCGAGATAAGACACAAATAGTACTCAATCAAAAAATCACGATGGTGGACAATCGGATAGTTGAAAGAGACACATACCTGGGTGTTAGCATAACATAAAACTGGATAATCTAGTTAAGAATAAAATGTAACCCTTAATTGAACACACAAAAAAAGATCATGGAAGGCTGAACAACTTACATTTATCAAATGGGGGTTGATGCAATGTAGTTAAAATGCTGTTTCTCCCGAAATGTTTATATTTGTTTAGGGCAATTTGTTTGGAATTTACCCATCAATGATTTAAAGCAATCAAGAACATGTTTTCCAGGTATATTTGGGTATAAATGATACCTTGCAGAGCTTTTAGATTCATCACCCTTCCAAGCGATAGAGAGGGTTTGGTCCTCCCTAACTTGAAATTATACTACTGGCCCACCACGTTAATTCACAGTCATGAGCAACTTGTGACAAATGTATATAATAGGCCAAATGCTAAGGTTCCCTCACCACTGGAGCTCATACTGGGGGGTGACTAGAGGATGTCTGTGGCTGCAATTACACGACAGTAATTATAAAAATGTTCGCTTGAAATCTCTTTTTAGTATCCATAAATTATGGAATACCGTACGTAAAACGCTGAGAAAAGATAGACTATCCTTTTATACACCTATATCTAACTACCATATTCTCCCTGAGATTTTTGGAGATCCATACATGGATAACTGGGTACGGGCTGGGATTGCTCAGATTGGCTGTTTTTTGTCTGTTCCTCAGGGCTTAAGTCTTTTGACGAATTAAAAAATTATCTTACCCTAGATTGAAGAGACTTTTAAAAATTTCTCCAGGTTAGGGACTATCTGAGGTGAAAGGGAGCGGGAAGAGCCAAGTTTCAGAGAGTAGAAACCATTGAAAGTTTAATTAAAGACAGAACTGGATCTATTGGGGAAATATACGATTTTATCAATGCCGCTATGCCCGACGACATGGACAAATGCTCTTTGAAATGGCAGACTAAATTGGGGGTCTCAGACAAAACTATTTCATATTCTTATGAATTGTTACAGTCTCTATTAATGTCCACTAGGCTGCAAGCACAATTTTAGAAGACACGTTTCTCGTTGGATTATACACACTATAAGATAGCCAAGTGGGGGTCAGGAAAAGGAACTGTGTGTCCACGTTGTGCACTCTATGAAGCTGACATCGTTCTTATGTTCGCATCCTGTAATATATTACAACAGTTAATCAAGGATATTTGGGATTTTTTATCAGAAGTGTTAACAACAGACATAGAAGTTTCAATAGAAGAAAGAATGTTAGGTATGTCAGGAACAAGCAGAGTAGTGAATGGACAGGGATTGATCTTTTTGGTTATGGCTGTCTTAAGGATCTGCATTGCCTCAGCCTGGTTGGATCCAAGGCCACCGACTTTTCAACAATGGCTTTTCAAATTGTTGGCAACGTGCAGCATGGAGGTAGCCATATATGAAAGAAAATGGTGTCGTGCACGCAAAAAAAGGTATGAAAATCTGAGATCCCCGATCAAATGGATGCAAGGTCATAGCGGGTTTGGGTAGAACCTATGCATGTTTTTACCATCATTTTGTATGGACTGGTTTTAGTAAACAGGGACTATGCACTTGTAAGTTTAGGAAGTCACATGTACCTTTATGGATGCCAACAGAACAGAGACTCAAAGGACTGTACCCGAATTAATACTCCTGGGAAACCTGCAGTTATCTTATGATTGTTGTTGTTATTATTGCACCTGATGAATTATGTACTGATGTTTTACCTGTCTGAGGGTGGTGGGGGAGGGGTGTGATCCCACATGGTAAATAAAAACAATAAAGTTTACAAAAATAAAAAAAGAAGACTCAGTCATGGAAGGATCTGCCCTGACTGCTTGACGGAACCCTCGGCAGCACAATGAGATACATGATTTTAAAATGTATTGAAGGGAACCTGGACCCAATAATTTCAATGGCACTGCAGCCACTGCCTGATAACATACAAAAGTAGATGGGTGCAGTAGGGCAACAAGTGGGACATTTCTCTTCTTTTCATTAGTGGTCACTGCTTCATACTTTCCTCAGAGCTATACCTCAAGTCACTGTATTCTTGTGATGGGGTATAAGACTAGCCCAACTTTCTTATAAAGAAAGACCCTCATATCGACTCACCAGTTCCCATTTTGCTTCACTGACTTGTTTGCTACCCTCAACGAAGTGTGAAAGACCATCCTCGGTTAAAATAATGAGGAATCTAGGGAGCTGAAGATACTCGTTAACTGCAAGCGTTTATAGATTCAATCCTGCATGATAGACAAATTTGTTTTAGATTTTAAATGGGGACAGAATCCACAGTAGTCTTCATCAGGGAACTCTCTACTAAAGGCAAAATCCTAATTAGGGCTTAGTTTGCCATAAAAAATATTGAAGTGTCTAGCAGCCCTCTATTTTGTCAAGTATTGCCTGTCAACCCACAGCCAATCAAATCGAGAGATCCTATCCATTGTTTGACACATAGATGAGACCACTGACACGAGTCATCTCCCATTGCGGCTGTACTGATGTATGCAGATAATATTCAACTTTATATCTGGCGGGTTAGGCAGAATTACTATTGCAATAACGTCTTTTCTGAAACGTGTGTATAATTTGAAAAAGGAAAGTTTCTCATTTTACGTGTATATGATTGGCTGACTAAGGAATCATCCTACTTGCTATTCAAGCAGTAAACAATATCAGCATATTATATGACTCGGGTCTGTCACTAGTACATCATATGTTAACGGTAGTTAATGACCTACTTCTATCCCATGTTACCGAGGCGAATTCTCTAGCTGCTCCTGCTACCGCATTGTATCAAACTGATACTTGCAATTGTCAGAATTGGAATATTCCTTCATTTTTTTTATTTGAAGCCCCAAAGAAAGAGATTTTGGAACTTCAAAGAAAGCAAAACAAAGCTGCCAAGCCTTTCCTGCATAAATAACTTGTGTGGTGTTAAACCTCCCTCAATTACCTGCATTGGGTACCAGTGGATACAAAAATTATTCCAAGGTTTTCGGCACTATCTTTAAAACTAGTCAGGTAATAGCCCCAAGTATGTTTAATCACTGCCCCGAAACTGCACACCCACGTGAAACCCAAACTCCAACTCTGCCAACCGATTCATAAAGACCTAGTTCAACTGCACAACACAAAGTAGAATCTGAACATATTCCTGTTTAAGGAGACTCACAAAACAACAAAGAAACCCTAGTAGTGTCTGCTTCTTCTAATTAGAATAGGGACCCACTGAGGATTTACAGCCACCACCAAAGTCCAGTTCTTAAAACCACTTATTAACCCACTCCCAATTTTTTTGGACTGCATCTGTGAACGAGTTGGCTAACTGAACAATATCTTTGGGTTGCTTTTATAAAGAAGTTGGATGACGTGAACAATATATTTTTACTGCATCTGGGAAGGAGTTGACGAACAGAAAAACAACCGTTATTACACTGAGCAGTGCAAGCAAATGCATATCTGTTACAATCAACAAAAATCGTGGTATTCAATAAATCAAACAATCAAATAAGCTGTATTCAATATCACAAAGTCAATCATAAAACCATACACAATAAAACCAATATGGTGTAGTAAATAAAATGCCAGTAAGCTGTTAAGAACCAAATATAATACAGATTTGGATACAACTTAGAAAGGAACAACATAACATTACATAACATGTGTATTTGTAGAGCACACATTCACCCGGACGCATGTTGGTGCTGAGTAACAGATGTTTTTTGTTACTCAACTCAATGGTACTCATTTTATCGACTTCAGATGGATGAAAGGCTAAGTGGACACACCTGGATTTGAACCTGTGACTATGAGGTCAAACACAGGGTTCTTCAGCAGATGCATTAGTCCATTGAGCTACCAGATCCGGCCCAACCCAGCCCAACCCGACCCAACAGTACTCTGCTCCCAAGTTAATAGTTTCCTCCGAGTAATAACTGCCCATAAAAATTGCACATGTATACAGGTTTGGGAGCTGTCGAAAGCTGGTCGACATTGCAAAAAATGTAAGGGCTTTAACAGTGGCTTAATTAATACATGCCTCAAATCTGAATAAAATTTACAAAACAACAGTATATGCATAGTAGACTGTTTAGATACATTGTCACAAGGGCAACGCACTAGTTCACGTGGCCAGTTGTTCATATTAGGAAAACTGGTTAGACAATGGAAAATATGCAACATAAATCTTATCAATACAAATCTATGTTGGGCATTATGTACACTTGCTAGGTAGGGTTGTAAATCAAAGGTGGTCAGAATCATCTGATTTTTAAGTACAGATGGTTTAAGAATTTTAGTGGACAAAGTAATGTCCTCAAGCAATGCTAAGCACTCCAGTTTTAGCGCTTTTCTAGGTATACTGCTCAGGGTTTCCAGTTGACCAAAATATTCAGAATGACCTATGCCTGTCACAAATTAATTGATATACTTCAGCCAAGAATCTTTGGAAACGCACTCTGATCTAAGGTCGTTCTTTGCGATTACTCGATTGTTGTTTTAAAAAATCATCTTTCTAACACAACATTCTGCACCCACACACTCAAACTAAATTCTCACAGGAGCAAGAAAAAGAATGAAAATATAAAAGCCAGGCATGGAACCACGATCCTGGACCTATTAATCAGAGTGACCCCGATTTCTTTTATTCTAAAACTGTGATTAACATATGTTGCCTTTCAGCTCAAAAAAGACCTACCCAAATTTCCACCAGATTTAAAATTATTGTTTTTGCAAGAATTCCAGCTTTTTTTGTAATAAACATTATTTTCCATTCTGACTAAATGAAAAACATTCCTAACAAACTATATATAAGTGTAATGACAGTATTTCATGCCGTCACCAGTAGTCTCCAAAATCTACCAACTGTCAACAAAAACATATGAGCATTCTGTGAGTGTGATGTTGGATTTCAATACAAAACATATAATTCCATAGGCTGGGCCCTTTTGTTGCCTTTACTATTCATTCTTCTTATGCTTCCATCTTTTTCCTTTCCATTACTTGACATTCTCTCTTTCCTTTCTCCTTTCCATATTCCTTCTCTTTTTGAATATCTTCCTACTAGCCACTGTCTCATTCCATCCATACTAACACTTTCCATCTCTTCTTCCTTCAGTCAGGTTTTGCTTTCTTCCATCAACTTGTCTGACCATTTTTAAGAGACAACGCTTATGATTGTTTAGATTTGGACAGCTTTGAATCACATTCCATGAAAAAACAGATGGAAGTACTGTTGCAGAATATTTACTCTGAAAGTTTGATGCAACCCACTACTGCAAATTAGTCAACTCTGCATCAATACAAGTAGAAATAAATACCTAACACAGGAAAAAGACAATTGTTTTCGAAAATTGCCCAATTGAGAGGGATTATATTAAACACATAAAAGTTAAGAGCAAAACTAAATGGGCATAGTGATGTTAAATGCTCAAATTCATTTAGGAAAGACTATATGAACAATTAAAGTATTGTTTGTATCGGCACTATTCAATTTGCATGCAGAGCCACTCACAGAAACCTTACAACGAGCTAACATCTCTTTCCACATGTACGCAGATGATACACAGCTGTAATCAAGATTACATTGACAGAAGAGGTAGATATCATGAACCAAGCTCTAAAGAGTACCATCCATTGGCTAACTAGTAATCACTTAAAGCTTAACCCTCATAAACAGAATTCTTGATGATTCACCCCCAGAAAAGCACTATGAATGTCCTAGAGTGGACTACCCTGATCACAGCACTAAACTGTATGCCGCAGATTGTTTATTCTACCAATTCCTTGGGGATTATATTAGACAAAAACCTGAATATGCTATTGCATATCAACACAATGGCAAAAAATGCCCGGTTCCACCTAAGCTACCCCAGAAAACTGAAACCCTTCCTAAATAAGAGAGACCTTAAAACTGCAGTCCAGGCACTGGTTATATGAAGGATCGAGTATGGTTGAACATCCCTAGCTGGTATCCCTAAGATTTCAGCAGCCCCTCTGAAAGCCTGTTTCAATGCAGCACAAGACTTATAACGGGCTCCGGGAAATTAGACCACATTACCCCTCATCTGAAAACGCTTAACTGGTTTCCTTACGAAGCAAGAATACAACTGAAAATGGCATGTATTACCCTTAAAGCGGTTCATTGCAAAACACCAGCACACCTAGCCCAGAAAATAACACTATCAGGAGGATGCTGCGTATCCGAGAGTTAGGGAGAACTACTACTGCAACCGGCCCGATTCCGTTAGAAAACACTTGTGACCGAGCTTTCTCTGATGCAGCGCCTAGAATTTGAAATGCTCGCCCCCTTAACATTGGAATAATTTTGTCAATCTCTACTTTCAAAAAGGAAGCCAAATCTATTTACATTAGTAAATACCTACCATAATTGCAACAAACTCGTCATTATCAGGGATCCACCATGATCATATGCATGCTACCTCTCACCAAATATTAACATCTTTGGGGTACTGTATATATGTGTTTTTTTGTTAGCATAATTGTTTTCGCAAATAATGTACAACTACTGATGAATTGGTAACAAAATTGTTGATGGATATACTAATGTAAAGCGGTCTGATACCCCACTCAGGGTCATGTCCCGCTATATAAAACACAAAATAAAATAAAAAATAAAAGTTTTTATATGAACAATTAATGTATCATTTGTATTAATCTGCCTTTTTATTCTACTAAGACATACACATATCATTTAAATATGAAAAACATAAATTAGAAAGTTCATTGTTGTACAGAGAAAATGTTTTTCCTTTTTACTCGTTATGTCTTTAAGCCTGACTCAATCAATCAATAAAATACGTTATTCAGTTACAAATAAATAACCATAAAAGCACAAAACAAAAAAACATTGTTTAAATCTACAGGGCAGATATCAGTATTTACACCAATTAACCCTGTTCTTCATACATAGCATAAATTTCATTGTTGTAATTTTCACATCACAATCGTTTTCCTACATCTAAAAAGATTTTTTTTTTAAATGGAAACAGAAGCTACAACAGATACTGTATCTAATTGTTGGACAGCCACAAAAGCTGGGCGACACTACCTCATACCAAGTGTTTTTAAGACTGGAACAATCCACCTTTTTCTCTGTACAGAGTAAAATTTACAGAAAAATAGGACACGCATAGTGGACTGATCAGAAATGTCGTCACATGGGCATTTACATAGCTGTTTTGACCAGTCATTAACAGTTGGGAAACTTAAGGATCTATACAGCGTCCCGATGTGAAAGTGCATCAATAGGAATTTGTCTTAGTCGTTAGTTATAAGGCATAGGTATGGCTGCATTTTAAAAGTTGTAAATGCGGGGTTGTGTGCTTGTAATGTAACCTTACTCAATTCAACATTTAGTCTCTCTTCACTCAGATAGAGCAAGCATTGGTTCTTAAGATTTTTCCTAGAGTACCTTGCCAAAGTGGGCGGATCATCATAAAATTCTCGATGACCTAAATTGTGTAGAAACATTTTAACATAAGACAGCCATCTAATGTTCACCACTCCATCTAGGCCCACACAATCTGATAGAATCCCACGATTGAACTTTGTTTCCTCTGTTGTTCATATCCTATGCCACAACAGTACCGGCTGAATTTTTAGGATGTCTTCCAAATATGGCAAACCTAGTTCTGTGTGGGATATGAAAGATGGGTTACCATTAGGGACCATTCATAAAAATCTCAAATTTTTTTTTTTTTTTTTTGCTGCTGCTACTATATTGTGTGGGGCCTTCTTTCCTGAGCGGCGGCCAGGTTGAGGTGAGGTTTGACTATCCTACAGTAGAGGGTAAGTCCACTATTACTGACTACTAAAAGTAAGGCTATTGACATTATTGAAAGTGATAAAGTCAATAGTAAGCACCTAAAAATGATTGGCCCTTTTTTCTTTCTCTCTTTTTTGATTCTTGCAGATACCTCAAGTATTACCTGGTAAAAAGGATACAGGAATACTGGTTTTGTATTTTCAATTTTCTCTTTATTCACAATATACTAGCAGCAGCAAAAAAAAAAAATGTTGTCATCACAGTTGGTCCTGAAGAAAGCCACTGATACAGAGAACTGATCATTTGGCAGAAACATGTCGACCCTGACCTAACAGTAGTTTTAAATCTATACTACTGTCTTGCATTGCTTTTTAACCCTGTCAGGTAGAGCACGAGAATAAAATCAAGGTTGTGCATCTATCCTAGACAGTTTTAACCTCTTCACACGTTTTGGATATATCATTTTCCCCCTTTTTTTGTTGCTCTGCACCCTCACTACCCCTTAAGACTCACATATGGGATTTAGTATCCATCCTTCAAGATAAAACATCTCTGAGCTCCTTCATAACAGCAAAGAAGTCGTAGCTCCCAGTAGCGGCTAGGTTTTCCCTACTGGTAAGGAGGAACCCATATGATGAAGCATGTCACCCTCGGATGAGTGAGGGTTCTAGTCCGTAAGGTATGAATTCCCCTTATTGGTTTTTCATTGTTTTATTTGTATCTGCATAATCTTTGTTGAGAGAGATAAAAGGTTGTATATTTAAGCTACAGGCTGATAGTGCTTCGATAAGACCTGCGGTGATATTGTGTGGTTTATCACATTTGCATTCTCTCCGGGCCTCTCTAATCTCATTCCTATCCGTTACTGCCCTGTGTAGAGCATTCTTAAGCTTTTTATAGGCCTTAGTACAATTTGAGTCAAACCACCCTTTTTTCCTTGGATTCTTGTTCCTGTTATTCACATTGATGGTGAGAGCCCGCTTTATACAATCTGTGATTTGAATAAATCCATCAACAACTCCTTTTGGTGAAGTGGTCTCATCCAAGCAGGCCATGATATTGACATAACGGTACACAGACAAAATATCGATTTTTTAATTTCGATAAGCAAAAATATCGAAGTTTTAATATCGATATACAAAAATATCGAAGGTAAGTAATATCGACAGTCTAAATATCGATATTGGTATGATATCAGTAATATCGAAGTTGTAAATATCGATGTTAATAATATCGAAATTAATAACTTTGATGTTACTAATATCTATTTTTAAATACATTTAGTGTATATTATATTGTATTAATTATGTTTTAATATTTTTTTTAATGTTATTTTATTAAATATTGTGTTTTACTACTGTAGCGGGTTGTGGGTTTATAGGGGAATAGGGTGGGAAGTAATTTAATTATGTTAAATTAATTATTAATTATTAGGAATTATTAATTAATTAATTGAGAATTATTTTAAATTATTTTTAATTAATTTATTAATTGATAAATATGTTCTATAGCGGGTTATGGGTTTATAGGGGAATAGGGTGGGAAGTAATTTAATAATAATTAATTAATTGATATATGTTTGTATATATTTTAATTAATAATTAATTGGTAATTAATTTCTATTAATTACTTAATTAATTATTATAATTTTTTTCATATTTATAATGAATCATTAGTTGGTAATTAATTATTATTAAATATTTAAAAAATTAATTACAGTAATTTTTATATATAATTTATTGTTATTCTTAATTAATTAATTGTGCAACATAATATTAATATTTACATTAGATTAATTACAGGAAATGTGCTAATATATTTACTTTATTGTTATTGATAATTAATAATTAATTGGTAATCAAATAATATTAATTAATTTTGGGTACAGGGGTATTTTTAGGGTTCAGGGTCAGTTTTCAGTTCATGGGTACAGGTGTATTTTTAGGGTTCAGGGTCAGTTTTCAGTTCATGGGTACAGGGGTATTTTTAGGGTTCAGGGTCAGTTTTCAGTTCATGGGTAAAGGGGTATTTTTAGGGTTCAGGGTCAGTTTTCAGTTCATGGGTAAAGGGGTATTTTTAGGGTTCAGGGTCAGTTTTCAGTTCATGGGTACAGGGGTATTTTTAGGGTTCAGGGTCAGTTTTCAGTTCATGGGTAAAGGGGTATTTTTAGGGTTCAGGGTCAGTTTTCAGTTCATGGGTACAGGGGTATTTTTAGGGTTCAGGGTCAGTTTTCAGTTTTTGGGTAAAGGGGTATTTTTAGGGTTCAGGGTCAGTTTTCAGTTCATGGGTAAAGGGGTATTTTTAGGGTTCAGGGTCAGTTTTCAGTTTTTGGGTAAAGGGGTATTTTTAGGGTTCTGGGTCTGTTTTGGGTTTTTGGGGTACAGTCGTACAGGGTAAAAATTAAATAAATTTAAATTAAATCAATTAAATCAAATTACAACATATAAAATTACATTAAATTATTAAGTTTTTAATTTATTTTAAATGTATATGTATTAGTTTTAATTTTTAAATTATGTTTTAATATTTTTATTTAATATTAGTAACATTATATGTATTTTATAATTATTTTAACATCATTAATAATACATTTTAAAAAACGATATTTTTTTTTTCGATATTTTTGTACTACGATATTATTTTTCCGATATTTTTGTAGTTACCTTGTTAGGGATAGGATTCCGATATTTTTGACTTCGATATTTTTGTCCCGATATTTTTGTATGTCGATATTTTTAATTTCGATATTTAGTCAGACATTCGACATAACAGTTTGTTACAACATCGGCCGAAAGCTTTTTGGGTTCCACTTTGTCGCAACTTAAGAAGTAACCATTTTGCCAAGATAATAATATGTTCTCCAATATGGGATTACGACTATCAATCTTACTCTTCTCCTGATTAAGAGGCAAGATATCCATGCTCTGTGCCAAATGATCGCTCAATGCAATCTGATGTTTATGAAAATCTACAATGCTTGACCTGTACCGGTATGAACCAGAATAAAATCTATTATAGAAAAGATTCTGCGACCATTAAAGGTAGGGCAAAAAGGAACGGGGGGTACGTAGGGTATTGGTGAAGCCCAAATCCAGTTGGAATATAGTTTCATTTAAACTATCGCCATACCCTGAATGCGGGAAATGTGAAAAAGTAGTTTCATTATCATATGTGATTCCACAGTTCCCTGTGTCAGCATACTGACAAAAGAGGTGTTAAAGTCCCCCCCAGACTATAATCAGATCTTTACTCCCTGCCTCTTGTAGGTTTTGCAAGTAGGCACGTATAGCTCTTTCAATCCCTTCAAGTTGATAAAGCGGGACATTATTACGGGACATTATTATAATAATTAACCAGTATTACTGTGCAACTTCCATTTACCCTTAATAATCTGATAAAAGCAATCCTCAAATGACATTTCAATTTTAAAATTGACTAAATTCGAAACATAAGTGCAGAGCCCCCCTTTAGCCCTGCCATGTAAAGAGGTTATCGCATGTGTGTGTAGGGTTTTATAGCCAGTGATATGGATTGGATCAACCAACCATGTTTCCTGAAAACGTATAAAATCAAACTTACGGATAAACTCTTCCCACAAGCTATTTGTCACCTTTGATTTTAAGCCAGCAATGTTCCAAAACATAAAATTACATTCCCCTATTCCTTTTACATAACCATTGTACTCCAGAGTTTCCTCTGTGCTTAATCCCAAGGAATTATCCTCCATTATAGGCGGCAATATTGGTACAGGTGTAATTAATGGGGGCGTGCAACTTATTTAGCTAATAATAGCTGTATCTCCCCCCTGAAAACTTATCTGTGGGCATGACGTAGTCACAAGAGAGACATTTAGCTGGATAATAGAATCCACTACCAGCAATAAGTGTTCAGCAGACAGTCAATCACATGCTTCTAAGCCCGACAAGGGAGCAAACCTGTTGGTGTGGTTAAAATCAATAAGACTGCCTAAAGGTATTTTTAGTGTAGGTGGGTTTCCCCTCCCTTGCGGGATGTGATGGTGCGGTCATTAAAAGAACCCCAATGGTGACAAGGAAATTTTCCCTGTATGATAAAATAGGTTCCTACTCCCCAAATGCTCCAATAAGAATCTGACAGCATGCCCGTTGTTGAAGTTAGCTACAACGCAGTCATCTCACCCTTCCTTTTTGAGGTATCCAACCCATGGGGCACGTCTAGCCGTAATCATTTTATTACAAATATCCCAGCCTGGTATCCCATCAGCCTTCAATTGCGCAGTAAGCCAGTGCATTGTTTGGCTATTAGCTGTTCTGAGGATACCATCTGCCCTTCTTGCAAGTTTGGAACATTCTTTAAAACCCCTACCAGAGGGGCAGCAGCTGGTGGAAGATGTAGGGCTTTCGGTCCGTTTGTATCTAAGCTACAGGACAGGGGATTATACACTGCTGGGTATTCACAATCTAAAGGACCATGGGCAGTGGCAGATTGGTTACTTGTCCCGTGATTAAGAAGTTGTCGCATTAGGTTGATAAATGTCCCACCCTGAGTCCTGCTGCTGCCCTCCTCCATAGGGGTGCTTGGGATGAGCTGAGCAAACTCACTAAATCACTCACTTGGTCACCTGGGGGGACTGGATCAGCAACAGGAACTATTCACGCTCCGTCATTAGTACCAGATGGTACGGGGATTGTATTAGAAGTTATGGGGTTTGCACAACTAAATTTCGGTATAGCTGGATTGGGCAGGACACTCGTGACAGGTGTTATGGGCTGATCAGTTTTTCCCAAAGTGTCCTTAATAGAACAAAGGTCAGGTACAGTTTGCAATTCAAAGTTTGTTAGTCTGTCCTCAATCAGCGTAAGTCTCTCCAGGATCGGGGTCAAAGATGACAATATTTTGGCCCCCAGTTTGGTCAGCAAAGTCTCATAGGGTTCAGGAGGGAAAGCACCATGTGAATCTTGATTAGAAACAACATTGCCGAGGCTTGCAGGCAGGGGGATTGATGACAAAGGAGATCCAGTTCCACCATTCTTGTTAGACGTTGGCCTTTTTGCACTTTTCTGCCTCTGCGGGCCCCCTCCTCTCTTCCTCTTTTTGGGCTCAGGCGATGTCAAATCCATAGATGGAGGATTATGTTTAGGTGCAGATCTCGTGGCAATACGTGAGGCTATACCACTAGGTGCACTTTCACGAGCATTCTCCGTGGCCAATCAACTGACTGAGTCCTCAGTTATTATTGTCAGATCCAGGGGGATCAGTGGCAACTGGGTAGCGCCTCTCGCTAGATCATGTGGCTCAATTTCAAGTGCCGGTAAACACTCTGGCATACGTGCAGATTTCAGGCCGCCAAGCGATGAGCGTTTACCTTGTGGGAGATCTAAAGATAGGCAACACTCGGTCAGTTCTATTTCATGGGCCAAGACAGAGATAGCCCTAGTAAGAAATTGATCTAAGGTCCCTACGACACTCCCGCCAGGGAACACAGATTTATTCTTGCCCTCATGAGTGCTCATTCTAGTAAAAACACGTCCACAGCAAGGAAGGGAGAAACAAGTAAACAAGAAGAGAAGTATTCCCTGGATAATAAACAGCAGTAATCCAGAAGTACGTAAATGTTCATTAACCTGAGCAGATACAGAGGTCAGGAGGGGGTCCAGCCCAACCTCTCCCGGTCTCTAAGGGGCCCGCCCTTGGCCCGGGCGAAGCGGGGGCGGGATGTGTTAAATAGCAGCAGAAGCAGGCTCAGGTGCGGGCAGTATCAATGGCCCCTTGGGACTTGCAGTCCCTCTGCAGACCACGTCCTCGCTTGTAGCCAGGCGCAGCAGCTCTCTACTCGCCCTCCGACGGCATCGTGATCGCAGCAGTGATCCCAGTGGTCACGGTCACACCTGGTCTATGCTCTGGAGCTCTGCCTCTGAGCCTTTCTCAGTGCGCCATATATTCCCAGGGCAGCCAAATGTTCCCAGGGCCACTGCTGCAATACAGTCCCCCACACTGTGAACTCACCTTGCTAGGCTTAATCGGCTCAATCTGCCTCACCTCCTTCCGGTGGCAGCTCGCGGAGGAGGACCGAGAGCCTTGGTGAGGGTGAGAGTGAGAGTGATGAGCAGGGGAATCAGTGAAAATCTGCAGAGGTCCAATGGCAGCGGCTCCATGTCGATAACAGAGCACTTTTCCACAACAAGAGCAACAGCCCCAACTCTCTGTTCAGCTTCACACTGCATTTTGCCTCGCGCCACCTCCGTAAAAGAAATGCCCATGACAAGGAGGGCTCTGGGCTTTTGGGTGGAACTCTGCTGGACCTTTTACAAACTGGGAGAGCGGGACTGCAATCCTCTGTCGTCCTCCTGCGGCGTTGTCCTCCTTCTCCACTCTCCACTCTCAGCAAAGCCGTGGGCCCTGGAATCTGCTCTCTGTGCACTGTGCACCATCCACACTCCAGCTGCAACAGGTTCTGTGCTCAGGTACACAGGAGGAGTAGGGGAGCACCGGGCTTGGGGGGAAGCTGTTAGAAGTGCGAGTTAGAACTGCAAGATGGTCGCGGAAGACCGCGAAGGTCACGAAAGCGGGTATCGGCTGTGGTAGTGACTGTCCTTGCCGGCCTGCTGGTTGCTTATTGCCGATCGTCAGGTTCGCGGTTACCCACCTCAGTTACTCACCTCTGGAGCCTCAGCGGCAGCCTCCCCCCTCCGCCTGACTCAATAAGCAAATACCCTGCACGTGTGTAATGTATATAGAAAAATATGTTGCATTCGAAGCAGTAACCCAAGGGGACTTTTTCAGTCAGTAGCAATTTCTATGTCTTTTTTCTCTGGAAAGGTTGCTTACAGTGAACATCGTCAATTTTTATAAAAGAGAAACATCTGCCCTTACTTAGTATTGTGCAATTTTGTCACAATGTAAACATTTATTATACACATCAGATGTTGTAAAAAACACATCTTTTGTGATAACTTCAGAATGTAGTTGCAATATCAATGTATCAGACATACAGAATCCTTGCAGCTGTAAAGTTTGTTTCAGAATTAAGGTGTTTCAAAATACTTCCTTAGGGCCTTAGGAGCTCATCTTGCTAATATGGAGAAGGGCCACTGCTCAACCATCTGTGCAGAGAACCGCCAAACCCATTTACAGAACCCTCTATGTTGGAAGGGATTGCTTTGCTAGATGTTTTCCTGCTGGTGCAGGAGGAGCACATTTGTCAAAAGTTGAATTGAAGTTTGCATGAAACATCATGTGACAGGTGTAGGCCTGTCAGTTTTAGGGTGGTTTCCCACCAGCTTTTTGCCTTCCTCTTTCATTTTTCTGACATCCTTTTTACTGGCCTTAGGACTCTGTTCACTTTACCACTGCTAACCAGTGCTAAAGTGCATGTGCTCTCTCCTCTAAACATGGTAACATTGGTGAATACCAAATTGGCATTGTCAATTTACTCATACGTCTCTAGTACAGTGCACTACATGTGCCCATGGCCTAGAAATTAAATGCTGTTTGTGGGCCTGCAGCAGTGATAGTTCTTCCCATTAAAGTAATTGTTTAAACATGTCTCAGGCCTGCCATTGCAGAGCCTGTGTGAGCAGTTCAAACTGCCATTTCTACCTGGCAAAATAAACATTTTGCACTGTCTAATCCTTCCTTTTTAATGCATATAAGTCAGCCCTAGGATACACCCTGGACAGCCCGGAAGGCAGAGTTCAGTATATTTAAAAAGCAGGGCTGTACTTTTAAGTTTTACATGTCCTGGTAGTGAACAACTCTTACATTTGTTACTCAATACTACAGGACTATATCTCCCATATGGTAACACTCGAATTACTTTAGTATATTTTATAAGTGTAATTTACAAATGGGAAGTTGTAGCTTTTTCATGGTCAGTGTCTCTGGAATCCTAATTTGAAATCCTAATTCATGTTGAAGTTGGTTTTTAAATTGTAATTATGAAAATGCAACTTTACTTGCATTAGCCATTTGGTGCCTGCCACCTGTCCCTGGTCACATGACTGGATGTAGTTGGTAGTTGGGCTTTCTGTATTCCTCTTAGACACACACAATGGGAGCTTGGGTGTGACTTGATGAGCCATACTGGCAGGATGGGAGGGAGGAGCCGAGCCTAGTCTCACTTTTTCCTGAATAAGCTGTGTCCTGTCCCCACACAAAGGGCTGCATACTCCCTGTAGTTGGTTTGGAGCCAGGGCCGGGAAAGCAGGGCTTATGTGCACTTCAAAAGCATGCCTCTAGAAGCTTCTCCACACTTCATAGGAAAAACTGTGTATACTTCTGGATTAGTAGGTATTTTGCAAGAAAGAAGGACTGGTGTGCTGCTGAAGGACTGCCAAACTGCTGGATTGCACTCTGCTGGACTGCTTTGCTGTGCTGGCCTGCTACCTGCCGCCCTCTTGCCTGGGTGAGAAGGACTGGATCTGCGTCTCCTGAACCCAGAACCCAAAGTGAACTCCAAGGGTAAGTTGGCTGGCCTCCTGATCTGAAGCCTCAGGGGGATCACATGCTTCCAACAAACTTTCACCTAGACTATGCCATCTGTGGGTCTACCCTGCCAAGTGGTGCTCCAGTCCTTGACCATTGAAAGTGGGCCTAAGGTGCTTGCCAGTAGAATAGACACATCTCCTCGGCCAAGCGGGTCAACGCTGAGCAGAATTTCTGCATCACCACTGCTTCATGGATTTGACCCTTCACACAGATCCACATTGCCCACCGCATTCATAGGAACTGGTTCATCCACAGGCTAGGTCCTCTCAATTCTTACCAATGGCAGCCACAACGACAATGCTAGACTCTGTATCGCAGCCTTGCCGCTCCTTGGAACCGATGCATCGCTAGCTGCATGTCACATCCCCAACCCGGACTTCACATTGGAAGTCCTACTATTGGGATACTCAACAATGATGCACAGGAACTCACCTCACATCCTTGCCACATCTCGTTCTCGACGCATCGCTATGGCTGTGTGGTGTATCTTCAATACGGATCCACCCAATGCATCTGCAACCTGGATTTCAGGTACTCTCTTCAGCCGACCCAAAAAGCTCAATCGCTATTGGACTGAACTTGTGGCTTTGTCCTGGTTTGGCGCAACCAGATATCCCTTTTGTGCAATTTCCCCTAAAAAATGTACATTCAATAAATTGAATGGCCCACTAATTGGAATATTGTCATTATGGTCTTATTTTATTTTTAACATGTGTACTATTTTCTGAATCTGTTGTGGACTACTTTAGTGGTGCATTCTTACTATTTTGCACTTTGAAGTGTTGCACAAATACTTTACACATTGCCTCTGAGTTAAGCCTGACTGCTCAGCATCAAGCTACCAAGAAGGTGAGCACAGGCTAATTTGGGGGTTGCTTGTGCCGTACCCTAAAATATTTATATATATATGTTCTTTATTTGTATGTGTTAATGCATTTCCTGTGCTGAAAGCTATCTCAAGAATTCTTAATGATAAGATCTAAGGAGTCCATGAACTAGTGAAAATTGCACTAGTTGTTTTTTATAATTTCTCTGGTTATTGTAGACTCATTGAAGAACAAAGCATACAGTTCATGTTTCTGTATGGATCTCTGTTGTTCCTACTCAGCCAAATTATTATTATTATTATTAATACTATTATTATTATTATTATTATTATTATTATTATTATTATTATTATTATTATTCTGTTTCCTTTTCTGTTCTCCCATGACAATTTGTTTCTTCCAACTTAGGCTCTAAATTTGGGCCTCAACAATGCCCTCCTTTTTCAGACACAATTGTCAGAAGCAGTGGGAAGTCCAGTCCCTGATTTGTGCTTTGAAAGACTTAAAAATACCCACTCTACATTCACATTTTCATGAAGGAAACTGAGTTGTGACAGTGATTGGATAGGTGTGCAAACACGGAACCGGGCTCGGAAGAGGTGCACTCGCCTGCTACGTTAGAGGAAGCCGCACACGGCATTGACTTACGGACTAATTGGAACCGCACTGGGTTTCCGCTTAACTAATAACAATCGACATAAAGACTTCCGCCGCTTTTGGACGCACTAGAACCAGTGCCCATACTGGAAGGCCCGGCTGGGTCGGAATTATCACCAGCTAAGCGACCTTCTGATATCGATACGGCCATCTAGCCCTGAGGAATCGCGAAGGCGATGAAACACGTGTCGGCTGGCTGTAATCTCCATTAAAGAATCCAAGATTTACTCATCTTGTGGAACTTTGGTTACTTCTGTCAATTTGGTGTTCTCAAATGTGTTGTTATATTGTCACTGTACAATCGTAATTACTTACCAGAGTGCTTCGGCAAACCTCTTACTTGTTAGCAGTAATTTTTTACTCACATGAGTGGTTTAGGTTTGTCCACTCGCCGAATAGCACCTGAAAATCTGTACCACTTTGTACTGTATGCGCATGAACAGGCAGTGCACCCATTTACTGTACCAAAAACCTTCTCCCTGTCAGTGATTGGAGAACCTCGGCTCTTCCTTCATTGATTCTATATGAAATCTAAAACCTTAATACAATCTAGTAAAGTATTCATCTTGATAGGTGTTTGGATGCAAACACCACATTAAAAGTTTTCAAACCTAAATTAGATTTATCGGGGGGAGTGCATTTTATATATTTTCAACATTTACTATTTATGTTTTTGATTCCTACTGGGGTTCACTAAAGATGAAATATTAATTTTGTGTTGTCCTATAGCATTTATGAAGTGTATAATGCACTGCACATAAAGCCTGTATTGAAGAACAGTCAATTATCTACAATAAAGAGCTGCCTCTATGTACCTATGTATGCTGTTGACACAGTTTCCATGTCAGGGGCAGTAGCGTGGCAGTGCGTTTCAGGGACCGAGGGCTAGAAAAGGATATGCCCCACCTACCCACACCTAGCGAGTGTGCATCGCCAGTATCTATCCTTAGGACTTTTTTTGACCCCCTAAAATAATAACAGCTTCTTTGCCACAAATTCAGATTGTCCTTTCCAACCTGTGCTTCTTCTTTTTTGACTTCCACGTGGATAGATACCACCTTCCATTCACATGTACATGCTCTTGTCCTACTATTCTATTCAAATGCTCAGACATTACTATTATAAACCCACATTTAGCCTCATCAACTCATGTTCAAACTTCACAATCATCACAGCCAATGGCAGACATGGCCACTGATTGCCACTCCCCTGGGGTGGAGAGAAACCAAGTTTGTGCAGAAATATAATTTAAGATTACAGCATATATCTCATAATCTTCTTTGATGTCAGGGTACCTTTGTGTTCTAATACCAAACTGAGAGATAATTATTAACAATAAGTGAGGCTGAGACCTTACATAGCACCTATTAAATCAGGAAACTTCCATATTTTGGCACCATCATTCCCATCTGCAGTCATTGTGTCCTAGGTTCATGTCCAGTAGCATCTCTTTGACCTACTCAGGTAATCGGCCACTGTACTGTTCCTTACTCTTTTTCTTTCTCTCTCTGGTAAGCAGGATTAACAATTCTGATGTGGCACCAAACAACCATAGACCAAATGTGTTTATTCCTTGCACTCATGCAAATCTTCCAACTTTTCCCATTCTAGATGTCCAGTTCAGTTCTTTTTTTGTATTTTGGTACTTGTGGTCCAGCATTTATGATCAGAAAAACAAAATCACAAGTACAAAAAAGCAAACAATAAACCTGCGTGGATAATCTATTCACTCTGGCATGGATAATGCACGTGTTCTGGGGATGTCACTGTTTTAATGTGAATGTTTCATAAATAAGTCCCCCTCATATTTTGAATGATGGTGAGACTGGTCTATCTCTTAGCACTGCAAGAGCTGTAACTGTCTGTATAAGCAGCTATGCATCACTGACTTCCTCCAGTCTCTATGTGCAGAAGGTATTGTGTATCTTTGGGATTCACACTCTAGTTGCCTTCCCCTGATGAACACTACCGGACACCATACCTTAGTGAATGAGTCCCAATAACAACACACAGCAACACACGTCACAGCAATCATTAGAGAACAGTTGCCTTGCCAGCAGTAGTTGTGGGATCTTACCTGTACAAGAACAGCACAGGCACATAATTAGCAATAGCACAGCAAGCTCCTCTCCCATGTAAATGAACAGGCACTGACAAAGCACACATAAAGCTTGTCATCTAGGTTGCAAGCAGTATATACAACACGCTATCCTCACACTTAACACGCAGAACAAAGGAGGTAGTAGTACACAATTCACTTATTTAGTACAAATATTGACACTGTCAAGCAAGCTGCCCTCACACACAGTGCAACATCTACAGAACAAGTAGCACAAATGCAAAATTCACTCAGTCAGACCATGAATAACACAGTAAGCAAAATTGTAAGCTTACTTTAGAAACCAGCTATAAACATTTGCACCTCCGGCTGCATACACATCTCTGCAGCAAATGCTCTAACCTGTTGAGAATGTTCACAAGTGTACAGGAAAACTGACTAACCTGAGCCATTCCTTATCAGATGACATTCCTGTTTTCAGTTTCTATTTTTGGTAAATTCTGGTGGGGTTTTTCAGTGTTTTTCAGCAATTTCAATGCCTTAG
Source organism: Lissotriton vulgaris (assembly GCF_964263255.1). Taxonomy (NCBI): domain Eukaryota; kingdom Metazoa; phylum Chordata; class Amphibia; order Caudata; family Salamandridae; genus Lissotriton; species Lissotriton vulgaris. The sequence goes on from NC_141689.1 coordinate 1,184,894,303, forward strand.
AACAACAGTGGTTATCAGCGGTTAAACATTTTTTCTCTGTTAAATACAACAGTGTTTTTCCAGTGTTTATGGAACGTTTATTTTTATTATTGCTTGCTTTCTGCACTGATAGTGCATAGTATATAGACAGTGTACATGCACTGTATATGAGGTCCAAATACATTTTTTCAAATGAGACTTATGTAGTATAACATACTTCTTCAGAGAGTCTTTGGTAAAGTGCGCTCACTCTTTCCTTCCCATGTAAATTCTATCTCTGAAAAGGACCTCTCAACATGGGCACTTGAGAAAGTCAACGCCAAAACACCCAGTGCACAAATTGCTAGCTCTGGCCACCAACATAGCTTTCCATGCCAATACTGGTGCACTTGAAGATTGTGATTCTCTGGGACAGGTTCTGCAACATATGCATTGTTATGCCCTCAGAGTTATTGACGCGGTCAAAAATGAAGCAGTCTGGAGAAAATTTCTCTTTACAGAAGGGATTTAGCACTTGTGCAGAGGGCCACAGAGAGGCTTCATTTACTTCAAATGCCATGGTTGGTGAAGTGACATTTCTATGCATTATTGTGAGCCATTTCTCATGCACTGTGACATTACATTTCCCAATTGCTCCTCAACATTGCTTTGCTTACCAAGTGGCAAGCATTCTCATGGAGAACATGCTGCGGTTTCAAAGTCACTAAAAGTTTTACCCAGCCTACCCTCAAGGAGATGTTTAACATCTACACCAATTACGCCGAACACTTGGTAGACAAGAGTGTTTTCAGACTAATTTTTTTATTATGTCCACTGCAGCAGTCATGTGTTCCTGTAAAAAAGAATGAAGTAGAGTGTACTTTTTTAACATCACTATCAATCTGCGACTAACGATCCACATATTTCTTGCCTTTGGCATGATCACTGAGCAGAAATGTTGTAAATATTTGCTGCATGGATAATATAGCATTCATAGCCTCTAGGAATTAGAACCACCAGCTAAATGACACCGTTAAAATGCCTCTTTCTTTGATGCCACAAAAAACGAGAAATGTTTGCGTTAGTTCCTGTGCATAACAATACAATGCACCAGAATGGGCTACAAAGTCAATAGCATTCTTCATTAACTCTAAAGATTGTAACGGTGCTTTTATCATACCATCTAGTAACTCGCAAGTATCTCTTACAGGGAAGCACTTCAGCTCAGGTATCGATTTTGACAGGTCTTCATACAACTTTTTTATATACGGAGCCTAATCACTGCAAATACAAACAATATCACTCCGGTCTATGTTGAACTTGGTAAGAACTTTTTTCAGCACCATTCCAAGTAACATTGCGCTCCATGTTTTCCAAAAGTCTGGCGTCATGTTTTCACCACTCTCCCAGATGCTTGGTGACAGCATTGTTTTCACATATACTTGTCACTTCACCGTACTTTGAATGTATAACTCCGGGGGTGTTTGGCAATTCATACTGACTTGTTTTCCCCAATCTCTGTCTGTGGGTGAATGAGATGGTACATTTTGGGAAAGATTCTTATGAAACCAGCTATTTTACCTATCAGTGAAAGAATCAGACTAGCCAGCATACCAAGTATGATTTCGATATTTACTGATTCTCTACAGTTTATAAAATAATTCAATAAGACCTAAAACATGGGTCTAAAACCTGCATCTTTAGACCCAAGACCACAAAACTGAAAAAAACAAAAGGAAGAAGATACAATATTTTAGTAACATCCCCAAACAACAATACTCAAGCAGAATAATGTTAGCCAAGTCTTGCTGCTACCATGTATAACAAAGTTACATTTTACTGACCCCTTCAAGAAGAAATAAAAATTACTCTTTCACTCTCCTTTTTTCTTTCTTTGAATGGCATTTAGTTTGTGGTAAGAGCTATTTACCCTTTGGTGGGGTTTTATCAGTTATTATAGGTTTGAACCTAAAACAGGATAGCCAACTTATCAGCCTTTTATTGTTCTTGATTTTACATGTTGATATGGGAACCAGCCTTCCAATCAGTGGAAAGTAGATACAATTACCTTATCAGACAACCTGGAAGGTACTAGTGGACTGGTTAACCTCGCCTGCTCTTTCCAACACATTATCCACTAGAGTGCCCTGCCACTGTGGTGGCGAAGGTGGATCCAGGCCTGACATTGGTAACATTTCCCTGGAGGATTTGATTGATAGCTATGGGGTAAATGCCCTCCATTGTGGACTGAAATTGTTGAATTTAGGTTTGCCAACACTTGGTAAAATACACATTCTCTACCAAACAACCATTTATGTTACCTACAGTACCCCTATAGGGATGGATTCATGTACAAGATTGTACCCAAGCCAATGGAAATGCAATGTCGATTTGATATTCTGAATCTAATATCAAAATCAACCAAACTGCTTTTCTGAACACAGTCCACTGGACACTTTTGAGATCCATTAATGGCAAGATTAAACTATCAGTATTTACTTTGTGGTACAAGACCAAATATTAGGGCATAACGATTCTTCCTCTTTGCATATAAATATAATAGCCGTAGTTTTGAGTACCTCAACAATTGTCTCTTTATTTGCCATCAATATAATACGAGGAGGTGTTAACTTATCTCCTCAAGCAGTTCTGTGTTATCACTTGCCATACTGCTTGAGAATATCCATGCTTCCTTGTCATACTGAATTGGTATTGGAGTAATTATCCAGTGACTTCATGAGGTTTTTTATTATTAGTGTTATAGTGCCAATCTTAGTTTAATCCACAAATGCACTCTCTCATTAGCTTGTCCTGACAATATTTGAGGATAGCAAAAGGGTAGTACTAGGGCCTTATTTCCATACCAAGCTGTGGTGAATTCCTGTAAATTCTAAAATGTACAGGCCCATTTTATCTACCACTGAAAAAGGAAGAAAGATTTGTATAGCAGCTGAGCTTTCCGGTATTGCATATTCGATATTATGATTTTATGAATGAGAAACACTCTTCTTATTCAAAGATATGTATGTAATACAAAGGAGCAGGTTGTACTCACCTGATACGTGATTTGATATTACTTGAGTGTGCAATTAGCCTAATAATTGCATTGGTGGGAAATCCTTTCTTTTTTTCTGTGCTGTGTAGATTTTATTAGCACTGGCCTAAATGACTGTTTTTATATAACTCGTCACATTGAAAATAATGTTTTTGGGGAACAAAAACTGGGAACAGAGGCTCTAACAATCTCCTCAATCTCCTCCTTGAACATCCATTAAGTAAAATATGAGAACCTTGGACATTATCAGCACATTATTAACTATCAGGAACTGAGATTTTCTTTGCCATTGTGGTTGTTGGTAACACGCTATAGCAACTCAGGCTCAAAGTGCCCCAGCACAAATGAAGAGACAGTGTCATATCTTTGCATATATAGCACTATTCTGCTGTCTCCTTCTCACACAATGCAGCAACGTAACCATGGATGGCCGGGCTGTGCTTTTTGACAAATGTGTAAATGCTCTCCCAGAGAGTATATTTACAAAGTGCAATGACAAGTTACTTTACGAATCTCTAATGTCTATGTAGAAGTTTGGTAGAATGCAAAAAATATTCCAAAGGTTGTCCTATTGCTAAGAATCAGTGTGAAAGGGTGGGTATGATGACTGAAGCAGGCATATTTTAAGGTGTTTTCAGAAGGAATTGGAGTTGGAGATAAACAGCCGGAAGTTTGGCAAGGCATTCCAGTGCTATTTGGCAAGTTAAGTGTTGGACCTGGCATCTTTTGTCATGGTTTCTCCGACTTTTTGCTTTCTGGCCTCCTGTTTTTCACTTCATTTTTGCTGGCTTTAGGAGTGAGGACTTTACTACTGCTAACAAGTGTTAAAGTGCATGTGGTCTTATCTAAAATGGGATGACAATTGTTTAATCTATGATGGGTATTTTTGGTTCAATTATAAGTCCCTAGTAAAGCGATATACCATACACTCAGTGCCTGTAAACCAAATGCTATTAGTGGACCTGCAGCAGGGATTGGGCCACCCACAGAAGTGGCCTTTCAAGCCTGACTCAGGTCTGCCACTGCAGGGTATGTGGGCGTAGTTTACTGCCACCTTGACTTGCATTTCCAACTACTTGCCAAGCCTTAAACTCCCTTTTTACTCGACATAGGTCATCCCTAATGTAGGCCTGAGGTAGCCCTGAGGGCAGCGTGCTGTGTAAGTGAAAGGTATGACATGAACCTATCTGTTTTACATGTCCTGATAGTGACAACCACCCAAATTCGTTTTTACTAATGTGAGATATGCTCCTCTCATAGGCTAACATTAAGAATTCCTTAAATTCCCTTTTTAAGTGCAATTCCTGATGGCACAGAAGTAGCAGCTTTATGTTTTATATCTTTGGACTGGTAATGACAAATCCTTTTTATTCGTAAAGTTGAATTTGGCATTACTAGTTTAGAAATTCCACTTTTAGAAAGTGGACATTGCTCTGCTCCTAGCTCTCTTGTGTGCCCTACAGCCTGTCTGCAATACACATCTGGGGTGGGGTGACAGCTACACTTAGTGCATTTCCTCTAAACAGCCACAAGTTCACGGCACTCAGCTGCATCTGCATTCATCTGTATACTGATGGGTCTACCTGGGCAAGAGGGAGGGGAGGAGCTGACACATATACCTAAATAGGTAGTGGCCTGGCCTCACACAAAACACTGATTTAACCATCATTGATAGGCTGGCAGACTGAGCTGGGCTAAAAGTAGGCATGTGTACCACAAATGATTTGCTTTGTGGTCACCTCCACTTCAAGAACATATTTGGGCAATGGGCCTATGATCCCCTCTCACTAGTTCACTCCGGGTCCTAAGGAGACTCTGCCAAAAAAGAAGCTGTGCTACAGGAGGGTCTGGCATTTTACTAACTGCTTTGCTGTGTTGACCTACTGCCTGTGATTGCTGGGCTAGAAGATGGACTGATACTTTGTTACCTGTTCTGCTGTGTTGGCCTACTTTCCCCTGCCTCTGACCTGGGCAATGAGAAGGACTGACCCTGTTCTCTACCACCTTTTGCAATCTACGTGACTCCAAGGGCTTGTTGGCTTGCCCCCTGTTCTGGAAATTTCATGACCATCAAAGATTTAATTCGCACAAATGACTGCAGCTAGGTTCTGTGAATCCAGAGTCTGATTCTGCCTGTCTTGCCCACAACCAGTCCTGTGCCTTCGCAGAGTGTAGGCAGCTGCTTTTAGGCATCCACATGTATCTGCCCTTTGAGAGCAGACCCTTGTGTTAGTCAACTTCATCAATGCTGCAGCGCCTGAAGGTAGTCCAGTGCAACTCTCTGCATTCTGCATACATCAAATAAAGACAGAGCCCTAATCCTAAGGCTGACAGCACGCTGTAATCCCAAGAGAAAGCTACTGTGCACTTCAGGACTTACAATGTCCCCGCTGCCCTCCAGCGCTCTCATGGAGGCCCAAATGAAGTGATAACTTTGGAAGCATTGCTTTGCGCTGACCTGGGGAGAAGATCTGTTTCTGATCCACAGTGTGGATGGCTAACATTTCCCCAGTGTAACCATAAAGAACCTTCTGAAAGCTCAAGGGCTCTTTCAGCATTGTACATATTTGACGTATTCGTAGCTTGTGATAATTTAAATATATTCTTATAGTGTGAATCTTCTTTTGAAGAGTAAAAGAGATACTTTTGTTAATATTGATAAAATTGATGGCAATGTTTATAATGATACAATCATATGCAAGAATGAAATTTCATCTCTATTATCAAATTCACCTGTCATGAACTCTCCACCGACCCCCATCTCAGAAATACGTTGTCAGGCAAGCTCTGAGACCTAGGCCTGAACTTACTGATTAACAGGTCACACGTGTGACCAGAAAATTTAGGCCAAGCCCCCAGATTAGCACAGCAACACCACAATGGTCTAGGGCAATTGATCCCAATAAAGCACCCACGGAGGGAGGGGTGCACTCTTTCCTAAAAACACCATAAAGTCAGATGCCACAAGAAGTAAGGAGCACACAGCCAATCAGGACACAGCACACGCAGTGATCAAATTCCCCTCATACTGGACTTTTGGATAAATTACCCACTGAGCCCCATTGTGACCATGCAAGGTCGAGACACACCAGCATGTATTGCCATTTTTCATTTTAACACATTACAGTGGTGTATCACATTTTCTAGTCTGAACAATTCTGAATTTTACTATCATTTTACACCATTATTGATCTCATGTAATAACACCTTGCTTTAATGAAGGTGTTTGTGGACCTCGCAGCAGTAAAATTGATCCATATTCAAGGGAGATTGAAGTGCCAATTATGTGACAGGGAATTGAAAAGATTGTAATAATAACAAAAAGGGAATTCAAATAAACAGATTGACCTTGCACATTCAAATAAGTCAGTCCGCAACAGGTTACTAGCCCTCAACATTAGTGGGCAGCAGTCTCCAATTATCAGGGGTGTAGGTGTGCAGGACAGGGGCTTGGGAGTTCCCTCCTAGTTGTCCTGTATGCAAGGTAGGGGGTCTACTCTTCTCCTGTCATCTCTACTGGGTGGCACAGTAAGTCCAGAGTTCAGAGTTTCCCCAGCCACCCCGCAGCTGTCTCTTCTTTTTGGTCCCTTGGTGATCCAACCACTTTGTCCTCCAGTGGGTCGTAGCTCTCCTGTCGTTCCTCTCTGGTGCCACTCTCGGGGTGCTCTCATGTTACTTGCGTCTATGTCCATAAGTCTGCAATAGGGCAAGCCCGTACCTCTCTGGCCTCTTCTCTGACCAATGCCCTCTTCTCAGCCCTCACCCATTGAGTGTCATCCTGCCTCCAAGTCAGGACCATGGGTCCCACTGCCGATTTCCAGGTCATAGCTATTTACGTGTAGCTAACACCAGTGGCAAATCTATAAACCACATGCCAACTTTTCGCAAGGTCGACCTCTGGAATAGCCCCAAGACACACGCCTCCAGGGAGCAGATGGGGAATGTCCGAGTGTGGTCTCCAGGGCGGCAAGTATTCCTCCCAATAAAGTCCCAATAAAGTCGCTGTTTGGGGCAGTACCACACCATGTGTGCAAAAGCAGCATCTAAGTGTCTACATCTGGAGCAGGGGTGGGGCTCACCTCCATATACCACCTCGATTTTGGGTGGTTTTATGTATGTTATCTATGCCTGGAGATCATTTTTGCGGAGGTCAATATTTTCTGCCACTTACAGTCCTGCAATTCACATTCTAAAATCTTTTTCCATCTGCCCGCAAAGCAACTAAGGAACTACGTACCATTGTCGTGAAAGACCGATAAAGCCAGGTCACCGGGTGACTTGCTGTGCCCATGGAGACCAATAGCCTCAGGACTGCATGGGTTATGGGTTCTTCCCAGTTTCCTGCCCACAAGTCTCGGAGCGTTCTTGTCAGTGCTTCATAAGTAAGGAGCTGGCCTGGCAATAAGTCGTAATGCTCCATCAATTTATCTAATGACAACAGGGTGCCCTGTTGATAGCAATATCCAAAGTTGAACAGCCCAGCATTTGTCCAAGTCAATATTTGTCCGGCAATGAAGTAAGTAAGGGCTTCTCCGTGAGGGAGTCCTACCAAAGGAATATATATATCAAGGGCCTTATACATGACTTCAAAGAGAAGGCATTGCTTTATCTAAAAAAGGATAAACGGAAATACTTTATGATACCCAAAGAAACTTATAAAACCTTGTTCACATTGACTGCACTTTGAGACACTCTTCAGACCTCTATAACTGTGCTCCCAGGCGAAATGTTTAATTTAACCAACTGTTCCTGTTTTGTCAAACGGCTCTTGTCTTTTCTTTTTTTCCAGGTAAATTCATATTCAAGCAACACTATTTTCAGACCTCATTGTAGAGTGTTTTTTGTGATGTTTTCACTATGTTACTGTATCCGCGTATGCACATTGGCTCTTATGATAAGCCTGGATGCTCTGTGCCAAGCTACCAGAGGGTGAGCATGGGCTGATTTAAGTGTGTGACTGACGTACTATGACTAGAATTGCAGTCCATACTTGGGCAGGGTGCATACTTCTGCAACTAGAAACCTGATTTCTAACAGTAAGAATAAGAGTACCAGTCAGGCACAATGCATGTCACTAAGGGAACAGAAAGAAGATTCATGGAAGCTGGATGATGTGTTTGACAAGGGCTGTACATTTCTGGCTTTAAGATATGAGTCTTCTATTGTGAATCACATGGTGGACCGGACGAAGAGATCTGAAAATGGACCATTTTACAATAGGTTATTAGTGAAGCTCTTTAAACTTTTTGAAGATTGAAGCAGAAGGGGAAGACTGTGAGTTAATCTGACTCCATGTGTTTGCCCTGCCTGGAGGGTTGAAACAGATATACAGATGCCACAAGGTAAAGAGAGTTTCACTGATCTAGCCTTGAAGTGATAAGGGCATGGATAAGTATGTTTCAAGATGCTTCTGGTAATAGCCTGTGAATTTCTGCAAGCATTTTTTAGTAGGGCAAAACAGGAGGTGGAAATGTGATCAATCTGTTTGGAGAAGGAGAGCTGACAGTCTATGAATTGTTACTGACTTTGTGGAGACAGGAGTGAAGTCTAATTCTTGGATTCATCAAGATGGAGACCATCATATAGACCTTTTGCCTAAGAACAGAATGTTGGTTTTGTCATTGTTGAGTTTGAGACAGTTAATATCCATCATATTTACTAATAGCTTTCATACAAGAGCATAAATTATAGCTGGTGTCAGATGAATTCTCTGAATCCAGAAGTATATATGTATGTTGTCTGTATAGGATATAACATCCATAAAAAGAGCCAATGGTAGTGACCAGAGGCCTGATATAAATGTTATACAGACTGGGACTTAAAGATGATCTACTGCTGGTAAAGTGTTCTGTGCTCTAGACTGCTGATCTGCTGTGAGGAGCTGTCCACGTGGAAGAATGCTGAAGCAGCTGTTCGAGCAGTGTAAAAAAAAAAAAAAGGAGATGCAACTGCCTGGCTGAATCGCAAGTGTTGCTGAGGTGAGGTTGTGGCTCATGAGGAGCATTCCAGAGCGGAGCTGTGAGAGACAGATTACTGGTCAAGGAAAAAGAGTCATGCTCCACAGGTCACTGTGAGAGTATTTTTGGGTTCTGTCACTGAGTAAAGAGCAGAGCCATTTCATAAACTTTTTCCAAATGCCAGCCCTGAAAAGACCGATGATTATGGTGGTATGAAACACCATATCAAATTGATTGAGAGGTCCGACAGGATCAAAGACAGAGATTTTTCATCATTGAGCAACATCCTAAGCTACTTTATGATAGGGAGGAACACTGTATTGTTTGCCTCATGGAAACCAGACAGAGTATGCTCAAATAGGGCATAGCTTTCCAGAAAATGAAGAGACCTGCTTAGTAATTGCGTTCTGTAAAACTTTGGAAGACAGAGGAGAAAATTGAGATAGGCCATAAATTACTGAGAGTATTTAGATATGCAGATAGTTTGTTAAGCAGCGGGATTACTTGTACATGTTTCCAAGAGTGAGCTTACAGTGTCAGCTCAAGGGACAAAATATAGGTTGGACAAGGTTGCACAAGCTTTGAAGTTGCTAGCTAGTCTCAGATTCCAGCAGATAATTAAGGAAGGCATGAGATTGAATTACCATCTGAGGGGGAAATGGTGGTGATATTGTTCAAGAAGTTAAAAGCAAATTTGGAGCAAACCTACTGGGGGGAGGAAACCATGTCGGAGCAGGCTTTAGGTCAAAGGCGTTTTTGTCTTAGTGGACTTTGTTAGACCGGATAGCCTGTGGGTGGTCTTCTCCCCAACTTTTTTCCTTCCTCCCCCACTTCTTCTGACCTTGTTTTTGCTGGTGTTAGGATGCTGCACACTTTACCACTGCTAACCAGTGCTAAAGTGCTTGTGCCCTCTTCCCTAAACATGGTAAAATTGGTTCATCTCCAATTGCCATATCTAATTTACTTATAAGTCCCTTGTAAAGTGATACTCCTTGTACCCAGGGCCTGTATTAAATGCTACAAGTGGGCATGCAGCACTGATTGTGTCACACACATAAGCAGCCCTTTACCCATGTTTCAAGCCTGACACTGCAGAGCCTGTTTGTGCCTTTTGCCAGGCTCAAACCTTCCCTTTTTATACATATAGGTCACACCTAGCGTAGGCCCTGGACAACCCATTGGGCAGGACATGTCATTCTAAGTTTTACATGTCCTGGCAGTGAAAAACACCCAAAGTTGCTTTTTACTACTGCAAGGTCTATATTTTCCAGTCCTGGCCTCTTGGAAGTGGATCTAAGGGGTATCTCCAGCAGAACTGCTACATCCTCTGCTGAGTGACGCATCCCTGAGCAGAACTGATGCATCTCCTCGGCTGAGCGGTGCATCTTCGAGCAGAAACAACGCATCTCCACTGTTTCATGGATTTTGCACATTGCAAAAGACTCACATTGTCGGAGACTCCCACATCTGGGAGTGACGTATTGCCTTTGCAACTGCAACTGCTGCTGCACTTTACACAGTGCAAGCTCCTCACATCCCTCATCGACGTCAGCCTCGATGACGATGCTGGATCTCCGTACCGCTGCTTCATTGGAGCCAACGCATCGCCCGTGCTGTACCTCGCATCCTCGATACTGGACTTCACATCCCAAGACACATCCACAGGATCCTTGATGTCGGTGCATCAGGTCCTTGTATTGCAGCCTCACAGCACTTTGGTACCAACACATCACCTTGGTTGCATGACGCATCTTTGACACGGATCCACGCAACTAGGATTAAGGTACATTGGTTCAGCAAGCCTAGAAGGGTCACTGTAGCCAGCCCACTCCCATCGTTGACAGCCTGAACTTTTGACTTTTGCCAAGTCCGTCATGACCAGATATCCCAAATAGCTAATTCTGTGTCTTAGCGCTATATTTCTCTATAAAATTTACTATTCAAAATATCAAGTTCTACTTATGGATTTGTGTCATTTAGGTTTTTTTTCACCTGGTGTGCAATCTCTTTGTGTGGTATTTTTCCTGATTTATTGTTTGAAGTGTAGCACAAATACCTTACATACTACCTCTTAAGTTAAGCCTGACTACTCTGTGCAAAGCTACAAGAGCATGAGCACAGGATATTTTAGGGTGTACGTGTGCCTTACTCTGACTAAGATTGTGGTTCTGCTTGACCAGGACTCATAACTCTGTCAACAAGGAACCCAGTTTCTAACAAACATGATTAGGCACTGGGTTTATATGAAAGCTTTAGAGTGGTTTGGTGGATTCATCATAGTCCATTTTCCAGACATCCACTAAGTGTTTACAATTCAGCTTGGCCCTTTGCCTCTTCATTATAACTGAGGGCTGGGCAGGGTGCTCCGATGTCATGGGTGATTGACATGAAGAGGATTAAAAAAGTCAATTGCATTAGAACTCCAGTTGTTAAAATGTTGGGTGGCCATAGCAATGCCTCCAGCTAATTCAAAGGAGTTTTTTACTGCAAAGTTCTTAAGGTTATTTTGTTTATCTTTTTAACATTCTCAGAACGGATTATGGTCAATGGAGCTGGTGAGGCTATTGACATGGTCAGTATAGGCAATTATTAGAGAGCAGCATAATGGTCCATCCAAATAAAAGGCATCTGATTTGAGACCGAAACATAAGAAGAATTTGAGAACAACTGATCTTTCTGATTTCCAGCCTTCTGGGTAGGGGCGAAGACCCATATTGACAGTCAGAGACTTCTAAGGCAATCGATAAATGAGACAGTGTCTTTGTTAAGATGCTGTCTGTTTGAAAATTGGAATCATCTAACAGTGAGAAGTTTGGATATTTGAAAATAAATGGGGTGAGGAGATGATCTAGCAAGCTGAGAAAAGCAATTCTCAGGCCTGGAGAATGGTAGAAAAATACAACAATAAAGGAATTAGAAGGTTTGTAATCCGGTTTAATGAATAAGGATTCCGTATGAGGAAGAATAGAGGAGTTAATTATAGGACAGAACAGACCTAAAACTAATGGCTAGACCACTGCCAGACTTCTTATCCCTAGACCTGCGATGGATGGGAAATGCAAAAGGAATAACAGATTCCATATTGGGGCCCAGGGAGATTTTAAGTTATGAATTGGTTAAAAAAATACATTGTTAATAATGGTGACTACAAAATGCCCACATGATGTCTCAGCAGAGAGCATGCATTTATATGAAAACACTTGGCGGCCTGGATAGTGGTGGTAAATGATATCCCAGGAGTGATTCTGGTGTGAGATGCAGATTGACTGTAGAGTAGGAAATAGAGAGTCTACAGTCTCTGCATAAGTTATTAACTTTGAGGGTGTACATATAGAGGGAACAGACTTACAGGGCTTACTTTTAGATACAAGGAAGATAAAGTAGCAGTGTAAGAAAAATGCTTGATGGCGGGGAATAGAACACAAAGCTCCCTGACTCTAGGCATGGTGCAGACATGGATGGGTGCACTTAGTGTTAGTTTTTAGCACGCCACCTGCTCTCCACAGGTGAACATGCTGCTTGAATATACAGCTGCATCAGCTGAATAGCCAATCCTGGTCATGGGAGGCATGCCCAAGTAACACACTCAATGTAGTAGCACTATCTTAAGAATCACACTGAGATTAAAAAAAATTAACAACATTAGTGTAAAGTGCCAAACAAATGAGAAACCATTACAATCCTTCCACCAGGTCAATCCAGGTGCAAAATAAATTCTAACCTCAAAATGAAGCCAATGATTTTGTCCCACATGACTAATATAGCTGCGCACTACTTATTAGTAAGCCATTGATACTTTGAGTTTGCTTAGACAGCATAGGGGCAGTATGACGCTTGATCTCTGGAAGCATGTGCCAGATGGAATGTCATCCATACATATGTGTGACATATGGGAACCACATTGCAATGATGCTTACAACTGATAATCTTTTGAGATATACTTTAGCTTTATTCACCTAACTCAAATGGATACAGGCATGGAAAAGCAAGCATTATTCCATGTATATTCCTTGTACTGAAGAAATCTTCACAATAAGTATGTATGTATGCATGCATGTATGTATGTATGTATGTAAGTATGTGGTATATCTTAAGTTTAAACCTAGACAAAAGGAAGCAGAGCATATTGTAAAATCAAGATTGCTGTTTGTACTGGATAGATTTAATCAGTGTTTCTTTCGTGGATGTTCAATGCATCATGCATCATTCCTATGGGCTTTTCCCCATATTGTCATGTGGCCCCTGGTGGCTGGTAATGTGGAGCATGGTAAACAGGCAATACTTGTCACCTCAGTGCTTGAGTGGTAAGAGTATCACTTTTGCTTCCTATGATTGTAGGGAGTTAATTGCCCAATAGTAGTTGCAATCTGAAGCTAGAGCCTCTATCAAGATCCTTCTATGGTCAAAGTGTGCATTTCTTGTAGATGGCAAATGTTTTGCCAATGCACACACTGATTTGTTGTGTTATCTGTATACTGCCTGATGTGGACAGGTTTGCTGTGGCTTGACTGCAATCATGAACACATCCTGCTTAATGTCCTGGATTCCCTTACTTCAGCACCGCAAAGACCAAGATAAACGTTAAATCCATCCACAGACAGAAATTAAAATGGAACCAAACAGTCCTAAGATGACCTAAGTCTAACAAAGTTCCTCTGCAGAAAATTCATCAAACTATCCAAAGCCTAGAATTGTAAAAACACCTTCAATGAAGCTGCCATGAGAAGCAGACTGCTCTTCAAACCACTCAATCATTGCATCAATTGATCCTCCTATCCCAAACTCATTCAACAAACTCAATGTCATCAACCATTTCTTCATTAAAAAAGTAGAGATCTGACACCAAACCTTCTTCTATGACACCCACTTATTGGTGTTGCATCCCACAATGTTTATCGATCACATCCCTGTCTCTCAAAGACCTTACTGACACCCGTAACTCCCTCGAAGCCACAACCAATAAAGAATTCGGCCGGAATCTCTACCGTCGGGCCGGAATCTGCACCACTGGGTCTAAATCTCCACCTCCGGGCCGGAATCTCCACCTCCGGGCCGGAATCTCCAGCCCGAGTGTGGACATAAAGTTAGTATGAGTAAGTGCATTCTGTGAATACCAAAATTAGTAAGTGCCTTCTGTGAAAACCAAAAGGGTAGTAAATTTAGGTTTTTGTAGTAAGTTGGTTCTGTGAATCGGGCCCAAAGTTAGTATGAGTAAGTGCTTTCTGTGAATACCAAAATGACTAAGTGCATTCTGTAAATACCAAAATGAGTAAGGGTCTTCTGTGAATACCAAAATGAGTAAGCACCTTCTGTGAATATCAAAATGAGTAAGTGCCTTCTGTGAATACCAAAATGGTAGTAAGTTTAGCTTTTTGTAGTAAGGTAGTTCTGTGAATCGGCCCGATGCATTTTAAGTCTGAATAAATATGACTGAGGGCACAATTCACAAAGCTCCATTTGTTGGACAATTTTTTTTTATTCCTGCCTTTGTTGTGAATTACTCCTGAATGTAGTAATTTTCACCTGAGATAGAACTATGACACATCTAATCACTGAAAAGGCTTTGAGAGTGAAGCTGTGGCTTGGGACACCCTCAAACGATGGGGAACACGCACATATTTGCAGGCTTGATGTTATTCAACAATCATTTGCAGATAGTCTACTATGCGGAGAAAGGTTGCAGGTGTATTCTAGTAAAGGGCAGGAGAAGATTTGTTTTCTGTGTGGGAATAGAATAGAACCCTTCTAAAAATCGGTTTGGGGTTCAGTGGAATGGGTATGTGTAATTAACAAAAAAATCACCAAGGAGAAACAGTGCAAAAATGCTGATGCATTACATTTGATCTTCAGAAATGTATTCTTGATACATGTCTCAATGTATTAATGTTACCGATATGAGTATTCCTGAGAAATAGTTCTTCTTAAGAGGTCATTTTGATTATTTTCCGTAATCCACCTAGTTATCTCTATCACAAACCAGATCAAGGAATATTTTCTTGCCTTTTTGCTTTCCAATATTTCAAAGCCTTGCCTTCTCAAGATTTTCCCCCAACTAGCACAAATCTGCAAACTGTTGTCAACCAATCACTAGCTTGGTGTTCACCGAGAAATACCAATGGGTTGCTGTTCTGGGGTTATTTTAATTACCATCAAGCAGATCTGGCAATGAGATCATTTTGCCCATCTATTTATCTCCCACAATGCGAGTTGTGTCTCCTAATCAATGTTCCGACACTAGCTAACCAGGAAAATGTATCAGTCCTCTTTTTTCCCCAAACCTACTTATCTTTTCCTACTTGTTACCGTTATTGGTGTATTTGTGAGTAAAATTAATCACTGAGAATTTAGAATTGTGCTTAAAAGATTACAACGCCGTAATACATTTACCTGATTATTCTTTCAGTGATGCATTTCTGTATTTTCTTTTCTAGATACCAGATGTCCTTGGTGCTAACCCTTCCAAGAAGAACTCGCTCTTATATAGTACTATGACCAATGTAAAAGCTGTAACCCAACAGGTAATATTGTCCGTATGCATTTACTCCATTTGGCAATATATAGGTATTTGACTTCCAGCTCACAAATGATGGTGAAAAGCAATAGCATTGGGACAATCACTATAGGTATGTTTCGAGCATGCCCGTGGACAACATTTTTAGAAAAAGAAACTCCAGTGCATTTCTTTCAATTCACAGTGATGCAAAGCTGAAGAGCAACTCCTGGGGCCTCATTTATGAAAAGTGACGCATCGCTGCGTAAAATCAGCGATGCGTCACTTTTCACTGCGCACTCCTTGCAACACCAATGATGCGTCATATTTAATGTATGACGCATCATGTCGCAAGGACTTACAGATACGTCAGAATTTCTGACGCATCTGTAAGCGCAAAAGTGACGCATTGCTGGAGTGTGTCACAAAAGTGACGCAACTCCAGCAATGCGTCCTTTCACATGGGGAAAGCCCCATGTGAAAGGGCTTGCGTCAGTCTTACGCCTGCTGTGAGGCAGGCGCAAGATTTTGATGGAACAGCATCCTAAAAGTGACGCAGTGAAATCTCATAGATTTCACTGCGTCACTATTACGAGGCTTTTTGCGGGGGAACGCCCCCTCTGCATACATTATACCTGACGCAGGTATAATGTGGCGCAGGGGTTTAAAAAGTGACGCATCTACCTAGATGCGTCACTTTTTAAATATGGCGCAACAAGGCGCATTTTGTACGCCGCAAGTGCGTCACAAAAAGTGACACACCGGCGGTGCAAAACTGACGCAAGGCCTCATAAATAAGGGCCCTGATGTTTTTTGCTTTGTCTAACTATGACATACTTAGAAACATTAATTTGCGCATTTGTAACTAATATGTGATTTATAAACATATTTAAACTTACAGGGGTCGAGGTAACAAGTCAGTTATGTCTTTTCCCAATACATTCACTAATCCCATATCATGTATTACTTTCATTAAACTAATCTGGGCTTGAGTACATTTACACACGGGTTGGTAATACGAGTTGAAAGGTGTTT
Organism: Lissotriton vulgaris; assembly: GCF_964263255.1. Taxonomy (NCBI): domain Eukaryota; kingdom Metazoa; phylum Chordata; class Amphibia; order Caudata; family Salamandridae; genus Lissotriton; species Lissotriton vulgaris. Next base: position 1,184,910,798 of record NC_141689.1, read on the forward strand.
AATGGATTTGATAATAATCGGATATGTTAAATACCTCAACCTTCATTCAATTTCGGCAGGTCAAACCTGCTGAAATTTTACTTTGGAAAAGCATGTGGTATTTACCATATCACGTGGATTATTGTGTGTTAAGCAACAAAATCCACAAGTTACCCCCACCAACTCGCAATGGGGGTTATTTATCTCACCCGATAAATAACGTGCCCTGTGGTATTGTTATTTATCAGATGCCATAAATGGCACCTACACTCGTTACCATTTGGGTGCCCGAGTAGTCTGTGTGTCAAAATATTGAGGTAACAATATAGATCTACATGTATATTTCAACTCCTGAATATAAAATAAACTATTCTCAATTTAAGCATATATATGAAAGTTTAGATTTACTATTTGTGACTCAACATCTACCTACCTACCTTGACGGTACGTTGGTAGATTATGTTCCGGGATTAATGTAAGTACATGGTGATATGAAAAACCTATGCGGTCATTAAGACCCTGGTGGACGTTCTGCTGCTTCACCAGTGGGGCAGAGGCCATGACCACTGCCAACTTAGGGGCTGATTCCGATGTTGTTTGGAAAAGCTCTGAATCGGATTTGGGTCTGCCAAATCCGATTCAGAGCGTGTCTTTCCAACCACTTTGGAAAGCTCTCTGAATGACAGATTACGATGTTCAGAAAGCTTTCGGACTTTCTGAGTCGGTTCTGGATGGCAGTGGGAGCAACCGAGTCGTTTGGAGCCCACTCATTCTGGTCTACAGACAGCGATTCTGACCGACGTATTACGATGGCAGATTCAGACAGCCTTTCTGAATCAGGATGTCTGACACGGACTGGCTGTAGGAATCTAACTTTGGGGGCCCGTAGCAGGCCCCCTTCATCCAGAGCTTTCCGAATGGGTTCCATGGGGGTACCCAAGGGACTCCAGTTTCAGACCATACACAGTGTTGCAGGCACCAAGGGGTACCTGCCACAGGGTGCACGATTTTCCCCACCAACCCTTTCTTCAATGGGATCCTGTTTATTCGGTCGGAACACAGGCTGCCATTGAAGTCAATGGGAGACCAACCGAATCGTATTCAGAAGCATCCAAATTGGTTGGTTGGACTCCCAGAGCTGATTCAGTCGGAAACCATAGTGGAGAATCGGCCCCTTAGTGGATAATCATCCACCAGATTTAACCTTCACCTTGCAGGAATCTCTATGATGTGAAGGGAGCCAGCTCCTCAGTGACTCCTTTCAAAGCGTTGAAGGTTTGCCAAATGGTCACATTGTTGACAGCACCCACTCAGCATTTTTCTGTGGGAAGAACAAACATTTATCTGAAGAAGAGTCAGGGCTTACTATATTACAGCAGGAGAGCATATATAAGGCCTGTACATATATATATATATATATATATATATATATATATATATATATATATATATATATATATATATATATATATATATATATATATATATATATATATATATATATATATATATATGTATATATATATATATTCACTGAAAAAACATAGGTTTCAGGCCTTATATAGTTAGGAATTAGCTTTTAAAAAAACTTTGAAATTCATTCAAAAAACTATATGTTTTAGAGGTGTTATAGTTTGCTGGACATTTCACTCATACAAAACCATTTAACCATTCAGTCATTGAGGGATTTGTAGGTGTGGGTGAGGAGTTTGAAGGAGCCAGTGGAGGTCTCATAGGTGTTGGGTCATGTGTTCGTAGCGCGGTGTCCCAAGGATGAGCCTGGCTGCGACATTCTGGATGGTTTGGAGTTTATGTAGAAGGGTTCTGTTGATTCCGGCGTATAGGGCGTTGCCGTAATCCACAACACAACCTATATGGAGTTGAGAGATAAGAAGATCCACAATTCATGTCAACTGGAACATTTAATGATTGTCCTCTTCATTGCTCTGTTGCTATTCAACACAATCCTGATAGCAGGCAGGAAGAAAAGACAGAAACTAATCCCGAGCAGTACCAAAACTCTCGAAGAAGAAAAGGTAGAGTACTATGATCCACTTTTGAAAATCGCATATGCAAACAGTAAGAAAATAATTTAAAAAAATGTGTTGGAATCATAAACATAACAAAAAGGGAGCACAAGGGTTTCAATAAAATGACAGGGAAAAAAGTAAGAGGTCAGTGTGAAGATGCAATGAAAATGAAGGTGAATGATGCAATTAGGAATTTTCTGCAAATAATGTGGTAAGGAGATAAAGTGAAATGGTCATGTGTCAAAGGTGTCCACTGGGGTATTTTCTGCCAAAGTTGAAAGACAGGAGACTTGCTGTGAGTGAGAAAGATAAAGATAGAAAGAGGATAAATTGAGAAATGTAGTTGAAAAAGTAGTTGGGGATTGGCACATTTGAACTTAGTAAAGACAAGTAGATGGGTAGTTGTAAAAGGGAGATTTAGCGTCAGAAAGAAAATGTAGAACATATAAATCAGGCACAGTTTCGAAAAACAAAGTTAGATATAATTTCCTAGAGTTATTGACTGGCGGAATAGAAAAGGTGTAAAAACTCAAATGGGGTAAATCTTTGAAGTGAAGTAAGTGGCACAGGCTTAAATAGATAGTAAAGAAACAACATTGTTTAAATTAGAAAAGCACAATGGTTATTGAACTTTTATGTGTTGATAGACTTTTTCGAAATTTCCTTTGTGGGTGTGAGGTGCAAAATATATTGACCCTAAAATGGAAGGTGATACGTGAGAGACATTTAAGCCCAGATTGAACAAACTTTTTTTAAACAACACTTAACGCAGCAAAACACCTTGCTGTGCTGCATGAAATGGAGTGTGCAGGAATGCGCCATCTTTAACATTGCATAGTGAATACCTGTCCTTTCCTTGCGCTGGAGCGCAATGTGCTGCTTTGCGCCAATGCATTTACGCTTGCACCCTGGTGCAAGAGACGCTACTTTGCAGGCAAGGCTGTTTCATGATTTTCATCTCCTTGTTGCTCTTCCCCTGGGAAGGTGTAGAATTTTTACACATTCCCAGGCCTACCATTCATGGTAAATCTAGGAATGTGTCATAATCCATGGGTAGATGCATGTAAACACCGACGTTTCACTCTTTGAACACCTCCCTGAGGCAGAGTAACGCAAGGCAGCACTTGCACTGCCTTGCCTTACTCCAGATTTACAAAGCACTGCACGGCTATGCAAAGTGGCCTTGAGTTGCCTGGTAAATCTGTCTTTAGTGCTGCGTTGCCCATGAGTTACCTTGTGTGAAGTAAGGTCAATGTAACAATATAATAAATCTGAACCTTATTGTTATACCACTTGCACTCAAACTTGTGATAAGTGTGGCACTGAGAAAATACAGAAAACATCCATAATTGTGAAAAAGAAGTAAAGAAACCACACTTTAATGTACAGAAAATAGCTTTAGACAAAGTTCGATATTTATGATAAGCAGGAAGAGCAAAATATGTTCACAGTAGGGAAGGTTATGCCATTATTAAAGAGGTAGGTGAAACTTAAACTGGCAAGACGTTGGAAAGCAACCGACTAATAAAAAATGCTAAGTAAGAAGAAATTAAGATGCAAGTGTAAGCTCAAGAATTAGCCAGTAACCATTTAATTTTAAATGGCAGAGAAAAAGAACAATGCTACATGTGGATGTTGAAGAGATTTATAATAGAAAAGGAGTAATCCAAACATTATTATTGGTATTGATTGCCACATACCTCATACATCTCCATATGGAATTTAATATTATGTATTGAAGCTACTACGTGGATCATGAACCTGCAGTTTAAGAGTAGAATTCATAGATCCCATCAAATGAGCATATATGCCCTGTAAAGAGCAACACAAGATATGTTTTATTAGCGAGGGTAAGGAAAGGAAATACAAATGTTAACTGTGCAGTAAAGGTATTATCTGAAAATAAGAACTGGATACGAAATCCATAAAACTAGGATGAGTTCCTAAGATTTATGTGCAAGGGGAAAGTAACAAGGAAATATACACAATGATTGGTGTGAGACCACTAGAGTAAAACAGAGAAACACAGGGATTCGAAAATATTGACAAAAATGTTTTTACTATTTTGTTAAAAAGCATTTTTGTCATCAACAATGACAGTGAACATGTCACACGTGATTTAGGGCTAGATGTAGGTAAATAGGTTTTATCGATTCTTAAATACCGAATTTTACTGATTCGGTATTTAAGAATCGGTAAAACCTATGTAGGTAAAACATCGGTAAAAAATACCCATTCGGTAAGATTCGGTATTTACCGATTTGGTAAATACTGAATCTGTATTTGCTATTGAATCCTATGGGCCTTGAAGCCCGTAGGATTCAATAGCAAGTATTGATTCGGTATTTACCGAATCGGTAAAAATACCGAATTGCCAAGGGGGACAGGGTGTCACTTTGACACCCTGTTGCACCCCTGTTTCTGGCTTGTGTGCCATGTGGCACACATACATGCCCTAAGGGCATGTCTGTGTGCCACATGGCACAGGTGTACATGCACAGATGTGCATGTACACAAGAATTCGTTATTTACCATGCAATTGTATTGCCTGGTAAATACCGAATCCTGAAAGCCCTGTAGCAGTGTTAAAAGTGCTACCTACATTGGAAACATACAGAATCTGTAATTTTACCGATTCGGTAATGTTACCGATTCGGTAATATTACCATATCGGTAAAATTACCGATTCTGTATGTTTTCAAGGGCCCTACATCTCCATAGCCCAATACCGGTCGGAAACGGCCGAAAATCGGTATTTTCGGCCGTTTCCGACCGGTATTGGGCTACCTACATCTGGCCCTATATCTGTGAGGTCATAGGCAGAGCATGGTGGGGGCACTAATTCTAATTAGCTCAGTAAACTATAACGTACATCTCTGTGTTTTTATTAGTTTAAAATATTATGTTGTAACTGACATTTTCATCTCACTATGACGTCACTTCACACTTAGGGGTCTATTACGATGGAGGGCGGACAAAGTCCGCCCACCACCGTAATGGCAAAAGGGACCGCCCGCCATATGTGCGGTGGTCCCTTGATGCATAGTAGGATGCCCACGCCACACTGGCAGGCGCATCCAGCATTTTTTACATTGCGATGGGCGGTGCTTTCAGCATCACCCGCCGCAATGCAATAAAGGCATTTTGTGCATTTACATGCACAACGTGACAAAGGTATAACATGACTTTCACCTTTTTTTCTGTGAATTTCTATTACACTGTGGAGCAGGTCACACCAAATTTAGAGATATCTGCGGGCCCAGCAGACAAAATCTCAAGCTAGGATTTTATTTTTGAACATTTTAATCAATGACCTCCTCACCATCGAAATGTTCTCCCATGTTGTGGAGGTAATTTTGGAGTTTTCACTGCCCCTTACCTCCAAGGTTTTACCTGGCAGTGGCAGACACAGTAACGTTGTAATTTGTGTGCCTACTCTAAATAGTGTTGGTGGACAAATGGCAAAAGCTCCTTAGTCTGTTAGGCTGTCAGTGGTGTATGTCAGCGGCATAGACAGAGTAGTCTCCACTGTCAAGATACTGAAGGTAACAAGCCTCTAAATGAGATGGGCAAACCTTCAGTTTTGCAGACACTGTACTCCTATATTCGGTCCTTAATTCCTGATATGCTTTTTAGCAGTAAAGGACATGCCAAAGGGGGTTGGCACTTTATTCTCCAATAAGGTATTGTGTATTTCCTCAAATCTAAAAACCATAGAGATCAGAAATAGCTTGGTCAGAGGTGTGGCTGGTAAGATCACTACTTACTAGAGTTCCTGGAGACTCTGTGTTCCCTTCCAAATATCTTTATGACATCCTGATTTAATCTTACCATCAGTGCGGATTGCATATACCAAGTTGTTCTGTACCTGTGGAGGGGTCCTGGGCAGCTGAATGTGCTGTGAGGTGAGACAGGGTGGTAAAGCAAAGTCATATACACCAAGGTGAACTGGAAAGATGGGAACACTCAGCTGCTGATGGCTATGATGTGCAGATTGAGACAACATTGAAGCACACCAGCAGACTGGAAGATGTCATGGTAGCAGTGCAAGACAAAGAAGAGCTGATTGGTGGTGGGTGGGTCTATCTCTGCTGAACTGCAGGGCTCATACCCTGTAAAAAACTGTGACGTGCAGGGAGTGAAGCCAAAAGCCACCCAGGTATGGACAAGTGTTATTGGCCGCAGCATTAGAGGTAAGGTTAACTAACTGACAGCCCAAAACTGATGAAGGAATAGTAAGTGAGCAAAGGTAAATCCAGGTGTGCATCTGACGAGGGCTCTAGGGCCAGAGAGAAGAATGGGGGTCAACACCCTCTCCAGCCTAGTAATCAAATGAGACAGTGCTGTGGCCTACATGGACTAAATGGGCTTGGTGGGCCAGTGTGGGAAGACACTCACGAAGACCATTGTATTCTGAATGGAAACTCTGGCCTATGCTGCTGATTTAATGATAGTGATGGAGCCTAAAAGAAAGTACTGGGCCCTTCATTGTGGAAACCAAGCAGATTACTTGAGTGGCAGTCCTTGACTACTGCATATTATGAGCTAGGGGAAGTGAAGTACTGTTGACCTCCTGGTGGGTGATGCCATATAACTTTGACCTATGCAAATGCACACTGATCTCCACAAGGTGTCATAATGAACAAAAGCTACGGATAAGGCAGTTGATACCCTCGGGATAAACATAAATTCAATGAGGCTCATAAGGACATGATGGATGTGGTGCTGGTTCTTGGGGAGCTCCTTGATTCCCTAGTGAGGGCTCTGAGGCTTCTGGTGGCTATGTGTTGCAAAGACAAACAGTTATCTTTGCATTGTTATGTTACAGGGAGAATAGGTTTGGCGGTTGATGAGCATATGCATAGCTGTATGGATGGGGCCGGGTGCTCAATTAGTGATAGTGAATGTGTGGAGGTTGCAATGTCTGTACGATAAAGTCCACTAATTTTACCCTATAGGGACTATTATAACTCAATATTATATTCACAATTGTCCTGTGGGACTCGTTTTAAATCAGACACATCATACAAATTCAAAGGAGTCCTTTAGATGCTACTTTAAGTATTTCAATATTCTTCAAATGTTTTAGTGTTAAATGAGACAAGACAAAGAAACAATCAAAGCAATCAAAGATATTGATTTTCTGTAAATAGTATATATTTTTATCATATATATATATATATATATATATATATATATATATATATATATATATATATATATATATATATATATATATATATATATATATATATATAGATATAGATATATATATAAACAAACAACCTTTCCCGGCTGTTCCTTGTCTCATATCACGGCGAGCCTGTGTGGGTGCCGGACACCCTTAATTTGCACGAACAAAGTTTCTCCCAATCCGAAGAACAGCACAGGCTACTTTCTGGATGCTTCAAAGTGTTTTTATTAGAGGCACGAAATCAGCAGCTCCCTACCGACGCGTTTCGCCACTAAGGCTTGGTCACGGTGAAAGTGATCATTGCAAAGTGCTATTTACATATTCAAACAAGATACATAGAAAAAGGACTATAGTTGATCCACCCCGACCTGCTTTTGGTCGCCATCTTGGAGTGGTACAAATCAGTAAACAAGCGTTTGTCACAATTTACTTATTTAAACAATTTCAATCAAAGTAAATCTTGCCCCAGTGGGCTGAAACTGTGTGAAATACCCATGAATTCATAAGAGTAAACTTGTCCATACGTGTATGCACTCCCGACCAACTTTGGCCGCCATCTTGGACTGATGTTTGTTGCTACGCGTGCATAAATGTCTTTTATACATAATTAAATAATATCAAACAAATTAAGTCTAGCCCCAGTGGGCTGATATTATGTCCATGAATTCATGAAAATAATCACATTCGAGTGATTATGTAGGTATCGCCCCAGTGGGCTAAACAATTGTGACAGTATTGATTCAACAAATTAAATCAATATGATTCTTCCAGTTGTTTGTAGTCCTGTTATCCTATGTAAAAAGAAAATGTGTATTTTAAAACCAAATATAACAAAATATTTACATGTTAAAACAAAAGATTGAGATATCAGACCAATTACATTTACATATATCATAGATGGACTGCAAGTTCCTCACTGCAATTCATCCCAATAGGATGTAGTGTCTCGAAATCGATAATGAATTTGGATTCCAAGATTCTCAACTGGTGCAGTCTATCACCCCCTCTTACATTCTCTTTGACTGCATCAAGTACCACATATTTCAGTAAGTTGTCATTTTGATTGTGGTGTGTCTTAAAATGTCGAGCAACAGGGTATTGTTCGTTGTTATTCCTAATTGCTCGCTTGTGTTCCAATATCCTGATCTTTGCCCTGTGCTTGGTGCTTCCAATATAGAACTTCCCACAAGGACAGATAAGACAGTACACACAATATTCGGTATTGCAGTCAAAGGGACCCATGATGGTGAATAATCTGGAACTATTGGGTACTTTAACTTTTTTACAGTTAGAACTTCCCTTACATGCTTTGCATTTCATGCAGCACTCAAAGCCAGTGAGACTTTTGTGTTGTACTGCTTTTTTGGATGAGACCATGTTTTTACTCAGATCATCTTTCAAGGATTTCCCCTTACGAAAAGTAATCTGCGGGTGTTGCCTCACATGTTTACTTAAAAAAGTATCTGTGGTTAAAATTGGCCAATTTTTTGTCAATATTTGTCTCACTTTGTATGCTTGGCCTGAGTATGTGGTAATAAACCTCACTGTGTCTTCTTCCTCATTTGTTGGTTTTTGTTTGGGGACTAGCAGATCAGTTCTTACTACCTTATCAACTCTCTCAACAGCTTGTTGGATGGTTTTTTCAGAATATCCTCTTTCTTTGAAACGGTCTATCATTACGTGTTTTTCCGTTTCAAAGTCAATGTTGCTGCTGTCATTTCTTTTGGCTCTCAGTAATTCCCCATATGGGATGCTTTGAATGAGGTTGTAAGGATGAGCACTGGAGGCAAATATTAGGCTATTTCCCGCAGTCTCTTTTCTGTGGAGGCTAGTAACTAGTTTGTTGTTTTTGACCTCCACTTGTGTGTCAAGAAAAATGACCTTCTCCTTACTGATCTGTGATGTTAATTTAATGTTCATTTCATTGTTGTTAAGGCTAGCAATGTATCTCCTGGCACTTATTTCATCTCCCTTCCAAATGCAGAAGATATCGTCTATGAAATGGATCCAAAGTATCACCCTTTCTCCCTGGTCACTTTGGCTGCTGGACACCTGCTCCTCCCACCAGCCCATGAATAAATTCGCATAGCTGGGGGCGAAGCAGGTGCCCATCGCCGTCCCTTGTGTCTGCCTGTACAGTTGGTCATTAAAATAGAAAAAATTATTAGTTAGGCAATAGTGTGTCATGTCAATCAACATTTCAGTATGTGTCAAAGTGTTGATTGATCTTGCCCTCAGGAAGTGCCTCATTGCAAGAATGCCAGTTTCATGCTTAATGGAAGTGTACAAACTAGTCACATCCATGGTGATCAGAAGGTAGTCAGGTTCCCAAGCTAGATCATGAATCAGGTTCAAGAAATGCATAGTGTCTCTAAGATATGCAGGTAAAGACATTACAAAAGGTCTCAGGTAGTAGTCTATATACTTAGATGTTGTTTCCAATTGTGACCCCATAGAGGACACAATGGGTCTACCTGGTGGAACTCGTGGGTCTTTATGTAATTTTGGTAAAAGGTATAGGACCGGTGTTTTTGGATATTTACAACTCAATCCCAAATATCCACCCTTCTCTAAAATACCACTTTCATGCCAACTCAAAAGCATTTCATTGTATGTCTCATGTGAAGTTTTTAGCTCTTCAACAGTCGCTTTGCAATAACATTGTGTGTCTCCTAGCTGTTTAAGACCTTCAGTTAGATACTCAGTTTTTCCCCATACCACAACATTCCCTCCCTTATCCGATTGACGGATTGCAATAGAATCGTCATTTCTGAGGGAGTAAAGTGCCTCACATTGTTCTTTAGATAAATTCTGTTTTGCTAAACCTTTAGTGCAGTACCGTATGTTTTTCAAATCTCTGGTGACACTTCGTTCAAAAACATCAATGGCATCACTTTGGATCACCGGTACAAATGTCGATTTCGGTTTAAAACCACTTTTACTTGGTACATCTATTATCTGTTCTCCACTGTTAGCGTCAGTATCATGATCGCCTGCTGTGTCTAGTCCTGACGCACTTTGTATAATTTCCAAGTTGGGTATAGTCAAGTTATCTACAGGGTCTGTTTCAGCATCTCCTGATAAATTGGGTGCATGGAATTTGAACCATTTTTTTAATTTTAATTTACGAATAAAGCAAAATGTGTCAATGCGAGTTTGTACATAGTCCATTTTGCGCATAGGGCAAAACGACAAACCCAAAGCCAATAAGTCAATTTCAAAATTATTCAACTCACGTTTGGAGAGATTGACTACAGTCATCTTGTCCCTTTTCTTGCTCTTGTCTGCATGGGTGCGGGTGTGCTGGAATCTCCTTTTTTTTCTTCTCCTTGCTTTTTGGTTCCTCTGAATCCTCCGGTTTAGCCTCGAAAGTTTCGTCCTCGGCCCCTGTGAAAATCCTGATCATCTTGTCCACCTTGTTGGTTTTGTTTGGCTTTGTTCAGCATTTCGAAATGGGTCAAAAAATTAATCCTGCCTCTGCCCATTCCTCGCATTGGTGTTCCTGTTGTGCTCCCTGTTGTATCAGAGAGGTTTCTATCTAAAGCGTCACTTTCTTCAGGAACAGTGCTATCTCCTTCCACTGTGGTGTTGGCTTTCGTCGTTTCAGTTGCATCGGCACTGGCTTTTTGAAATAAATAGTCATATTTCTTGTGAAATGTTAGAGTTCTACCAGTTTGATAATCTTTGAAATCCCTTATAAATTTGCGTTGCTTCTTTGCTGTAATTTCATCTTCAAGTTTTTTGAGACGCCCTTCTAGTTTAGTCATGAAGTCTTGAATTTTCTCCTGAGTAGTAAGTTTAGCTAGATCAGACAGTATTTCATCAATTTGTTCTAATAGTTTAGCTCTGTCCTTTATAGCATATTTGATCAGGATTCGCATCATTGTTGCTGAGCAATCCTTAGAGTTGCATGCCCATTCTTCTAGCATCTCTGGATCAGGGTTCTCAAAGGTAGGGATAGTATATATTCTTAACCCTCTTGGTACTCGTTGTACGTCTAAATATTTCTGTAGCGACTCAGCTTCCCACCACTTCGCCACCTCTTTACGATGTAATTTATCAAGTTTATCAAACAACTGTTGAATTTTAACTTCGTATATATATAGGCTCCAAATACACCGAAACCGTGGGTCACTCTTGGTGTCGGGTGCCGTTAGACGCAGCGGTGTACCGCGTTATTAAATTACAGCTCCAATCTCCTTTACCCGTACCCAGCCGGGTCGGGAACGAAGAAACAGCACTCACGGGCTCAGATAGTGCAGCAAAGATTTTTATTTTTCAAGCAAACGCGTTTCGGGACAGCGTCCCTTCGTCACTGGTTCAACAGTGAATATCACGCCGCGCCATTTTTTAAAACCACAATAGGTTACAAAAATGAAAAACGGACTCATCACAACTTCAACGAGGTAGCGCCATATTGGAATGTCCAAAACGGCTTCAAAGTCCATATTTACAAGCATTATTCAAACACAATTTCAATTTGTTATAAAGAATAATAATAAAACATTCTTGCCGTGTATCTTGAGAATATGCCAATGTTTGGTCATGATTGTCCTAAGTTTAGAGGAATTCGCCGAATAGGTGGTTACCATGCGAAATTTTCCTTCTACAATAGGTCTTTCTTTCTTTACAAACAATGCACTTCGTGGCAATTTCTTTACACGACTCAAAGTGTCAAGTAGAAGATTCGGTTTGTAAACTTAGGACAATCATGACCAAACATTGGCATATTCTCAAAACGGACCACATAGTGGGGCCAGATATACCATCAACCCCACAACTTACCTTTAGGAAAGCAAGATCTTTAAAAGACCAAATGGTTCACAGCTATCTGGACCCAATACGCAACACCAAAGGTACGCTAAAGGACGCAAGGGGTTTCTTCCCTTGTGGGAAGTGTAAAGCGTGTGCTTTCAGTAAACGCACACTAAACTATCAAGTGAGGGGGTGTCGTGGTGGAAGAAAGATCAATAAGTTCATGTCCTGCCAGACAGACCATGCTGTATATTGCCTTATGTGTCCCTGCCAACTTAAATATGTTGGAAGCACAATCAACCCTGTAAAATTGCGAGTCCTAGAACACATGAGAGCGATTATGAACAAAGATTTCACTTACCCTGTTGCTCGACACTTTGCAATTAAGCATTATTGCAACAGGGATTTGTTGAGATTCTACTGTTTAGACTGTGTCCCGGAAAGTCCAAGGGGAGGGAACAGACTTTTGACTCTCAGGAGACTTGAATCCCGTTACATTGTTGATCTGGAGACTAAGGCACCAGGGGGTCTTAACATGGGAGAGGAAATGGCAACTCATCTAGGATGAGATATTCTCTTTGTTTAAATTGAACAACGGATGAACTGGATGATGTGACTTTTGAAATAACTAGAAATGAACTAGTAATGATTTAGAAACTAAAAATATAGAAAATGTTGAAAATTTGTGGTGGGTGGCGGCTATTTATGTCTGTTAGGTTCTGAACATTTGACGGTTAACTCAAACCATGTATATGAGGGGTGTCCTCTGAGAGGGACGAGGCAAGTGCAACTCCATGCAGCCATCAGGCGGCAATTGCCGATACACGGCAAGATTAAAAACCTGGATGATACCATTCAAGCTCGACATGGTCCACAAACCATGATTGTCATTGTGACATTTAAATAATTAGTTCACTGCTGAGCCCAATCGAGAGAACACCCCAAATAAAGATAAGATACGAGGAAATAGTGCCATGGGCGGTTTAAGCCGATACACGGCAAGAATGTTTTATTATCTTTATAACAAATTGAAATTGTGTTTGAATAATGCACGTAAATATGGACTTTGAAGCCGTTTTGGACATTCCAATATGGCGCTACCTCGTTGAAGTTGTGATGAGTCCTTTTTTCATTTTTGTAACCTATTGTGGTTTTAAAAAATGGCGCGGCGTGATAGTCACTGTTGAACCACTGACGAAGGGACGCTGTCCCGAAACGCGTTTGCTTGAAAAATAAAAATCTTTGCTGCACTATCTGAGCCCGTGAGTGCTGTTTCTTCGTTCCCGACCCGGCTGGGTACGGGTAAAGGAGATTGGAGCTGTCACCAGTAAGTAGTTATAGTTAGGACCTAGTTTCCATAGGAAATCCGCAACATTCTATTTGGAATAACTTTGGCGCCGGTGGACGAATGTTCATGAATTTCTCCAGGAAAATGGCCTGCTTTACTCCGCTCCTTCCCTGAAAGTTTGGGGTTGATTCGTGAAACAGGGGCTGAGAAAAAAGGGGGGTCCCAAAACGTGTTTTCCCCATGCAATTTTCCATAGGACCTTTAGCCAGGGCTACAGCCCGAACGGCTGAACGGAATGACACCAAATTTGGCAAAAAGGTAGAATTTGGTTTGCAGATCAAGCTTTTTGTTAAATAGTGTAAATCCGTTCAGTAGTCCCTGAGAAAATCATAAGTAAAATCATAAGTATATCTATAGGCGCGCACAGTACGCGAACTGTCCGCGTACGGGTCCGCGTACCAGGCCACATAGGTATGCGTACGTACAAGGACCTTCCCGAGCACGAGCTGCATGCTAATTGGCTGGCAACTGCCTGTCAACACTCCAAACCAGAAAGTGTTGGCAGCCATCTTGTCCCTCGGTAGACTGAGGAACAAGAACGCAGTGAAACAAGTGTGCAAACCACACAAAGGGAGCAGGGTAGAAACACCCTGACCCCTAGGCCTGCCCAGGGGGTCCCACAAAGACCCCTAAGGCCCAAAAAAGAAATAAAACTTTTTCAAAAAATCGCGGGGTACGCGTACGTACGCGTACGCGTACGGATCCGCGTACGTAAGAGCACGTACGCGGACCTTTCCAAGCATGAGCTGCATGCTGTTTGGCTGCGAACACTCCAAACCAGGAAGTGTTAGCAGCCATCTTGTGCTCAGTAGACCGAGGCACAAAAAAGCAGAAAAACAAACGTGTAGAACGCAAAAAGGGGGCAGGGTAGAAACACCCTGACCCCCTAGGCCTGCTCAGGTGGTCCCACAAGGACCCCCAAGGCCCCATTTTTTTTTTTTAAACCCGGTCCGCTTTTTTTTCAAATAACCCCCTGGGGGTACCAAATCCTGGGGGCATAGTGAAAAAGAAGTGTGGGGGGGCCCCAATCCCCCCCACACTGCCCCGGGGACCGCCACCCCCGGGACAAAGCAACGCAGCCCCCTGGCGCATACTGGAGGTTCCTGGTGGGCTAGTTGGCCCCCAGGGACCCCCAGTATGCGAGGGGAATTAGTTCCCCCTCTGCAAAAGTCTCCGTGGGCTGCGTTGCAGAGAGGTGTAAAAAGGGGCATGGCCTCATTACACCTCTCTGCAATGCAGCCCCCTGGTGCATACTGGAGGTTCCTGTTGGGCTATTTGGCCCCCATGGATCCCCAGTATGCAAAGGGAATTAGTTCCTCCTCTGCAAATGCGCCCGAGGGCTGCGTTGCAGAGAGGTGTAAAAAGGGGCGGGCCTCATTACATCTCTCTGCAACGCAGCCTTCTGGGGCATACTGGAGGTTCCAGGTAGGCTAGTTGGCCTCCAGGGACCCCCAGTATGCAAGGGGACTTAATCCCCCAACTTAGAACACTCTACAGGGCGCGTTTGCACAGTGGTGAAGGTAGGGGCGGGGCTTGAGTAGATGTAAGTGCAAACATGCCCTGAGGCGCGTTTTAAGTTGGGGAATTAATTTCTGTTCAATCCAGAGGGTACCTAGGGGGCAACTAGTCCAACAGGTATCTCCAACAGGTATCTCCAGAGTTGTGTTGCAGAGTGTTGTAAAAAGGGGGCGTGCACTTTGAACACCTCTCTGCAACATAGCTGCCTGGCGCGTACTGGAGGTACCTGGAGGGCTATTTGGCTCACAGGGGACCTCAGATTGAAGGGGAATTAATTCCCCAATCTAGCTCACTACTATTTCTGAAAAGTAAATTTAACTGTACTTACCAGTAACTTGAATGGCCTTCCATAGGATATCATTGCCTGACATAAAAATATATATTAATTAAAAAAAATATTAAATAAATAAAATATTACAATTTCAATATTTTTAAAAACATTTTTTTTCAATTTATTATAAAAATATGTAATGTAATTTAAAAAATAAAATATCTTCAAAAAAATAATTTAAAACAATGTAGTAAATCAGTTAAAAAAAATATAACAATTAATACATTTAAAAATTATCATTTACAAAACCTTTGAAATTCACTGAAAAAAACATAGGTTTCACACACGTTATAGTTAGGAATTAGCATTTAAAAAACCTTAGAAATTCACTGAAAAAACCATAGGTTTCACACACATTATAGTTAAGAATTAGCATTTAAAAAACCTTAGAAATTCACTAAAAAAGTATAGGTTTCACACATGTTATAGTTAGCTGGACATTTCACTCATACAAAACCATTGAAATTCCCCCGTTATAGTTAGTTCAGCTAACTATAACTCACGTGCCCGCAATGCACTGCTGATGACGTCACATATTACATCACTCATGACATGGTCAGTGATATCACTCATGACATCACTGATGACATCTCAAATGACATCACTGATGACATCATCCTTGTGAAAGAGTGGCAGACCTCCTCTCAGTGTAATATAACCCTTGATACACACCTTCAAAAATAGAAACTAAAATTTTCAAAAAAATGGATATACTAATACCAGTTAGAACAACCTTTTCAGTAATACCAAAATCTACATACACATCCAGTCATTCACTAACAGTTCTATAGAGTCACTCATACATATACTCAATCATCATATGTACTCATACACCTATACATCCTGTTACACAACAATACTCATCCATAGAGTTGCTCACACACATACTCACACATGCAAATAAACTATCAAACATCCATTTACTTGCATATACAGCTATATATCCACCACTACACTTACTTCTACAGAATCGTACACATACTTACTCTCTTAAACAATCACTTATAGAAACACATACTTATTTATACAGGAACTCTTACAATCTCTCGCTCTCACATATACTCACTTATATACATCAATACTCACATATACGAGTTTAAAACATATGTAGTTACTCATAAAGATACGATTGAGATAGTGATTCACTCGCTAACACACTCATAGACACACTCATCCACCCATACAGTCCTCCACACATGCTGTCTTCAAAACACATACAAACAGTGAGTCACCCATTCATGCATCTATGCCGTAAGTAATACCCCCCACCAAACCATACAGACAATCATACTGATACTCTAAAAACCAACTAATAACCCATATGGACACTCATGTAGCTAGTCACCAACCCATGCAGCCACTTATACACAAAGTGAGACACTGATACAGATATTTACATATTTAAACATTACTCGCTAATACATGTATTCACTATGATACACTTAATAAGTCCGTTATACAATCATTTTTTTTTAAAACCCATCCATTTAGACACTTATGTACACATTTACTCTTCCATCGACCTTTAGATATACATATATAAAACATATTTATTTTTCAGAAAGACACACATTCACTGGATGATGTCATCAGTGATGTCATTTGAGATGTCATCAGTGATGTCATGAGTGATGTCACTGACCATGTCATGAGTGATGTAATTTGTGACGTCATCAGCAGTGCATTGTGGGCGCAGGAGTTATAGTTAGCTGAACTAACTATAACGGGGGAATTTCAATGGTTTTGTATGAGTGAAATGTCCAGCTAACTATAACATGTGTGAAACCTATAGTTTTTTAGTGAATTTCAAAGGTTTTTAAAATGCTAAATCCTAACTATAACATGCTAATTTATAACTATAATGTGGCTGAAACCTATGGTTTTTTCAGTGAATATATATATATATATATATATATATATGTGAATATAAGACCTCGTCTAAATATGAAGCGACAAACCACAGATAGAAAATATTGCTATGAGCACCAATGCTTCACTTGGAATTATTGATACAACTATGAGCACGAGATCCGTCTCCTATTTTGTCTTTTTATGGGAGGGTAGAGTTTTATTGACACCTTTTTCACTAAACTGACATTTTGACTAGAATTGAACACAGCTCCTCTCTTCACCTACTTTAACGTTTATGCAATGAGATTGGTACACATTAGACGCTGATACAGAGGGTACTATACCCAAGCGATCTGAGTCTTTTATAGATACGTCTATATCCTCTCTCTAACATTTAACTTCCATCCCTTCTGGATTAATTTTTTCTAACTTTACAAACCTTCTCTTTTTGGTAAAATTACCATGGGTACTACACCCGAAATGAACATTTGAAAACGTGCCATTTTTATTTTGAAATGTTATGTTTTTCATTTACTAGATACATTTTTTCTTTAAACCAAGTAATGGGGAAAATGCATTTAATTCAGACACTCATTGAGTTTCTGTTTTTGCTGAATAAAACGCATTGCTTTTAAGAGATCTCCGTGTGATGTTTGTAAACACGGAGATCTTTCTTCCCTTTCCATTATAATGCAACTGCATATATACTTGAGTAAAAAAAACGCTGGTCATGTGACCAAGAGCCCGTGTGCTCGAAACGCGTCGTTTATGCCCAAATAAACAACTTTGAAGTACCTGAATGGTGTGGCTCGTCATCCTTGACCAAACGAAAGGATTCTGTGGATATATATATATATATATATATATATATATATATATATATATATATATATATATATATATATATATATATATATATATACACTAGCAACGGCCGGATGGCGGACCATGGTAGTGTATCCCTCCTGAGCCCCAGTGCGTTTGCTTCAGATATATATATATATATATATATATATATATATATATACACTAGCAGCCCGTCCCGACGGTGTCCGGGGAACAAAAGCTAGTTGTGTCTTCCTCTTTCCCATTTTTACAAAGTGCGTGCAAATGATGAGAAATGTGCAATGATAGTGCAGGTAAGTATATTTTTGTACTGCAGTGGTGTAGTTGTGATTGAATGTTAATGTTGTGCACCTTTTTTGAATAAGCGATGTTTGATTTGGCTATGGTATGAAAGTTGAATGAAAGAGCATAATGTGGCTAATGTAGTACTGTGCCTGTTAGCAGTAGAGTACAGTATGCTTTACGTGTCTGGGTTCAAAAAGTTAAATTACCTGCAGAAGGCAGAATTCTAAATGTTTATCATAAATATTGGGTAATGCAAATAGAACTGTGTGAATGACAATGCCCGCTTAATTACTATACTGCACTTGTCAGTGTGAAAGTGAAAGTAGAGATATTGGAATAGGCATGTGCTTTTTGATGAGAGCCCCTTGGCGAAAGAGCTATGTATTTAACAGTGTGAAAGCGTGCTTCAATTCCTGCTGGTATTATTAGTAGTGTTGCCACCTAGGGATGTTTAAAAAATTTGGAGCCTAATTAATGTTTGTGAAACCGTTTACATTACGATGGTAAAGTTTATGTATTGTGGCAACATAACTTTGCGCTTGCCAAAAGGACCATAAATTACCATACAGCACTGTTCTTGTTAAAGTGAAAGTTGGTTTTTTGAAACAGCGATGTCTCTTTTGATATTAGCCCCCTTGTGATAAAGTTTGTTGTAGGCCAAAGTGTGAAACTGTGTTTGTGTTCGTGCTGAAATAGCACTGGCAGAAGGCTTTTGTCTTGATTGCTGAAATAATGTGCGCCCTTAGTAAAGCAATAATTGTGCTTTTTGAAGCAAGTTTTAGGTTTGTCGCAACAGAACTGTGAGATTAGGTAAAGCGGCATCAAATAACATACATCACGTCCGTTTTGCCAAGTTAAATGTGCCTTATAGAAATCTGCATGAAAGTGTGTCCGCTTTGGCGCTGCAATTCTAGTGAACCCACCGATAATGCCTTTGTCCCTATGACAGAAATAATGGCCAGTTGTTCGTGCAGCAACGACACTGAACACTGCTAGAAGGCTTTTCTCCTGGATCGCGAAACAATGGCTGCAGTTAGTAAAGCAATGATTTGGCTTTTAGAAGCAATTATTACGCTTGTGGTGACAGAATGGTGTGAATCGGGAAAGCGCCGTCAATTAGCATAGATCATGTGTGTTTTGCGAAGTGAAATGAGCCTTATAGAAAGCGGCATTGTTTTTTGTCCATGGCAGCCCTCTGTGCGAACGTGTGATGTATTTAAAAGTATGAAAGTCCTTCTGCTTTGGCGCACCAATTATAGTGACCCCTGCGAGAACGCCTTAATCTGTAGGACTGAAATAATGTCCAGAGAGCGTAAAGCAATCCTTGTGATACGTGTTATTTAAATCGATTGAGATAGTAGCGTCCTAATTCTGTGTCTCGTTTCCTGTGTGTAGCCCTGTTTTAGTAACTTGTGTGTTGGACTAATCCGTGAACGTTTAGCATATTTCTTGTGGCAAGTAGTGTGATACTTTTACTTAATGTAGCATGATTGGTTTGTTGTGCAAGGCGTGCCCCTTTGCTGTGCTCTGAGCCGACTGACAATGAAGGCATATTGAAAGCTACGCCCCTTTATCGGCGCAACTTAGTTGCGGTGAATGTGTTTCTCGTTGACTTTCAAATAATGATGCAACTATAGTATTGTGAGTTGACTTTTAAATAATGATGTTTGTGGCGAGTGAATATTTTTTTAAATGTACGATGTATTGTTGTGAAATCAGCGCCCCTATATCTGCGCCCCTTTCTTGCTTGAAGGCTGGACCTTGTGCTTACGTACGGCGTTTTGCTGCGCCCCTTTGTTGTAGGTGATCCCCTTTGTTTATGTCCGCCCGACCCCTGTGATAAGGCATACTTTCAGCGGAATGTGTTAGCGATCGTCTGGCTGAAGTGAGTACCCAGTTAGAGCCAATGTCACAGAGTGAATTTGTAATGTTTTTTGCCATGCCCCTATGTCAATCTTTCCACCGACATGTTTACTCACACATTGCCACGCTCCTCAGTAACAGGCGAACAACGCTGTTTATATCACCACCGTCACTATCGCTTACTTGTTTAAAGCTTTGAATGTTGCTGTTAGTTTCTGTTTTCCTGAACTTGCTGTGTTTTCTGTGTGCCTGAAGCTCGCAGCCCCGAGTGAATTTGGATGCATTTCGGCCCATGCCCCTCTGCCAATGTTGCTGCCCACAGGTTTACATTGACACACCCATGCTACTCCCTAACAGCAGAACAACGCCCACAAGGAACTACTTTACCCCTAATGTTGTTTGCCCTTTGCAATGTATATGGTGGCCAAATGTATAGCCTATGTCCATCTCCTGGAACTCCCCTTTACAACGCTGTATTGGGTGTTGTGATTGGTGGTGTACTTCTGGAGTTTACCCGCCTCAAAGGTTCTCAGTTCTCTCTTTATAATAGTAGTATAGATTCACACAAAAAAACCATAGGTTTCAGGGGTGTTATAGTTAGCTGGACATTTCACTCGTCCAAAACCATTTAAATTCCTCTGCTATAGTTTGTTCTACTAACTATAACTCGAGCGCCCGCAGTCCACTGCTGATGATGTCACATATTACATCATTCAATACAAGGTCAGTGACATCTCTGATGACATCAATGATGACATCTCAAATGACATCACTTATGACATCACTGATGACATCATCCAGTGAATGTGGTTTGCTTTGATATTTAAATATGTATTTTATGTATATAGCAATCTGCATTGAAGAATGAGTGGATGTATAAGTGTCTGGATGGAGGATTTAGTAGCAGTGTGATTGACTGTTTAAGTGACTAATTTAAAGTGTCTCAGTAAATATGTGGGATAGTGATTAAACTGTGTGAATATCTGTATCACTCTGTCTCTTGTTGTGTAAACTACTGCATACGTTGGTTACTAGCTAGGTGAAAGTCTATATTAGTTATTGATTACTTATCTGAGTATTTGTATGGGAGAGAGAATAGAATGTGTGTGTGGTTGGGTGGGGGATGTGTCACTGTCCAAAGATGTGTAAATAGTTGATTTAGTAGGTATATGAGGTTAAGACTGCATGTGGAAACAGTTATTTGGGTGAGTGAATATATTTATGGGTGTGGTGATGAGCAAATATATCTCTTAATGATACATGTCCAATAAAGTAGAAAAATAAAAGGCAGCGTATGTGATAGTTGTTGTTTAAAAACAAGTATACATAAGAGTTTGTGATTGTATGAGTGACTGTATGGATCACTGTATACTTGTAATAGTGATTTTATAAGACACTAAGTATGAGTTATTATCTATGTGAATAAATGAAGTTGTGTTTGTATAAGTGTGTAGCTGAGTAAATGTAAGTATGATCAATTATTTGTTTTTGTGTGTCAATGGTTTCAAATATGGTACTCTGTATTTTATGGTGAGTGGTGAAAGGTTATACTAATGTATGATGAGGTGTATCAGATTGTCACGTGGATGATGTCATCAGTGATGTCACTGACCATGTCATGAATGATATAATATGTGACATCATCAGCAGTGGATTGCGGGCGCGCAAGTCCTGATGCATCGGTCCATCAGAGATGCAAGAAGTTACTGGTTCACCTCCAGTTGTCAGGACAGGAGCGGTATTCATGCCAAGAAGTGCAGATGCAAATCACCAAGGATTGCTCAACCACCCACTGGGGTAACATTGATGAATTCATTTTTTGGCTTTGCAAGGGGGCTCACAGGATTAACAGTTTGGTGCACTGCAAGTCCCAGGAGGCTGTGCAGGAGGCCAAGACCATCAGGGCGGGGATTTAAACAACTGAAGGTGAACCAGTAACTTCTTGCATCTCCGATGTTCAAAAAGCCAATGATTAAGGGCGGGGGCCCGAAACGCGTCTGTCTACACTGAAGGAATGTGAATAAGCATGGACTTGCTCTGCAGGCTTGAATAAACCTTGAAGCTAAATCTACCCGTTGTGTGGGTTCTCTCATTGAAGGAAAAACTTTGTGGTTGTATGTATAGCGGCATGCCTTAGTCGCAAGAGAGACACACTGCATGAGCAGACCTGGATGTTGTCAAGCGGCAATCATCGTGTCAGGATGGGAGCGCTATTCATGCGAAGAAGTGCAGATGCAAATCACCAAGGATTGCTCATCTACCCACAATCTCCCCATGATGCAGGCCTTCTTGCAACATGGTGTAAGGGTGCCTGTGCTGGCGCATGGCAGGTCTTTGTGCGCAAGCACTGGGGAGAGCACAGGAATGCGACATATCATTGTAAACATGTGGCATTCCAGTGCTCAGAAGGGCCGCAGCGTGGCGTAGACAAATCGCTTGCGGCACTGCACTGCGATACTTTCTTATAAATCTGCCCCTGTGTTTTGTAATACAATATTTTATTTGCAAAGAAAGGCTAAAGCACACTTTGTGATAAACTGTTGCTATCCTGAAAAAAAACATAATGAAAGAAAACAAATATAAAAAAAATGTATTCACATGAGACATCCTCCAAGGAAAGGTTAGACTGGCAGCCTGTTAACATTTTGTATACTTGCATATATTCCACGTGTGCACGTGTTAAACCACTATGATTGTCCAAGGGAAATGTTTGGGGAAAGAAAAAGAATTGTGAGAGTTTTTTAACGAGGCTTTTGGGTCGAATGCAGCTAAAAGACAGAATTACTTAAAGATGCCAAAAAGTCCCCGTCTGTCTCACTTCCTACTATGAAAGAAGAAATGTTAATCTCTGTAGTGGCCTGCAGGAAAAGCTCCCAGCCTCTTGGGGTTCCCTGAGTGTGTGATGCTATGATTTTGGTTTTGCATGTTGGATCCTTTGGAGAGCTAATAGTTATAAACAAACTCTTATTTCGTATTCTATGAGAATGTTTCCTTTTGCTAGTCATTTGATTTTATTCGGCATCATTTACATGTTTTTAACACGTATTGATTTTGTAGCAATTTATTTATAAAAGTTTTCATTTAATAGTAAATTTTCAAGATATACAAGCAGTGGGAGGCGCTAGAGGGCGCACTAGCTAATGGCCGCACTCTAGCGTGGCTCTGGCAGCCTGGCCAGAAAGATCCTGAATTTATCCTTTACTCCTGCGAATAGACACCCAGAAATCGCTACACTGGTGGCCCAACCTGTGATACTGCTCCGGTCCAACTTTGGGAGCGATCCGCCCTCGGAAGCCTGAGATACGGGGCTGAGCGACTGGACCGGTGAGCGCTGTTGCGGTGCACTGCGGAGGCGCCCGGACATCGGCCCACGCAAGGCCGCGGCTCTCCACGAGGCGGCTAGGCCTTGGGACTGAGAGGCCTGTATCCCGGACGGAGGGCACTGCTGGCGGCCCTTGAGCGACTGCGGAGGTGAGTCTCTCCCCCTGCGGAGCCGCTGCACTACGTGTGGGGGCTCTGAGCTGCTCCGGCGCACTACAAAGGGATCGGGAGACCATCGCAAGGCACGCCTACAGCCGCCGTGTGGGGCGGCCATCTCCCCGCAACCCCGCGACTGACACTGATTACTGCTGCCACCTGGGAGCGGGGTCCTGCGACGCACCAGCGGACATTCAGAGGGCATAGTGGTTGCCCGGACTGCGAATCCTACCCCGCGCATATGGCGCGCTGACCTCCTCCTAGCCCCAGCGGCCTGCCGCCATCCCCTGTTGACTCTCCCTGGGCTCCGGACCGCGGTTTCGGCCGCGGCCGCCCACCACCCATAGCTGATACGCCGGTGCGGAGATTCTTGGGACGAGGGGCTACCTGGGACAATCGGTGCCCCGAGGTAGGGACACCCCCCTGGACGTGGCTGCCGCTCGGGGGGGCCATCAACGCGCACTCTCTGGGAGCTACGGACACGTGCATTACAGCCAGCTGCGGTGCCCGTGTGGGTGCTTCCAGTCGCGGCACTATGGGCAAAAACGACAACAAGCAGCCCAAGCTCTCCTTCGAGCCGGCGACTGCCAAAAAACCGCTACGCAGCACGACGGGGACCAGCGGAGCCCCAGGACCGTCGAACGCTGAGCCCCCCTCTGCCCCCTTGGCCCCAGAACTTAAGTTGATGATGGAGGAAATGCGGCAGGGCTTCGCTACGATAGTTGACAAAGTCGACCGCCTGTCATCCAGAATGGATGGGGTTGCACAGAAACTGGAGGTCCATGAGGAGCGCCTGGGGGAGGCGGAGAGACGCATTTCTTCCTCTGAGGACACTGCCGCGTCCCACGACACGCGCCTAACTAGAATGGATAACATCCTAAGAGTAATAGCGGCAAAGAACGAGGAGTTGGAGGCGAGGAGCAGACGCAACAACATACGCGTCACGGGGGTTCCGGAATCCACCAACACTGGACGCATGGAGGACTATGTGGAGCGCATCCTCCTCACGGCAGTGGGCAAGGAGGCCTTTTCCAGCCAATTTATCGTCGAGCGGGCGCATCGTTCCCTGGGCCCGGTCCCAAAGCCGGGGATGCAGCCGCGACCCATCATTGCCCGGTTGCTTAACTATCGGGACCGCGACACGGCATTACGTGCAGCCCGCACGACTCGGAATCTAGCTTGTGACGGAGTGCAGTTTTCCCTGTATCCGGATTTTACACCGATGGTGCAGGACCAGCGGAGGAAATTCCTAGACGTGAAGAAAAAACTGAGGGACATGCAAGTGGACTATGCACTACTATACCCGGCGCGGCTCAGGGTGACCCACCAGGGTAAACAACACTTTTTTACAAACCCACAGCAAGCCGAGGACTATGCCCGTAAGCTGCGCACCGCCAGGAGGGACAGGCGAAACGAGGGAGACGAGGAGGCAGACGTGAACCCTGCTGAACACGTGGATCCCTAACTGCGTCCTTATGAACAATGGATTGCTGGCTCCGAACTGTGGAATAGAGGTTGGACTCAGATAGGAGATGCCTGCTGCCGGCGAGAAGACCAGGAACTGCCAGTGATGGCTCTTCTGGTAGACCTGCTGTTCTGCGGGTCACTGGGGAGCGACGACTGCTTTGGTATATACCTGCCCCTCTGCTGAAGTTGTTCTAGAATTGGGCACACTGGAGGCAGAATCTGCTCTGAACTGGGTAGCGATTGCTCCTGTGATGGACCTCCTGAATCTTTTGGTGTTTTTTCTGGCATGAGGGGAGGGGATATGAGAAAATGTCTTGTCATATGGGTACTAGCCTGCAGGGGTAACATATACCAGGCACCGCCCCACCTTCTCTGTCTTCTCCGTATGGTGCATGCGGGTCGAGGGAGGAGTGTTGGGGTGTTGGAGTGCGTTCCTCTGGTGTCCTCAGAAGGGGATTCCCCAAAAGGTTTTTCAATTGCTCTTGATTGTTGGGGTCGGGGAGGGGGGGGGGGATGTGATACTGGCAAGATTGGGTTGCTTCAGTGGGTGGAGGGGGGATCTGGGGGTTGGGGGTTGAACAGATGTGCATGGGGGGGGTGTGGGACTTGGATGTTGGGGTGCGAGTTGTTGTTGAACGTAGAATTGCTGTTGCGTATGGTATGAGTGACGAGAGCGCAGGTACTGGACTCTGTGTGTGTGAACGTTCGGATGTTTGTATGACGAGAATGTTCTGGACAGCGGAAAGATTTGCATCAGGTACATTTCGGTCGAGAGCTGCAGTGATGGTCAAAAGCTCCCTTCAGGGATACGGTGGCAAATGCGGGTGATGACACGTCGAATACTGTTTCCATAATGTCCTGGAATGTCCGTGGCCTTAATAACCCCCGCAAATGCAGGAATGTGATTGCTTATTTAGATCGGCACCATGTGCAGATAGCAATGCTCCAGGAAACCCACCTTAACCCGAATGGTATCCCTAAGTTTGCGAGCAGATGGGCGAGTGTGAGAGAGTTTTCCTCCTATTCCACGTACTCTAGGGGGACTGTTATCTTGATCAACAAACGATTACCGTTTCAAAAGCTGGGTGTGCGGGCGGATAATGAGGGGAGATATGTCATTCTTTGGGGAAGATTGGGCACTGATGTAATAATACTTGTGAATTGCTATGCACCTAATGTCGACACTCCTGGATTCTTTTTGTCGTTATGGGGCCATGTGCTGGACATTGAAGCCACTCACATTCTCTGGGGGGGGGACTTCAACCTGTCGTTATGTCCTATGGCGGATAGATCGGACGGCAGTACACAATACAACGCGAACGCCAGGGATACACTTCAGGGCATACTGACAGAGGCTGGACTAGTGGATGGCTGGAGGCACACACACCCGACAGTTAGGGAGGGTACACATTTTACGGCACATGCGCGCTCATGGGCACGGATCGATTACTGCTTTATCTCACGAGGCCTCACTGGAGGAGATGTTCGGGTGAAACATCTGCCTCGTACCTACTCGGACCATTGCCCTGTCCTGACTGTCCTGGAGATGCCGGGGTATGCTAGGGTGCGCCCGCCGTGGCGGCTCTTTCCCTCAGCCTTGCTGGATCCTGTTTTTAGACATGAACTGGGTGAGGAGATTGAAGCCTTCTTCCCGAGGAACAAGGGGTCGGTCGATAAGGTTGAAACGATCTGGGAAGCCTTTAAGGTGACAGTTAGGGGGATCACGATCTCTAAAAGTTGCGGAATACTAAGGGACATTGTGCGCACATTACTTAAAATTGAAGCAGAGCTTAAAGCGCTGGAGGCACAGATGGTTAGAGACCCCTGTCCTGACCTCGCTGGGAAATTCAGGGCACTGCTGTCGACCTACGAGGAAGAAGCGGCCAGGGAAACGAAGTTCCGGGGCAAATATTGGATGGCTAGGCGCTACTGCGAAGGGGATCGACCGGGAAAGGTGCTGGCAGCTCTCACGAGGCACCAGCGCTTCGCCACCCATATCCTGGAAATCTCTGATAGGGAGGGTAGGACTCACCAAGTTCCCAGGGAATTCATAACGCCTTCCTACAGCACTACCAGCGTTTATACTCCACGCAGCAGGTAGGTGAGGTGGAGTTCGGGAACTTCCTGGACGATATCGCACTCTGTTGGCTTAGTGATAGCGACAGGGCGTTCTTGGGGTGCCCGTTCGAACTGGACGAGATCAGAGAGGCGATCATGTCCCTTAGCAATGGCAAGGCGGCGGGGCTGGACGGCCTACCGGCCGAATTTTATAAATGTTATATCGACATCATGGCGCCGGTACTGAAGGAAGTTTTCGAGGACTCTCTCGAGGTTGGGATACTGCCGGGCTCCATGAGAGAGGTAGCGATCACGTCGCTGTTGAAGCCGGGGAAGGATCCGAAGGACACAGATGCCTATCGCCCCCTTTCGCTGCTAAACTGCGACACGAAGATCCTCGCAAAAGTGCTGGCGACGAGGTTGTCCCTGCTTATGGACACCTTGGTGTTACCTGATCAATCTGGCTTTGTCCCGGGGAGAGCTACGTCCCACAACTTGCGCACACTGTTCTCCCTTATACCCACCATCTCACCCGACTTGCCGATCGCGGCTGTGTTTCTGGACGCCACCAAGGCGTTCGATTCGGTGGAATGGGGTTACCTACTTGCTATACTTGGCAGAATGGGGTTCCCCCGTATCTTTATAGCCTGGGTGAAGCTGCTCTACACTTCACCGGTCGCCAGGGTCGTCGTCAATGGGGTGCTTTCGGCACATATGCCTATCACGAGAGGAACTAGGCAGGGCTGCCCCCTATCGCCCCTGCTTTTCGCCTTGGCGATAGAACCGTTGGCCTGTAGAGTGCGACAGTTGCACAAGGCCAGTGCTTTTAACTGCCATCAGCGGCAGATAAGTATTTCGCTCTATGCGGATGATGTCACGTTGTACGTGCGTAACCCACAAGATCACCTTAACTCGCTACTGAGGGAGTTCGTGGCGTTTGGCGGCATATCAGGGGTACATATAAACTGGAAGAAGTCGCAATTCTTCCCCCTCACACCTTCAGTAGCTCGGTTCCCGCTGGATTACCCCCTGGAATGGTGTGATTCTGACTTGAGGTACCTGGGCATAGAGGTGTCGCTCGTTAAGGACGACACTATTCGGTCAAACTATGGGGTGGCTATCTCGCAGCTGACTGATAATGTGTCCCGCTGGCGAGCCCTACCAATTTCAATGGCAGGGAGAGCATCCCTGATTAAGATGGTCATCCTCCCCCGGTTTCTATATCTATTCCAAAACATTCCCTACTACCCAGGGGCCTATTTTTTTAAACGACTTCGTTCTGAGCTCCTACGCCTCTTTTGGGGTGGAAAGCAACCACGCATTAGCTGGAGGGTCCTGACGCAGCCATACGATAGGGGCGGATTCGATGTGCCCGACATGGAATTATACTATCTCAGCGCTCAGACTCAACACTCCTATTATTGGGTTAATCCTGCTCCCTTCATGCCACAGGTCGCTGCCGAGGACTGGATCGTTCATCCGCTCCCGCTTAAGGGCATGCTGATGGGGCTGACTGGGGATGTCGAGACGCCTGCTACTACTGTTACCTGCACTATTGATGCCTGGCGGAGAGTAACTAAACTGCTGGACGCCCCCATACTTTATTCCCCGGCGCTGCCTCTCGCGTACCATCCGAAACTTTCACTTCTAACGGAAAACGGATTTCGGTCCATGTGCAAACGCATACACCTCAATACATGGGGTGACCTATTTCGGGAGGGGACGTTCCGTACAAAAGATCAGATGTTCCAGGCTACTCCCCCGTCACCCATGGAGGTGTTTTACTATATCAGACTCAGGCAGGGCATGCGAGACATACTCCCCAACTTCCCGGAAGAACCTGGGACGGTACTGCCATTGCATACCATGCTCATATCGAATGGCAAGCACTTAGTGTCTAAACTGTATGCCGCTATGCGTGGGCAACGCCCATCGATGTTGTCAAAGGCTCGTACTAACTGGGACTCTGAGCTGCCCTCTGCGCTCACAGATGAGCAGTGGAGTTACTGCTGCTCGGGCACGGCGAGAGTCTCCTCCAGCTGCCGGTTGAAAATAATTCATTACAAGTTTGTGCAACGCTACTATTACACTCCAGTCAGGAAACTCAGGTTTCATCTCTCGGAAGATGATAGATGTGCGAGATGCTGTGCGAGCGGCGCGGATTTCCTCCACCTGGCCTGGGAATGTGGAGCCATACACACGTATTGGGAACAGGTACATGCCGCACTCCAGATAATGATTGCTAGCTCATTGCCCATGGAGCCAATAGTGATGCTGTTGGGTTACACCAAACATGTGCCCAAACCGTATCGCAAATTTGTTGACATTGCGCTGCTCCTCGCTAAGCGGAGAATAGCTTGCAGGTGGGGGAGGGGGAGAGCGCCAAAATTTAAGGACTGGCTTGACGACCTCACATACTGCCAGGACCAACATGGTGTATATGCGGAACTGTTGCCGACCCGCTGCACGCCTAGCGACTTCTGGTCTCCCTTGCAGGTATACTGGCTGTCCCAGGCGATACAAAGCGAATCCTCTGGAGATGACGAGCCGGTCCCGGGCCTGTGAGCATATAGACGATGTGCATTGCATTCACCATACTACTTCACACATGATGGGGGGTTACTCACACCGTCTAACATGCGGTGGGTGGCCATGACGGTTGGTTACACACTGGTAGGGTGGGACTGGGGACACCCGAAGACCTTGTGACAATGGGGTGGGGAGGGACCTCCTGCGCCCATCCAGATCTTGGGGTAGTGGGGGTGGACACACACACAGATAGCCACATATGCCCAATGCTGCAATCGATACTTGAGAAAGGGAACGTTGTGCACGGCCTAGCGCTATGATGTGCCCCGAATATCCCTTCACTGGAAATTAGCTGCATTACCTAGCGGGGAAGATGCTGGTGCTCTGGCAACCCATTGATGTACACATGAAACGGTGCCTGTATTGTAGTGGACCATGTGAAGCTGTTACCTCTCTATTGATTGTACCATGAGATTTGCTTTACTGTATTGCAGATGCTGTCGCTCTCACGTGTCTCTTTGTTATTTCTGTACTGTGCGCAACTAATAAAGGTTTAAAAAAAAAAAAAAAACAAGATATACAAGCAGTCCTCGCACAAGGTGGTAACATTAATGTTTTATATATACACACAACATATAAACATGAGCGTCAGTTAATTGTTGTGATGGGAGGATACATTGTCATGTTCAGGTATTATTATTATATGCACAGCTCTGCCAATAATTCTTATTTATAGAAACGTTGTGAGTAGGATCAACAAACGTCAGCAATCGCTGAAGACTACCCAATCAATTCAGCAGGGACAGCTAACAAATACCACGGTAGGGTCTTGGATTGCGGTGCCCGTATTAAGCAGTGGGGTTGATGCCCTATTAGCTGTTCCCCCAAAGAGCCCCAAATGTCCTTGGTCCGATTTTTGCTGGGTAACCTGAAAGATAATAAATCTATCAGGTCATCACTATGTGCGGCATCTGCCAGACCATTTTGGGTCACTGGGGACGGACTACGCAATTCCCTCATAAATATATCATTTGTGAGTTTCTAAGTTGCACTTAACTGTATAAAAGAATTGTGAAACAGACTCAGTGTTAACAAGGGTGTTGCCAGTTAAGGATGGACCTAAAACTGTTGACAATGCCTTCCTTTATGCAGGAGCGTAATTTCCGGGGGTGCAGCAGGTGCTGTGTTCTGGGGCCCACTGAACCCTGATTATTACTTTATTTCGCAGGTCAAACAGCAACCAGGGATCCCATTTCCTTCCCTGCACAATGGCCTACGACCCATTGACTACATCACTGCATTTGTGGCTTCCTACATCAATCACTGAAATATGTGGCATATTATCAAGAGCGACGTTAAAATTATCGCTGCTTTAGCAGCAGGAAACTGCCACTAAAGCAGAGATAAGGTGCTTGATAATATGCCCTTGTGTATACCCATAGAAGCCCAGGTTCTGGTGTGAACCTGGGCTTCTATGGGAATTCACAAGGGCATATTATCAAGCCCCTTATCGCCGCTTTAGTGGCAGTTTCCTGCTGCTAAAGCGGCAATAATTTTAACGCCGTTCTTGATAATATGCCCCTATGTCTTTCAAATGTGCTGATTGTCAGCCTCCAACCCAAATCACTCCCTCATAGCCTCAAACCCCTGCCATGTTGAATAATCATAGCACCTTGTGCAGTTATCTTTCTTTTTCACCAAAGTCAGCGCCTCAGTAATACAGGATAGATATATTATCTGGTATATGGTTTAACTGGCAAGCCTTTACTGCTATTTTACCTGAATATTCCTAAATCAGGGCCTAAAGTTCAGTGGTGTAGCAAGCGAGCCATGGGCCTTAATGCTAGCAGAGAAACTGCCCCATTCTCTGTTTTGAAAGTAAAAGCAGGTAGAATTTAGGTGCAGTGGGCCCTTTTAAACATTGGCGCCGGTGCCACTGTAACTGCTGCACTAGTGATAGCTCCACCCATGCTCTAGTTCAGTTCTGTTCCACCTGACCTTTTCTTCTTATGAAGTAGCATACCCTGCAAAGACAAGCGAACTGAATAGATCACAGAAAGAATTTCCACAAGAAACTTAAATTATCAGATAATTTGGATACTTTCTGTGGCTATAATAAGTGTCCAGAATTTCTTCAGTTTCAGCTTTGAACTTGATTTACCCAGCATTCTTATGAGCAGTTGTGTTTTATTTATATCTTATGGGCAAAGGAAAATGTGTCTTTTGCTCCCATAGGCTTAAGTGTAACCTACTAATAAATTGCAAAAAGTAATATACCTCGTGGTTTTTGCTGATTCTCTAATTGTGGCCCTAGGACTCTGGGGGCTTTCCCACTATATTGCAATGAGAAAGCACGCATTACCTTCCTACACATGCTAGGAAGTGGTGCTTACCTGATTGGTTTTCAGTGATGTATCTGGGAGAACCCTCTAAAGAGGCACACCACATACTCAGTGTAAGTACTGTACTGGCTACTACGGGGCTGCAGCACGGATGGTGCGACCCACAAGAATAGTCTTTGAAACATGTCTCAAACCTGCTATTGCAGGTCTGTGTGATGCGCATTCGCACTTATGCACAGGTGGACCTTTCTGAATCATTGGGTAATGCTGAGACTGCCTTTCACTAACACTAAGCTTAAGGAGCAAATGATGGACGGAATGCTGAACAATGCAAAATTTCACCTACAGTCACAAAGATCTGGATTTAATTCATCATTATTTTGTTTACCACACCACTCCAGTTTGGCCCCAGCAGTATGCAAATCAGTCTTGACCCTGATCCTCATGTGAACAGCCCAGCCTGAACTGCCAAGCCAGGTCCTCCCTGAACCGGAAGTATGCATCCCGGGACCGGTTTCGGTACATCACCCCTCTTTCACCCAGGCTAGCTTGAATCCAGTGATGCAGTGAGCATGGGACCCACATCTGGGCATTCCCTTCCCACTTAGTGTGTCACAAATGAAAAAAACAAATGGTGGACAGAATGCTAAACAGCGCAAACATTCACCCCATTCACAAAGATCTGGGTTTAATCAATTGTTCCTTTGCTCATCATGCCGCCCCAGTTTGGGCCCAGCCACATGCAAATCTGTCTGGACCCTGAATCTCATGTGAACAGTACAGCCCGAAATGGCAAGCCAAGTCCTCCCTGGACTGGAGACAAGAATCCTGCAACTGGTTTCGAGGCATCACCCTTCATCCACCAGGCTAGCTTGAATACACACCCGAAACCTCGGCATCATCCTCAACTCATCCCTCTCCATGAACTGCCAGATCAACGATGTCACCTCCACCAGTTTCAAATGCCTGTGCATCCTCCGCAAGACCTTCAAATGGATCCCCCCAACTGCAGAAGGACTGTTACCCATGCGCTCATAACTAGCAGACTGGACTATGGCAACGTCCTTTACGCTGGAATCAACAGAACTCTTCTACACAAGCTCCAAACCATCCAGAATGCCGCTGCAAGACTCATACTCGGGACACTGTGCCATGAACACATGACCCAACAAATACAAGACCTCGACTGGCTCCCCGTCAAGAAGAGGGTCACCTTCAAACTCCTCACCAACACCTACGAATCCCTCAACAACATCAGACCCAAATACCTCAATGAGAGAGTCTCCTTCCACGTACCCAAGAGGAGCCTCCGCTCTGCCGACCTTGCCCTGGCAGAGGTCCCTCGCATCCGCAGAAACAGAGCAAGAGGGAGACCCTTCTCCTACATCGCAGCCAAGATCTGGAACGAGCTCCCTGTGAACATCAGACGCGCCGCTACCATGCACACATTCAGGAAGGACTTCAAGACCTGGCTCTTCAACTGATCAGGAGCTGCTCCCTCATACCCCCCAGTGCCTAGAGACCCTCACTGGTGAGTAGTGCGCTCTACTAACCCCTGATTTATTGATTGATTGAGTGAGCTTGGAACTCCCATCTGTGCAGTTCCTTTCCACTTAGGGTGACGCAAGTAAAAGGAACAAATGATGGACAGATTGCTGAACAATGCAAACATTCACCCCCAGTGACAAAGAACTGGGTTTAATCCATCATTCTTTTTCTCACGACCCCACCCCAGTTTGGACCCAGCCATAGGCATATCAGTCTTGCCCCTTATGTTCATGGTAACAGTCCAGCCCGAACTGCCAAACCAGGTCCTCTCTGGACCGGAAACAAGCATCGTCGGACCAGTTTTGGGTCATCACCCCTCATCAGCCAGGCTAGCTTGAATCCAGTGGCGTAGTGAGTATGGGTCTCACGTCTGATTATTCCCTTCGCACTTAGGGCCACACAAGAAAAATGAAAAAATGATAAACGGAATGCTGAACAATGCAAACATTCACCCCGTCACAAAGATTTCACTAACACTAAGGCACCCCTAGGCCATGCCCTGGGGGGGGGGGAGCTGGAGCAAGTGATAGGTGAAAAGCAGGGCAGGTGGACATTTGTGTTCCTTGCCCAGGTACTGAAGAACCCCCATGTGTGTATTCACTACCTTCGATCTTTGCACTCCTCATTGGCTAACGGGAATTACAGATATTACTTAAATCCGCACTACTAGTCTACAGTGGAGCAGCCTCGCGTTGTTTACTATCATTGAATTCACAATGACAAATCCACCCTTGTGGTAAAAGTGGATTTGTAATAAGTAGAGTAGAAATGCCACTTCTAGAAAGTGGGAATTTCTCTGTGCTAAACTCTTTCCTGTGCCCTTTAGTTGACCCCAGTCTGCACTGGTGGCTGGGCAAGCACATCTGTGCATTTCTCAGAGACAGCCATAAACATTGGGCATGCAACTGGAATTACATACCTCTGCCATTTGAGAACTTTTCGGATAGATGGGGGGAGAGGTTTTGACACTTGCCATCTAGGAAGCCAGATCGTGGCCCTACTAAAGATTAAGATCTGCATTCCAAGGCATCATGGCAGACAGGACTGGAATTTAGGGATAATATGTGTGGTAAATAAGGGAACGCTCTGAACCACCCCTAACTTCAAAGGCACACTACAGTATAACTACTGGTGCCATACTTCAGCAGGGCAGAGATACACTTGTGGGGACGCGGGACCAGACATCCAGGACTGCGTGGTGCTCACTGTCAAAAGAATATGTTGTACACAAGGAGAAGGGAACTGTGCACCCTGCATGGATAGTGCCTGGCCTGGGCCTTCTAAGTGCTGCTATGTGGCACATTGAAGTGTACTCTCCAAGGGCTTGATGGCTTGCCCCC
Source organism: Lissotriton vulgaris (assembly GCF_964263255.1). Taxonomy (NCBI): domain Eukaryota; kingdom Metazoa; phylum Chordata; class Amphibia; order Caudata; family Salamandridae; genus Lissotriton; species Lissotriton vulgaris. The sequence goes on from NC_141689.1 coordinate 1,184,945,559, forward strand.
TGTTCTTTTTCGAGGCCTCATGTTTATCAAATTCCTCCCAGGAGGGACATACACCATCTACGTATTTCACCTAGAAAGCGGTGCCCTCTCAAGCACCTACTTTATCTGTTGGATCATGACTGCAGCACAGTGTGAGCATGGAGACAGTATTGCCTTGTGTTGAGCCTCCAAACCATGTCTGCTTCTAATGAGTGCAGCCCCCGCATTTTTGGGCCTCAGTACGCACAAGCATCCAGTTGGTGGTGAGCAGATTCCCAGTTGCGGGACCCAGCTCGACCCGCTTCCTCATCCGTGCCCTATCTCTCCTGTGCGACATGAAGTCTGCATGCTCATTGCAGGTGGTATCAGATTCACAGGTTGCGACCCACAGAAGGAGGGTGCATCCGTAGTACTACCTTGTGTGGTTCTACTGAAATTGCATTGTCTTTGTGGAACCGGATTGTTTGGTGCGATTTGTACCATCGCATACCAGACATTGTGCCTCATTCCAGGGAGGTACAGTGAACCCAACTACTGGGTTGAGTGTAACCAGGTTGTTTGGTGCGGCTTGTATAATCGCGCACTAGACGTTGTGCCTCATTTCCACTGAGCTATGTTGAACTTTGTGACCGAATTGTCTGGTGCACCTCAAATCATCATGCACCAGACATTGTGCCTCATTTCCAGGGAGGTACAAAGAACTCAACTTGTGGTTAATTGTGACTGGATTGTCTGGTGTAATTCGAAAAATGCGCCCCAGATGTTGTGCATCACTTACTGTGGCGTGCGGGGACAGCTGTACCCCCATTCATAGAGTGTTATGTCTTGCCCTCAATGCAGCAAATCAACTGCCCTCTCCTCACCCAGCCCGATGACTTTGTGTTGCAAGGTATTATCGCCCGGATTGGGACTTGTGGTGTGAGTAAATGACTGGGCTGAAGAGCACTTCCAAGAGCAAACTGAAGTGAGTCGAGAGACTGTGTGACACCCCCAGTGCTTTGTAGAACTGGCCTGGTATTGTAGGGCTGATTGAGGGACCTCTTGATTGAACTGACACAGCCTCTACCCAGTTTCTGCTCTGCATAAAGTGTGTAACCTTCCTGAGTGGTGGCCAACCCACCATTTGTCGACTGTTGCCTAGTTACCCTGATATTGCCTTAAGCTTTCTCCCCTGGGCACCTGACTAATTGTGACACTGGCCTTAAACAGGTCTAGTAAGGGGTGACAGTTTTTGACTTTAACCTGTGGGCAGAGCAGTGGGAGTTTAACTGAGAGGTGAGGGATGGATTGAGCCATGGGGCCCTCATTCATATTATCAACTGACCTGTCGGATATCATTGGCATTGAGCTATGGTGCTAAATGGGTGGGTGTGTGAGTGTGATTCATATATCCTTTGCTCTGGATCATGGTGCTGTGTGGTGCCCCGTGCCCCGTGCAGTGGTGTTTTTTAATGTTTTTTTTTCATTGCCTAACAAATACTTGTTTCTGACATTGGTTTTAACTGTGCGGCCATTGTCCCACTGTGCTGCCGAAAAGTATTATAAATTCCTGTGTTTACACATTCCTGATATCATTGTGACCTGGGGTGCACCCTAAAAATATTTGGATTTTGTGTTATTTGCCAGGTTGGGCCCACATCTGACAATGTATGGCACTGCTTAGGATTTGTGGGGTAAAATAGGACTTTTCCCCAGTGTGCATATTACTTTTTTACACTGTTGGGCCTAGTGCTGCTAGTAGTAATATTTCCAAGTGTGATTTATGCCCAGAAGTAAAACCCCATCAGTCTGGACCTCGGCCTGGTGGCTGGATAGGCTGGGTGCACTTCCTACTCCCAGCAATCCAGTGAAGAACTTAGGAATCTGGATAGATAATAAAATATTGTTTGAACACCAAACCAAACAGGTGGCGGGCACCTGTTTTGGAATGCTACGGGTCCTCAGAAAAACATTGGATCTACTGCCTCTGCCGGTTAGGCAAACCTTGGTCCATGCCCTTATAACGTCCAGACTGGACTATGGGAATGTCCTGTACTTGGGGGCCAGTGCAAAATGTCTCCAGAGGCTACAACGAATACAAAGTGCAGCTGCCCGCCTGATTCTATTACTGCCCAGAAGAGCATCAGCAAAAAAAGCGCTCAGGACCTTGCACTGGTTACAGATTCGGGAGCGGGTGACATTCAAGGCCCTCTGTGTAGGCCATCGTATCCTACAAGGAAGGGGCTCTAAATATTTACATAGCCTTCTCAGTCGGTATGAGCCCTCTAGACAGTTAAGGTCAAAGTGGACAGGGCAAGTTCATGTCCCCAAGTTCAACAGAGTGAGAATGGGAGGACGCTCTTTCAGAGTCCTGACCGCCACAGAGTGGAATAGACTGCCACAAAGGTTGCGTCTTTAGGAGAGAACTTAAAACCATCTTGTTCCCCAAAGACTAAGCCTGTACACAAGTAGCCGCGTACTCCACCTGTACCGATATAGGAGCCTTTCAGGAATGATCAGCATGGGGACACACTAGTCAGTGTAACCATGCGCTTTACAAGCTGTATATAAATAAATAAAATGTCATGTTGTGTTAATGTGTGTGCTGAAAGCAATATTTAATTCCATACACCTAGTGTGAAGTCTCTTTTGTAAAGCTCAGTGTATTTATTGTGTGAGAGTGATGTACCAATGCCTTACACATTGCCTCTGTGATAAGCTTGAATGCTCAGTGCCAAGCTACCCAAGGGTGAGCACCTGTTATACAGTCGGTGTAATCACCTAACCCTGACAGAAGTGGTAGGTTCTGCTTGGCCTCAGCACAACCAGAAAAGTAACAGTTCCAACAATTATCTCCTAGATTTAGAATACTTTTCTCCTGGAAACAACCAGGTGTATTTAACTACAATGTATCAACTATTCAAACTTTTTGATTTTCTATTTATTTACTCCACAAATGTGCTAGGCTTTTTCTTTCACAAACTCTCATAATCCAACCACGGTTACTAAACTGGAAATACTGGAATACTCTTCAAAAATTCAAAATGGACCAACAAGGACAATACTTGCCAAAATACTCTTGCTAGAATTCACAAGTGTAGTATTCTGTATTACTTACTACAACAAGTCCCCCTTAAATTTTCAATAATCACTGGCAGTGAAGACATTTGGTTGACACCATGTATCATTCTCTCCAGAAAATTCCACCAAAACCTGCATTCTAGTGTCAGATGAAGAAACAGCAGTTTGAATGTCTTGTACGATCTTGCACGATTCCTTTGAAGTCATGTTTGCAAAGTCTTGGTTGTCCATGCTCATATTTATGTTTTTTGATAAATCAGAAAGTAACATGTGGTAATTTTCTGTTTCTCATATAGTGACTTTTGTGAAATTCTCATCTTATCTTCCAGATGCCTTTTTTCCAGTTTCCCGATGTATTGAAATACTCGAACTTATCTGGTCAAAGCATTTCAGGAAATTCATTTGCCGATTCGTTAGCTTCAATGAATACGATTTTATGTGGACCATCTGCCAACAATAGAAATCAAGTGAGGAGTACGCCAGTTAACAGCCCTAAAAGTAACAACAGCTCTGGGACTTCAAGCAATACCACTGGTATATTTATTCATACAACATTTTTCAGTGTTTTGTTGGTGTCTTATAAACGAACTCAAACAGTAAATAGTGTGTACACTCAAAAGTGCTATGAATGAATTACATTTCCACTATTGTGCATGCTACCCTATTGCCTTGGGGTTATTTTGAGGATATCTAAATTTACATTATTCATGAGGAAAAATGTAAGTCTCCGAATCAGGCGGCCAGAGTGGGATTGATGCACATGTATTTTACCTATCTCTAACTCTCATGCCTAATGAGGGGATCACAGCAGAATCACAGTGAGTTCGAGACAAAACGGTGGTGTTGTTGAACACTGCTAAAACACAATAACACAAACAAAGGTTATACAACCCCTGTCAGAACCTTTTTCAGTGGACTACAGATTAGGTTATTACTAGACCGCAGCATGGTGGATGGGGCCTTTTACTCCTGATGTCCTGAGGCCCAACCTACTATGAGCTCTCTGCAACTGATCCAAGTACGTCTCCCTAAGCACTTGATTGCCTGTGGTTGCGCAGTTCCGGAAGTTTTAGGGCTTCTGAAGGGGAGGTGGAGTGTCAGTGTATGAATAAACACACAACTTAATGTGCCATCCAGCAACCCCAATAAATGTGACTCTTCCACAGGTGCAACCCCCTCTGCTCTAAGCTTTTGTTCACAGAGTTTGTCACAAGTGCCTACAAGTCTCTTACACAGTTCTAATCTGCGGCACACCAGGCCTTAGTCCCCAAGATTTTGATTTTTAGCCTTCAGAGACATATGCCCCTCATAATTTTTAACTTTTATGATTCTATGTTCCTGTAGTGTGTGCCTTATAGGCCCGCCATCTACCTTAAACACTGTGATTTGGCCTCCCTGACCAGCACTCTTCCTGAATCATTGTATGCCTTTGATGTGCACAGAGCATGCTCTGCTCCCCTCCCAGTGTGGCTTACCCACCATCCTCAGGAACGTCAGTAATCCACATCTCCTGCATGGGTCTGCAGTCCCCACCTCGATTTTAGAAACGTCCAGGCCCTTGGCTGGCAATAGGAGGAATCAATGAGTATGCCATAATGTTTAGTCAAGCTATTATATTTTTAATTTGTGTGAAAATTTAAGATAGTTGCATAAATACTCAGGGCACATTTTTGAGGTGCTTCGATATGCTTTGGTGAACACTATAGTAGCACCCCTGAATTGCAATGTGAAGGCAGATTTCAAGGCCAGTGGAAATCAATGTGTGTTCAAAATCCATGATGATTATTGAGGATTATGGTTAGTCTGGTATTTGACATGTGTTAGCATTTCATTTAAGTTTCACTTTCGTTTTGAAGGTAACAGTGCATATACTAGTGGCATGTTTGTATTTGATATTGACCATTCATTATGTATATTTGTCTGACTACTGGAAGGCACAAATTAAAATAGCCTTCCATCATCCACATGTTTCACTTTGGACATGTTAGTACATTGTTGTTAGTAGCATTAATGGTAATTCTTTTATCGTCATTGTGAGTGTTGTACAACATGTGCAGTTAATACGTGTTGGGGGTATTTATTTTCCTCATGTTTTTAGGTTTGGGTGCTAATGGTAATTCCCTCACTTTTCAATGTGTTCCGGCAGTTAATCTTTCTAGGTTTGGTGTGCAAGGGAGTTGGCCTGTTGCCTGTTCAGGAACGTTTAACATAATCTGTTTAAATATTGTTTCTGTTGGCTTTTGTGTGTTTGTACTGGTCTCTTTCAGGTCTTGTAAAATATCTCTCAATTCTCATTTCTTAAGTACTATTTTGAAGGTCTTATAGAGCCCGAACAAGATCCTTGTGGATATCAGAGCACTTTACAGTAGATCAAGAAGATTATACAAACGGATAAATGCAGGAAGGTCACATATACTAAACAATTTGTGCAGCTTTATATTAGGTCAAGAAAATTATATAAAAGGATAAATGCAGCTAGATCACTTATACAAAGCTATTTGTGCAGGAGAAGCAATAGGGTGCAAAAGCAAAATATATCGATTGAATCAAGTCGTGGTCTAATAAAGTGACTAGAGTGTCTGGATGGAGCCTTGAAGTAGAGAGGATTATTAGTAGGGGTAAGATTGTTCTCTGAATTTCTTTCAGTCCATGATCAGGTGAATTTTGCCATGAGAATCGCTTTTACTTACTTTTTGAAGGATGCAGTGGAAGTATTCAGTCTGGTTTCTGGGGGGAGTGTATTCCATATCCTGGACGCCATCCCAGAAAAGGTTTGCTTATATGTTTTCTTCTTGTTGAACCTTTGAGGTTTCAGTAGCAAGTTTCCTGCACTTCTTGAGGATCTTGTCCCCCCCCAGAGAACGTCAACTTCTGTGTGAGGTAACTGAGAGTCTTGTGATGTAAAGCCTTATGCGTCATGCATGCTATTTTTAGGTGGATTCTGTCTTCAAACGGTAGCCAATTCAAGGCTTTTAGGTCTGGGGAGATATGGGCACTTCTTTTCGATTCAGTGATGAGTCTAGCTGCAGCATTTATTGAGGCTCTTAGGGGTGCTGTTGTAGCTTTAGGAAGGCCGCATAGAGAGACACTTCCGTACTCTACCCTAGGGATAACAAGCGCTCGAACTGCCAGCTTGAAGCCATTGGCTGTCAGGAAGGGTTTCAGTTTCCTCAGTGTATTTATCTGGAAGTTTGCTCCCTGCGTTGCTAATGTGTTTCTGCATAGTGAGGTTTCTGTCAAGGGTTATTCCCAAGGATTTTGCTGAGTCTACAATGTTTGGTTGAGCGTTGAAAGCAGTAATATGTTTGATCGAGGCTTCCATAGAGGGGACTTTGTCGGGTGGAGCTATAAGGAGGTTTTTCTGTTTTTACAGCGTTTAATTTGAAATGGTTTTCTGCCAGCCAAATCTGTGAGTTCCTGAGCGTTGTGTTAAGCACTTTAAGTCTTCTGGTAGGTGTATTAGGGGGCTGTTTATGTTCCATAAGGCTTTCTACTATTTCATTTTAGTGGTAGCCCAGAACTAGCATGCTTTACATTAGAATAATATATTATGAATGTTGTCTGTGTCTTTTGATCTGGTGTTCTCACTATACATATATCGTTTACAACTTATAACAGGTTGCCTTTTTGGAATTGGATGTATTTTGCAATTTCCTCATTCATCTGTTAGAGTATAAAATGATATACTAATTATTTAAAACTGTTTGTATATGCTTTATTTCGACAACTAGTGTCATAAAAGCTATGAAAAACATTTATGTAGACAGGGAAAAAATACAAGATAACATATAATACAGCGCCATAATCAAAATATTATACAGGAGCAGTCCATAAAAGTACACTATTGTGCCCTCAATAGATAACACAGTTGTCGATAGCAAAATGAACAGGACTATTATATAATTAATTAAAGAAAGCATAAATAAAGTGTGCTAAAAATAGTTAAAAAGTAACAACTTGACAATCCTTCATAATATGGGCCTTATAATAAACACATTGTGGAACCCCCAATGTATGCCAGAAAGAAGCGAATTGAGCCCTCTTTGGGGTGACAGCAGGGGAAGTCGGATATAAAGTGCAAGTACATAAGGTGTAATCTCAATGGGAGCCTAAACAGCCATCAGGCGCTGGTACAATTTCGTCAAAACTTCAGGAAGCGCAGTGTTAGACAACTCCTGACAAGGTTTTTCGCCTAATTAGCCATGCATGGCTGCAAAACTTGGCCACACCACACATAAAGAGATCTTGGGTCAGACCTAAGAATGTGCAGGGCAGCCAGATGGTCCTGTGTGCCCAGTTGTCAGCAAATTGGTTGAAGCCATTTAGACCTTAGAACGTTGTATGCCGGACAAGCAAACATAAAAACATATATTAATTATTTAAATCAATAATTTATGTTAGTATATTTGTTTGAACAGTTTTACATTTTAGCTGAATATTTTTATTTATGTTTTGGACGTTGTCTTTACTTTGTTTTCTTTGCAAATTTTTGTTTTGCTGCTTGTTTGGTGTTGTTTTTGGGAGAGTTTTCTTATGTTGCAATCTGTTGAGAGGAAGAGATCTGTTAGTTATGTTGTTTTCTTTTTTAATCTACATTCTAGTTTGGAGTTTTTAGTTTTTGTCCATTGTTTATTAATGAGTAAGCATTAATTTTATTTTAAGTGTTAGTTCCTACTATAGTTACAGTACTTACTTGTGAGGTAATTTTAGTGTCAGTGCTTTTATAATATTGTCCTTAAAGCAGTGTTCCTTACTTTGGTAACTTTTATTTGATGTCAAACATTTATTTGTTTGTAGTATTTAGTGGTTCTATGAAGTGCTGAAGTTTTCTTTTGTAGAGGTGCAGTCAAGCCCGGCATACAAGCTGTGCTCAACAGAAGGCTGTGCCCGGCTCAGGGGTGCCATGTTCAAGGACAGCATAGATAACATTACTGTTGTGATCTAACATTGAATCAATAATGACACCACTGTGAATAGTGAGGGCAGGAGTTATAGCTTTTTCATGACTGAGTTATAGTGTTTTCAGTTAAAAAGCATAACTGGTGAGCTTCAGTGATTGTTTTAGTTTAAAATGTTATGTTATAACTGGCATTTTCCCTGAACTATAACATCATTTCAACCTTTCTTTGTTTTTTTATAATCATGTTGTTTCACAGTGTTTGATATTTACTTTCCATTATTATTGTTATGTGACCTTAGGTTTGATGAATTGAAAATAGATAATATTTCTTTGATTTTGTTTTTCATATTGTCAAATGTTAATTATTTTTCAGCAAAATTGTATATTTAATGCTTAAGTATAGGGTCATGATATATTGCTTATTTGTGTTTTTTGTGTGTGCAATATTCAGGTATATCTATATTGTTGTTCTCTATATGATGGCATAGAACCTGAACTTCTTGGTAGTTGATTTTCATAAGCAGAGTAGTCTCTTAAGTGTGCTGTTTCTATTTGATATGCTCTGATGGATCCTCAGGTCAAGTACCTATCAATGCATCAGGTGCATCCTCTGACTTGACATCCTCACATCTCTAGAAGGAACTAATCAGTTACATGGGGTGGAAGCACACTGCCAACCACCAGATATAACTCTTGCAAAACAAAACAAGACAAAGATTCCAGTATACTTTTCAGGCTCACAGAGGCTGTGAGGACAGGGTCGGAATCTTCTGTGTTGGTCCAATGCTTTTCATTCTTCCTGGTGCTGTTCTTGGGAACTCAGCCACATTTTCAAAGTCCAGATAGGCTTCTCTGCTGCTGCTTACTAATATAACCAAGAGTCACAATTTAATGAGGATGTTCTAATAGTCACTCCTGGTTTCTTCTCAGCATCCCATGTGCTCAGAAAAGGCTTTTAAAATTTAGATCTGTCTCCAGCCTGGGAACACACAGAGCCCTGTTCAATTCACTACTAATAGGGCGGCAGCTTTTTCCACAGAGGGTGGATTCATTCGTTGACCTTTTGTGTCTCTGGGGCACTGAACAGTAGGCCAGCCAGATGATACTGAGAGAGTGGGCCTGGATTCAAGTAGAAAGGATTATTTCACAAGTTGGTTAGGCATAATTCTTCTTTATTGAGATGTTTCTTCCAGGTCCTGTAATGTTCCAAGGCTTTAATGATGGGGACATATTTTTCTGAGACCGTAAACCCCCTTTTCCAGCACGTCCCTTTTGACCTTACTGCAAATATTTACAGAGACTTCCATTGAAATTGTCAGAAGTGTGGTTCCCTCTCAAGAGCATTGAACCCACTCCCATATCCAGCTCTTCGAAAATGAGGAAGAACCCATCGTCCTGATCTGAGAGCAGCCTCCCATCCTATTGTGGGCAGTGACAAACGTCTGAAGGACATCTCTGGGTGAAAGGCTTCTGTCAAATGAGCTCTCATAGAAGATCTTCATTTGACAAGGATGGCAGTTGCTCTAGTTATTACATGATTCATTGGAATGTAATTACAGTCACTGTAGGAAAGGCTTGCCAGCAGAAATTGATAAACCCAGTTTGACTTTCAGGCAGCACAATGTATATTTTTTACTAGTTGTGTTTAAACCCCCCATATATCAGACATAGACTTTCACATTTTAATAGATGTTTGGTAAAAAGTAAAAACTAACTTTCAAGTAAGTTTCTACTATTTCCCAGGCTCAATCATGAAATTGCTTTTTTCAGGAAAATTGTAATTTTGCCTAAACAGCAACATAAAGGATTTGGTATCTGTTTACTGTTGGTCCATCTATTTCTTTAATGATCAATATATCCCACTTTCATACATTAGGCAGAAAATAAAAGAACATTTTACACATGAGGCGTTTCTGTTTCATGTGTTCCTGCTTCTGTTTTAAAACTGCAGGATGTCATAGCACAGTGATGCAAATAAACACTGCAGCCCACATTGGGCATGACGTCCACAGCAGTGATGCGTTTTCTGCTCCCACTTATCATACCCATTTTGGAACTTTAGACACACTGGGCACATGCTGCACACATGCAATGTGGGAAATGTAAGAAGAAATAAAAAACAATTCTTCAGCTTTCTGTATGCCTCATGGAGGGATTATTTTGGGGCAAGTCTAACAATTTTAGTAGATTGGGCTTTGTGTTAAAAACATTGTTTTTTGCCCAGGAATGCCATCGTACTGCCCATGGAAAGCACACTGCACTAAATGTAGCATCAAACTCCATTTGCAATACGAAAAATGCATTTTCCAATGAAAAGAACGTTTGCACTGGAAAGTAAATAGCAGCTAAAGACGTTGGGGCTTACTTTAGAGTTTGGGGGGAGGGCTGTGATTGAGTATCCTCTCCACCAAACTGAAGGTTCGGCCCTCTGATTATTTACTCATGGGCAACCCTTAAGTATATCTGCTGCTAATCCATTTCCATTGCTGACATACTCCTTAGACAGCCTGATAGAGTAAAAGCCTTTGGAGGCTCGGCCATTCAACCACCTACCCTGTTTAGAGTGGTAATTGAGTGGCAGGTTTTACTGAGTGTCGCTGCTGGTTAAAACCTATCGGTGAAGGTCAGTGAAAACTGCAAAATGACCTCCACACCATGGGAGTCAACTGCCATAGTGTGGGTGCCATTTGTTGTTGCATTTTCAAAAACAAAATCTCGCTTTGTAATACATTGACAGAAACAAAAGTGACAGCGATTCCTGCCAATGTTTAGAGATGAGTGCTAGGCTGATGGACATCTCTAAATTTGGAGTATGGTTACTCCATCATAGTAAAGGTACATTTTACTTTATAGCCGTGGCGGAGTAAATATTGTACTCTGAAGTCTAAATCAGGCTCTGTGTGCCGATATCTGTACATTTGTGTGACATTGCGGCAGTGCATATTCTTGATAAATCATTCCCTGAAGGAAGATCATGCAGAAAAAGCTAATTGGTAGATTATGGGTTAGGGTCGGGGATGGACATAAAGTGAAAGGGTAAAGGTAATGGTAAGGCAAATGATAAGAGTTAGGATTACGAGAAAGAATGAAATAAGATTACATGTTTACAAAAAATAAATAGTTTAAGGGTAAGAGAGGAAGTTAGTCGGAGTTTTAAATGAGAAGTTTAATTAAATTAGGCTGATATGTTGGAATTACGGTTAGAGTTGGGTTCAGGTCTGCTATGTCTGCGTTGGTTTTTCTGCCAAGAATAAAAGACAATCAGTGACCTTAAATGTAAAACAGAAGAGAGCGAGAGATTGAGAAAATCATCGGGTGGCTGAATTTCAACATGTGAATCCAGATAAACCAGAATCAATACCAGCTTCCCTGTTTTTCCAAATTGTGTGATCCTAGACATTTTGTTTCAAAGAACCTCCTTTTTCTTTAGTAGCACATTATCTGAGATTAGTATGTGCACTGTACACTGTGATATTGCTCCATATGTAATAGGAATCTAGTAAACGTTTACAGTTTACATGACTACCGACTTGTTTCTTAGTTTACTAATGGCATTTTTGTTGTGAAACAAGTGATTAATGTTTTAAAACGTAGCACTTTAAATACATTTATTTGCAGTGATATAATCTGATGTACTAAGGTGAAACGCTTCCACATGTTCACAAAATATACTTTTTAAATTTTGCAGTATCCACATCATATTTTTACACCATGTTATTTCACTATACACATAGCAAAGGCTTTAATTGCTTTGCTCATGCATGCACTTTGAAAGCCAAGCAAACCCCTAGGCTCAGCTCTGGGTCAATTCACTCTATGAATTTGCTGGTGCACCTGCCTCTATTTGCAACTCAGGCTTAGTACATGATGACAACAGTCACTTGATAAAATGATTTGCAAAAGACGAGAATGGAAACATGGTCCCCTGACTACATACTCCAACTTGACAGCTATAGCATCGAAGCTTCTCGTAGAAGAGCTGAATAAGAGAACATGAAGTAAAAGTACTTTTAAAATAGGTGACCTCGGGGATTGGACTCAAGGCCATTGTGTTGTATGTGACTGCAACCCCAAAGAGAACTACCAGGTCTAGGTGGTATGGGCAGGGGGTATTTGGAGTGTGAAACCCCTCCAATGCATTCTTAGCTTGATAGTTGGGTCTGTGGGCCATGAGTCTGGTCTGCTATGTCTTTGTGGGTGTTTCTCGTTATTCTCATTTCACTAGGAGCCTTTAATGCTATTTTATTAGAATGGAAACTTAAATATATATGTATATAGTGATTAGTATACAAAATATTGTAAATCTGCACCCACAAAACTACTCGTTTAATAGGTGCAAATGTATTAATTTTTGGAATTCAAAACATTGGCAGAAGACTTGGAAAGCTATGCCAGACCCAGGTTTCCAGGCATACTACTGGCAATCAAACATCCAAAAGGTAATGGGAAGGATGCTTGAAAATAGTTTAACTAGTGGCAATCACGCTGGGTAGCACTCCAACACATCTTTTTTCACTCACTGCCCCATTCTAGAAAGAGGTTCACCTATTCCAAAAGAAATGTGACTGTGTTCCTTGTGGAAACAGTCCAGCCTAAACCTTGGTCATCTCATCCCTCCTGCCTGCAGCCTACAGATCTTTTTAGTTGGGAAATTTGAGGTCCATACTGCCCGAATCTGGCTGACTAAGCTATGGCCCTGGTTGAGTTGGAGATAGGGTGGAGCATGGGATTTAGGTTAGGCCTAAGGTTGGAATTATGTATATGGGTGAAAGTAAGGGCTACATTTTGGTCAGTGGTTTAGGAGTTAGGCTTCAATATTTTTACCCATACATTTTTGCATTTCTAATGAAAAATCGTACGAACCACCATCTTTTGCTACTAACATATCTTTCTCAAATTTTTTAAACAATAAGGGGTATATTTACAAAAACGTGTGCTAAACATCACCTTTACACATCGCAGCCGATCATGGGAAAATTACCCTGCGTCAATGTGGAACTCACAACAAGGCGGTAGCATGAGATAGTCTGCTGAAACCGCGGCCAATGTCCGCAATACAACCACCATGACGGAGATAAAAACACAAACCACAACACAGAAAAACACAAGATGTGCCCAAATGCGATAAGAAAACAGTGACAACCATCGCGAGGCCAGCAATACCCACGCGTAATGTCAAAAAGCACAAGAACAGCAGATGGAAATTGCCACTGAAAACACTTTACCAACTGTGACCCACTGCAGAGGACAACATGAACCCCATAATCCCCATGGAGGAACACCCAGGAGCACAGGGCTTGTGGAAGGCCAATGAGAACAGGAAGAGGAAGAAGGGGCACAGTCGCCAGGAAAATCAAAGTACCAACACGGATGAGCCAGAACACCATCACCAACTCTATGTCACCCCCAACGTGTCATTGGCAACAAAGAGGCAGAGATGGCACAACCCGGACCATCTGAATGCCATCGCATGACAGTGGAGGCCAATGGAAGAGCACAAGAGACCCTGGAATGATGTGAATGGCAAAACCAAGTAGAAACTCGCTGCCAACACAGAAGCAGCAAAGCAGAACACCAGGAGCCGAATGACATGGAGAAGATGGTGGCCACAGTCACCATGTGGGAGACGGAGACAAGATTCGGGGTACTGGACACTGTTCAACATCACCCGACACCACATCAATAGGGTGCACACCGACCAGGGAGTGGCTGGACGGGGGAGACGGGCCCAATGGCACACATGAACAACAAAGCAGTGCACATTGCACATATCCACAATGACTCAGGATCATGTCACTGATCTCACGGAACACCTCAGCACATACACAACACAACACAACCAACACATGCACACATACGAAACACAGCAAACAGGAAAATATGTCAGCCACACTGACAATGCAAGAGACACCACATGACGAGTAGAATGGCAGCAGTCCAATCACCATGATGATGTACACAGCACGACACTGAGGTGGCTGAGTGTGGACCACAACCGGGATGAAGCAGGTCACACTCAGACACAACCACCGCCACAAACAACCCTTGACGTCAACAACACATCTGTGGACAAACCATGCCAAGTGTTGCAACCCGACAAAGAGCACAAGTCACCCAACTCTTCAATATCTCAGCACTGTGGAAGCACTGAACTGACAGGTAGACTGCATGAAAGGGGCCAGTGGCAGAAAAATCAGCGCTGCAGGAGCGAATCACCAACCGTGCAAAATAAGCACATAAGTATGAGTGCACCTTGACAGTGACAACATCCCGGTACAAACAGCAACACCTCCACAACAGAACACAGGCCACAACTAGTGCCGCAAACGTGCACCACATGGCAAATCACATCTGCCCCAGCGGGTAACCGTGACTTCACAATGTACTAGTACAACCTGTAAACTGCAAATCTGTTTTATTCACACATGCTGTATCAATAGACATTTTGTACTGGCCCCGGATTGCTGGGACAGTCACAATGTCACGTGCTCATGAGAAGTAATTGTCTATGATGGTGTTCCTACAGGCCATTCCTGCCGCAGCTGCAGTGGCATGTAGGCCACCTGCCCCATCGGCTCATTCATCATCCGGGACTTCTGGAAATGGAATCCATGGGGCTTTGGTGCATACACAGATCTTGTGCAAGACACAACATGCAACTTTACATCTTGCGCACGATCTCTGTGCTGTACAGGAGCTTTCCACCCGTGCCGTCCAGGCACCTGAAACGTGACTTCAACACACCACATGTATGTTCAACTATGCCCCTGGTGTGTATGTGGGCCACAATGTATTGCCTCTGGGTGGGTGTGTTCGGATCTCAGAGGGGTGTCATCATCCAAGGGCAGAGTGCATATCCTTGATCACCTGTGAAAGTGCAGGGAGAAGAGAGTCAATACTTGGTTCGGCAGGATGTGATGGCTGGCCCACTTATTCAGTGACGACTGGGCTGGCTATGTGTGGGGTGAGTGTAAGCCATCTCTCATGGACTAGCTGGTGCTGGCAACAACTCCAACAGTCATCAGGCACTCAGACAAGCAATGACAGGACAACAAGAGGGGATGACGTGAGACACCCATGGTTAGTGGCCCTGGCCCCCGCCACAAGACTCTGACCTGCGGGAGACTGGGATAGGGTCACGAGTATAGAGCAGGCTCTCGTTGAAGTTGAAGGTGTGTGTGGTGGAGTGAATAGGTGGACAGTGGAAGGTTGACCCACAGGGCATGATGCAGAGGGCACATGCCAGCTCTGTCCTGCAACATGTAGGATATGAATGCCACAAACTCATGCCAAACACCAAATCCTTACCTGCCATCTGCTGATGACCACCCCCAGGCCACAGGCTCAGACACCAACGATGTTCCGCTGGAGACTGATGGCCAATTATGGCACACAAGGTTAGTGGCACCACGTGTTGCCGGCTTGCGTTGAACAGGGTTAGTGGCAACACATGTCGCCGGCTTGCGTTGAACAGGGTTAGTGGCACCACATGTCGCCGGCTTGCATTAAACAGGGTTAGTGGCACTGCAGGGTTAGTGCCGCCGGCCTGCCATATGGAATCATGCCTCACTGATCAAAGGGAGTCTGGCGCTGTGGCCACTGCCACAGATTTTGGGGTCACTGCCATTCAGGACTCAGGACACAGTTCCACATGTGGGGCCCACTGTGACAAAGGAGATGTCAGTGGATTGTCAATGAGAAAGGAGTAATGAGGGACAGCGTCGTGGGGGCCAGCAATGGTCTACGGAGGCTGCAGAGCTTGCGGGACTGGGGCCTGGAGCTTGCCCCAACTCGTGGTGGGCCCACTTTGACACACAACGGTGTCGGCAGGTGAGCGGTGCGGCCTTGGTGCGCTGGTACGGGCAGGCCTGGTCTGGGTATCAACGTCCTGGGGTGTAGCAGATGCACAGGGTCGCAGGCCCCGCTTCTCACGGCGTCGGCCTCGTGGCGGACTGCGAGGCGCCGCCCTGTCAGTGACATTGGCCTTTCCAGGTGAGGACCACGCTCTGTGCCATGGGGTTTTTGTCCGTACCCCTGCGCAGCCTTGGCGTACTCAGGGCCCTCCCACTACGCTCACGCACACAGGGGGGTGAGCGAGGGACTTTTCCTTTATCTAAACCCCGCCCTAGTGTGACAAGGTTGTGTCCAGTGTTCACTACTCCAGTCACCAGCAGTTGTGGTCTGCATGGACATGGCTTTGGTTTGCCTCCCCCTGTCTGGCCTGCACCTCCACGCCTCACTTGCCGTTGTGTATATTGCCATTCACGGGCCACTTGCATTCTACGTACATTTCTGCATTTCGCATCTGCACACGTTTAGCTGTTGTGTGGCTGTGGTGCCATGTTATGGCTGCATTGTGTGTAGGGGTTGGCCAGGTTCACCGTGGAGTGGTTTTGTCACGTCTGGTGGGTGGGCATGTTGTTTTGGCATGTTGTATGTGGTTTGTTCACGTGTGCATTCCTACAATTGTGCATTGTGTGATGGTGATTTTGAGGTATGTGGTGTGTTGATTTTGCACTTACCAACGAGCAGTCCAGTTCCATATGTGCCATCCTGGAAGCGCTGGTTGATGATTGACTGCCAGAAGATGTAGGAGTTGTGCGCACTGCCTGGGTAGTTTGCGACGACATTGGTGAAGAGTCCCCGGTGGTTCACTATTGCTTGCAGATTGATGGAATGCGTGTGCTTCCTGTTACGGTAGTGGTGTGCTGTATCTGCAGGGGGCACAAGTGGGACATGTGTGCAGTCTATTGGCCCCAGCACGGCCTGAAATCCGGCTATGGCGTAGAAGGCTTGCTTGGTCTCCTGCTGTTCCTGCGCAGTGTGGGGGAAGTGAAGGTACTGGGTTATGAAGCTGAGGATGGCATCCAGGACAGGTGTGATGAACTTTGATAGGGCTGGCTGTGAGACCCCTCTGACTCTGGCAGTAGTTGGTTGGAAGGTACTAGAGGTCAACAGGTGTGGCACAGAGAGCAGCTTGGTCTGCGGAGGGATGTTCGTCGTCTGCTGTGTTGGGACCCTCAACCTGTGGCCGATGTGGCTCTTGATGTAGATGATGGTTGTCCTTTTGATCCTGTAGTCGGCAATGACTTGCTCAGGCGTTAGGTCTGTGAGACTGGTGCATTTTCGGTAGGTCCGCTGTCTTACTCTGCGCTGCCACTGTGGTGGTCTGGGGGGGCAGGTTCGGGTCCTTGGGGTGGTGGCGGTCCTGGTGTTTGTGGCAGAGAGTATTGTGGTCTTGTTGGGGCTCCAAGCTGCATGATGAGTAGCTCCATGGCGTTGTTTGTTCTTCAGGTGTGGCTGTGTGTGGGGCTCCATTCCTTACTGCAGGTAGTCGACCGGCTTTACACCTGCAGGAGGCAGATGTTGAATACCTGCTGGTTCTACGACTTATTGATTGGTTGTTGTCCGCATCGTACATCTGGCATTTCATTGGGAAAGTGGTGTTTGTGTTTTTTCATGTGTTTTTGCATGGGTACGCCTACTCTGCATCTTATTAGGGTTCGTTGGTGGTGTCCACCATGGAGATACATTTTGGGGCAGTTATTACGGGAATACAGACGATGTCTGCAGTTTGCACCAGCTTGTGAATAGGCTGTTAATTCTATCTCCACATTTGTTGCGTTAGGGTGGGGATAATTGGGAGTTGAGTCCTTGTGGACATACCCCCAAATGTTTGTATTCTATTTTCTTTAAAATCTATATTTATACAATGTGGAAGTACAAAGAAAGAAAGAAAGAAAGAACAGAGGTGTAGAAGGGTAGGATGGGGGTATGGGAAGGGGAGGTCTAGTGTGAGCGCAACACCAGGAGAAAGCAAGAAAGAGACATGTGCACAAGGGTTACCAGCATCCCAAAAGCAACTAAGGCGGTGCATTACAGCCAATAATTCAAACATGAACACAGCCATCAAGCACATAGGTCATTGTTACACAGTTGCCTGGGAGCTGGGGTTGATTGCGGCCACTTGTTAAACCTGTCATGCATGTGATAGACTTTCCCCCAACTTTTCTCTTTCCTCACATTTTTGCTGATTGTTTTCATTGGTCTAAGGACTCTGAACCCTTTATCACTGCTAACCAGTGCTAAAGTGCATGTTCTTCTCCCCTAAATATGATGACATTGGTGTATACTTGATTGGCATATCTGTTGGACTGGTAAGTCCCTTGTAAAGCGGTATACCATAAACCCAAGGCCTGCACTTCAAATGCTTCTCTTGAGCTGCAGCACTGATTGTACCAAGAAGAACAATTGAGGGACAGAATGCAGAACAATGTCATACATGCACCCAGTACAGGGATCTGGGCCTAAATGCATCATTTTTTTGCCCACCATGCCATTCTAGTTTGGACCCAGCCATATGCAACTCAGTCTTAACCCTGCGCCCAATGGGAACAGTACAGCCCAAACTGCCAGGCCAGGTCCTCCCTGGACTGGAAACAAACATCCTAGTACCGGTTTTGGACTTTCAGCCTTCACCAGCCAGGATAGCTTGACTACAGTGGCATGGAGAGCATGGGACCCACGTCTGGGCATACCCATCCCCTCGGGGTGACAAATGCAAAAAGAACAATTGACGGACAGAATGCCGAACAATGTCGTACATTCACCCCAGTACAGAGATCTGGGTCTAAATCCACAGTTTTTTTGCTCACCATGCCATTCCAGTTTGGACCCAGCCATGAGGCACAGGGTCAAGACTGATTTGCATATAGCTTGGTCTGACCTGAGGTGGCAAAGTGAGCTAAAGAATGATGATTGATTCAACCCAGATCTGTGCTTGGGGATGAGTGTCTAAAAAATGTCAGCGTCCATGATCTCCTTGTGTTTGCTTTGTTCGCCCTAAGTTGGTAGGGTATGCCCAGACGTGGGTCCCTTGCTCACTTTGCCACTGGATTCAAGCTAGCCTGGCTGATGAAGGGTGTTACCCAGAAACCAGTCCCAGGATGCTTGTTTCTGGTTCAGGGAATACCTGGCTTGGCAGTTCGAGCTAGACTGTTCCCATGAATCACTGGGTCAAGACTGATTTGCATATAGCTGGGTCTGACCTGAGGTGGCGAAGTGAGCTAAAGAATTATGATGTATTCAACCATGACCTGTGACTTGGGGTGAGTGTCTGAAAAATGTCAGCGCTCTGTCCATTATCTCCTTGTGTTTGCACTGATTGTACCCCCACAGAAGTAGCTTTCAAACCTATTTCAGGTCTGCCACTGCTGTCTCTATGTGTGTAGCCTACGGCCAATTCAACCTTGCTTTTAGACCTACTTGCAAAGCCTTAAACATCCCTTTTATTACATATAATTCACCCCTAAGGTAGGCTCTAAGTAGCCCCAAGGGTACAGTGCTATGTAAGTAACAGGTAGAACATGTACCTGTATGTTTTGCATGTCCTGGTAGTGAAAAACAGGCAATTTTATTTGTAGCTACTGTGAGGCCTACCCCTCTCATAGGCCAGCACTGGGAATTCCTTAATATACTTTTTAAGCTGTAATTCCTCATCAGCATGGAATAGCTTTCTCATGTTTGATAAGTTTAGAATAGTAATGATAAATCCGCATTACTGGGGTAGTTGGATTTAACATTACGGTTTTAGAAATGCCACTTTTAAAAATTGGACATTTCTCTGTACTTACTGCTCTTTCTACCTCAGAGCCTGTCTTCAATACACGTCTGGACTGGATGACAGCCACAAACACAGGAAGGGCTGGGTGTGACACAGGACTCATTTGCATTCTGATAGCCTTCCTGGGTAGGAAGAGGGAGAGGTGGCTTACACGAACATCTGAATAAGCTGTACCCTGTCCTCACACCAAGAAGTGACTTAATCCCTCAAGGTTAGCCTGGCAGACAGGACAGGGTTGAACGGGATTTTTGTACACTTCAAAGAGTTCCTTTGAAGTCACCCACTACATCAAAGGCTCTTTTGGGTATGACAACTGGGTGTCTGCCCCCTGAAATCAGACATGTCTGAATCTTGAACTGAACCTCTGTCAGAAGGACTGGACTACTTTTCTAGAAGGACTGCTTTTCTGCTTGTTGCCCTGCTGCCTGTGGCGCTCTCACTCTGCTGGAAAGACTCTGCATTCACTTCAATGGATCTCCAAGGGCTTTCTGGCTTTACTCCTGTTTTCTGAATTCTCAGGGACACAAAAGACTTCTTACAATGCTGCTGGTGTTACTGGACTCTGCCTTCTGTGAGTCCTATCCTTGCCCGAGGGACCCTCTCCAAGTTCTGGCCTCAGAAGTGGGTTCTGCAGTTGTTTTTATTTAAAACAAAATGATGCATTGCATCGACTGTGCGAGAAATTCTGATGCATCGATGTTCAACTGTAAAAAGTCATATCTCGACTTCTACTGATTCGATTTCTGTCATTTTGGTCTCATTTTGTTCATATAAATATTCGCTATTTCTCTAAATCTGTGTGGAGTCTTTTTGCGGTGTATTCATTGTTACTGTATGTGTGTGGTGCACAAATACTTTACACATTGCCTTTGCAGCTAAGCCTGACTGCTCTTTGGCAAACTACCAGAGGGTGAACACATGTTATCTTATTTTGTATCAAGCTTACCCTGAATTGAGTGGTGGTTGCTTCCTGGCATGAGTGCATACCTGAGCCAACCCATTTCTAACACCACCAGTAAACCTTTCTGCTCCACTTTGCTATCAGATGACAAGAGGCCCTCCATATGAGCCTGTTGCAGGGTGGGGTTTACAGTGATAGTAGGGTTTGTGCTTGCCCTATCCCTCTTGATATATGTCTTTAAAGGTGACAGGTATGTTCACATTTATACATAGGGTGCATAGCCAAAGCAGTCAGACATTCCATTGCATATATATGTCCCATACCTTGAACCACCACCAAGCCAGACTTGGTGGGAGGGGATCCTTGCAGGTGTGAGCGTTAGTTAGCCTAGCTGCTAATAGGAAGAAGGTTAGCAGCTTGCCCCTTGGGGCTAGTATATGGATAGGCGGAATCTTCCCAGCAAGAAATCCATTGGCAGGGTCGGCTAATAAATCTGGGAGGTCAACAGAAACACCTCCACCCAAAAGCGCCTGACATACACATTCCCACCACATGTGCAAGTAAGTACTCCTAGAATCACAGCCCTGCCAGCAGAGATCAGGAATTCCTACCATGGCATGCAACTGAACTGGGATAAAATATGACATTGTTAGTAGTTTACAAGAATTAGCCTTATGTTGTCAACAAATAGAGGACTAGCCACTCGTCCCCATAACTGCTGCCAGGTGTAGTCAGAGATAGTTCAGCCTAGGTCATGTCCCCACCATAACTGATATGCATGTCATTGTGGCTGGAAAAGATCGCAGAGGACCAAGTACAGGTGTATAATGGCCTTCTTAGTGGACCCCTGTGCAAACATTTGTTCCAGGGGTGTCATGGTCCCACTACCTTTAGCTTTCACAGTGGGTGGGTTTCCCCAGTTGGTTGAGGTGGAATTTACATGCAAGCTTGCATGTCTAAGGTGGTACTATCTTGGTAAAGGTCGTCCAATGGAGGGGGCAACCCCTTTTCCAGTCCATGAAGCAGGCGTTGATAGTGCCTGACACAAAGTCCGGATTATGCACTATGAGTGAAAATGGGGAGGGGTAGGTAGTGGTTGTCTGACTACGGTTGATCCTGTCCCAATGCCTAAGAAGGGTTGGGGTAGAGTGGAGTGGTGATTGAGAAGGTGGAAATCGATCACAGGATCTCAACCACATGAGATGCTGTAGAAGAAGGGTCGAACATTGCTGCTCCAGGAGCACCTCTTGGCAATTAATTCAGCCTAGCTGTGATATCTCCATTTTGCCCCAGGTGCAGAGGTCTTTAAGTAGAGCCTCCAGCACCAGTGGACTTATAAGATCGTAGCACTTATGAACAGAGTTGGTCAGATGGATCCCCACATAGTGCAGGGAGGTAGCTGCCCAAGTCAGACAGAAGGTGGAGAGTAAGAGGGGAATCGATTGGGTTGAATCAGCTACCCCTATGCCTGTGGCCTTTGTATAATTGATGCGAACACCTGAGGCTTCTTCAAATCATTTTAGTTCATCTAATAACTGGGGAAACTATGTCTTGGGATGCATATGAAAACATAGTACATAATTGGCAAAGAGTGCCAATTTATACTGTTCAGCATTAACCTTGAATCCCAAAATCTGGTGTCAATGCGGTGGACCGATGGCTCCATCGTGAGAGCAAAATTAGTGGAGACAGGGGGCACACTTGTCTGGTGCCTCTGCCAAGCAGTATCAGCGAGGAAAATGAGCCATTGACTCTGATCTGGCAGTCAAGATACATAGGTGACCAGCAGATACAAAGTCATTTGAGGACCCCGCCCCATCTTAGATAGAGCCGCATCAAGGAACCCCCAATTAATTCAACCAAAAGCCTTCTCCACATCCAGTGAGAGATTGAGAGTGTTGTTTTTGAGTGTGCTGCTACATCAATCACATTCACTGCCAGTGGCACATTATCGAGAACTTGTCTATTGTGGATGAAACCCTACTGGCAACTGGACATCAGTAGCAATCAGAGGGAATGCAGGTGGGAGACTAGGATGGAGGTGAAAATGTAACAATAAGGTTTAACAGGGCAATGGGTCTATAGGAGGAGCATGCCAACATATTTTTACCCAGTTTCAATGCTAGGTTTACAGTGGATTCCGGCATGGTCAGCGTGAGAGATTTATTGACAAGACATTATTTAGACCATGGAGAGGGGTTCCGCAAGCGATTCACAGAAAGCTTTCTAAAAAGACACTGACAACCCATCTGCCCTAGAAACTTGTTAGCTTTTAATTGGTGTATGGCTAGTTTTACCTCTTCTGGGGTTGTGGGCTAATCCTACTCTGAGACTAGTTCAGGGTCTACATGTTGGAAGGAAAAATCCAGTAAATATTGTGTTTGGGATGATACTGATGGAAGGTGGACTTGGTAAAGCACTGTATAATATGTCTTGAAGAGACCACCAATATTGGTTGTGTTTGCATAGGACACCCCTGCCTTGTCTCAAATGGCAGAAATATGGTTTTGCCTTGCTTCCACCTCAATTTATACAACAACAACCAATGTGCTTTATCTCCTTTCTTGTAATATATTTGGTTGACCTACAATAGTTTCTGCTCTGCATATGTCATATAAAGCAGTTTTAATTCATGCCTAACCTGTCCCAGTTGTGCTGGGACTCAAGTAAGGACAGACTGGCCAAGTCTGCCTTTTGGGTCTTGGCTACTCGGCGAAAGCGGATGTATGATTGATAAGCTCTCCTCTGTATCACTTTAGTGGCATCCAGAAGGGAAACCCATGAAACCTCCCAGGTAACATTTTCCCTGAATTAATGATGCAAGGACTCTCAGACAGAGTCACGTAATGCTGGATCTCTAAATTCCATTTTGTTAACATACCACTGTGGGACTACTCCCTAAAAGAGGGAGTCGGCATCTAAGATCAGGAATACGAAGAATGGTCAGAAAGTGTCTCGTGCCCAATAAAGCTGAAAGTACCCACGATTGGAGTAAAGCAGGTATTAGAAGAAAAAAAACAGTCTCTGTGTGTGTTTTGTGGACATGAGAGTAGTAGGTGTAGTCCCTTTACCCCCACATGTGTTTTCCTACAAATGTCCAGAAGAGATTATGCATGCCCTGCATCAGGTTCGAGGGAATTGGGTATGTGTTATACCGGGCTAAAGAGTTGTTCATGGTGGAGTCCAAGACTATTTCCCTCTAGGATAAGCTCACCTTCGGCATAGCTAGCCAGGAGTGGTAAGGGGGACCCACAAAAGTCTATCTTTTTTTCATTCGGGCCTTAAATGGAGAAGAAGGTGACTGCCCATGGGTCATGTGAGCCCGTATCCAACCACTCTACCCTCTCTCTCTCGACATGTGTTGAGTTCACCACTAGTGGTAAGCCACGCCTAAATAGGGAGACCACCCGCTTGTTTTTTTTATTACTTAGTGCATTAAACTGTAATGGATACCAGAAGAAGTGGAGCCTCTTGGTGCCTGAAACTAGAAGATATGTCTCCTAAAGCATGGCCACATCTGCCTCCTATGTATGGAGCCACTTCAGAAGTGCTTTGCAATTCATCAGGGAGTTAAGACCCTGAGGAGCTGACTCAGAAATGTAAACTTGCACTATTGTGTAAGTTTACGATTGTTTGGTACTCACAAAGGGATTTACGAGTAGTATCATTATGAGTGAAGAGTCTCCCCACATAAAAAGACCTATTTATTCATGTCCAGAGACTCCGCACTGGTAAAAATGCTAATTGTAAATCCCTTTGTGAATGTCAAACAATCGCAAGATTATATAAAAGTGTAAGTTTACCTTTGTGAATCAGGCTGTGCATGTTTAGGGAAGTTACAAAAAGGCTGCGTGGTAGTGGAGCTCCAGGGGGTTACATTGCATCACCTGTGTGGGCCACATTTGTAAAGCAAACTTGGTAACCAAAATAATGCTCTCACTCCCTTAAAGGGAACTCATGTCCAGACCGAATGAACCCTGGAAAGGCATGCGAGTCCTGAATCAGTGAGTGAGGGAAAGGACTGGAACTGTAGTACAGGGTGGAGCAACATCAAGAGTACCAACATTACAATCAAAAAAGAAAACCTTACAGAGTTTGGCAGCCAGGTAATGACTATATGCTGTAACAAAAGGGTCAGCTCTTGAGGGTAGCCTGCCCACCCACAGCATCTGCTCAGAAAAATATATCACATCAGCAGGGGTCCTTATAAGTCGTGGAAAGGCCACCAAACAAAGAAACAGTTTTACCAATGTGGCAGCAGTTTTTGTTTTCTTAAAATAAATATACATTTACTCTATCGCCAGATCTATGTACCTTGATGATATATATAGTCTATGTAAATAGATATGGAGTTTAGAATAGGAACTCTATAGTTACCTATATATGCATGCCAGCACAATATAATAATTATTCTTTCTATGATATTTCCAAAGTACATTATCTTTTGAATAGTATTATAACATATAACCACCCTGATTTAGCTATGGATATTTCTGCAGTGGCTTTTTCTCTGGACAGTTTCTTTCCTGTGTCCTTCAGCATTCAGGCAATTGATTCTGTCTTCCATTTCTTTTTTTATAACTTTATTGGCAATTAAGAATCACACACAGACAGTTTAGATATAGGAGGCACAATCATTCCCTCCTGTTACTACCCCTGTCACACAAGCACAATAGCGAAAACAGACTACAGGAGGTAACCCGTAAAACCAGTTGAGAACTGGGTTATAATTCAGAAAAGGGGGTGGTGGTGGGGGTGGTGATGGACAGAGTATCTGAATTAAGCAGAACACTCCTACCCAGTCCAAAGATCAGGCCTTGATCCATCACCGTTTTTTAGCTCACTGCACCATCCCAGCTCAGAACCTGGCTACATGCAAATTAGTCTGTCCCTGGCCCAGTGCATCATGGGAACAGGGCAGACCAAACTACTAAGCCAATTCTTATACTGGGAACGAAACAAGCTTCCGGGGACCTGTTTCTGGCATTTCAGCCGTCTTCGGCCCGGCTTGCTTGAATCCTGATGGTGCAGTGAGAAAGGGACTCACATCTGAGTATACCCTTCCACGCTTATGGTGGACAAAACGATTCAGAAAAGGGGGTGGTGATGGACAGAGTATCTGAATTAAGCAGAACACTCCTACCCAGTCCAAAGATCAGGGCTTGATCCATCACCGTTTTTTAGCTCACTGCACCATCCCAGCTCAGAACCTGGCTACATGCAAATTAGTCTGTCCCTGGCCCAGTGCATCATGGGAACAGGGCAGACCAAACTACCAAGCCAATTCTTATACTGGGAAGGAAACAAGCTTCCGGGGACCGGTTTCTGGCATTTCAGCCGTCTTCGGCCCGGCTTGCTTTAATCCTGATGGTGCAGTGAGCAAGGGACTCACATCTGAGTATACCCTTCCACGCTTATGGTGGACAAAACAATTGAGAAAAGGGGGTGATGATGGACAGAGTATCTGAATTAAGCAGAACACTCCTACCCAGTCCAAAGATCGGGGCTTGATCCATCACCGTTTTTTAGCTCACTGCACCATCCCAGCTCAGAACCTGGCTACATGCAAATTAGTCTGTCCCTGGCCCAGTGCATCATGGGAAACAGGGCAGACCAAACTACCAAGCCAATTCTTATACTGGGAAGGAAACAAGCTTCCGGGGACCGGTTTCTGGCATTTCAGCCGTCTTCGGCCCGGCTTGCTTGAATCCTGATGGTGCAGTGAGCAAGGGACTCACATCTGAGTATACCCTTCCACGCTTATGGTGGACAAAACGATTGAGAAAAGGGGGTGATGATGGACAGAGTGTCTGAATTAAGAAGAACACTTCTACCCAGTCCAAAGATTAGGGCTTGATCCCTCACCGTTTTTTAGCTCACTGCACCATCCCAGCTCAGAACCTGGCTACATGCAAATTAGTCTGTCCCTGGCCCAGTGCATCATGGGAACAGGGCAGACCAAACTACCAAGTCAATTCTTATACTGGGAAGGAAACAAGCTTCCGGGGACCGGTTTCTGGCATTTCAGCCGTCTTCGGCCCGGCTTGCTTGAATCCTGATGGTGCAGTGAGCAAGGGACGATGGCTGAAATGCCAGAAACCGGTCCCCGGAAGCTTGTCTGCTTACCAGTGAAGAATTGGCTTGGTAGTTTGGTCTGCCCTGTTCCCATGAGGCACGCGGTCAGGCTAATTTGCATATTGCCAGGTTCTGAACTGGGGTGATGCAGTGAGCTAAATAACGGTGATGGATTAAGCCCCGATCTCTTGACTGGGTAAGAGTGGTCTGCTTAATTCAGACACTCTGTTCATCACCACCCCCTTTTCTGTATCGTTTTCGGCCACTACAGGTGTGGCAGGGTATACTCAGACATGAGTCCCTTGCTCACTGCACCACCAGGATTCAAGCAAGCCGGGCCGACAACGGCTGAAATACCAGAAACCGGTCCCCGGAAGCTTGTCTCCTTACCAGTGAAGAATTGGCTTGGTAGTTTGGTCTGCCCTGTTCCCATGAGGCACGGGGTCAGGCTAATTTGCATATGGCCAGGTTCTGAACTGGGGTGATGCAGTGAGCTAAATAACGGTGATGGATTAAGCCCTGATCTCTTGACTGGGTAAGAGTGTTCTGCTTAATTCAGACACTCTGTTCATCACCACCCCCTTTTCTGTATCGTTTTTGGCCACTACAGGTGTGGCAGGGTATACTCAGACATGAGTCCCTTGCTCACTGCAGCACCAGGAATAAAGCAAGCCGGGCCGACGACGGCTGAAATGCCAGAAACCGGTCCCCGGAAGCTTGTATCCTTACAAGTAAGGAATTGGCTTGGTAGTTTGGTCTGCCCTGTTCCCATGAGGCACGGGGTCAGGCTAATTTGCATATGGCCAGGTTCTGAACTGGGGTGATGCAGTGAGCTAAATAACGGTGATGGATTAAGCCCTGATCTCTTGACTGGGTAAGAGTGGTCTGCTTAATTCAGACACTCTGTTCATCACCACCCCCTTTTCTGTATCGTTTTTGGCCACTACAGGTGTGGCAGGGTATACTCAGACATGAGTCCCTTGCTCACTGCACCACCAGGATTCAAGCAAGCCGGGCCAACTACGGCTGAAATGCCAGAAACCGGTCCCCGGAAGCTTGTCTCCTTACCTGTGAAGAATTGGCTTGGTAGTTTGGTCTGCCCTGTTCCCATGAGGCACGGGGTCAGGCTAATTTGCTTATGGCCAGGTTCTGAACAGGGGTGATGCAGTGAGCTAAATAACGGTGATGGATTAAGCCCTGATCTCTTGACTGGGTAGGAGTGGTCTGCTTAATTCAGACACTCTGTTCATCACCACCCCCTTTTCTGTATCGTTTTTGGCCACTACAGGTGTGGCAGGGTATACTCAGACATGAGTCCCTTGCTCACTGCACCACCAGGATTCAAGCAAGCCGGACCGACGACGGCTGAAATGCCAGAAACCGGTCCCTGGAAGCTTGTCTCCTTACCAGTGAAGAATTGGCTTGGTAGTTTGGTCTGCCCTGTTCCCATGAGGCACGGGGTCAGGCTAATTTGCATATGGGCAGGTTCTGAACTGGGGTGATGCAGTGAGCTAAATAACGGTGATGGATTAAGCCCTGATCTCTTGACTGGGTAAGAGTGGTCTGCTTAATTCAGACACCCTGTTCATCACCACCCCCTTTTCTGTATCGTTTTTGGCCACTACAGGTGTGGCAGGGTATACTCAGACATGAGTCCCTTGCTCACTGCACCACCAGGATTCAAGCAAGCCGGGCCGACGACGGCTGAAATGCCAGAAACCGGTCCCCGGAAGCTTGTCTCCTTACCAGTGAAGAATTGGCTTGGTAGTTTGCTCTGCCCTGTTCCCATGAGGCACAGGGTCAGGCTAATTTGCATATGGCCAGGTTCTGAACTGGGGTGATGCAGTGAGCTGAATAACGGTGATGGATTAAGCCCTGATCTCTTGACTGGGTAAGAGTGGTCTGCTTAATTCAGACACTCTGTTCATCACCACCCCCTTTTCTGTATCGTTTTTGGCCACTACAGGTGTGGCAGGGTATACTCAGACATGAGTCCCTTGCTCACTGCACCACCAGGATTCAAGCAAGCAGGGCCGACGACGGCTGAAATGCCAGAAACCGGTCCCCGGAAGCTTGTCTCCTTACCAGTGAAGAATTGGCTTGGTAGTTTGGTCTGCCCTGTTCCCATGAGGCACGGGGTCAGGCTAATTTGCATATGGCCAGGTTCTGAACTGGGGTGATGCAGTGAGCTAAATAACGGTGATGGATTAAGCCCTGATCTCTTGACTGGGTAAGAGTGGTCTGCTTAATTCAGACACTCTGTTCATCACCACCCCCTTTTCTGTATCGTTTTTGGCCACTACAGGTGTGGCAGGGTATACTCAGACATGAGTCCCTTGCTCACTGCACCACTAGGATTCAAGCAAGCCGGGCCAACTACGGCTGAAATGCCAGAAACCGGTCCCCGGAAGCTTGTCTCCTTACCTGTGAAGAATTGGCTTGGTAGTTTGGTCTGCCCTGTTCCCATGAGGCACGGGGTCAGGCTAATTTGCTTATGGCCAGGTTCTGAACAGGGGTGATGCAGTGAGCTAAATAACGGTGATGGATTAAGCCCTGATCTCTTGACTGGGTAGGAGTGGTCTGCTTAATTCAGACACTCTGTTCATCACCACCCCCTTTTCTGTATCGTTTTTGGCCACTACAGGTGTGGCAGGGTATACTCAGACATGAGTCCCTTGCTCACTGCACCACCAGGATTCAAGCAAGCCGGACCGACGACGGCTGAAATGCCAGAAACCGGTCCCTGGAAGCTTGTCTCCTTACCAGTGAAGAATTGGCTTGGTAGTTTGGTCTGCCCTGTTCCCATGAGGCATGGGGTCAGGCTAATTTGCATATGGGCAGGTTCTGAACTGGGGTGATGCAGTGAGCTAAATAACGGTGATGGATTAAGCCCTGATCTCTTGACTGGGTAAGAGTGGTCTGCTTAATTCAGACACCCTGTTCATCACCACCCCCTTTTCTGTATCGTTTTTGGCCACTACAGGTGTGGCAGGGTATACTCAGACATGAGTCCCTTGCTCACTGCACCACCAGGATTCAAGCAAGCCGGGCCGACGACGGCTGAAATGCCAGAAACCGGTCCCCGGAAGCTTGTCTCCTTACCAGTGAAGAATTGGCTTGGTAGTTTGCTCTGCCCTGTTCCCATGAGGCACAGGGTCAGGCTAATTTGCATATGGCCAGGTTCTGAACTGGGGTGATGCAGTGAGCTGAATAACGGTGATGGATTAAGCCCTGATCTCTTGACTGGGTAAGAGTGGTCTGCTTAATTCAGACACTCTGTTCATCACCACCCCCTTTTCTGTATCGTTTTTGGCCACTACAGGTGTGGCAGGGTATACTCAGACATGAGTCCCTTGCTCACTGCACCACCAGGATTCAAGCAAGCAGGGCCGACGACGGCTGAAATGCCAGAAACCGGTCCCCGGAAGCTTGTCTCCTTACCAGTGAAGAATTGGCTTGGTAGTTTGGTCTGCCCTGTTCCCATGAGGCACGGGGTCAGGCTAATTTGCATATGGCCAGGTTCTGAACTGGGGTGATGCAGTGAGCTAAATAACGGTGATGGATTAAGCCCTGATCTCTTGACTGGGTAAGAGTGGTCTGCTTAATTCAGACACTCTGTTCATCACCACCCCCTTTTCTGTATCGTTTTTGGCCACTACAGGTGTGGCAGGGTATACTCAGACATGAGTCCCTTGCTCACTGCACCACCAGGATTCAAGCAAGCCGGGCCGACGACGGCTGAAATGCCAGAAACCGGTCCCCGGAAGCTTGTCTCCTTACTAGTGAAGAATTGGCTTGGTAGTTTGGTCTGCCCTGTTCCCATGAGGCACGGGGTCAGGCTAATTTGCATATGGCCAGGTTCTGAACTGGGGTGATGCAGTGAGCTAAATAACGGTGATGGATTAAGCCCTGATCTCTTGACTGGGTAAGAGTGGTCTGCTTAATTCAGACACTCTGTTCATCACCACCCCCTTTTCTGTATCGTTTTTGACCACTACAGGTGTGGCAGGGTATACTCAGACATGAGTCCCTTGCTCACTGCACCACCAGGATTCAAGCAAGCCGGGCCGACGATGGCTGAAATGCCAGAAACCGGTCCCCGGAAGCTTGTCTCCTTACCAGTGAAGAATTGGCTTGGTAGTTTGGTCTGCCCTGTTCCGATGAGGCACGGGGTCAGGCTAATTTGCATATGGCCAGGTTCTGAACTGGGGTGATGCAGTGAGCTAAATAACGGTGATGGATTAAGCCCTGATCTCTTGACTGGGTAAGAGTGGTCTGCTTAATTCAGACACTCTGTTCATCACCACCCCCTTTTCTGTATCGAGAACTGGGTTATAAGCATATCCAACAAATAACAATGTCTCAAAGTAATATTTGGAGACACATATTTGAGAGAATGCACAACAGTTGCAGGAAAGCAATAGAGACAGGGAGATATCGATGATTTATGCAGTAATTGCTGGGAAAAATGTCAACGGCGCAAAGTGACAAGTGATCCCCACGAGAGGAGGTGCAAAAGAGCAGTCATATCAATACAGTGAATACTGTCATATTGGTAAGTCAGCCAGGTTCCGCCAAGAGAGGCTGGAACCATAAAGTGCCTTAGAGGCAACAGCGTGAGTCCGTTCAGGCTCAATGGGACAACGGTGTGTCCAATCAAGACAGTCTTGACTAAACTCCCTGCATTGGGCACTTATCTGCGATTCCGTTTTGGTGGTTCCAGCCGCTCTCGGTCCTTATGATGACCTGTATTGATACCAGGTCGGAAAGCTTTTGTCTTCCTAGCGCAATTGTATTTGTGCATTCTTGTTTTGGCTTATTAATCAAATGACTCATCTCTATGTTGTTATCAAATGAAATTTGACCACTATAAATGTTCCTTTGTAAATATTGATATCACTGTTCTTTTGCACCTCCTCTTGCTGGTTTCACTTGTCACTTTGCGCCATTCACTTTTTCACGAGCACAAATTTGCACAAGTGGTACAAGGTCTATGCCATGTAATGTAAAATAGTGCTTCTTCCCTAATTTAATGTTGGATATAAACTGCTCCTAGCAATTACAGCATAAATCATTGATGTCACCCTATCTCCATTGCTTTCTTGCAACTGTAGTGCATCCTCTTTAATATTTGTCTCCAAATGTTACCTGTTAAGACATTGTTATTTGTTGCATACACAAGCATAATAGGGCAGAAAAACAATATCACAGTTTTTTCCACAACAGCAAAGAAGGGGGAGGGGAAGAGCACAACCACATTAACGTCACGTACATGAAGATCACATTGCCCTGCCTGCAGTTGAGTCAAAAAGAACAAATAGGGTCCATTATGGTCATATTCTATAGTACACAAGGAGACTTCCTCCATCCATTCTTTTCAAGGATTTCCATGCCAATGATAAATTAACTCCCCCAAGTCCCCTCCCCCTATCCCGTGACAAGACCTTGTGTTCCTCCAAAAATAAATTGTGTATGTGCATCCCATATATCTCAAGTGTTTGCAGTTCCTCATCCACTATCAACCATCCATCTGTCAATATCCCGTGGATAATCATGTCTCCTGCTCACTCACACCCTTGGGTTCCTTGGGGCTCTGTGGCTCCCGCAAATCAGACAACATAGATAGCCATATCTTGAAATCATCTTCAAGCTTTTCATCCTTCTGGACGTGTTTCATTTGGACCGCCTCTGCAGTCACTCACTCACACATACCATTCAGCCAGGCCTCAGCTAGCGGGTGCATATAGCACATCCTCGATATAGCAATGCGTCTTTTCACTAATACTAGCCTGAGAAGGACAAACCTCCTACTCAGCTTCTTATGTTTGGGAGCAAGGTGTAAACCCAGTAACACTGTTCAAATCTCTCTTGGGACCACCCAACCTGCAGCATCTTTAAAGCGTGAGAGTTCTGTCTGTCTATAGGAATAATATTGAAGTGTTTGCTCCACCCTGCAGCTCAAGTGCAAAGCAGAATTAAGGCAGTACAAGGCCTCTGGAAGAGTTCTTTATAGCCATCTCATTACCAATATTAATTTGTTGACAGACAACATTTGCAATAAGGTAGTGCTTTTAAGTGTGGATAGGTCTTTTAGTATCAAGTCCCTGGTCAATTTCAGTTTGTAGTTTGCCCAGAGAGAAAATAAATGAGTTTCTTGACTTACTCGTAGATTGTTTTCATGGGAAGGAAGCTGTGCTGATCAACAAGGTAAGTTAAGGCAAGCTCACCTTATACCGCCGCAGCTCCCCATTCTCTGTCTCACTCTCAGATCACCCAGTTGGAGCTGACATTCGAGTATTCACTCAGTGAGTAGACAGACAACCGTGTTCCCTGCATCCTGAACTTACAATACCACCATAACACTTCCTGACCTTACTTTGGCCCCCAGGTTTGCCAACATCGATCCTTATCAGGAAGCGGCAATCAACTTTTAACCGTGAAGGGACTAAATACCCACTGCAGACCCTGGTTACCCGATTGCTCGGTAAGATTTTCCCACACCCAGCCTTGGTTTTTATCAGCTACGAGCCGAACACCCGCCTTAACTACGGTTCTTTGAATTGCAGGATCCTGAGTTAGATCTGCAAAGCCCTACCCACCAGCGGCTTGCCACTGAGCTCCCGCCATTGAGCCCCTGTTTACTTTCAGTAAATTAGTAACCCTTCGGTTTAATTAATTATGTACTGCATGATCACACTGCCGATTAGAGGCAACACCCTGCTCTCGCTACCGTTCAGTTTATCCTTACTGCTCGCGGCTTCACCCATTTTTAAATTACCAACACACAAGACCCTTTAGTTAAACCAGTACAGCACCTCCCACTGCCGTAGTCACTATGTAATTAGGCTTTGTCGGTTTACACGTGCATCGTGTTCTGTGCATGGATTAAACTTCTGCTCACAGTACTGTTTATTGAGACGTCAGGTATCACTCTTTCTCATTGGTGTAACTATAGCACGCCAAACCAAGCTCATGCTCAGGCCTCAATCAGTCTAGAGGCAATTTGAAATGCACATGTATGAAATTGTCTCCAATGCCGTCAACACTGCGCCATAACTCTCAAATGTTTTTAATTAGTGTCACCTACAAAGCTTATGATCAGGCCTCAATCATTATAAAGACAACTCAAAATATGTATATGAATATGTCACCAATGCTTTCAACACTGCGCCACATTTTTTCTATTTTTCCCACAAAAGTCACAGATTATAAATTATAATATGTGGTCTGCCTTATATGCTCTAATTCAGTTTCATTTTTCATTTCTCTCCCCCCCCTTTTTTCTTCCCTTATTGAAATTTTGTATGTAATACTACCCAGTAATTGACCTCCCTTATCGATACCCTGTAATTGACAAACATGAATGACAATGTTTGCACAAAGGCATGTTTATTTTCACTGTCCTGAAAATGATCCCATGATTTCTCCCTAAGGGATCGAAACGTCGTCGACACTATATGTAACATATGTGTCTATTAGCTCCGGATTACAAAATACAATGGCACTCCTCTGAGAATCAAGTCTAAAAATGCTATTGTACATAGACTTGGTGCTCTTGCCTAAAAACTTTCTCCCGCCCCCTTCTTTATATGTTTCCCTTGTATGTTCTTAAGTTGGATGCAAGTCTCGTCCCACTTGTATTTGTTGTTTAATTCATTTGTTTAAACACTTAATTTTGATTAAATGCTGCCCGGCTGGACAAAGAACATATTGTCTATTTAGCGTATGTTAACCAAGAAAAAACCTTCTTGTCCTTAGGGACCACTGTCTTTAATAAAAATCTATACACCCAAGGTTCCTAAACCTATAGCCTTTGGGTTCCCTGGTCCCTTTTTGAATCAACTTCTACAGCAGCGGCAGCTGGGGCAGGGTCAGGACACACAGGCAGAGCTGTGTGTTGGGGGAGCGACCTACCAGCAAGGTCAAGGGTTGCCTTCCTCACCGCGCAGCGGCCGCCATAAATGGGGATGAGGGAGGGAGGAGCATATGGTAAGCGGGAGGCAGGGGCAGCAAATGGGCAGTGAGGGGGGGCCCGCCGCAGGGGACGCAGCGGCGGGAGCGGAGGGGGCACCAAGGCAGCTGGGCACAATCAGGGGCAGCGAGGGGTAACAGAAGGCAAGAAAACGGTCACAATCAGGGGTGCAGAAGGCAAGAAAAACGAGCACAATCAGGGGAGCAGAAGGCAAGAAAAACGAGCACAATCAGGGGGGCAATAGGCAAGAAAAACGATCACAATGAGGGAGCAGAGGCAAGAAAAACGAGCACAATCAGGGGGCAGAGGCAAGAAATGCTATCAAAAATGCCTGTTGAAACTTTATGATAGATAAAATCGATCAGGCAGGCAATTCCACAGCAATTCTCTTAAAAACTCTTAACAAGTTTATTAAACCTTGTGCCTGTACGCATGTGATACCAGTTTCACAAGAGCTATGCGACTCGCTAAACAATTGTTTGAAGAAAAGGTAAACACTATCTTTGTTAATTTTACTATATATCAGGGTCAACTTGAGAGTCTTCTTGATTTTAATCTGCCTTCTCCTAAGGCTATTTTTTATTTGGAAAGTGTTGTCTCTTGTAATTTGGAGCAAACTCAGAGGTTGCTAAAGACTGCCAAATCAGGGTCACCACTGGACCTGTGCACCCCCAGTATAATGGCAAGTCTCTCCAACTTAATTGCGCCCACCATTTTTTTTTTAAATCTCTCTATGGAATTGGCCTCAGTCCCTTTCACCTGGAGAACTGCTCTAGTTTCCACCATCTTAAAAAAGCTTAATGCTGACCCCAATAATTCCTCTAATTATCAACCTATCTTGCTGCTTCCTCTCTTCAGAAAACTCCTGTAGAGTATTATTAATAAATAGCTTTCTGCATTTGTGATAGAGCATAGGCTCCTTGATCCATCACAGTCAAGCTTCAGAACACGCCACAGTGCAGACACTGCACTAGTCTCTGTCACTGACACTGTCAGATCATCCCAGGATGTGGGCACCCCTATGATGCTAGTGCTCTTGGATCTAACTACAGCCTTCGATATGGTGTTCCCATGAAATTCTAATTCTCAGGCTGCATGACAATAGAATCTACGGTAAATCTCTTCAATGGTTTATTGACTTCTTGAAAGACCGCTCTTGAACCATCTCCCTGAAGCCTTTCAAATAACACACCACACCAGTTGGGAAAGGAGGACCGCAGGGGTCTACACTAAGTCCCACATTGTTTAATGTATATGTTGCCCTCTGGCACAAATTGTCAAGGCTGAGGTTCTGAGATAACATCTTATGTAGATGACACACAGCTGATTATCTCCTTTGGTCCTGACTTGGAAGGGGTGAATGTCAGCCTCTCTGATTGCATGAGGAGAATCGTCTCCGGGATGTCTAACAACTGGCTGCAATTAAATAGAGAAAATACCTAAATTCTCCTATTTGGGAAAGCCCAACACCTGTGAAGGTCGGACTGGTGGCCAACCAAACTAGGACTTGCCCTGTCCCCAAAACAAGTAGTTAAAAATCTTGGTGTAAAGCTGGACACCCTCTTTGTCCATGAAAGAACATGTTTCATCCCTTTGTGAAACTTGTTTTGCCACCATGCAACTGTTGAATATGGCATTTCCTTGGCTTCCTTCTACCTCTAGGAAAACCCTAGTTCAAGCCTTAATTACAAGTTGTCTTGACTATGGAAATGCTTTACTTGAGAGGAGTTGGCCTAATGTCTAGGGCCGTCGACCCTAAATCTGGGGAACCAGGTTAAGTCTCGGCAAGGATGTGCAACAACCTGTTATTCTGGGCAAATCACTTAATCTCCCCGGGCCTAATAAAAGTTGATGTGTCATCATGTAATGCAAATGGTGCTCCTGTAAAGCACTTTGATACCCGATACCTTCAAGTCAAGTTTGAGCCATATAAAACTCCATAAAATAAAATAAATACATTGAAGGTGGTAATGAGACCTTATTATCTAAATTGCAGGTGTTGCAGAATACTGACTCCACACTGGTGTGTAATATTCCATCTCTCTGGCCCTCTCTCTGCTCCAATACTACACTCTCTGCACTGGTTACGTATAAGGAAAAATCTCATCTTTAAGATGTGCTATCTTACCTATAGCAGCCTGCACTCCATGACTCCAAACTACCTACATCATAGAACCAGCTACAATCACAAGACTAGATTGCTGCGTTTTCCAGGCAAAGCCCTTCTTCAAATTCCACAGATTAATACATCCAGATTTAGGGGAGGGATCATTTTCCTATTTGGCTCAATTCATTTGGAATAAACTTCCCCTACCAATTCGCTTGTAAACATGGCTGTTTTAGTTTTGCTAGTCTTATCCTCCAGCAGAAGCGCCGTGATATTCCTTGCGGGACAATTTGTTGCACTATACCAAGGGATCAGAACATAACATAACATTTGCCAACGGGTTTTGAAACAATTTTTCCAATATATGAGTCTTATTTAACCCAGTTAACGAGAAACATACCATATTCTCTACACAATATTAACAGTCTCCATTTATCAGTATGATCTGGCAACCATGTCTAAGGTATTGGGTGAATCCTGGACAAGAAATGTTTTTTTTTGTGGGCTTAGATAGAAAACTGGTGAGGACCCAGCATGGTATTCTACAACAACTTCCTTATGTGTTTCTAATTTATATGGCTATCAAAAATTATAGATGGCCATGCTTGTGCAAGAAGAATTTAAAATAGTAAGGAAGTGAATGGAGAGCAGACTGGAAAATATTTAAAAAGTGCTGTAACATTAAGTTGCGTGCTAAATGTTTGATAGAAACAGTTTAATCTGAATCAAAGTATTGCGCCATTAACTACATTAAGGCAACCTGTAAACCCCTTCAAATAAAAGTTGGAAGTAATGAATGGAAAAATACGATGATTTTGCTAAAGAAATAGTTGTAAAAAAGGGAGAATTATTTGATGAAGTGTTCAATTGTTAAACAAATAAGTGGCTTGTACCAAGGTAGTTCAAGGATGCCCAGTGTAGTTGGCACCACCCGCAGCTGCTGCCAGTAAAGTTGTTTGTCAGGCCCAGCACTACCTAGTAATGATCACACTCAAGTGTGAAATTTTGGACTGTTTCAGGGCACCTTAAACTGTAGGGATTCCCTAGACGTCCTAGTTTTATCATTATTTACAAGTATATTAAACAATTAAAGACTCCATTGGTGTGAATTTCTGAAAAAGTAACCCCACAGCGCCAGCATGTGGTCAAGTCTAAAAAATACATGCTGGTGTTTAGAAATAAATGCCAGAACCTTGCACCGGAAACCACCAGCACGATTTAACCACGCAATTAGGTACTGGTGTGATTTGAGTCTCAAAAACTGTTTTCCTTTGAAAACGTTCTGCACTTTGTAATTAACTTGGAAAAGGTGGGCAAAGTAAATTTGGAAAAAAGAAAACTACTTTTTTGCCATTTCAGGTTGGTACTGCATAGGCATCAAGGGATGCATAACTTCCTTCAACAGGCTTCATAGGTCATAATAGCACATTTTAGTCACACAACAGCAGCCAAGAGAAAAATATTTTTGTTTCCCTTGTTTGAAGATTGAAGAGATGAGTTGAGCTTGCCAGTTAGTGGGGGTTATGACTAGGGAGATGATATGATCAGAGAAGGTGCTCTTTAGGAACTGAAGGCCTCAGATCCATCACAATAAGTTTCTGGAATCCTATTTTCAGTCTACTGTTTGTTGAATAAAGCTGCTCATTATCTGGCTCTTTGCCTGCTTGGAGTTGACTAATTTTAGATGAGAAAAATTATAGCATAGTACATGTTATGTGTTATATGCTAGTTTATAAACTTGCATGTTTTCTTACTTATGAAGTACACTTTTACCAGAGGGATTTTGGTACTCAGCAAAGATCATGATGAAGTGCATGAGGCTGGAACACTGTAGTGCTGCACAAAGCTTCTTAATGACTGAGGGGCATATTAGCAAGAACGTCGTTAAAATTATCGATGTTTTAGCGGCAGGAAACTGCCGCTAAAACGGCGATAATGGGCTTGCTAATATGCATTATAGAATTCCAATAGAAGCCCAGGTTAGATGTGCAGGACGTCTAACCTGGGCTTCTATTGAAATTCTATAAAGCATATTAGCAAGCCCATTATCGCTGTTTCCTGCCGCTAAAACGGCGATACTTTTAACGAGGTTCTTGCTAATATGCCCCTGATCAGCATGAGGCGATATTGGCAGAATTTCATAACAAATAATTAATGTCCTGTTTGGTAAAACGCTAGAAGAACTGAGCAAAGAAAGGAAACTGGACTCTCACTTGCACTGACAGGTCATCATGTCTGCACAAGCTAAGAAACCGATTGGCAGCCGCGCTCAGAATCCGGTTAGGCAGGTGAAAGGCATCGGAAAGAATCAAAAGATAGATGCCATTCCCTTAATAGATTGTAAATGATAAAACATGTGCACTGATTGCTAGACATGAAAAAAATAGAAATGACAAGATCCATCTCGGAAATTTAATTTAGGAAAAAAACTGCAAGTGACTGTGAATCATGGCTTTGTTAAGTGAGATTGAAGTTAACACATAGCCCAGGGTTTCTAGCTATTTCTTCTGATTTAGGTTACGTAGCAATTGATTCAATGCATTTATTAGAAACGAAGACTGAGGTGTCAGAAATTGGAACATTCCTGACTTCATTGGTTTTGGCGTTTTTATCCCCCAACAGCCATACCAAATCATAGACATAAAAGCGCCTACAAGTGCTTTTGCTTGGGAAGATGTTTACTTCTTCACTTAGACTATGTATGTAAAAACATGACAGCCAATTAAATGTCTTCAGGAGCTGGAGATGACTGATATTATACTATGGTCACTCGATGAAGACAATCTTTTTTTAATATTTTGTGGCCACCGTGATCAAAGAGATATATAAAGTCCCTCCACCCACCACTGAATCAATATCTTTTCTTCCATTTCCCAATTCAAAGTGTCCGGAAATGGAGTTGCTCTGGCAAGGCAAAGCAGAGGGTTGGGCCTTGATGGGACTATGGCAACACTTCCTTCTGCCAAAGTCATAAGCAGTCCTTTCTGTAGGGTAGACAGGGATGGAATATGATGGAGCAAATTACTCAGAAATGTTCACTGCCATTCTTTGCCGTTCTATGTTAGATGCAGATGTTCAACTGATAAGATGTTCAAGTTTTCATACCAGCACTGTGTATTACTTCATGTGCATTCAATTTCCCCTTGCTAATTTATTATTTAATTCAGCGACTTGCATTATTTTAGTCACCTGTCATCCTGGAAGTGATAAAGTAATGATGGGTGAAAAAGATCGACTCAAAGTATAACTAGGCAAAAAAGTCTACTCTCTTTATTCAAATACTATGTAAAGGGGCATATTCTCAAGGAGCTATCGACGAGTTATCGGCACTTTATCGCAGACAAAGTCGCGATAAAATTATAACCCAATCACAAGCTGGTGCTAACAGCCCATATCACCAGGTAACCTGCGATAGCAGCTGCAAAAGCCATAGCCACAGATGACCCCGGCAAATATCTCTAATGAGATGCAGAGTAGGCGTTCCCATGCCAAAAGCCGCGACAACACCACTCCGCAACATTCTCAACAACCAGCCACATTGGCAATAAGAACCCAAAACAGGCGATAAGGCGCTTTAGCAGCAGGAAACTAACACCTGCTCTGACCTGGTGTAAAGTCAGACGACAGCCTGCACCAGAAAATGGAGCCCAACCCACAGCTCCACATGAAGAACAACAGATGTCATGGACCCACTGATCATGCAGCTGGGAGCCCCAACAGTGCCACAACACCCCCCACCACCACCCCAGGACCCCCCTCTCCGGTCTACCCCCCCTCCCCCCCCGGGCAAAGACATGCCACATCAACTACACAAAATCATGTACCAAATAATCTGCTTGATGTCGCACAATCACATTTGGTTGCTTGCATGTGTTGTCACAAAAATAAGCATCACACATTCACCTTCGAATTAACAAACAAAAATGTATTCAAATAAACACAGAACAGAAATGAAGACACATGGCGGCTCTCCCCGGGACAATCTGTAGGTCACAGCCTGCAAGACAAAAATCCAGATGAGAAGGTGTGTCTTGCGCTCATCAGAGGACAGAGAGCAAAGGAGAGAGAGAGAGATACAGAGAGAGAGAGAGAAAAAGAGGGAAAGAGAGAGGAAGATGGAAAGAGTTGGAGGGAGAGAGAAAGACGGAAAGAGAAGGAGAGATAGGAAGAAGAAAAAAGAGGGGAAGAGAGAGAAAGACGGAAAGAGAGGGAGGAGAGAAGAAGACAAAAATATAGGGGGAGAGAGAGAAAGATGGAAAGAAAGGGGGAGAGAGAGAAAGACGGAAAGAGAGGGGGAGAGAGAAAGACGGAAAGAGAGGGGGAGAGAGAGAAAGTCGAAAGAGAGGGGGAAAGAGGGAAAGACGGAAAGAGAGGGGAAGAGAGAAAGACGGAAAGAGAGGAGGAGAGAGACTCAGATAAAATAAGAGAGGGACAGGCCTACACTGTGGTCCAGCAGGGCTCACATCGATTGACACCCGTCCGGACCACCAGGACGGGGCATCATCGTAGGCTGCACACACGCTCAGCCCTTAAGGTACCCCTTCTTCAGTGCACCGAAAGTCACCGTCCCGTGGCTTTGTGCCTGTGCCAGCTGCAATGTGTCCAGTGCCACCAAGACTGTGTCCCGCAAGACATGGACCTTGTATGATTGGTTATCATGGTGCAGATGACGGCATGTCATCTCCGGTCCTGGGGAATGTGACGTTGCAGGGCCCTAGGCCCTCATGCCTACATGTACACCACACGGATGCACCCAGATAGAGTGGAAATGGTGTCCACCACGTGCGCCCGGAACTTTTTTATTGGCAGGGTCACATGTCTTGTGACGCGTGTGCTAGATGGGTGTGGTGTGGGTGTAAGCCAGCCATGAGGGAGTGGCTGTGGCATGCTGACAACTAGACCTGTAATCAGCAGATCACTACTGGGAAGACCTGGCATATGTAGCAGTAGTCCCCCCCTGTGAGTGTAGGCAGAGTGGGCTAGAAGGGCGTATGCCAATCCCACGTAGGGGTGTGAACAATGACCCTGGGGCTCTGGGCATGGTTCCGTATAGGGCAGGAAAAGGAAGTAACTAATGCGTGTGTCCCCGTTGTTGTGTCAGTGCCACCCGGACCGCATTCAGCAATGTGTCACCCTGTGACTCAGGTCCCCCACAATGAACAACATTGACGTAAGGGGGAATCACTGGGCCTACATTCATCCATACGTCCACACTTGGAAGACCAGAGACATGACACATCTGTGTGATTAAGTATCTTTAATGCACATTCACTGGAGTGTTGCAGCTGGAGCAGTACAGGGCCATGCAAACCATGACACGTCCAAAGGAAGAGGAAGAGTTCAGTCCACAGTTTGATTGCTATGTCATTGGTGATCAATCATGATATGGCAGTCCATGTCAAGGTCCAAGGTGTGTGTCGCAGAGTGTATCGGGGGACAGTAGAAGGTGATGATGCAGAGGGCAGAACCAAGCAGAAACCGGCCCTATGGCGGAGATGCATGCTACTGCGTCCTTCTCACCACGATGGCAGATTTATCCACATCTTGGTCCTCTGCAGTTTCATGTGCCTCACGTGTGGGTGGTGCTGTTCTGTTTTTAACACTGTGTGGCAGTGGCACATCAGTGGCTGGAGGTGGAATGTCTGCCACACTGTGTGGCACTGACACTTCAGGGGGAGGAGATGTGGATGTAGTGGTAGCAGTAGCATGCCTAAGCACCAGGCCTTGTGGCAGCAGTCCAGGATCGTCTCCACTACCTGGACCACGATCCACGGGCGCACGGACCCCCTGCCCTCCCTACGTTTTGATTTCAAGTACCCCCAGGAAGGTTTGGGATGCATCTGTCCTTTTCTTCCGTCCCCCCTTTGAGGAACGGGGTGTTCTTAAATCTAGACGTCATTTTCCTACCATGGCCGTTCCATTCCTGCGCTTGCCACGACGAACCTGACCATTCGT
Source organism: Lissotriton vulgaris (assembly GCF_964263255.1). Taxonomy (NCBI): domain Eukaryota; kingdom Metazoa; phylum Chordata; class Amphibia; order Caudata; family Salamandridae; genus Lissotriton; species Lissotriton vulgaris. The sequence continues at coordinate 1,184,988,131 of NC_141689.1, forward strand.
ACAGCCGAGCAGCCCTGATGAGTCTCACCTCCTTCATGGTGTGACGAAACACGTGTCGGCTGGCTAATATTTTGTGTACTGACCAACAATTAATTTATAAAGACTTCTTTACGTACACAAACCTTTGTGCTTGCCTTTTGAATTTTGACCTACTTTGTCTTCTTGTATGTAACATTGCGTCCTGACATCAGGACAACCTATCCTTCTAGCGTGTGCACAGGATCCGGTTTTTCCTCTAATTTGGTCTAGGCCTCCCTATACCTACACAGGGGTGCTTTTCTACTTGGGTTTGTGTTCCCCTGTCCTGTTTTTCACCGCGTGCCCATCGCATGGACTTTATAACTCAAGCGATCATACCGCTCAGAGCGCCACTGCTTCCTGTTCTCTCAACTAAAACCCTCCTCCTAACAAAAATGTTTAATTGTAATGTTATTACAACTTCAAGCCCTTTAAAGAACAACCAATCTCTTCATTTTGCCCTGAATCAAAATGAAGTTTGCACATTTAAGTGGTGCATACCCAAAGAGCCAGTGTTCTGATTATGACCAAATGTGTCTGCTCTTTCATTATCAGTGGAAATTTCCACGCACATAATTGAACTTGAGAATGCAGAAAATCTGACAGTACTGCTGGAGAAAGTTGATGTTCCTAGAGGTTGTTAATGCAAACTGTGGCGAGCAACTAAAAAGTCCTATGTCAGTGGGTATTTGCAAACTGTTAGCAAATCAACTTCCACCTTGCCAAGGTGCACAAATGTACTTCTTTAACAATGTGGAGTAAGTGGATATCAAGATCAAAATGGGTAGGACAGAACCCCATATTGCATTGCACTGGATGTGGGGAGCCAACACTAGGTTTTTACTAAAAGTGTGTGAAATTCAGGTAATTTTATTGTGCATAAATATGAGAAATTTTTGTAAAATTGAACATAATCATTTGCAGTCTGCGCAGGTAAGAGTGTTAGCCGGGTGGGGGAGGTATGTCGACAGCCAGCGATGAGGGAATATTAATTATTTATTTGATTTTCCCTTGTGGTCTACTGCCTCACCACTCTTACCAGTATGGGCTGCTGCTGCACATAATTACATAAAATTCAATCATGTATTTAGTGACAGATGTTCGGAGTCACATTTTGGTTATAAGCCTATGATTCAAAAAATCAAAGGGTTTGGTAGTGCAAACTGGCATTTTGTTATGTACAAAGCCATTTCTGAATTGTAACACCAAATTATGAAATTATAGTATGGGTTAAGAAACCGCTAAAGAAGGGGTATGTTTAAGGCGTCCATTCCAAATAGCGATTCGCTATGGTATTTATCAATTTTATGCAACCTAAATTGCATGAATGTTAAAAGAAAGTTTGTCAGAGAGAGGGCAGTGGTCTCTGGGACTACTGTCAACTCTCACACTGAAAAAATACTACCTTTTTTTAAAAAAATGAATGCCTTTTTGGTTTAAGGAATCCAGGCCACCTTTAAAAAAAACAGTTCACATTATTATAAATGGGATTACAGGCATTGCCCCAGCAGACCACCATCCTGTGATGGCATCCAATAATACTGAGCCATACTTTACAGCCTACCTCATGAATATTGATCAGGTAAGATGCGTTGCGACCTTCTATGATTCGGAATTTTCTGAACTGGCATATTGGGGCAAAAGTTAGTTTCAGAAAATGTCTTTCCATTTGCAAAAAGTCTGAGGGCGACCAATGTTTGCAAAAATAAATGGTGTACATCAGGCCTTTAACTATATTTTAGAGCGAAATGTGTCCTCACATCTATTTTGGATGTGAGGACCAAGGAAGTAGCCACAAAATTGAAATAGCCCTCTCTTTGATTCTTACCTCGGATGTCATCAGCTGAGGGAAGCAGGTAAGCTGTGCCCAGACTAGATGAGCTCCCTCAATCTCACCTTCCCTTCATCCCGCCATCCTTAAAGACTTTCATGCATTAATCCATCTATCCATTTTTTCATGTTTTCATCCAACCATCCTTTTACTATCCCATCCTTCCTTCACAATTCTGTCTATCCATCCTTTCATCATTACACTCCTACATCAATCGTTCTGACCTTCCACTCCCACTTCGTCATTTATCCACCCTCCCATGAATACATCCCTTCTTTTTCATCCATCTATCATTTTGCCTCCATTTATCAATTCACCCATTCATAAAGACTTCCATTTGTCCAGCCACTCATTGATCTAACCTTTCATCATTCGAATCAATGAATGAATGAAGACATTTATATAGCGCACAGCTACTCAACTAGAGTGTTCTGGCGCTTCAATATTCCAACTGATGCCCCCCGCAGCGCGAAACTGTGTTTGACCGTGCTTCTGGAGGATCGCAGATCAATGACAATATATTCAAGTTTTAAGCTGTTTCTTAAAAATGGCTAACCCATTCACAGTTCTTAGAAACACAGAAAGCTAGTTCCAGGACTGAGCTCCCAGGAACCTGAAGGAACTACCGCCTGACCAGGGACAGTAAATTCTGGGAACAGAAGCTAGGCTCAGGGAGGATGATCTCAAGGTTCTTAGTGGCACGTATTGGGTTACTCTCGTTCTGAGGTAGCCCGCTCTACTCCTGTGAAGGATCTTGAAGAATAGCACCAGAGCTTTAAATCTGATCCTCTTTTTTACTGGAAGCCAGTGAAGAGCCTTGAGATGCGGGGATATGTGGGTCCTTGGCTTGAGCATAAGAACCGCTAAGGCAGCTGCGTTTCAGACCACCTGAAAATGACTGAGCAGGCATTCAGGAAGGCCCAGTTCGTGGACATTCACATAGTCCTGTCTTGGAGTAACCAGTGCCTGGACCACGGTCCTCCTACAATCAAGTGGCAGAAGTGGAAGAAATTTCCTCAACAAAACCAAGAGGCCAAAGAAAGTGCCCATTACCGAATGCACTTGGGCTCTCATTGAGAGAGTGTCATCTATCATGATACTCAGATTTCTTACCGTCTGTTGTGCATAGAGAGGAGGTGGTATGTCTTCAGGCCACCAGCGTCGCCATTCGTCCTGAGGTGGGGAGCAGGAAAAGATCATTTTTTACTTCTCCGGGTTACATTTCAGTTCATTAGTTCTCAGTCACTTAAACACATTTGCGAGGCAGATTCTAATCTTCTCACCCTTGAAGTCTGATCCCCCAGCAAAGGTAAAAAGAAGCTGAGTGTCGTTGACGTATGAAATAATTTTAGCACCATATGCTTCGGTCAGTGGTGCAAGAGGGGACATATATAGATTAAACGGCCTGGGGCTCAATATAGAGCCCTGCGGAGCACCGACATTCAGACCGGCGATAGAAGGAAGAGAGCCATTTTAATGCAAAGCCGCCAATTTCGAGTTCCAGCAACCTGTCCATGAGCCTATCATGGGGAACAGTATCAAAGGCCGCTGACAGATCTAACAGGATCAGGATAGCTTTCCCTCCCAAGTCAAGCTTCTCCTCGATTTGTTCTGAAACCTCCAGTAAGGTGGATTCAGTGCTATAGTTGGCTCTAAAGCCAGACTAGATGATGTGCAGAAGGGTATTCTTTTCAGCATAGTCCGAAATAACTGTATTCACGTATTTCTCCAAGACCTTGGAGAAGGCGACAGCAGTGAAATGGGCCTGTATTTCGCTGACACTTTGGGGTCAGCTGAGCACTCTTCAGCTGTGGCAGGATTTTTGCATGTTTCAGCCCTTCTTTCACCCACCCACGCAAATATTGTTTTTAACTTCCAACATTAGTCCTTTCATCGTTTTATGCCTCTTTTCATGCATATTGGCCTTCCTTCTTGTAGGTTACTTTCTTATTTTTATGTGCCATTCTTTCTTTCTTAAAGTCTTTATTTCGACATATACATCATAAAATACAAATATATTAAAAAGGCGTGAACATCCCATTCTTTCAAATCAGTAAATTATAAAACTGGGAGATTTGATTGTCAAGTCATTCCGTCCATTACAAAATAATTTAGCTTAAAAAACATCCATAATAATATTGCTATTTAAAGCGTTAAAAAATCCAAAATCAATTTACATTTAGCATCACAGAATAGAGTATAACTATAACAGTTATTGATATTTTATTAGAACTTCATCTTAATGTGGGCTTAATTTACGTGCATGAATAACCCACATCTAGTGCAAAAATTTGGCAACAGCAATGACCACAGGTTCAGAACAATCTGTTTTTAGTTTCCTAAAGGCCGCGGAACCAGTGGTGATGCCCAACTGAAGACAGATTGGCTTTAACCATGTGTGCCTGGGAAACTTGTACTCTGGGCAAATGAGCAAAATGTGTGCTATGCTTTCCCACTGGGTTGGACAAAACGGACAACTTGGGTTAATATCGGCTTGCCATTTTGCAACATAGGAATTTACAGGAAGCGTTCCCACCCTAAATTGGTGGTATTGTTTCCTGTCTCTTGGAAGCATAATAAAATCCCAGTATCCTTCATAGGCAGCTTCATGCTTGAACTCCATAAAGTCTCTAGAAAATGAGGGGCCTATACAATTACTGAACCTTCTTGTGGTTACCATTGTCCAATACAACTCTCTAAGAGCCTTTCTAGGCGGGAAAGAATTAGCAATAGGGTTCTCCCACAAACAACTCAAGCCCATGGCAGTTTAAACTGCCCTAGCCTCTCTTATCCAGGGGATTTTGTGCCATTAATTTCACTCTTCCTTCTAGCCCTCTCCCTCTCTTTCACAGTGTCAGTAGCATAGCCACAGTATTGTAGGCCATGTAGAAACAAAATGTGCCCCGGCTGGTATTAAAATGAATTTTGATTCAAATGTAGCAAAAATCAGAGTTCAGTGGGCCCCTTAGGCCTTTGCGCATCAGTGGCACTGCATCATCTACACCTATAAAAGCCACGCCTCTGCAAACTCTTTTCCCCTATTTCCCTCATCATTTCACATTTTGAGCCTCTTTTTCTAAGGTTGGCTTTGCATCCCAGACCTTTGTTACAGTTCCCCTTACATTGTTTTTAAGAGCTTCCGTCAGACAGGCAAGGACTGTAAATAATTATATTGCAACACCACCTCCGCTTAAGCTGTGAAGGAAAGGGATTCACTAAGCCACTGGTGAGGTTGCATTTCATGCTAAAAAAATAGTGACTAACACTCAAGTACAGTGAATGACTGTTGCTTGCTTCCAGTCATTCACTTTGGTCACACACTCCTGCACTATTACCCCCAGGTCCTTCATGTCCTTGTTCCCTTCATACTTAACAATTGAAATAATCTATCTCACCAACAGAAAAAAGAAAGAAGGAATGCTGGGACCACCCCTCCCCCTCCCACTTGGAGTACATACCCGTACTCTACCCAGCATTCCTCCTGTTCTTTTATCTGTCTACCAACAGTATGAAGTTTGTTCAGGAGCCTGGAGGCTTCTAGGGCTTACCTCCTGTTGGACGGCGAGTGAGTGGCTGTTCTCGTTGACTCCCTCCCTGCCGGGCTTTGGGGGTGTCATGTTGCCTCCTCAGAATTCTTCTGGTTTGCCATGCTCCCAGTCATTGTGGTAACTTCCCAGTGTCTTTTCCTGATGGTCATCGGTTATGGAGTCTTCGCTGCACCTCCAGGGTTGCCAGGCACGTTGTGGCTTCTGCGGCGGCCCTCTGGAGTCTAGGGCACTTCCTTCCGGGATTTGCCTGACTCCCTGGTTGTTGGTGAAGGAGGCCAGGCATCTGTTGCCGTGCGGCTGGCGTGGTGGTTCGGGAGGAATTGTTGGCTGGCAGGTAAGTACCGCACAGCGGTTTTTCTTATTATTCATTTTGGTCATGCAAGCAGTCACAGTGGCCTGTTGGTTTGTGGTCACAGTTTCTTTCTCATTGAGGATTGACCGCCTGTGTATACCGCTTGCTGTAGGCTTCTGTGGTTCGCCTGCCTCCGGTGTGTGGCTGCTGTGCTTCAGCTTCACAGTTCACTGTGGGACATCTCTGTGCTGCACTCTGCAGAGGATTTCCCATTTCCCTGCAGGTCCTGGCAGAGGTTCTCCTGTGTTGGCTTTCAGGAGTTCTTTCTGGTTGTGATCCTGCTTCATACTGTGACTGTGAACATGGGTAAACATGTAAGGAAGAGCAGGCATGTGGAGGTTTCCTCCATGTCTCCTTCTTCGCTCTCTCCTGCATGCTCCATGCAGCTTAAGGAGGGTAGTGATGCCAAGATTAAACATTTAATCAAGGAGACCTTGCTGGAGATGGGTGGCGATCCTAGGTCCAAGAGCTCTGGTCGCACTCCGCCTTCTCCTTCTTCTGCTTTGTAGGATGAGTGGATGTGGGGTGATGTTCTTAAGGTCAAGTACATTGACAAGGATATGTTCACGTACTTGTTGAAGCATGTGAAGTCGAATATGAGATTTCCTTGTGATGATGCCCCCAGCACTTCTTGGGGTTCCTTGCTTCGCCAGTTCCAAAGCACTACTGCTGTAGATGTTCTGGTCCATCCCTACATCCTGGAGGTTCTTCACCGGGAGTGAAAGGACCCTAATTGCATTAGGCTTCCCTGGCTCACGGCCAAACTCCATCCTCTTCAGGATATGGCCAAGGACTTGCCTGACTCCATTCCTATTGATTCTTTTGTGGCCAGTCTGGTGAGTCTTACTTCATTGGCTGAGGGGTCGGTGCTCAAGGATTCTGTGGATAAGAAGGTGGACACTTCCCTTCTGAAAGTTTATTCTGGTTCCCATCTGGCTCTCAGGGCCGGCATTTATGGAACGTATGTGGCTCAGTAACTTATTTCGGATATCAAGTCTCTTTATGGATCTATGGATGATTCTACTGACTGTTCGGGACTTCTGGAACCTATTAAGAGGCAGGTGGAGTTCCTGTCTCATATTCCTTTTGATGTGGCAAGAGCATGGTCCCTTTCTGGGGGGCTTGTGTGGTGGCTCGCCTCAATTTGGTTCAGAAGGACTGAAAAACAGATTCGGCCCAGGAGTCCTCCGCTCTACAACATGTAAGAAGGGACCCCCTCAAAAAAATAAGTTGTGGCCCAGGAACAGAGGGGAACAAGCAACAATTCTAATGTGAAAACGTTCCTGCGGTGGCCTACTAATTCAATTATGCAACTAAGTTCATAAATATCTAATCAGGTGACAAAAGATAGAAAAATACTGAATTTATTCAAAACGTGTAAACATTTATTTTTTTCTTTTTATCTTTCAATTCATATGAGTTCTGTTATCAATCAGAATTCACAAGACATACATTTTTTCAATTCATATAAAAAATTTCAGGACAAGTACAATTAAATCATAAATATCTACAACAGAAAAAATTATTATATACAACATACAAAATTATTTAATAATAACCCTTGGTAACACCCATGTCTCTCAACACACTCACGTGCTAACAATCATACCACACTCAAACTCCAAACTAGGATGGTGAAAAGGAACTGAATTGCTATTTTAGCAAGATGACAACGCTAAAAAGAGTTGGGCCAAGATGTCACTTAAGGCTCCCGTCGCAGGTCTACGCGCGTTTCGGCAGCTTAAGCTGCCTTCATCAGGACCATTTTCATCATGACTGTGCAGAAACCAAGGGATCAATCACATCACACAGCAATAGAGTCACCAGAAAACGTCTTCAGTGCGTTTCAGGGGGCAGGACGACCTATGCCGCCAGTCAGTAGCTTTCTTTTAAAGTTTGAGGAACTTATTAACTTTCTGTGGAGATTTACGGCTTATTCACAGAAGGTTGTAGTTAGGGGGAGGCTTAGGGCTTCAACGATCAGCTGGCATGTTTTACACCATAGTTTCAATGTCCGTGAGGGGTCCTTTATATATGTTGAGGTTGTTCCACAGTCAGCCCCCCTATACAGACCGCAGTTTGGGGCCGTATATTCACACCGCACGAAGCCTCCTCCGCCGGAGATTTCCAGTCCTCCGCTCTACAGTTGCCCTTTCAGGGTAACATGATGTATGGGGAGGAGTTGGAGGGCAAACTGCGTCGTCTTTTTAAGGAGTAGAAACATTCATCCTCATTCAAACAATCCTCCTCTGTGGCAGTTTCTTCTAAGCCCAAGTACTTCTTTCATCCCCCATCTTGCAGGCAGTTTTCTAGTGGTCATAGTCGGTTTGCTTATGGTAAAGGTCGAGACAAGAAGGCAAACTCTCCTCCTGCGAAGCCTCATTCCTGACTATCTGGCGGCCGACGCCAGATTCTTGGTTGGAGGTTGACTTCTGTTCTTTCTCCCAGCTTGGATACACTCTTGTTCTGATGTTTGGGTCATGATTATTGTGAGACTGGGGTACCACATCGAATTTTCGGAGCCTCCTCCGGACCCTGGGGTCCCTCCGATTCCCTGGCTGTCTTGTTCAACCAAGAGATCGTAGCTGTGTCTGGGGATCCAGGCTCTGCTGGACAAGGGGGCACTGCAGGAGAGCCCTCCTGTGGAGAAGTGAAAGGGGTTTTATTTAATAATTTTCCTGGTGCCCAATTGACAGGGGGGTTCCGTCTTGTCCTGGATTTGAAGGCCCTGAACACATTTATGTTACTTCTTTTGTTCAAGATGGAGACTCTTCAACAGGTGATTTCATTGGTTCTCCTAGGTCATTTTATGAGCAACTTGGATCTTCAGGATGCGTATTATCATGTCCCTGTTCACCCCCTTTCTCTTCGGTTTGTGAGGTTTTGTCTTCAGGGGTGGCATTATCAGTTTCCGATTCTGCCCTTTGGCCTGAGGTCAGCCCCCAAGTTGTTCACCAAGGTGGTGGCACCGTTGGTAGCTCCATTTCATCCTCAGGGTATCCTGATTGATCCTTACTTGGACGATTGGCTCCATCATGCTCCTTCAAGGGATCTTTTGTTGTGGGGTCAGGAGTGGGTGTGTTCGGCGTTTGGGGCCCATGGGTTTCTACTGAATCTCCCCAAGTGTCAGCTGAAGCCTTCCCATGATTTGACATTCAAAGGGGCTTATTTCCACACTGATCTGAATCGGGTTTTCCTGCCTGTGTCTCAAGCTGTGACTTTATGCTCCCTTGCTTGTCGTTTTCTTGGGAGTCTTCCGTTCCGGATTCCAGTGCATTGGGGTGGGGCAATGTTGGGGTCGTACTACCTTCAGGGTCGTGGTCACTTTTGGAAGGTCAGCGGTCTTCGAACTGTCGCGAGTTGTCTGCAGTGTCCCAGGCGGTCATGGGGTTCCGGGATCGATTGTTGAACTGCAATGTGCTGGTCCGTTCGGACAACACAGTGGTGGTGGCATACTTAAATCACATGGGGCTTTTCAGGTCCAAGTCCCTGAATGCTGTGGTGTCCCTGTTGTTTTGCTGGAGGGAGGGGCACCTCTTGTCACTGGCGACTGTTCATATCCGGGGGATAAACAATGGGGTGGCAGATGTCCTCAGTCTGTATTCCCCGCCTCACAGGAATAGGCTTTGAGTCCCATGGCCTTTCGTCTGGTGAGCGTGACGTTTGGTCTTCCTTATCTCAACCTCTTTGCTTTCCAGCTCAATGCTCAGCTTCCCCGCTTTTGCTACCGGGTCCCTCAGGCGGGATCTAGGGGGGTGGATGCTCTGACCATTCCTTGGCTGTCTCGGCTGCTGTATGCCTTTCTTCCCTTGCTCTGTTCTCTCGGTTTCTGTCTCGCCTGGTGGTGGAGGATTGGGAGGTGGCGGTGCCCTCATGGCCCGCTGGTCCTGGATTCCCACTCTGTGGTTGTTAGCAGTTCAGGGTCCTTGGTTATTCCCATTCCCTCTGTATCCCTTGCGGCCCTCTCCGATGTTGTCCTTCTGGTGCCTTTGTCTGCCAGTCTGGAAGTTGAGAGGCAGGGTGGAGAACTCGGGGTCACCCCGAGTGTTTAGCTTTGGCAATTCAGCAGCCCCGGAAGCTGTCTACTCTAAAGTCCTATAGTCATCATTGGGGTAACTTCCAGGGTTGGCATCAGGTTCTGATGTTGTCTCCTCTGGTTTGTCCCTTGCCTGTTGTCCTTCAGTTTCCCTGGGATGGGTTTGAGAAGGGATTGTCTGTCTCCACTTTTTAGGCTCAGTGGGCTCCTTTGGCTGAATTTGTCTGATGTTGACTGGTTTCTTGTTTGCTGCACAGTTTTTCCTTGTCTCGTCCTGCCGTTTGACCTTCTTTTCTTCTTTGGGACCTCCCTTTGGTGTTGAGGGCTTTGGTGGCTGCTCCTTTTGTTTTGAGCCTTTGGAGGACGTTGATCAGAAATGTGTTACTCTCAACGTTGTTTTTTTTGGTGGTGATTACTTTGGCTAGGCGCCTTGGGGAGTTGGGAGCTTTGATGGCTCGGGAGCCTTCTCTGTCCTTTTCTTATGATGGAGTGGTTCTGCATTTGGAATCGTCCTTAGTTCCCACAGTTCCTTCTCAGTTCCATCACTCCCATGAGTTGGTCTTGCCTGCTTTATGTGCGGAGCAGGTGGAGTTGGGTTATCTTCCTTGGGCTTTGTTGGATGTATGCCTGGCGTTGCGTATCTATGTGGACTGTACTCATCCATTTCGGCTGTCTGACTCCGTTTGTTTCTTTTGGAGATTGCTCTCGGGGTGCAGGTCTTCCTCGTCCTCCATTGGTCGCTGGCTGAAGCAGGTTATCATGTTGGCCTACACCCCTTTCCGGCTCCTCTCCTCCGGCTGGTGTTCAGGGGCGTTCTACTCGTGGGGTGGGGTGGCGGCCTCTTGGGCGGAAGTTCATGGGGTGTCCCTGTCTGAGATATGTAGGGTGGCCACTTGGGCTTTTGCTAATACCTTTGTTAGGTATTATTGTATTCAGAGTGTTCGGGGATGATGCTAACTTTTTCTGGGGGTGCTTCAGGCTGTGTGCTCCCTATTCCTTTATCTTTCTGCTCTGTTTCTCAATGAATCACTGGTTTTGCTCTTGGTCCTGTGTCCTGGTGGTTTGTTGTGGGGTGATGGCCAGTTGCTGCTTGGTAATCTCACTTGTTAAGTATGAAGGGGACGAGGATAGGAGGGACCTGGGGGCAATATTCTATTACTTACCGGTAATCTTCATTGTCTCACGTGTTAAGTATGAAGGGGATGAGGGTAATGGGACCCGGAGTAATGAATATTACTGGTAAGTAATAGGACATTACTTCGTAGTAATCATGGAATATTGACATAACAAAGCAATATGTCAAAATTTCAGTAATTTTACATAACATCGCAACACAAAATTCCTGAAAATATGCAAATTATGCTTGTTTCATTGAATTTTCATCCGGGCCTAGTGTCAACAGAAGAGAAATATTTTTCAGATGAAGGAAAAACGATTAGTAAAAAGTGTTTTTGCACCTTTCTGTAGTGTCTAACGCAGTGGGGCGTTATTGTCTCATGTAAACCACTGCAGTACATTTCGTGTGAAGGGAACATGCCTGAGTCGTCTATCATTCACATTGGATGCTGTGAATCATAGAAAATGCATACCTCCAGGAAAATAATTTAAGGATGTTTTTGATTGGTGTTTGAGACCCGCAGAGAATGCAGCTCTCAAGATGAGTGATATTTGTACTGGTGCCAGACCTGGCTTAATTATTGCATTACCTTAACATCATTTCAAAATCAATTCCGCCTGTAACTCTGTAAATGCTTATTTTACCATTTATTTTCCTTGCATTCTGATCGATTTATTATAGAATTGTGATTAATCTATATTTGCAACTTGACAGAAAAATTACTAAGACCCACATTTAAAGTAGAACATCAGTTTTATGACCTTGCTAGCAATTTCTTATTTGGTTTCCAGGATATCTACTGTGTCAGCAGATTATAGCATCAGATAATGTATAAGGTCGTGTCTATAAGGTAATGGGCAAATAGATAATATTTGGACTAATTTATAACAATTTGTCCAACAGTATGCTATAATATTCTTTTAATTATTTACTAGGTGCATCATTCCTTGCTTCGTGCAATCAGTCTCTAGTTTTCTGTGGTCGAGAATCCCAACCTTTCTTCTTCCACCGATTTGGCTGCCAGCCATCATGGAAGAATACATCATTAACTCACAAACAGCACTATATTAACTCTGAATGCATGTCTCTTTCCTGTGGCACGGTTCACACCATCAACCAGGAACTAACTATACTCCTGAAACAGGAATTTTAAGGTAAAGGAAACACCAAGCAGTCAGTCAGTATTGACAGGGTTTCCATGAGATGAGAGGCCATAGAATCATGAGCAATTAATAAATAAGAAATGCCTTTCATATATTAAATAGCAAAACATGTCACCTGCATGACATCGGAAGAAATCTTCCATTCAATAATTCTGTTTTTTATTGGAACAGATCGAAAATAACCAAGCTGATATAAAACCATTGACATGTTTCATTAAAGGTAACAGTATGGCAATGCATAATGGTCAAAAAACACAAATGTAAGGAGGGTCAAATGGGGATATAATTTAATGACCTGTCAACTTATGCCCCAATAATTGATACAAAACACGAAGAAGGAGACCAGGTCAATTGATGGTGTGCTGTACTGGATGGGGTGTAGGAAGCGCCGGGACATCTGTGTGAGTAGATATACAAGGTTACAGTGGGCTGAAAAAGTCCCATCAGACCACCCTCTTGGCGGCATATCATCATTTGGGGAGGGCAGCAATTCCATTCTCCGCCTATGTGTCAGTGCGGGAAAGGAGCTCATCGTAGTATGCCCCAGTAGTGCCCAAAATAAAGTTTGAAAAAATGCAGTGCTGTGAAAAAATACTTAAAAATGGCTACGTCAACTCAAGAAATTTTTTGTCTAAATGAGTGTGGGTGTCATGATTAAAACCACGCCTAGTAGCAGAAAAGTGGAGTTACGTTCTGGCGCTGCGTAGAATGGTCAACTAGTTTCAGCTAGGTGGAGTAGTGCTCCAGCTTTCATCAGGACCTTGGGAATAGATACGCTACTGCAACGTGAACTCATGGGTGTACAAGTATAGAATAACATAAGTTTCATCAAAATACTTTATAAAAGAAGAAGTATCACCCGAGACTTGGAACCTCTCTGTCCTCTGTCGACAGGAAAGAATTGTTTTACCTGTCAAAAAAACACAAAAGATACTGTATGTGTATTACCCCACAGGGATCCAGATCGCCCCATAACCACCATCAAGACAAGACAACACATGCACGGACATATTGCGTCCTGCATTACAAATTAAGCATATTAGCTTTATCACAAAGAGGCATTTCCTCGCAGTGATACTTACCCAGCTTTGTGTGGGTGAAAAGCCTCACCTTGCCCGGCAACCGCTCGGGAAATTGAGGCCCCGCTCTAATGTGTAAAAGAAAGAGGGGGAGGAGAGAACACAAATAACATAAAGTTTAAAAGTGTCCAACCCACTTATTATACACATAAACCCAAATAAACCGTGTGGTAGCCTCCTTCCTGCCTCAAGATAGCCTCACCCTATCACTAAACCCCCACTGACTGTTCGTTGATGAATCAAAAGCGAGCCCTCAACCGTAGGGTTATAGTAGTGCCAATGGTGACCATGTATCACATCTAAACCTGCGTAGTGAAAGACACTCTAGAGTGGCAGTAAGGGAATGCTATCAAGAAGGAGTATAGCCTCACCTCAAGTAAAAGACCTGGGTGCTAAAGCTAGTACAAAACCAGCCCTAAAGAGACAGTCCCAAACAATTTTGTACAGATTACAAATATTAAAGTGATAAAGCCTGTAGAATCCCAGTAGCCTGCACATATGAGATTAAGCTACCAACCTCTATCAACTAAGGTATTAAATCTAACCTCTGTGGACTCACCTGTCCGTCGGTGCCTCTGCTCGAAATCGAGCGGAAGGGTAGGCATCGAAGGAAAAGCCTGTTCTGTTTTAAATGTTACGGCTGGTTATCTGGGCAGCCAATAGCGGCCGACAATGTAGTCAAAAGCTAGGTGTGGCTCAGAAACAGATTAGAGCTCACCTGCAGTTCGTCAGGAAGCGAGCTCCAGACAGCGCGTCCGGCACTGATCTCCCCGCGCATGCGCACAAGTGTACAACTCCAGCAGGGAGCACTATACCAATGCGCTTGCGTGAATACGTGTAAGAACCATCGAGACTACATCTAACAGAGAGAAGAACCACATGTGTTCCGAGATAATTGGGCTTGATAGGCCCTTTTCCTTTTTGAGATATACAGAAAGACTTATGTATAATTTATTATGTCCACAGGGGTTGAAAACGGGGGTGTCCAGATGGGCAAAAGCAGGTTGGTGTGCTGTGTACCACATGTGTGGTGAAGCGGGCAGCTAGGAATTCTACAGGTACTAAGTACTACATGTTGTATAAGGCATGAAACAGAGAAGGAAACATGCCTGGTTTGCCTGGGAGAACTGTTCATGCCAATAAAGACTATTTAGATATAATAACTGGCAGGTTCAAGCTCTGAAGAAAAATCCACATGCCTAAACTGGACGATTCCAGCAAGGCAAAAGTCAGACAGAGGCCAAGAGTGACGGCACATGGGCCTGAGGAGTCACACACAATTAATTTAGGTGAGCTTGTGTAATGCAAATGGAAAACTCATCTGCATTTGAAAAAAGACCCGCAACACGAGGTTGCTCTAAATACTCAAAAAACACAAATGTAAGGAGGGTCAAATGGGGATATAATTTAATGACCTGTCAACTTATGCCCCAATAATTGATACAAAACACGAAGAAGGAGACCAGGTCAATTGATGGTGTGCTGTACTGGATGGGGTGTAGGAAGCGCCGGGACATCTGTGTGAGTAGATATACAAGGTTACAGTGGGCTGAAAAAGTCCCATCAGACCACCCTCTTGGCGGCATATCATCATTTGGGGAGGGCAGCAATTCCATTCTCCGCCTATGTGTCAGTGCGGGAAAGGAGCTCATCGTAGTATGCCCCAGTAGTGCCCAAAATAAAGTTTGAAAAAATGCAGTGCTGTGAAAAAATACTTAAAAATGGCTACCTCAACTCAAGAAATTTTTTGTCTAAATGAGTGTGGGTGTCATGATTAAAACCACGCCTAGTAGCAGAAAAGTGGAGCTACGTTCTGGCGCTGCGTAGAATGGTCAACTAGTTTCAGCTAGGTGGAGTAGTGCTCCAGCTTTCATCAGGACCTTGGGAATAGATACGCTACTGCAACGTGAACTCATGGGTGTACAAGTATAGAATAACATAAGTTTCATCAAAATACTTTATAAAAGAAGAAGTATCACCCGAGACTTGGAACCTCTCTGTCCTCTGTCGACAGGAAAGAATTGTTTTACCTGTCAAAAAAACACAAAAGATACTGTATGTGTATTACCCCACAGGGATCCAGATCGCCCCATAACCACCATCAAGACAAGACAACACATGCACGGACATATTGCGTCCTGCATTACAAATTAAGCATATTAGCTTTATCACAAAGAGGCATTTCCTCGCAGTGATACTTACCCAGCTTTGTGTGGGTGAAAAGCCTCACCTTGCCCGGCAACCGCTCGGGAAATTGAGGCCCCGCTCTAATGTGTAAAAGAAAGAGGGGGAGGAGAGAACACAAATAACATACAGTTTAAAAGTGTCCAACCCACTTATTATACACATAAACCCAAATAAACCGTGTGGTAGCCTCCTTCCTGCCTCAAGATAGCCTCACCCTATCACTAAACCCCCACTGACTGTTCGTTGATGAATCAAAAGCGAGCCCTCAACCGTAGGGTTATAGTAGTGCCAATGGTGACCATGTATCACATCTAAACCTGCGTAGTGAAAGACACTCTAGAGTGGCAGTAAGGGAATGCTATCAAGAAGGAGTATAGCCTCACCTCAAGTAAAAGACCTGGGTGCTAAAGCTAGTACAAAACCAGCCCTAAAGAGACAGTCCCAAACAATTTTGTACAGATTACAAATATTAAAGTGATAAAGCCTGTAGAATCCCAGTAGCCTGCACATATGAGATTAAGCTACCAACCTCTATCAACTAAGGTATTAAATCTAACCTCTGTGGACTCACCTGTCCGTCGGTGCCTCTGCTCGAAATCGAGCGGAAGGGAAGGCATCGAAGGAAAAGCCTGTTCTGTTTTAAATGTTACGGCTGGTTATCTGGGCAGCCAATAGCGGCCGACAATGTAGTCAAAAGCTAGGTGTGGCTCAGAAACAGATTAGAGCTCACCTGCAGTTCGTCAGGAAGCGAGCTCCAGACAGCGCGTCCGGCACTGATCTCCCCGCGCATGCGCACAAGTGTACAACTCCAGCAGGGAGCACTATACCAATGCGCTTGCGTGAATACGTGTAAGAACCATCGAGACTACATCTAACAGAGAGAAGAACCACATGTGTTCCGAGATAATTGGGCTTGATAGGCCCTTTTCCTTTTTGAGATATACAGAAAGACTTATGTATAATTTATTATGTCCACAGGGGTTGAAAACGGGGGTGTCCAGATGGGCAAAAGCAGGTTGGTGTGCTGTGTACCACATGTGTGGTGAAGCGGGCAGCTAGGAATTCTACAGGTACTAAGTACTACATGTTGTATAAGGCATGAAACAGAGAAGGAAACATGCCTGGTTTGCCTGGGAGAACTGTTCATGCCAATAAAGACTATTTAGATATAATAACTGGCAGGTTCAAGCTCTGAAGAAAAATCCACATGCCTAAACTGGACGATTCCAGCAAGGCAAAAGTCAGACAGAGGCCAAGAGTGACGGCACATGGGCCTGAGGAGTCACACACAATTAATTTAGGTGAGCTTGTGTAATGCAAATGGAAAACTCATCTGCATTTGAAAAAAGACCCGCAACACGAGGTTGCTCTAAATACTCAAAAAACACAAATGTAAGGAGGGTCAAATGGGGATATAATTTAATGACCTGTCAACTTATGCCCCAATAATTGATACAAAACACGAAGAAGGAGACCAGGTCAATTGATGGTGTGCTGTACTGGATGGGGTGTAGGAAGCGCCGGGACATCTGTGTGAGTAGATATACAAGGTTACAGTGGGCTGAAAAAGTCCCATCAGACCACCCTCTTGGCGGCATATCATCATTTGGGGAGGGCAGCAATTCCATTCTCCGCCTATGTGTCAGTGCGGGAAAGGAGCTCATCGTAGTATGCCCCAGTAGTGCCCAAAATAAAGTTTGAAAAAATGCAGTGCTGTGAAAAAATACTTAAAAATGGCTACCTCAACTCAAGAAATTTGAGTTGAGGTAGCCATTTTTAAGTATTTTTTCACAGCACTGCATTTTTTCAAACTTTATTTTGGGCACTACTGGGGCATACTACGATGAGCTCCTTTCCCGCACTGACACATAGGCGGAGAATGGAATTGCTGCCCTCCCCAAATGATGATATGCCGCCAAGAGGGTGGTCTGATGGGACTTTTTCAGCCCACTGTAACCTTGTATATCTACTCACACAGATGTCCCGGCGCTTCCTACACCCCATCCAGTACAGCACACCATCAATTGACCTGGTCTCCTTCTTCGTGTTTTGTATCAATTATTGGGGCATAAGTTGACAGGTCATTAAATTATATCCCCATTTGACCCTCCTTACATTTGTGTTTTTTGAGTATTTAGAGCAACCTCGTGTTGCGGGTCTTTTTTCAAATGCAGATGAGTTTTCCATTTGCATTACACAAGCTCACCTAAATTAATTGTGTGTGACTCCTCAGGCCCATGTGCCGTCACTCTTGGCCTCTGTCTGACTTTTGCCTTGCTGGAATCGTCCAGTTTAGGCATGTGGATTTTTCTTCAGAGCTTGAACCTGCCAGTTATTATATCTAAATAGTCTTTATTGGCATGAACAGTTCTCCCAGGCAAACCAGGCATGTTTCCTTCTCTGTTTCATGCCTTATACAACATGTAGTACTTAGTACCTGTAGAATTCCTAGCTGCCCGCTTCACCACACATGTGGTACACAGCACACCAACCTGCTTTTGCCCATCTGGACACCCCCGTTTTCAACCCCTGTGGACATAATAAATTATACATAAGTCTTTCTGTATATCTCAAAAAGGAAAAGGGCCTATCAAGCCCAATTATCTCGGAACACATGTGGTTCTTCTCTCTGTTAGATGTAGTCTCGATGGTTCTTACACGTATTCACGCAAGCGCATTGGTATAGTGCTCCCTGCTGGAGTTGTACACTTGTGCGCATGCGCGGGGAGATCAGTGCCGGACGCGCTGTCTGGAGCTCGCTTCCTGACGAACTGCAGGTGAGCTCTAATCTGTTTCTGAGCCACACCTAGCTTTTGACTACATTGTCGGCCGCTATTGGCTGCCCAGATAACCAGCCGTAACATTTAAAACAGAACAGGCTTTTCCTTCGATGCCTTCCCTTCCGCTCGATTTCGAGCAGAGGCACCGACGGACAGGTGAGTCCACAGAGGTTAGATTTAATACCTTAGTTGATAGAGGTTGGTAGCTTAATCTCATATGTGCAGGCTACTGGGATTCTACAGGCTTTATCACTTTAATATTTGTAATCTGTACAAAATTGTTTGGGACTGTCTCTTTAGGGCTGGTTTTGTACTAGCTTTAGCACCCAGGTCTTTTACTTGAGGTGAGGCTATACTCCTTCTTGATAGCATTCCCTTACTGCCACTCTAGAGTGTCTTTCACTACGCAGGTTTAGATGTGATACATGGTCACCATTGGCACTACTATAACCCTACGGTTGAGGGCTCGCTTTTGATTCATCAACGAACAGTCAGTGGGGGTTTAGTGATAGGGTGAGGCTATCTTGAGGCAGGAAGGAGGCTACCACACGGTTTATTTGGGTTTATGTGTATAATAAGTGGGTTGGACACTTTTAAACTGTATGTTATTTGTGTTCTCTCCTCCCCCTCTTTCTTTTACACATTAGAGCGGGGCCTCAATTTCCCGAGCGGTTGCCGGGCAAGGTGAGGCTTTTCACCCACACAAAGCTGGGTAAGTATCACTGCGAGGAAATGCCTCTTTGTGATAAAGCTAATATGCTTAATTTGTAATGCAGGACGCAATATGTCCGTGCATGTGTTGTCTTGTCTTGATGGTGGTTATGGGGCGATCTGGATCCCTGTGGGGTAATACACATACAGTATCTTTTGTGTTTTTTTGACAGGTAAAACAATTCTTTCCTGTCGACAGAGGACAGAGAGGTTCCAAGTCTCGGGTGATACTTCTTCTTTTATAAAGTATTTTGATGAAACTTATGTTATTCTATACTTGTACACCCATGAGTTCACGTTGCAGTAGCGTATCTATTCCCAAGGTCCTGATGAAAGCTGGAGCACTACTCCACCTAGCTGAAACTAGTTGACCATTCTACGCAGCGCCAGAACGTAGCTCCACTTTTCTGCTACTAGGCGTGGTTTTAATCATGACACCCACACTCATTTAGACAAAAAATTTCTTGAGTTGAGGTAGCCATTTTTAAGTATTTTTTCACAGCACTGCATTTTTTCAAACTTTATTTTGGGCACTACTGGGGCATACTACGATGAGCTCCTTTCCCGCACTGACACATAGGCGGAGAATGGAATTGCTGCCCTCCCCAAATGATGATATGCCGCCAAGAGGGTGGTCTGATGGGACTTTTTCAGCCCACTGTAACCTTGTATATCTACTCACACAGATGTCCCGGCGCTTCCTACACCCCATCCAGTACAGCACACCATCAATTGACCTGGTCTCCTTCTTCGTGTTTAATGCATAATGGTACCAAAGTTAACACTTATTGACTTGAGTGTTTAAACGTATCATTTTCTTTTTACATGTAAACAAATATGCACTGCCGGTGAAAAACGTGAAGTATGGTTATAATCGGGGATCACCCTCAATCAACAACTCACCCTACACTCCCAGATTAGCACGGTGGTTTCCTCTTGTTTCTTTACCTTACGCACCATTCGAAAAATGTCACGTTTTTTTTTCTCTGTCAGCCCTCAAACGGATCCTGATGGCCATGGTCCTCTCCCGGCTAGATTACGGGAATGTCCTGTACAATGGGGCCCCTGCATACGCCATTCGGCGGCTCAGCTGGTGCAGAACCAAGCTGCCCGCCTAGTCTATGGCTTACCCAAATCTCACCACACCTCTCCCCTTCTTAGATCCCTCCACTGGCTCCCTATTAGAGAAAGGGCCCTCTTTAAGAAGGGCTGCATTACGTTCCAGGCCCTCGCGGGAACAGCCCCATCTTTCATCACTTCCAAAATCACACCCTAAATACCCAGCAGACAACTGCGATCTTCCTCTCAGTCCCTCCTGGTGGTGCCCAGGTTCAAGAAGAGCAGAACCGGAGGCTTGAAGTTCTCCGTCCTTGCTCCGCAATTTTGGAATTCTCTACCTTTCCAACTGTGATCAACATCATCCTACCTGGATTTCTGCAGCACACTGAAAACCTATTTGTTCGCACAGGTCCATAAAATCTAAAACCGCACCCTTCCACTCAAGACTCACTCTCCTCAACAGCACCATGAAACCTCCTGATGTACGAGCGCTCAACAAATACTTTTAAATTCAAATTCAAATATGCGTTATATGAGGTCCAAAAAAATGCACTTTTTTTATGCACTCACCCTTTCATGCTGGAAATATTAAGAATTGTAGGATGTTTGAATGTTTAGAAGCCATAAATTTTTCTTTAAACTTACTGTGAATTATTGGATAGATAATTCAATGGGAATTCTTCTAAAACAAAGCTTAAACAGAAGAATTAAGGGGTCGATTACGATGGCAGTGAATCCGCATCCTCCGGGCCGGTGGAAGCCACCACCGGCCCGGAGGATGCGGATTCACCACCGCGGCATAGAACACCCACCGCCAGATTATGATGGCGTGGGATCAGCGGCGGACAGCAGGTCTGTCCGCCGCTGATCCGCGGAGTGTGGACCGCAATATGGTGGCGGTGTCTGCACGACACCGTCAGCCACATTAGGATGGGTGCGGAAACATGCTTTTCCGCGGCGGCTTTTCCGCTGTGGAAAAGCATGTGGACCTTTGCTTCTGGGGGCCCCTTGCGGGCCCCTAGGGTGTTGGGGAGTGGGGGATGCACATTTGGCATGCACAAGGTGGCAGGCACCACGCGGTGCCCGCCACGTTGTGCATGTCAAAGGAAAACATGCCTTTTTCACTTTGTGGCGGGTGCTGCTTAAAGCAGCACCCGCCATAATGTTACATATAGAGGATGTGACCGCCAGGGTGGCGGTCACATCCTAATTCCAATGGAGGAACCGCCGCTGCGGACGGTCCCTCCACCTCTGGTGTGACGGACGGACTTTGTCCGTCCACCATCCAAATCGACCCCCAAGTTAGGAAATTGCGAAATAATATATGTAGCTCTGAAGTTAGAAGGTACGAGGGGCATAATATCAAGAACAGCGTTAAAAAGTTATCGCCGGTTAGCGGCAGAAAAGCTGCAATAATGGGCTCGACACTATGCCCTTGAAAATTCCAATAGACGTCCAGGTTCTGGTGTGAACATGGGCTTCTATTGGAATTCTCCAGGGCATATTATGAAGCCAATTATTGTCGCTTTAGCGGCTGTTTTCTGCCGCTAAACCGGCGATAATTTTAACGCCGTTTTTGATAATATGCCCCAAGGAAAGTCACAAATTTACCTAAAAAACTTTGGGTTTTTTGGTAATAGTGAATGCAAGCCTAGCATACAGATATTGCTACATCTCAAAAATACATCTATTCGCTTTGCTCATCACAAATGTGCAAGTGCATTTCTATTGAATTCAAACTCTGATTTACTAAGGTAGCTGTCTGCAGAAAGGACGGCTAGGAGCCACAAAACCTTTCCCAGGACAACCCTCAGTGGCCACTATGATAAGTTGAGGAGTCCTGGGTGGGATACTGCTCCGGCCAATTATTACTGTTCCTGCAAGGAATCTTAATTAGGGTGTTTATCTCTACATTGGTACACCCTGAATTGCTCATGCCATTACACAGAAGGCTTGTGTCAGACTCTGTTCAGAGAGACACATGGCAGGCAGGTGCCACTGCACCTCAACCAGGGTGGGTCTTTACCTTACGAACAGTTTATGATAAGGGGATATTTGGTTTTAGATGCACTTTATTCTTCTTTTTAAGACTTTGGACAGTCTTTGTTCATGGTGAGTTCTGTGTTTAATTGTCAGTTGAATAGTTTCCCTGAAGAATGACAATGCCATAAATGCATAGTGATTGCAATAATATATGACCGAAACTGGATAAAACAGGCATATTTAATTATTTCATCTTCATTAACACAAGGCATTTTGAATACTTAAATGATTGTTCTCTAATAATTTTGAGTTTGGTAATTGAAGTTACACCCTGTACAAGGATTGTTTAACAGTGGAAAATAGAAAAGATGATTGTCATTGGTGCTGAACTAGTCTCTCCGAATCAACCAGATCAGTTCTCCAGGTTGAGTTCATTAGCCACTGGCGTTCCAGAGCCCATGTTACTAGGGCTTTGATACTGGACCAAATAAAACCACTACTAAACTTAACTATGAGGTTAGTCATTACATCAAAACTAGGCCAAAAACATCTCCTACATCACTTGACTCACATGGTAGACAGTGTGAGCAGTAACAGGATTCTCATGGAGATAGTGTAGGGCATTCAAGCTCTGCACTCAACAATTCAACTAACAGACACACCATAGCCAATGTCCAGCTCAGTTCTTGTCTAGAAACACATTTTCTCCACTCACACAGTTATGCCAAATACTACACAGTCTCCATGATCATGCAAGTCAGTGTCTTTGAGTATGATTCTTCTTCAAGTTATTACACCCTCCCCACTACCACAACTGTTCCTTCCTGGGAGCCCACTAGCTCTGGATCACCTTCCTTTCAAGTGAGGAGGTAATGCGAATGAAGCAAAGATGCAGCTTTCAGACCCACAGTCAAAAGCACAATTAGGGGCATATCTACAAGGACGGCGGTAAATAGATGCAAAGCGCACTTTGCGCTTTTCTATTTATCGCAGTCTATCGCTTAATTATATCTCCCTGTTAGCGTATTATTTACAACGTGTTTCCCCAGGGCGATATAATTACCAACGATAGCAGGGAGATTGCCGTTTTGCAGGGAACATCGCTGGTTTTCCAGCAATGTTCCTTGCAAAACGGCAATAACCGTGCTGATATCCACTCCCATAATAGATATGCCTAAGTCTGCATTTTAGCAGACGTTAGTTTCCGGCGAAAACAGTGGTTTGCACACCAAAACTAACATCTGCTAAAATGCGTTTGCAGCCTTGTAAATATTGTGATGTACACATCAGCGATGGTTACAAGGTTGTCCTGCCCAGTGACGCCCACTTTGCATTTCATTAGAGATGCAAAGGGAGGCGTTGGGTAAAAGGGTGCTAACATGCACTAATGCTTGTTAGCACCCTCTTGTTAATAGGGCGATTGTTTTATCTCAGCTTTTTTGGCTTTAAAAGACAAAAAAGTGGAGATAAAGCCCTTGTAAATATGCCCCGTAGTCCTTCAGTCTTAACCTCTTTAAAACACACAAATGAAAGTAAGAGGCAGGCCATCAGGGAATATAAGATAAACTAATTGAACTAATACCCCTACAGAGAACGACAACCCGGTGAGGCCAAAGACCCGTAACGTGTTGATCGCTTTTCCGATATATGCTGACCTAATTGAAAGAGGTCCCGGACTGCAGCGATTGATCACCCAGCTCTTATGGTACGTGAAAATGTGGTGTATTCTATAAATGAAATCAGACCGCTTTACAAGAATTTGTTTTCTATACTTATAATCATAATAAGGGAATTAACTGTAACCCTGCAGGGAAAATATCGCCGACAACCTTCATAAAACGGTGGCTCCTTCTGGCAGCTTAATACGGCAGGACCATATCCTTTATACAGGTACAAGGCTGACCATAGTGAATGAACCAAGAGTATGTAAATATGGGTAATGCAAATTTAAAACAACCCCTGGTATTATCTCTTTATATCAACAGGTACGGACAGTGGACATCATGTCCCCCAAGAGAGATATATAAATAAAAGTAAATGAAACCTAGAGGAAATTGAATTCACTCCTCTGGTACTAGGTATGTAATTATGATATTGACCACCTAGTGTAATCCGATGGTGACTGCGAATACTTATAAGTCACTGGCAATTCTCATGTCTTTATTTAGAGACAGCGCATTTTTGCACATTGATAATAGCAATCTGTGATCTGCCAATCGTCCGTATTCAAAAAGGACTCTTCGTTTAAACAACGGTTTCCACATGGGCAATAATTCCATCTGGAACAATAAGGTATGCATGCATGATATGATACATCGTGCTTCTTTTAGTGGTGGTACTATGGGGACTTTTTCAGCATTGGATATATTTCCTAGGGAAAGGCAAATAAAGTGTTTAATAATGTGCACATAATAATTGTCAATACAAAATGAATGCTAAAGAGAACGCTGGTATAGAACATGACCTGAATTGTGTACCCAATTGTTCATGTAGATAAAAAATGGGCAATTTTGTATACCAAGATGTAAAACAGCAGAGTAACAAAATCGGGTAAATGTAATGTGTTCATATATAGATGAAAAAGACTGTATCCAATCAAAATTGTTTGGTAACTGTGTGTTTCTAATGTTTTAATTGTCTAGAATCAGTCCTGAGGAAGGTGTACTAAAGAAAGCCGAAACGTCGCGTCGACCTTTTGATTCTTTTCTTTTATATGCATTTTATAAAAAATTATTGTGATTAACATGTCTATTGCAAAATGTTTTTAATGATGGTTTTAACATGAATTGTGAATTGATAAAGTGTAATAAAATTTAAATAATGTTACCAAACACATATTGTGATAAGTCTTAATTAAATTTGTAGTCTTTGTTGAAAGTATTTTAAGTAACTGTGCAGAACCTGTCATTACCCGTGTTCATCCCAGATACTATAGTGCGTAACTGCTGTGTATTGATAACTGATTACACAATATTGTACCTTTGCCTTTCCCGTGGATTCTTTGGCATGCCCATTTGATTTTTTTATACTATTGGACCCATATCACCAACACTAAAACAGGACACAATTCTTTCTGTCCACCGACTTGGGACTTTGTTAATTTTTAATGCTCCCCTGGTGGCGGCACTTGCGGATTTGTTGGAGGTGGAGGTGTTGCCCGTTGCTGACTCCTGCTATGCGCTTAGGCACCGAGGTCTGTGGCACAACACTGGGGGTGGCTGTGGCCTGCTGCGGTGGCCTGCGGCAGAGCCCCCCCGCGGAGTTTGTGCTCTCCCTTCTTCTACGCTGCCTAAGTCAGAGGGGATTGAGGGCGGCACGCTGTGGTCGGGCCTGGGCCCTTCCCCCACGGTACCTCTGCGGTGCTTCCCCTGGCTTGCCGGCAGAGCGGGCATATTGTTCAACACCATAACGCAGTACACCACGCAACGCCTTCCCTCGCAGCTGATTACGCGTCAGACGGGTCTGCATGGGGAGAGTGAGGTGGCTGACGAACCCTCTGGGGCGGAGCTCCTACAGGCAATACAGGGATCCCGCACCGTCCTGGAGAAGCAGATAGAGACGGTCTCCATTGATGTAAATCTGTTGCGGGCGGATCTGAAGAAAGTAGCGGATAAGGTTTCTACTGCGGAGGGGGACATCGTCCAGCTGCAAGGGGAGGTCGCTTCCCTGAAGAAAACGGTCTCACAGCTCACCTCCGCAACAGGGGAGCGGGAGCGCAGAGTGGAGGAGGCGGAAGGGAGGTCCTGATGCAGTAACATCAGGGTCCAAGGGGGCAATGCGGAGCAATTCTCGGAGGCCTGGATATGCCCCACGGGCTTGTCTGAGGTCTTCGTGATAGAGCAAGCCCACATGGCGCTGGTCCCGCCACCGCGGCCGGGTGCTCCCCCGAGGGCCCTCATCGCTAAAATCCTGAATTATCGGGATAGGGACTGTATCCTGAAAGCGGCCAGAGAAACAGGGAACCTCACTTTTGATACAGCCAAGACTACACCTGCCAGGTGCAGGAGCAGAGGAAGTCCTTCCTCGCTGTTAAGCAGAAACTCAGAGACCTCAGCATGCAATACATGTTACTCTACCCTGCCAAGCTCAAGGTCCTGTTCCAGGGAAAGGCGCATTTCTTTGATGCCCCCGAGGAGGTGTGGGAGTGGCTTGAGATTCGGGGAGACAGTCTCCCTCAGGGTGAACGTGGGGGAGCCCAGGGCGCTTGGGAGTCCAGACCGCCAAGGAGGCGAGGACACAGGCGCAGGAATCCATCGACGGACACCACCCAGGAAGAGAGACAACGAATCACGGTGGGTGATGACGGTGCCCTCCGCCTGAAGTCTTCGGAGACTGATGACCCCCGCGCTCTCTGAAGCAGTGCTCCAGGATGGATAACTGGTGCCCGAAACCCTACAGCCAACTACTGATACTGTTCCTGAGACTGTTAGGGGCTTACATGGCCTCCTCGGCCCCGCATTGAAGATGATACCCTTCCATTGTTTCCTTACTTGTACTGTTGTGGTGGGGGTAAGGCCTGCCGGTCCGGGACTGGGGACTGCTACCCTTGAGGGGTTCCGGCTAGTCAAACCAGCACGCAAAGCCAGAGAGGGGATAAAGCATAGAGATGTGAGATCCTGTGGTACCTGGTCAGGGATGGATCTACATCAGCGCACTGTCCTGGGGGCTCTGGGTGCCTACCCCTGGAATATTCGAGGCAGCAAGTTATATCTTGGAGCGGCCGCATTGAGCTGGGCGCTGGGCCCGGGGGTCATAGTAGTTCCCTAAACGCTCACTCAGTTAGCCCGAGACTCTGCATAATGACTTGAGGTGGCAAGCATGGGTCGGGCGCTGGACTTGGGGGAAGGGGGCTCTCTTCTCCACTTGTTGGGTAGTGTGGCCCGGTTGGGCTCATGAGTTGGCTGTGCAGGTCCTGGCACCAGCATGGGAAGGGCATTTCTGCATGTTTTGTTGTTGTCAGTGTATTGCTTGTGGGAGGGGAAGGGTGTTCGGGGGGTTGTTGGTTCTTTTTCTGCCTTCGTATGTATTGCATTTCGGGCTCGGGATTGGGGTGGCTACGTGGGACGTGGGCAGCGGCATAATTGGTTACTTCACCTTACATGGGGCATAAATTCTGTCCTCCCTTTGTAGGCACAAGGTCTCGATAGCGTGCCTCCAGGAGACTCACCTCACTGATGAAGGAGCTCAACGACTGGGGAAAAAATGGCTGGGACAGGTTTTCCACTCTTCATTTTCAACGTATGCCAGGGGGGTTCTAGTGTGGGTGGCCCCCGGAGTCCCATTTGCTTTCCAGTATGTGGATGCTGACATCCATGGGAGGTATCTTCTCCTTGGAGCTAAACTGGATGGCAGGGATGTAGCTATACTGAACATCTATTCCCTGAATACCGATGGCCCAGATTTTTTTCAGTCCCTGCAGAAGGTGCTGGTCCCGGAACTGGGGGTACAGCTGCTTTGGTTTGTAGACTTTAATTGTGTCCTGGACCCCATTCTTGATAGGTTCCCACCCCGGGCGGGTACGAAGCCACAAATGACATTGAAACTCCGGGAGGTCATGGGGAATATAGGGGCTCAGGCTATCTGGCGCCAGAGACACCCGACTCAGAAAATATATATCTGTTTTTCCTCCACTCACAATACACATAGTCGTCTGGACAGTGTCTTAGTCGCAAACCTGGAGGTCATCATGTCCCTTGAGGTTACCCATCAGGCGCCATTCCTTTCTGATCATTCCCCTGTGGCATGTGTGGTAAACTGGGGGGCCCCTGTTTGTCAGCCCCGGACCTGGAGGTTACCGACGGAGATTCTTGAGGACCAGGTGAGGAAAGGCCACATAGAAACTGTCATTATTGACTACATGTATCTTAACTGGAGAGAGAAGGACCTCTCACTGGCCACGAAATGGGACGCCCTAAAAGCGATGGTGAGGGGGGAGTGCATGAGCCTAACCTATGGGGTCCGGAAGCAGCTCCAACGAGAGCTGCAGGAGGCAGAAAGCCGCCTCTTAAAATTACAGACCTCGGAGGCCCATGACACTGTGACAGGAGAGGGGGAGCGTGACACTCAGACGCGCATCCATGATATTTTGGATAGGCTCTACAAATATACCCTTACACAATATAGGCAGCGTCTCCATTGGGAGGGGGATAAATCGGGTCGGCTTTTGGCCTGGATTCTTCGACGGGTGGAGGCCCCGGAGAGGATTGATGCCCTGCGGGGGCCCACGAGGGGCTTGGTCCATTCTGAAGTGGGAATGCTGTGGGTCCTTCAGTCTCATCTCCAGCCAGTGTACGCTGCAGACCCCACTGTTGCTGAGGTGTCTTATCTCCCCTTCCTTCGGGAATTGAACTTGCGGTCTCTCCCTAAGTCTGTGCAGGAGGACCTTGACAAAGCTCTAACTCTGGGTGAGGTGTGAGCAGCTCTGCAGCACCTGACGAGAGCCAAGTCTCCGGGTAGTGACGGATTCCCCCCTGAGTTTTATCAGGCCTTTGCGGGTACACTCCCCCAACTTCTTTTGCAGGTTTATCTTGAGGCGTTTGAGAGTGGGACTCTCCCACCGAGCATGACACTGGGAGAAATATGTATGATACTGAAGCCAGGAGGAGACGCACACGAGCCCTCTTCGCCCGATCACAATGATCAATATGGACGTTAAGATCTTGTGCAAGCTGCTGGCTATGCACTTAGAGCCGTACATGACCCACGAGGATTAATGTGGCTTTATACCGGAACGTAATACAGCTATGAATCTGCGGCGGTTGAATCACATTTTGCATGAGGCCCGTGGTCGGGAAGAGCAGATGGTGTTGGTATCCATTGACCTCGCCAAGGCATTCGACACAGCTGGGGTTATCTACTCGAGGTCCTCCGTGCCATGGGGCTAGGCCCAAATTTTTGACGCTGGATCCGCATCTTGTATACGGACACTCGTGCCAGGCTGAAAGTTGGGGGAGCACGATCCGAGAAATGGCGGCTGGGACGGGGTACACGTCAAGGGTGTCCCCTCTCGCCGCTATTATTGCCCTAGACATAGAGCCCCTCGTTGTTCGGGTCCATGCAGACATGGAGCAGTGGAGTATCATAGTGAGGGACACGTGCAATGTCATTTCCCTTTATGCGGACGATGCTTTGTTTTACTTGACCGCTCCCAGGGAGGCATTGCTGATACTGTCGTAACACTTAGACCGCTTTGGGGAAGTGTCGGGGCTACGACTCAACCACTATAAGTCCCTGATATTTCCACTGGCAGGGTTAGATTCGGTGCCCTTGGGAGACCCTCAGATCTCGGGCTGTGCTGGGAACGGGAGAGGTTCTGTTATCTTGGCATTTTGGTGGCTCCGACGGACGCGCAGGCGTTAGCCCAGACCGTGGATCGTATCATCGCATCCTTACAGCAGTCAGTGTCTTTCTGGAATTCTTTACCTCTCTCGCTGATGGAAGGACTAGCCATCGCCGAGATGGTGATACTTCCTAGGACGTTATATGTCCTCCAGAACTCCCTGTGTCTGCTCCCACCACGTGTCTTCCGCACTCTCAACACACTTCTCACGTCTCTGCTCTGGGCGGGCCGGCGCAGTAGGGTGGCTCTTCACACAGTGGTTCGCAGCTACGAGGAGGGGGGCCTTGAAGCCTCGCGCTTCGATTTATATTATCAAGCGGCCCAGTTGCAACATGCGGCCCTTTGGTGTACAGACGCTGACAATTGGGAGACTCTCATGTAGGGTGGATGCTCAGACACTGCAGGTTGCCCTGATGCAAGGTAAGGGGGCGGATACGTCCCTTCTCTATGTTGTGCAACACCCGGCCGCTATATGGCAGCGGTTTGTTGAGAGAGTCTTAAGGAGGGCATCCTTTCACAGGGAGCTCCTGATTTGGATACTGGACCCCTTCCTTGATATGGGGCAGCACATGTCCTTTCAATCTAGGAGGGAGGGCAGCTGCAAGGTTCTGGCTGACCTTTACCCTAACAAGACTTTTCTTACTTATGAGCAGGCAGACGAGGCCTTTGGCCTTTTACGGGGACAAAACCTACACTTCCTGGGACTCTGGGAGGTGGCGAGGGTCACCTGGCCCCAGTTTCCAGACGCACCACCACTGACACACACCTTGGACATCCTGCACTCCTGCGGCAATGGGCGTAGGCTGGTTTCACTCCTCTATAAGGCCATGAAACAGGACTCAACCCCCCCGGTGCCACCGTCCCGGGCTGCCTGGGAGGTGGATCTCGGTGCCACGCTGGACCAGGGACAGTGGACGCATATAGGTTCCCTCACGCGCAAGGTTTCATGCAATGCAAGGTTTAAACTGACACATTTCAATTTTTTACACCACACCTACCTACCCCCAGTATTACTGAAGCATATCTCTGCGGATAGGGGAGATGGATGCCCTATATGTAATGCAGAGAAAGCGGGCTTCCTTCACTTAGCCTGGGATTGCCCACTGGTTCAGCAGTTCTGGGTGGGGGTGGTGGAGCGAATAGTCACAGCCACAGGCCTTCGGATGACACTCGAACCCCTACATTGTCTGCTTGCAACTGTGTTTTTTGCATTGGTCCGGAATCCCCAAAAAAATAAACTTTCGTATAAATTACTGCAATTAATGTTGGTGCTAGCCAGGCGCAGGGTAGCGATAACTTGAATGAGGCAGAGGGCCCCGGAGGTGTCTACTTGACTCAGAGACGTACGGGAGTGGTCCCTGGCCGAGGAAACTCGCATGCAACTCACTCGGAGGGATGAGAAGCTGCAGGATGATTTAATGGCCTGGCTCATAATGTATGCGGCAGGACGGGCAGCAGAGGAGCTCTCCTCACATATCGCAACTGAAAGTGGGAGCAGTGGGTTGGATTCACCAGTTGGGGTTGGGTCTGATGGGGAGTAGGGGGAAAGACCACAGTGATAGACTTCACCTGTATCAGAGCCATGCCTGGTTCCTTTCTCAAGGTACTATTACAGTATGCTTTTGTATCCCTTCCCATGAGTCCGGTCCTCCCTAATGCAGCCTGTAGTCCTAAGTACCACTAATGAGGTCGGCGATCTGCCTACATACACTGATTGGATGCCAGTTGTGTGTTATTGTTTATAATGTATAAACTGAAAAATAACATTTAAAAAAAGAAAGGATTCCATGGGGGGGGGGCACAGAATTTAGGGGCATATAATCATCGCAAATCGCGCTTAGCGCGATTTGCATTATAGCCATCTATCGCCAGTTCACATCACCGTGTTAGAGGCTTATTTGGAACACTTTGCTGACAGGCGATATGAAACCCAGCGATAGATGGCGATACACATCAACTGCGGCGGAATACCGCAAAATAAGAACAGCGCTAATGAGAATGTTGTAAATAGGGAGATGTGGACTTAACCATGCAATCCACCTCCCATTTAACTTATAGCTAAGTAGGGATTTTTCCAGACGTAGGAATCCGGCGAAACCGCGATTAGCACAGCTTTAACTATCGCTTCGCATGCTTGGGGCCGGGTTGTAAATACTACGGTGTTTCCTTAGAGGACTTTTTCATGTTGGTTTTCGAGGGAACGCCTATTTTGCATCTGATTAGCAATGTATATCACTAAGAAGCGAGGCGTCTCGTAAACGGCAGCTAACATGCGCTAATGCATGTTAGTGCCGCCTTGATGATTGTGCGATGTGTAAATCGCCGCTTTTCCGGTGCTATGTGCCGGGCAAGGGGTGATATGGCCCTTGTTAATATGCCCCTTACTTCTTTGTATGTGTGCTCTAGAATGCAGCACACATTGAAAGAGAAAAAACGTGATAAAAAATGTAAACATGAGAAATTAAAAATCATGGGGCATATTATCAATAAAGGGGGTTACATTATCGCCGCTTTTATCGGTAGGAAACTGCCGATAAAGTAGCGATAATGGGCTTGATAATATGCTCTATGAATTCCAATCGAAGCCCACGTTAGATGTCTTCACATCTAACATGGGCTTCGATTGGAATTCCATGGAGCATATTATCAAGCCCATTATCGCCGCTTTATCAGCAGTTTCCTGCCAATAAAAGCCGCGATAATGTAACTCCCTTTCTTGATAATATGCCCCCTTGTTACGTCTGCCTCAGGAAGATACAGATTTTGATTTAAATCCATTTCTGCAATTCTTTATAAATAGGGATGTGTGTCAAAACCTATAGCAGGTTGCATGGGAACGCCTGTGCAGCGCCCATGAAACACCCCCTTGACGCAAAGTAATGTAAGGCATTGCTGGGCACCGTGTTGCATTACTTTAGGTTACAATCACATTGGATTGAAATCCCACCGGTAGACTTTGCTTTGGGTTTGCTTTAAAAAAAAAAAAAAGAGTAATGCAAACCTAAAGCACAGTCTTTGAAAATCCGGGGCTAGGTTTTTAGGGAGGTTTTGGTCTCCTGATATCTCATGAAGACATAATTACTTTAAACTTAATAGAGAGTTGTATGAGAATGCGAACGTAACGCGTCAGTACATTTCACCAGTCTGAAATTGTTGCTAGGTGCATATAGAAAGATGCTTTGCAGCACAGCAGCATATTCGTCCTGCCCTGGCTTTTTGTATGGGTCTCCTCGCCCTTGTCATCGTTACTGACAATGGCCGGACGCCTCTGTTTATGATGTCGCTTTAATAGATCCGAGGGTATATTCTCCGTCTCCTTGCTTCAGTGCTATGCTCATTGGTCTCCTTTCCCTTTGTATTTTATGTGGCAGCGTGTTCATTCTGACAGACTACACCAACTGTCATAATAATTCATCCGTTTTCCATCTGTAATGCCTCATTTGCAGGAACACAGCGATATGGGACCCGGTTGCTAAGCGACAAACTGCATTTCTCCCTGGAATTGATGATTTTGCCTGAGCAAATAAGGAGATATTTTATTGTTGTGGAGTCAAGTTTTATTACGTGTCAGATCCTGAGTGTTAACAACTTTTGAAGGATGCATGTTGAATGTCTTCTCATTAAACAGCTCAAGCGCCTGACATTTGTGTTTATGCCGTGCAGAGAAGCTTTGTGTAATTTTAAATGTACTATTTTGCAGGGGGACTGGCCTGTGAAGTAATCATTTCGTGCAGCTAGATTTTGAGGTTTCTGGCTGATTGGTTGTTTTGTGCAGGGAGCACGGTTTCAAGTTGTTCTTATTTGTTGAGTTACTAGATTTACCAGGTCAAATTTTACCATACGCTTCTGTATACTTTCTTTCTCTGTTTCCAGCTCTACGGGCGAGTTTATTCGTCTATGTTTAGATGCTTAGGGACTCACCTTTCTTTCATTACACGCTTGGTTCCAGAGGCAGTCATCGACAATGCCTTGCCTTGCTTTTAAAATGCTCCTTTCCATCTGTTTCATTAGAGCTGTCTCAGTCCTCACGCCACGCATTTCAACAACATAAAATTAGCGTTTTATTCCAGGACTCAATATTTCGAAAGACCATTGCCACATAATGGCTCTAATACCACACAATGGCTGCAAAGCTCATTTGAAATGTAAAGTCGAACACTAAGTTCATCATGTCCATTTCCTGCAATAGAGAGGCAAAGGCAGTAGCAGCAGCATTAGGGTATTATCTAATGAATCACTGGAGAAAACCATATAAAGACACCGCAGTGCCTAGATAGATCAACATTATTGGGTCTTGTTCCTAAAGGTTCATTTATCAGATCTTTGCATAGCTTGGTCAGCAGTGGGATAAGTCGTCCAGCAGTATTGTGGACCTGTTTTAAAAAACTTCTTTATAACTCTGCGTACACCATGTAATACTGTGACTGGGCCCATATCGTTACTTTATTATACTGTTTGCTCCTTTAAGAAGTCAGTTCCCTGGGAAAAGCAGGAGAGACCTCAGCCAGAGCACCCCTGAACCCTGCAGCCAGCACATAGTTTCAGCTCTTCAAAGGGATACAATAGTCCCCCTGTGGTCCGTTGGATGGTGACAGAAAGCACATCTTAAGCATCCAGAAGGTAATGAAGCACAACAAAAATCTTTGTACACAGTTCAAGCGTGCACGAGAAAGAGATTTCAATGTGAAAACAGAATGTAGTTACAAAAATTATCAAACCCTTCTTCACGAGAAACAAAAGAAGTCTCCGCTTGGTAGCCGATCAATTAGAAAGCAGAATTAAATTCTTTGGGGTAATCTAAGGAACCAATAACGTTACCGTAATATAAAGTTAGAAAATGTACAAGATACAGACAGAAGTCTGCAACAGGTGAACACTATGCAGCTGACACT
Source organism: Lissotriton vulgaris (assembly GCF_964263255.1). Lineage (NCBI taxonomy): Eukaryota > Metazoa > Chordata > Amphibia > Caudata > Salamandridae > Lissotriton > Lissotriton vulgaris. The sequence goes on from NC_141689.1 coordinate 1,185,022,226, forward strand.
GGCATGTAGACGACATCTCCAGCTTCAAAATTCAGCATGAGGTCAATTGTAATGTTAATATTAAAGTCAGAGACTGACCTCATTACAACTGCACGGCTGCTTTCAGTAAAAATCTAAAATGAGGACTTACCAAAGAAATCAGACGCAGAATGAAGATTCCACCTGGAATTCCTAATTTCTAAGGGGATTTTAGAGATTCAGCTTGGAATCCCCATTAATTCTGCACCCAGGAACTAATGGGACCGCAGTAATTAATTCCTCTTACTGCACTCTTAATGAGGCCCTTTGCCATTTTCTTAGCAAAGACAGTAGAGGGAAACACCGGAAGTGGTGCCACACACAGTATTAATCCTCTGAAAATGTGTTAAATACCTCCTTGATTCAGAACTGTTATTGCTCAAAATTGGTTCATTTGTGGATGTAGAGGTCCTTCTTGTTTTCAGAGGCATAGCTTCGGGGGGTTTGGGGTGTAACACCCCCTAATAAATGAATTTTTTGATAAATAATTCAGTACAAGTGCTTTCATTCAAGTATTGTGAGATGTCAGTCGTATTTCTCCAGATATGTTTACATAAACACAGAAACACTCACACATACTCTTTCCCTCTGTTTTGAAAGTCCTAAAAATATCATTCTTTTAACAAAATATTGCATTTTCTCTCTTAGTACTCCCACTAATTTGCATTCCTCTCCCTTTGCATTGCCCCTTGAGCCCCTCTCATTTTCCCTGCATGTCATATCATGTATTGATAAATTATATGCTTGTCCGATTGTCGGAAAATATGAAGCTCCCTCCCTACAAACCCAATCTTAATGACCAAGCAATGAACCCTGCTTATGGTTGCTGGGACAGTGAGTGTGCTACTGTAAGTAATTGGTTTATCGGTTAAGGGGACTGAAAACCCTACTCAAGCAACAACCACAATACTTGTCAGGGTGAACTACAAAAGTCTCTAGATTAACTCTCTGATAGCTTGACACAAAGCAGTCAGGCTGAACTTAGAGGCAATGTGTAAAGTATTTATGCAGCACACAAACAGTAATAAGGAGAAAACACAACACAAGAAAAAATCCAAAGCCAATTTAGACATATAGAGTCAATTTTAATAAATAAAATGTTACCAGAATGACAAACATTCAATGAGTAGAACCAAAGACATGCAATTTCAACGTTTTAGGTAGATATAGCGCCTAAGTGCACAAACTGACAACTGAGGTTATCTGGTCACACTGGACTGGGACAAAGACAAGGCTCACCGTGATCCACTGCAGGATGGATACAGTGACCAAGTTAGCCACGCTGAGAAATGTACTATATGTCCATGATGCAAGCCTGTGAGTCGCAATGTGCTGGTTCCGATGAGGTGCTGTGAGGGCTGCAATGCGAGTTCCTGCGTTGAATTGTGTCATGCTGTATCAGTTTCAACAAGACCTCTGAGCAATGGCTGCAATGTGAAGCTTTGCATTGAGTTGCATCACGCTGTGCCGGTTCTGGTGAGGTGCCCATCAGGAGCTGTGATGTGAGGTCCTGCTTCGAGTTGTGTCTCGCTGCATCGGTTCCGATGAACCCACACTTAGATAGGTGGGTGCAGACTCTGATGCCAGCCAGGGATCCAGGGATCCATGATCTGGGCAGGCACCCAATTGGGGATCACGACCTCACCCAGCAGAGACCATCTGGACTCAGGCAGGTCCAGTTCAGCTGCTCAGTGGGGCAGTTGCAGGGAGGCTTCTGGAGCTTATTGTGTCCTGATAGCTCAGACCAGCAGGTCAACTTATTGACCACTGGAGACCCTCAGGTTAGCCTGCGATGATAGGAGCAGGTTCAGTCTTGCTTCTCAAAGAGCACCACATGCCTCAAGGAGCAAGGCAGTACTCTGGGAGACAACGCAGGGCTCAAGCAGCAGGACAGTCTTCCAGTACTAGAGGACGTTCCTCTGGGGAACAAAGCTGGCCTCAAGCAGCAGGGCAGTCTTCTGGGGAACAACGCTGTCCTTATTCTTTAGAGTCCACAGGTTTGGGAATGCACTAATGTCTAGCTCTGGACGTCCAATAAATGATACCTGATGCCAGCCTTTCAAGTGGGGGGATGCCCTATACTACCCCACACATCTGGTTAAGCAAAGTTATTCCCTTCCCCTTGCAAGGGTCCAAGAAGTCTGAGGGAAAAACAACTAGTGTTAGGTTCCTGTGTGTGTGCTGGAGGCCAGCCCTTTGAAATGTAAATTGGGCTGGTAACAGCTTCACTCCCAACCATTCTGACACAATGGCCCATGCTTCCAACACCTCGTCCGCTTTGTCTCACTTTCTGGGAGGAATACACAAAACTCAACAACTAAGGTATTCAGAGTCATGTGACCTAGGACACTGGCAGCATTTTCAGATGTGTGACCTAAAATCTCACACTGTCATTCAAGAGGATTTAAAACTACAATTCTATTAACCCCAAACACATGATATTCCTACCTACTCTTAACAAAGGGCAGCACTTATTAAATGTAAAAGGTTAACCCAATGTTATCCAATGGGAGAGATAGGCCTTACCACAGTGAAAGACGAAGGAAGGAGTTTTTCACCACCAGGACATGTACAACTTAAAGCACATGCCTTCCCTCTTAACCCCTTCGATGCTCATGACGAGCTCAGCTCGTCATGAGGTACGGTTGAGCTGTGCTGATGACGAGCTGAGCTCGTCATGAACAATGGGAAATCTGGGAATGCAGCACCGGGGGGGGAAACCTCTAACAGCCAAGGTGTTAAATTCAAGGCAACCTGCCCTATGATTTTTTCAGTTCCTACCCGAGGGGAGACTTAAATTGTATGAAAAAGGAAGGGTTTGAGCAACATCAGAACTGCAATGAATGCAGAAACAGCAGGAATGAGACATGTTTTAAAGTGCTAATAGAGTGGGTTGCACAATGAGTGGTGCAGGCCCACTAGAAGCATACAATTTGCAGGCCCTGAGTGCAGGTAGGCCCATATACTAGGGACCTATAAGTAAATTAAATGTGCAAATCAGGTGTAAGCCAATTGTAACATGTTTTAGAGAGACAACACAAACACTTTAGCCCTAGTTGACAGTGGTAAAGTGCTCAGAGTCTTAATGACAACAAAAAGAAATTCAGAAAACCGGAGGATTGGAGACATAACGTTTGGGAGAAGACAACACCAAGGATATCAAGGCCACCAGTAATAAAACTACAAAATCCCTGATTTTGCCTAATGAACATCTCTCAATTGTGGATGGATGGTTTTTCACTCTTGAGAAAACACATATATGTTAAATATTGAACTCTTTATGGGGTCATAACTATGAGTTGGACATTAAATTCTGATTTCTGCACAAACTTCCATTTGCCCATAGCTCAGAATTCTGAGTAATTCTCTAATTACCACACTTCTGAAAATGTCCTTCTAGTGAATTTTGTCCATTCAAACCTACTAAAATTTACCATGATATGCCATGGGGAAAAACTGATACATGCAGAGGTAGGGCTGAGGTGGCAAATGGAGATTGAGTAGGGTGAAAGTGTCCATGATAGCCAAGTCCAGTGCCAGCCAATGTCAGTGCTGCTCACATGCAGCTAACACTCAACCTCAGAGGAAGCACCTCCATTCCCAGCGCTGACCTGAACTCCATGAATTCCTTGGTATTTGTGGGACATAAAAAAGAAAGGGGTCTCACAAGAAGCCACCCAGTTTTAGAACAGAAAACTCCAACATACCAGCACTAGTGGACAATCACAGTCAGTAAAATAAGTGCAAAGGGAAGAGGAAATGAAGTAACCCCAGAGTGACACCTTTAAAAAATGACTAGCCCAAACATATTGCAGCTGAATTCCAAACATTGCATTAACTACAGTACACATTTAAAGGACAATTCACATTAGATTAGCATTTGAGATTCAAATTAAAACCGTGGATACCTTTTTGTGGAATCCTGCTCCTTTCTAGAGATATTTTTATTTTTTAGATCTGTTAGGTGGTCAGATGGTATACATGGCACATTTTAAGTCTGGGGGCCAGATTAACAAAGAGTTAATGTGATGGCAGTGTGAACAATAGAGAAGAAGTGGTGCATTTCTGCTCTGTCCCTATGTTGGCCCACTTTTGTCTGCCATGCACTAACACATATACCCTTGGGCTATTTAAACCAGTCCTCTTGATATAACTCCATAAAAAAGTGTTGCCCATAGATTTTCATTTGTGTTTTGTGTCATTAGAGAAGTAATTTATTTTGGGTCGACTTTGCTAATCCAGGCAAACTTTTTCTGGACGGCAGGATGTAATATTTCAGGAAACTTGGGACTTCATTTTGGTGTCAAACATAGGTTTTGGAGGTCAAGTAGTCAAGTAATCCTCAGAGCAACTCTTCTGCAATTTTCCAAAATAGCAGCTCTATAATGATATATTGTATCAATCATATTGGTAATTTATTTTAACATTGTTTTTGTTTCAGGTTTTCTGTTGATTCAAATGTGTAAAAATGAGCGAAGTAGGTGGTAGTAGAGGATCTTTACCTCCTAACAGAGTGTTGCTAACTACAAAATCTGAGGACTCCCTCAACAAAGGAAATTGTGTCATATGCCAAACTAAGCTGAAAGATAAGCTAACATCAACTGCGGCCAGACATAGGAGAGTTCAAGATGCTGCAGAAATACGGCAAGACGAACTTCACAAAGGATTAAAACTGATGGGTGAAGAGGATCAAATACTTAATTATTGTAACAACAAGTGCTATACGTTATATACAATGGAAAAAAGCCTGGAAAAAATGATCAGGCAATAGCAGAAACCAGTATATCACAATAAGTATCCGAGTTTCCTGAGAAAGTGACGACAATCAAGTCCAATGCCCATCCACTTAGAAGACTACCCCTCATCCACCTCCAAAAACTGCTCAAAAAACAGAGGATCTTCAATGTGTTATCTGTGGTTTAGCCAGAACAAGGGCCGAAAGAACAAAGTACAGAGAATGTGTGTCTCAAATGGCAAACATGTTTTTATCTGCAGATAGTTCTTACAAGATGATGTTTTCAGCTGAGTAGCTGATCTAAACAGTGAGGTAAATGAATTTGCAGCAGATTTGAACGCCCAGCCGAACTGCTTGCATGCATACATTAAAAGGTATGAATGTACAATGAGCTCCTATCAGCCTCATATCCACCAGCCTTCGGTTAAGTTTGCACTCTTTGAAAAAGCAAATTACATTTCAAAGCCACTCTTGAGTGATGGCTACGGGCTCACACTAAGTGAGATCAGAGAAATATTGGTCAACATTGATGAAACTGTATTGATCCATAATTATGAAATTAAGATTTTTCTGGTGAGAACTTACAATAACATAATTCAATTTTGACAGTCTAACAAAAAGAATGAGCCTCTTATGGTGTTCTCAGCTGATTTGACTCCTAGAGATCTTCCAAGTCACTTTGCCAGGAAAGGATTTACAATTGCTACTCTTGAAAATTTGGATTCTGGAGACAGCTCTTCTTTGTCTGGAACACCCATCACATATGATACTGTCATGGTGCTTTTTCAAGGGTGTACCAATGAAGTAGTTACTGGAAAACAAGCCGTGTAAGCTGTAGGCATAAACAAACAAAGCTTCAAACTTATATCCCAACAGTCTTGCAAATGTGTGCAACATCACTACAATCTATCAACGCATCCGAGTGTACCAGAAGGTTTCAAAGTGGCTAAGGACATGGATGATCTTCTACCTGATGCTGCGGTCCGCAAAGCTGATTTTACTCAATTAATCTTATTGCTTATTCAGTGCAGACTGAAGGATGAAGAACTGCCAGTGCCTAGTTTGGCTGGAATTCATGCTCTGATCTCCCAGAACACTGTCCCACTGAAGAAGGTTGGATTTTTATCTGTAATACCATCTCCAGACACAAAGTACACAGCTCTAACAAATTAGCAAAATGCACTTGCTCAGTTTGAAGACCAAAAAAGCACCACTGGGTTTGGGCTCCCAAAAGTAAGGCCAAGCCACTGACCAATAGATAACTGAACAATTGCCAATGCTGTTCTTTCTTATTCTTCTTTTTCCACTGCACATTTGAATTAAACACAATGTGAATGTGAGACTTTCACATCACTCTGAATTAATCACTTGTTTTATTTTTACTTTAAATACATTTGATGGTTAAATTCCACCAATTTTACATTTTCAACATCTACAAAACAAATACAACAATTTGATAAAACATTGAATTATACATATTCACAATCATTCAGTACTCAAAGTCACTAAACAAGTCAGCCATTTATCCACTAGACATCAACATACTGCACTACCACACCAATTATTTACTATTGAATGGTAATTACAATTTTATACAACAACCATAGACATTAAATTTGCCTAATTTCCTTGAGTTTGGAGCAATGTTTTTTTAATTTGAAAGTCTTATGGCTCTACAAACACTGGTCTACGCGTTTCGAACTCCTACTTGGTAGGGAGTTCTCATCAGGACCCAAAGCTGTAGAAAAGAACAAAAACCTTTCTTAATACCTTGGCTCTTTTGCATAACAAACAACCCAGCGTACAACCTCTTATCTACTGCTGCTTACCTTAAATGAGAAAAGCCTGGCTAGATTTTTGCCGACGCTCAACACTACAATAGAGAAACAGTAAATGAACCTTAAATACACTTCTTGGAACAGTGATGTTTAATGGAACAGATCAATTTATCCATTCTTGAAAGAATGTACTTACTACAGTCCAATGGCAAACATATACTTCTGACTTTTTCAACTTCCTGTCAGAGACCTACAGCGCAATAAATGAAAGCCCATTGGCATACTTTCAAAGAAACTCAAAACACCCATGTTATAACACACGTTCTTGGCACAGAGACTTACTTATTTCCTAGATCGTTAATCCTAGGTGGCTCGTAGATGTAGGCACTCGGGCACACCTGGGGGAAAGCAAACAACTGTTTACAAACTGTTTGAAGATTGAGGCCATCGTCTGAAAAACTAAAACGGCAGCTGAGGGGGATTTTTACCTTAAAGTGCCACTCGTACTCCCGGGTCAGTGAGGTCGGCGTGTGCATAGAATTGCGCACTCAGAGAACCCCTGCGGAAGTCTGTGTTAAATGTAGGGAGCTTCCTGGTTGTGGGGCACCTGGGAAATGTAGTTATCCCAGCATGAAGCCATCGCGATTCGCGACGTCTAATTTGGAATCGCCTTATTCGTGAACTGGAAGATGAGTAGGCTGTTTGTCCTTTAGTTGAAAGTAGAATAGTGTGTTCCAATGGTCCTCTTGCAACGTAAAGTTGGCCAATATACCGCTGAAGTAATTTTCATCAGGCTTGTCCAAATTCGAAGACCAGCATATCATGCCAATTTTCTGTGATGAAAGGGCTTTCCATATGGTAGCTGACATTTTTATGAGCAATCCAGTAGAATTTGATGATCTTTATCCAATGATGTGTGTTTTCCACATGGTAAAGGTCGCGTTGCAGTGTACAGGAAGTTATCTCAGTGGATGTGGCATTGCTGATGCACTTATTGAGGCTGAAACCTTTGAAAGCATAACTGTCCAATCAGTTTTGAGGGGAACTCATTATGGTCGTTCATTACAAGGTATGCTGATCATATCTGAGGCTATCGAAACAATGTGTTGGAATGAATTTTGGAACAAGAAGGACAAATTAGGTTTTGCGTATATTATCTAAGAAGTGAACAAGGCACAGGGTGTTCTTCATTCTAAAGACATAATGCAAAGCCAGGCAATGTCAATGCACTCAGTTCAAAATCAGAAAACCTGAAAACCTAGTTTGTAGAGTTTGTCAAAGAATGTTAAGAAAATTCTGAACTATGCAAGTATTGGAGAAATATGTTATACATGATAAACTTGGTACGTGCTGATCAGGAAGGTAATCGAAATCTGTACATGATGGCTATGGAGTCACTGATTATTTTGTCTCGCAAGTTCATTTGCATAAGCTACCTAAGAAATGGGTCCTGGTATTTGGAAAAAGTGAAGAAGTTAGAGGTGGAAAAACCATACATCCAAAGACATTTTGTGGTGAAGGACAGAGAGGGAAGGTTCACTGCTGTGGCTCCAAATATAAAACTGGAACAGATGATCCAGAGATCACTGAAAAGCTCCAAGGGAGTTGTAAGTCAGACACATACAAGTGAATATGTTGCTCAATAGAAGCTTGTTCACCATGAAGTCCTTTCTATTTGCAATGTTTTCAGGGAGATCACAAATTCAAAAATAATGTACACTCGTAAAACTGTTTCTCACCACTTACTTGTGGGAAAGAGAGGGGAATCTTTTAATAAACACATTGACAGCCTTCTTCATTTCATGCAGCAGAAAGGAAAACCTTTTGAAATGACTGAGACTGTGCAGCTACACAACTTCGTGACCAAACAATATGTGGATAAAAATATAAAGACATGTCTACTGGATGTCCTGAAACATGTATCAAAAATAGATATAGAACAGAAGCAGGAGAGATGTGTACTGAAATAGAACGAGCTGTTTGATATAATCACTATAACTAAACTTCCACAGTTTCATTGCCATTGTAAGAGTTTTGTCCAACCAGCCACTACAAAACAGTTTACAAAGAAGCAACTTTTTCAAGCACATAGAGAGAAGGATGGAGCAAAAAAAAGGGGTAAATTTATAAAGGACATTCTTTTGCATAATATTCCAACAAATTCATTATTTGATGGAGATGCTGCAACGAAACCAGTAAAGCACAAACTCGTACTAGAGCTCATAAAAAACCTTTCACCTGAAGAACTTCAATACGAAAAGGTGTCCTCATTGAAACCTGCTGTTGTTGTGGACTATATGTCACAATTGCAATTGATCAAGATTTCATCTATGCAAAACTTTGGAGAGGTCATTCAGACTGTTCTAAAGATATCAAAGTCAGTGTGCACCTTGCAAAAACTTTACATTGTCTTTAACAGTTATCTTGAACTATCTGTCAAAGGTTGGGAGGAAATCGAACAAATGTCTACAAGTGGAACAAGTAGCCTTGCCTACTTCAAAGATTTGACACCTGGACCTGAGAAATGTTTATAAATTGTGGTAATCAACATCGAACAAGATGAACTTGGAGATGTTAACTCACCAAAATATTGCTAAAGCTTTAGTGCACACTTAATTCCCTATCATGGCAAGTGGAATGATTGTCACTGAGGAGTTGCAATAGTCTAGAAAAAAGTAGGGGTCCCAAAACACATTTTCCCCATTCATTTTTTCGTAGGAACTTTAGACACAGCTACAGCCCAAACCACTGAACAGGTTTACATCAAATTTGGCAGAAAGACAGATCATGGCCCGGAAAGAGTGCTTTAGTTTCAGTGTTAATCCATTCAACAGTTAAGGATAAATTAAGGGTAAATACAATTGTGTATATATCAGGCCAACAGGCTGTGGAGAATCCTCAGACCAGACAAATCTAAAGCTGAGATCTGATTGACTGGCACCATATCAACAAGGAGGGAGTTGCAGTCATTTTAGGACTCAGCACTCAGTCCTGAGGCCGAACAAAAAACCATAAGAGAGACATAGGGGGCAGAGTACAGGTACCCCGACCCCCAAGGCCAGGTGGTGGGGTTCCAGAGTCTAGTGGCCAACAACTCTTCACCACCTCCCTTCCCAAGCCTAAAATGCCCGAGGTCCCCATCACAAATTAAGGGCATGGAGGCATGCGACCCCCCCACCGAGTCCATAAATATCCCTGGATACCATCCCCGGGGCTGATAATTTAACAAGGGTGCGGCCCCTTTCCCCGAGTTATAGTTAACTTGGTTACTGTTGTTTTTTGTTTGAAATGTTAAATTTTTACTGAATATTTCACCTAACTATATGGTTACTGAATACATATATATATATATATATATATATATATATATATATATATATATATATATATATATATATATATATATATGTATGTATTCAGTAACAATATACTATATATCTATATATATACATATATTTATATACACACACACATATATATATATATATATATATATATATGTATAGTTATCCTTATATACAACAATTTATTTTACCTTCCAAGATAGACACTATCTGCAGATACAAGGAACTTCCATGGGCACTGGCATGGCTCTATCCGATGCAAATATCTTCATGGGGAAACTAGAAAACTATATACTTCCTACTTGCTAGCATCAAACCTCTTTTATGGCTATGATACACTGATGACATATTTATAATATGAAATGCATGGGGCAGAAAATTGGAAGAACAGTATTCATCCTACCATTAAAGTTCCCATCTGCAATACTAAACAGAAGCATCAGCTCGCTTTTCTGATGTGCTACTCACCATTTATGAACAAATAATTATAACTGATCTGTACCACAAGCCTACGGATGATCCTTTGTATCTAAACTGGGCTTCAGGTTCCCCACTCCTACTAAAATCAGCATCACTTACAGCCAAACACTCAGAATAAAACGGAGCAATGAGGACTCTTATAAAGAATATCCACAGGAGCTTGCTAGATTACTTCCAATTGGGGGGTTATCCTCTACATATCATACAGCAACAAATTGACAAGCTTTTGCAGTTACTCATTAGAGCACTTATTTGGAATACCAACCACAGAAACAAAAGTGACAGGATCCCATTTGTGGTTGACTACCATCCATCGGCTCCCAACTATAGAAATATAATGCAAAAAACATTTCCCTTACTATCCACTTCTGAAAAATTGCAAAAGGTTTTTCCAAAACCGCTTGTCGTTGCTTACAGTGGAGCTCCCAGTTTATAATCTCAAATTGTGAGAGCTACACTCAGGCAAGCTGTAACTAATTCAAGGGTTCATTGCTGTGATACTAAAAGGTGCATAACATTTGAATATCTTTTACAAACATCATCAGTAACTAGTTCTGTTACAAGACGGACCTATGAAAAAGGACAGAATCTGGCATGCCGCTCACCATGCATTATTTATGAGATTCAGTGGCAACTCCAAAGCTGTAAAAAACAATATTTTCGCCAATCAGTGAATACTGCCGTACATGATTCAGGAACCACTTGACCAGCCTATGGCCAATCATTTTACCATTGTGGATCATTTCATATCAGATTTGGAGAGTTTTCCTGTGGAACATGTCTGATAGGAGGAACTACTGGATTCCAGAGCCAAATTCTGGATGTACCATTAAAAATCATTGATTCCAAATAGACTGAACATCAGTAATAATGCCACCCGATTACTGCATATCTCAAGACACCTTAGGTCCTCATTGATTCCACAATCCAATTGAAATTGTCACTTTTGATGCTTTTTGAAAATCCAGCAGTGTCTGTTATGCAGCCACTGAGCAAACAGTGCAGTGTACTTTGATTAGACAATCTGTTTGAGTCACTTCTTTCTTATACATATCCAATAAAAAAACAAAGGTTACAGGGATGTTATAGTTAGATTTAGATTTTACACACATAAAATCATAGAAATGTGGCAGTTATAGTTATCTGAAGTAACTATAACTCATGCTCTAAGGTAACTGTAATTCACGCCCCCGCCATGCACAGTTTTCTCATCAATAATCAAACATTTGCATTGATATTATAAATGGTGTCATAGCAGATGTTATAACTGTTGTAATATCAATATGCATGGTGAGGGTGTAAGTTATAGTTACCTTAGGGCACGAGTTATTGTTTCTTCACATAACTATAACTGTAATTGCTAAATGTGGATAGTTTTGTGTGTGTAAAATCAAAACCTAACTTACCATCTCTGTAACCTTTCTTTTTTAGTAAATTTCTAAAGTTTTTTACATTTTATTTCCTAACTATAATGTTCCTGCAACCATTTTCTTTCAGTGAATTTCTATTTTTTTAACTTAAAGTAATATTTAATTACCATATGTTAAACCAAATGATGCCACGCACTGTCTTTGGCTGTGCACAGCGGTGGTTTGGCACAGGGCCTGGCCAATGCTCCACATGCAGCCAACCCTAAGCCACAGATTGCCCTCAGTTGTGTGCTGGGAGTAGTTGGCTGCAGGGCCTGATCTGTGGCCAGTCCCTTCAGCCAATCCCCAGAATGCAACCAACCCCACACTGGACATGGCCTTTGGACATGTGCAGTGGGGAGTGGCTTCAGAGCCGGGCCTGTGGCCAGTTACTGCACCCAACCGCATGCAGTGTACATGGCTGTGTGAGTGAGTGCTTGTGTGGGTCTGTCAGTGACTGTGTGAGTGGTTTTCTGGGTCACAGAGTGGATGTATTAGTGGCATTAGGGGGAGTGGGAGAGTGTGGGAGTTACTGCATGGATGCATGGATGTGTGGGTGGGTGTGTGAGTGGTTCTGTGGAAGTGTGAGAAAGTGTGTGAGTGACTGTGTAGGTGTTTGACTGGGTGTGTGAGAGGTTTCATGGCTCCATGAGTGGTCGTATGAGCGTGTGAGTGAGTATGTGGGCATGAATTGGGCTTTGAGTAAGTGTGTGGATGAGTGGATGTGTGAGTGACTGTGTAGGTCTATGAGTGGGTCAGTGGGTGGTTTTCTAGATCTCTAACTGTAATCTCACTGATGTATCAGTGACTAGATGGGTGCGGAATTGGGAGTTTTAGTGGCTGTAATGATATGCGAGTTGCTGTGGGGGTGTGCGAGTGACTGTGTGATCAGGCCTGTGAGTGGGTGAATTTTAAACCAAAATTGTGCTCTGTATCCACAGTTCGTCGTGGATTCACACTGTAAATGTGCTGGGCACCATGGTGGATCCACAGGTGAAGATAAAACCATTTTTAGCAAAATCCTTGCCCAGAAGGGGTCCCTAACAGACCTTTGCAATCATGGTTCCTCTACCCTGCCCCCTTCATTAAATGTCATAAGTTATTTTTTCCCCCAGGACCAAGTCCCAATATACAAAATGGCAGCCACAACTTTCCTTTCAGGTTGCGACCACCCAATCATGGCATTGCTGGTGTAGAGTGGATCCACAGTTCCACTGCGGTGATCCACAATGGATCAGCGTCTCTAGTGCTTTACCTATGGGGGTTGTACAGAAAAGCCTCTCTCCATGGAGTAAATACTGTTAGGAGTACCCACTTTTCTACTTCATTTCACAATGTAGGTTCAGATTTTATGTATGATAGCAATAAAGATGTTTCATATTATTCTGAGCTATTTAGCACTTGCTTTCATAATTCTAAATATATACTCGTTTAGTTGAAGTGGACGCAAAAACAACACCCGGCCACATCCACCTTGCAGGGCTGGTGCGAAACAGTGGGTGCAAGTCCCATTAATAATATGCAAAAATCAAACCTTACAATTAGCTTAGGCAAGGAAAGTTTGCACACAGCACTTCAGCTTTAGATGACATTTATTCTGGCAAGTGCCCCCCTCGCCAAACGTTATTAGGCCCTGGGGACCCCACCTGTCAGGCTGTTTTTTTAAAGGCCTCTTTGAGCCTATTCTTGCACCTTGGACTCCACACTTGAGGGCCCAATGTGATAACTAAGGTGAGGAGGGTCACTTTGCCCCCCTCCCTGAACATTAAAAAGGTCCTGGGGACCCCAGCCGCTGGGGCTGTAATTTGTTAAAGAGGAGGGGGACCATGCAGCTCCAGAGCTATTAGAAGGCCCTGGGGTCCCCATCTACCTGGACCACTGCTTAATTTTAATTAATTCCCTAAGATGTTTTGGCCTCAGGAACCTCATCTACCAGGACCCACATCATTAAAGTTGGGTGACTTGGTGTCCACTTAGGGTGTGCCCAATCTACCTAATTGAGGGCTGTGTGGGGGTGCCCTAGGAACTCTGTGGTCCCAGTTATCTCCCCACATGCTACCGGAGGTGACATTGTTTTCTACACAGTGGAAGCAGATACTTAAGCTGCTTCCTCAGGGCAGGAGCAATCTCTTGATCTGTTTTCCTTGGAGTGGAGATACAGATCGAAAGACTGCTCCCAGTCAGTGGGGGAATTTTCTAAGATCCAGCCCTCTGGGAACAGAATTTATATTTGCTCCTGCGGGGAGATTCAGAAAATGCTCGCACCACGTGGGAACAAACACAGGTTTTTCCCGCCAGTGAAGGTGCAGGCAGGAAGTCGTGTGTCCCCTGGGTGGGCTCCCTGGAACACTGTTAGTGGACTGACCCCGGGGTATGGGGTCCCCATAGCCATAGAAGGTTAAGGGATGTGTCAGCATCACCCTCTCTCCTTAAAATATGCATAGCAGCCCTGTGGAATGAGGTCCTCAGCTTTTGAAAGGTAGTGAGGCCCCTCTCCTTTTTTATGCACATTTCTGCACCAGGGTGGGCTCCTTAGGGCATATAATGGCTCAAGGAGGGGGCAGTGGGCCCCCCTCCAATTACTTATTGAATACTGGTCTGGTGGTGGGCTCCCCAAGGCCTATAATTGAACGATGTGGCCCTGACTGCCATTTATTTCTGGATTGTGGCAAAATTCAAAATGTGTTTCTATTTTTTGCCCAGGGGTCACTCTAGGCCCCCCTATGGGGCCTGGGGAGGGGGACACTGTATTGTACCCTGCTCCCTGATATATTTTTTCATTTAAACACTTTAGGACAGGGGACTAAGTCGCAGAGTCCTGTAACTGCTACCAGCTACATTCTGATCATGTTGCAGGCAGCCAATCAAAGCGCTGGTTCCCGTTGGAGTCCTACTCCTGCAAAAGCCCAAGGGAAACAAAGCTTCCTGAGCCAATCTAATTTTGAATTGGCTCTCACAAAAGAGTCTTTCAAGATTCTTGTGAACCCAACTGCCCATATATCTATATTTTACCCTTAATTTCTAAAAAAAAAAAAAAACTCAAACAGATGTACAACAAATCAGAAAAAGTGCAATCTGGGCACCAAGATCAGGCTTCCAGCCAAATTTGGTGTAAACCTGTTCAGCAGTTTTTGCTATAGCCCTATATGTAAAATTCCAAGGAAAATACATGGGGATTTTGTATTTTAGGACCTCCCTTTTTTGTTGGCCCCCACTTGACAGATAACGCCAAAACCTTTCAAACTAGTTAACAAGTATTACTATTTTGGGAAGGTTTGTGGAGATTCATCGAACAGTCCCAAAGTTATGAGCAACGCAAAAAATGCCGTTCATATGGAGGAGCTGACCTAACTATAGCTACCTAGTGGCACCTGCCAAGGGGTATTATATATATATATAATTCACTGAAAAAAACATAGGTTTCAGGGGTGTTATAGTTAGCTGGACATTTCACTAGTACAAAACCATAGAAATTCCTCTGTTATAGTTAGTTCTGCTAACTATAACTCACCTGCCTGCAATGCACTGCTGATGATGTCACACATTACATCATTCATGACATGGTCAGTGACATCACTGATGACATCATCCAGTGAATGTGGTTTAGTTTAAAATTTAAATATGTATTATATATATATATATATATATATATCTATACCAATCTGTTTTGAAATTTGAGTGGATATATAACTGTCTGTATAGAGGATTTAGTAGCTGTCTAACTGTCTGTTTAAGTGAGTAACTAAAACTATCTCACTAAATACATAGGTTAGTAACTAAACTATGTGAATGTGTGCATCTGTTGTTGTATAACCTCCTGCATCAGTTGGTCACTAACTACATGAGTGTCTTTATTTGTTGTACATTATTTAGCTGAGTATTTGTATGGGAGACTGAGTGTGTGTATGGTTGGGTTGAGGGTGTGTGACTCTATGCATAGATGTATGAGTGGTTGTATGGGCTTAAGAGTGCATGTGGAAACAGTTGTTTGGGTGACTGAGTGTGTTTTTTGTGTGTTGGTGAGCGAATATATGTACAAAGTATGAAAATAAAACGCATTGAATGTGAGAGTTGGTGTATAGAAATCAGTATATGTAAGAGTCAGTGATTGTGAGAGTAAGTGTATGAAAGAGTGTTTAATTATAATGGTGATTTTTTAACGTAGTAACTATGAGTTACTATGTTGATGAATAAATGTGGTGTTGTGTGTATAACTGAATAGGTAAGTAAATTTAAGAAGGATTGATTTTTTACATGAGTGAGTTGGATGACTGCATAACCGACTAGGATTACTACGGATGTGTCAATATCTATGTAAGTATATAAGTGTATTTGATAGTGTTGTGTTGATCAGTGACTGCATGTATAAGTGATTCTGTGGGCGATCGACCAACCTCGCCCTCGCCGCCATTCCATGCATCCACAGAGCCACCGCCGGAGGAAAATCCTTCTCCTACCTGGCAGCCAAGACCTGGAACTCCCTCCCCATCCAACTACGGATGACCCAGGACCATCTTTCCTTCAGGAAGCAACTCAAGACCTGGCTGTTCATGCAGTAACGTACCCCTCTGCCCCAGCGCCTCGAGACCCTTCCGGGTGAGTAGCGCGCTATACAAATGCTATGATTGATTGATTGATTGATTGATTGAATGGGTATTTGTGTGTGTAGACTTAGGAATCTGTGACTGGGTATGTAGTAACTGGTATTGGTGTGTCAATAGTTTCAAATATGGTACTCTGTATTTTAATAGTGAGTGATGAAAGGTGTGATGAGATGTATCAGATTGTCACGAGGATGGTGTCATCAGTGATGTCATCAGTGATATCTTTTGAGATGTCATCAGTGATGTCATCAGTGACATCACTGACCATGTCATGAATGATGTAATATGTGACAACATCAGTAGTGCATTGCGGGTTCGCGAGTTATAGTTAGCAGAACTAACTATAACGGAGGAATTTCTATTGTTTTGTACGAGTGAAATGTCCAGCTAACTATAACACCCCTGAAACCTATGGTTTTTTCAGTGAATTTCTAAGATTTTTTTAAATGGTGATTCCTAACTATAACATCTCTGAAACCTATAGATTTTTTAGTGAATGTCAAAAGTTTTTTAAATGCTAATTTCTATCTATTAAGTCTCTGAAACCTATGGTATTTAAGTGAATTTCAAAGTTTTTTTAAATGCTAATTTTTAAGTGTAATAGTAGTTATACCTATTTTTTTAACTGCAGTTGTATGGGTGTCTAACTATTTATTTACAACTATTTTATTTATTAAACAACGTTATATATTTTTTCAGAAAAATGCCCCCCAAAATTTTTAAATCAATTTTAAACTGAAATATTTGTAATTATTTTGTTCAGATTTTTTGGGCAGTCGTGTACGCAAAGCGTACCTATCGCAGCGGGTTCGCGTATTCTAGGCGCCCTTTTGGAAACGTCGTGAAGGATCCACGTATGTGAGCGACCACTGTTACGTGGTGTGCATGACTGATATACGACCGGTCCGCCATTCCTGCTCCCATGCATTCTGTCAGAGACGCATTCCGGTACGCGACGCTTACGCGGTGGCAGGCTGCACATGACGTCATATATGTACTGGGACGTGCTGGGTGTGTGACTCCCACAAAATTGTTTTATGTTCTATACTGATATGTATGTGTCTTTAATATATATTAGGGCAAGAGATTATCTAAGGTATTCAGCAAAATCATATATTTCTACTTATAATAAACTTATATTACTTTTAAATATATTTTTGCGAAGTCGCGCCGGGTGCGCACTTCTTGAGCGAACGGTGCGCGGATCCCATGTGACGTGAAAAAAAAGATTTGATTTGTTCATAACATTTCCCACTGTAACTTTTGAAGGACCCCACCCATTTTAATCAATCTTCTGGGAACATCTTCAGAGATGCATCTCTACTCCAACTGGAAACTGAACAAAAAAGGCATCTGGACAACAGCAGCAGATGGAAGAATCTTCGGAAGAAGAACTAAGGAAACAGAGACCAGAATCTGTAGTATGGAAGTTTTTTAATTTTCTGAAGGCAAAAAAAAGTGAATGCTACTAAGGTCACTTGCAAAATATGTCAGAGTGTGCTGTCAAGAGGTAGCGAAAAGAAGGATTCTTGCGGCACTGCCAGTATATACAAACACCTGCGTACAATCCATCTGCTGAATCTTGCTCTGTAGGAGATGAGAAGAGCTGCGTTGAATCCACCAGCAGCAGCAGCAAGTACTTCAACACCATCGACATCTCAGCCTCCACTACATATAAGGGCTGAATTTGCCTTTCTGGAGCAGCACTGCATCATATGTAAAAAAGTTATTTGCTACGGAGAGCAGTCAGTGGATGCTATTTGTGCTGCTCAACGCAACCACTGATGTTAATATATATATATATATATATTTTTTAATTCTTTTTGGAATGATGTTTAATTCCAAAAGTTACCTGTTTACTTTTTTCATTTAATTGTTCCATTTTTAGGAAAAAAAGTTGAAAAAAATACAAAAATATAAAACAAAAAAAGAAGAAAAAAAAAAGTTCTTAGAACTACCTTATCTGGTTAAAAAAATTAACTATTTTTGCATAGTATTGTCTGAAAGTTTGATTGAATCTATGTGTAGAGCATGATTGAGTGAAAGAATGCATTAGTATTGTATGGTGAATGTATAAGTGCAGATTTATAAGGAAGTGCTGCAGCGTGACATTTTAAGCTCTTCAGCTGCATCGCACTGAAGCACTTCTAAAGCACAAGGATGTGACATATTTACATAAATATGTTGCAACTCTGTACTTCTCCATGCAGTGGCTCACAAACAGCTGCCAAGTGCTGGCGCAGGCACCCTTGCATCATGTTACAAAGATGTCTGTGTCATGCGGAGATTGTTTTTGTGCAGGAAGGGACACCTTCCTGCACAAAAATAATCACTAAAAGCATTTTCCTCCTTCAATGTGTGCTATGGAATGCAGCACACATTGAAAGAGATTTGTATTTGTATTTGTATGTCGATTTGTAGAGCGCGATTGCTGCCTGGGGGCGTCCAAGCGCTAAGAAACCAACAAAACAATCGGAGGTAGCCCGGTGTTATTGGGCAGCAATGAAGAGGAATGTTTTTAGCTGTTTCCTGAATGAGGTGAGGTTGGGATTTTTCCTTAGGTGGAGGGGTAGGGTGTTCCATAGCTTGGAAGCGTTATAGGTGAAAGTCCTACCGCCAGTTCTGGACTTTTTTATTTTGGGAATTGTGGCCGTGAAGGTCTGGTTGGATCGCAGATTCCTAGTGGGAAGGTAGTGTGACACTAGGTTGCGAGTGATGAGAGGGCCCATTTTCCAGAACGCCTGGTGCGCAATGCATAAGGCTTTGAATTGTATTCTTTGGGGAATGGGTAGCCAATGCAGTTTTTTCAGTCCATTTTTGACTGATTGACGTCGAGGGATCTGAAGCAAAGTGCGCGCGGCACAGTTCTGCACCGTCTGTAATCTCCGTATCGTGTACTCAGGGACGGCGAGGTAAAGGGCGTTGTTATAATCCAGTCGTGACTGGATAAGGCCCTGAATGGCTACTTGTTTTGCCTCCATCGGTAGAAGATGGAGTACCTTCCTTACCACTCTGAGGAGGCCGAAGCAGGTGGCTGCCAGTTTGGTAGATTGGGTGCCAAAGGACAGAGATCTGTCTAGCCACACCCCAAGGCTCTTGATGCTGTCCTTTGGGGCCGGAGGGGTGCCCAGGCAGGGTGGCCATAGAGTGCTGAGGGAGTTAGGGTTGGCAGGGCCCAGGAGCATAAGCTCTGTCTTGTCTCCATTCATTTTTAATGAGGAGGAGGACATCCAGTCCTTGACTTCCTCTAGGCATTTCCTCAGCCCTCCTTCTGAGGTCTGGTTAACTTCCTGTGCCAGTGAGACCACTAGCTGAGTGTCGTCAGCATATGAAATGATCTTAATTCCATACTGACAAACAACTTCAGCCAGTGGCCTCATATATATGTTGAAGAGCGCCAGGCTCAGTGAGGAGCCCTGCGGGACTCCACATTTTAATGGTCTGCTGGTAGAGGAGGAAGTTCCATCAAATACCCGAAAGGATCTGTCCTGTAAGAAGGATTCAAACCAAGACAAAGCTTTGTCCTTTATGCCGATGTTTGCCATGCGGTCCAGCAGAGTGTCATGGCTGACCGATAAAAACAAGGAGAAATTAAAACAATACTTCTCATTACGTCTCGCTACACCACCTCTAGGATGAAGCAGTATTCACATGTATTTCTTGATTTATGATTTCTTGTAAATCTTGAGATGTGTCTTGTTCCATGGGTGTTGTGTGGGAACATACACAGCAACACCAATGGGACGCCCCTTCAATGCAAAGTGCTGCAATTGAATGAGCCGTATTGACAAGGAGAGGAAAAGCCATTCAGGGTGGCTTTCCCTCTCCTTGTAAATATGAAGGAGTCCCTGGGGCCATCATTACGTTACAAAAATTGGCGTACTGGTGGTGCAGGGCGCTTGTAAATTTGCCCCATAAGTGCTTAGGTATTGGCAGACTGATACAATAAGAACATAGTGCTGGATGGGTTATTGGAGAACTGCATGAGAGTGACAGGAGGTATCCCATGCTGCATGGGTACTACTTCAGTATTTCATGGAGTGGACCAATAGTATGTATCTGCTTAGAGATTTGTAGGGATTATGCACAGAATATTGTATGTGTACTTGTGTTGGTGCCTAGGTCATTTTGTAAGAATACCATTAGTAACTAGAATGATGACAGTGCTGCAAACAGAGTGAACCCTTAATTCATAAGTGCTTACATATTGGTAGAGTTATAGGATAAGTAGATAGTGGTAGATAAGTGAATAAAGAAGTGCATAGGACAGACTGGACGATTCCTACACTGCATGAGTACTAACTTGGTATTTAGAAGATTGTATCAATTGTATGTAGATAGTTAAAGGTCTGCTTGTATAGTGCACAAAATATTATAGCTGTACTTGTTTTTAGTAGCTAGGCCATTCCATAAGATCATTACTAGTAACTCGAATAATTACAGTATTGCAAACAGAGTGTATAGTGAATTTATAAGTGCTTAGGTATTGGTGGAATAATAGGATAAGTATATAGTGCTGGATGGGTAATTGGAGAAATGCATGAGA
This sequence comes from Lissotriton vulgaris, assembly GCF_964263255.1. NCBI lineage: Eukaryota > Metazoa > Chordata > Amphibia > Caudata > Salamandridae > Lissotriton > Lissotriton vulgaris. The sequence continues at coordinate 1,185,043,140 of NC_141689.1, forward strand.
CTGACAGGAAGATTTCTACACTGCATAAGTACTAAGTGGGTATTTACAAGTGTGTTTGAATAGTATGTAGTGGGACAGACAAGAGGATTACTAGGCTGCATGGGTAGTAAGTTACTAAGTAGCTGGTTTGAGGTTTATATAGATACAGCACAGATGAATGTAGTAGTACATGGATAGTATTTGTATTACTTAATCTTACCTTTACAGTAGTGGTTATCAAAATATTCTAAACGTTTTTTCAGTTATTTTTTATAATTTAAAATTTTAAACTTTTGAACTTTAGAATTATGATCTGTAAAATAGAAGAAAAAATACAGTTATAATATATACTATTATAATTTTATAAACACAATATCATTTAAACAAATTTGACTGTACCACTGCTTGTCTCAATGCCTGAGTCATTCTGCAAGTGCATAGACAGTGACTGGGTTACTAGAGTGCTAGTGGTTGACAGCAGGATACGTTTATAAGTGCTTATGTTTCAGCAGAGAGATTAGATAAGGACATGCTTCTGTCAGGATGATTGTAGGAGTGGACTCAGACTCACAGCATGATTACAGACTAACATGACTATTCTTTGGTCTTTTGCAGGACTGTCTCAGTAGTATGCAAGTGGTTAGGAGACCGCATACATTGTCCACATTTAACTGTACCACTGATTGTCTGAATACCTGACTCATACTCCAAGAGCATAGACAGTGACTCGGTTCTCAGACAGCTAGTATATGACGGCAGGATACGTTTATAAGCGCTTATGTGTCAGCAGAGAGATTAAATAAGGACATGCTTCTGTCAGGGTGATTGTAGGAGTGGATAAGACTCACAGTGTGATTCCAGACAAGCATGACTATTCCCTGGACTTTTGCAGGACTGATTCAGTAGTCTGCAAGAGATTGGGGGACCGCATACATTGTATACATTTGAGTGTACCACTGCTTGTCTGAATGTCTAACTCATTCTCCAAGTACATAGACAGTGACTGGGGGCCCGATTCACAGAACTAACTTAAGACAAAATCCTAAACTTACTACCATTTTGTTATTCACAGAAGGCACTTACTCATTTTGGTATTCACAGAAGGCACTTACTCATTTCGGTATTCACAGAAGTTAGGAGTCCTAACTTTAGGACTCTTAAATGCCTTCTGTGAATACCGAAAGTCTTAAAATTAGGATGTTTCACAATTTAGTAGTAGTAAAGTTAGGACTCCTAACTTTAGGACTCCTAAATGCCTTCTGTGAATACCGAAAGTCTTAATATTAGGATTTCTCTCAGTTTAGTAGTAGTAAAGTTAGGACTCCTAACATTAGGACTCCTAAATGCCTTCTGTGAATACCGAAAGTCTTAAAATTAGGATTTTTCGTAAAAAAACTGGCTCCTACAATTAATTTCTATTTGCCTTGGGGACCCTATCCCCTGGGGCCTATACACAACGATGGGCACCGTGGGAGTAGCCCCAATGCCCCCCCGGTCCTGCCTGGCTCCCCACATCCTCTGAGAGCTGGCATTGCTTTTCCACATGGGGAGCTGCTAACATGCAGCTCCCCATGTGGAAAAGCAATTCTGCTTTGAATTTTGGAAGAGAGAACAGGTTTCCCTGACATGCTCCCGCCCTACTCTAGCAAACAACTGTGTCCCAGCACCCCGGGACACTGCAGGAGATGGCCCTGGGAGGTGGCGGTCCTCAGGACCATCAAAGGTTCTGGGAGTGGGGGGGATTCAAGCCCCCTCCCACGCAGGTTAGTTATTTTTTTTTTTAAACAAGCTTGGAGTGATGGTCCCCGGGGTTGCTGGAGGTCATTGAACCCCCCGCAAATATTTTAGAAAATCCCCAGGGGTGGCGGTCCCTGGGGATGGGGGGGCTGGGGGGCAGTGTGAGCCCCCCAAAAAGACTTTTAAGAAAGACCCGGGGTGGCGATCCCCGGGGCTGAGGGGTCCCCCCGGACCCCCGCACATATACTTTTGTGATGCCTCGGGGATTTGGCCCACCCAGGGGCTAATTATTAATGATGCGCGAAATCCTGCGCTTCGTTTTTTCATTTCACGGCTGGATCTGGACACACAGCGGGCATTGCGCCTTACTTTTTCTGTTTTCTTGTGCCTCGCTTCTAACGAGGCACAAGATGGCTGTCAACAGTTCCTGCATTGGAGTGTTGTCAGCCAAGGGTGCACGGATCCTGATCTGCATGGTGCGAGGATCCTGCGCTCCTCTATATATCGATATTTTTTTGTTTATATTGTCTCAGCAACTACTGAACGGAATTACACCATTTTACACAAAGAGTTCTTTCTGAACCAAGGACTACCTTTTTGCCAAATTTGGTGTAATTCAGTTCAGCAGTTCGAGCTGTATTATTTATTTTATTTTTTATTTTAAGTATTTGTATAGCGCGACTGATACCTTGCAGGCTTCCTGGCGCTGGAGAATACTCTAACTGAGGAGAAACAATAGCGGGTAACAAGCGGGAGGAATTAAGGGAATAACCAGGTCTTGATCCGTTTTCGAAAGGGGAGGAGTTGTGAGATTTGGCGTATGTCGATGGGCAGGCTGTTCCATAATTTAGCCGCTGCGACCCTAGATGATCTGCCCCCAGTTCTAGCTTTGTTGTATCTGGGCACTTTTACCAGACAGGCTGAGGATGATCGCAGGGCTCTGGTGGGAGTGTACCACATGAACAGAGCTTGCAGAGGTCTGGGCCCGAGTCCATGCAGAGCCTTAAAGACAATGCAGAGGGACTTGAAAGCCACACGCTGCTTCAAAGGTAGCCAATGTAGCTCGGCTAAGGCCGCTGTGGCCGAAGATCTCCTCGTCCAGCCGAGAGCTAGCTTGGCAGCGGCTGACTGAATTCTTTGAAGCCGGTCTAGCAGCGTAACTGGAGACTCAAGTAGCAGTGCGTTACAATAGTCGAGGTGACTGAGGATAGCGCACCTGACTATCAACGCCCGAGCTTGTGCAGGGAGGAGTGGCATAATTTTACGCAGGGAACGTAAAAGAGCTGAGCACGTCCCCACTGTTTTAGCGACCTGGGTTTCCATACTCAGCTTGTTATTGAGCATGGCTCCCAGGTTGCGGACCGAGGTAACTGGCTGTGGTTTGTCCCTTGTTTCTGGAGGCCAGAAATCGCTCGGGAACTGGCGAGAAATGTTGTTTCCAGCGCAATACAGGACCTCTGTTTTAGAGGAGTTAAATTGTAGGGAGTTCCTGTGCAACCACCCAGCCGTCTCTCTTAGGCAGTCGTGGAAGGAAGTTAAGGGGATGGAGTCTTCTCCCTCCCAGGAGAGAATGAGCTGGGTGTTGTCAGCATAGTTGATCGTTTTTATCCTGAACGACTTAATTAACGTGATCAAAGGTTTAAGATACACGTTAAAAAGGATGGGACTGATGGAAGAGCCCTGGGGAACTCCCTGGGGCACAGGTGCAAATGAAGATTGGAATGGGGGAAGGGAAACAGCCTGTCTCCTGTCCTGCAGATAGGAATGAAACCACAACAGAGCCGTGCCATCCACACCTGCCTCGCCGAGTCTCTCCAACAGCGTCCTGTGGTTGACTGTATCGAATGCGGCAGACAAGTACAGCAGTATCAAAGCTACTGGCTGGCCCCTGTCTGCACGCATGCGAAGATCCTCCATGGCTGTCAAGACAGCTGTTTCGGTGCCGTGAGCGGGACGGAAACCGAATTGGAGTTCATCCAAGAAGTTGTTCTGCTCCAGGTGGGTGGAGAGACAGGAGCTGACCCAACGTTCGGCAACTTTTGCTGGAAATGGCAGGAGGGAGATGGGTCGGTAGTTTGATAGACAGTCAGGGCTCAAGGAGGGCTTTTTCAGGAGCGGGGTAACGAGCGCCTGTTTCCAGGGGGTTGGAACATATCCGCAGTGTAGAGATTGGTTGCATATTCGGCGCAAAATGCCGAAGAGTTCTGTTCCAAAGCTTTTCCAAATTTTTGGAGGAAGGGGGTCGAGAGGGGATCCCGAGGTAATTCCGAGCGCCAGTCTTTCAAACTCGGGTTCAGGAATAGGGGGGAGCTAAAGTTTCCTATGGAAAATTGCATGGGGAAAACATGTTTTGGGACCCCCTTTTTTGTTGGCCCCCACTTGCTGAATCACCCCGAAACTTTCAAGATAGGAGCGGACCAGAGCGCCCCGCGAGTTTTGAAAAATTTGCGAAGATTCGTCAATCGGCACCAAAGTTATTAGGAATTGAATACTGCAATTTTCCTATGGTAACTAGGTTCTAACTATAACTACCTACTGGCGACCGCTAGTAGGTTATTATAAAGATCCCTTGGGGATCAAAACGCATCATGCTGTTGGAGTTGTGTGCGGAGCTGAATAAAATCTAAGCTGCACTGATTTTGTGGTCCAAACTCCTTATCTGGGTAGTAGAAAAAGAGGATGCAAGAGGAGGAAAGCGCTATATATATATATATATATATATATATATATATATATATATATATATATATATATATATATATATATATATATATACACAGAACACTCCCAAAAGCCACCTCCAATCCCCAAGGACCGGCGAAGCAGGAGACGGATAGTTAGGACCTATTATCCATAGGAAAGCTGCAACATTTTATTGGCAAAAACTTTGGAGTCGATTGACGAATCTTCTTGATAGTTTCCAAACTTTTGGCCAGCTCAGTTCCTCCCCTTCTCTGAAAGTTTGGGGGTGATTGGTGAAGGGGGGGCTGAGAAAAAAGGGGGGTCCCAAACGTGTTTTCCTCATGCAATTTCCTATAGGACCTTTAGCCACGACTACAGCTCGAATGGCTGAACGGAATTACACTAAATTTAGCAGAGAGGTAGTCCTCAGTTCCGATTTGTGCCTTTCGCATATCTGGTGTCAATCTGATCTGTAGTTTCTTCAAAAAGTGACAGTTAAAGTCATTTATGTATCTATGGGCGCAGAGGATCCGCAGATTGTGGGAGGATTGGCCTCGTAGGATAAGCTCACCGCCCCGATCACGTGCTCAATTCTAATTGTCTGTCAAGCGGTTGTAAACATTCAAAATCAGGAACTGTTGGCAGCCATTTTGTGCCTCGGTAGAAGCGAGGCTGAGGAAGTCATTGAAATATGTGTGCAACATGTGAAAAGGGGGCAGAGTAGACACACCCTGACTCCCTAGGCCTGCTCAGGGGGTCACATAAGGACCCGTAGGGACAAAAAAGTAAGATAGTATTTTTCTTTTTAAAAACAAGTCACGGGATCCGTGTAGGATCCGCGCATTTTGCCGCCGAAAAAAAAGAATCATGTATTTTTGAGTTATACATCAAACTAATGTGTATAGATGTTGGGTGGCTCTAAAAAGAGCCCTTGTGTTCATTGAGAGATGTTAGTACTTACAAGTAAGTACCGATGCAGAGTCTAAAGTTCATGAGAAAGACTTTGTTCCCTTCATCTGTAAAATGTACACCATCTCTACTATAGATGCCATGCATATTGAAACGCAGATTTCTGTGGTATATGGACACCATTCGATAGTTTGGGAGAAAAGTAGAAACAGATTTATTAAAAATGTTCTAGTTTTCCCAATCCGTGGACAAAATAGATTAGAGTAGTTCCATTTCTGCCTTTGGCCTATTTTAGAATAGAGAAGGAGAGTTTGGGGAAAAAGTCAAATTAAAACAGAAAAGAAATGATTGGTTGTTTGACAACATTCTACACATAAAACTAGGGTGGATGTTTCTGTTTTTTAAAAGCATGATTCTTATTGGTTATCAGAACATGATTGAAAATAACACTAATTTGGATAAGGTTGTATATTGAGAAGTCGAGCACACTTGCTGTTTTTTTAGCAACATTGTGTGATGAACTTTTGCGTTCTTCAGGAGCCAGTATCGCTTTTTTGCATGTGTAGATGATAATTTGTATATGGGAATACAATCTGCTTTGGATTTTGAAAGTGAGAATAGATTTCACTGCTCTGTCTTTCACAATGCAAACTATGTTTGCTATGGGAGGGCGGGAGTCATGAGAGTTCCGCTCTGTCAAAGCAAACAGCAGTATACCGGGGGTAGGCCCCCCGGGACACTGCAGGAGCCAGTCGTAGTAGTTTCAAGGGCCCTCGAGGTCACCAGGCGGAGGGCCACGCAGTCTGCCTCCCGTAATACACAAATCCCCGGGGTGGTGATTCCTGAAGCTTGAGGGGGTTCGTTGAGGCCCACATACTTGTAATTTTGTAGGGGGGTTGGATGCAAAAGTGGTGCCAGGGGGTTGTAAATCTGGTAAACAGTGTTTTGTTTTACTTTGCTTTCCTTTCTGTCATGTAGAGGATCCAGGGTAAATATAACGGTTTCTGTACAGCCAGTAACTTTTAACCCTACCCCCAAATGGCTTTCTGCCTGTTACTATAGTAATAGTTCATGAAACACTTACGTTAGCTTAGAGGTTAAAGGTTCACCACACTATGTTGCTAATGGCGTTTTACTTTTTATTCTTTTGAATTGGAACCGTAAGTTGTAGCTATACACTCTGGTAAAGATCTGGTGAAGAGCTGGCCTCAGAATTATACTTCAAATTATAAATATCATTTCTATTATGGACTGTTACCGCCACAAAAAAAAAAACTTTTATTAAAACAAAAAATAACTGGAAATATGACTAAATGATAACAATACAATTACAATAAATAACTAGAACCATAGCTTTATCTTTAACAAAACAATATAACAAACAACATATAATATGGAGTCCAATAGAAGTACTGTAGTTAATCTGCAAAACAAATAAGAAAATTAGTGTTTAAAATTAGATCGATGTGACTAAATGAGGTCATACATTACTAGTCAAAGTAACACTTGCTGATATTTTCTATTTTTTTAATGTGTGCAGTGTACCTGATAGATTTGACTTATCTAATAGGCTTGCATTCAAATGGTGTCTGTATAGAAGTGCCTACTGTGTCATATTTATATTACTGATGAATAGGTCTTTAAAACGATTCACAGATGAGACGGAATTAGGTGAGAGATGAAGTCTTTATGCAGGACAATATTTTTTAGGGCTTATTTACAAAACTCTTGTGCCACTTTTGTGTTACTTTTCTCATGTTGAAAGTGACGCAAAAGTGGTGCAAGGGGTTTGTAAATAAGGTCTTATATTTCTAATGGATTTGATTGGAGGTATTATATATCTAGGCCGCTCTGCTTACCTTGTGTAAACACTGTGGCCAACAGAGTTCACAACTTGAACTCCGCTTTGGTTGGTTTCTTGCCAGATATGCAAGACTGCTTTCAAGAGGAGACCCCAATAAAGAGTACTGGTGTGGAACTGCAAGTATGCGGAAGGACTTGCAGGATAAGAATCCAGTCAACTTTGGAAGGGAAGAGTTAAGGATATTAAGAGAGGCTCCTTCTGTTTCATGAGAAGGCCCAAGTACCAGTGGAGCAACACCGTCAACCTCTACTGCACAGCCTAATATTCGTACCCAATTTTAAGAGAAAAAGTAAGAAGGTTGGGAGCTTTGTATGCCATCCTAATACCTAATCATCCATTAGATATACAGAGATTCACCCTGTATCAGACTCATTCGTACAAGTGTGACTTGGACATTATCTGACAGCAAAAAACCCTCAAGTACTTATATCTGTTACTTTTTCATCGACCACTCATATTGAGAGTATTTGCCTTAACGCTATCCGTTAAAAATGTGTGAATCTCCATGGCTTCAGACAACTAGTAAATGTCATATTTGAGACATCGGTGTAATCAGCTGGAACAGGAGCATATACTTTTCTTGGCAATTTGCTGTTGATTTATGTAACATTCTCCAAAGTGAAAAAAGAGTCACAAATGTATATGTTGTACATACGTCCAAGATTAATTTGAATGAACATGTTCTCAATAGGATTGGGGATGAAAAGCAATCATCAGAGGTTATATTTGGCAAGCAAAATAGGAAATAGCATTGCATTATACAAATGTTAGGCCGAGATTGGTCATTCACTTCATTTACAAACTCCTGGCCTTGATCTGATAGAACCCTTTTTGGCCTTCCATGATCTAGAAATTGAGAAATAAACATCAAGAAAAATTGAAAGACACGTCTTCAAATAAAAAAATTCAAAACAACATTTTCAATTTGTATCTCAAGTGCAGGCTGAAAACGTGTAACGAGCATTTAAATGAGAAACATATGGAGATTTACATTTTATCAAAAATATTTATAGAAGCAGGAAAAATTATAACACACATTGTTCAATTTCAAATCACATATTTGGCAAATAAAATCGCGAGGACATGTTTTTATTGGTTTTCTTGCTACCATAACGCCCACTAATTCTACCAAACATGAGAACAGCACAGTTATCTGTTTACAAACACATGAAATACACAAATGCTTATCTCAGAATGCTTTTCAAACCTGATACCTCCATTAGGTCCAATGCAATTTTCGGCTGATAGCATATGGAGAGTAGTCAGTGGATCTGGTATGTCGAGTGCTTGACTACCATCTGGTGTAGTGCAAGGACAGGAATAAAGAGCTTTGGTGACCACTATGTGCCATGGTTGAGACATCTGTATAATGAGATAGAACAGAGGACAAAAAAAGTTTAAGGTTATTAAAAAACTTGGAGAGCCTGCTAAAATACAACATTGGCTAATTGATTACATGTGCAGTGCATGGGAAGGAAGTAGCATGTGGCGCACTACTTAAAAAGATTAAAGGCAGCAGGATTAAGTGATTTGTCCAGAAACATCGCCTACCAAGGTAAAATATTGGAGGTATTAGAGTTGGAAACCGTGCTAAAATACACTATTGCCGAAAACATTACTTTTGCAATGCATGGAGCATGTGACGCACTACTTACACGAGAAAAACTACATCGCATTAAGTTGAACAGCACGTAGCACACTGCTGCGGAAACGGCAACGTGGCGCTTGGCAACTTAAAGAAACATGGCAGGATTAAGTTATTTGCACAGAACTAAGGATAGCAAATCAAGTTTAAAGTTATTAAAAAACATGAAGAGCGTGCTAAAAAACAACATTGGTCAATTGATTACATGTGCTGTGCATGGGAAGGAAGCAGCACGTGGCGCACCACTTACAAAATTGAATGCGGCAGGATTAAGTGATTTGCACAGAAACAAAAGTTACGAAGTCAACTTTAACAATATAAAAAGTAGGAAAGCGTGCTTAAAAACAAAATTGTCAAATCGAACAACAATTTGTATTTATGCGGTATCTAAAGATGATTCACATTAATTAATTAAATTATTTTATTATTTAATTATTCTTAAAAAAAAAGTGCTCACCTATGAAGAAGTGGATACGAACACTATCAATGGCTGTGACTGAGGAATAGGAAAAGTTCGAGAAGGTTGGTAGGTTATAAATGCTTTGCAGAAGAATGATTGGTTGAGCATGATGTCACTGGGTGTGAGAGCTGTGATTGAGCATGTTGTAATTGAACATGCGCAAATAAAATTAAATACATTAGGGGTACATAGCCAGACGCTGGGACGTATTGTGCGCATACGTAATAATAACATGCTTGCGCTACAACAAACGTGCCTGCGCAAAGGGAAGGCACCTCCTAGGTGGTACATACACAGATGGAGTTTGGATGTCAATAGAACACTGGCTCCCGCAGGAGGCAGGGAGCCGGCGGGACAGTGGGGGATTTGAAGACCCTCATACGGTCCCCAACAGTAACGGTCATAATACATTTTTAAAAAGGCCTTCCCCGGAGAATGGGGTCCCCGGGGCCTTGAAGTGGCTTCAGTAGGGGAGCTATGCAGCCCTCCTCCATAAAATATTAATATATAATTAGCCATGCCCCGGGGGGTGGGGACCTTGGTGCACGGAATTGAGCACAGGAGAGGGGTCACGCGGCCCCCTTTCCATAAAAAAATTGAATACGGACACTCCACTTATTGTCATTGTACCATAAGCGCAGCCTTCTGATCATGCACTGAATGCTAATTGGCTGTCAAGTGCTTGTCAACATTCGAAACCAGGAACTGTTGTCAACCATTCTATGCCTCGCTAGAAGGAAGTCTGAAGAAGTGTGTGAAATGTGAGTTTAAAACGTAAAAAGGGGGAGGGTAGACACACCCTGACCGTTTAGGTCTGCTCAGGTGGTTCCAGAAGTCCCCAATTTTTGGGGATAAAATCGCGGGGTGCGCATATGATCAGCGCATTCTAGCGATATTAAAAAAAAGAGACATGGGCTTCCGCGTGTCTTTGGTAATTTGCCTTCAACTGTTTAGAGGTGATGCAGCAGTGCTGGATCCAGGATCCACCCCGAGTAAGAAAAAGTAATAATAAGCTGAATTTCCTTTCAAAGGCTGACATTGACTGGTTTCAGTTGAAAATTCTTCTAAGTGTACAGTTTTCAAACTTTAAAATATTCACCTTAAGTCATCCGAAAAACGAATTACGATTTATCCATTTGTTATCAGGAGACAAGCCTTTGCTGCATCTTTTAGCCCAGCACTGACCCTGAAAAGTAGTTCCAAGAATACTTACAAGTAACTTGTATTTCCTTCCATAGGAATTCCATTCCTATAAAAAATATGAATACATTTAGATTTGCGGGGCAGGCTCTAGGGGATGGGGTCCAGGGCCCCAAAAAAATAAAAAGAAGGGGGGGGCAACACAATGTAATGTAATTTAAAAAATAAGATATCTAAAAATAAATACTTTTAAAAAAAATTGTAAATCAGTATCAAAAAAATAAATATAAGAATAATTATATTTAAAAATTGTCATTTACAAAACCTTTAAAATTCACTGAAAGAAACATAGGTTTCATACATGTTATAGTTAGGAATTAGCATTTAAAAAACCTTTGAAATTCACTGAAAAACCATAGGTTTCAGACATGTTAAAGTCAGGAATTAGCATTTAAAAATCCTCAGAAATTCACTGAAAAAACCCACAGGTTTCAGGGGTGATATAGTTACTTGGACATTTCACTCTTACAAAACCATTGAAATTCCCCTGTTATAGTTAATTGTACTAACTATAACTCACGCGCCCGCAATCCACTGCTGATGATGTCACATATTACATCATTCATGACATGGTCAGTGACATCACTGATGACATCACTGATGACATCTCAAATGTCATCACTGATCACATTATCCAGTGAATGTGGTTTGCTTCAATATTATATATATACATATATATAGGTCATGTGATCAAGCGCTCTGTGTAGCGCGAAACGCGTCATGATGGCTGGGAGCACTAACACCGAACAAACCACCTTGCACAAAATTTGGGTCCGTGTCCATGTTTTCAAGACGAGCTGAGCCTGCCTTGCTGCCGGATTATTATCCCTGAAATATATATATATGTATATATATATATATATATATATATATATATATATATATATATATATATATATATATATATATATATATATATATATATATATATATATGAAGAAAGCATCTCCTCTCAATGAAAGAAGCAGGAGCCTCGAAGGGGATTAGCAGGACAACACCCTTTATTTCAATAAAATGGCGAATGCATTTCGGCCGGATTGGCCTTCGTCAGCGCCTGCGGTGAGTAATGAGGAAGTCCTGGCGTCCTGCAAAGAATATACACCCAGCCGCACTCTGATAGGTGCCTAGTGTTAGCTCCGCCCCTCACTTAGGTAATGTTGCAGCCGGTCCGAGAAAGTCAGCGGACTCCATTTCCCAGGATACACTGTGAACTCCCAGGTAAGTATGGCTGAGGGACGTTCTTGATAAAATGCAAGAAAATAGCAGGGGTTGGGTGAAATGCAGGACGTGAGCCGCAAAAGAAACTGGTGGTGCTGCCTCGAGTCCCCGTGCCTCACCTACCGTATATATATATATATTCCAACATAAAGGTTACCCCCCAAAAGGAAAAGCCTCCAGCCATGAAGGTAAACTTGTCGTTTTTTATTTGCAGGTTACAGCATTGCTGCAGATGAAGCCAAGTCCAATTGAATTAGCAGCCTGACGCGTTTCATGCTCGAGGAGCATTTCTTCAGAGGCTTAAGATTTGTGCGAAGCGCTGCAATCATTAGTCCTTAACACCTGCCCCAGTGGGCGTTGGTTTTCCCTAAGCATTCTGGTGTACGTAGTTTTCATATAATACTCCAGTGAGCTGCTCGCAAACAAAGTCACATTTTTCGAAAAATAAAGCCCCAGTGGGTGTGGAAATTGTCTCCTTGTCTCTGCGCTGTAAATTAGTCATGCAAAAAACGTCCTCCCTGGAGAGCTGTTAGCCCGGTGACTGCAGCTTGAAACCACATTCATGTGGCAGGGCTTTTCCGCGACCGGGGTCGGCCGCCAAACACTCCAACATAAAGGTTACCCCCAAAAGGAAAAGCCTCCAGCCAGGAAGGTAAACTTGTCGTTTTTTATTTGCAGGTTACAGCATTGCTGCAGATGAAGCCAAGTCCAATTGAATTAGCAGCCTGACGCGTTTCATGCTCGAGGAGCATTTCTTCAGAGGCTTAAGCTTTGTGCGAAGCACTGCAATCATTAGTCCTTAACACCTGCCCCAGTGGGCGTTGGCTTTCCCTAAGCATTCTGGTGTACGTAGTTTTCATATAATACTCCAGTGAGCTGCTCGCAAACAAAGTCACATTTTTCGAAAATTAAAGCCCCAGTGGGTGTGGAAATTGTCTCCTTGTCTCAGCGCTGTAAATTAGTCATGCAAAAAACGTCCTCCCTGGAGAGCTGTTAGCCCGGTGACTGCAGCTTGAAACCACATTCATGTGGCAGGGCTTTTCCGCGACCGGGGTCGGCTGCCAAACACTCCAACATAAAGGTTACCCCCAAAAGGAAAAGCCTCCAGCCAGGAAGGTAAACTTGTCGTTTTTTATTTGCAGGTTACAGCATTGCTGTAGATGAAGCCAAGTCCAATTGAATTAGCAGCCTGACGCGTTTCATGCTCGAGGAGCATTTCTTCAGAGGCTTAAGCTTTGTGCGAAGCACTGCAATCATTAGTCCTTAACACCTGCCCCAGTGGGCGTTGGCTTTCCCTAAGCATTCTGGTGTACGTAGTTTTCATATAATACTCCAGTGAGCTGCTCGCAAACAAAGTCACATTTTTCGAAAATTAAAGCCCCAGTGGGTGTGGAAATTGTCTCCTTGTCTCTGTGCTGTAAATTAGTCATGCAAAAAACGTCCTCCCTGGAGAGCAGTTAGCCCGGTGACTGCAGCTTGAAACCACATTCATGTGGCAGGGCTTTTCCGCGACCGGGGTCGGCCGCCAAACACTCCAACATAAAGGTTACCCCCAAAAGGAAAAGCCTCCAGCCAGGAAGGTAAACTTGTTGTTCTTTATTTGCAGGTTACAGCATTGCTGCAGATGAAGCCAAGTCCAACTGAATTAGCAGCCTGACGCGTTTCATGCTCGAGGAGCATTTCTTCAGAGGCTTAAGCTTTGTGCGAAGCACTGCAATCATTAGTCCTTAACACCTGCCCCAGTGGGCGTTGGCTTTCCCTAAGCATTCTGGTGTACGTAGTTTTCATATAATACTCCAGTGAGCTGCTCGCAAACAAAGTCACATTTTTCGAAAATTAAAGCCCCAGTGGGTGTGGAAATTGTCTCCTTGTCTCTGCGCTGTAAATTAGTCATGCAAAAAACGTCCTCCTTGGAGAGCTGTTAGCCCGGTGACTGCAGCTTGAAACCACATTCATGTGGCAGGGCTTTTCCGCGACTGGGGTCGGCCGCCAAACACTTCAACATAAAGGTTACCCCCAAAAGGAAAAGCCTCCAGCCAGGAAGGTAAACTTGTTGTTTTTTATTTGCAGGTTACAGCATTGCTGCAGATGAAGCCAAGTCCAATTGAATTAGCAGCCTGACGCGTTTCATGCTCGAGGAAAACTACGTACACCAGAATGCTTAGGGAAAGCCAACACCCACTGGGACAGGTGTTAAGGACTAATGATTGCAGTGCTTCGCACAAAGCTTAAGCCTCTGAAGAAATGCTCCTCGAGCATGAAACGCGTCAGGCTGCTAATTTAATTGGACTTGGCTTCATCTGCAGCAATGCTGTAACCTGCAAATAAAAAACGACAAGTTTACCTTCCTGGCTGGAGGCTTTTCCTTTTGGGGGTAACCTTTATGTTGGAATATATATATATATATATATATATATATATATATATATATATATATATATATATATATATATATATATATATATATATATATATATATATATTCCAGTACTCTATCCTTCCAGAATCCAATCACCAACCACGGACTCAGATAGACAAACGCGGACCCATTTTTTCATGCGTTTCTTATTTATTTAAAGTTTTTTCGCCCCGCATCAGTATGCCGCCATGACGCGTTTCGGTCCGACCTGGACCTTGATCACATGATCCTATATATATATATATATATAGGAACCTGCCTTGAACACTGAGTGGATGTATAAGTGTCTCAATGGAGGATTTAGTAGCAATGTGATTGAGTGTCTAAGTGACGAATTTAAAGTGTCTCACTAAATATATGTGATAGTGATTAAACTTTGTGAATACATGTATCACTCTAGCTCTTGTTGTGTAAACTACTACATAAGTTGGTTACTAGGTATGTGAAAGTCTAGATTAGTTATTAATTAGTTAAGTGAGTATTTGTATGGGATAGTGAATGAATGTGTGTGTGGTTGGGTGGGACGTGTGTGAATGTCAAAAAATTTGTAAATAGTTGATTTAGTAGGTATATGAAGTTAAGACTGTATGTGGAAACAGCTGTTTGGGTGAGTGAATCTCTTTATGGGTGTGGTGATGAGTAAATATATTTCTCAATGATATATGTCCAATAAACTAAAAATATAAAAGGCAGTGTATGTGACAATTGTTGTATATAAATAAGTATACTTAAGACTCAGTGATTGAATGAGTGAGATATGGATAACTGTTTACTTGTAATAGTGATTTTATAATACATTAAGTATTAGTTACTATCTATATGAATAAATAAAGTGGTGTTTGTGTAAGTGTGTAGCTTAGTAAATATAAGTATGATCAATTATTTGCATAAGTGAGTAGGATGTCTGCATAATTGAATAGGATATGTGCTGGTGTGTAATGTTGATGTAGGTGTATAAGTATATTTAATAGTGTTCTATTGATCTTTGTTAGCATGTATGAGTGAATCTATAAGTAAGTGTTTAGATGGGTGTGTAGATCTAGTAATCACTGAGTGGGTTTTTAGAAACTTGTACTGGTGCGTCAATGGTTTCAAATATGGTACTTCATATTTTATAATGAGTGTTGAAAGGTTATGCTACTGTATGATGAGGTGTATCAGTTTGTCACATGGAGGATGTCATCAGTGATGTCATCAGTGATGTCATTTGAGATGTCATCAGTGATGTCATCAGTGGCTGTCTCATACGTGAGACAGGACGTAACATGAGGCATCACGACTGCTATTCTTTACGGAGAAGCATATGCAATTAATTTGTTTAAACTGTTTTACCTCATCATTTAATTTACCTTGCTAGAGTAACGGCAATATTAATAAGTGAACATATTTTTTGAATCAAAGAATATCATCACACTGTTATTTGTTTAATACTAAAACGATGTCTGCATTGTGGAAATCTGTTGATTAATAATGCAAACTACGTGTCCCATAATTCATGGGTCTGTTGTAGAAAGGAAATGACATAAAAACAGTTGCGAATGTAATACCACCTACCGTAACCAAGGCTGTAAGGCTGAAACGCGTCCGTGTGCAGAATAGGCTCTGTTAAATAAACTTCAAAACGGTAAAATTTCAGAGTGCAGCGTTTCTTTGCGGAAAAAAAATATATACATACATACATACATCTATATATCACATTTATGTATATACATATATATATTTTTTTATGTGTAACAATGTTCCTGTTTCTTCATCAATCCACGGTGAAATGGACCAGGTAAGGACCTCTTAGCATGACTTTTCTTTAAAATAGGCAAAAAGAAGCAGCAACAATGTTCTCCAGTGAAAGTAAGTATTTATTTCACACAATGAAATGAAAAGACATGGTGTCGTCCATATTTATATGTGTGTATAATTCCCTGCCTGCATGTGACAGTTTCTGCCTTTCAGTGTTTCTGTCGCTTTCTTTGAGGAAAAGTTAAAAATGTTGCCATGGCTGGTTTTTCGGCCTGTTAGCAGTTTGAATACACAAACAGGTGCTAACTTTTTAGTCATAAAGAATTAATATTACTTCAATTGTACTCTAAGGAAAACCATGTTTACCTTTGTGGTGACGAAGTGGTCCTCCTATTGGTATATATCTTGGAATTATTGAGCATTGACAATTTGAACAAAATATGTAAGGCCATTGGAATATGTTATGTCTTCGAAGTCTAGGACAACTGAATTAGAATTATTTTTTATTTTATTTTATTTTTTTCGCTCCAAGAGTTGCCCCCTAGGAATGGCCACTCACGCAGGGGTTGCCGCTCTGGACGCCACAAGCAGCAAGATGGCATCATGCTTCAAGGCTTTAACTGCAGGCCATACGCGTTTCGAGCTGTTCTGTAGCTCTTGATCACTGGCAAATGATGAAAGAAGCAGGTGAGTTTCGGAACAGTTATTTTATTCAAATTACGTAGCCACGCCCCTGTGGGCGCGTCACAGGCATTCTGGTAGTTGATGTTCCCTGGTATGCCTGCATACTACAGTTAAAGCCTTGAAGCATGATGCCATCTTGCTGCTTGTGGCGTCCAGAGCGGCAACCCCTGCGTGAGTGGCCATTCCTATGGGGCAACTCTTGGAGCGAAAATTAAAACGACTAGTCCGGTCGTGGTATGGCCCCGCTGCCCAGCAAGCAGATCCTGCGTGTTCCGTCATTCAGGACACAAGCGGGAACGTCAGGGGGCCTGAGCCACAAGTTGATATTGGGAAGATGCCAGGATTGTTTTAAAGACTTTATGCCCAAACGGGAGGAACATTTTGTGGTGAAAGCAGCAGTGCACTTGCTATAACGGACTGCTGCTTGTGGCGTCCAGAGCGGCAACCCCTGCGTGAGTGGCCATTCCTATGGGGCAACTTTGGTACTCTGTACATTTAAGCCAATGTACTCTTTTGAAATATAAACATGCACTTGCACTTTTGTAAAAAAATCTGAAACTGTCATTTTAAAGGGATCTTGTTAAGAATGTCTCATTTACTGAGCACAGTTTCAAATACCCTACAAATACTGTGTAGAGTGAGGATAAACAATGTTTTGTACATCAGAATACCTCTCTTAAATGTATTGGGAGAATGTCAAAATGGCCGCTGTATTTTCACTAACAGTGTGTTCCTATGTGAGTCCTTTTTTGATTCCTATCACCCTTCTCATGTTTTGAAAAGTGATTGCTTTGACACGCGCAAAACATCGTGATCAAGGGAGCTTGACTCCCGAAACGCGTAGATGAATGCCGAATAAATAAGCTTTGATATAACTTTGCCCGTGAGTGCCTGGATGCTTTCAGCGTAATACTTGAACAGCTGTGATCTTATTCCGAATATATATATATATATATATATATATATATATATATATATATATATTTTTATTTATTTTTTTTGCTCCAAGAGTTGCCCCATAGGAATGGCCACTCACGCAGGGGTTGCCGCTCTGGACGCCACAATCAGCAAGATGGCATCATGCTTCAAGGCTTTAACTGCAGGCCATACGCGTTTCGAGCTGTTCTGTAGCTCTTGATCACTGGCAAATGATGAAAGAAGCAGGTGAGTTTCGGAACAGTTATTTTATTCAAATTACGTAGCCACGCCCCTGTGGGCGCGTCACAGGCATTCTGGTAGTTGATGTTCCCTGGTATGCCTGCATACTACAGTTAAAGCCTTGAAGCATGATGCCATCTTGCTGCTTGTGGCGTCCAGAGCGGCAACCCCTGCGTGAGTGGCCATTCCTATGGGGCAACTCTTGGAGCGAAAATTAAAACGACTAGTCCGGTCGTGGTATGGCCCCGCTGCCCAGCAAGCAGATCCTGCGTGTTCCGTCATTCAGGACACAAGCGGGAACGTCAGGGGGCCTGAGCCACAAGTTGATATTGGGAAGATGCCAGGATTGTTTTAAAGACTTTATGCCCAAACGGGAGGAACATTTTGTGGTGAAAGCAGCAGTGCACTTGCTATAACGGACTGTGTAGTATGCAGGCATACCAGGGAACATCAACTACCAGAATGCCTGTGACGCGCCCACAGGGGCGTGGCTACGTAATTTGAATAAAATAACTGTTCCGAAACTCACCTGCTTCTTTCATCATTTGCCAGTGATCAAGAGCTACAGAACAGCTCGAAACGCGTATGGCCTGCAGTTAACGCCTTGAAGCATGATGCCATCTTGCTGCTTGTGGCGTCCAGAGCGGCAACCCCTGCGTGAGTGGCCATTCCTATGGGGCAACTCTTGGAGCGAAAAAAATATATATATATATATATATATATATATATATATATATATATATATATATATATATATATATATATATATATATATATATTACCTACTGGCTATCGCCAGTAGGTATATATAAGGATTTTTTCTCTATGGGACTTTTGAAAATTCTATGTCTAATAACTTTGGCGTTTGTGGACGGAATCGGCTGAAATTTTCAGGAAAATGGCACATTTTGTTTCTGAGCAGCCCCTAAAAATTTGGGGGGGGTTCGTCAAGGGGGGGCCGAGAAAAAAGGGGGGGTCCCAAAATGCGTTTTTCCCATGTTAATTTCCATAGGGCGTTTGGCCTCACTTTTAGCTCGAACGGCTGAATGGATTTGCACGAAACTTGGCAAAATTGTAGGGACTGTTAGCCCGATGTGCCTTTGCTGGGTCTCAATATATGTCCTCCAGTGGATTTTGAGAAATTAACGTTTTAAAAAATTTATATATCTGTGACAGCGTCCCAGATAGCGCTCCAGATCGCGTACTTTTCGCGTCACGGAGCTTTGCGAAGCGATGCTGATTGGCTCTCCGGTGTCTGTCAACATTCTAAACAGTCCGGAGCGGCCGCCATCTTGTCACTCGGTAGGATCGAGAGACAAGAAGAGGTGAAAAACGAAGGGGGAATTTAATGAAAGGGGGCAAGGTAGACCCCTCTTGACCCCCTAGGAATGATGTTGGGGTTATTAAAGGGTCCCGTGGGGAAAATTAAAAAAATTTGATTTTTCACGGTAGAAGCGCTTCTCGGTTCGCAAACTAACGGCTGAATGGATTTGCACGAAACTTGGTAAAATTATAGGGACTGTTAGTCCGATGTGCCTTTGCTGGGTCTCAATATATGTGCTCCAGTGGATTTTGAGAAATTAACGTTTTAAAAAACAGATATATCTGTGACAGCGTCCCAGATAGCGCTCCAGATCGCGTACTTTTCGCGTAACGGAGCTTTGCGTAGCGAAGCTGATTGGCTGTCCGGTGTCTGTCAACATTCTAAACAGTCCGGTGCGGCCGCCATCTTGTCTGTCGGTAGGATCGAGAGACAAGAGGAGGAGAAAAACGAAGGGGGAATTTAATGAAAGGGGGCTAGGTAGACCCCTCTTGACCCCCTAGGAATGATGTTGGGGTTATTAAAGGGTCCCGTGGGGCAAATAAAAAAATAATTGATTTTTCGCGGTAGAAGCGCTTCTCGGTTCGCAAACTGGTAGCGAAACGTGAATTCGCCTTTTTGTGTTTTGATTTCATTAAATTACTAGGTATAAGGGGGTACGGGAGACGTATCCTGACCCCTTTTGTTTTCTGAGGGTGGCTGAGGAGGCTCATATATGTTGATACATGTCTTCCAGCGGCTGTGCGTGAGCGTTTTTTTTTTTTGCTGCGTGACGTCTGTTAACGTTCGATTCGATGGAAATCAGGAAGTGTTGACCGCCATTTTGTCACTGCGAGGAAATATTTTATTTGGTATAAATAAATCATTATTGATAAACATTGTCTGCGCCATCTTGCCTTTTTTGCAATGCCACACTTTTGTTGAGCACAGCAGCCATTTTAGATGCCTTGACCAGACCCACTGTCTGCACCCTCGCAAGCATCTCCCCCACGCACTGGTCACTCCCGCTCTCTTTCTCATGTATGGGCTAGAAACCTCCTCCCATCTGCGCTGTTCTTCTCTGAGAATCACACCCTGTGCCCGCCCGACACCTGCCTTTCACCCTATTCACTACCGCACCCTCTGACACTCCTCTTCCTCTGTGTCCGAATGTCCAGGCCGGTCCCAGGCTATCACCTAGCCCTGCAGATGTAGTTTATGGCCCCAGCTGTAGAGAATCACCCCTCTTCAAAGGAGTTAAGTAGATCAAGGCCCCCACCCGATGAGATCCGTCACACCACACGCGTTCCTACTATCTGATAACCATCCTGTATTGTGCTTGGGGAGGGGATTCTCACTGTGAGGGTGTGTGGGTCCGAGCCTGAAGCGGAAGATTCCAGGGATGCCTTTTTGTACATCAAAGTCTTCACAATTATGTGTCACATTAAAAATATATAGCACTCCAACAAAGTAGTAGGTTTATAACACTTTAATAACTTATAAATATATACATCGCAACAAAAACAGTAAACACCTTAACATTTTTTTATTAAAACTGAAGCAACAATGGTCAGTAGCGGTCTGTTGTGCGAATAGTTCCAAGGCAGCACAACGTGCTGAGTTGTGGACGGCACCCAGGTGAAGAACCATCCCTTCTTTAAACGCCATGAAAAAACTAAAGTGACAACTTCCTCATCCTTAATTTGTCTTTCTCCGTTCCTTAAGATGTCATCTGTGTCAACCTCTTCCGAGAATGCTGATGCGTTAGGGATTTCCTTGTGTTTCTTAATAGCATTGGTGTCTGCAAACTTCTTTGTCAATTCTGTGAACATGACAGCTGCTTCATAGACAGACGATATCTTTCTTAAGTCATTAGTGTTAAGTGTGTCTGAAACTACAGTGCCCTTCTGTTTTACTTTCCTCAGACACTACAGAGTTTTGTGTGTTGTTCTTCTGAGCGACAATTATTCCAGAGGTTTCAGGTTCACTTGTTTTGTCCTGCAGTGAGTTAACAGCTTCAGAGACTTCATGTTTATTTGCTATGTCCTGCTGTGCGTCAACTGCTTCAGAGACGTCAGCCTCATTTGTTATGTTTGACTATAGCCTGGACCTGCCCGGCCGCGCCAAAAATGGAGCCGGTATAAATGGGACTCGTAACTCCTTGTTGTGTACTGGTTGCCCAACCTTGATATCACGAGATACGTATGCAGTTTTGAAGCACATGGCGAGCAGGGACGAGAATTGATTGAACATTTTGACATCCCTATTGATATTAAGTTCTGATGTGTTATTGATTACTGTACTATTGAAAGATTGAATTAACGTCACTCATGGTACTTGCCCGCTTTAGCTGCACTGTGCCTCGTCAGTAGCGGTCTGTTGTGCGAATAGTCCCAAGGCAGCAGAACGCGCTGTGATCTGGACGGCACCCAGGTGATGTCCAGTAAGTTGCCGCACTGGTTTTGGTATCCTACAATGCTGCTCCGAAAAACGGTGTGGGGCGCCCCGGGGGGCGGGGGGGGAGGCGGCGTGAACGGGCCTCCCCAGGTGGAGGCTCGTCTGCTGTAGTGGGGCGCCCCTTTACCGTTTCAGTTGCCATTCCGCCCGCTTTTGCTACACTGTGCCTCATCCGCCATTCAGCTGTTTACCGCCCGCTCTTGCGGCTACAGCGTCTCGCTCACCATGTAGTTGAGTTGCTCCCACTCTTGTGGTGCAGCGATAGGCGGCTGCCACAGGAGTCTTAAAATGGCGGACGGCTCTTCGGATTTGGGCCTGGTCCACTAACATGGCCCTGGGACACCTTGGAACTCGGACGTCCCCTGAGCCTTGAAGATTTTACAAAAGTCTTGGGGGCTCCCGACTCCTGCAGGCTTCCGGTGGGGAGCGGCTGCCATGATTGCTCGCGGAATGACCACGACGGAGCCACGAGATGGTGGTGCTCTCAGGCTGACGCCAGCTTTAGTCTGAAACATCTAGAAACAAGGTGGGGCTTTCATCGTTTGGGAAAAAAAAATGTTTTAATCCAATGAAAAGTGATATTTTTAGGTCATATGATCAAGCCTTCCATCATTAGGAAACCAAAAGTAAAATGAACCAATGAAAAGTTTTATTAACAAGTCACATGACCTGTTATGCTTACGTTACGCGCTGCGCGCCGTGCTCTGGATCGTTTCCAGGAAGCTGCGCCTTGCTCACCGGAGCACTTCCGGGTGCGCTAACGCGGCGCGTCATATGACGCATTACGCGACAACGCAGGTCCAGAATATAGTCAAAATGTCTCCACCAACCAGCGGTCGGAATACAACCCCTTTCAGCAGTCCAAAAAGTTCTGTTAAATGACAACAGAAGGGACAGGCAACAAGAACAATCAGTCAAAGAGGGGAGGGCAAGTTCTTCTCTACCGGGTCACGTTGGGGCTCCACCGGAACTGATTGAATTGGTAGTCTACAGTGTTTCTGGATGTTTCAGATTGAAGCTGGCGTCAGCATGAGAGCACCCAATTCTAAAACAGTAAATGCTTCGATAACAATCAATCAAATGTAGAGGGAAGCAGGCACGACGGGTTACAATGGGGGCAAAGGCTTACGTTCCCTACCCTTCACTATCTGCAAAGAGAGAATACTCCTAAAAGAAAAGAGAAGGGGGGGGGCAGCGTTCAAAGCACATCAGCGTGCATAAATACGAAAATGTTTTTACCTACCACGTACTTGACATTTTACAGCTTTTGATATTTGCTATTAAAAAACCATGGAAATTCACTGAAAAAACCATAGGTTATAGACCATATATAGTTAGGAATTAGCATTTACAAAACCTTAATTTACTCGCACAAAACCATAGAAATTCGCATATATAGTTAGTTGCAATAACTATATATTGCGCACCCGCAATCCACTGCTGATGATGTCACATATTACATCATTCATGACATGGTCAGTGACATCACTGATGACATCACTGATGACATCACTGATGACATCACTGATGACATCTCATTTGACATTACTGATCACATCACTGATAATATCATTCATGTGATAATACGATGAACCTCTTCAGACTCTAATATAACCTTAGATACAATCAGTGTAAACAGACACTCACAGATTGTCACTCATCCATGGAGTTACTCACATATCTAGTCAGTCATGAAAAGAATCAATCACTCCTCCATTTCCTCAACTATACAGTTATACACACCTTACTAATTCAAACATATTCTAACACATATTTACTCTCTTATACAATCTCTGATACAAGTTCACAATGATTCATAAAGCCACTCTCACATTCACTGGCTCTTATGCTAAGTTATTTATATATGTCAACTCTCACATGTACTGTGTTTTACATATGTACTTACTTTGACATGTAGCACTGAGATATCCATTCACTCACCAATACACTCATGCACACAGTCAACTGCCCATACAGCTGTTTCCACATGCACGTTTGAACCCATACATCTAGTGAATCAACTGCTCACACATCTATGCACAGAGTCATACACCTCCCAGCCACCCACACACATACTCAGTCTCCCATACAAATACTTGGGCAACCAATCAATAACCCATATAGTTACTCATATAGCTACTGATTAACACATGCAGCAGTTTACAGAACAACAGACATAATGATGCACAAATTATGACAGTTTAGTCACTAACCCATGCACTCAGTGAAACACATTTAATCACTCTCTCATACAGTCAGTCATGCACCTACTAAACCCTTCATCCAGACACTTATACATCCACTCATTCTTCAATATGTAAGACATATTTTAACTTTACACAAACATACAAACACTGGTTGATGTCATCAGTGATGTCATCAGTGATGTCACTGACCATGTCATGAATGATGTAATATGTGACATCATCAGCAGTGGATTGCGGGTGCGCGATATATAGTTATTGCAACTAACTATATATGCGAATTTCTATGGTTTTGTGCGAGTAAATTAAGGTTTTGTAAATGCTAATTCCTAACTATATATGGTCTATAACCTATGGTTTTTTCAGTGAATATATATATATATATATATATATATATATATATATATATATATATATATATATATATATATATATATATATATATATATATATATATATATATATATATATATATATATATATATATATACAACTGCAACTGCAGCAGTGTAGTTGTAGGTCAAATTGACTCATGCCACTTTTGCTTTTAGAATGTTTACTTTAAACAATCTGAAATACAAGGATGTGTTGTAATGTTTTCTGTCAGCTCTTATGTGATTGTTTTTTAATGACAGAAATCATTGCAGACCTTACAATTTCAAACAATTTTATCCATTGCTTGCACTACATTTCACTTTGCTAGATTTTCTAAAGTGAATTTTCACACTGTGAAATAACATGCTAACACTGCATTCCTTGACTCTCTCCAGGTGACTTCTGCCAAAATCTCATGAATACTTTAGAAAATACAACAGGACTGAAGTTTTTATGGAGCACATTTCGTCCACTCCTGATGGGGAAGGTTTTATACACGCCTGACAATCCTGTATCCCGTCAAATCGTTAAAGAGGTGAATCGGTTATTTTGTCATGAATGAGATAATACACAATGTGGCAATGAGTCAGTGCATGGAGGTAATGTTTACGGTGGGATTATGCCTTCAATCCAATGATTATGCCTTAATTCAAAATCTGCAATAATTACACTAACCCTCTGTTATATACGTAGTTGGTATTCTCTGGCACTATGGGGCATATTATCAAGTTTTATCTCCGCTTTTTTGGCTTTAAAAGCCAAGAAAGCGGAGATAAAATTATCTCCCTATTACCTAGCTGTCGCTAACACCAGTTAGCGACAGCTAGTAGGAGATAGCGACCATCTTGGGCCCCACTTTGCATGTCGGTGATATTTATCACTAATGACATGCAAAGTGGGCGTGCCAAGATGTTAGCGACTGGAAACAGTCGCTAACATCGCAATCTCCTATTACCAACTTTTGGAGATATTCGCCCTCAGCGCGAATATCTCCAAAAGCTAACACCTTCCCTGAGCAGTTCTTAGCCATGTTATCCAATGGGAGATGGATAACATGGCTAAGAGCATTAGCTCAGTAATGCATGAATATCGCTGACTTTTCAGCGATATTCATGCATTGCGGCCGATTTTTATCGCATTTGCGATAAACTTTGGTAATACCAAGGTTTATTTGCCATAAAAATCGCCGCAGCTCAGCAGTAAATTTTTGTCTCTAACCAAGCAATAGCGATAATTATGCTTCAAAATAGTTCTAAACGCTGTAAAATGGATGGAAAATTAGCACATTACTTACAGGTATGTAATGTGAAGCTAAACAGCACATAGATGCAGAATAGCACGGATCGAATAAAATGGCAACAAAAGGACATTTTATGTAATACAACCGTTTGTGTTTCATTTTTGATGATTTATACCTGAAAATTCCAGACAAATCTCTCAATATTAATGACCTATTGTGCTATTTGAATCGGAACTCAATTATGAAATATGACCAAGGTGCCAGATAGACGCACGTGCTCATCGCAAAATGTAGCTGCAAATCTTCAAACTTTACATGAACAGTCTTTGATTTTGAGATGCGACACGTATGCAATGTGACACCAGGGAATGGTGAAACATGGCATTAAGCAAACATTGCTAAGGCCATGCTCCGCCATTCTGAAAATGTAGGGATGCTCCTTATTCACAAGGATGCTGCACACCCTTGCACTTCCCCTAGCACTGGCACTAAATATAGCTGTCCAGCTCCGACACCGGTACCCTTGCACCATACTTCAAGGGTGTCTACGTTGGAGTGAATGATTGTTTGTGTGCAGGAAGGTGTCCCTTCCTGCAATCCAGAATGGCGAATTATTACTCCAATGTGTGCTGCTTTGTGCAGCACACATACAAGTTGCAAATCACCATTTAGTTATATGATTGTTTATGTGCAAGAAGGAACAATCATTCATGGTGATTTGATGTTTCTATGTGTGCTGCATAATGAAGCATACATAGAGACAGCAGAAACAAGGAGAGATTAAGCACTTCTCCTCTTTTAGCAGAGAAATTAAGCATTTCTTCTCATTTCCCCATGTTAAGACCAGGTTTTCCCTGGTCTTAATTTGGCACTGCCTCCATTTACGCCATCCTTGTAAATAGGGGGCTACGTCAAAATCAATGAGTGTTGGGGCAGAGTGCCCACTGTAACACCCATTGCATGCACCTTTCACACTTAGGGCCCAATTCCGATTTCGGCTGGAAAACGTTTGTCCCGACACGGACCCGTCATACTTTCCGACTCAACTGTACACACGCCTTCCGAATGGCTGAGTACGATGTGATGCTTGAAATTTACAACCGACACAGTCGGAAAAAATGTTTACGCCGAGAAAGGAGCCTGACACGATAGACTCGTACGCGAACGACTCCATGTAGCCAAGCATTAACACTACACGACAGACTCCAACGCGAACGACGTTAAATAGTCCAGCATTAACACAACCTAATAGACACGTATGCGAACAATTCGACACAGCTAAGCACATACACGACGCAACAGACTCTGTCTCGTCCCAGTTGAACGTGTTCTGGTGCGAAACGGAGCTTAAATACACCTTGTCCGAAGGCTGCGAGGTGCTAGAAGCGGCACCCTGTACGACATGTAGAAATAATGCATCGTACTTGCGTGTTCGGAAATTGCTTGTGAAAAGCCTCTGTACGACTCGAATTCTGTGTTTCCTGAGTGTGTTCAGTCTTGGGACAGAGCACGAATCGGAGCGGACGATTCGGTCGGAAATTTGCCTGTAATACGCATCGTACGTGCTCATTTGTAGAAAAAAGCTACAGATACGTGTCTGTCGTAAGGTAAGCCTACGAATAGCATTGGGAAGGCATTTTTAGCGACATCGGAATCGCCCCCTAAGTGTAGCATGAAAGGGGCCCCTATTTACAAGGCGTTGTTAAGCCACGTTAAGGGGCTTAATGCGGCCTTGTAAATATGGCGAAGGGTTTATCGCCAAAGAAACGTCATATGAACAGACATTCCCGTGGTGATAGGGCCTTGTAAATATGCCCCTGGATTGTGTAACAAAACTCCAGTTACTGAGGGTCATAGAAAGACCTGTCTAATGAATATTAATTAGGCAAGCCATGATTTTTGACACTCTGTATTTAGCTAGAAATATAGGAATGGTGGCTGCAACGAATGTTCCCAAACTTGACCCTATTTTAGAAAAAATCAGCCTGTGTTCCCTAAAGCCAGTGCTGCTTAAAAAAAAGATTACTTAATGTGGTAAGGCATAGAGGGCCCAACACGATTCCCCAGTAGTGGCTGCTTCGGAACCGGGGTGGTGAGCCAAGCGGGGGGTGGAAATAAATGTAAAAAAAAATAATAATAAAAAAATTAACGTACCTTTTCCTTCGCCACGGCCTCTCCTGCTTACTCTTCAGGTCTGCATCAACACCGGAAGCACTCAGGCTTCCAGGTTCTCCAAGCCAGAAGCTTCAGAAGCATCGTCCTGATTGTTCTGAACCTCCTGTTTGAACACTCAGGCAGTGCCTGGGGAGGCTGGGCATGTTCTACATGGAGCTGTGCAATACTGCCCAATGGAGGACATGCCAAGTGCACATGATGGTTTGTTCTACTGCAGAGGGCTGTCCAAACTGTCATGTGCACTTAGAAGAGCAAAAACCACTACTCACTCTGCTTGGCATCACAGAATCCCGCCCCCACCTGGCTCCGAGTGTGGCATCGACAAATAAAATGATAAGAACGTCTTGTTATTACCATTTTCTTTTTCTTTTGTGCACTACTTAAATAGCAGTGGGGCGATGCTCCTCCGCCTTAGCGGAGGAGCCACCGCTGCGATTCCCAAAGGCAAAGCTGTCCAACTGGGGAGATAGCTTTCCCTTTGCGAATATGTCACCACCTCCTTCCAAATGAGTGGCATCCAATTCTGATTGTAGTATATATCGCAGTCGAGAATAAGCCCACTAGGACCCCTCAAGCAATATGTTAGAATCACGTAGAAGTATTTGCAAACCCACACCCTCATCCTGGTTAGATGCTGTGAGAGTTAAGACACTGTTGCTTTGTCAGGGACTGAGGGAGATGTTAGTGTCTCAGTGTTGATTCAAATACTACACAGATATTAGCTGAGGAAATGCAAGAGTGGAGCCTAGCTGCTGGCTGAGAAAAGGACAATCATTACTATCTGAATGAATGGTTGGAAACATAAATAATGAAGGAAAAAGACAATTAGGAGGTACATAAATAATTGTACTTTTTATATATTCACTTGGTACTTTATACTCTAATCACAATTCAGCTCCCAACACACTAATCTTTTTTTCATATCTCTTGAAGCTGTTATTCCTTGTAGCTCAATTTAGCTCACATCTAACATTTTATATTGCAGAGGTGTAGTTAACTGAACTCTGCAATAGACTTATAGTGACTCTCAGTACACACACCAATCTACTTTTAATGAAGCACTTCACATCAGAAGTTAGTTGTCATATTCATACTGAGAATTGCAAGAGTCAGTTGCGGAACAAATCTTGAGAGGGCCATGCAAAGTGCATGGATGAGCCCCCCCAGCCCCCCCCCCCCACACTCTGGACTCTGTCAGGAGCTCTCAGGCCCACCAGCACATTGCCATGGGGGGCCCCTTAGAGCTTGAGGGACTCCTCGCACTGCGGTGGCTGTGGGGCTATTATTACGCCACTAGCAAAGGTATTAAAAGCTTAATCAGATGTTATAGGTATGCATGCTGCACGTCCCTTGCACGCCTGTGTGACACAAACAAAGTAGCACCCACTATACACAGTAAACTGGCATTTCTGTTCTCATTATCTGGAGGATTCATTCGCGAGGGGATAGAATGTTGGGTGGGAAGTGCTGCAGTGGAGTACCAGAATGCAGAACAAAGGAGGTCAAACTTGGGCTTCTTTGTATGCCCAACTGTTGCCATCAGTTTCTGGATTGAGGTGTCGAATAATTTTATAATCTGTTCTTCCCAAATTGGGGATGTATCTAGGAAAATGTATTCAGTGTTTTCAATTCAAGATGGAAGGTTTTCAGGGCATTTCAGTTTCTGTTTAAATCCTTTAGTGAAGCATCTACAAGTGATTAATGTGCCACAACACATTTGTTTATCTATATTACAAGGCTTTAATCACCCATTTGCTACTATCTTTGCCCTTGATTTTCGATCCTTTGTGGCTCAAGAGTTTGCTGGGTTTCTTCTCTTCTGTATTCTACTTTTTTGGCTCATCCTCCTTTTTGATGCTGATGCAGCTTGAGGACTTGCTGTACATTAATCTTGATGTGCAATAAAATGATTCAAGTTGCCAAGGAGGTTTTTTATCCTTTGCCCTTTTCCCCTCCTACTTAAATCCCTCTTAAGAAGACATTTGACACCTTCATATGCTATATTAAGTGCCGAGTGGCATTGTGGTATCTTGATCGACCGTGTCTCAGCTATAGGAATTAGGAACAAAGCAAAAGAACTTCTTGCATCCTTCCTAGCTGACCGTCCACAAACAGTAAAAATGGGCCATTTCACCTCCCACACCTTCACTCTTCCATGTGGCGTCCCACAGGGCTCCTCGCTAAGTCCGACACTGTTTAACATTTATGTTTCGGACTTAGCGAGGGTAATAAAAACTTAGGGAATTGCCCTTACAACTTATGCCGACGATACACAACTGGTGCTATCTGTACATAGTGAAGGCACTTCAGTTGCTGCAAATTTCCAAGAGGGAATGCGGGCTATCAGTACCTGGATATCATCAAACTGTCTCAAATTAAACTCTGACAAAACAGAGGTGATGACATTCGGGAAACTGGAACCTGCTTGGTCCCCTCAATGGTGGCCACCGGAGATGGGAGCTCCACCCCAACCAGTCACTAAGGTGCGCAACCTGGGAGTTATATTTGATGACAAAATGACCTTTCATCATCACGTCGACTCCGTGGTCTGTTCATCTTTTTTTATCCTAAAAAGGATCAAAAAACTCCTGCCATACCTTCCCTCCTCAGCCGGCAAAATTCTAATCAGCACCTTGGTCTTCTCCAAAATAGATTACTGTAATGCCCTCCTTCTAAATGCCCAGGAAAAAGTCATGACAGACTGCAGCTAGTCCAGAACGCTTCTGCTAGAGTTTTACTGGGAGTTCCCAAGTTCACATCCATTTCCCCATTTGTCTGGCAACTCCACTGGCTCCCAGTCAGGAGCCGAACAAAATTTAAGGCACTTTGTATTGCCTATAAAGCAGTTAACAACTTGGGCCCACAGTTCCTTAGAAGAGCCCTTTGTCCCCTGGTACATTCTAGAACTCTTCGCTCCTCCTCTGCTCACTTGCTTAAAGTCCCGCGAACAAAGAAGGCCAACTGGGGTGACAGGTGCTTCACAGTTTCCACGGCCAAACTTTGGAACACACTGCCCCTGCACATCAAAACTGCCCCAACTCTCATCAGCTTTAGGAAAAAATTTAAAACCTGGTTCTTTACACTATAATCTACCTGCTGTAGCTATGGTTCTGTATTCTGAGCGCTGAGACACCTCCGGGTAGATGTGCGCTTTAAAAATTGCATAAACATAAACATAAACAGTGCTTTCCGCAGGCAAAACAGATGGCAGTTCAACAGTGTTCAGTCCTTTACAACAATTTATTCTAATATTCACTCATGATGAGAAAAATCAGACATTGTATTGCACTAAATCCAAATCAGCGCCCATGGAACTTTGATTGTACCTCAATATTTTAAACCTGGTCCAAATCAATGTGTGCTTGCTCTCCATCCTCCTCCTTCATTAGCAATGAGATAAATATGTACTGAGTTTAAACATTGAGACCATTGCTAGGATGACTTCTGGGGTCAAACGTCCTACATTCAGCCCAAAATACATAGTCAGAGTACATGGTTAAAAAGTAATCCGTTAATTTAATCCAGAACATAGAAGAAGAAGGAGCGAGCTTTCGAAAAAGCACTAAAGGAAAATTGTTTAATAATGTTTGATTTTGTTAAGCATTACACAGACGGCAGGTGAAACTGAACTTCCATAGATCCCTCTTGATGCAACTAATTCCACCGCATATAGCACCACAAGCACAGAATGCAAATGATCTATGCACTGCACGATGGTGATGCCAGGGCCCGAGCCTAGAGGAAGAAGGTGAGACAGGCAGGGTAGATACACTCTCCCTTCTGTGGCATCCCTTTTTCGGCAAATAAGAGGCACAGAAACTACACATTATCCCGAAGGGTTTTTAGGATCACTCATGATTTCATTCAGTGTTCTTTTAAAGCTTTCAGCAGGCCCATTGGTTTGGGTGAAAGTAAATAGAGAACCGCTAAGTTTCTCCACACTTATCGTGCATGGACTTCATGTGTGAAGAAATGAAGTTTGAGCCCCTGTCATACAAGACTTCCTTTCGAAAGCCCACTTTGAAAAAATTCTGATGAGAGATAATTCTGTCAACCATGTAGTGGTGGTAATCAGAGGAATTGTGAAATAGCACTCAAAATCACAGGGTTTCTGTAGCAAACCAGAAGGGCTTGAAGTGTAAAGATCAGAATTTACTATTAGCATATTGCAAAGATTTGCAAAAAGTAAAGCTCCAGTTACACTGTCCGGTGATGCTAGGTCCTTCCTGGTAGTCACAAATTAAATATTTTCGCCATCACAAAGGCCAGGTTACACAAAATGTCAGTCTTTGCAAATGAAAATGGAATGCAATAAAATGCTATCATGATCTGCAAATATTTTTGCATTTCATAAGGACAACATTGAAAAACGTGTGACAAGGGAAAAGAGTTCTAGCCCCCTTCAGAGAAACTTGAATGTAGGAATCCAGGCATTTTAAGAGGGGTGGGTTCTTTTAATGTTAACAGTTACCACCCAAGAAGAGAGATTCAGCGAGCCCCAGAAAGGCTCTCACTAGTGCGCACTCTGCAGAGGTGATTAGTGTAGCTACTACAGAGAGGAAGGAGAGAGCAGAGCATTCCCTTGTGGGCCTAGTGGACCCAGATGGAGCTGGTGATAATTGTCCATTGAAAGTAAAGGGTGAGGCAATGATCTATTTCTCCCATCCTTGTGACTCAATTAGAAATTAATCAATGTTTTGCAACGGTCACAAAGCAATGAAGACTTCATATCTATCCTTGCCAGAAATCGTTTGCACAATGAAAGCTGCATGTGGGGAGCAGCTTCCAATTTCTTTTTGACAGCAGTGGGAGAAGGCCAACAAAGGTTGCACGGGCCCCTGCTATCTCTTCCAACATCCCTCGGTCAAAGAGAAATGGTTTATGGAGTTGGAATCTCAGTCCATGTACGTGATAGGGGGTTGCACTAGTGTGCCTTTGGAAATATGAATACACAGTTGGCAAGCTAGCCTGGCTGATGAGGGGCAATACCCCGAAACTGGTCCCAGGATGCTTGTTTCCGGTTCAGGGAGGACTTGCTGACACTTAGTTCTGGACTGTTCCAATGAGGCACAGGGTCAAAACTGAGATTTCATGGTGAGCAAAACAATGATGGATTAAACCCAGATCTGCAAGTGACAGTGAATGTTTGAGTTGCTCAGCATTCCATCCATCATTTGTTCTTTTTGGATTTATACAACCAGCACTGTGTAAGGATTTGACCCGTTCAAATATGCTATGCAGCTACATCACTTTGATGTGACCTAACCATTCATACATCAGATTCGTCAGTTCTGAAGGTAATTCAAAAAGGTTTTACCAAGAAATGTTGGAACATAAACGTGTAGCATGCGAGGAGATCCCCCACAAAGGTGCCAGGTAGGTCACAGACAGTCAGCATATAAGATGTGAAATGTAACCGCGAGCCAATCTACCCAGTGATATTAAAAGGGCACGTGTGCACTTTTGTGTGAAATCTGAATAATGATTTTGTACCGATTATGCTCCCTTCTCCATTGGTTATATATCATGTATCAACTTTAGGCCGCTAGTCAACATGCCACATCGATAAAGTGAACGTGTACTTTCATATGAATCAATCATTACTGACCTGACAAGTCAAACAAATATTACGAAAGTTAATAGATGGAATATGGAATCCAAACAGTTTCTTCAATGGAGCTCAGTTTAGTTTCTGTGGTATTTTTATAAGTAATAATCTTGGCGAGAGGCTAATGATGTAGGTCTTACATTTAAATCTGACAGACTGCTATGAAATATACCCGGAGTTTACTATATCGTTTAACTCAGGATCACCATGTGGAAATAGCAATGTGTAAGAAACACTGTGGAACTCCTACCTTACAAATTAGGAGTAATGTTCAATGGCAGCGCCTTGAAAATAATGTACAGTTTACTAACATTCTCAGACCAACTAATACCTTTCCAACCCCCAGACTAACTGTCCTTATATATTTTCAATTTACTTGGTACAGGTGTGGGGTATTGGTGAGTATGCACCTGTTCCTCGAACGCTTTGTACTGATTCGCAATGTGTGTTTTTATCTATAGCTGATTTGCATTTTGACATGGCAAAACATTCATCTTTTCGAAGTGTAATAAATACTTTGATACCTCTCTTACACTGATTATATTCTATGCAATGTCCTTAGGCAAACAAGACTTTCCGGGAAATTGGCATGATGAAGGAGTATGGCGAAGCCTGGGATGTGCATGGACCAGTCATCTGGAAATTTCTTCAAAGCAGTCCGCAAGTAAATCGATTTAGGGTAAGAGAGAAGAGCTTCTCCAATGAAAACGTGGATCCATCATTTTAACACAAGTGCTTTTTATTTGACCACAAAATCTGTTCTATATTCAAAAGAAAAGGCTCT
The DNA here is from genome assembly GCF_964263255.1 of Lissotriton vulgaris. Lineage (NCBI taxonomy): Eukaryota > Metazoa > Chordata > Amphibia > Caudata > Salamandridae > Lissotriton > Lissotriton vulgaris. Next base: position 1,185,076,975 of record NC_141689.1, read on the forward strand.
CATCAGGACATTATGTATATAAATAAAAAAACAGCAAATATCTGTTAGTTAAAAAATTATATGTAACTTGTATTTACATTGGAAATGTTTTTACTTTTTTATATTCTATCTATACCATACACAATATAATTCAGAAATATAATTCAGAAATACCAACACAGTCATCTGTTAATTTGGCATTGGTCCTATTCTGAAAGAAGTAAAGCCTAACTCTACCATAAACATAATTACATCTATATATTCTAGTGCCAATGGCTGAGCTCACAAATTTAACAGATTCCTCATTCTCCTAATGAGCATAAACATTTAAATATTTCATTCATTGATTTAACTGTAGGTATTTTTTAGGGTTTTTATAGAGCTGACATTATTTTTCAGTAGTTTCGAGGGCTTAAATGTAAGTGTTATGTAGAGTGTCATCTAGTGTGCCTGCGCATTGTGACCTCTGGTGACCTTTGGAAGTAAACCTTTTCGAGCTTTAAGAAATCATCATAGCGGAGCTTGATAGTTGGCATTCATGCGAACTGAGACAACGCCAGACTGCATAAGTGTAGAGGCCTACATTCATAGATTGTTCAGAGAAACTGATCTTAGGTCACTCGATTTCTGGAAAGTTCTTCTATGGTTGGTCAATAAAACTGAAAACTAAAATTCCATTTTATATATATTGTGATATTGGAGTGATAGAATGCGCAGGTCACCTGACTATAATTTTACCAATATTCACCTGGTACCATAATTCAATTACACATTTTCTTAATCAGGTAACCCACATTCTACTACCAGTTTATTTAGTTCCACTAATTCCTATACCATTGACTTACCAATCCTTATCGCTGGTACCTACGACCACATGGATCAGGGAGTTATTTGTAAAGAGAAGCAATCAAAATACCATAACATTTGCACTCGTATAATAACCACAGACTCAAGGAAGGTTTAAACTCATTATCTAATCATCATCAAAAGTCATACGCCACGGATTCAGAAAGAGTGTATAGCTATGCAAAAGATAGATTATGCCAACCATTACCAAAGTTTGAAATAAAGGGAAGGAAAAACAAGGAACATACTATTTTCAGATACAGTCTTTCGCAATTCGACTAAAGGCGGGTAAAGAAAGGAAAATACTAAACCAACAGTTTGCAATCATTAGTGATTTGGGAAAAGAGAACACAATATGCAATATCGAAACTTAGTTTACCACATATCTAGAGGGAAGGTAAAAATTGGAACATACTATGAAATTCAGCTAATCAAGCTTAACTCTTTATAGGGAGGGTAAAGAAAGGGAAATAATTATGCAATCTCAGAAACACTTAGCTTATAACTATAAGGTGGGTAAGAAAATGAAACACGCTAATAATCATCAAAAGATGAATTTATCATTTACTAAGGGAAGGGGAAGAAAAAGGAGCATATGCAATCAAAGCTTTGCAAGTCAGGGAAGGTAAAGAAGAGGACGCAAATTTTATTGACAATTACCCACACAGAATTATATTTACCTAGAATGGTGTGAAGACCAACCCTGGCCACGGGTCAGTTGGAAAAGACAGGAAACCCCAAAGATTTCAGGGCCAGTAGGCGAGCAGGTGTAGATCAGAAAATCAGGACAGGATAACCCCAGGATTTGGAACAGGACCGGACCACCAAAGGTTAAGACCAGCACCCGCAGTTTCGGTTGCAACGCCTGACTACTCCCTCTCTGCAAGGAATCAGCCAAAACCCCGATTGGGTTACAGCTTTCAGCAGCAAAGTGCTTCGCCAGCACTTCAGCTTCCCAGAACCCCGATTGGGTTCTCAAACCTCCCAACAGAGTGCTCCGCAGCCCTCTGCTCTTAGTCACCTATTGAGTGCGTTGGGTCAGTGACAGGTCAGACAAGTCGGACAATTTCTCTAGCTAAACCTACGCTAGTTATACTGTTTTCCAGGTCAGTGTACCACCTACCAATGTTGCAAGTGTAAGGATCCCCAATTTCGATTGGACAAAGGAGGAGGACAGGTCATCACACCACCTAAATTTTAGACTTTTGCCGTTTCCTTATTCAAATTTATGTTCACACCCATCAATTTCAGGTTCTCATGCCGATTTCTTCCACCTAACAATGGATGTTCTATTGACGATTACAATGTATACAATTTAGAGTTCATCGGGTGAGTTTCTCAGGAGCATCAGTCAGTCAGCTCCTTGGCAATAGTCCAAAGGTCATTGATCCGGAGACTTGCAATTCTCGCGCAGTCGCAGTTTCAACAAAGATGGAGTACAGCGTTTACGAGACAGGCCAGTTTTCAAAGTGTAACATGAAGTGGAAAAGAAACAGTTTTAGAACACAGAATAAATGATTACACTGTATACCATGAATTTCTACACTATACCCATTACTTTATAATAAACTATAGCATTAGAATCAGGCAAAACGAACAGCCTAGTAAAAGCAGCAGTGCAAGCCTCTCGCATGTGAGAACACAGAACAGCCATATTAACACTAGTGCGCAGATGCGACAGAGTTCCCTCCAAAGCTGCGAGTACGTCATGTCACGTAGGTATGACAGACGCATGCGCAGTAGAAATTCCCACGTAGCAGCAGCCATCTTAAATGCAAGCGTGTTAGGATTGGAAAACACATAGGCAAGCTTCACTCGGATACCCAATATCGATGGAAAAAGGGTAAATTAGTAAGACAAACATGTTGATTACATAATTAGGGTTATTCGAGGTTCATCATTAAAAGCTAGTTGCATCTCGTGCGAATCCTTGCTCCATCAATCCCCTCTTTGATGATATTTTATATCATCACTAATTAATGAAACAGATGCCAACTTCTCACATTTCACCCATTTCAATCTCTTCAAACTTTCTATTCTGCTTTTTCTCATTATTATTATTATTATGAGAATTTTTCATTTTCTTGTGTATCTCGCTATTTAACTCTTCTAATTCAAGCTCTTCATATTCCTTTTTACTCCTCGCTTATTCACGGAATATTTCTTTTTATGTTTTCGAAACTTGCAACAAATTATATTTCCTAAAACTAATAAACCTATTTCCGCCATTGGCATCAGTATTTACTCACAAGACTTTTACCTAGATTAGAAAACCAACTACCTACAGATGAGAGACCATCTGTAAGCCTCTTCCATGCACTATCAACCTCCAGGGGTTTAAGCTCCTTTTCCAAATTAGTGATGTTTCCCACATACAATTTCAACACTTTTGTCTGGAATGTAAGTGCAACAATGTGGCGCTTTCAACATTCTACAGACTCCGCCCTCTTTTGCCAATAACGTGCCAAGAGCAAGTCGATTTTGTAAAACCATAGATCTGATCGCAACAAATTCGGTATTGACCATCAAGAAACCTCCAGCAGTGTCAGTTGATAACCGTTCTACTACTGTTGACAATTTGCAGATTCTGTGTGTATTCAGAACCACTCCCACTGTAGGTATCAATGCACTAAAAATATCACCTACTATTTCTCCAACACTTTCTCTTTTGCTACGTACGAATCCATTAGTTTCTTCATTGCTTCCAGTGATTTTGCCCACATGGTATATCTTTGGGAAGACAATACCAGAATAACAGCTCTCATACCAATGATCTGGTAATTTGAAATAAGCCTTGTTCCCACATATATAATAAATTCCGGGAAACACAGGTTCAGACCCATCTTTAAAACCCCAACCCCCAATTACCTTGTAATTGTGTTCGCATTCACAGGAACCAATGAATATATTGTTATAATAACTAATCTTTTCCCTGTGAAGACAGAGTTTCCCCTTCTTTTCGAAATCCAGCAACATAGCAGCATTAGCTCCACCATTTGAGGTGCTCCCTACACTTTAAGCCATTTAGGGATTATCTGATTCTTGTCATTTGCTTTTCTTTGGATACTCTCTCTTCTTTTCTCTACCATATTCAAAAATATCTTCTCTTTTTCATGTAATAAACATGTTAAGTAATCTATTTTTCCTACAGTTAGAAAATATTCACTCATATAGCATGCTACATCTCTAGTAGTATTGTCAGGGTTTAGGTTTCTACGTACTGGAATTTCAGAAAATATCACATCTAAGTTAGAATATTAATACTGTAAAGGTCCTTTCTTGTAAAATAAGCTAGCTAAAATACTACAGGAAATTCCATATGTTAGTGGCAAGTGGTGATACGTCACACCCTCAGCTAACGAAGTAGGCAGCTTCATACAGATATAGCAGTGTTCTATTTCCATTGCTTCTACATAGTGTACTAACAGGTTTGCAAATACATTTACATGAGTTCTGTTTTTAATTCTATTATAATGCAGTCCTTCCTCATCTGGTGCTTCTGAGTCAATTTTAGTTTGTCTAAGGCTAAGTGCTCTCTCTTGTGTATCTACTCTTTGTGGTGTATCTCTCGTTCGTAGCTCTTCTGTGTTCTTTGGCAATTGATTAGTAGGGTACAGGTTTGTGTCTTTACTCATCATGTAAGGAATACCTATTGTTAGTCCTATCCAAAGTATAAATACTATTGCTACACTTCATAAAACATACTTTGCAGCATGTTTTTAACCCCTTCGATGCTTGTGACAAAACCATTCCATCATCAGTCACGGCTGAGCTGTGCTGATGATGGAATGGTTCCGTCACGACCGCACCCTGTTCTGGAATGTCCAGCACAGGGGCAAAATTCAAGTAGCAGCCAAGGTGTTAAACAATTTCTTTTCGGTGTTCCATTAAAAGTATGATCAGTCATTTCTGACTAAAGGAGACTCAACCCCTCTTTGTAACTTTTACACAGTCTTTACCCTGTGTGACTTTCAGGTGGGTCTCACTTCTTCGTCAGTTTGATCAGTAATCAATTCTTCATCACTTTCGTCACTTATTTCCAGGTTTTCAAATTCTTCCAAAACGATGTAGGTCCACTCAGGGCCCTTGTATTTGTTATTCAGTCTCTTTAGTCGTGGACTTCTTCTTCTTGGTTGTATTACAGGTTGACCAGTTTGACTTGTTACTTCATCTACTTGTTCAGGTTCTTCATTAATTTTCTTTAAATGCAGTCTCAGTCTTTTGACATATCTAGGCCATTTGTCTCCTTTTTTGAGTCTTTTAACTGGCACTGTGCTCGGGTTTTCTTCGAATGCTCTTTTGTTTTCATTCAGGTGTGGCACATTAATTTCAATGCTATCTTCTGTTTCCCTCTCTATCTGACTAGATCCAGGTATTATGTTTGTTTCTTCTGCCTGGTCACTAAGGAATCTGTTGGATTTGACTTTTGTTTGCTTCACTTTCGTCGTCCTGAACACAATTGTCTGGTCCTGTGGGGTCCTGCTGAAGCTCTTTGAACCCTTGATTTTCTTCTGCTTGAGCTTTCGCCCTAATTTCTATCTGTCCCTTTTTAGGTTCAGGAGCTCTTGGTGGAGTGTCGATCACTTGATCTTTCCCTATCTGGTCCTCCTCAGAATCACTTTTGACTTGGATTTTTATCATCTGAGTATCTTTTTCTACACCTGTCTCATCCTCACTATCACTCTGTCTGTTTAGATAGGTTTGACTTCTTGTCCGCACATATTCTGCAGGTATGTCGATTACTGGAATCCAATCATCTTGACTGGTGCTCGGTTGTTCTTCTTCAGCTACTCCAGGATCGATATCTTGGGACCCTTCAGCTGCGCAACCTTCAGCCTCAGTTTCATCAGGCACTGTCACCTTTTTCGTGTGACTGGCATGGATCCAATGTGGAACTCCTGCACACTTTACAGCTGTGGTGGTGACCAGAATCACTTGACGTGGTTTTCTCCACCTTGGTGTAATGTCAGGACGTGCTCCGCAGGATCTGTTCGATGCTAGTAAGGGTCCACTTCCAGACGTTACCAACACCCTGAGTATAAATATACAGGGTGTTCGAACCATCAGGCGAGGGATAAAAAGGAAGGAAAGGGTGGGAACGGCTGGGAAGGAGATCTGAAAAGACAAAAGACGCAAGGTAAGACAAGATACACCACAACTGACTACTCTCAATAATTCTCGCTACAAGTATCTATACCTGGCACATAACGGAAATGAACCTCTTCTAGTTCTTTAGGCCACCCTGCAAAACAATGGCATGTTTAGGAGAAAATCAGTAGATGAGGACTTTTACGTTTCATCTCTAAAAGCCCTTTATATGATTGCAACCATAGCATACCATAGACTCCAGCCGGACCCTATGACAGTGTATAGATTTTCTCTTCTTTTCCAATGTGCCAATCTTAAGAGAAACAACGTAGATTATTGTCTATCCTTCCACAAAGTAAAAGATCAAATAAACGGAAACAAGAAAAGGACCATTAATAACTCCTTAAAGGTCTTTAAATGTAAATGCAAAAAGGGCCCGTGATAATGCTTGACAGTCGAGCAAATGAAATTGATGCAACTCTTCAGTCTCTTCGTTGAAAAGAAAGCAACAGAAACTGGAAACGCGTAGTTGCGACCAATACTGCGCTCCAGCAAGAAAATGATATAAGGTGAGGATACCAACCGGCAACACGTAGTTGTGACCACCACAGTGCTCCGGTCCCAAGACTCAATTGAATTCACCAAAGGTAGTGCGCAGTTGTGACCACCACTTCGCTCCTAAAACTCACAAGAAACTCCAACTTAGTAAAATGCAAAAACGAGGTATTTTCCACCTCCTTGCTCTTTGCCAAAATGAAGGGAAACAGCAGCGCGTAGCAGAAAACTACTGTGTTCTGCTCCAAAGTCTCACAAACGCCGACAACAAATATATGTATAAGGAAACAGCAGCGCGTAGCCGATAACTACAGCGTTCTGCTCCAAAGCCTCCCAAGCGTTACCGGAACATACAAAAAGGAAACTGTAAACAAGATACGGTAGCGGGTAGATGACACCACAACGCTCCGCTCAGAAGTCCGGAAAGGATTACTCACAGAGGAAGACCTGCACTAAAACATACCCGGCAACTCCTTCGTGCTCCGAGGACGCTCCTCCTACCTCGAAGTTCAAAACAGGAACTAACAGAATTACGCGCATCCTCTGATGCGCGAGGCTCACCTAAGCACATTCTGCCCCATGGTCTCCTGGGACTCATAGTTTCTACACATAAGGCAGGCTCAATAGGGTCCGACCTCACATTTTGTCCTCCCTCCTAGCGCCTCCTAGGCCCAGACTTGGAAGGTAACGTGTGGTGAAATGAACGAACAGCAGCAGGGGCATGCACATCCTGGACCTGCACCCAAGAGTCATCCTCCACCAAGTAACCTTTCCACTATACAAGATACCACAGCACACCTCGCCGAACCCGGGAGTCTTTAATGCTTCATACCTCATACTCCACACCCCCATCACAGAGGACCGAAGGCAGGGCATGGTTTCTGGCAGAGAAAGCTGGCTTCAAGAGACTGCAATGAAACACAGGATGGATTCTCAGCGTACCCGGAAGCTTCAACTTATAAGCCACAGGGTTTATCTTTTTGAGATCCGGATAAGGGCCAATGTATCTAGGGTGAAAAATGCTTCGCAACTTGAAACGGATATTCCTAGTGGAAAGTCACACCTTGTCTCCCACTTGGTAGGTCAGCCCAGATCTCCGGTGCTTGTCTTCCCATCTTTTATAGTCATTTTTAGCTTTTACAAGATGTGTTCTGATTTGTTTGTGACCAGCGTGTATATGCTTCATTTGCGCCAAAACAGACGGGTGATTCTCAACCGCCTCTGGTATTTGTATGGGAAATATTTTCGCATTGAATCCGTACGTTGCACAGAAAGGGGACACTCCCAAAGAACTGTGCCAAGCATTGTTATAAGACACTTCAGCTAACCATAGCAAAGACTCCCATGAATCTTGAGCTTTCTCAGCATAACAACGGAGAAACTGTTTCAGAGTTTGATTGAGTCTTTCTGTTTGCCCATCAGTTTGGAGGTGGAAGCTGGTAGAAAGCGCGAAAGTGATATGAAGCCCCTGACACCACCCTTTCCAAAATCTGGCAAAGAATTGTGGACCCCGATCTGATACAATCACCTCAGGTACTCCATGCAGGCGTATAACATTACTCAACAATAGCTGAGCAGTTTGCCCTGCAGTAGGCATATTGGTACAAGGTATGAAATGTCCCATTTTGGTGAGACTATCGATAACCACCAGAATTGCCGAATCCCCCTGATCAGTGGGCAACCCAGTTACAAAATCCAGACTGATATTCTGCCAGGGTTTTCGGGGAGTAGGCATAGGTATGAGTTTCCCCTTCTTTTTGCCTGTTTCACTCTTTGCTCTGGCACAGATTTCACAATGAGACACCCATGAAGTGAGGTCTGAACGCATAGTGTTCCACCAAAAATATTTTTGCACCAGGTGGATTGTCTTATGTATCCCTGGATGCCCAGCCATGGGTACCACATGACACCATGTGAATGCTCGTTTCTGTAACCCTACTGTGGGTGGGTACAGTTTGTTATTATAGAAAGGTAATCCCTGTTTCATCTTGCACCACCCTCCTTTGAAACCCATGCCAGCCATTGTACATGGGTTTTCATTCTTTTGATTTGGTCCAAAAAATCCTCTGCTTGTACTACACATATCCCTTTGGCAGGTTCTATGATGGCTTCTAAGGGTCGGTCTGGGGTTTCTTCCACATTCAAATGTCTGGAAAGAGAGTCAGCCTTTCTATTTTCCACACCGGGTCTGAAAGGAATAACAAAATCGTACTCTGAAAAAAAGAGCATCCATCTCATCAGTCTTTGGGAGAGATGTCTTGAGGTCCTCATATACTGCAAATTTCTATGATCAGGTATACCGTTATTGGGCAAACAGCACCCCACAGGTACTGCCTCCATTCCTGAAAGGCCTTTTTTATGGCTAGCAACTCTTTTTCCGCCACAGTGTAGTTTCTTTCAGATACACTGAGTTTCTTGGACAAATAGGCAACAGGATGCAGTTGACCCGTGACCTGGTTTCTCTGTGACAGGATGGCACCGATGGGCTCGTCCGATGCATATGCCTCTACCACAAATGGGAATTCTGGTTTGGGATGTGACAACACCGGGGCCGTAGTGAAAGCCCATTTAAGATAGTCAAAAGCAACCTCTACTTCTTCTGTCCAATGAAAAGGAACTCCTTTTCTGAGCAGGCGTGTCAAAGGGACCGCTACCTTGGAAAAATAACATATAAACCGGCGGTAGTAGTTGGCAAATCCCAAAAAACATTGTACTTCTTTCATAGTTTTAGGGATGGGCCAGAATTGTACTGCCTGCAACGTCCTCTCAGACATTTGTAGACCTGCCGGGGAGAGCATTACTCCCAAGAACTCCACTTCAGTCACCCCAAACTCGCATTTGCTTAGCTTGCAGTACAGACTATGATCTCGTAGTTTTTGTAGAACATTCTTTACTTGATCAGTGTGTTGTTCTACTTCGTCTGAGTAAATCAAGATATCGTTGATATATACCACTACGCATAAGTCCACAAAATCTTTTAATACATCATTTAACCCCTTCCATGCTCATGACAACGTCAGCTCTTCATGCAGTACACTGGAGCTGTGCTTATGATGAGCTGACCTTGTCATGAACAATGATGATTGAATAAATGCAGCACAGGACGGGAATTCCCTTAGCATTCAAGGTGTTAAGAAGTATTGAAATGTCGCTGGTGCGTTGCACAGGCCAAACGGCATAACGGAGTACCTATAAAGGCCATAGTGTGTTTTAAAAGCCGTTTTCCACTCGTCCCCTGCTCTGACTCTGACCAAGAGGTAGGCCCCTCTCAAGTCCAGTCTAGTGTAGATTCTAGCATTTCTTACTTGATCAAGCAAGACTGAGATGAGAGGCAACGGGTATCTATTACGGACCGTGTTTTTATTTAGCATGCGGTAGTCCACACATGCTCGCAAGTCACCATTTGCTTTCGCAATAAAAAATAAAGGCGAAGCAGCTGGGGATCTAGACGTTCATATGAATCCTATTTGCACATAGTGATTCAAATACTCCTTTAAGTGTTTTGTTTCTGAAATCGACAGAGCATATACTCTGCAGGAAGGAATAGTAGCCCCCTCGACCAGATCTATCCTGCAGTCGTACTCCCTAAGGGGGGGGCAACTGCTCAGCCTGTTTTTCACTGAATACATTTCTGTAGGCATAATACTCACTAGGCAAGATCAACTTCTTTTCTGCTGCCGTAGCTACAACATAGTGGATCAATGAGGGAGCTGATGCGTTTACTTCAAGGTGAGTAATATGTGTTTGACATTCCTCAGACAAGAATTGTATGGATTTGTCTGCCCAATTAATTGTAGGATTGTGATGGCTCAACCAAGGCATCCCTAAAATGATTTCGTACTGAGGGGCTTCAATTATGTTCAATTCCAGTTTATCTCTGTGCTCACAGTGTTTGATAGGAACGGTAAGGCTCACTGCTTCAGTTTGTTCCGTGATAAGCCCTGATTTCAGTGGTTTACCATCAACAGCAACCACCTCCTCTGGGTTCTCTCTTGTCACTCTCTTAAGTGCCAGACTGGTCAATAGCCAGTCATCTATGAAATTGCCTGTAGCCCCAGAGTCTATCATAACCAGGACTTGGTCGACTTGGTCGCTCTCTAATCTCATAGGGATAACAATATGGGATTCGGTTTCACTAATAGCCATGATAGTCAAGGAAGGGATTTTCCACGTCTTCTCATTAACTGACTGCGCCCCTCTTTCATCTACCGGTGACATAGTTGACAGAGCTATTCTTTTATTTCTGGACCAACCTCCCATATTCTTTGGTTTAGCAGGACATTCTCTGACGTAATGTCCTTTTTTACCGCAATACATACAGAGTCCCTGCACTCTACGGCTCTCTCTTTCTTCTTTGGATAAAGGGGCTCTAACAGCGCTCACTTCCATAGGTTCACCTCCGGTCTCAGGGGTTGATGTGGGTCTGCGAGACGGTGTTTCCACTCTGAGATAGCCTCTATCCCATTTACGTCTATCACCACTTCTTTCTAGCAGCCTCCCATCTATTCTTATGGTCAAGTTGATCATGTCAACACAGTTAGTTGGTTGGGGATCAATTTGAGCGATGACATCTTTCAAACTATCCCTTAAACCTTGATAAAACAAGGACATGCGTTTTTCTTCAGGCCATGAGGTTTCAGACAGTAACCGATTAAAGGTGGTAAGATAAGATATAAGATCGCTCCTACCCTGTTTAAGTTCCAGTAACTCCTTGTCTGCACTGAACGTGGTGGCTCTCCTGTCAAACACTCTCTCGAATTCTGCTCTAAAGGCTGCCCAATCAGATAGCATCGCATCATTATTTCGTACCAGTGGCACAGCCCAATTAGCCGCATCTCCCACCAAATATGTAATGGCAAATGCCACTCTATAGTGATTGTCAGGAAAAGATGCAGGTTTACAAGAAAAATGTAACATTATTTGTGTCAGAAAAATGTGGGTCTTTAGTGGATCCCCTGAATACCTTTCTGGACTGGCCAAGGGAATGGGAGGCGGAACTGTAACCTGTATCTGTTGATTTGATGCGGTGGCATAAAAAGGATTCCGAGAAAACTTCTCTACTTTCTCCCTTAAGGCCAACTCTTGTTGGACCAACATCAAAGCCTGGAGAACGTCGTCCATAGTAGCCATTACTAGAATCAACCAAATCGGGCGGAGCAATAATTCTTGGGCGCGTAATTCTGTCAGGACGTGCTCCGCAGGATCTGTTCGATGCTAGTAAGGGTCCACCTCCAGACGTTACCAACACCCTGAGTATAAATATACAGGGTGTTCAAACCATCAGGCGAGGGATAAAAAGGAAGGAAAGGGTGGGAACGGTTGGGAAGGAGATCTGAAAAGACAAAAGACACAAGGTAAGACAAGATACACCACAACTGACTACTCTCAATAATTCTCGCTACAAGTATCTATACCTGGCACATAATGGAAATGAACCTCTTCTAGTTCTTTAGGCCACCCTGCAAAACAATGGCATGTTTAGGAGAAAATCAGTAGATGAGGACAGTTACGTTTCATCTCTAATTGCCCTTTCTATGATTGCAACCATAGCATACCATAGATTCCAGGCAGACCCTATGACAGTGTATAGATTTTCCCTTCTTTTCCAATGTGCCAATGTTAAGGGAAACAACGTAGATTATTGTCTATCCTTCCACAAAGTAAAAGATCAAATAAACAGAAACAAGAAAAGGACCCTTAATAACTCCTTAAAGGTCTTTAAATGTAAATGCAAAAAGGCCCGTGATAATGCTTGATAGTCGAGCAAATGAAATTGATACAACTCTTCAGTCTCTTCGTTGAAAAGAGAGCAACAGAAACTGGAAACGCGTAGTTGCGACCGCTACTGCGTTCCAGCAAGAAAATGATATAAGGTGAGTATACCAACCGGCTACACGTGGTTGTGACCACCACCGTGCTCCGGTCCCAAGACTTAAATGAATTCACCGAAGGTAGCGGGCAGTTGTGACCACCACTTCGCTCCTAAAACTCACAAGAAACTCCAACTTAGTAGAAAGCAAAATCGAGGTATTTTCCACCTCCTCGCTCTTTGCCAAAATGAAGGGAAACAGCAGCGCGTAGCAGAAAACTAACGCTTTCTGCCCCAAAGTCTCACAAATGCCGACAACAAATATATGTATAAGGAAACAGCAGCACGTAGCCAATAACTACAGCGTTCTGCTCCAAAGCCTTCCAAGCGTTACCAGAACATACAAAAAGGAAACTGTAAACAAGATACGGTAGCGTGCAGATGACACCACAACGCTCCGCTCAAAAGTCCAGAAAGGATTACTCACAGAGGAAGACCGGCACAAAACGATACCCGGCAACTCCTTCGTGCTCCGAGGACGCTCCTCCCACCTCGAAGTTCAAAACAGGAACTAACAGAATCACGCGCGAGGCTCACCTAAGTACATTCTGCCCCATGGCCTCCTGGGACTCGTAGTTTCTACACATAAGGCAGGCGCAATAGGGTCCGACCTCACATGTAAGGCACGTTTTCCGAGTATGTTTCTGAAGCACTACCCAATCACCTGGGTTCAGGTCATGTGCTGGAGTTGCTGGTCTGGCGACAGAGTCTTCCCCAACCTGGCGAGAGCTAGAACACACTTGGTCAGCCAGTTCTTTGCAGTATTCCAGTACTAAATCATCAGATATGTTTAGCAGTTTTTGTCCTGGCACCCATGCTTGCCGCATTGCTCTTCCCATCAGTATTTCATGGGGACTTAAGCCTGTGTTCCGGTCGGGAATACTTCTAAGTCCCATCAGAACAAGTGGCAGAGCATCTGGCCACTCCAATTAAGTTGACTCATACATCTTTCCCAACCTTGACTTAATAGTGCCATTCAATTGTTCTACCACTCCAGAAGCCTTGAATGCTTCACAAATTAGGCCCATTATTTCACTACTAAAATGTTTTCCTCTATCTGATTCAATTGTTACTGGAAAACCGAAACGAGGTATAAGCTCTCTGAGTAACATCTTAGCTACAGTGATGCTGTCATTTCTGCATGTATGGTAAGCTTCCCCCCATTTTGAAAACAGGCAGACAATGACAAGTACATATTTTAGTCCTCGACAAGGGGGCAACTGAATGAAATCAATCTGCAATCGAATAAAAGGACCTTCTGCCTTTCCAATCTTTCCTGGTAATACCACTGTTTTCTTTCCTGGGTTCATTTGTTGACAAATTAAACACCTCTGGCAGAGTGCCTCTGCTATGTTCCTGAACTTCGCATTAAACCATGTTTGTCTAAACAGACGTATAATAGCATCTCTTCCCAAATGTGAATCTCCATGAATCAACCTAGCCATTGGAGCAAGCAGACAGTTGGGTAACACTACTGTTTCGTCAAGGAAAAACAATGACACCATCTTCAGCCCTTCTCTGACACCCTAATTTCCTCCATTGTTTCTTTTCTTTAGGTTCCGCTGCATTCTGCAAATCTCTCACTTCTTCCCATGTATCCACACCATCCAGTAACATTAGTTGGCAGCTGTTTCCGCCCACCTCGACCTTTTTGTTAACAGCCATTTTGTATTTGCACAATGTTGGGCTAACTGGTCAGCATATTGATTACCAGCTGTCACTTTGTCGTTGCCAGATTTGTGGTGAGCACCACACTTGACCACAGCCACTTATTTTGGCAACTGGATTGCTTCCAGTAAATCTTTCACATATTGACCATTTCTGATTGGGGTACCTGAAGAAGTCAGAAACTCCCTTTGCATCCATAATTGGCCACAGTCATGCACAACCCCGTAAACATATTGGTTGTCAGTGTATATGGTTACTTTCCAATTTCTCACAAATTTGCAGGCCATTGCCAGGGCAACCAATTCGGCTACTTGTGCAGACTTGAATCTAGGCAAATAGGATGCTTCCACTGGACCTCCCAATGTACACACTGCATAAGCAGCACTTAAACCTCCTTCCTCATGTCTCATGCATGAGCCATCTACATATAGCTCATAATCGGACTCAATTAAGAGCTCTTCTCTTATATCTGGTCGTGATTTAGTGCTGTATTCAGTCAGATCGATGCAGTCATGCTCAACTTCTTCCTTTAGTTCTGCAGTATGTGAATTAGGTAACAGGGTTGCTGGGTTCAAAATATTACACCTAGCAATGGTTACATTCCCTGCACCATTCTCTCGTACTTAGTCAGCCGACTAGGTGTGAGATACTGGGTCTTAGTTCTTGTAAGCAAAATTACAACTGCATGTGGAACATACACAGAGACAGGATGTCCCATAACAATGGATTCACTCTGCTCAAGACTCATACAATTTTCAGCAACTGCTTTCAGAAATCCGGGCAATGCAGCTGCCACTGGGTCTAATGTGGACGAAAAATATGCCACAGGACATCGCACTAGTCCATGAATCTGAGTCAAAACTGAAAGTGCACACCTGTAAGAGCACGATCTGTGCCCTCTGACGCTTTAAGTAGGCATATATTGAGTATCGCTTGCATGCAGTGTGCATGCCTCACAGCATGAAGATAGTAATGGTGCCTTGATTTGCCATTGGGAAATAGATGGGTTTGGGGGAAGGAGAGGGACCGTGGCATCCAGCACCGAGTCTTGGCCCACCCTGCAGTGCTGACGCCGGCTAAGTATTGACGCGGCCACTTGTGGGTGTAGAGTTAGTGACACAGTGTAGGGTGATGTGATAACACGGGTGAGTAACTAGGGTAGGGGAACTGCCCTAATACTGGTGGCATACCTCTGGAAGCGATACGTCCAATCTGACTCTCTTATAAGAAGAGAGCTTGAAAATATTAGATGGGGGTGGCGTTACATGTCTACGAGGTGGTTCTCTGTACGGGCATTTGTATGATCATTACGTGCCAGCTGGCCTGTGAGATATCCGTGTAGGTGCTATGTTGGCAGTACATGTAAACTTCTACCATGAGGGATACCATAGTTCTGCTGGCGAGGAGGCATCACTCCAATAGTCTGCTAGTGTCCAGGTCAGATCATGGTGTCAGTGGTCTGAGGGGTGACCAGGGTCGAAGAAATCGAGTACACCCTGAAGTGCGTCTCCTTGCTTTCTACATCTCCATCCGATGAAAAGAGATGTGGAGCCCTGTCCATGTCCTCTGCAGGGGAAGAAGACTGAAGCTCCACTACTGCTTGTAGGGCCTTCTGTCGTTCCTGTATAATTTGTTCCAGGTCGGGTGATGCCTGTGAGTGTGATAGTGCTTAATTGTCCCTCCCTCTGCGTCGTCTTTGCGTGTGGTGTCTCTTGGAACGTGGCGCCTTCCCTCTCCAAGCGTGTATGTCCTACCCACTAGGATGCTGCATGCAATGCTGATCTGCCCAATCATGGGCCTCCTCAGCGACCGTGAAGAAGATGGTGGAGCCATTGTGGATAATTTGAGCTGTGGTGGGAATAGCAGGTAATATTGTATGTTTTCTGCCCGCAGGTGACAGTTCACCTTCAAGAAAGATGACCGTTGCTGTTGTACAGCCCGGGAGTAATCTGGGAATACCATGATCTGCTTGTTCTCAACAGAGATGGGGCCAGACTGGCGGGCTGCCCTGAGTACTGCGTCACGGTCCCGAAAGTGTAGGAACTTTGCAAGCATTGGGCGGGGCACCGGGCGGGGGTTGCGTGCTGGGACCAGATGGGCTCTCTCAATGGAGAAAAATGCACTCAGAGTGAAGAATATTGTCCACGTGTCCATATACCACACCGGGTTTGGTCCTTCGATACCTTCCGGGAGCCCCAGCACGCAAATAATGCAGCACCTTGAGCGCCCTTCCAAATCATCAACGCACTCCTCCATGGTGGTCATGCAGCCTAGGAGGGTTTTTAGGGTCTCCTGATGCGAGTTGACTGAGGGCTTCATGGTGGCCACGACCTTCTCCCCGTCCTGTCAGCCAGTTTCTGATGATCATTCCAGAGTAGGCTGATGTTGGTCGTCAGGGTGTCTAACCGTTCCTCCATGGACACCCGGGAATGCTCAATGACTGCCAGTACTTGATGCAGCTGTCTTAGATGAGGAGCAGGTACTTGTGAGGTTTTCAGGCATGGTCCCCGGCACCGTCGTACTCTGTGAGTTGCTTGGTTTCCCCATCATGCTATGTGCGAGGATGCTCAGCAGAGTGTGTGTTGTGTGTCCGGGCTAAGCGTTGCAAACTCACAGATCTGCTGGGCACCTGTCAGCTATCCGAGCAGTCCCCCGGAGAATGACCAACACCTGCAGTGGAGAGGTGCGCTGGAGGAGAGGGCAAGGAGGTAATGCCAACAGTAAACAGTGGAGGCTCGCATCAACCATCCTATGGTCGACTCGTCCACCCACAACTTGACCTCTCCACAGGTGTGATCGAGCAGAGAAGGGGAAAAGCGCAAGCAGCCAGGAGCTGGGCACACAAGTGACTCGCAAGCCGCACCCAATCTAATTGGGCTGCTTCCGCTGAGTCCGCTGAGTCACCAGGCACACTCTCCGGGGACACGGCTAAGGTCAATGACTGCCAGTACTTGATGCAGCTGTATTAGATGAGGAGCAGGTACTGGTGAGGTTTTCAGGCATGGTCTCCGGCACCGTTGTACTCTGTGAGTTGCTTGGTTTCCCCATCATGCTATGTGCGAGGATGCTCAGCAGAGTGTGTGTTGTGTGTCCGGGCTAAGCGTTGCAAACTCACAGATCTGCTGGGCACCTGTCAGCTATCCGAGCAGTCCACCGGAGAATGACCAACACCTGCAGTGGAGAGCTGCGCTGGAGGAGAGGGCAAGGAGGTAATGCCAACAGTAAACAGTGGAGGCTCGCATCAACCATCCTATGGTCGACTCGTCCACCCACAACTTGACCTCTCCACAGGTGCGATCGAGCAGAGAAGGGGAAAAGCGCAAGCAGCCAGGAGCTGGGCACACAGGTGACTCAGAAGCCGCACCCAATCTAATTGGGCTGCTTCCGCTGAGTCCGCTGAGTCACCGGGCACACTCTCCGGGGACACGGCTAAGGGCGATCGCGCTCCCCGCGTTCCTCGCTCTCGCACCCACCACTCACTGCCACGTGGAATCTGCGGTGACTAGGTCCGTTGTAGGCTCCCGCCTAGTACAGGTGGTGCTGAGCCATCCCAAGTAGGCAGAGTCTCCAAAGGTGAATAAGGGGGTGGCTGATGCTCTACCCCCTCCAATCCCTGCTGTTTTGGATAATATCCACGCCAATTGCTTCGCGGAGGGGGAGGCTTCAAATGCATACATCCAGCATGGGTGGGCGGGCCACCGCAGCCGGCATTTTAAGGCCAGGCATGTTCCAGAGTTAATGCAGCAACTTGGCACATGTAGAAGTGCAATGCCCACCCCCAGGGGCAGCGGTCATCTCGGGGCACGGCAGGCTACCTCCTCACGGTGGACAGAGTGCTCCGGTGTTGGGCCGCAACTCTCCTCTCTCCCAGAGTCAGTCGCGAAATCCGATGGGCACCATTTTAGAACCAGGCATTCCCGAAGGACTAATGTCACCAGGATTCAGGTTGAGGCCATGGTACGAGAGCCCCAAGCCCGCCGACTTCAGGTGGTGTAGTGTAGTTCCTATATTCCCAATAGGCTCTGCGCATTGGAATAATATATACTGTAGTTTAGACGTAGGACTGAGGTCGACTAGGTCTCTACCGAATATATTAGACTTAATTGTGAGTGCCAGCTAGCTCAGAGGTCACTAGAAACTTTCTCGAATAAACAAGAAGGGATTAGTCTCTGACAACCATATAACATGACAACTTTGTTTCCCCAGAATGAAACGTATCTCTAGAGTCGCGGAAACAATAGATGGCTTTTTCACTCAGTCAATCGTGCATGCTTCGTTTCACCAGAGTTGCTTTAGAATTAGAGAGACGGACGTTTTCAATAAAAGTATTTTTTTGAACAGTCTTATTTCTTAAGCATAAGAAATGCACTGCTACAATTGAAATGCTACTTAAGAAGTACGAGGCATATAATACGAATAGCATTATAAAATAGTACTGTAAAAGCATCATATGGTTTCTAAGCCATAAACATAGAATACATAAAATGCATAAAATACATACAGTGATAAAATGATGGCTAAAAATACTCAACTGGTTCTTCTAACGTACGCCTACCCCAGTGTACCTAACCCAAGCCTAGTACGAGGGAGGAGTAAGTGAGGAGTAGTTTAAGTTTTAGTATTTCTCTGCCAAGAATCTGTTCAAGAATTCTCTAAGGATCGAATCAGCTCCGTACCTTGGTTTTAGAATGATAGAGGTCTGATATCTCTCTCTTGGGACTCGATCTCCCAGCAACCCGCAAGGGTAGCCAGGAAACACTGGAGCTGGATTTCTCAGCAGGAGAAAAGACAGCGTCTTTTCAGTGCGTCAGTTGGAGGGTCGGCTTCCTTCAGCAATTGCGTCAGCAGGCATCGGGCAAGCAGTTAGTCGATCTGCTCCGGAACCACCGTGTGTTTGACTGGGCAAATTTAGGCATATTTTTACCCCTGAAGGTGCTGAGTCTGACGTAAGATTGGACATAATATCAACACTAGTGCCTTAGTTCCTTGAAAACTCCGGGATTTCTTGAATAAAACAGTATTCAAGCAGAGGGAGGTTCCTAACTGCTGAGGGCTGGTTTTACCACAAAATCAATGTGGATTCTTGGAGTTCAGTGGAAGTAGCCATGCCGTATTAGGGCTGCGCCGGCTATAACTAAATAAGGCAATGATTCTTTATGCTTATGTAAGGACTGTATGGTTTATACCTATATATGGGCATGAATCAGGAAGAGTTACACTAGGGTCCTAGATTCCCACATAACACCCACTCCACGAATGTTAAGTTCAATAATACATAAGCACTGAACATATTTCAAAGCAAAGTGTTTACAATCCCACCCCAAAATACAAAAATGCATTTATGATTAGGCTTGTTTGCATGAATGGAGTATACATCATGTAAAAATCATAGGCATCATGAAATCAAATATAAACTATGAGCATACATCTTCACATTATATAAAACAAAAGTAAGGTCATTAATCAATACCTGAGATTAATCCCATAGCATAATTGTCTAACTATCTTTGTAATCTAGGTTGAAGCCAAATATTGTTAATTAGAAAGTACAAACATGAAATCTTGTTCTCCAAGAATAGTTCTACTTTAAGCAGATTCTGTGCCAAAGTTCTATTTTAAAAAAAGTTCAAATTAGTTGAATGTTTTGAAAAAAAGAACGCCGAATTGCAGAGTTCAGGGGACGCTGTGTGAAATAATCAAAAACTATTCTCATGAGAGTCAGTAGAGTCGGGAGAAAAGATCATATTGTCAAGGCTCGCAAAGAAACCGTCCACTGTATTAGGTGAAAGTGGAAACACTTCAGTCAGCAGATCAAAAGTGCAGAAGTGGGGATCATCGCCGTCAGGGTTTGATGCATTAGCAATGTCCGTAGTAGATGGTATCTGTATGCCTGTAACTCCTCTTATCTCACCTCAGGTTAGACTGGCTGGTGAGACCTCAATGAATGCCGTCATCAGAATTGGCAGCCGTTGGGGGCAACACGATGCATGAGCCGTTACTGGACTTAGCGAAGCATCAACATCCGATGGCAGTACTGATGGAAGTGTAAGACAAATGTCCAACACGCATTCCTGTCAGCAAAGCAGGCATCAAAGAACAGGTTAGAAGCAATCTTGCCAGATTGGTCTTAACAAAAGAAACCACGTTGTGTTCAGATCTCTTAAACGAGCCAAGCCAAGAATCTGTGAAATCCTTTCACGATATCTCATTGCAAGGAGCCATTGTTCCATGGTAGTTTCGGTGTTGCTGGTGACCGGACTTGCCATATCGGAGCAGAAGGAATAAAAATAGGATTCCTGCTACTAGTCCCAAGATGAGAGGCAGGCCGCCGAACACAGAGTGCATGAAATTAGGAAAAATGCAGAGGACTGCTTCGAATGGTGTTAACAGTCCCAGAAAAACTGTCTTAAATGCATGTGCGATGCCGTTGGTATCAGACATGTTTAAGATTTGGCTTAACATTTCTGCGAAATGCACTGGGTCAGTTTGTTGATAATAATGCATGTATCTCTGCAGAAGACCTTGCCACTTGCAGATCATACGTTTCTCTAGACAAGGTCAGTGGCACATTTTTTTGTAAAAGAATGGCTTTCATTCTGCTTAAAGTATCAATTCGTATAGAAGAGATGGCCATATAGCCATCTCCCTTTCTGTCTCTGTTTTTGGATACAATACTTGCATACAACAAGTGACCGTGGACGACACAGTTACGAGATAACTTTTTCCGGGCAACATGCCACAGCTGTTATCATTCAACATAATGTAACTGCCATTGGATAGCGGCCTGAAAACCGGTATTATCGAAGGAGAGGGCGAGGCGTGCAGGTGGCATGAAACGTTATTTGCAGAACCGTCACTGGCCCCGTGTAAATTAACTTCATTGCACAGAAGTAAATGGAGCCATGAATTATCCACTCAATCACAGGCTTCTTAGAAACTGTTAATTGTAATCTTTCGAGTTTTTCAATGCTCAGCACCGTATAGTCTGCTCCTCTTTGTGCCAAAGAGATTTGTTTATCTGTAAGGTTAAATACAGCAAACAATGACGTTGTATTGATTAGATGCCATGGCACATAGCCAGAATGTAGATTTTGCAACGTCCAGCCTAACAGCATGATAGATCGTAATTGAGACTGACCATGTTGTAACTTTAGTAAGTCTTGTTTTATGATGTCTATAGCAGATGACACAATGCTGTCCATAGAATATATTCTGGAGGACAGAGTCGTTAACCCATTGTCCACTACAGAAAGTGCTTTCTCCAAATTAATACAATCAATTTCCCGTATTTTTTCTGCAGTTTCTATGTGCGTCACTTTCCAAGCTTCATTGTAAGCCGCATATATAACTGCGTATATGAAACGTTTTTGCCTTGGCTTGCGAGGTCCCATTAAGAAATCTTGCAAATCATTGCTTTCTTTAAGTGAAGACAAGTGTTGTTTTATTTCTGGTAGTGTAGATTTCTGAAGCCATTCAAGGCAAAGCTTCCCAACACTGTAAGTAGTTATCATCCCTGGATGTTGTCTCTGGGAATATCTTGGATCTGGCCTATTCCATTTGAATCCTTGTGTGAAGTTCAGGAATCTTTCATGACAGTTATTAGTGTCTGTTTGCCAGATTACCCACTTTTTCCAGTTAGGACCAGTTCTGTTCTGTTTTTTTTTTTATAAAATGTTTATTTATTCAAATTTCTGAGTAGAAAGAGAAAAGAAGAACAAGAGAGAGAAGAAGAAGAGAAGAGTAAAGAACAGGCGACAATCCGCACATAACCCCGCACAGGGGGCGCTGGAGAACACTGCGTTGAAGAGCCCAAAAATGAAAAGGAAGACGGTATACACGACTGTGAGGCGCAAATGGAAATGACATTGTCCGCCAAGCTATAATGTGTCTGAACCTTCAGCAGGTGGTCCAGAGCTAGCCAAGGCCAGGGACTAGCCCTACCCAGGCGTACAGTCGTAGAAAAGGGAGCAGCCAGTCCATCTCCTCATGCGGTGTCTTGTCGCAACCAAGATAAGTCAACAACCCCATCCCAACATCCCACACACCCACCTTCCCCCCCACCCCCCACCCTTTCCCCGGTGATGGCGACCAGCATTCATTCGTAGCTCATCATACATACAGGCTCTTAAATCTGGAAGAGGTGTAGAGCACGGATTGTTGAGGGACAAACCGCTGATGGCAAGCCTCGAGAGAGAAATCTAACCAAAGGGCCCCAGCGGAACATGAAGTTTTTAAAATTCCCCAGGAATACGTCCGACATTCTCTCCATACTCAGTAGCCGCCACAATCGTGCATGCCACAAAGAGACAGCTGGAGCAGTCGGGCTTTTCCAGGCGGCTGCCAAGTACAACTTGGCCGCCCCTAGGCACAGCCATATAATGCGTTTATCGGCCCTCGTCTGGTGTTCCAACAAGGGGTCTCTAAGCCCCAACAAGACATAATCCATCGACTCTGGAATTGGATAGCCCATCACCCCCTTAATGTGGGATAAAATTTCGGACCAGAACGGTCGGATGGTGGGGCAGTCCCACCAGATGTGGCGAAAGTCCCCCAGCATACCGCAGCCCCGCCAGCATCTATCCGAGGCGGACGGGAATATCCGATGCAACTTGGACGGGTAGAGATACCAGTCGAACAGAAGCTTCAGATGGGCCTCCCTGAGGTCTGTTGAATGATTATGCGCCGCCACGTCTCGCCAGAGGCTCCTCCACTCTCTTTCAGAAATACCCCTGCCCAAAGTAGTCTCCCAATGGTCCATGTAACGGGGACGGGGGGACACCACGGTATCCATTAACAGCCCATAAATGAAGGAGATCGTCCCCTTCATCGTGGACGTGCGAAGAATAAAGGCCTCAAACTTCGATAATGGCCTAGTAGCGGCGTCCACCACCCCAGACGATGTAGCCCAATGCAGGAGTTGAAGATGTCGGAAGCGTTCTGTGGGTGGAACGCCATAGTCCCGCATACAGTTTTGGAAGGTAAGAGGTGCCGCACCATGAAACAAGTGGGTGAGGGCTCTGCAACCACCCTCTCTCCACACATTAAAGGGTCCGTCGGCCAAGGCCGGAGGAAAAGCCGGGTTGAAATGAATGGGAGTAAACGGAGATGGGAAAGTGGTCCACCGGTCATCGCCTCTGACCGTGTCCCAGACTTTCAATACTGTGCTGGTGGGGGTGCTAATATATGCATTCCTGGGCCGGTCAGCTTTAGGCTTCCAAGCTAGATCCCAAATGGATCTCCCGGCCACACTCCAATCCATGTGAAGCCAGTGCTTCTCTGAAAGCTGCTGGGACCATTCCACCAAGATCCTCAACTGTGCAGCTTTATAATACAAGTGCATGTCCGGGAATCCCACCCCTCCCTCCCCTCGTGGATGACGAAGTACTGCATAAGAGATTTGCGCCCTTCCCCCCTGCCACACAAACTTCAACATCAGGGTCTTGAGCCTACGAAAATAGTCGAGCTCCACCGGTATAGGTAGTGCTTGGAAGAGATACAGCATTTTTGGGAGGAGGACCATCTTAAGCGCATGGATCCTCCCCAGCCACGAAATGTACTTCAGCTTCCATCTCTCCAGCTCCGCGCGAACCGCCGTGAGCATTGGGGGAAAGTTGGCCGAGAATAGTGCGCCCAGGGTAGAGGTCAACCGCACTCCCAGATACAACAAGGATGAGGACAACCACGACAGTGGAGTAAGTGCCCGAACCCGGGTCACCTCCTCGGGGGGCAGAGTCAGGTTCAGGATATAAGATTTGTCGAGGTTGACCCTAAATCCCGCCGCCGCCTCGAAGTCAGAGAGCACCGTATGAATATGAGGCAGTGAGCGCACCGGGTCTCCGATCGAAAGTAGCACATCATCCGCGAACAGAGAAATCTTATGCTGTTCACCCGAGAAGGGAAGGCCCAAGATTTGCTCCTTCCCCCGAATCGCAAAAGCCAATGGCTCAATACTTAAAGCGAAGAGAAGTGGGGAGAGTGGACAACCCTGGCGTGTTCCACGGGAATGGCGGAAGCGTTCAGATCTATGGCCATTTATCATCACCCTAGATGTGGGGTCGCTGTAATTAGCCTCAATCATTCGTATGAAGTGGGGTGAAAACCCGAAGGCTTCCAGGGTGCGATGTAAAAAACCCCAATCGACGCGGTCGAAGGCTTTCTCCGCGTCGAGCCCCACTAAAACCGCCGGAATATGAAGTCTATTAGCCTTCTCAATCAGATGGATCACGCGCCTCAGGTTGTCATGAGTCTGCCTGCCTTTGATGAATCCGGACTGATCCGGGTGAATGAGGGCCAGCATCAAATCCTGTAATCTACCAGCGATAATGGAAGAGTACATTTTAGCGTCCAGGTTGAGGAGCGCTATTGGGCGGTAGGACGCGCACCTGGTAAGATCTTTCCCCGGCTTGGGGAGAACGGTAATCAGGGCCTTGGCCATAGTCTCAGAGACCCTCCCATCGGACGCCATACCGTTAAAGAGGGAGACCAGGTAATCGCAGAGCTCCGATGCAAATGTCTTGTAGAACAGGGCCGTATAACCATCAGGTCCCGGAGCTTTGTGAAGCTTCAGAGCCTTGATGGCGTCCAGCACCTCCTCCCTAGTAATAGGGGCAGACAGTAAGTCATTCCATTCTCTGGAAACCCGAGGGATAGGGAGACCCTCCAAGAACGCGGCCTGGGCCCCCGGATCCAGGGTGTCGCCGGTATAGAGATCGGCATAAAAGCGACCGAAGAGAGCCGCCTTGTCAGCATCCCTGTGCTGCACAGAGCCCGTATGATCCTGTATACCCCCAATATAATCCTTCTCTCGCTTGTCTCGGAGTTGCCGGGCTAAGTGCCGCCCCCCCTTGTTCCCCTAGGAGTAGGAGACGCGCCGGAGACGCAGGAGGGTAAATTCAGCCCGATTGTTATAGTGGGCTTTCAATTTCCCCCTCACCGCCGTCAGGGGTCGGAGGGTCACCCTAGAAGGATTTGACTTGTGTGCTTGTTCCAAAACGGCGAGCTCCGCCTCCAGGTCCTCCCTCTCCTTTCTCCGCAGTTTATTGAGGGCAGCATTGAGGGCTAAGCACGTGCCCCGCAACGAGGCCTTGCACGCGTCCCAAGTGTTATACACCAACGTATCAGCAGGTAGGTTAAGAGCGAAGAATTCCCCTATAGCCTTCCGCAATTCTTTACAGGATACCTCATCCCGTACCAAGGCTGCCGGGAAGTACCACTTCCGCCAGCCGTCCCCCCCTACGTACCACTGTAAACCAAGAACCACCAAGCTATGGTCAGACACTGAGAGCGGAAAAACACTGGATACACGGACATCCCCCCTAAGGGCTTGACTAACGAAGATATGATCTATACGAGAGTAAGAGCGATGTACATGGGAAAAAAAAGTGTAATCCTTGGCCTGGGGGTGCAAGAAACGCCAGCTGTCCACTAAACCCAGAGCCCCCACTTGTCGTTGTGTTTCATCCGAAAAGACTCCAGATACTGCCCTGTGAGCCCCCGAGCTATCCATGTCCCCATCCCACACCATGTTGAAATCCCCCAGTAGGAACAAGTGCCCTTCTACGAAGTCTCCCACCTTGTCCAGTAACCCCTGTAGAAAACTATTCTGTCCAGCATTGGGAGCATAAACAACCACAAACGTGCACAGTCGACCATATAGCGACCCTTTCACCATCAACCAACGACCCTCCTTATCACTGCTCACCCCCAGAGGCTGAAAGTGGAGAGAGGCCCGGAACAGGAGAGCCACCCCCCTATGCTTGGTAGATGCTGACGCCCTATAAATGAGGGGAAAGTGTCTGTGTCGAAGCCTAAGTCCATCTCTCCTAGCCAGGTGGGTTTCTTGGAGGCCCACTACATCCAGCTGATGGTCCGACAGATACTTCCATAGCTTCTGGCGCTTCTGCGGGGAATTGAGACCCTTCAAATTCCAGGTACCTACATTCACATGCATAGTGAGGGTGGAGGTCCCTGCGCTGTGTGCCCACCCGGGTGATCAGGGCCCAACCCCCGGTCCTCCCCACCAACCCTGCCACCCGTCCCGGGCCAGACCCAGCCCCAAGCTCTCCCCTCCAATCCCCAGGTCCCCCCTTCCCCCACCAGTCCCCCGTCTCACAACTCCGTGACCCCACCCGAATAGAACACCAATCCCAATGACCAGCCCAAAACTCTTCCATAGAGGACAACACACATCCCACACATCTAATGGTCGCCACCACCTCCCCGTCCCCCACCCCCCCACCCCAACTACCCCCCTGCCACGGACCCCCCCCAGCTCCATGCCCCCACCCCCCCTGCAAACAAAAAAAACAGGAAAAACATCAACAAAGATCTCAGTGCACTGAACCTGAACATCGCACTCCGTCGATCCAGTAGTCTGTAGTCCGTATGGTCCCCCCCCGATTGGGGGACGGGGTTGGGGCACCAACAAAGTGTCGCCCAGGGCCACGGTCCGGGGTGTCTTCTCCAAAAGTACAATCAACCCACAGGACCCCAGGGCGTGTGCCCCTCCGGCGCCAAAGCATCAACAGCCCACGACTCAGGCCGTGCCCGAGCTCTGCTGGGAATCAGCCAGTGTGTCCGACGCCACCGTTGCTACTGCATCCCCCCTTTCCAGTAGTCTTGCAGTGTGGTCCGGCCGAACCCGGTCCGGGGATGCACCCACCCTGTGCCATGATGAGGACCGGTGGCGCCTTCGCGATGGCGATGTGGTCGCTTCCTGTGTTGACGGGACATCTTCCAGGCCTAAAAGATCCGTTGCCACTTGAAGAGAGCGAATCTGCGCCAGTCTGTTTTGCCACCTAAAGATGATGCGGAAGGGATGCCCCCACGAGTAAGAGATGTTGCGTTCCCGCAGGAAGGCGGTCACAGGGCGGAACTCGCGCCTCTTCCGGAGGGTCGTCGCCGCCAGGTCCTGCTAGAGCTGCGGACGGTGCTCCCTGAACTGTAAATTAGGGATGGCCCTGGCCTTCCGCAGGATGCGTTCCTTCAATTGGAAGTCGTGGACACAAACCAGGATGTCCGGAGGCGGCCCCACTCCTCGCCTCGGCAGGCCCACTCTATGCACTCTGTCCATCCTAATGTCCTGCACCTCCTCCTCATCCAAGATCTGTAGGAAGAGTGCCTGAACATAGCCACGCAGATCTCCCGCCTCACCATCCCAAGGCACAGCTCGGATGCGGATGTTATTCCTCCGGGAACGGTTCTCCAAGTCTTCCGTGTGGGCCTGGAGGTCCAAATTCTGTTCCGTAAGTCTGATAATGTCCTGCTGCAACTGATGGACATCATTGGCCACACTCAAGTCGTGATCCTCTAGCGTCGCGACCCTCTCCCCAATGCCATCCACATTCCTCCTCACTTCCCGTAGGTCTGATGCCAACTGTGCCCGAAGTTCAGAAATATCTTCTTTGATAGAGGAGAAAAGCTCAGTCATAAAGGCCTTGGTGGCGGGGGCATCATCATCTGACTGCCTGGACGATCCGCTGGCTCCGGGAGAAGCTGGCTGCTGAGAGGACTTCGAAGCTCCATCCTTCCCCGGCCTCCCCTTACGCAGTGTAGTAGATATCTCGGGAAAATCGCCGCAGCAGGGGCCAGGCAGCCCCACTCGTTCCACCGTGAAGTAGCCCACCATCAGGTTTCCCGCTGCAACCGGAGAGGGGGATTGGGGGCAAGGCGACCCCCAGCCAACTCAGCAAAGACCCGCAATCCTACCTCCCTCTCCAGCGAGCGCTCCAGAGCCTGCGCCCAGGGGGCTCCTCCGCAGATACTCCGCCACGCCACTCGCTGCGTCCAATAATGGGGGAGCCGGGGATCTCGAGGCTCCAAGCTCAGGTCAGATAGGTGGGCCCAGAAGTGGCAGCCAGCAATCAGCCATCAGCAATCAACCCTCCAGGACCGCACTGCAGTAATGGTCTCCCGGCCCCTTCCGTCCAAACCCCAGCGTCCTCCAAGCAGGGGCAGCCCACAACTATCAAAGACTACCGGTGAAGGTCGCGTGGCACTCTCCACAGCGCGACCCAGCCGCCACCCCAGGTCAAGGTGCCCGGGCTCTGCTCCTACTCCAGGCCGGGGATCCACAGGCCTGGAAGTGCTGATCTGCACTCCTGTCCCACTCGACTCCTCCGCCTACCCGATGTCGACTTCCCCTCCAGCAGCACGCAGAAGGACACCGCCGAACTCCCACTGGGGATGGGGTGGGGGCAGCCAGGCAGCGTCGCCGACCCCCGGGCGTAGATCAATGGCGGCGCCGGCTCCGTTCCGCGGTCACTGCACCCAGCGGCTGTAGCCGCCCCGCTCCTTCGGCACACGTCCCTGGCCGTCGCGGAGTCCACCAGGCAATCGCTCCTCCTCCCAGAGTGCAGGGATTAGTACCGGCAAGCGGAGGGGCCGGAGATGTGAGCGTAAAGCCCGCCGCGAGCTCCGTTGAGGTCTCGGCAGCGCCGCCGACAGCGCCTTTGACAGCCCAAAGGCCCGACCCTCCGTGCTACTCCAGGCTGAGGCTTCTAGGCCGCAGCACGCCGCAAGGCCGAGGGACACCGGACCTCCACTCTCGGCCGTGCCGCAGTCTGCTCCAGTTGGTCCTGGCCCCCACCGACCTCAGCAATCTCCGCTCCGCTGCGTCGGGGATTCACCGCAGAGCTCCGGCGGCAGAAAGCACGGTCCCTGGCAAGCAAATACAAAGCTTAGAAGGGCCAGGCTCCGGAGGGACACGAAGGAGCGTCTCACTCCGTCGCCATCTTGGCCACGCCCCCCGTTCTGTTCTGTTTTAATATATAAGTTACGTCTACCTCCTCATCGTTATTACTGTCAGGCGCAGGTTTTGGTAAAGAAGGTTTATTTAAATCTTTTATCTTAGCTAAGCCAAGACAAGAGGTTTGTTGAACAGTGTCATTCAAAAACAAAATTGGCTCTGGTATAATGCAGGCTCTGAATAGTGCTTCTAAACCTTGTACCTGCCAATTTTTCGTCTCTATGTTGTCTTCCCAAAAGTCAAAACCTAATGTAGACAGCTGAGCATAAAAGTTTTCAGAATAAATGTGTTTAGTATTGGTCAACATTGTTTTCACACCTGTATTATTTATATTTTTAAAATAAAACATTTCTGGATTTGTAACATTAAACCCTGAGAAATACGGAAATTTTTCCAAGAATTTTTTCGAACTGCCTTTTGGCGGTGTTGGACAATGTTTCCATTGATTGTAATATAAAACATCTCTAGGGCTTGCAGATCTATGCAAATAATGATGACCATAATGATTAAAACAATACATTTTTTCATAATCAGATGACCCTTCTAAGTAGTCATGTTCTGTAAATTTATCTGATATTTCCAAATTTTTCATCATGTTGTTAATAGTCTCAAAGTCCCAATCATCAGAAAATTCACTGGGTGCAACAAAGTCACTCAAAGAAACCTTAAATTGGTGTGGAAGCTTCAGAAGCTCAACCGGACCATAGATGTCTTAATCAGTTCTGTTCCATGCTATACCACCAGGTATAGGAACAGCTGTGATGTTCACTGCTGACAGTCCTCTTTTTTCACAATGAGATGATTTGTAAGGTTTCAGGACCAAGTTGATTTTCTTACTTGCTGTGTCGATAGTACTGTATTTTCCATCAATCATCCTTCCCAAGCTCAATACCAGCACGAGCCAGAGCAGGAGGAAAAGTACACCCAATCCAATCCAAAATTCCACCCATGGTGAAACCAGGTATGTTTTTTCTAGTAGAGGAAAGAGTTCTGTTACTTTTTCCTTGATAGTTTTGTTTGCTGGCTCATCTTTAGGTTTCACTGGGATCCTCAGAAAAGTTATCGAAGTTGATAAAGTAGCCAGAAGCATTTCTGTCAATTGTTGGGATTGCACCAGGATTACTTGAAGTTACCGGAGCTGTCTCTTTCCTTGTCATATTTGCATACTCAAACGGTACATCATTGTAGACAGGTGTTTCTTGACGAACTGTTATTTGGGTTACCAGAGGTACAAGTTCCATGGCTTTGTTGCATAGTTCTTCTTTTTTTACTGTTGGATTATCAACGTGATAAGTCTTTCAGTTTGAACCTCTTGGATTGTAGCAAGGCTTGGTCGTCTGCCACTTTTCGGGAGACCACTGGGCCTACTACTCATTATTGGCCACATGATTGTGGTTTGACCAACTCGATAGATACAACTCTGTTTTCCCTTTTACCAGCAAGAGGCGGTAGTACTACTGAAGGCCCAAATTCCTTCTTCACCGCAATTTTCTCCCTGACCAGATCCCCAATTTTTGGAATCCAGACAGGTCTTGCTGGGACGGGTGGTTTTTCTTCAGTGGGCGTTTGTTTCTGATTGGTATTACTCAGACTTCTTCTTGTTTCATTTAAGTCCTGTAAAACAGTCAAACGATCTTTGACATCAAAGAGTTTTTGTTTCACCACTGAAGTCTGACTATCGAGGTCTTCGATTATCATTCTAGTACCAAACATTAATTCATACAGAGCGACTCCACCCAGAGAAATTCTTGGCAAATTATTAAGACTACATTGGACACTTGTTAGATGTTTGACCCACCCATCACCCAAACCTAATACCTTAGCTGTTATGGATTGCTTTATGTCACGTTTTTTTCTTTCCACTACCGCATTACCCTCAGGATGGAAGGGACTTGAATACCGCAATGCAACGCCCAAGCTAACCGTTGGCCTCCTTGTAAGCTTGAGAGCTAAAGGCAGGACCCTGGTCAGAATTTAGTGTGCCAATTGCGTATGTGCCGATAAAGACTCGCAAATCCTTTATAACAGTTCTGGCGTCAGCCGAGCGCTGGGGCCATAACCAAATAAATCTTGTGCAGGAATCCACTGCGACCATAATGAATTTATAGTTGCCATCCCTTGTTAAGGGACTACAGTGGTCCAGGTAAACACACGCTAGTGGCTTATCTGAAATCAGAAGGGGCGTCTGTGCAGGACGTTTCACTGTAGAAACTTTTATTTTCTGGCAGGTTTCACATTCTAGAACATAGTTTCTAGTTTGTCTCCTCATGCGAGGCCACCAGTATCTCTGTTTTAATAATGACACTGTGGCGGAAACTCCCGCGTATGTAGATGCCAACCCTTCATGTGCTGCTACAATTAGTCCTAACCTATTTTCTATGTTTGGGATTGCCCTGTCCCCCACTCCAGGGATTCAAGCAAAAGAAACATTATTTGCATCAGTTAAATATGAGTACTTTACTGGAAAGCCTTTCAGGAGTGTCTTACCACTGTCTTTTACTGAAGCAGTGACAGCTTGCATTATTTCGCTGTCTATTTTTGTTTTCAACTGAGTGATTGCCGCTACGGAAGCCGTTAGCACAGCTTCCTTCGTGGCCTCGTCAGCCAATGAATTCCCTGCAACGTGAACGCCATCATGCTGATGACTCAGTGTATGTATCACGTGAGTCTTTTGTAGTTCTTTTTGTAAAAGAACTACTTGTTCCCAAAGCATTTTATGCTTGATTGCGGCACCTTTAATGTCTTTGAAGCCATTCTGAACCCAGTTCTTCAAGTATTCATTGCAAGATTGTACGCAGTAATACGAATCGCACACTATTAGTGTGGGAAATTCGCGATTGGTATTTTCAAGCGCCATCTTGAAAGCCTGTAGTTCAGCTCGCTGAACTGTACAATCTCCGAGTGATTGAGTTTTAGTGACCAAAGGTCTGAATTTACCTTCGCGCCAGCGACCTTTAACAATCGCGCATGCAGCACTATAGGCTTGTTTACCTCCAATTGCAGGCTATGCTGATCGGTCTGTATATATTATACATCTGTAATGTTCTAGAGGCAGAATTTCTGTCGGCAGAGGACATTCATGTTCTTATTGGAGAAATTCTTGTGTTTTCAAGCTGGGGTCAAAAACGTATTCAACGTCTGTTGCAGCAAGAGAGTTAACTCATTATATTCATCTTGGATGTAAAGCTTTAGCATTTGGGATGCTTGCCTTTGTCACTGCCTCAAAGGCAGGTACAGGTGTAATGATCATTATGCGTTTACCTTGCGCGAGAGCTCTCTCTTTTGCTACTGCAGTTTGAACCGCTGTCAGAATTTTCTCAGTAGAAGTGAACCTTATTTCAGCTTGTGTATACAAGTGTGATTTGTGTGCTATTGGTACCGTTTCTCCCTTATTAAAGGTTAGGTACGTGAATCCGCATATCTCTGGGATGACTCGGATTACAAGATTGCGAACGTTCTCGCGTGTCTGTAACTGTTTTTTAGCTAACATGTCTGTTTGGACTGAACGTAAAATTTCCGTATGTGTTTGAGTCCAGTTAGGTCTAACCCGCTCTGTGTAGTTTAGGACATAAGTTCTTCCAAAATTCAGGAAACCTAGAATTGACTAGGTTTTTCAGCGTTTTTGGAGGTTGGAGCAGCGCACATTTCTCTAAGAAGTTTGCTGCCAGGCTTTTGCCTTCAATTGATAACTCGTAACCTAAAAATAGGACATTGAAGTGGGCAATTTGTGATTTCTTAAAGTTGAATTTATACCCTTCAGAAGCAAACCCAAGTATTATGGTGTTTACCCTTTTCAAGTGCCTGTCCAAATCGTCATCTGTAAGACAGATGTCATCGACATATGATAATGCCTCATCATCATACATTTGTAGTATTTCTGCTACTCTAGCTGAAAACAACCCCGGATTATTCTTAAATCCCTGGGGCAGATGGCAAAATTGTCTCTGTGACCCCAAGATTGAGAAAGCGGTCAACTGCCTGCTTTCTGGTGCAATGTTTTGACAGAAAAACCCATTTGAAATATCTAATGTGGTTTTATATTTTTTGCGCGCAATGTTATTCATCAGTGCTGTACTATGTGAATTTTGTACTGCAAAAGTTTTGCAACAAGAGTTCAGGTGTCTGTAATCCAAAACTAGACGATATGTATTGTCTAGTTTGGAGACAGGAAACAAAGGATTGTTAATAGATGAGGTGCATGTTTCAATCACCCCTTGATATTCAAGTTGATCTAAGATCTCCCTGACTTGTTTTTTATCTTCTTGCTTGACCGGATACTGCCTTTGAGCAGTAGATTGATTTTTTTACTGGATTTTATGATGAGGAGAGTCCTCATCCCATCCTACATGATTCTTATATAATGCTGGGGCTTGGGCCACTGCCTATTTCCTGGCATATGTATAGTTTTTATGAATTGGAATTTGATTTGAAAAGGCTGGCATAATTATCTCTTCGCCGTGTGGGCACTCCCTTACAACTGCAGGTGGCCAGTCTTTTTCAGCTAGAAGTATGTCATAACCCTTGGAAAGCTTGTCCCAGAAGAGAGCTTTTATTTTTCTAGTTATGTTCCCCTCCATCCGGAGTGTTACTTCATATAACTTGTGGGGTACACTAACCCTGGTGTCTGCGGTTTCAACCTAAATGTTTCATTCAAGTCCACTGTCTCCAGATGATCCTTCAGGATCCTGCGAACTATGGTTACTTCTGCTGCACTGTCTAGCATTGTCTGAGCCCATTCCCCGTTCTTGAGTTGTGTCCTCAGAATCCTCGGCATGTCTGACCTTTATGCTTGCTACCTTCGTTTTCGAAAATTTAGCCTTTTTATTTTGGTGAACGGGTTCTTTGTCTTTGGACTTGACGCGTTCTTCTTTGTGTTCTGATCGTCCTCGTCTTTCCGATTTCTGAGAGGAAGTCTGAAAAGATCGAGATGGGATGTATGTCATTATCTTGATATCTATCAGGTTTTCTTAAAGTATCCCTATTTCTAAGGTTGTATCTTTTTTCAGAAGGTTCCCGTTGGGGAGACCTGCTTCTCCGTTCAGGAGACCTAACTCTCCTTTGGGGAGACCTTCCTCTGGATTGAACATTTTTCTCTCTAGGAGGTGTCTGTTTAGTGTTCTCCCACTTCTTTTTAAGAGTTGTGAGATTATTTTTAATTAACACTTTTTCAGGATTTTCTGTTAATTCAGGTTTTACAGGTTTCTCACCCAAAGTATCTCTACCTAGTTCTCCATAGGATTTTTCAATAACTCGGGCAAGCTCATAAGGTTGCTCAGAAATGTCTGTTTCTTTTGATTTCTGGCAGATTGCCACTGATGCTGCTTCTCCTCTGATGTTGGCTAATAGTATAGCTGAGACCTGTTTGAAATCTTTCAGCAGTTTCATACCTAGATTTAAGGTTTGTTCTGGACCGTATTAATTTTGAATCTGTCTTAGTGCATCTGGTATTACCGCCATGGACGGAACACCATGTGTTTTATTGCAGATTGAAGCAAAGACTCTAACCCAAATGTCAAAATCCTCTACTTGTGGTGCAATTCCCATGGGTAAACAGATTGTCAAAATCCTGTGTTTTTCATGAGGTGTACTATCAGGAAATACTGCCTCTATTTGAGTATTTGTTTGTGCTAACCAGAACGGAGTCTGTTCTCGTTTCGCTGGTAGTTTACCAATGATTGACTGTATAGTCTGTGGTGTGATTTTATTTGTGTTCCCATGATGAGGGGTGTGCTGTGGAATTCTTACAGCTGGTTGAACCGTTAATGTCTGCATGACATATTGAACCAATTGTCTATGTATTTGAATTAATTGTTTTAGCTGAGCTAATAATTCTACATCTGACATCCTTTCAATGTCAGGATGTGGTGTATAGCTGGCTAGTACCGGCCATGTAGCTCCTGGTATACCTAGTGGACCGAGCCTTGTAATGTGATTTTGATGTTGTAAGGCGCCTTTAAACCAGAGCTGATGCTCTTGGTAGGTTAGTGGAATTTCAACGTCCTCGAAAGGAACGTATTCCGCTGGAGGTTCCTCTGCTTTGTAGTAGTTGAACTTGTGTATTACTGCAATTGCTGCAGGAAATAGAATCTATGAATAGAATACCTCTGTATGCCGATACTCATGTGCCTCTATAACAAGGATTACTTTACCACCTCTTGATGATACCCCATTTTCTATAAGTTTTATAGTTATGGTTTTCCTTATATTTGGCGGGATGATTACTGCATCCGCGTCATTTTCATTAAACCCTGTAACGTCTAAACCCAGTTGGTTTGCATTTACTGCAGCTCCACCGGTTGCGTTGTTGTCTCCGTTTTCCGACATTGTTTAATGAAAGTTTGCAGAACAAGTTTCAAGGAAACAAAGATTAAGTGCACAATATTTTGGAACACTGTATCCTTCAACATTGAATAAAGCAAAAACTAATACATAGTATTTTCGTCCTACTCAGTTCTGGCGGATATTAACCTTTTGCCCACTCCACACGTCTATTGGAGTGTTTAACGGAAAAAGGGGGTCTGTGTGAAAAGCACGACTGAGTTACTCTAGTATCTAGCATTAAAATATCGCCTTACTAAATGTTGGGCGCCATATAGTGTAGTTCCTATATTCCCAATAGGCTCTGTGCATTGGAATAATATATACTGTAGTTTAGACTTAGGACTGAGGTCGACTAGGTCTCTACCGAATACTTAGACTTAATTGTGAGTGCCAGCTAGCTCAGAGGTCACTAGAAACTTTCTCGAATAAACAAGAAGGGATTAGTCTCTGACAACCATATAACATGACATCTTTGTTTCCCAGAATGAAACGTATCTCTAGAGTCGCGGAAACAATAGACGCTATTTCACTCAGTCAATCGTGCATGCTTCGTTTCACCAGAGTTGCTTTAGAAATAGAGAAACAGGCATTTTCAATAAAAGTATTTATTGAACAGTCTTATTTCTTAAGCATAAGAAATGCACTGCTACAATTGAAATGCTAGTTAAGAAGTATGAGGCATGTAATACGAATAGTATTATAAAATAGTACTGTAAAAGCATGATATGGTTTCTAAGCCATAAACATAGAATACATAAAATGCATAAAATACATACAGTGATAACATGATGGCTAAAAGTACTCAACTGGTGCTTCTAACGTATGCCTACCCCAGTGTACCTAACCTAAGCCTAGTACGAGGGAGGAGTAAGTGAGGAGTAGTTTAAGTTTTAGTATTTCTCTGCCAAGAATCTGTTCAAGAATTCTCTAGGGATCTAATCAGCTCCGTACCTTGGTTTTAGAATGATAGAGGTCGTGTATCTCTCTCTCGGGACTCGATCTTCCAGCAACCCCCAAGGGTAGCCTGGAAACACTGGAACTGGATTTCTCGGCAGGAGAAAAGACAGCGTCTTTTCAGTGCGTCAGTTGGAGGGTCGGCTTCCTTCAGCACTTGCATCAGCAGGGCGTCGGGCAAGTAGTTAGTCGATCTGCTCCGGAACCCCCGTGTGTTTGACCGGGCAAATGTAGGCATATTTACACCCCTGAAGGTGCCGAGTCTGACGTAAGATTGGACATAATATCGTCACTAGTGCCTTAGTTCCTTGAAAACTCTCAGATTTCTTGGATAAATCAGTATTCAAGCAGAGGGAGGTTCCTAACTGCTGAGGGCTGGTTTCACCACGAAATCAATGTGCATTCTCTGAGTTTAGTGGAAGTAGACATGCCGTATTAGGGCTGCGCCGGTTATACCTAAATAAGGCAATGATTCGTTAAGCCTATATAAGGACTGTATGGTTTATACCTATATATGGGCATGAATCGGGAAAGGTTACACTAGGGTCCTAGATTCCCACATAACAGTGGGAGGTGGCTGGTCACTCCTCACTACTGAGCCTTCGGCCAGTGCGTGTCCAGATCCTTGACAGCATTAACGTCGTGTTGGCGGAAGAAGGGGGCAGTCCCCGGTCACTGGTTCGGTCCCGCACATTCCTTGGCATTACAGCATGCTCCTCAGGTGGCAACAGTAGGTCCGCTGCCTCACCGCCCTTCAAAGGTGAGTCCTCCACCCCGTAGGTTGTGCTGCTGTAGCCTCGCGATCAGTCACAGGCTCCGGCGATCTGGAGCAGTCTCCGTTGATGGACAGTCGCCATCTTGTTTCTGGGGCCGGTGTCAGATGGAGTCACATTTTCTTGAAAGCCAGCACCAGAAAAGGGCTCAGCCTCTAACACCAGGTTCTCTCCATATTCATGCACTGGGGTGCCGGTTTTCGGCGAATTGCGGCGCGATGTAGCGGATGAGTTTCATGCCCGAGTGGGGAGCCTCAGCAGATCATGTCCACAGCTTGCTTGGCCATGTTCCAACAATATAACAGCGATACCACAAAAACTGCACAATGGAATTACACCAAATTTGGAAGATCTTTGCCAGAAGGTGTGCTTCTGGTGATTTGGTGTAAATGTATTCAATAGTTTTGGAGAAATAAAGCCTCATGAAAATAGAGATATTTCACGGCATGTGGGATCCACTGACCCAAGAGATATCAAGATGAGGTCTGATTGGCTGCTACCACATCGACAACAATGTTGTGATAGCCATCTTAGGACTCATGACCACATATTCCTTACGATTCCAAAATAATGTGGGTCCCAGCAGGTGGTGTCCCTGGGTCACATACTCCCTCCCTATCATAGAAATTGGTGGGACCTCGAGGATGGGGTCCCCGGGTTCATAATAAGCTCCCTTGTGTGTTTTGCTCCCTCCTGAAGGGAGCAGCCTTTCTGTGTACTGCCGCCAAGCGGGAGTAATCCTCTGTTCCCTCACCACTGTAACTATGATCCAGTACACTTTCCTGTAGCACTAGTGTAGTCATCTATAAAGTTGTGCCACTGGCCCTATGGACCCTTGTTTGCTAGTTGGAAAAGTATGAAAGGAGGTATCTAGCATTAGCACAAAAGCTCCCTTACAGTGAAACCACTTTGCTCCATAAAAACCACGAGGATGGTGCCCAATTCATGAAGGTTTCATTAACAAATTGAGTCAAAGTTACAGATCAACCAATCAGTAAATCAATTTGTTAAATAAGCATATATATTTATTTGCCAATGCAATCTAAATTTGTATATTATAAAGAAGAAGATGTAGAATACAATGATGGACAGAGTACAAAACAGAAAATAGATAAGGAACTTCTCATAGCTAAAAAAAGGCATTGATAGTGGCAAGGGGACATTCTGAGAGGAAGGTGTCAGGATCTGTCAAACTAAGTTGAGGTTCAAGGGAAATTAGGAACGTGTGTTTAAGCTTGATGCTCAATACCATGGGTAAAAGGAAATCCGCAGAGTTCAGGAAAGGTCTTCCCTCAGATTTAAATGTTTAAATCTGGTAGTGAAAAACTTTTACATTCATTTTGACTACTGCAAGGTCTACCTCTTTCATAGGATAACATTAGGTTACTTTATTGCATTTAATGCGTGATCATTTTTAAGTGGGAGCAGTTTGACAGCTCAATTTTGGTGTCTAAAGAATTGCTATTAAAAGCACTCTTTAATGGTAAAGTCAGATTTTTGATCTCAGTTCTGAAAATGCCACTTTTAGAAATGTAGACAACAACAGCCTGGATAAGTATCCAAGAACTCTAGGTGCACTACTATCAAGTTACATAATCTTAAGTGTACATTTATAAGAGTATGACAGTATAAATAAATACATTGGTGAAACAATGTTAATACATGTGATCAATGTATGACTTGACTGTATTGAAAAGCTGTCAAAAACATAAAACTTGAAAGTTGTCAAATAACAGAATCTGCTTTTATTCAGTCCATAGCAGAAATTCTTCAAAAGAAGCGCAGTGATGCTTGACTCAGCATAGCAAATCAGATGAACAATAGGTTTTCTCTTTCCCAATGCATTTCGGGCTGAATTGTGCCCTTCATCAGGGGATTCTAAAACGTTAAGGATTGCAGTAAATATCAATGTTAATGCTTTAAGCTATATACAAAGAACTATATTTGATAGGAAGCTCATTTGAAAAAAAAAAGGCTAAAGATCAGCTAAACAGAACTGCTGGCATATAATAACAGAACGAGACGAGATCAGTGGACGTGAAAAGACAAGCGGTACCTGCCAGAAGAAGGAGAATACACCCAACATGTAGTGCGGAAATAATTAGAACGATTAAGACAATGAAGGAATACCTCAAGTGCACGCTGCCATCAAAACAAAGTGAAGCAAAGTAAAATCCACAGGCATACACACTGTGCCAACAACTGTGGGATGAACAGAGAATCATAAAAATCTACCAAAACAAATGACTAAAAATACCACCAGTGCCATTCAAAGGAAAAAAGAAAGAAAATTACCTTGGGTAACGACTGCTAATAGTCAACATGAAGTGTGACATGCTATAAAATAAATAGTTTAAACTCTTGTAAGTTTAATGCGCTTAAGACGCTGGTGTATCATAATGTGACTAAACCGAAAAACCAATCGGTCATACTTAAGTACAATACTACTCTCCAATAAAGTTTCACAGCCGGAATCGCTAGCGCTGCTAATAGTTAATTTGAAATGCGAAATGCTATAAAAAAAGAGTATAAACTCTTGTAAGTTAAGACATTAGTGAAACATAATATTCCTGAACCAGAAAAGAAACGCCTCTTACCAAAGTACAATAGTGCACTCCGAAAAACTTCCACAACCGGAATCGCTGGCATGGAAGAGGCATCGAACCCGACCTCAAAAGCCCAAAGTGTTTAAAGCAGAAGGCACGGTCATATGTGCACCGCGTAAATGCTATAAAAATAGAAAGAGGACTGTCCCAACATGATAGAAGGAAAGAATAGAAGTTAGTAAGAAAAGAAATGCTACTTGTATCACACAAAGCAAAAAGGTCAACAAATAAACAAAAAGTAAGTGAGAATTGAAATTATTATCAAATAAACAGGAGGTTAGTGAGAGTGAAAATATGAAGAAGGGGAAAATGAACTTGGTGTTAATTAAAAAGTATGAAGAACAAAGCGACCTGTCTATACAAAACTAGTTTGATTCTTGCCTATACAAAGCAAAATGTAATACCTGCATATACAAAACTATGGGACAAACACAATCAGAGACGCAAAAAAGGCAATATAAAAATTGGAAAACATGAAAAAACTGCAATGACAGCCTGAAATGTATGAACAGTGTAAGTACATAGACTCACAAAACAAAAAAATGTTGTACAAAAAGCATGCACAGTTCACAAAAAACACAACAATTCAAACTTATAATTTAACCCTTTCGGGTGAAGTGTCTCCAGAAACCATATCCAGTGTGTTTCAGGCTGTAATAGCAACCTGGATAAATCTCTTCC
Organism: Lissotriton vulgaris; assembly: GCF_964263255.1. Classification (NCBI taxonomy): domain Eukaryota; kingdom Metazoa; phylum Chordata; class Amphibia; order Caudata; family Salamandridae; genus Lissotriton; species Lissotriton vulgaris. Next base: position 1,185,117,061 of record NC_141689.1, read on the forward strand.
AGGTAGTGGGTCAATAACCTCAATTACACTGAATCTAAGTTGTGCGATGGAATGCTGGTGGTCTAACCAGTGTTTAACCAAAGAAGAACTCAAAGTTTTAGTGCGTAACCTGCTTTTGTGTTCGTTAATGCAAATTCTTAAGGCCCCTCGGTTTTACCAACATAAGAGAGGCCAACGGGGCATTTAATCACATATATAACATGTATACTGTTTCAATTAGCAGTGAAATTCAAAGTGATATTTTTTACCTGACCTAGGATGAGTAATCAGTTGCCCAACTAACACATTATTCTAATGAGAACAGTGTTAACACTTAATCCTACTTTGTGTGTGCTCCTAGTGGTCAATAATGGGTATGTCAATATCTCCTTAGGGTTCCGTGATCGTTTATATGCAAACATGGGAGGATTAGCGAATACGCCTTGAAAATCGGATTCAGATTGAAGTAATTCCCATTGTTTTACCACTATCTTTTTGATTAAATGTGACTGGGTCAAAAAAGTTGAAACATACACTTCTCTAGGTGTGGTTTGCCTATTGGTCATCTTCTTTAGTAAATCAATTCTGGCCACTTGCAATGCTTTTGTTTCAGCTTGATCTACAACATCATGAGGGTATCCCCTGACTATGAACTGTTTCTTATATTCCTGTATGGTCTGGGGGCTTAGAACATGATCAGAGAAAAACGTCTGATCCTGGTAAACTGAGAATACAGAAGATGACGTTTGAGGGACCAAGGGTGAAAACTCATATACAACAGAGTGCTGTTCCTGCCTGTGCTTTTCTCGAATACCCTGGTGTTAATATGAGAATCTTTTAGTTCTTTGGAAACATCCAGATAAGAAATCATCTGGGAATCTATGGAAGAGGTAAACTGAACTCTGGGATTCTTGTCATTAAGCTCACTGACCATAGGCTCCAAACCAGTGTGTCTGCCATGCCATATGATTAAAATATCATCTATATAATGACAATATAAGATCAGATTACTCTGCTAGTTGGAATTGGACAATATGTGCTCAGTTTCAAATTTGGACATAAAGATATTGGCGTAGCAAGGTGCCCCCGAAAACCCATTGAGGTACCATTGGATTGAAGGTAAAAACGGTCTTTCCACTTAAAATAACTGTGAAATAAACAAAAAAGTAGAAGTTCCAGCAAAAAGATTTTGTTAACCCCAGGTACCTCATGATGGCAAAGAGCCCACTCAATGGCTTCTATACCTTCCATGTGGGGAATTGAAGTATACAACACCACCACGTCTCCTGTGCATAGCCAAATCTCACAAATATCTGGGATCTGAACTTCATTTAGGATCTGCAGCAAATGAGTATCTTGAAGATGGGTGCAGCAAAGCTTGAACAATCGGTTCTAGGAAGGTATCTAAATACTGACCAAGAGGTTCATTTATAGACCCACACCCCAACACGATGGTCCTGAGTGGTGGGTTCATAAGGTTCTTATGGATTTTGGGTAGCATGTATAAACCTGGTCTACGTGGAAATTTAGTGGTCAAAAACTCTTTGGTTTTATCAGTGATCCATTGCATCTCTCTAGCATAGGTCAAAATGGAATCGAGCAAAATCGTGAAGGATTCAGTGGGATCATTCAACAAAGGAATATATGTGGAATCATCCATCAAGATTGTTTCAGTTTCATTGATATACAATTGTTTATCCATCACAACAAGTGCACCACCTCTATCAGCTTTCGTGAAGTGTAGTTAATAATTATTTCTAAGTTGTAATAAAGCAAGCCTCTCACGTTGAGACAAATTGGCAGTCAAAGATGAGTGCACAGGTAATCCAGACAAATCCTGTCCTACTAAAGTCTCAAAAGTGTCTATAATCTTATGAGAGACAGGAGAAATAAATGTGCTCTTGGGCATAAACGCTCGTTATTCAGGTGGTTGTACACTAGTAGATTACAAATTCTTGATTGAAAAAAAAGTACAGTAATAGCAGTTTTCTTGTGAACTTGTACAGTGCAAACTCAGAGTCAATCGCTTTCAAATGAAAAGTAGGGACAAGGAAATGCCTTTCTCTAAAACTACCATTTGGTTGGCTGACAAAGTATGTGATGAGATGTTAATCACTAATGTTTCTTCTGGCTTCCTGGTCTGCCTGGTTTTGCTGAACCTATGCCGTCTGCGGGTTTGTCTGTTTCTGCGCTTGTTTGTGTGGGGGGTTTTTCGCTGCGGGACTTGTCTCTAAAAAAGACACTTTAGTGCCACTTGGTCCAGCTGTTGTGGTGACAGTGCCTAATGTAGACGGAGCAGGAGGACGGTTCAAATGTGTGTCACTGATGGAGACCAAACTTTCTTCGGAAGAGGTTGTGCCAGTTTTGTTCCAAGTGCAATTTTGTACATACACCTCCGCCCAATTGCACGCCTTATCTAACTTATAATCAATTGTGTCGCGACAGAACTTTCTAATCTTCTGTTCATGGATTTCTTTTGCATACGTGTCAAGTTTCGTATTAATATCAACAAGAGTAGATTGCCAATTGTCAGCCTTCATATGCTGAGATAAAGAGTTCGGTAATTCTTTAAGTCTGTTTCAAGACCCACGAGGACTTGTAACAATTCTTCCTCAATAAGTAAAATAAGATCTAGTGAACACTTATTTAGAACAGCATACCATCTATCCATGAATCTCTTGTTCATCTTAAAAAGCATGAGTTTTATGGCCAGGCGTAAACCCTGAGGAATTCTGCTTGCCTTGTGATACTGAATCAAAGTAGTGGTGTGCAGAGACTAGTTTATTTCTCTATGTATTCATTGTTGTATCTGTTGTACAGGACCGTAAATTTCTTTCTTTTTTACTTTGAAGGCACTGGTGGTATTTTTAGTAATTTATTTCGGTAGATTATTATGCTTCTCTGTTCATCCCACAGTTGTTGGCACAATGTGTGTGCCAGTGGATTTTACTTTGTTTCACTTTGTTTTTATGGCAGGGTGCACTTGAGGTATTCCTTCATTGTCTTAAACTGTCTAACTTTTTCGGCACTGCATGTTGGGTGTATTCTCTTTCTACTGGCATGTTCCGCTTGTCTTTTCACGTCCACTGATCTCATATTGTTCTGTTATTGTATGCCTGCATTTCTGTTTAGCTGAGCTTTAGCCTTGGCTTTTTTTCGAATGAGCTTTCTATTAAATATAATTACTTTGTATACAGCTTGAAGCATTACCTTTGATATTTACTGCAATCATTGATGTTTTAAATTTTCCTGATGAAGGACACAGTTCAGCCCGAAATGCATTGGGAAAGTGAAAACCTGTTGTTCTTCTGATTTGCTATTCTGAGTCAAGCATCACTGCGCTTCTTTTGGAGAATTTCTGCTATGGACTCAATAAAAGTAGATTCTGTTATTTGACAACTTTCACGTTTGATGTTTTTGACAGTTTTTCGATATAGTCAAGCCATACATTGATCACATGTATTAAGATTGTTTCCCCAATATATATTTATTTATACTGTCTTACTCTTTTAAATGTACACTTAGGATTAAGTGACTTGATAGTAGTGCACCTAGAGTTCTGGATACTTATCCAGGCTGTTGTTGTCTACATTTGTATCAGGAGGCTGACAGACCCTCCACAGGGTGCACACTTTACTTTTATGAATTCTGAAGAAAAGGTTACTTGGGTTAATTAGAATATTATTGGGTGCCTTTTAGCTGTATTTCCTTTGTTATATAACTTTTAGAAATTTGCCATTTTCTTGTGCTAACCATTTGGCGCCTGCAGCCTTCTCATGGCTCACACGACTAGGTGTAAATGGAAGTTGCTCTTTGTGTATTGCTCCTGGACAGTGAGACAAAGGGAAGATAGGCATTAGCAGGATGGGCTACTCTGAGTTAACAAGGGGTGGGACCTGTCACTTCCCAAACTTGCACACCACAGAAACTCTGCATGAACACTCTCCTAAACAGTATTTTGTAACCCCAGTCAAGCTGGGCCGTGACAGAAAAGAAGGAAATGCCTGACATCTCCAGAAATGGAAAACTCTAGAAGCTTCCTCCACTTCAAAGTGGGCACCAAGTATAACTATTAGACCCTTAGACCCAACTCTTCAGTACACTTCTGCACCTATGTACTCTGTCAAAAAGAAGGACTGCTGTGCAGCTGAAAGGACTACCACTCTGCAGGACTTCTTCTCTGAAGGACTGCTGCCCTGCTGTGCTCGCTGCTGCCCTCTTGCATGGGTGAGAAGGATTAGACCTGCATCTTTAATCCCAGAACCACAGAGTGACTCCAAGGGCTAGGTGGCTTACCACCTGATCAGAAGCCTAAGGTACATAATAGACTTCCAATATCCTTGAACCCAGCACCTGTACTCGGTCATCTGTGAGTCCTGCCCTCCCAAGTAGTGCCATCTGTATCATGGGCCCTTGGAAGTGGGTCTGAAGGTGCTCTGGCAGCCCATAAGTGGATACAGCTGAACTGACGCATCTGTTCCTTGGCACATGTCCTGCAGAACTGGCTCACCGCCTTTGCTAGTTAATGCGTCACCCTTGGAACGGAGGCATACCTCTGCTACATGGACTTCCCAGACGCAAGTGCTTTTCATCACCCTTCGCAGCCCATGAGAGCCATTTAATCTCGATGCATGGACATCGTCTTGCCCAAAGCAGCCCTTAAAACAGCCACTACACCACATATCGCCTCGTCTGGAGCTCACATTGCCTCTGCTGCGCGATGCCTCATCTACATGGGAATCTGCAACTCATCACAACCTGGATTAAAATATGGAGTTCAGCAGGTTTAACTGGGTGCCTGCAGCCGATGCAGGCTCCATTACTGTTGGCCTGAAAATTGGCCTTTGTCTGGGTCTAGCATGACCAGATAAACACATTTGGCATTTTTCAATTTTTGGTGCTATTTTCACTGAAATCTTTAACATTGCATATGTCCGGATCTGCTGATTGGAATTTTGTTATTTTTTTCATGACTTATTTATGAAAATGTATGCTATTTTCCTAAATAGGTTTGGGATTTTTATTGTGTTCTTTCTGTTTGAAGTGCTGCAAAAATACTTTACACATTGCTTCTAAGTTAAGCCTGATTGCTCGGTGCCAAGCTACCAGAGGGTTGAGCACAGGTTAATTTGGGGTTTCATTGTGACTTCACCCTGACAAGGATTGTTTTTGCTGCTTGAGTAGGGTTTCACCCCCTCTACTAATATGCCAATTTTTTACATTCATGAACAAAGGTGAGGATTAGGAGGACTTGTGTTTGTGCAGTGCCATATATTGATTTTGTGTTACACTGAAAATCCCAGATACATAATCTAAGACCAATTAGAGCTTTAAACCATGATTGGCCTTTTAGGCTTTTTTGCAAATTCACAGTTACTCTACCTGACTGTTTGTGCCTGTGGCTTCACATGCAAAAATTGAATTTGAACTCCTCAATCTGGAGAGCTACACTGTGGCCAAGCTCAAGAAGAAGAGGGTGTGCCCGCCAAAAGGATCACCAGGAAAACTGAGCTTCAAAAGACTCTAAGGGTAAGGGTGGGAGCCCACCATTTGCCAGTCACAGCAGATAAAGAAGAAGGGGATGATGATGCGGAAAGGCATGGGTCCTGGATACCAGTCCTAAGATGCAGTATTCAGCTGAAGGGGACGAGTTGCCTCCTGAGCTGGAGCTCTCTGCCAGAGCAGATATCACTGTGTCATCACAAGGCCGTTCACCAGAAGAGCTGGCGGACAATAAGGCAGAAAGGGAAACCAGTCTGCAAATGGGCAATCTCAAGTTGGAGCATAGAAAATTTTTGTTTAGGCACGAATTGAGTCTTAAGGAGCTGGACATCAAGGCCAAAAAGGGAGAGTCTAGCAATTATCCTGGAAGCATAGTTACAGTGACCTCTGGGGACAGGAGGATCCACATTTTGAAAAGGTATGGTGCCAGGTTTTGTTGTGGGGGTGGCATTGACCAATGGTTTGAAGCTTATGAGGTAGCTTTGCCGATGCATAGGATCCCTGAGGATTATTGAGGGGTTTGCCTGTGGAAGCATATTCCTAGTGAGGGGAGTGATGCCCTACTGGCCTTTGAGAAGGAAGACAGGATGAGGTGTCCCCCAATGAATTACACACTTATCAGCAAGTATAGGCTCACCCCAGAAAAGGTTAGGCAAAAATTCAGAGCGAGACAGAAGCTGGCCCATTGGTCTTCGATGGATTGTATAGTTTCATTTTGCAAGGCACTGGATGGCTTGGTGAATGGCAGTGATATGAAAGATTATCTTGGGCGGTATAACTCGAATTCAAGAGGGCATATGTCCAGTCTTTGTTTTGTGGATCTATGCTATCACCTCATTGATAGTAAGCTCGCTGGTCTCAGAAAGATTGGTAAGGATGTGTACCACTGGCTCAGCACCACGGGCCAGAAGATGGTACATGATAATGAACCTGAGAAGGGTGGTTCAGGTTCCACACAGCAGAATGAAGGGGGTCAAAAGTGACACAGACAAGTACCAGAGTAAGGCGGGGTAAAAGGATTCCCCAGCCCCTTCTCTGAAACAGGGAGGAGGTTCTGGTGGGCTGTTGCCCAGGGAACTCCATTTCCAACCCTACTGCTTTGAGTGCTCCCAGCAAGGGCACAAGTAGGTGGACTCTGTCTGTCCTAAGAAACCAACCACTGATCGGACCTTTACAGGGGTGGCCAACATGGCATTCGGGATAAATATGGCATGCCATAGACCATGCCATGATTTCCCTTAGCTGGGAGATAGACTGAGAAGGTGGACTTGTGATCACTCAGGGGGGAGTCATCGTTTCCACCAGGTTGGAATTCATTGAATCCCTGTCACTGCTCTGAGGGACACTGGTTGTGGAAAGACTGGTTTCTCCAGATCAGTGTACACCAGTCAAATATGCAGGTAGATACAGGCCCAAGGGAAGATCGTTTTCCGCCCCATGGCCCTGGTATACCTGAAGTGGGTTGGGGTGGGGAGGTGATCAAGAGAAAGGTCATAGTTATTCCCTAGATGCCCATAGACTGCATTCTGGGTAATGAGTTGTACCCATTATCAGGAGAGCTTGAAGGGGCAGCTGCCCAGGGCGATCTGATAATTCAGTTTTTGAGGAGAACCACTCCCAAACAAAGAGTAAAAAGGCTGAAACAGAGGGGCAGAAGGTGGAAACAGTCCACAGTTGCTCTAGGAGGATCAGTGGATCAGGGGTTGCCAGCTCTAAGAACAAATCACAACTAGGCTGACCTTGGTGAGACCTCTTTTGACCTGGGGTGTTCCCTTCCTTGTCACTGAGACAGAGAGTTAGAGACCTTCACCAGGCAGACCTGTGCATGACACAGAAAGAGTGTTTCACCCTTGAGGTGTGTGGTGGGTCCCCCCTGGAGGCTCTGACTCGTATGCACCTTTTCATCCGCAGGGTACAGACCGTGGTTTGAGGTGTCAGTCTCAGGCTACCACCCCAGGACTGATGGGAAGTACAGTGGAAGCAGGGTCCCTAACTCAGGGCTGTTGCAATCTACTCTGAGAACCTTAAGAGGTTAGAGAACCCTAGATGGCCTGGAGCCAGGATCTTAACACTGATAGCTGCCAGTGGGCTCTGTTGATTGCTGTCTTTATGGGGAAAGTTTTCCTTGGGCTGAGGACTGAAGTCTGACTCAAGGGGCGGAATGAGTCACATTACTTTGTTTGCTAGGGTGTTACTATCTGACCACTAGGATGCATCTGTGAGCAAGGTAAGATTAGGTGCTGCACAGATGGGACCTACAGATTAGGAGAAGGGCTCCCCATGGTTCAGCTCAGTGGCTTAGTAGGGTGTAGACAGAGAAATCAACACACGTTCAGAGAAGTACAGAGCTGACAAGTGCACCTGCAAAACAAGACCTTCGTCCATGTTCTGTTGCCTAAGCAGGGAAGCCAATTAAGATATTGATATTGATTAGTCTACCATGGTTTATGGGTGAAGGAGTGTTGTATTGGAATTGCCCCTTTATGCAGGGTCATCCTGAGGTAATTGAAATTTTTATGGTCAAGTATGTCCCCTAACGTGTACCCCAACGTCTCCATGTACGTGCTTAAAGTACATGTAATTTCCCTCCATGACCGAATATGAAGACGCAAATACATTTGCGTCCAACGTTAACATGTCCTCTTTCAGATCCACCATGAATGGATCGATAATTCAGTTCCTAACCATGCCATGCCAACGTCTTTACATGGTACACTTTTACGTTTTTTCCGACTCTGCCGAGCTAGGCCCTGATTTCTGTCTCCGAGCCTTTCTGCTTTCTGCCTCTGAAAGCTGCAGCATGGACACGTATCCCTGACCTCTGCCTTACTTCCTGCCAAGCGAAGCGGTGCCTGGTTCAACCTGGCCTGCCTGCCAAGACAGTATTTTGCCTTCGAGTTATCTGTTCAGCCTCCTCGAAAATACATTCCTGTCTAGTGATTTAGGTAAACATCTCCCCGGCTGCAGAGCAAAGAGCAAGCCTTCCTGTCTCCATGCAAGTAATTTACAGATCCCGTTGCCATAGTAGGCCCATGGCCCCGCACGTAGACACGTAGACACATATGCACGCACTAGCATTCAGTATAGAATAGCCTCTGCCCGAGAGACCTTCTACTCCAGATAATACATCCTCCAAACATAAGATACTAAATATGTTATAGGTCCAGGTCGTTCTGACATCCCAGACTTCTGTCTCCTCTACTAGTGTTAAAGTTCTCCCCAGTTACACGACTATGTCACGTCATGCTAGCTGCGCGCGCATCCGCACTTCCTGCTGACTCTGCAGATTACCTCTGTGCATACACCCACTTATGACATTTTCTGTGACGTCTACATTACGGTCACATTATACGCCTCTGTGTACGCCTATTCCACGCCTTCTTTCACGCCCCCCTGTTACGCACATGTGTTCTTATCTTCTTCTTTTCACCTGTTACGCCTACTGTATTGAATTCAATGATGTTACTTTACTATATATAATGTGTAATGTTAATAAAACGTTGACTGTCCCTTCCCGAACCCTAGTGGTGACGGAACATGATCTCCAACCTCGAGGTTTTCCATTAAACCCCGTATGACTCAGATACCACGGACTCTGCCTCTCATTTGAATGAGCTGTCTTGTAATGATAATTATACGGAAAAACTGATTAGGTAAATTTATTTACCACATAATTTGGCGCCCGAATAGGGACCCCTCCCCCACCCCACGCGCCGGCGATGCGTCGCAGGCCTTGGCCCCTGCCACAGCCGTGACGGACACCTATGCGCATCCGCAGGTTTTCCTGTATCTCCCTCAGGCCTACGGAGGTGACGGAGACTGCGGTCGACATCCAGACGAGGCGGTGAGGAGTGCGGAGGATCCCGACCAGAGCCCAGCCGAGAGTAGCAGTGTCCGAGGTATCCAGAGGCCCACCTGTTCCGATGTGTTGAGGCGCATGCGTAGTAACCAGTCCAGTCTGAGGCCTTCAAGTTCAAGTTCAAGTATTGCTCCCGGTGAGTACCGTTGCTAGGGACGCATCTAGACGGGTGCATTAGTTTGTGTCCGGTCAAGACAGGTCTGGGTACACAGTCCTGGTCCGTACGTGTTCACTTAGGTGAGCACGGTATGACGTGTCTCTTTATGGGACCGGTCTGTACTGTTTGGCAGTGCATCTAGTGTTTCAGTAATTCAGTGATCTAGTGTTCGAGTCTTCTAGCCTTATCTTACATGATTCCAAGTATTGTGTATCTGTTCGAAATGTTTTAATGTATTCTATGTCGTGGTATGAATGACTGTTTGCTTTCCATTACTGTGTTTATTGTGTTCGAGTCAAAGTAATAATGCCGTTATTTTCGAAGTTACGTCAGATAGGAACTAGGAAAGGGATTCTTGAAGAAGCAGTGCCTGTTCCGCCTAGGGACACTCCAGGGCACTTTATGTACCACAAGCACGGCTTAGATGCCATACTGTGCTTAGACTTGTGGGTCGATTACACTAAGCACTTGGACGAGAAATATAGATGGCCTGTTTCAGGGACATGGGATGCTGAATGCATCATGAGAGTAGAAGAAATTATATGGAAAAACTTGTACGGTAAATTATATTTACTACATAATGGTATTATGGAAAAAGAAAGCCAGACAATCTCAGAAAGATGCCATAGAATTGTGGCGTAAAGAATCGCATAGAAGGACAGAGAAAGAATTCAGAAAAGAAGAGAAACATAGGGAAGATTCAGAAAAAGATCGAGAAAAGGAATTAATAGAAGAAGCTGAACGAGTTAAAGCAGAACAATCAGACAGACAACGAAATACACTTGTTAATGGCATGTATCCTCTTCTGACCGAGGGCCTATCTAAGGCCAACCCGGAAATGCCAAGTAATTTACCGCCACCATTGGTTCCGACTAAAGTACGTCACCATAAGACCGCAGCAGATATTTTCCTTTCTTCCTATTTGGATGATGTAGCTCCCGCATATACCAATGTACCCGTACATCCTGCTAATATCAATCTACCACAGCATATTCCTGCTGATCAAGCCACGACCCCTCCACGTCAAGTATTACTTCCTGCACCTGCTGTCACTTCCCCTTCTGCTGCTGTTACTGGTCCCCCTATTTCTGGTCCTCTTAACCCTTTTTCTACAGATGCGACTCAGTCGTCTTCGTTAAATGTACCTTTCCCACACGCAATGACGTCAAGTCATGCTCATGGTTCTGCCTCAGGAAGTGCCACTGGAGGTGCTTCAGGAGGTCCTTATCACACCCCGCCTCAATTACATCGAGTGACAATGAGAGAGTTAGCTACACAGCGTACTCCGGCAGCGATGCCACATGAAAAACTTAAATTTTATCTTACGGATTGTAGATATGATCCAGTACCTGGTAAGGCAGGAGATATGATGTTAGCCTCGTTACGTCTAAGACGTGTTACAGATTATCTGATGTTATTACCGGAAATGCCAGAACATCTAGACAACATATATCATTTTATTAGAACAGGAGAGAGGCCAGAATGTGTTCGAGAAGCCATGGCATATCAGAAAGTTGAGACACAAGGTTTACTATTATGATTCTTGGTTAATTGTTTGATAAGGGAACAAGATCAGACAGGTGTTGTTAAGGAAGAGATGAAAGTACTGACAAAATGGAGTCAAAATATTGCGGATGGCAAACATGACAGACAGAATTGTATAGAAGCTATGACCAGAAAGGTCCGTAAAGAAATAGTAGCGATACATACCAGACAGAAAGCCGAAAGGGCAGCTGAGTCAGATAAAAACGAGTCCTCAGAGGAGGAAGAATTAGAGAGTCCGGATGTACAGCAAGATACGATAGCATATGTAGGTAGAGCGAAACCTCCCAGACAGTATCCTTTAAATAGTCCTTTTGACAGACCCATTCGTCCAGAAAGCAAGAAACGTTACCTTACCCCGATACCAGAGCAATGTTCTCTTGAACATATATTCCAAGTTACTGATAAAATCCTGAAAGAAAGAATAGGTTATCATGAACTCACTATCTTACGTGATCAGGAACTAGCCCGGTCAGCAGTCCAATGGGCCGGGGATGACAGTATATATAAAGATGATCTAGTAGTGCAAACGTTTTTAAGTCTTACTCCAGAAGAACAGCGATTAGCTGGTATATACATGACCCAACATCTCATTATACAGTATGAAAACCAACAATCTGATCCAGGTCCATTGTACAATCTATTGCAAGACTTACTCTTGAGAAGATGGAGAGGTCTAGGTACCGATTTAATTGATATCATTTTAGAACAACGTCATAAATATAGAACGTTCCTGACTCCACGTCTTGTTTCCGTTCCACCCCCAGTTAGACAACCATATCACCTAGACAGACAGAATCCCTTACGAGAAGTACACCCAATCCGGAAGCCAGATGATACGCTTGAACGTGTGTTTGTGTACACTCCCTTGACTAAAATGGAACTATTGGAAATGAAGAAAATTGTACCTTGTCACGATAATGATCCTGCGGGTTTTCACAGTGAATTAAAAGACATGTTACTCATGGGTGATTACACATATTCAGACATTCTTATAATGTTAAAAGTATTGTTGCCAGCAGGGATTTACGAAAAACTGAAAGAAAAGGAATGGGAGGTGGGAGATAAAAAGATTATTTGGGCCGAATTAGAGGACGAAGAAAAAGGACGTACCCCAGGTTTAGGTCTTCGGGACAAAACTAAAGCATTACCAGGATTATTAGTACAAGTTTTGCCTAGATTATTGACAGTTAAAAAGGAAGATTGGGATGCAATCTCAGCCTGCAAACAGAAACCAGACGAAGATACTAGTGATTTTTATTCTAGATTCGAGAAATGTTTTATTATTAATAGTGGCCTGAAAACAAGTAGCGAATCGTTCCCACATCTCTTCGTGACCAAATTAGTTGAGAATTCCTTACCCCAGGTTAAGAACAGAGTATTGAAAGTCGAAAGTACATGGCAAGCTAATACGCCTTCTCAAATGTTACAAATGTTACAGTACCACCAGAATAGAATCAGAGAGGAACACGATCATGAACAGAGACGCATGAAAGACACTAAAATGAAAGTATTAGTTGCCCAGTCTGTTCCAGCAGATGGTCAGAAGAGGGGTAAAACTCAGAATACACAGACTAGTCGTCCTACAGGTCCTGTTAAAGGAAATTGTAATTATTGCAAGCAGCCAGGTCACTTTATAAATGAATGTGCCGTTCTGAAACACAATATTGCTACAGGCAAAACGAAAGAAAGACCACGTCAGCCTAGACCAGAATATGTTCAACAGAATATTCAACAGAACCCGCAACCTGCACCACAACATGCACAGCAACAGACAGTAGCTGTTCCCCAACCTCAACCCATTGCCGCAACACAACACGTTACACAACAGATGTATCAGTATGCACAATCCGAGTATCCAGATTACCAACAGTATTCATGAAATAGCCTAGAGAGGGAAGTAGGTTTGCCTCTCATCGAGATTCCTGTAGATCAAGAGGGTCCTTATGTACATAGTCAAGTATTAGGAAAAGACAGAAAATTTTTGATTGACACAGGGGCAAGCAGAACTACAATTAGTCAAGACGAGGTTCCAGGGGCACCCCTCTCAGGCTCACAGAATGTTTCCCTTGGATTTTCAGGAAAACCTATTGTTAATGAAGTATCGAAACCAGTTCCCCTTGCCGTTGGTCCATTATCCCGTACTACAGATTTATTGCTTACGAAATCATGTCCAGAAAACCTGCTTGGTATTAAAACGCTGAAAGCTCTAGGAGCTGTAATTTGTTGTTCTCCGGAAGGAGTGAGATTGTTTCTACGTGACTTCAAGGGTCACTATGTGTTGAGAGATTTTGATCCCCGATTACAGAATTTACCACAGCATTTATGGGCACAAGGTCCGACTGATGTAGGTTGTATGCATATTACACCATATCGTGTTACTCTTAGAGAAGGTGTTGTTCTGCCCAGAATCCGACAATACAAATTGCCACCTGAGGCTGTAGCAGCCTTATTGAAATTTATTGACGAGCTTATTGCTCAAGGAGTAGTTGTAGAAACTGACTCCAATATTTGTAATTCTCCAATCATACCGATTCTTAAACGTACTGATCCAAATGCACCCCCAGTTTATCGATTAGTGATTGACCTTAGAGAGCTTAACAAATGTATCATACCTCAGTATCCAGTGGTCCCAGATATTTCATCCCTATTGACTGCTATTGATTCCGAAGCGGTGTTCTTTACTGTAATCGATCTCAAGAATGCCTTCTTTAGTGTTCCCATTGATCCGGAAAGCCAGTACCTTTTCGGATTCAGTTTAAATGGCCGAAGCTTTAAATTTGCACGTGCGCCTCAAGGGTTCACGGAAAGTCCGAGTAGCTATAGCCAAGCATTGAAAAGACAACTTGACAGTATCCACATGCCTGCTAACACTGCCCTGCTTCAGTACGTCGATGATCTATTGATCACCGCCCGAAGTGAACAAGAATGTGAACATGCATCTCTGACCGTCCTATATTTTCTGGCCGACAAGGGACACAAAGTGTCTCCTTCGAAGCTGCAATTCTGTGTTCAGCAAGTTGTTTACCTTGGTCTCTTGCTGTCCAAGAGGGGGAGACAGCTAACACCAGACCGCATCCAGTTAATTGTACATATGCCACAACCCAAGACACAAAAGGAAGTACGGGCTTTTATAGGCCTCACCTCTTACTGTAGACAATGGATTCCTCAGTACGCATATCTAGCCAAGCCCCTTATACAGTTGACAACCCAGGAGGCAGCGTCTTCGACTGTCCTCCCTTGGACTCAGGAACATACACAAGCTTTTGACGATTTGAAGAAAGCCCTATGTCAAGCAGCTGTTTTAGCGACACCATGTTACAGCAAGCCTTTTACACTTTTTGTCACAGAACGCGAAGGTACTGCATTGTCAGTACTCACCCAAGATCAAGCAGGTTCACACAAACCATGTGCTTATTTTTCCAGTACATTAGATCCAGTAGCCCAGGCTCTGCCTGCGTGCTTGAAATCTGTTGCAGCAACAGCTCTAGCAATCAGACAAAGTGATTCCATAGTATTAGGGCACCAATTGACAGTACAAGTTCCACATTCCGTGGAAGTTCTTTTAAATCGAACACAGACTCAGCACTTGACTATAGCACGACTGACAGGTTATGAATTGACATTATTCCAGCCACACATAGAAACCAGACGCTGCAATACACTGAATCCTGCTACACTTTTACCGTTAAGTACAACAGACCCTATGTCACATGACTGTGTGGAAGTCATTAACACTATGACGAAACCCAGACAAGACTTGACAGACATCGCATTACCAGATCCGGACCTGACACTTTATGTGGATGGTTCATGTATGAGAACAAGTACAGGAGAGTTAGTGGCCGCATATGCAGTGACCACTGAAACTGAAGTCATCGAAACACATCGTATTGACACCCTGTCTGCTCAAGCAGCAGAGCTCATCGCTCTGACTCAAGCCTGTATTCGAGCCAAGAACCTGAGAGTTAACATATACACAGATTCCCGTTATGCATTCGGAGTTGTACACGACTTCGGAGTCCTTTGGCAAGAGAGAGGTTTTTTAACTTCCCACGGTGCCAAGATACAGCATGGTCCCCTCATTCAAGCTCTGTTAGAAGCAATACATTTGCCTACAGCCATAGCCATCATGAAGTGTAAGGCACATACGAAAGTCACAGATACCATTTCCCAGGGTAACGACCTGGCAGATCGAACAGCCAAGCATACAGCTCAGACTCATACTCAGATTGATATGACAAAGACAGTAGTTTCAACATATTGCATGACAGTTAGGGATCCCGCACTAGATTTAATTGACATACAGACACATGCCACTCCAGACGAAATCAAGAAATGGACAGAACTAGGAGGGATCCAGACAGAACAGGGATGGATGACGAAGGGAAAGGCCACATGGTTCCTCCCCGACTCTATGGTTCAAGTCATCATTAACACAGCACATAGTCCTGCACATTTAGGAGAAAAAGCCATGTTAGACAGTATTCAAAACCTTTGGTTCAATAAGCATTTACGAGCAGCCGCAAAACAGAAAGTGCGTACTTGCATGATCTGTTGTCAGTTCAACCCAGGTAAAGGCATTCCCGTAGAGCAAGGTGGATTTCATCCTCCTGATCACCCTTTTGAAGTCCTCCAGATGGATTATATCCAGATGGAACGTTGTCGAGGATTCAAGTATGTCCTCGTAGTTGTATGTGCACTTTCCCGATGGACAGAAGCATATCCAGTCCCAGATTACACTCCCGTGACCACTGCCAAGCAGTTGGTTCGCGAATTTTTTCCGAGGTTTGGTTTGCCTCGTGTCGTGTATTCAGATAACGGACAGCCATTCTCGTCCGAGCTCATGAAGCAAGTTTCCCTTTTGTTAGGTTATCAATGGAAGTTCCACTGTGTTCGGCATCCCGAAGCAGCTGGATTAGTAGAGAGACACAACCAGACTCTGAAAACTCGTCTTTGCCAAGGTCTGTGCAGAAAAGGGTGTAGACTGGATAGTAGCCCTTCCAGTTGCTCTCTTCTATATGCGAATGGTAGCCCATTCTAGGACAGGGCTATCCCCGTATGAGGTGGTTTTTGGCCGGCCACCGAATATGTGGGGGACGCCTCTGCCCCGTAAATTAACCGATGTTGACAGTAATATGCTGACAGATTACCTTGCTTCCTTGATGTCTGCACTACAATCATGTCGTTCACAGGTCGCAGCAGCCTTCCCAGACAACACCGAGGTGAAGCCACACAAGATCGCCCCTGGTGACTACGTTTACGTTCGCAATTTTGACCGGTCGAGCCCTCTGGAGCCCCGCTGGAAGGAACCTAAGATCGTTTTGATGACCACAAGGACTGCAGTGAAACTCGAAGGAAGAAAAAACTGGCTCCATTCGAGCCACGTCAAGAAATGTTATGGACTTCCGCCAAAAACTGTTTCCCAGGACTGCCGCATTCCAACCACTGATACTAAACTCCCCCTGGTAGAGAAAACTCCGTCTCAGGAGTACAGATTAAAGTTGAGGTCTAGTAAGTCAGACAGTTTAATTGTTTAAGTCCCCCTCGGGTGAAGCGGTTAGACAGGTTCCTGACATGTACAAGATAGACCCACATAGTGAGAGAGATAGACAGGAGATCAAGAAACAGAAATATTGCAAGAATCTCCGAAGCCGTTGTATTGCGACTTTACTTGTCATGTTTTTTCTGAGTCTTACGATTATATGCCTAAGCTATGTGTTACACGTATATTTTCCTATACAAGCACATTCTTCTTTCAATGACACTGCAGACCACACCTTTAGTGATCTGCCCCCGCACAAACTTTCTTATCGACTTGCACTGCGTAACAATTCTTTCATCCGTATGTTACATCATTCCCACCAGACCAGCAATGCCACTAATTGCTGGGTATGTGGCCGACTCCCTCCCTACCAGAAAATGTCGGGAGCCTTGCCTCTTTTTCCTTACCCGTTTACACATAATGGTTCATGTGGTGCATGGTTTACATTAATGTCCTCGTTAGATAGTAAGTCCAAATTTTCCCAAGGTAATTGGATATGGGGAGACCTGAATACAGTTATGAATAAGGCATGTTTCCCAGACAAGGAGGGTCTTCCCCAAATGACAGGTACCGATCTAGAAAACAAAGTATATGGATTAGGAAATTTTACACTTAGTCTCATGATTTTGAATGTCCAGTCAGAAACTAGTTCGAACTTACCCTCAATATCAGTTTTACCAGTGAAGGGTGACATATGCGTTAGAAAGAAAGGTTCAGTACATCTAGGACACAGCGATTGTAATACAGTTATTGAATTCAGTGATAAAGGCAAGTCTACATTCAAAGCTTCCCGACATTCCTATTTCATTTGTGGCCATACAGCTTATATACGTTTACCTCTAGACTGGGATGGTACTTGTTACATTGCATTCCTACTGCCACCTGTTTTTCTAGCCCCACCTGACTATGATAGAAATTCTCGTCTCATTCATGTTAGACCCAAGAGAGAACTCCCGATTGTCGATTACACTGAAACGACATGGGAACAATACACAGATTTCAATAAAGGATTCTTTCCTTATTTAGGAACTGTTTCAAATAGTAAACTGATACGTAGATTGACCAGAACCCTTGAAGCAGTAGTAAATGAAACTACTTTTGCCCTAGGTAACTTAACAGAAGAGCAGTCTGCTATGAGACTTGTCGTTCTTCAAAATCGTCTCGTCCTTGACGTCATCCTGGCAGATAGGGGCGGGGCTTGAAGAGTCATCGGATCCAGTTGTTGCGTTTTCATTCCTAATAACGCACCGTCAGTATATAGAGCCATAACTCGGCTCCACAAGATTGCAAGTCAGATACACCAGAATCCAGGCACCTGGACCTGGTCCGGTTGGCTCTGGAGCATGATATCAGCCTGGGGATGGAAAGTCCTATCATTCCTTGGAATAATCCTACTCATAGTATTCAGTTGTTGTCTATGTCTACAATGTGGGCCAGCGATTTGTGGCTTGTGCGCCACATCATGTATTCCCCATCCAAGTCCGCGTTCTCGTGCCCGAATGAAAAAAGATGAGCAAATGATGTTATATGAACAGATAGATGGACTCATGAAGATTGATATATCCTGAAGGGAACGTAGGGGACAAGGAGGGAATGAGGTAATTGAAATTTTTATGGTCAAGTATGTCCCCTAACGTGTACCCCAACGTCTCCATGTACGTGCTTAAAGTACATGTAATTTCCCTCCATGACCGAATATGAAGACGCAAATACATTTGCGTCCAACGTTAACATGTCCTCTTTCAGATCCACCATGAATGGATCGATAATTCAGTTCCTAACCATGCCATGCCAACGTCTTTACATGGTACACTTTTACGTTTTTTCCGGCTCTGCCGAGCTAGGCCCTGATTTCTGTCTCCGAGCCTTTCTGCTTTCTGCCTCTGAAAGCTGCAGCATGGACACGTATCCATGACCTCTGCCTTACTTCCTGCCAAGCGAAGCGGTGCCTGGCTCAACCTGGTCTGCCTGCCAAGACAGTATTTTGCCTTCGAGTTATCTGTTCAGCCTCCTCGAAAATACATTCCTGTCTAGTGATTTAGGTAAACATCTCCCCGGCTGCAGAGCAAAGAGCAAGCCTTCCTGTCTCCATGCAAGTAATTTACAGATCCCGTTGCCATAGTAGGCCCATGGCCCCGCACGTAGACACGTAGACACATATGCACGCACTAGCATTCAGTATAGAATAGCCTCTGCCCGAGAGACCTTCTACTCCAGATAATACATCCTCCAAACATAAGATACCAGATATGTTATAGGTCCAGGTCGTTCTGACATCCCAGACTTCTGTCTCCTCTACTAGTGTTAAAGTTCTCCCCAGTTACACGACTATGTCACGTCATGCTAGCTGCGCGCGCATCCGCACTTCCTGCTGACTCTGCAGATTACCTCTGTGCATACACCCACTTATGACATTTTCTGTGACGTCTACATTACGTTCACATTATACGCCTCCGTGTACGCCTATTCCACGCCTTCTTTCACGCCCCCCTGTTACGCACATGTGTTCTTATCTTCTTCTTTTCACCTGTTACGCCTACTGTATTGAATTCAATGATGTTACTTTACTATATATAATGTGTAATGTTAATAAAACGTTGACTGTCCCTTCCCGAACCCTAGTGGTGACGGAACATGATCTCCAACCTCGAGGTTTTCCATTAAACCCCGTATGACTCAGATACCACGGACTCTGCCTCTCATTTGAATGAGCTGTCTTGTAATGATAATTATACGGAAAAACTGATTAGGTAAATTTATTTACCTCAATCCCCACATCCTTCTATTTTTTTGTCCCAATTTATGTTGGCTTTTAGGACTCTGTGACATTTACCACAGCTAACCAGTGCTAAAGTGCTTGTGCTCTCTCCTTAAAACATGATTGAATCAACTTGCACCCATTTAGCCTATGCTGCTAAAGAGGTGTGGGATTTTTCTTTTTGTTTGTGTGTGAGTGTGTGTGCATGCATGTGTGTGTGTGTTCGTGTGTCTCTCTCATTAGGACAGACTGCGCCTGACACCAGATTTGTTCAGAGTGAGTAAAGAAAGATGCAGTTTTCCATTGCTTTAATTCAGCCATTTAAGCCTGAATCACTAATTGCAAGCAAGAGGAAACCTGTAAGTGCACAACTGCTAAAAGTCCATTGCAAAGTCTGCTTTCCATGCACGTCTCTTACAGTCTGAATTGTGTCTTTGAAGTTGTATTAAGGGAGGTTGGGTTTTATAGGGTAAATCCAGTTTAAATTCTTTAAATCCTTTTGGACATTGTGACAAATTCTGAAGTAGTCAGAATAGATCCCTTGCTGCTGCTTCCAGAGGTGTATTAGCTCTAATTATTTGCGAGTATGTGTATGGAGAGAAATTTTTAGAATTGGGAACACTGGATTTCACTTACCACACATTTTGTAGTGAGAACATCTTCTAAATGTTTTAGAGTGTTATTTCCCATAAGGGTAGTTAGTATATAAAGGCCCTCTGCTTATAATTGGAATAGAATCTGTACTATGTGTTCTCATGCAAAGAAAAAAAAGTTTGCTTTATACCTTTTGAGAGGGAAGCATTCAGGCATT
Source organism: Lissotriton vulgaris (assembly GCF_964263255.1). Taxonomy (NCBI): domain Eukaryota; kingdom Metazoa; phylum Chordata; class Amphibia; order Caudata; family Salamandridae; genus Lissotriton; species Lissotriton vulgaris. The sequence goes on from NC_141689.1 coordinate 1,185,137,214, forward strand.
TCAGATACTTAATGGCATATTAATTTTTCAAGCTGTATTTTATTTTTCAAAAGTTTCACAGTAAACTATAACTCCTATTTGTAGTTCTTATATTGTTCCAGTGAAACATCAAGATTACCAGTTTGGAAAGCTGAGACTAGTTTTTTTTGCATTAGAGGCTCTTCGTTTTACTCAAAAATATTTTAAATTCTGAATCGCTTCTAAAAAAAATATTTTCTTGCGTTTGGTCTGACTATAAAAATGTAATCACATTAAAGAATACACATTCAAAACTCCATTTATTTCTGCCATTTATATTTACTTACTCTTTTGATCTTTTCTTTGTTCCTCTTTTGATATTTCCAAATCTCGTATTCTTTCTAAATTCTGTGGAAAATAAAGGGTATCACCTTATCCCTTGACACACCAGTCGGAGCAATGAAGAAGAACTTGCAGCAGAACACCTCTCAATATATCATGGGAGCTGTAAGGTGATTTCCAGGATCCATTCTTCCTGGCAGACATTTTCAAGGTTTGAACCCCTGAAAGGGGATGGTGGCAGGGTCGGACTATCCTCTCGGGGAATCTGGCAATGTCCATGTTGGAATGTGATTTATCAGTAGGTGTAGGTAGGCACCTACCACAAGCAATAAGACGACAACCACAATATAAGGTCCAGTCCAGTTCACATTAAATAATCCACTTGCTTAACCCTTGGTAGCTGACTGTGAGAAGGTGTGTAAAGCAGGTGTGTAAACCATTTCAAACACCAATACATTCAATAAGTGTGATTCAACACGCAATAGAAATCACACATTAATTTAAAAATATGGGTCACATTACATTTTGATGATTAAAAAGACACTGTAATAACAAAACTTCAATGTAGGGAAACAGAGATATGAATTTTGTAACATTAAAAGTAAAACTAGCACTTAGAAGCAAATATTGCTCAAAGAGTTACAAAAAGGTCACAGTGGACCGTGATAAGTCAAAAGTTCAGGCCACCCACAATGCCACACTTTCACAATTACTTCCAAAAGTGTTTCATGATGCAGGAAAGTGGTCCACAGCACCAGCCATGGGGTCAGAAGCTCTGGTTTGCCTTTTGGGACCATGGACTACAACTCCCACAATGCACCAGGTCAATCCAAGTAAAATCCATGGGAAGGTTGTCAGCTGGAGTTGTCCTCCTAGATGTTGCCGGTAGCCCTGCCAGTACTTTTCTACCTGTTGCTGATACGTGAGTCCACTCAATATCCTTCAATGCAGGCAAAGTCCTTTTTGTTGCAAAGCCTTGTGAATTCAGGAGGTGTAGTCCTTATGAGTGCAGTCCTCTCTTGAGCAATCCACGGGTCAAGCAGGGCAGTCCTTCTTCTCCAGATGTTTGTTTTGGGTCTTTCTTCTCCAGACCTTTCTTTTGGGTCTTTGAAGGTCCACAACACCAATCCAAGGTTCCAGAATCTCTGAGTTGTGCCTTGGGAAGCCAGAACTACAAGTCCCACAATGCACCTGGCCAAATCCTTAAAGGCCCACTGAACACTGTTCAGCTGTGGTCTTCTTGCTGGAGATGATGCAAGTTGAGCTCTTTTACCCTGTTGCTTTCAGGGAGTCCACTCCTTCAACTTTCGAAGGAAGGTAAAGTCTGTTTTGGGCTGAAGACCAAAGTGTGAAGCAGGTGCAGTCCTTATGGGTGCCATCCTTATGAGTGCAGTCATCTCTTGTGCAAAAGGTCCAGCAGGGCAGTCCTTCTTCTTCTTGTATCAAGGCATGGATTTGAGTTGCTGAGCAGCTCTCCTATATTGTTCTAGTGGTCTTGGGTACCAAACAGGAGGCACCAATGTCTTCCTCCAAAATGTGGCATATTCTTGTCCCTGAATTCACTATTCCTTTAAAATCCAAAAGGGAGAAACTCTTGCCTGGGGCCATAATATACATGCAGCACATTTACCTGGTTGGCGCTGAGTGCACCTTTCAAAAGATGCACCCAGCGCTAACCAGGAAAATGCGCTGCATTAGGATGAATGCACTAACTGATGATATCCTGGGGGCAGCACATTCAGGTGAAAAACTGAACTTTTAGTTAGAAGCCGCTCCATGTTTTCACAGTGCCAAACAGTAACCCTCCTGTCAGGGGATGTCTGGGGGGTCCATAGGACCCCATTTCCCTCCTCCAGAGTGCTGCTCTCAGGTGTTGCTCTGATGGTCCATAGGAAGTGCACCTTTGTCTCTGCGCCTGCCTCTGTAATAAGGTGTGGGCGCAGAGGCAGAGGGATTTCCTAAGTTACATGGAGTACGCCCCCATGAAGATAGCACTGGAGCTGTATGTCCGCCAGCACTATCAGTATTTCAGAAGGGGATGCACAATCGTCTGTGGCCACTTCTGTAATACTAAGGTGCCCCTAGCGTGTGCCATGCGGGCGGAAATGCCAGTTGCGCCCCCTAGGGCACTTTGTGTAATACGGCCCCTGGAGGTTAAGATCTGGCTAAGCCAACCCACTGGCATGACTACAGTTAACTGACACTCCCCTTCCAGCCCCTCTGCTAATTCAATTACTGGGGTTCCTGTCTGGCTGGGGTGAGGATGTGGGGTGAGCTTGAGTTCTATACTAACAGTCATTCCCTCTGTGAAGACCAGTGTGGCAACTCCACCCCATACAGCCTTTTGCTCTTCAGCTGCAGATCTCCTCCCACCAGATGTCCTTTGTCTCTATGAAGGCCACTTCACACCTCATCAGAGAAGTTTGGTTCAGCCTGTCAAAGACTGGCCAATCAGGGCAGGCTGCTGGAAGATTGGATTTTGGTTAATCAGAAAAGAAAGTTCTAAAACTTCTTTTATGTGATAGTTAAAATAAATGTAACCATGACAAGTTGCTGGATTTATTCTAACTGTCATTTTAATACTTTGAAGTATATTTTTGTCTCACACCTATCAATAGTTACATTTTATTAAAGTATTCCCATGTTAACTTATGGAGCCAATGTGCTACAATGGGGAAAACCCGAAATTGGCAGTTTTTCACTCACCAGGGCATCTACAATATATTTTAAAATGTCCTTACTGATAGTTACAAGGCACCCTACCCCGTGGGCATTAAGGGGAGACCTAAGAGGCAACTTATATCTAAAAATAAGGTAGATTAAGACTTTGGAAGTACCTTTAATTCCAAAGTCGAATTTGAATATAATTTAATTTTAAAATCAGCCTGCAAAGCAGGGTTGCCTTTAAAATGACAGCAGGCAACACAGCAGTACATACTTAAGTGCGTGAAATGTACTGGGCCTCGAAACCTACATGCCCTACCATATTCTAGGGACTTAAAGGTAGGTTGCCAGTACCAATTGTTATTACACCTACTTACAATCTACTTTGAACCAAAGCACAAGTTCTGGGTCTGGTTAGCAGAGTTCAGGTCAAAATCAGAGGCCGAAAACCAGCATCTAGTAGTCAAAATGGGGGCAAAAAGTGGGTGGACACTGGAATAAGCCTTTGTTTCTCAGAGTCTGAATGACTGATATGACAGCTCAGTGAATGGGCTTTTTTATGGTCTGGTGAGCCTGTTTTTACCGTTGATTTCCCATATTTTACCACCCACATTGCCTGCAGCAAGCACAGATGCCTACGTTCTGAATGCCATTCAAAACAGTCCATATTGTGTGTCTGTGCAATTTCAAAACTGTCCGATGTTGATTTTAAAATATGGGCCACTGTTTTAGGCTATCTGATTTGCTTATGTGAGGCACTTTCAGTTTGTTGCCCTGACCTAATTTCTATGCCAGTCCGAACCTGAACCTCACGACAGACTAATGCCCGGCATCAGAACAGTTTCCTTGTGTACAAGAACCCTCAGATATTGGCTTATGCAGGTCTTGGACTATAAAAACATACTTAATCGATGTTAGAAAATTGTCTATCTTTCATTGATACAAATTAGCCTCCAACAACCAAAACGGGCAGAGGTTGTAATACCGTTACTACAGATTTATAGAACACAATGTATACCGACGACAACTTATGGTGCCGAGGTGTGAGGGTATACAAACTGTAGTAGCATACAAACAGAAGAAAATAGATTCTGTTGAAAGGTATTAGGGGCCATCATTTCTGCACCTACCTATGTATGCCATAAGGAATTGAACCTTCTCTACATCGAGGATTTCATCAGATCGAGGCCAGCCTTATTCTGGCTAAAGATCTGGCGGAATCCCGCTGCATTTTTAACACAGGAAATTATCATGGATTGCATTAAGTGTGACAGGGGGAGTCACATACCCTGGCTTAGAGCAGTAAAGGCAAGCCTAGCCAGTGTGGAGATGGAGCATGCTTTCCTTTCCCCTTTAGCTACTGAAGGTATCAACTACAAGTCAGCGAGAGGGGCATTGTATAATTTGTACCGGAAGGAAAGAGAAGTGATGGAGCTCCATAAGTCGTCAATAATTAAATCTACCCTACTCTTTGTGTCACCTGGCAGGATTAATAATATGTCACAGGAATATCTTAGAAAAAACATTGGGCGATGGAATAGAAGCTTGTTGTTCCGTCTTAGGGATGGGAGTATAAAATATTCTCTCTCCTTCCCCCCAGGTTTTAATAAAAGTTTAGAGAGCCTGGCTTGCCCCTGCGACACTAGATGTAAACTATCCTTGTTACACTTTTTGTTTTTCTGTAGATATTACGCTAGATATACCAGACAGTATTTAATTCCTCATTTTAAAGTACAGGGCATTGTTGATTTTAATTTGGCATTTCGGGAAATACCATTGTTGGGTAGTGATGAAATGATTTAAAGAGCTAATTCTTTCCTCCAATCTGCGATACGCTCACGAAATTCTATGAATATGCCATAGTTAAAATGGATTACTGGTGTACATATCTGCTATTTGCACATAGCTCACAAGGTTTACATATTGCGGATTTGCACATAGTTATTACGGTAACACTGTTTATTCACTTTTGTACTCTAAACATTTGCATTTTAGTATGCAGAAACAATTGTTGTTTCCACATAGTCTAATGTTTACATATTTTTGTTTTTGCGTATAGCTATTGTTAGAAGCATTGTTTATAGCGTGCCAGTTTTAAAAGATGATCCTTTTTATTCCTTGTATGAAGGGTTTTTATTGTTACTATTGAAGTCCCTTTCCAATCCATTTTAAAAATGTTTATGTGTTTATGTGAATATATATCTATGCTTATTGCTTGTGATGAATTGTACTTTTATGGATGTTTTATATCTGAATGAAGACCATTGACTGACATTGATACACATTTCTAGCATTATGGCAGAAGATGCGGGTGGTTCTAATTTGGGACCCCCAGCATGCAAAAGGACACCTAGCACCTAACAAAGAGAGAACCCCTCAAACGTCTGACCTACTTTCATGCTTAAGAGAATCCTCACATGTAATTTGTCAAGTACTTCAATCCAAAGATAAACCACTTCTTAGCACTGTACATGTAAGATGTGTTGTACCTGACCCTCTCTGCAGGGTCACCCAATATTTTTTCCTTCCTTTGTTGAACCTGTTTTCTTTGGCTTTAAGGACTTTGTGCACTTTAACCCTTCTTCCCAGTGGTAAAGTGCTTGTGTCTGCTCCCTTATACATGGCAAAATCGGTTTACTTTTGCTGGTTGGTACATTTCATTTTCATATAAGTCCCTATTAAGTGGTACTACACGTACCCAGGGCCTGTACATTAAATGCTGCCAGTGGGCTGCAGCTCTCCTTGTGCCAAACAGTAAAGAAGCCCTGTAAAACATGTCCCAGGCCTGCCACTGCAGCCTGTAGTGAAGTTTTAAACTACCATTTCAACTTGACAAAATAAAACTTTCCACAGACCTACACCTTTCTTTTTCTTAGTTATAAGTCACCCCTAAGTTTGTCCCTAAAGTTTCATATGGCAGGTTGCATGGTATTTTAAAAAGTAGTACGTGTGCTTACGTTGTACATGTCCTGACAGTGAAGAACTCCTAAAATTGTTTTTCAGTGTAGCAAAGCTATCTCTCCTATAGACTAACACTGTGTTACCTTAATACACTTAATAAGTGATAACATCAGCTTAGAAACGGATAGAGAAATATGTCTTCCAATCTTTTGAATTGATGTAAGCAAGCCTCAGCTAGGCCTACCAGTGCAAGGGGTTCGTCCTTCTCTGCACAGGGTCCTCAGACCATAGGAAGAAGTTGGCACAGAAACTGAAAAATACAAAAGCATACTTAATTAAACCTTTAAAGGTGGTACTACAGTCCACACAACACCCTTCAGTATTGCATAGAGTAGCACACCGAATTAAAGCACATGGCCCCTTTTATACACAATGAGGGGGCACAAAAGAAGGCGGTACGAAATACAAGAGCAAGTTTTATGTACATATAAGGGCATATTGGAAGGCACAATCGATGAGTGGGTGGAGTTAACAGTTTTCAGACACTAGTAAACACATTCCTATCTGGAACTAATTAGTAACAGCTGCAGACCCTACTGGGCATCCTGAAAGTGGGGGATGCTAAATATAGCCTGTTGCTGAACAGATTTCAGGCGCAGTTAACAAGGAGGTAGGACAAAGCACATGATGAGCACATGGCAACATGTGGCAGACAAAATGGCTGCCACAAATACAAAATATAGTTCTGAACAATGTTACAATAGTTGCTGAATACAGCATGTCTTCTGCTAATGCTTAATCTAGCAGCTGCCAAATTACAACAGAATTGTAATTCAAAATCCTTGTTAATGGAAAAGTTGGATTTTAGGTTTCTACTCTGAAAATGCCACATTTAGATAGTTGAAAACCACTGCCTACGTGAAGCACAGCTATGGACAAACGAAGTCTCTAAAAATGTTGACAAACTCAAAAGATGTTAAACGTAATGTTTATAAATTCTTATCAGTGGTAAATGTATTTCTTTTTAAGAAGCAAAGGAGTAAAACTAGATACAGTACAGAATTATTGTCATTCTCAGCAGTTCAATTCATATCCAAAATAATTTAGAACATTAACACTTGTACATGAACATAAATCAATGTGGGCCACTATTGCAGAAAAAACAGTACAAATTTCATTTCCAATGCATTTCGAGTTCTGAATGAACCTTTCTTCAGGGGATATTAAATATGCAAATGCTAAACAGTTCTCCAAAACTTAGATGTCCTCCTCACGGATCTATAACACAATATACAGAAGTCTAGCAATGGTCACAGAGTCTCCCATGGACTCCAATTTCAGTCAGTCAATCAGTTACTGATTTTATAAAGCTCATGGCCATCCATCCTAGCACTAAAAAAGAAGCAGGAGAGTAAATGTGCTGAAAACAGCCAGGTCTTCAGCATCTTAGAAAACTCCATGAAGGAGACACATTGCAGTTGCTTCAAAGGCAGGGACTTCCATAAGGTGGGGCCAAGTAAAAAGAAGGACCATCTACCCGACCTGAGACTTTTTGTTTGTGGAACAATAGCAAAGTGAGAGCTACTAGAATTAAGGGTGCAATTTGGTACATAAGGGTGCACCATGGAGCTCAAATATCTAGGGACACATCTGTGTCGGGTTTCATGCATATAACATAGTACATTAAACTGAATGCACTTGGCAATTGGCAGCCAATGCAGCATCTGTAAATGAACAGTTGCCGAAATAAATTCCGAGACATGACAGAGTAAATGGGCAACCATGTTTTGCATAATAGGAAGCCTTTTTACTGATTTTATATTAGCCCCAAGGTACAAGACGTTTCCATAGTTAAGCTCGGAGAGGCTCGGAGACTGTACAATGGTTATTTGAGCTGAAACTGGAAGGAGCCATAGAATTTTCTGTAAACATTTGAGGAAACCAAAGCATCAGGCCACAGTTTTGCAGATGTAATGGTCCATACTGAGCTTTTCATCGAGACAGAAGACCAGGTTCTTAACCACAGATCTCCAAAAAGGCAGGGGTCCAACATCATCTGGCCACCACTGTGAGCCCCATAGTTAAGGTTGATTGCCAACCACCAATACCTTTGTCTTGATACTGTTCATTTTGAGGTCGTTATTTTTCACCCAACCTGCTACCTCCGCAAGACAGAGGCTTAGGTTAGCAGGCTTCAAACCATCATGCGCCTGTAGGAATATAATAACTTGAGTATTGTCAGCTTAAGAGAAATGGTCAGGCCATGAGCCTTTACAATGTCAGCTAAAGGAGGACATAGATATTGAACAATGTACGGCTCATGGATGAGTCCCGTGGCACTGTGCAAGGCAATTGTAGGATCTCAGAGGTATGTTACCTGGAAAACACCTAGAAGGAAAGATCACACAGGAAAGAAAAAAACAGGTTAGAGCATAGCCCTGAATGCCAATGTCAGCTAGCCTTAGAAGCAACACAGAGTGAAACACTGCGTCGAAGAGTGCAACTAAATCCAATAGGATAAAGGCAGCAATACCACCACTGTCAAACTGCCATCTTAGAGGTTCTACAGCACCCAGTAATGCTGTTCCTGTACTGAATCCAAAGCAAAAGCCTTACTGAGAATTATGTAGTAGACCATGGGTGTCCAAGAATACAGATAGTGTAATGTTAATATATTTTTCTAAGATATTTTCACAAATGGGAAGAAGTGGTATGGGTCAATAAAGGCGTAAACTGTAGCATCCAATTTGGGCTTTTTTAACAAGGGAGAGGCCATGGCATGCTTCCATACTGTGGGAACTATGCCTTCCATCAAAGAGGTATTTCGTAGGAAAAGCAGGTATGGAGCAAGATTTTAACCCACCTTACAGATTTTGTCTGGGGCAAGAGGATCACATGGAGAGCCTGACTTGATACATGCAGATTTGCTAGAACAGATTCATCTAAAAGGTGGAAGTCTGTAAATCTTAGCTGTAAAGACTTTCAAGAGGCTGTACATAGTCCTGTAGCACCAGAAGTGGCCAAGAACATATACATATCAGCAACTTTGCTGTGGAAAGAATTTTCTAGATCACTATAGTTCTGCTGCAAAAGAGTAGGGTAGAAATATTTGTAGGATCGAAAAGTGATTTGACAATGGGAAATAATTTTTTAGAGAAATTCCTGACAGTCTCAATCTTGTTAGTGTACTATGTTGCTCGAGCATACCGGCAGACCTTGTTATAGATTTTAGAACCTGCAGGCTGCTTTGAACTTAGCTCCTCGTTGCAGGGCTTTCACCAAACGCTTTCTAATTGCTTGTGACTTCTCTTTTAGCTCAAAACAAATCGTTAAACCATACAGCTGGGGCATGAGGGCAATTTTGTGACCTGGACCTGAGTGGTAATGCTCTATCCAGGGAGTGCTGAAACCATGAGTCCACAACTCTTACATCCTTCCCCAGCGTGCCAGAGAGTTCTTGATGTTTCATCTGTAAGTATGAGCAGAGGATTTCAGGGTTAAGTTTCAACCAGGGTCTAACTTCTGTGGGGTGACCTAATGCTGGAGGTCCTGCTGCTCTGATAAAGACTGACATTCCAATGGTGAACTGCTCTTTGCACCAAAGAGCGACCACCCATGTCTCCTGCCGACTCAAAGCTCCAGCAACAACCTTCACCTTGCGCCGACGTTGTTCTCCTCACAGCTATGCAAAACTCTGATAGAGGACTTTGAGAAGATAAATTCTTCATGGGGAAGACTTGGCCCCTGTATTTGAACCTACGGTCCTTTGCGGTCAGCCTAAACCATTGACTTTGGTGTTTCCAGCATGGCTATATACCCACAAGTTTTTCTCAACTCTGACATGTAGCAAGATCAGCGTTGTAGAAACTGGCACTGACCAGGCCCTACCGATTTTCTGAGCCAGAGACAGTGCCTCCCTTTCTTGGCAGCACCTATGGAGATTTTGGCTGGTGGCCTCCATGAGAAACCTTTTGCCCAGTCAGAGGACTACAATTGGTATGAGGAGTTTGTGGATGCAAGTGGTCTGGACACATCACCAGGCACTGGCTTGGTCTATCCTTCTAATCTGGCTGCGTAGGAAGGAGGGCAGCTGAGGTCCTCGATCGGCAGCTGCCCTCCATGGAAATCAAACCTATGTCTTGATAGAGGTGATTTAGCTTGGGTGTTGAGCGCTGAACCCCTCCTATCCTTTGAATAAACTCCCTCCGATGTCCTGCTAGAGGCCTGGGTCAAGCCCTGCATGGGAATTCCCATGTTCAGGATGATTACATGTTGTTACTGGCCCTACTCCTGGGGATCCAGCTTTTCTCGAGCAGCACTCCACCCCTGAGAGCCTGCTTCTGCAGGCCTCATTGTCCAGAGTAAAGCCTGACACATGTCCTTACTTCCACCGGACAGAGAATCCAGGAGGCTGGATACCTTCAGGAAGAGGATTTTCTTTTTAGCCTTGCAATGCGGTCAGTGAATGTGTGCTTCTTGCTCCAATACAGCCACACTGTGTGGAACTCGGTGGCAAAAGTGCTGCCTTTAGTGTCGGACGAGGACCAAGCCATTCTGAACCAGGCTACTGCCTTTGACAGGGATGGGGTACAAAAGGGGGTGGTGATGGACGGAGCATCTGAACCAATCAAACACTCATTCCCAGTCAAGAGATCTGGGTTTAATCCATCACCGTTCTTTAGCCTACTCTGCCACCCCAGTTCAGACATGGCCATATGCAAATCAGTCTGACCCTGTTCCTCATGGGAACAGTCCAGCCCGAACTGCCAAGCCATGCCTTCCCTGGACCGGAAACAAGCTTCCGAGGACCAGTTTCTGGCATTTCAGCCGTCTTCAGCCCGGCTTGCTTGAATCCATTGGCAAAGTGAGCAAGTGACTCACGTCTGAGCATACCCTGCCAACTTATGGCGAACAAAGCGGTACAAAAGGGGGTGGTGATGGACGGAGCATCTGAACCAATCAAACACTCACACCCAGTCAAGAGATCTGGGTTTAATCCATCACCGTTCTTTAGCCCACTCTGCCACCCCAGTTCAGACATGGCCATATGCAAATCAGTCTGACCCTGTGCCTCATGGGAGCAGTCCAGCCCGAACTGCCAAGCATGCCTTCCCTGGACCGGAAACAAGCTTCCGAGGACCAGTTTCTGGCATTTCAGCCGTCTTCAGCCCAGCTTGCTTGAATCCAGTGGCAAAGTGAATAAGGGACTCACGTCTGAGCATACCCTGCCAACTTATGGCGAACTAAGCGGTACAAAAGGGGGTGGTGATGGACAGAGCATCTGAACCAATCAAACACTCACACCCAGTCAAGAAATCTGGGTTTAATACATCACCGTTCTTTAGCCCACTCTGCCACCCCAGTTCAGACATGGCCATATGCAAATCAGTCTGACCCTGTGCCTCATGGGAACAGTCCAGCCCGAACTGCCAAGCCATGCCTTCCCTGGACCGGAAACAAGCTTCCGAGGACCGGCTTCTGGCATTTCAGCCGTCTTCAGCCCGGCTTGCTTGAATCCAGTGGCAAAGTGAGCAAGGGACTCACGTTTGAGCATACCCTGCCAAATTATGGTGAACAAAGCGGTACAAAAGGGGGTGGTGATGGACGGAGCATCTGAACCAATCAAACACTCACACCCAGTCAAGAGATCTGGGTTTAATCCATCACCGTTCTTTAGCCGACTCTGCCACCCCAGTTCAGACATGGCCATATGCAAATCAGTCTGACCCTGTGCCTCATGGGAACAGTCCAGCCCGAACTGCCAAGCCATGCCTTCCCTGGACCGGAAACAAGCTTCCGAGGACCAGTTTCTGGCATTTCAGCCGTCTTCAGCCCGGCTTGCTTGAATCCAGTGGCAAAGTGAGTAAGGGACTCACGTCTGAGCATACCATGCCAACTTATGGCGAACTAAGCGGTACAAAAGGGGGTGGTGATGGACGGAGCATCTGAACCAATCAAACACTCACACCCAGTCAAGAGATCTGGGTTTAATCCATCACTGTTCTTTAGCCCACTCTGCCACCCCAGTTCAGACATGGCCATATGCAAAACAGTCTGACCCTGTGCCTCATGGGAACAGTCCAGCCCGAACTGCCAAACCATGCCTTCCCTGGACCGGAAACAAGCTTCCGAGGACCGGTTTCTGGCATTTCAGCCGTCTTCAGCCCGGCTTGCTTGAAACCAATGGCAAAGTGAGCAAGGGACTCACGTTTGAGCATACCCTGCCAACTTATGGCGAACAAAGCGATACAAAAGGGGGTGGTGATGGACGGAGCATCTGAACCATTCAAACATTCACACCCAGTCAAGAGATCTGGATTTAATCCATCACCGTTCTGTAGCCCACTCTGCCACCCCAGTTCAGACATGGCCATATGCAAATAAGTCTGACCCTGTGCCTCATGGGAACAATCCAGCCTGAACTGCCAAGCCATGCCTTCCCTGGACCGGAAACAAGCTTCTGAGGACCGGTTTCTGGCATTCCAGCCGTCTTCAGCCCAGCTTGCTTGAATCCAGTGGCAAAGTGAGCAAGGGACTCACGTTTGAGCATAACCTGCCAACTTATGGTGAACAAAGCGGTACAAAAGACGGTGGTGATGGACTGAGAATCTGAACCAATCAAACAATCACACCCAGTCAAGAGATCTGGATTAATTCCATCACCGTTCTTTAGCCCACTCTGCCATCCCAGTTCAGGCATGGCCATATGCAAATCAGTCTGGTTTCTGGCTGGTAGCCAGAAACCGGCCCTAGGATGCTTGATTCCGGTCCAGGAAAGACATGGCTTGGCAGTTCGGGCTGTACTGTTCCCATGAGGCACAGGGTCAAGGCTGATTTGCATATGGCCATGTCTGAACTGGGGTGGTGTGGAGTGCAAAACAGACGATGGATTTAGGCACAGATCTCTGTACTGGGGTGAATGTTTGACATTGTTCTGCATTCTGTCCATCAATTGTTGTTTTTGCATTTGTCACCCCGAGTGGGATGGGTATGCTCAGACGTGAGTCCCATGCTCTCCACACCACTGGAGTCAAGCTATCCTGGCTGAAGACGGCTGATAGACAGAAACCGGTCCTAGGATGCTTGATTCTGGTCCAGGAAAGACATGGCTTGGCAGTTCGGGCTGGACTGTTCCCATGAGGCACAGGGTCAAGGCTGATTTGCATATGGCCATGTCTGAACTGGGGTGGTGTGGTGTGCAAAAATAACGATGGATTTAGGCCGAGATCTCTGTACTGGGGTGAATGTATGACATTGTTCTGCATTCTGTCCATCAATTGTTGTTTTTGCATTTGTCACCCCGAGTGGGATGGGTATGCTCAGACGTGAGTCTCATGCTCTCCACACCACTGGAGTCAAGCTATCCTGGCTGAAGACGGCTGAAATGCCAGAAACCATTCCTAGGATGCTTGATTCCGGTCCAGGAAAGACAAGGCTTGGCAGTTCGGGTTGGACTGTTCCCATGAGGCACAGGGTCAAGGCTGATTTGCATATGGCCATGTCTGAACTGGGGTGGTGTGGAGTGCAACTAAAACGATGGATTTAGGCCCAGATCTCTGTACTGGGGTGAATGTATGACATTGTTCTGCATTCTGTCCATCAATTGTTGTTTTTGCATTTGTCACCCCGAGTGGGTTGGGTATGCTCAGACGTGAGTCGCATGCTCTCCACACCACTGGAGGCAAGCTATCCTGGCTGAAGACGGCTGTTAGCCAGAAACCGGTCCTAGGATGCTTGATTCTGGTCCAGGAAAGACATGGCTTGGCAGTTCGGGCTGGACTGTTCCCATGAGGCACAGGGTCAAGGCTGGTTTGCATATGGCCATGTCTGAACTGGGGTGGTGTGGAGTGCAAAAACAACAATGGATTTAGGCCCAGATCTCTGTACTGGGGTGAATGTATGACATTGTTCTGCATTCTGTCCATCAATTGTTGTTTTTGCATTTGACAGGGATGTGGCAAAGTTCACAATCCAATATGTGCTTGACAGGGCATACTCACTGGGTAGGGCTATTGCTTCTTCGTGAAACACTCTGCCCCCATGACTAAGGCCATATTGCTTTTCGGGGCATGTCCAGGCATTCCTTATGAACATGCCTTTTAATAGCATTCAACGTTTTGTCAACTAAGCCGATTCAGCGATTGAACACTTCATGGAGAGTAAGGTCACCGTCCGCTTGCTGGGGATTGGCATGGCTCCATGCCAGCCTCACTTTTCTTTTGCTCCTTCTGCGGCTATTGTACAGACCATCAGCTGTGTCTTTTCCAACAGAGCCACCATGACCACCAGCCACAAGTCCTGTGGAAACCAAGGCCAGACATCTGCTCAGGCCACAACTCCACCCAGCAGCCCCAACCTGAAACCCCTTTAGTATGCCTTCACAACAACACAGGCTTCCTATTGGAGGCAGGATCAGACACCACCTACCCGAAGGGCAATGCTTTACTTCAGACAAGTGAGTACTCCAAATTGTCTGGCAGGGTTACACCCTTCCACTCCTAAAGACCTCGCTGCACATGCCACAATCTTCAGATAAGCTGGCAGAGGCTGCACCAGGAAGTGCAGCCTCTTTTGACCAAAGGAGCGATCCAGAGGATGCTGGCATCAGAAGTAGATCATGGTCGTTATTCCTGTTACTTTCTGATGGCCAAGAAGGATGGAGCCTCTGCTCCTACTTTGGTCAGCACTATCTCAAAGCCATCTTGAGAAAGGAGGAATTCAAAATGTTACCATTTGCTCACTTTCTGTCTGTGTCGGAACCTGGATACTGCAGAACACCTATTTTCTATGCCTGGGCATTGTGCTCCTCTCTGTTCAGGGAGTTTGCTGAGTTTTCTGTACTCAGCACTCAGTGGAGCTTGCAGAGTGCAAGAAAACCCCGCTTCGCGTAGTGCAGCTGAATTTTTTGTCCACTTGCGAACAGAAAGTTCACGAGCGCGAGCTGCAGCTCGGTTAGAATTTCTACCCAAGCTGCAGAAAGACCAGAGTGAACATTAGTTTGCTCAACAGTCCGCCACTTGCGGAACTTCGCGGAGTTTATTTGTAACATTGCGAAGTTCTCTGTAGCCTAACTCCGCGAACTACGCCCAGGCCTACTATTTTCACATCCAAGTCCTCCAGGACCATCAGTATTATCTGCAGTTCACGCTGGGCCAGGAGCATTTATATTTCAATTTGCTTCCCTTCCGTCTTACCAGTGCCACCAGACATTCAGAAAGGTGATGGTCATGGTTGCAGCACATCTGCGGAGTTTGGAGTCTCAGTATTTCCCTACCTCGATGACTGGCTGCTGAAGGCAGGCTCGTCTCAGTAAGTCGTTGAATGCTTCCAGACTATGGCGGACCTCTTGCATCTGCTGGGGTTTACTATCAACATACCAAAGTCACACCTGACTCCTCATATGCTTTCTTTCATTAGAGCCATTCTGGACACAGTTCAATTCTGCATCTACCCTCTGGAGCAGAGAATCAGGCTATGATCCCAACGTTTCAACTTCATTCCTGGATTTCAGTGACTAATTCTAAGATTGCTGGGTCTGATAGGCTACTGCATCCTGTTGGTGAATTACACTCAATGGCATATGCAGACTTTGCAGCGGAATCTGAAGTCCCAGTGGTTGCAGCATCAGGGAAATCTCGCTTCGACCAGGTCGGGATTTTGAGGGAGACTTCAAAAGATCTGTAATGGTGGATACAGTACAGCAATTGGGTCAGTGGTAGACCCCTCTCCCCCAAAGCTGACAGTGGTAACCGCTGGGCTGTGGCCGCCATCTGGGAGAGTTGGAGATCACCGGCCTCGGGTTTCAGGCAGAGACTCTGCTCCACATTAATATTCTGGAGCTGAGGGCGATTCATTTGTCACTGAAAGTTTCCCTGCCCCCCATTAAAGGGAAGTTGGTTCAGTTGTTTTCATACAATGCTACCGCCATCTGGACCTGCAGCAAGCTAAGTGGAGTGATGTCATGGACCCTGTGCCAGTAGGCTCTGTGTCTGTGGACATGCTGGAATATTATTTCATTTTTCTGGTCGTACAGTACCTGGTAGCATCTCTAAACACAATGCTCGACAAACTCAGCCATAGATCTCTTGCGAACCCCAAATTACATCTGCATCTGGGGGTGTCTCTTCAAGGTCTCTATCGGGACTGGGGAGAAGTTAGGCTAGATCTATTTGTCACCTCAAGAATGCACAATATCAGCACTTGTGAGTGCTGGAGTTTCCAAAGTGGGTCTCACTTAGAAATGCGGTCCGGAAACACTGGAATACAAGACTCCTATACACATTTCTGCCGATACATCTCCCATGAGGTTTCAAGAAGATCAGAACTAATGGCACCCAAATCATCCTGGTGGGTCTGCATTGGAGAGTTTTGTAACCAGACCTCTTGAGCATGTGCATCTATCCTCCAATCAGGCTGCCTTTTTGGATGGAGCTTCTATCGCAGCAGCAGGGCAGGCTCCTGCAACCAAACCTGTGCACACTCCACCATCATGCATAGAGATTGAGTGGTGACAGATGACAGTCTTTGACCTTCCTCCTAATGTCTATGGCATCATCTTTGCGGCCGGCTTAGTGCACTGAGAAACACATTCAACCACTTTCTGCAACCCTGGTCTTAAGCGTTGTTTATTGGTTTGTTCTTAGCCCAGCCAGGCCATGTTTGGACAAATGTATGGGATATTTTTCAGTCATCTTGGCATTTTTTGCACTTGCCAGATTAACCCTCCCTGTTTAAGTCACCTGTTTTGCCACGTTTTCTCAAAGGTCTTCAGCCTATGTTTCCCCCATACCTTTTGTTATGCCCCCATGGGATCCTAATTAGAATATGATATTCTTGACGTGTCCTTCCTTTGAACCCATGCATACATGTCATCTTAGACTTTTGATAATAAAAACAGTTGGTGGCCATGAAATTGACCGTGAGTCAGGGAGCTGCAAGCTCTTCCAGTCCAACCACCATATACCAGCTTCTTCTGCAAACCCATGCCGCCTTTCTGCCAAAGGTTGTGACCAGGGGTGGGTGTCAGCGGAGTTACATTAAAACTTAGTGAGATTCTGTGGAGTTTCACAAATGGGCGAATTTCACCCTGTTGCTCTGCTTTTTAGCACTGGGAGCTTGTTCCACACTGTAAAATCAACATGAATGGCACCGCGTGGCATACCAGGGGGGTTGTATGATGTTTCAATGCATGCTTTTACAACGCATGCCATTACGACGCAACTTTTACAACGCAAGTCGTTACAACGACTTGCGTTGGGGGGCGCTGGATAGTGAATAGTTTAATTTACTATTCCAACTCCAGTCCCCGTGGATAGTAGGGAAGGTGTTGGATAGTAATTAAACTATTCCCTATCCTAGAGCGCCCTCCAGCGCAGTTCGATGTAATGACTTGCGTTGTAAAAGTTGCGTTGCAATGGTAGTGCGTTGTAAAAGTTGCGTTGTAAAGGATGTTTCCCTACCAGGGGTGCTGCTTCTTTTATCCACTCAAGAATATTTTCTACTCAAGTGGCAGCTTTCTCAGTGCGAATGGTCACAACCTGCTCCGACTACCCATATTGATAAATTTCCCCGGGAGGCTTTCTAGCATCCTAAAATTGCTCTAGGGGATCCATATACTTGCTAGTGCTCACCAACTTAACGTTGGTGAGCTGATTGCGAGGAAGACCTCCACCATGTGGTGGTTGGTGGAGTCTTTTTGGAGCAAAACTCTGCTTTGCCTGCAGCAGTCCTAGATGGCGGTAGCGTTGTTTATCACCCACCCCTAGTTGTGGCACCCATTCACATTGGCAAAACCATCATGCTGCTGACTTTTTGTCCTCCACCTCATCACTCCAAGGAGGAAGAGTGAGTTCACCGCCTAGACACTAAGTGGGTAGTGTCCTTCAATATGGACCATACCAAGGAATATTGGGTGGATGATCACCTCTTTGTAGGGTTCACTGGATCAAAGAGCGGGAAAGCAGTGCAGAAAATGCAGATGGAAGGTACTCTGCATTAAGATCTGCTACACATTGGACAGGTAGCAACCCCTGCTTGCGGGCTCATTTCACACAAGTCGAGGCTGCATCCTCGGAGTTAGCTCCTGGAGTCCCTGTTCTGGATATCTGTCAGGACCTTACGTGGGCATCTTTGCACACTTTTTTTAAACACTACTGCATTTGACAGTCAGGTTTGTTGGGACGGGCATTATGCCCATTATTTCCTCCAGGACCTTTTGCTCTGAACCCATTTGCAGGTAAGGTAAGGAATCTGCAGCTAGAAGTTTCTATCAAATGAACAAGTTACTTACCTTTGGTAATGCCTTATCTGGTGGAGGTTCTATCTACACATATAGTCCTTACAGACACTCTTGTCTTCCCTGTTGTGCGAACCAAGCTTTTCCACTAAAAAAGTTCATTGTAGATCTTTAGAATCTACACACTCATAATCAACCTTCTGCCATGGTTCCGTGCTTCTGGCATGGAACAAGTCATGTACTGAAGTCAGCATGCTAGGGTGGCACCTATATAAGCACTGTGCACATCACATCTGGCATGGACGATGCGTACGATGCACATGCAGAGCTTCCCTGCCACCTACTGGCACATAGGGGTACTGCTCAAAATTTTCCAGATCAAGTCTAACTCCGGGGGAATATTCTAAATTAAGAAATAAGTGGCAGGATAGAGTCTCTACCTTATAAGGCATTACCAAAGGTAGCTTGTTCTTCATGTAAAGCATACACATATGTTAAGCCAATAGCCACAGCACTACCATGCTCTTAAGCAGGGACTGAAGAAATAGATTTTTTTTAAGCACAGTTATATTATTTGATCCTTCCCTAACAATCATCATTCCTCCTTCGCAAGCCAACAACAAGCAATCTTAATTCTTGCCCTCCTACACATACAAATCATTCCTAATATTACTCCTCTCCCACACCACAACAACTATAGAACTTATTCCTACTCCACACCTCCAACATCAATCCATCAGCCCGAAACAGCCACATATTCCAAAACTTTTGGCTCTACCCATATCCTCTCCAATACACTCCAACACACCATTATTCATCACTTCTCCCCACGGATCCAAGCCATAATCTTACTCTTTCAACGTATGAACTTTCCTACACCACAATAATATTCAATCTAACCCCTTTCATATCCACAACCATGAATGTAACTTTCTTCCCTTCCACATTCCCTAACTGTTAAAACTGTTAATAATCTTTCAATAATTCAGTCATTGCAGCAGTAATCATTCCTGCCACCAGCCTCACAAACCAGAAACATTCAATCCTATTCATTTCCAAACAAACCAATATTCATGAAATGTTTAATAAAAATAGCAGTGGTGGTCAGCCGCTATGTCATTTTTGCCAGTTTGGATTTTTCCTATTTCAGAACCACTGCCCATATTTTCAACAACTAGCGATATTTATTGCTAAATAGGCTCAGCGAAATCTTTTTTAGTGCTTGCATCGCTGGATTTTAACGCTGAGATAACGTGCTATTAGTAACGTTTATCTTCAAAGCGAAAAAATATCTGGCGATAGCGGCGAAATGCGTGAATATCGCTGGTAATTCAGGCGTTAGGATTTGACAATATTCGCGCTTAGCGCAAATATTTTAATCGCTACGCCTGTGTTAATAATAGGCGATAGCGATATTAGCGGCTGCTTTCAGTCGCTAACAGGTTGGGTACGCCCACTTTGCATGTCATTAGCGATAAATATCGCTGACATGCAAAGCGGGCCCCAAACCGCTCGCTATCACCTAAATGCTGTTGCTAACTGATGTTAGCGACAGCTTGTTAATAGGGCGATGAAATAATTGCCGCTTTGCGACCAAAAAACGGCCACAAAAGCGGCGATAATTTCATTTAGCCTGCCTTGGTAATATGCCCCCATATTTGGAAAGCATGATTCTTTTTACGTACAAAAAAAGTAAATTGCAATGATTCAGAGAGTGTTTTTTTCTCCTTGTATTTGGGGACCATTGATCTTTATCCTTCATTGATATGCCACTCCTTGCAAATCACTCCCACAAAGAAACAATTTTCATCTTAAGGCATGCCTGAAGAAGGGATGGTCTCTAACATATTAACATAGCAGCTCCGCTGTGGATGGGCCACTGTGCCATAGGTTTCTGATGACCAAGTCAGCTGAGGGTACCCCTTAGGAAACCTAGGGATGTTCCTACCTCTAAGGGAACTGAAGAATGGGGCCTCATATATTTATGACTTAAGGTCCTGTCTTCATTCGCGCAGACAGTGACTTTGAGTGTTTTGCAGTATGTGCAAAGCTTTCAGGAAAAACCTATACAAAATCCACAGATAATCATAGTCCCTTGCTGTTCAGTAGTTTCCACCCCAAAGCATTACGAGAAAACCTACCCTACGGGCAATTCCTCAGGCTAAGACGTAATTGCAGTAACCTTGAGGACTTCTAGTCACAGTCTTCTGAACTCACTACCCATCTGGCCAGGCGGGATTATCCGTCAAGAAAGATCCACATGGCTCGCAAGAGAGCTTGTGATGCAAACAGAGACACACTTCTGAAGATCCGGCCAAAAGTTGACACAGAACAAATTACATCTCTCATCACTTTTACCCCGGAAACAAATATGATCAAACAATTCATAAATAAACACTGGAGAATTCTACATTTAAGCGACTTGGCACTAGATTGGCCCAGGTTCGCTTTCAAAAGAACTGCTAATCTAAAAGATTTATTGAAACCAGCTTTGGAACTTACCACCGGTGACGGGCCACTATCTGTATGGCCAGTGCATTGTCTGTCCTCTCACAAGTGCAAGCGAAACAGTGACCTTAACTGACAACTTAACATGGCAACAAAAAAACACACTAACTGCAGCACGCGCAACTGTGTGTATCTAATTACTTGTCTGTGTCACCTGAAATACGTGGGCGTGATAACACCCCCGTCAAGACTAGAATTACGAAACACCGTAGTAATATTACGTGTAAAAAGACCAACATTAGGATGTGTACCCATTTTACAGAACTACAGCATACAGCCAATGATTTACATTGGACAATCTTGGAATTGCACCCCCAAATCCGTAAGGATGCCTTGTTCAGAAAAGATCAATAATGGATTTTCAAACTTTCTAGTCACATAGGGGGTCTTACGTTGACATTCTTTGGGTAGAATTAAACTGCACCTAACAACATTGTCCCTTTTCAATAGCACTCTTGGCTTAGTGCCCAGTTACACCTATTGTGGACGCTTTTCTGCACTCTGTCAGTAACCTCACCGTCTATCCAGTTTTTCTTTTTTTTGGTATGTTCTTATATAGCGCTCGATCACCTGGGGAGGTATCTCGGCGCTTGCCTTGGGAACCCATCCTGGCTTTTTCCCTGTGAGATAGCCCCTACAGGGCATCCCCAAGGTAAGAGCCAGGCATCCCGCCGCGGGGGCCGTTGTGGAGATTAAGCAAGCTTAATGCCCAGAGTTGCAGAGTGTGAACCCATGATTAGGTCAGGCACCGGAGCGAGAATTGTTGAGTCCGTGGACATTTGAGCTCAAGACCCTGCCGCGTCGGTAATTGAACCCTGGTCCCGGGTCTGATCTCTGCTTCAGGGTCTGCCTGCTCTAACCAGTGAGCCACACTTCTCCAACTCTTGAACTAGGAGGTGGCTTCCTTCTGTTAAGGGGACCCATATGCACTAGACCTCCTGGCTAGGCATTCGGCCTAAGTAGCACCTTGACTTCATTCATCCCCGACATAGCAATAAAACCAATACTGTTGGCTTTTTTAGAGATGTAAAGTCCCCGCAATGATTTCCCTTTATTATTCTCCCTCTGATAATCACACACTCATTGTACCAGAATATTATTTTCACTAGCAGTTGCATTCTATAACTGCTTGCCCATACTCTCCTATTGTCCCCTTACAATGCTTAATAAAGTTACACAACATCCTGACATCAAAGGTTGACACGCTCTGACGCAGTTAAATTCCCACAACGATCACCTTTTATTGTTGCCCACTCCTCGTTCTTACACTCTGATGCCCCCAGATAGTTGGTGGCTTTCAATAGTTGTTTTTCTGCACCCTCGTGGTGCTTCCACGAATGTCAATAAAGTTATACTGCATCCTGACACCTAAGTTGGCCGCCGCGTCTGACGCTCTAGCAGTTGCATGTTCAGACGCGATGACGAATCAGGATATAGACAGGGAACTCAAAGGCTAATCACGGGGCCCAGAGCAGGGGTAGAATGATAGCTAGTTGCCACGCCACCCTCTTGTAAGTACTCGTTACTACCTACCATGGGGATCTGCAGCACTACAGCAACGCACCAATAAGACAATGAGCACATGTTCTTTATAGAAATGGCTGGCGATTCTCGCCTTTTGTTCTTCTTTCCCTACAGGACTGAGCAACAAAGTGCTCTGCTTACTCAACCCGTCGGCATTCACCTATTATATCTGGGTGAGTGTGTGTGCAATGTCCTTGTCAATCTGGTTCATGAATAATCATAACTTGTAAGCCTGCCACACTATATCATGGTCAGTCGCACTTTGGTTGGTAAATATAGACCACGAGCTGCTGATTTTAGTCACTTGTTACCTTAAGTGTACTGAATTGTGGCCATCAAACCATGGGAACGAATGCCACCCCAAGGTTCCATCATGGCGAGGCTACCTATTTATGATGACCACATAGAAAGTCACCTTGTGTCATATCACCAAGCATCGTTTTTAAGCCACAATTATCATTCATAGAGAACACTGTGGGTTGGCCGTGTATCAGAGAAGCCAATCCCCTTACGCCTGTTTTACCGGCACCATCTTCACAAAACTGAGCACAATTGTCCTCTCATGCTAAATTCGGCCACTAAGGGCATTTTACCCTTCATATCTTGACCAATTTGGTACACAATGGAGCACCATGCATTGGGGTATGTGCTCTGGACAAATGATAACAAACGACGATTTGGCCCTTTTGAGAGCATAATTGGTCATTCACGTATTGCCTCCACCTCCAATGCCATGCTGATGCACTTTATGAGCAGCTTATCAATCACTTTCACCAGTAGTTTGGTGAACCCCACAAGGGACCGGTAAACCTCGGTCTAACAGTTTGTCTTTTAGGCTATATGCCCTGTCTGCAGACAGCACCACTGGTTAAATCATGATGCACTGCACCAGCGTTGGGGTAGTGTAAAAGTCATGATCACCTTCTCGTCTACTTTTTAATCATTAGATCTGACGAATTGCTGCTAAGAAACATGCTGACCACCTTCTCTAGAAAGACCCTGTAGGATCATTATCTCCAGGCAGTGCCATCTATTTTAGCTAGGCTAGTGCACCTTCGGAATAAATATTATTACATCGGGCAGGACTATACCTATTTTAACTCACATTACTTACTCACAGCAGCGCTGGCCTGATGAGGAGACATCCTCTGGGGTGTGTGAGGGCTATCCGTAAGAGGCCTGAATACTCCTTCACTTTAGGAACTGCACATTCACACATTTTTCATACCTTAGTTGGGAGCACATGTGCAGGACCTGGGTAAAAAAGCTCCTGGTTCCTCCCTTTTGAGAAACTGTCCTCAATTACTACCTGCTCCAAGCAGGTGGTAAATGTGGGCAGATTGGGGCTTGAAATTTCACCCAGAATTGAAAAAAATATATGTCTTTGATTTTGTTCTTCTAAAGCCCAAGAGTTATTTCTTAATGATGGGGGAATTAAACTGCAACCCCTGGCTTAAGGTGTGATGAAAGTGACCAAAATCAGAGCTTGTATTCATTAAACTGGGGAATCTGTAATGAGGACCTTCATACATGATACCATACATCACAATGTTGGGTGCATCAGCGTCTGTGACTTTCGTTCCATTAAGACATGTAAAATGTTAATACATTTCTCTGACGTAACTTGAAGCCATGTACGGACTAGGGGTGGGCGGAACTCGCGGAGCTTCACTACACGGAAATTCGCAAAGTGACCTAAAATAATTGGAAGCTTGTCTACTTCAATATGAGACTCTAATCATTTAGGCGTCTTTCATGTCAGTGATGGGCTGCAGTAAATGACAATATTTACATTTTAATTGCTTGAATATTTAGCACAAGGACTTAAGTACGTGTTTTTTGTTGCAATCTGTAGTATTCCATTTGCAGAACATGAGTGTTGTTTTTAAATATTATTTGATTCCGGTAAATTCAAACGTCTCCTCTATTTGTTTTCTTGATCTTTTTTCCCTCTGAAGGAGATGCTGAAGAACCCGGTCCTGGCTGCCCTAGTGGACATCCAGCTGAATGGCACTGGTTGGACTGCCAAATCAATTGCTAATTATTTATACAAAGGTCCACCTGAAATGCGGCCCCCTGGAGCATCCCCGTATGACTGGAGAACGTCATATAATTATGCAACAATTGCGATTCAAACCATGACGAAGTTTCTTGGGGTATGTACTATTTTGATAACCTATGTATACGTCTAGAAATGGATTATAAAATATATTGCCATTACCAAGTGGATATTTAACCTATCTTGAACAGTACGAGATCTTAATTTCCTTATGTAAGAATTAAGCTTAGATTAAACAACCATACTTACTACACTATTGCATCCTGGTTTCTCTTTCTGTCTCCGGCTTTCTTTCTATCTGATAGAGACTACTAGCAGCAGATTCCTACACTTAAAATTATCCCCAGGCATGAGACTGGATTCAGAAAACTTTTTACCACAGCATACCTTTGCACAGGGGGCCAGACCACATCACGCAACTCTGCCCAGGCGTCGTCCGCGCATGAGACGTCAGCAAGGTCACAGAAGACCCACCCCAGCGTGCCTACGTCAGTTTTTTTTTCCTTTTCCGTGTGCAACAGGGATCCCGTCCTTGCTACGGGCCTGTTTTGGGCCCCTTTTTTCTCCATTTCTTTTGGTGGAACAGTTTGCGAATGCCTTCGGGCTTCAAAACTTGTATGTTTTGTGGGCGTCTTATGTCGGTGACGTACCCGCACCTCATTTGTAAGTGGTGTTTGGGGGAGGATCACAGCACCACTCACAGCGAGGCCTGTCAACAGTTGAAGCTGAGGTCGCGGCTGAAACGCCGCATGAAACTTCTCTCGGCACGTCTCTCTAGGTCGACGTCCTCCTCTCGGTCTGCTTCGGCGGACAGCTTCAGGTTCGGCCGTGGTTGTCGCCCTTGCCCTTCTCCGATGTCATCTGAACGTCGCTCCCCGGTGCGTAAGTTTCGCAGTTTGTCCCCTGGGGCTGGTTTCCGGCCTTCTGGGGACGTGGACTCTCCGCGGGTGATGCGGCCCCACATATCATCCTATCCACCGTTTCCCATGTTGGGGCGTCAAGAGTCCAAATGGAGACATATGCGGTGGCTTTGCAGGCCTCGCTGGTATCTACCCCTCCTTCCCCTCCTGGGACGTCGGTGGACCCCTCGCCTTGCGCAGGGCCTTCCGCGGCACCACCGGTGGCTCCTGCCCGGCTGGTTCAGATCCAGGCTTGGAGGATGCGGTGCTGTTGGGGTGCGGCTCCTCTGGGGCACCTCCTTCAGACCACGGTGTCTCTGCCTCACTGCAAACTCCTGCTGGAGTCCCTGTGGTGTTGCAGGAGGTCGCCGGCGCTCGGGACGCATCCCGAGCTTCTCTCAGTCCTTTGACAGGGTGGTCCTGTCTAAGGTCTAAGGCCGAGGTTACACCTCTATGGCGCCTGCAGGAGCTGGACCGTGTGGAGCCACAGGGGTCGGTGAACCCTCCTCGTCCTGCTTCGGGTCAAGGCCGGGTGAGGACCCCTCACCCCTCTCCGGGCCCCTCTCGTTCCTCCCCACAGGCGGCTGCCTCGAAGGGGGGCGAGTCGGAAGTGGAATCGTCCCTGACACCGCCTCATGGGTTGCCGAACGATCTACGCCTCATTCTGGGCCGTGGCTGGCGGAGGTCTTTGTGTCACTCCCCAGGTCCGTCTCGTTCCCCCATGCGGGTAGCTACCTCGGTAGAGGTCAGGTCAGTGCCGCTCTGCCGCAGGGCCGGTTCAACTCCAGCCCCCCTCCGGTCTATGATGCAGGTGACTTGGAGGAACCTTGTCTGGTGACTCCTGATGGTGCCGACAACCTGCCTCAGGCAGCGCACTCTACGGCTCCGCGTAGGGGTCGTACTATGGATTCTTCTTCGAATGCTCCTTCTTCTCCGTAGACAGGCCTTATATTGGTGTCCTCCTCCCCGGAGACTGGTCGCTGTGTGGTGTCTTTTTCCCCAGCGTCGAAGGGCGGCTCCCCACCCTTCATGAGGTAGAGGTGTTCGATGGAAGAGCGGCAGGTCCCTCATTCTTCGGCTCCTTTGGACTTCTAGGTCTGGCCCTTTCCCATCCCGCTTGGCCTTGGGGACGGTCGCCTTAGTTTGCAGCCTTTGGCTACAGAGGAGCTGCTTTCCTCACCACGGGGCCCTTAGGAGGCGGGTGCGGCCTTCACCCACGCGGTGTCCACGGCTGTGGGCATCCTGCCATTGGGTGACCCGGTGGCTCGTTTTTCGGCAACCATCTATTGGAGGTCCTCCACCAGGGCTCTGGTGGGAGGGAAATCTTACTTCCCTTTGAAGGTTCCCTCCTTTCTTCCTTGACAGGGGCTTGGAGGCATCTTGCCTCAGGGGACCCGGTGCCTCAACATCTTCTGCAACGGCATCTCCCAGCACTGCATGACCCGGCGTGCCTTTCCCTCCACTGCTCTGCCTCCGGTCCTCTTTTGCGGACTGTTTTTCCCTCCCTGGCACCCCTGTTGACTCCTCCATCCTGAGAGGCCCGCTGGTTAGATTCTTGGGAGTGCAACATGTTTGCCTCAACCAGCACTGCCTTGCAGGCCCTGGGCTCCTTGTGTGTGCTGGCTCGGGCCTCCTCCTGTTTGTGGGACTCGGCTGAGTCTCTGAGATCCGCAGCGTTCCAGGAGGGTGGTCAAGAGGACTTGAGGCATCATGCATTGGATGGCCAGGAGCTAGTGGCGTTTATTCTCCGCTCCACTCTGGACTTCGAGGTGCTGGGCCGGGCAATGGCTTCCTCGGTCACTCCCTTTGTATCGATTTGTTCGCCCTAAGTTGGCAGGGTATGCTCAGACGTGAGTCCCTTGCTCACTTTGCCACTGAATTCAAGATAGCCTGGCTGATGACGGCTGAAATGCCAGAAACCGGTCCCAGGATGCTTGTTTCCGGTCCAGGGAAGACATGGCTTTGGCAGTTCGGGCTGGACTGTTTCAATGATGCACAGGGTCAGACTGATTTGCATATGGCCATGTCTGAACTGGGTTGCCGGTGTGAGCTAAAGAATGGTGATGGATTAAACCCAGATCAGTTGACTGGGGGTGAGTGTTTGATTTGCTCAAATACTCCGTCCATCACCCCCTTTTGTATCGCTTTCCTCGGTCGCTCTCCACCGCCAGGCTTGGCTTCGGGATGAAGTATTCCCTGACAATATTCGGGAGCGACTCATTGACCTTCCGTTTGATGTCAGCCTGTTGTTCCATGCCCCGGCAGACTCCGCCATCCAGAGGCTCTTGGCAGGGCTCCGTCCTCCTCCTTCTCCTCCGTCCCCTCTCAGTGACTCCTGAGTAGGGTTGATTCTGGGCCTTCTTAGGCTGGTTGTTCTGGCTGTGGAGGGTGTTTTCGGGCCATTTGCGTCCTTCTTTGGGACTTTGACATTGTTGGCTGCTGGACGGCCCTTTTATTGATTATGTAGTGTGTTGGAATTGTTGCGCAGACTTGCCCCTGAGATTAGGCCTTCTGTTTGCTTGGACTGCTTGTCAAGCCTTCGTGAGGTGTTTTTTCCCCTTGGCTCTTTTGTTTGTTCCTCTTCTGCGGAAGTTCTTCCAAAGAGGGTTCCTATATTTTGGGACTTATCTATCCTAGGTGGCGTAGTGGTAGCTGTCATACGGCTTGCGCTCCGCTAAGAGGTTCTGGTCGCCTTCGGGTGCCTGTTCTCCATGGCGTTGATGTAGGTTGCTTTTGCTTCCTGAGGTTTTGTGCGCGGCCACTTGTGGTGGTGTGCCAAGGCATCTCCTCCTCTCGCTGCTCCTACCCTGAGGCCTGGGATGATCCTTTGTTCTCCCTTGCTGGGCACTGCCTCCTCGGCCTCGAGCTGTTCTTTTTGCTTCTGGCGGCTTTGACTGCCGGCGCTGTTCTGGCTAGCAGGTCTGGAGTGGGTTCGCTTGTTTCCTTGGGTCCTCTAAGTTTCGTCTTCTGCTATTACTGTCTTGGCATGGGGCGGCAGCTAGTTTGTCTTGTGGGGAAGTGTGTATTTCGGCCTCTCTGACCTTGCCCTTAGTTCCTCTGCTGTGAGGGTGCGGGCCTCTTCAGCCTTCTTCTTCTTCTTATTCTCCCTCCTTTATCCTTTTGGCGTCAGTGGGGTTCTGCTTGTAGTGGTTCCCCTTGCCTGGCAGGGACAATGTTCTACCTGGTCCACAGAGCTGGTCCCCTGTGGGGCTCTCTGTTCTGTATTGGCTGGCGGGTCCTTTCGCAGACCCTTCCAAGGGGTTATTGCTAGGGTATCTATTCTACATCTAGGAATCTGCGGCTAGCAGTCTCTATCAGATGTACGAGTTACTTAGCTTCAGTAACGATGTATCTGGTAGAGATGGTTCTAGTTGCAGATTCCTTCATGGCCCGACCTTCCTCCCCTGTTCTGCGAGGACCCTTGGGTTGGTCTTCGGTACTCGCCTTCCGGTGGGGGGGGGGGCTGTGTATCCTAAGAGTGCCTTCTTGTTCGTGACGGGTGACTCCATCTGAGGGCGGTTCTTTCTTCCTTGGTTCTTTGAAGGATGGGGATCCGGTGCTCCGGTACCCTGCTGCTCTGGTTACTCTGGGGTTTGGGGGGATTGCTTTCTATCCCTGTCCTTCCCTCCCTTCCTTCCATTGCTATTCTCTGATTAAGGGTCATCTGGTCATGTTCTGCCCTTGTCTCTTGTGGGTGGCTGCCCTTCTTTTGGGGTGGCTTGGATGTTTGTTGTCCCTGTCTGTGTTGGAATTGATCCCCTTCCTTGCTCAGGTTAGGGTTGGTGGGTTTCCTATCTGTACCATGTCCTTATGCATGTTCCTTGCCTCTGGGGCACAGAGGTAGGAGGTTGTCTTTGTGCTGGCAGAGTGGTGGCGCAGGGCTCTTCTTCTTCTTTCCCTGGCATGGGTTCTGCAGTGTGACACTACTGTGGTGGCGTTGTTAGTCACTATTTCTTTCCAAATGTTCTGCTTTTCACACACTGTTCCCATGCTTCCACAGTTTTTTGTCTGGTGGTTCCGCGTTGTGGTGCGTTAAAGTTCCCTGAAGAAAACAGATGTAGGCAAGCTGGGGCGAGTCTTATGTGACCTCGCTGACATCACATGCGCAGAGGACGCCGGGGCGGAGTCGCGTGATGTCGTCCCGCCCCGGCGCGCAGGGATGCTGTGGAAAAAAGTTTTCCGGATCGAGTCTCACACCTGGGGATAATTCTATGTCAAGGAATCTGCAGCTAGAATCGTCTCTACCAGATACATCGTTACTGAAGGTAAGTAACTCGTACTGCTCTCTCTCTCTTTCTACCCTTGTCACTCTCCTTCTTTCTGAAAGTAAGTAGTTTGTTCTGAGAACACCTTCACTTTTTTCCTTTAGCCATCATAGTGAAGTGCAATTTTAGAATGTGCAAAAATTTCACATTTGTGTCTTACAGGGGGTGAATAATATTTCTTTCTTTCTGGAAATCTAAAAACAGGGCGTTATGGCTAACTTTTTGAAAGCGCCCAATCTGTGTGTGTGTGGATGTGTGTGCTGACGTTATGGCATGTTCCCGTTCATTTCTCAGACTTAAAATACAAGTTAACTGATTGCTCTATCTGACAGACTGTCAGTAGTCAAACCACTCACAACTGAGTCTCATTTAGTTTTACTTTGATTGCTGAATTATAGCAGCTGCTGTGGCTTGGGTGTTTTTAATTCTTGACCTACTTCTGCTTACTCTGCAGGAGCTAAATTGCAGGAAAGACTACATGTTGAGTGAGTGCAAGCTTTTCAGTTGCCGTTCCGCTGTCTTAGGTCGATACAATGAGTGCCATGAGTTGGGTACCAATAAATATCTATTATTCAGCACCAAGATGCTCCAAACAGTCAACATATATTATAAAAATGCACATGCATTTTGGTTCAGATTCACAAAAGTTGAGCGTCTGGTTAGTGTTACTTTTGTAACACTAACCAATGCTAAACCTCTTTGGGAATTAACAAACCAATGCTAATTGGTATTATCATTGGTTTGTATAGAAAAATAACATAAAGCAGCTCAAAACTCTGCTTTGCATTATTTTGCATCAAGAAGGCAGTACATGGCTTTTTGCGCAAAAGACTATCTACTAACATTAGTACACAGGGGGCCAGATGCATCAAGCATCCATTTTGCGATTCCTTATTAGCGAAAAATAAGGAATCGCTAATAAGGAATAGCAAAATGGAATGCATCAAGCAATCACTAGAAAAATAGCGATTCCTTAGAATTCCTTAATTGCGACTCGCAAATTGCGAGTCGCAATTAATGAATACCTCCCCATTAATTCCTATGGGCCTAGAGGCCCATAGGAATGAATGGGAAGACAATCTCAATTTGCGAATCGCAATTAGCGATTCGCAAATTGAGATTGCGAGTTCAAGGGTGCAGGGGTGTCCAAAGGACACCCTGTTACACCCCTGAATGTGATCTGTACACATATGTTGCGCACACACATGCCCTTAGGGCATGTGTGTGCGCAACATGAAACTTTGAAAAATGCACAAAAGTGCATTTTTCAAAGTTTTTGCAAATTACCATGAAGTTGTACTTCGTGGTAATTTGTGTGCCCTATTAGCGAATTCGCTATTTTTGATACTTTCATGCATTGCATTTAAGGAATCTCAATTTGAGATTCCTTAAATGCAAACAATCACAATTTAGCAAATTCTCTATTTGCGATTTTTGCATTTGGGATGATGCATCCCAAATGCAAAAATTGCACTCGCAAAGGGCCAGATTCTGAGAATCTGGCCCTTTTGCGAGCGCATTTCGCTTGATGCATCTGGCCCAGGGTTTAGTGTCAAAAATGAATGCTGCTGTAAAGCAGTCATTTTAAAAGAGAAATGTTTTAATTTCTCCTTTATTTTTTGATTTAGCATGCATGCCGCACTGTACAGCACACATACAAAGTAGCTTTGAAGTGTGTCTTGTCATAGTAGTTTGTACAAGAATGGTACCATTCCTGTACAAAACCTATTCTAGACTCAAGCACACGCTCTAGCACGATGGCGCTAAGGTGTGTGCCTGGTTCACAGCAGCTGAAATCAGCATTAGCACTGGGGAGCGGTTGAGGAGAGCGCCATATCTCTGTCAATATGGCACTCTCCTGCTCCCTCCCTGTCATGCAATTGGCCTTAGTTGGACCCCGTTGATATGAAAATGGGAACACCTTACACAGAGCCATCTTAGGTGTGCACCATTTTGCCAGGTGAATCAGGCACAAGTCCCCTACTTATGTTAGAGGTTTACAAGGCCAAATGTATCCTGGTGGCTTTTTTGGGTGTGAAATATGGGACCATACTAATATTGATTCCACTATACAATTGAACACTGATTTCTGAGAAAATCTCTTGGCTATCAGCCAGAGCACCCCAGCTGAGATTGTCAATGAGGAACAGGGTCTTGCTTTAATCTCAGATCTGATTCGCATTTGTCCTATGATCCTTTTGTGCTCTGTTTGGCACAAAAAGGATATACACCTAAATCCTCCAGGATTGGTTCAGCCTGGACGGGTCTGCTCGAATACCATGGATTTCATACACAAAGAGGTCTTTTTTCGAATTGGGCCACCCAGACTTGTTCCTTGACCCCGAAGTATCGTGAAAAAGGACCTAATATGGGTGAAGCAGGCACTTATACAGATAGTGGCAGCTTAGAGGGATTACTCTGCCTTAGCCAAACAGTCATACAGAGCCTACGTCTTGGTTAAATCAGTCCCATGTTTGAAGCCTCTCCCTGAACATGTCCAATCATCATCAATACCTCTTAATGTTCCTGAGAGTGAACATCTTCCATCATCTGTTATTTCCCAAGGGTGTTTTGGTTATCATAATCTACCCGAACTCCTTGTACCTGTGTATCCATGTTTCCACCTGTACTTCTTTGCACATAGTTCCGCTGTGTCCTACATTCTCTAGCCTGCGTCACACATTTTAAAGACCCTCTCTAGTTGCGCTGGGATTCAGGCAACTTAGACTAGCCTGTTCATATTTGCAACGTTTAGCCACTCCTAAACTGTGTTTTTTTGTTTGTCATTTTCATTCTAGGGTCCTAAGTGCAATACGAAGTCGCTAGTACTGTATTTTTCCCAGATTTATATGCAGGATGTTTGTGTTTGTACGACCTAATGTACCAATGTAACTGATGGTTGTATATATTCTTGGCGTCAAGTTTTATCATAAGATTACTTATTTCAACAGACTTTTTTCCAATGTTTACTTGTATGATTTTCCTTGAAAGTCGAATACAAATAGTTTTGATTGATTACCAGTACAAACTATCTAATGCCAGTCAGAAACATTTCGATATGGGGCATGGCCAACAGCATGGCTGAGTAAGACGTGTGCCTGTGCTGCTCCGGCAACTTTCATTGATCCGACGACTTAAACGGTGGCCTGAAGTCCTGATAATCGAAGTTTTTGCATCTACGGGGGTCCCTGATCCCCCCTGATGACACCGACTGTATCCTGAGAGACGGGGTGTCCCTGTTTATGATGCGGCGAGGACAGGTCCGGAGGCCTAGGAGCGCGACCCAAGATGGCGCTGCTGGGGCGCTAAGACAGATTGCGGTGAGGCCGGCGGTACCGCTGACTGCTGGGAGCCTTCCAGGTGCGGCTCTGTTCCCCTCGGGTCTGTTGGTGATAGCGGCGGTGGACCGAGACCCCATCAGGAGGCTGCATCGGTCCCGGGGGGCGGTGAGTGCGCCGGAGGAGGAGTGGCCTTCGGATCTGGCACGTCGGCCTGGCGGAGGCCTGCGGCGTCTCAAGGTGGGGGCTGGCCCCTGGGAGAGTGGCGCAGATAGTGGAGATTCGGGAGGAGACCCGCTGCGAGGCACCCGCATCGACTGCCCGCTGGACTGGAGAGTGGGGGAAGCAGCCTGCTCCTGGTGGGGGTGTCTTATGCTGAAGGGTCCCCTGGAGCACCGGCAAGAGTGCGAGAGCCCCACAGAACAGTGATATGGTACGGGGGAGCCAGCATTCCGGGCCTGAACTGTCACCTTGAGCGGCCCGTTACCCGCCCGACCCCCTCGCTTCCACATCCCTGAGGGGTGAGTGATTCAGATGAGTGGAGGCCTTTGATCGTTACCAGGTGGGATTGAGGGGCACTGCTTGGCTCGAGGGCCAATACCCCCTCTCCCTTCGGGCGGGAGCGCAATGGCAGGAATATTGTGAGACACTTGAGGAGGTCAAGCACGACTGGGGGGGCACTGACTCCACCTCCAACTCCAGCGGGGGCTACGCGTGGTGCAGAGCGCTGGGCAAGACCACCAAGACATAGCTGGGGTGTTTTCAAGTGGCGCCCACGGAGGTTGAATGCCTAAGGGTGTGGAACTCCCTGCTTGTCCCCCAGGGAAGGCTTCGCTCCCCCTTTCCCCCCCCCCCACTTGGGTGGGGACACGGCCAGTGGCTATTCTTGCAGACCAGGAGGAGAGAGTTACAAGACCGCTGGTGAGAGACTGGGACTGGAGGGACTGCCTAAATGGGGATTGTGAGTGTGGAAAGCTGCAGAGAGATCCTTGGCAGTGGCTGGTCAGCGTGAACCATACGGGTGTGCGGCCCACAGGTAGACCAGCATGGGCAGGAAGGACAAAGAACCCAAAACCCCTAGACAGGGAACAACGGACCACTATACCACGGCGCCCCTCTCCCCAGAAGGTGACGCTGCCGGTGTCCGTTCAGACACAGCCCTACTGATGGGTGCCATACTGACCTCCCGGGCGGCCCTGGAGAATATTATCGGAGAGGTGCGCACAGAAGTGATGCTCATACAGCAGGACCTCCGGAATCTAGTGGAACAAGTGACGGCATCAGAAAATAGAATAGGGAAGCAGAGGATACTATACAAGACTTGAAGAAAGGTATGGCAGACCTTCAAGCCTCTCATAAGCAGCTCATGTGGAAGGTGGATGATGCAGAAAACAGGGCAAGACGCAACAACCTCCGCTTTGTAGGCTTTAGGGAGGGAATCGAGGGGGCAAATATGGTGGAGTTCCTGCATTCCTGGCTTATGCATACTTTCCCAAAGGATAAATTCTCTTCCTGTTTTATAATAGAAAGGGCGCACCGAGCGCTGCTGGCTAAACCACTGGTGGGAGCTAGGCCTCGGCCAGTCATCACTCGCTTCCTCAATTTTTGACAGAGATATGATCCTACGGGAAGCTAGAAAACTCGGGGAAATCCGCCTGGAAAATGCCCAAATAATGATTTTCCCGGACTACTGCCAGGAAGTGCAGAGGCAGAGGCGCTCCTTCGACTCGGTTAAGGCTAAGCTGAGAGACCTCCACATCCAGTACATGCTCCTCTTTCCTGCAAAGCTGAAAGTGATATACAAGGAGAAAACATATTTTTTTCAAAACCCAGAAGAGGCATGGCAGTGACTGGAGGAACGCCCTCCTGGGACAAGACACAGTCTGGGGTTCAAAAGACACCTGTTATGGAGAGATCCATGGAGGGACATCGAGGATCGCCAAAACCGCAGAGGCTGAGACAGAGACACGGAATCCGGACCCTGGCAGTGACCCCATACCCCACATCCTGATCTGTAAGGCAGAGGGGGCAGAGCGCTGCCTCGCCTGACTGGCATCAGCTGACGGGCTCCAGGTTCCGCTGCCTTGAGGAAAAAGCACAGTCGGAAGGGGAGGGAGAACCTGTGGATACCTCCTCCGAGGGAGAAGAATCTGAAAGTCAATCACTACATCCTCTGGCAGTAGCAATAAATGATATAGAACAGGAGCATACGCAAGGGATGGGGGCTTCTCGGGGAGACCCCCTGGACTCCAATTTGTGAAGATGGGACAGTCATGGCTGACCGAGTATCGACGATGGGGCCTAGGAGCACGCAAGTTGGACACCCCCTCCTGTTGGCTTTGTTCTATTGGCCTGGCTTTCTTTCTTGTTCTTACCTGCTCGTGTGTCTACCTCTACATGTTCCTTTGTTAGAGGATTAGAGCGGGTTTCCCATACTTTGGGGGTGAGATTGGGTGGGTGACAGACCTCCTGCACCTGAAAGCTTTACCCCTGTCTTTTGGATGGCGATGGAACTGGAAGGGGGAGGGAGGTGGGGAGGGGGGTGTTATTGGGGGGGGACCTACATTGCTTGCAGGGAAGGGAGGGGTGGAGTTTTGAATGAGTGTGGGGGGGTTCACAGTTAATTTTTTAAAGCATGTCGCAAACTGTACTGTTCCATACACCTGCATACCACACACCAGACGCCTGCCTTTGAATGAGCGAGTCAGAATTACTGTCCCCTACGGTGTTGGGTAGCCCGGGAATACCCGTGCAGGCCAATAACAGTGTCCAAGTCCTTACATGGAACGTGAAGGGCTTGGGCAACAAGATAAAGCGGGAGTTGGTTATGTCTGGTTATGTCCTATGTTAGAAGGGTGGCCCCAGACATAGTCCTGCTGCGGGAGACCCACCTACACGGTACAAGATGCGGGTTCCTGGCCAGGGGGTCGTACAAAGTTGTGGGGCACGCAGGATACACCTCGGGCTCTAGAGGGATTGCCATACTGATTAAAAAATCCCCCCGTTTGCAGTCACACAAACATGGACAGACACGCAAGGCACTTATGCGGGGGTTACAGGAACATGGGGACGCCAGAGGATCACGATAATTTCTGTTTACGCACCACTGAAAATTCAGGCTAGAACGCTCACTGATTTAGCAGATATCCTTTTGAATACGCCTGGCACACTGCATGTGGTGGGTGGGGACTTCAAAGATGCTATGTGCGCTTCATTGTACAGGTGAAGGACTCGGATGGACCCCCAATCACTGTCTCCACTGGCGCAGTCCATGGACACGCTAGGATTGACGGACGCTAGGAGATGGCTCCATCCGGATGCTTGAACTTACTCTTATTTTTCAGGGGCCCACACAGTCTACTCCAGATTGGACTATGTCTTTCTCCCCCGCCATGCTCTTAGAACGGAGGACAAGGCAGAATATCAGGCGCGGGGAATCTCGGACCACTCGCATCTCCTGGCCTGGTGACATTAGGGAGGGGACATGGTACTGGGGGCAGGACCTGGCGACTGGCGGCATGGGACCTCCGGAACAAGGACTTATTGCGGGGCATTAGGGCAGACGTGAAGGTGTTCTTCTCAGAAAATCTAAGATCGGTGCAGTCAGGGGTTATCCTATGGGAGACTTTTAAGACTGTCATGCGAGAACAGGTTAGCAGAGGAAAGGAGGAAGAAACAGGGCGAGCTGCACGACCTAGAAACTCGTATTTTGGAGCTAGAACGGCAGCACGTGATAGATCGTGCAGCGCAGTCACTTAGACTGCTAGGGGATACACAGCAACAATATAGGGCCCTGGTGACGGACGAAGCCAAAACACAGGCACAAGCGACTTTACATAGACTGTACGATTTGGGGGATAAGTCGTGGTTGTGTCGTAAAAAACAGGATGCGAGATGGGCGGAGCACGTGTCCGATGCCCAGGGTCAGATTAGGCGGACTGACGTCCAGATAGCGCAGATGTTCGCTGACTACTATGAGGAATTTTATAAGTCCAGAGACCTAGATTCGACTGTGGATGTAGGACACTATTTAGACAGTATCGAGACCCCCATTTTAACTGATGAAGAGCAGGCGAGTTTAGAGGAAGAAATAACAGTCACAGAGGTCAGGGAGGGCCTAGCTAGACTTCGCATGGGGAATCGCCTGGACCGAATGGGCTCCCTGCGGAATTCTTTAAAAAAATGGCGGACCTACTTACTAAACACCTGCTGGCCTTGTTCCTGGGGCAGCTCAGGAGGGCACGCTGCCTCCGGATCTTCGTATGGCTACAATTATACCAAACTATAAACAAGGTAAGCCGCCGGGGGAGTGCGCATCGTATCGCCCCATTTCTCTCCTGAATGTGGAGGTTAAACTCCTGGCGACGATTCTGGTGCTGAGGCTGAGATTCGTGATTTCAGATCTGGTCCACCTGGATCAGACTGGTTTCCTGTCGGATAGGGCAACCAGGTTAAATTTGAGGAGAACTCAGAATTGGTTGATGGAGGTGTGTTATCGTCCGGAGCCTCATGTATTCTTATCTGTGGACGCCAAAAAAGCGTTTGATGCAGTACACTGGCCCTTCCTGGAGGGAGTGGTGCTTAAGTTTGGCTTTGGTCCTAAGTTTAGGAAGTGGGTGGGCCTCCTCTATACTGACCCGAGAGCGAGGGTGAAGGTCAATGGGGTGTTATTGGTGGATTTTCCCATACGGAGAGGGACCCAGCAGGGGTGCCCTCTCTCACCGCTCTTGTTTGCTCTTACCTTAGAAGTGGTAGCGTGTGAGATAAGACTCGAAAAAGGGGTAAGAGGGTTTCAAACTGATTCGAAAGACACAGTTGAGTAGAAAATATCGCTATACATGGTTGACATCATTCTATATGTCACCCACCCAGAGGTCTCGATACCACGACTATTCACCTTGCTGGACAGCTACAGCTCTCATTCAGGATATACAATAAATTGGCATAAGTCACTCCTGTACAACTCCAAGGGGGTGGAGATATGGCCTACACTGCCTGAAGCGCTTCAGTTCACGGGAGGAGGGTTTATGTATCTGGGGATATATGTGACGAGGGACCGATCGCTCTTGTATCAGACGAACATCCATCGAGTGCTCCCAAACTTTGCTTGCGACGCAACGAGATGGAAGGCCCTCCCCCTTACGATTCTCGGCCGTGCAGCAATGTTCAAGATGATAGCCCTGCCACGGTTCTTGTACGACCTACAAAATGAGTATTTCCCCCTTCCTCAACAGGTTTTTAAAGTTATAAATGAGGAGCTCCGGTCGCTGCTTTGGCTAGGGAAGCATCCAAGAATAGCCCTAGAGACATTACAGAGGAATCAATATAATGGAGGGAACTCCTTACCCAATCTTGAGGCGTATTACTGGGCGGAAATATTTTTGCCAATAAATGACTGGCTCCATGCCCCGGCGGATCACCCCACATATAGATTGTAGAGAAGGACAATGGCGCAGCGCTCCTGTCTACATTACTTATATGGAGGTAGGTGTAGGGAAAGACTACTCTCTGCAAAGCGGATGACTGTAGAGACATGGGAGAGGGTGAGTAAGAGGATTGGCTGAACACACAAACCGACGAAACAAACACCGATTTGGCAATGTACATGGCTAAAGGAACTGCATACATTGAAGGGATTCCAGAGATGGTATGACATTGGTGTCTCTGTTCTGGGTGATCTGCTGAAAAGGGGAGCTCTGAAGACCTTCCAAGAGTTATGGCTTGCATCATATCAGTACTTGAAATATGCGCAAGTACGTCATGCATAGAGGGCAGAGATGGTACTTTCGGACCCCCGCCAGAGTATGCACCGCTTGAGGGCCGTCTGCTACAGGAGCATGTCTTGACTAGTTTCCCAGACCTATAAAACATTGATTAACAATATGCCTGATGGACTGAGGAAATTGAAAGGAACTTGGGAACTCAATCTGGGGGAGATGGACACTCTTGACTGGGAGACAGCCCTGATGCACCATAGGGAAGTTGCGATAATGTCTCGGCTTAGGCTTATACAATTTAAAATCCTCCATAGGGTCTACTACGATAGGCACTGATGGCACCGGATGGAGTGGGGCAGTAACCCTAATTGTTTGCGGTGTGGGAGCAAGCAGGAGGACATTTATCATACCATCTGGGACTGCAGTGTCATTCAGGACTACTTACCCAAGATATTGAGTGAATTAAGTGATATACTGGAAACGACCCTCCCGGTGGAGCCTAAACTGGTTCTGCTGGGTATAACAACTGAGGTGGATCTGACTCGCTCACTCTTTTTTTTTTTACATTTTTATTTGTATTTTATCATATACCAACAATATAATCATATCATCTTCAGTCCGCACTCCCACCCCCTCCACCCTCCACCCCCCAGCATTGCTTCACTAATACCATCTTGGTCCTCCCGTCCTACGTTCATGTGTAGGGCGCTGTGATAGTCTGGTGTATCCAACTTCTTATACTGCTGTTGTTTGCATTCTAGTGCCCCTACCTCTCCCATGTATCCCTGCTCATAGTCCTCCATCCAGCCCATGGTACCTTCTCCACTTGCCCCAGACTTTGAGGAACTTCTTGGGACAACCCCTCACTTTGTATGTGACCCTTTCAGCGGCCATGTAAAGATCTAATCCTCTCCTCCATTCTTCCAGCCTCGGCGGTGCAGCCGCTCCCCAATACTTAGCTATATCTCTCTTTGCAATTACCAACACCAAGACCAGGAAAATCAATGAGGGGCGGGCCAGATCCACGGCGTTTGTCATGCCTAGGAGAGCAAACTTAGGCTCAAGGTGGAGGGGAGTTTCCAACACCTCGCCCAGCTCACTAAACACTCCCTGCCAGTAACTCTGAATCATGGGACAAGACCAGATGATGTGATAAAAATTCCCCCCTGTGGCACAACATCTGAGGCATCTCGTGTCGTCAGTCCTGCCCATCTTATGCAGTCTTTCTCTGTCATAGTAGGTTCTGTGGAGTACATTAAATTGGATTAGTCGCAGCCTGGATTTAATAGCTACCTCCCTAGGGTGCATTAAAACCGTGTCCCAGTCTACGTCATCCATGTTTCCAACCTCACTCTCCCATTTCCCCCTGAGTTTGCCCAGGCCATCAGTAATATTGTTCATTAATGTTTTATATGTGAGTGATACTGCTTTTTCCTGTATCTGCTCTTGCAGTAGTCTGCCCTCTAGAGGTGCGTATTCCGGGAGCGTATCCAGTTGGACCTGTTCTGCTCTCCTAACGTGCCACAGTTGTGCATATTTAAGAAACTGCGTATGATGCAGACCAAACTCCGCCCTCAGAGCCGTGAATGGTTTCAGCTCCCCCCCAGCCACTATGTCTCCCAATGTTGATATCCCTTTGTCGTCCCATCTCTGGAAGCCCTTTAACTTATTTAGTTCCGTCAGCCACGTGCAGTGCAAAAACGGCAACTGTCAAGTAGATTTTTCCCCCATCTGATGCTTGTACTTGCTTTTTTCCACAACCCTAAGGTAAGCCCAGTGGCCGGGAAAAGCTTCCTGCCCTTTTTACCCCGGTAT
This sequence comes from Lissotriton vulgaris, assembly GCF_964263255.1. NCBI lineage: Eukaryota > Metazoa > Chordata > Amphibia > Caudata > Salamandridae > Lissotriton > Lissotriton vulgaris. Next base: position 1,185,177,379 of record NC_141689.1, read on the forward strand.
AAATAATACATCAGAAGCCACGCTGACATACGGTGCCGCTCAAGTGCATATGTAGGGTGGTCGGCCTGTACATGTAGCCAGTCGTAGATTGGAGCTATTTGTTCCGCCCAATAATACGCCTCCAGGTTCAGGAGTGATATCTCTCCGCTGTACTGATGGCGCTGAAGGGTGCTCAGTGCCACCCTTGGTTGTTTGCCCAGCCACAGGAAGGACCTAGGTTCTGCGTTTATCCTTTCGAACACTTTTGGTGGCAAAGGGTAGTACTCATTTTGCAGTGCATATAGAAATCTGGGTAGCGTGATCATCTTGAACATTGCTGCTCTCCCTAGTATGGTAAGGGGGAGCTGCCTCCACCGCGTTGCGTCCTCTATAAAGTTCATTAATATTCTTTCTATATTTTGCTCATACGACTGTTTCTTGTCTAAGGTCATGTATATTCCGAGGTATTTAAACCCCTCTACTGTCGTCAGCAATTTTCCAGGCAAATTCGGCCAATGCCCTAGCCCCTTGGGGTCGTAGAGGACCGACTTTTGCCAGTTTATCTGGTATCCATCATATGTTCCATAGCGTTCCAGATCCGAGAACAACTCCGGGATCGTGGTCTCCGGCTGTGTGATGTATAGCAGGATGTCATCCGCGTATAGCGATATTTTCTCCTCCGTGAGATCCTCCTCCCCCCTCTGAATCACTTAATGGCCTCGTTTTGGCGTATTCTGGCCGCCAGCAGCTCTATCGTAAGTGCGAAGAGGAGGGGCGACAGCGAGCAGCCCTGTCTAGTTCCCCTCCAGACCGGGCAGTCCCAAGATACAGTCCTGTTCACTCTCACCTTGGCTCTGGGTTCCGTATAGAGCAGCCAAACCCACTTTTGGAATTTCGGGCCAAAACCAAACTTAATTAGGGCGCCCTCAAGGAAGGGCCAATGGACCGCGTTGAAGGCCTTCTCGGCATCGAGGGACAGGAACCAATGTGATTCTTCTCTCCCTTGTACCTCTTGCAGCCAGTTATGAGGTTAAACCTGGTGGCCCTGTCTGAGAGGAAGCCCGTCTGGTCTAGGTGGACCAGCCCTTTGATCACAGCCCGAAGTCGTAGTGCCAAGATAGTCGCCAACAGCTTCACCTCTATATTCAAGATGGGGTGGTATGACGTGCAATCGTCCTTCGGTTTTCCCTCTTTATGTATCGGAATTATTGTTTCCATACATAGGTCTGCTGGGAGTCTTCCAGTGTCGCTTCCTCGAAGAGCCCTTTGATATGGCTCACCAGGAGGTCTGTCGTTCGTTTAAAAATTCTGCCGGAAAACCATTCGGGCCCGGCGACTCCCCCGTCCTTAACTTAGTCAGGGCCACCGTAATTTCGTCCAAAGTAATGTCTGCCTCTAGGCCTTGTTGGTCTTCGAAGAGCAGGGCCTGCAGCTCAATTGCTTAATGCAGGGGTATCTAAATTTAAGGAGTGTCTCTCTTCTGCAATTGACCAAGTTGCCCCGATGCTTCTTCTTACCTCCTCAAATTAAAACCTTCGGCACCCTGGTTTTCGTTGAAATTGCGGGAGGAAAGAAGCAGATGCAAGAGATTGGAATGTGCTTGGCGGCGGGCTTAGGATCCGGCTGCTAAAGCTGTCTACAGAATGGCTCTCAAGAATTTTCACAAACTTAAACGCAGCATTATGAAAGATCACTTCATAGAAAAAATTAAGACCGCAGTAAACTCAACAAAAACGCTATTTAATATTAATAAAGAATTTTCTAACCCTCCTGCTTTTGCATGCTCTAATGCGCCTAGTCAATCTCTCCGTGATGGCTTGTCAGATTTTTTCCATGAGAAGATTGTAAAGATCACGTCAATAATTAATCAGAATAGGACAGTGTTAGCACTAAGTAATAAAAATCACTCATGATGAACTATTTACCCTTTTTAAGCCCTTAACTATTGAACACGCCCTATCTCTGTTCCACCAATGCAAATCAGGATCCCCCCTTGACCCGGCCCCAGCACGGACATTGAGTGATCTGGCCACGCTATTGATCAACCCGTTGCTGGAAATCTGGAATGTCTCTCTGCTCTCTGGCCGGTTCCCCTCTGTGTGGAAGCAGGCTATGCTGATACCAATTCTTAAGAAAGCAGAGGCTGACCCACTATGCTTTAGCAATTACCGGCCCATCTCACTCCACCCTAAGCCAGCAAAGATCTGGAGAAAGTGGTGCAGGAGCAACTGTCGGAATTCCTGGAATCACAACAACTGCTACATGTTTCCCAGTCGGGCTTTAGGCCGGGCTTCAGTACTGAGTCTGCACTTCTTGAAGTGTCTGAGTCAATTCAGGAGTGTGTGGATAGGGGAGAGGAGGCCATGGTGGTCCTCCTCGACCTATCCGCAGCTTTCGATACGGTCTCGCACGATATCCTTTTGGATCGTCTCCATGTTATTGCCATTGGGGGGATACCACTGGCATGGGTGACATCTTTTTTGAAGGATAGATCGCAGCAATTCTTTCTCAGGCTATATGTCTCCACTGAGAAACCACTGGTCTGTGGGGTCCCGCAGGGCTCTGCACTTAGCCCTCTTTTCTTCAATATATATCTGGCCCCGCTAGCGGAAGTAGTGGAATCCTGGGGTGTCAGAGTGATCTCTTATGCTGATGACACTCAGCTTGTGTTTTCGTTTAGAGATCACTCTGATGGCAACATGGTTAATTTCCGGCATTGCCTGGTTAACGTCGCAGCCTGGATGACCACCAATAATCTCAAATTATACACAGATAAGACGGAGGTCTTATTTTTTAATCAAAAATCTCGCTTGCCAGCTAATATATGGTGGCCATCAGAACTTGACCCCGCCCCCCTGTTCCAGTACAAACTGCCCGCAATTTGGGTTTCCAATTTGACACTGCTTTGTCCTGCAAAACCCAATTAACAAAGTCTTGGCAGCTTGCTTCGGCAAGCTTCGCATGATTAAGAAGATTGTCCCCTTTCTTCCACTTGATTCACGTAGGACGGTAGTTCGTGCCTTAATTACGTCCCATGTGGACTATGCAAACAGCCTGTATGTGGGAGCCCCGGATTACCTGATTAAACGACTACAGCTAGTGCAGAATGCCACGGCTAGGCTGATCTGTAACATCCTGTATCACCATTCCATCACCCTGTATCTGGCTAAACTGCACTGGTTACCGGTAAGCTTCCGCATACAATTTAATGCCCTAGTCTTTGCCTTTAGGGCTCTTAACGGTCGAGGTCCTGCTTACCTGAGACATAGACTCAAACCTATCCAATCGGCCTGTGACCTGAGATCAAACCATCTTCGCTTGATGTATGCCCCACGTTTCCGTCTTGCACGAACAGGGGGCCGGGCCTTTGCTGTGGTTACCTCTAAACTTTGGAATCGACTCCCCCCTAGATCTTAGATTTATTACATCTGAGTCTCTGTTTAGGAGATAACTTAAGACCTGGCTCTTTTACTTGATCTAGCCCTTACTAATTCTCTTTGGTGATGGTCGTCTGCAGCGCCGGGACACCCCCGTTGGGGGTAGCCGCACGCTTTATAAGCTTCTAAATAAATAAAAAAATTAAAAAATTGCTGCCATATAGTGCAATGCCGCCTCACAGTTCCCGAGATCTCTGCCCCCATAGAAAAGTTCATAATAAGCAGCAAACACCTCCGCGATCTGAGTGTCCGATCTAAGCAACGTCCCCTGGGGGTCTCTGACTTGCTCCGCCCATCTGGCTGCACGCTCCTTCCTACTGAGCCATGCCATTAACTTACCTGACTTGTCCCCCACGTCATACAGTCTGTGTAATGTGGCCAGCGCCTGGGTTTTAGCCTCTCCCGTAACTGCCTCTCGGTATTGCCGCTGCACGTCTGTCAGTGTTCTAAGCATCCCCAACTCTCCTGATGCCTGGTACTTTCTCTCAAGGTCTAGTATTTGTGCCTCTAGCACCCCAATTTCAGCGTTGAGCTTCCTCCTCTCCCCCGCCAACCTGTTTTGTATTCTGTCTCTCATGACCCTTTTAAACACCTCCCAAAAGACTACCCAGGATTGAACCGTCCCTTCGTTCTCCACTATATAGACCTTTACGTTCGCTCTTATACCCTTCAATATAGTTGCATTTTGTAGGTCTCAAGCCGTCAATCTCCAAGATCCTCCTCTGCTGTCACCCCTCCCTCCCCCCACCTTCCCCAGTAGTGGGGAATGGTCGGAGATCCCTCTCGCTTTGTATTCAGCTACATTCCCTGTCTTCAGGTTCTGTCTGGGCAGAAAAATGTAGTCCAGCCTGGAATATAATCTATGGGCACCGAGAAGAAGGAGTAGGCCCTCTGTTCGGGGTATAGCCACCACCATACATCCTTCAGCCCCACATTGGAGATTGTTTTGGATAGTGCGGTCTGGGTCCGGTCTCTAGAACCAGCCCCCGTCCTGTCTAGCACTGGGTCCATTACATCATTAAAATCTCCCCGAGGACCTGTATTGTGTCAGCTGTGTCCAGAAGTATATCCACAACCCCCCCAAGCGTAGTGGCTTGTAGCTTCGAAGGAGCATTTACCGAAGTTATCGTGTATTCTCGTCTTCTCCACATCCCCTTCACCCCAACATAGGTCCCTTGTGGGTCTGTCCATGTCTGAGCTAGGCAAAACTGTGTGGTCTTCTTTATGAGTATGGCCACCCCTCTCGAGCCCATAGTGAACCCTGCACGTGCCAATACTTTAAACTGGCCTCTAGCCAGGAAGGCGCAGTTTGTCCCTTTGAGGTGTGTTTCCTGCAACAGGGTTATGTCTGGGTTTACCCTTTTTATATGTGCATTCACCAGTCCTCTCTTTATCTTGCTGCCAAGCCTGTTTACGTTCCATGTCAGTACACTAAAGCCCTCCCGCTCTCGATTCTGCCCCGTGTTATCACCCGACATCCTGTCTTGTTGTCTGGATTGTGATGCTGGTCTCTTGCGTGAGGATGGCTTCTGAGCTACCAGATCGTGCGACCTTCATGATATGATTTCCCCTCCCCTCTCCCCCCAACTCCCCTCTTCCCCCAGCCCACCCTCCCCCAACTGCGTGAATGCCATTCATTCTGACTCTTTGAGCAACCCCAACTACTCCCCACTCCCCAACCCTACCTTCCTCCCCCTTCAGTCCCATCTTCTACCCCCGCTGCAATAGGACTTACTAGCAGGAAAATGCCTATGCCTGTGCCCCTCCCCTCTACAGACCTACCTCAACTTGTCTGCCAACAACAACTACTAAGAATGTATTCCCCCAAAGTCCACAGTTCTGTGCAGTAGTTCAGTGTAAGGGAAAGTAAGATAAAAAAAAAAGACAAAGAACACTGTATAAGTAAGAATTGGGTGGCGTGAAAATCACTTCCGTGTTTCCAGTCCTTGAGCCGATATCTCATCCATCCAGCTCATCTCTCTGATCAGGTATTAAGGTCCTTACTCTCTCCCTGCTTGTGGGTCCCTTCACTTCGTTTCCCGACGTGGCGCCTCCTGTGTCCTCCTCTCCCTAGGAACGGTCCAGGGCTGCCAGAATGCGGAACCTAGATCCTGCTTGACTATCTTGTTGTGGGGATCCAGGATGTTGTAGTCTCCTGGGAGTCCAGTTCTGTGGGGGATACGGCGTTGTTTGCGTCTTCCTCGTTCCCCTTGTTCTGCGGTTCCTTTGTGCTTTCACCGTCTCCAATTGGTTCCCTGATGTGGGGCCCGCAGCCGTCGCGTCTCACTCACCGTCCTCTCGCCTCCGGATTAGCGGGCGTTCCTCCAGCCATTGCCAAGCATCATCTGGATGTGTAAAAAAGTATGTTTTTTCTTTATAGATGACTTTAAGTTTAGCTGGAAGGAGCAGCATATATTGGATCTTTAGGTCTCTTAATTTTGCGTCCACCGCGTCGAAAGAGCGTCTCATCTTCTGTACTTCCTGGGAATAGTCTGGGAAGATCATTATTTACGAGTTTTCTACCCGTATCTCACCCAACTTTCTGGCTTCGCGTAGAATTACGTCTCCGTCTGCAAAGTTCAGAAATCTCGCAACGACCGGTCTGGGTCTTGCCCCCACCAATGGTTTGGTGAGGAGTGCTCTGTGCGCTCTTTCTATGATGAAGCAGGTGGAGAATGTCGCCTGGGGCACTGTTTTAATTAGCCACGCTCGCAGGAACTCCGCCATGTTGGACCCTTCAATTCCTTCCCTAAATCCTACATATCGGAGGTTGTTGCGTCTCGCCCTGTTTTATGCATCGTCCACCTTCCATTGCAGCTGCTTGTGCGAGTCCTTAAGCTCTTTGACGTCCCTCTGTAGGGAGTCTATGACATCTTCCGCCTCGCTCAGCCTCGTCTCCGCTGTGGTGACTCTCTCCGCTAGGTTGCGGAAATCTTGGCGTAGCAAATTGACCTCCACCCCCACCTCCCCTATCTTCACCTCCAGGGCTGCTCGAGAGGCTTGAATGTCTTCCCTAGACGCCTGTATTGCCCCCATCAGCAATGCCGTGTCTGAGCTTGCTCCTGCACCCTCCAGACCATTCATTTGCGGCGCCACTGCAAATTTATCTATGGGACCTTGTCTCGAGGCCCTGGGGACCGCGTCTGTCTTCCCCATGCTGCACCGGTCTCTCGGCCGGGGGGAGCGAGGGTAGTGCCCCTGTTCTGTTTCGCGCTCCTGCGTCCACCTCTGACCTCCACAGCATCGCCTCTCCACTAGCCTTGTCCAGTTGTTATTAGGCCACATGCTGTTAGTTGTACACTCTTCAAAACGATTGAGGGCCCAGGTTCGGTTGCACCTCTACTGTCCCCCCAGGGTCTCCTTGGCCTGCTATTGCCTCTCGTCGGTGTTGAGATTTATATCAAGGCCGGGGTTGCAGCGCACCTTCCCCCAGTGATCGCTCCGTCTCCCCGATCTAGGATGGGAGGGTAGGGGGAGGGGTTGTCTTCCGTCTCCAGCTGGATGTTTTCAGGTGCCCTGAGCCAGCCCTGGTCTTCCCCAGGTCCCAGCTTCAGTCCAGAGACATCTCTTGGCGCAGGGCTTATCCCCTGCTTAGCGTCACCACCGGATTCACAGGGTAGTAGTAGGAAAGGGGAGAGGGGGGGTCCCCTTCACTCGGCAGCTCCCTCTATCTTCGCCCAGGATGCCCCGGGTGTTTCTTAAGCCAATTGCCCCCTCTTCGCGCTCCTTTTTCTCCCTCAGGCCTTCCTTCTCCTTCTCTGCTTCCCCCCTCTGTCTGCAGGGTGTTGCAGCAGCGCTGCTGGTTATTCTCGGCGGGGGGGGGTTGAACTGCAGTAGCCTCCTGACCTCTGACCACACCAATAAGTGCAGGCGGCTTCCCGGAGGCTGGCAGGGGACGTACCTTTTCCCCTTCATGGAGCAAAGTCTCTCCGTATCGGTGCTCACCCCGTCCGGGAGCGTATATTGAAGGAGCGGACCGCCTCCCCGTGTAGTGCTTGTGTTCCGCGCTCCCTCCTCGATATCGGCGTCGGCTGCCCCGGGGCTCGCTGACAGCCCGGCAGCTCCCGATCGCAGCGGCACGCTACCCTCGGGCACCCCAGTCAATCCCGGGTCTCGACCACCAGCTCCGCTCCCGAGGCAATCAGGGCGCCGCCATCTTGATTGCGCCTCTGTCTCCGGGCGCTCAGCTCTCTCGTAGTTTTCCTCCACTCGCCGCCCGCCGAAAGGTGTCTCACTCTCCTGTAGCAGGCTGCGGTCTGTCCCACACTACTTTTCGGGGCTGTTTTGGCTGCTGGATGGGGTATAAGAACGACGGATCTAGTCGGCTCGCCGGAGCTGCGGCGGTATGCGACTCACTCGGCCATGCTGCTCTGACTGGCTCACTCTTGATCTTCCTTGCACTGGCCTTGGTGGTAGCTAAGAGAGATGTGGCTAGAGCTTGGGGTGCTTCCATGCCTCCTCGACTAGATGAATGGAGAAGAGGCATGGATATCTACATGGCAGCTGAGAGGGTCACGTGCAAAGCCAGAGGTTGCCCCAAGAAGTTCAATAGAGTATGGGGGAAATGGAGACAGTACTATGATCTGGATGGAGGACTGTTACAGACAGAGGTCAGGCCACCCTTTTGTCCCGGTACATGCGGGGGAGACTATAGATGGCACTGTGCAATGTTGCAGTGGGTGGAGCACCACTGTATCCATGTGTAGTGTTTTCTGTGAGACGCGGGGAGGGGTAGGTGGGGGTGGAAGGGGGGTAGGATATGGTGGACCGTCTTATGTGATATGCCTGTTATGTTTCAATGTTTCAAAAAAGCACATACATTTTTTTTTTTTAAAGAAACGTTTCGATACTTTAAAGATGATTACTTATCCTCAAGATTCGTCTGAGATAGCATTAGCATTATGGAATGTTGCTGGCCTGCAAACAAGCTTTTAACTGAGGACTGGTGTAAATATATTATTGCAGCCTAGGTTTTGTGACTTCAAGTGACATGGTTAAGAAATATGTTATGACTGAATTCAGGAAGTAATCCTGATCTATTGATAATTAATGTCTATATTAATTTATTTGATAATTAGTGGGTAGGTTAGTGGTTAGGCATGAATAAAGCTTTGGAGTATAAAGGACAAATTACACCTTTTTAATATGGTATCAGCATTTCATCTGGGCACATGTTATCTTTTAGTGTTTATCTAGCTCACCCTGACTAGAGTGGTGGCTCCTATAAGGCCTTGGTGCATGCTTCAGCCAAGCAGATATCCAATTTCTAAGAAAATCAATGTACAACTACAATTTAAATATGTTGAAAACTTACTGTTGTAGCTGTGATCTTTTGCCACCCACTTTAATTGGCAAGTGAGCCAATAGTAATAGTGATCAAATACTTATTTGAGTTAATTTAATGGTTCTCCCTATGAACTTTAATGTAGAGGAAAATTGTATAAGTGATTACAACCTGATAATCCATACTTTACAAATGAATTTACAAAACCAAAAGAGTTACTACAAATATCAAATATTGAACCAAAAAGGCAGTACTGTGTTAGAATTAAGTGACCTGGCATTGACCTGTCCAAGTTTACTACGGAATTTATCACAGAATACCGTAGCTATTTTTTTTACCTTCCAAGACCATGAAACTGGTTATGATCACATTTTAAGGTACACAACACATGTTTTATTTCGATCAATTGTTTAATCAAACATGTACTTGTGCACATACTGAACTTTTTAACGTGCTCCATTCACACCATAGATATCGATCTGCCATTCAGGCTTGCACACACAGGTATAAATAGGCTGTGCCCTGAAGGAAAAAAGAGTTACAGAAGGAGCTGGGGGCAAACTTGTTCCGGGCAGCAAAGACTAGGGACAAAACTCTTTTATGGAAAACGATAACATGCCCTTTTCTCAGGGATAACCTAGCCCCAAAAATTGATTGTTCTATTTTGGCTGATCTATGGGTAGACTAATATAAATCAGTAAAGTATCCGCTCAGAACGACTGATGTAAAAGCTGTGGTATCTCTCCCCCTTACTTCTTCCTTTGTTTTTAGCCTAGAGGAGGTAACAAGAGCATTGGGCACACGTCCTAAGGGAAAGGATTGTGGCCTTGATGGTTATATAAATATCATATTTATGTGCCCCTTTGTTAGCCATGGGTATAAATGAGGCAGGGAGTGGCAATATACCCTTTTCTTGGTCAGAATCAATAATTGTTTCTACTTTTAAGAAGGGCTTAAAAAGTAACCCAACGTGTTATCGACCAATATCATTTCTAGATTCATCAGCCATATTATTAGGAAGCATTATACTAGAAAGGCTGGAATGGGGGCAGATGATAATGCATTTCTAATCATGGCGCAGTATGTGTTCAGGAGAGGGTTTGACATGGTAGAGCAGTGCCTCGACCTGAATTTCCTGGTGGGGAAGTACAATAGGGAAATGAAGGGCAGATGATGCATGTGCTTTATGGATCTGAGCACCACTTTTGATCTGGTGAACCATAACAAATTATGAAATTGTATGTATAAACTGGGTACACCAAAAGATATAATCTTCCTTCCAGTTTAATAAGTATAATAATGTAGCAGCAGGGTATAATTTGGACAATCCAAAGAATGAACTTGCCCAAATGATAAGAAGAGGAGTTAAGCAGGGATGTGTGCTTTCTCCTTTTCTTTACTCTATCTACATTAACGATGTTGATGAAAAACTTCAATCCCTTGGTATCAATGTTCTGAGCGTTATGGCTCATGATGCAGTTTTATTATCTCACACTCCCCAAGGTCTGTAGTGTCTTAGTAACACTTTCCCAGAACTCATGGAGCAGGGGTATTTAAAGATAACCTGAAGAGAAAACTGTCACAATGAGCTGTGTCAAGGAGACGGTTAAGAGATATCCTTCTTATATTAAAGGGGCTTGAATCACCAACACCCAGAATATTTGCTAGTTACATTTGCAATTTTTTCCTAATAATACTGGTGTACCCAAAAACGATCTAGTAGTAATACTCTGATGAGAACTATTGAGGGGATATTCAGCTTTGCTGCCAAATTGGGTGATAAACCCAATAAGAAAATATGGATCCTTTATAGTACAAAGTCTGTAACAGCAGCATTAGACGGCACTGGTCTATGGGCATTTGGAAGCAACTAATTTTTGCAGAGACAAGAGAATACATTTCTGAGGCAACCTCTAGCTGTTTCATAATCGATTTCCGAGACAATAATTCACAAAGAGTTAGGACTCCCCTGTATAATAGCACAGCATACGTTAAACCCCTGCTACTGTGGCACATTTTTACCAAAGCTGAAACTCAGGTTACTAAAGCAACCCTGAGAGAATGTTTAACCCTGGATCATGTGTTTCTAATACCACGGATTGCACATATTACAGATATGTTAAGGGGAATATTTGATGTAGATGGTTACTTTTAGATGACCCCTAAGAACAGTGCTCAGTTGAAAAAAAGAAAATTAAAGGAGCATATTAATGACATGAGAGCTTACAAAAGAAACATGAGAGATTCTAATAAAGCTACAATTGTGAGCTGCTTATCCCTTTCTGTGCAAACAGGAATACAGTTGTATTTCGTCATGGCAGCTAACACATATCATAGGTATATTTATATACCTTTGTGCCTAGGAATTGGTCACCACTTTGTTGCATTCCATTCCCGAAAATTGGCTATTGAGTTCTGAACAATTCATTCTATACATGTGATAAGAGATCATGTCAGTCGACATTACACTTGGCATTTTTTTGAAAATTATATATGGTATATAAGAAGCCATTAAAAAAAACATTATTTATAAGGGAGAAGCTGTTTCACTAACAGGAAGCCTTCAAGGATTGGTCCCAGTGCTTAATTTGAGCCAGTGGTTTCCGGTGCTCAGCACTTACTTGTCAACACTGTCTCTAATGACAGTCTACCACATGGTGGTGCTGTTTAACTTGTTGAGAGATGAGCACAACAAGAGTTGTTTATTAATTCAATATACATTATCATTGCTAATAACGGCCGCCCAAGCCATTCGTATAGCTTTGGGTGCATGAAATAATATGAATTTTCACACTTATAGGATTGTGATAGTAACGCGATGTGTTGGTAGTGTCATTGGCAGCGCTAGAAGGGGCAATGGGTGCTGCAAGCTGCCCTTGCCTTACAAAGAGGACACTGGCAAATGATTTGTGATCAAATTAGGCACTGATTTGTCAAGATTAATTGATGCCCTAGCATCTTCCACAGCTCACATAAAAGGAGGAAAACACCCCAATTGATTCTTTTTACGCAGGAAGGTGTCCCTTCCTACACAAAAACAATAATTCCTACAACACAGACACCCTTGCACCATGGGGCAATAGTGCCTTTGTTGGTGCAAGGCAGTCAAAACGGTGCCAACACAGTGGAGGAGGACAGGAATGCTCCAAATATCATAGATACCGCGCATTCCTGCCCTTTTCTTTTGACAAAAGCCACCGAAGCAAAGTGGCTTGCTGCGCTGCTCGGCATCAAAAACCTGTAAATGAGGCCCTAAGGGGCTTATTTACAAGGCCCTTGCCTGCCAGTGTTTCTCTTTATATGTGCCAAAAAGTGAGGCACCAGTGGCAAGAGGGGTTTGTAAATAAGTCCCTTAGGCGCATATTTACAAGAAATTATGCATCGCTGTGCCAAGGCAGCAATGCTTCAAAAGTTCTAGCACCTCTGTAAAAAATTCTTATGCCACCATGGTTGCGCCATAGTTCCATAAGGGGCTCAATGGCACAATGTTCCAAGGATGCGTCCAAAATTCTGATGCATCCATGGGAAGGATGCCTCAAGGCATCTGACCCAAAAGTGCTGTAGTTGGCCATACAACTGAATCAACTACAGCAATGCGTCAAAAAACAGAGGTGATGCATCCATTTGGACTGATACAAGTACCCTACTGTTTAGGGACCAATGTAAGGGAGTGTCAAAAGGTAAGAAAACTCACATTGCACCATATTATATGGGTCCTGGATGTCACACATACAAGTGGACATACTGGAACATTATGCCTATATATGTGTGACATAAGTCAATAATGGTCTGTAATGTGTGATTTACTGTGTAACCTACCTTATGTGTGAACTAACCTGTTGAGGAGATGTGGCATGATTGCAAATTGTGCTGTTTCAAGTCAATCAAACAATCAATCAAGGTTTGCATAGTGCGACTACTCACCAGTGATGGGTGTCCAGGTGCTGAGGGGGATGCTGATCTGTCTCGGTGCTGGGGTTCAGTCGAAGGGCCAGGTCCTGAGGTCCTTCCTGAATTGGGTCAGCGATGTGGCTTGCCTGAGGTGGAGAGGCAGGGTGTTCTAGGTTTTGGCAGTGAGGTAGAAGAGGATCTTCCTCCGGTCCTTGTCTTGCAAATCCGTGGGACCGTGGACAAGGCCAGTTGGGCAGAGTGGGGGTTTCTGGTGGGTACGTGTAATGAGAGGCGTTGTTTCAGATATGCTGGTCCCGAGTCACAGAGGGCTTTGTAGGCATGAGTGAGGAGCTTGAAAGGGACTCTTTTGTTGACTGGGAGCCAGTGGAGTTCTCTCAGGTATTTGGTGATGTGACTGTGGGGGAAGGGGAGGGTCGTTGAGGACATGTCTGGCTGAGGCGTTTTGAACGTTCTGCAGTTTCCAGAGGTATTTCTGGGTGACGCCGGCATAAAGTGTGTTGCCATAGTCAAGTCTGCTTCTGATTATTGTGTGAGTGACTGTCTTTCCCAATTTGGTGAGAATCCATCTGAAGGTCTTTTAAAGCAGGCGAAGCATGTGGAAGCATGGTGAGGAGATGGCGTTGATCTGACAAGATAAGTCAGTTCAGTTGGTCAAATTCCTCTGAAAAGGCCAATGCGTCATTCTTATGCCTGAGGTGTAGCAATTTTGCTGCATCTCAAGCTCAGCGAGCCACCTCCTGAAGATGTGTCTTCTTGGGAAAAAGTCATAAATACCACCGCGTCAGTTTTACAAGAGAATTTAGGTGGGAAAGACTACCTTGCATATAGTAAAACTAAATAGATGCAGCTGATTCTGACAAAGAAAATAAACATTGGAGGATTTCGGCCAGGGACCACTCTTGCACGTCTCTATGCCAGGTGGACACCTCCGGGGCCCTCTGCCCCATCCAAGTTATCGCCACCCTGCGCCTGGCTAGCACCAACATTAATTGCAGGAATTTATGGGAAAGTTTATTTTTCTTGGGCTTCCGGACCAATTCAAGCAGACAATGCAGGGGTTTGAGTGCCATCCGAAGACCTGTGGCTGCGACTATTCGCTACACCACCCCCACCGAGAATTGCCTAACCAAAGGGCAGTCCCAGGCTAAGTGCAGGAAGCCCGCTTTCTCAGCGTTCCACCTAGGGCATCCGTCTCCCCTATCCTCCGAGATACGCTTCAGTGATACTGGGGTTAGGTATGTGCGGTGTAAAAAATTGAAGCGTCAGTTTAAACCTTGCGTTGCATGAGACCTTGCACATGAGGGAACCTGCGCGTGTCCACTGTCCCTGGTCCAGTGGAGCTCCGAGATCTGCCTCTCAGGCTGCCCGGGACGGTTGTACCGGGGGGTTGAATCCTGTTTCATGGTCTTATAGAGAAGTGAAATCAGCCTATGCCCCTTTCCGCAGGAAAGGAGGATGTCTAAGGTGTGGGTCAGTGGTGGTGCATCTGGGTATTGGGGCCAGGTGACCTTCGCCACTTCCTGGAGTCCCTGAAGTGCAGATATTGTCCCTGCCCTATGCCAAAAGCCTCTTCTGCCTGCTCATAGGTAAGGAAGGACTCGTTAGGGTAATGGTCAGCCAGAACTTCGCAGCCACCCTCCCTCCAGGAAGGAAAGGACATATACTGCCCCATATCGATGAAGGGGGCCAGTATCCAAATCAGGAGCTCCCTTGTGAAAGGGTGCCCTCCATAAGATTCGCTCAACAAACCGCTGCCATATAGCGGCCATATGCCGCACAACATAAGGAAGGGACGAGTCCGCCCCCCTACCTTGCATCAGAGCCACCTGCAGCGCCTGGATATCTACCCTACCAGTGAGGAGGCGCATCTCCCAGTTATCAGCATCTGTATACCAATGGGACGCATGTTGTAACGTTGGCCTCATAATGATATAAATCGAAGCGCGGGGCTTCAAGGCCTCCCTCCTCGTAGCTACGGACAACAGTGTAAAGTGCCACTCTATTGCGTCGGCCTGCACAAAGCAGGGACGTGAGAAGAGTGTTGAGAGTGCAGAAGATTTGTGGTGGAAGTGGACACAGTGAATTCTGGAGGACATACAACGTCCTAGGAAGCATCACCATCTTGGCGACGGCCAGTCTTCCCATTAAAGAGAGTGGTAAAGAATTCCAGAAAGACACCAACTGATGTAAGCACGCGATTATACAATCGACATTCAGGCCTAACGCCTGCGCGTCTATCAGGGCCACCAGTATACCAAGATAACAAAACCCCTCCCATTCCCAGCGCAGCCCGAGGTATGGTAGGTCTCCCAGGGGCACCGACTCCAACCCCGCCATGGAAAGATCAGGGACTTATGGCGGTTGAGCCGTAGCCCCGACACCTCCCCAGATCAGTCTAAGTGTTGCAGCAGTACAGGCAATGCGTCCCGGGGAGCGTCAAATAAAACAAAGCATCGTCCGCATACAGGGAAATGACATTGCACGTGTCCCCCACCCTGACACCCCACTGCTCCGTGTCTATTCGGACCCGAACAGCGAGGGGCTCGATGGCTAAGGCAAATAGTAGCGGCGAGAGGGGACAGCCTTGGCATGTCCCCGTCCCAGCCGCCATTCCTCGGCTCGCGCCCCCCAAGTTTCACCCTGGCACGAGGGGCCGTATACAAGATGCAAATCCAGCGACATAAATTGGGGCCTAGCCCCATGGCCCGGAGGACCTCAAGAAGATATCCCCAGTCGACTGTGTTGAATGCTTTGGCGAGGTCAATGGATACCAACGCCATCTGCTCTTCCCGACCCGCACCTCGTGTAAAATGTGATTCAGCCTCCGCAGATTGATAGCCGTATTACGTCCCGGTATGAAACCGCACTGGTCATCATGGACCAGGTGAGTCATGTACGGCGCTAAGCACATGGCTAGAAGCTTACACAAGATTTTAACGTCCATATTGATCATCGTGATCGGGCGATACGATGAAGGCTCGTGGGCGTCCCCCCCCCCCCCCCGGCTTCAGGATCATGCATATTCCCCCCACGTCATGCTCGGTGGAAGAATCCCGCTCTCAAACACCTCAAAATAAACCTGTAATAGGAGTTGGGGGAGTGTACCCCCGAAGGCCTGATAAAACTCAGGGGGGAATCCGTCACTCCCCGTGGACTTGGCCTTCGGCAGGTGCTGTAAAGTGGCGCGCACCTCACCCAGCGTTAGCGCTTCATTGAGGTCCTCCTGTGCTTGCTTAGGGAGAGACTGCAGGGTCTATTCCCGAAGGTAAGGAAGATAAGACGTCTCAGTAACAGGGGGGTCCGTAGCGTACACCTGCTGGAGATGTGACCGGAGGACCCGCAGCAGTCACACTTCCGAGTGGACCAAGCCCCCCGTAGGCCCGCGCAGGGCCACAAACCTTTCCGGGGCCCTCTGCCACTGAAGAATCCAGGCCCGACCCGATTTATCCCCCTCCCTAGGGAGACACTGCCTATATTGTGTGAGGGTATATTTATCGAGTCTATCTAGAATATAGTGAATGCGTGTCCGAGTATCATGCTCCCCCTCTCTCGTCATAGTGTCATGGGTCTCAGAGGTCTGCAGTTCTAAGAGGTGGATTTCCGCCTCCTGTAGCTCCTGTTGGAGCTGCTTCCGGACCCCATAGGTCAGGCTCATGCACGCCCCCCTCACCACTGCCTTTAGGGCATCCCATTTCATGGCCAGGGAGAGATCTCTCCCGCCCCCCCCTCCCTGTTAAGGTCCACGTAGTCAGTAATGGCAGTATCTATGTGGTGCTTCCCCACCTGGTCCTCAAGAATCTGCATTGGTAACCTCCAGGTCCGGGGGCGACACACAGGGGCCCCCAAGTCACCTCACACGCCACAGGGGAGTGATCAGAAAGGAATCGTGCCTGATGGGTAACCTCAAGGGACATGGTGGGCTCTAGGTTTGCAAGTAAGACCCTGTCCAAACGACTATGTGTGTTGTGAGTGGGAGAAAAGCAGGTGTATAGCTTCTGAGTCGGGTGTCTCTGGCATCAGATATCTTGAGCTCCTATATTCCCCATGACCTTCCAGGGTTTTGCTGTCATTCGTGGCTTCGTGCCCACACGGGGAGGGAACCTGTCAAGAACGGGGTCCAGGATGCAAATAAAGTCCCCAAACCAAAGCAGGGGTACCTCCAGTTCCGGGACCAGTGCCTCCTGCAGAGACTGAAAAAAGTGTGGGCCATCAGTATTTGGGGCGTAGGAGGTCAGTATGGTGACATCCCTGCCATTTAGTTTAGCTCTAAGGAGCAGGTACTTCCCATGGATATCTGTCTCCACGTACTGGACAGCAAAGTGGACTCCGGGGGCTACCCACACTAGGACCCCCCTGGCAAATGTTGAAAAGGAAGAGTGGAAAACCTGTCCCCGCCATTTCTTCCCCAGTTTTTGAGTCCCTTCATCCGTGAGGTGAGTTTCCTGGAGGCACGCTATCGAGACCTTGTGCCTGCGAAGGGAAGACAGGATCCTATATCTCTTGGTGCACGTATCCAGCCCCCTCACGTTCCAACTCTGGAATTTATGCCCCATGTAATGCGAAATAAGCCATCATGCCTTATTCCACATCCCACGTGGCCACCCCGATCCTGTGCCCGAAATGCAGTACAGACTATGCCTGAAAACCAACCACCCCCCCCCAAGAACACCCACCCCCCTCCCTCGAGCAATTGACTGACAACAACAAAACATGCAGCAATGCCCTTCCCATGCTGGTGCCAGGGCGTACACAGCTTACCCATGAACCCAACCGGGCTAAACCACCCAACTAGAGGAGAATAGAAAAGACCCCCCTTCCCCCACATCCAGCTCCTGACTCATACCAGCCACCCCATATCATTGTTCAAAGTCTCTGCCTGTCTGAGTAAGTGTCCGGGGAACTCCAAAGGAAGAACAGCCGGCAAACCCCAATGTTGGCGACAACGACTGCCCAAAGACTGCAGGTGAGCAAGGCCCCTAAAACCCAACGAGGGAAGGAAAGAGTTCCAGGCGCCAAAGCATCAGCCCCACCACACCCCAACAGTGGAAGATAAGAAACATAAAGGATATCAACTGCTGCTGCAGATGCGGAAGGGTCCATGGCTGTCTCTGGAATCATATGGGAAGTGGACAGGAGAGTTTCCGGCACCATATGTTTCTAATTTTAAATTTGTCCAGGGGTTTGGGGCTTAGAAAGAAATCAGGGCAACCCAACCATTTTGTCAGTTTCCTTAGGTACTTTACCCACGGGATATATTCATCCCTGTCTAGCCCTAGACAGTCAGTAATTATTATTTGATTTAAATTCATGATAGGGCTTGCTCAAACTCTCAACCAGCGCATTAAAGGGGCCACTGCTATCTGGTCTGATATACATTCCACCCCTAATTCTTCATGTAATATGTATGCAGGGTTGGAATGCAAGACTGCCAAAATCTTGCCTAAAGACTTGTCTTCATCATGCTGAATGTCTTTTCCTTCCTTGCATCCCCAGATGTCACTGCCATAGGTTACCATGGGGATACATTCTTCCATATTTTTTCTTCATTAGGGTTGGAATGGGTTTAGATCCTAGTCTCTTAGCAAAATGTAATGTTGGCCCCATCACTCTAATAAGAGTATTCTTTTTTTGCATAATTTGTGGGCACCATGAAGCACGCTCATCAAAAAGTACCCCGAAATAGGGTAAAGTTGAAACACTTGTTAACTTAGCCCCTTTACAATAAAATGTAGTCTTTTTTGGGGACTTTCCATGGTCAATGGACATAGTGTGAGATTTCTTAAAATTTGTTGATAGATCTAGGGAGTCCATTAAAACTATAAAAGCATCTAAAAGTAATTGAAGACCCAGTGCAGTTCTTACAAATATAACTGTGTCATCCGCATATAACAGTGCGGGGATCATCTTTTCGCCACACCTAGGGATGTCTTTATAACTGGTTGTTAAGAATCCCCCAACTTATTTATATACAGTGTAAATAAGAGGAGGTCCAAGAAACAGCCTTGACGTACTCCTCTCTTAAACATCCCAGGGGGTTGTCAGATCTCCATTACTGTTGTATCTCACAGCAGCTGTATTATTCTCATGAATAGCATATAAGAAATTCACAAGCTCTGGGTCAAGACCCATATCACTTGAGATTGACCACAATTTTGATCTGTTGACACAGTCGAGTGCTTGTGTCAGGTCCATAAATGCTACATGTATTATACCCTTTTTGGCAATGGTATACTTCCCTACCACTAAATGTAAATTCAAACATTGGTCCAAGGTCCCTTTACCTGACCTAAAACCATATTGCAAGTTTGAAATAACATTTCGGTGGTCCAACCATGTCATTAGGCGGTTTAGTACGACTTTGCCCATTATTTTGGCTGCGGAATCTAAAAGTTATATCAGCCTATAACATGTGGGTTCATCCCTGGCACCCTTTTTAAAAATGGGAACAATAACTGCCTCCCCCAGGATACTGGGTATACCTGTAAGCACAGAGCATTAAAAACATTTGCCAAAATACTAGCCCACACATTTGGATCAGCTTTTTATAGATGGGCCGGGACCCCATTGGGGCCCGGGGACTTTCCACCAGATGTGGATGCGATTGCTTCATGGACCTCCTCTACACTGAAGTGGAGTGGAATACTAGTTTGCCAACCTTCTCTGTACCCATTTGCTTCACCCAAGTTTGCATCACTGAAAATATTTCTAAAATGTGATACCCATGTATCTGCTGGGATTAAGCAATCAGTGTTGGAGTTAGGCATTTCGGAAAGGTAAGGACTATTAGCTACCAACCAAAATTGTGAACTATCTTTCAGTATACTAGCTTGTTGTAGGGCATCCCATGCCTGTTCCCTTAGCTCCTTCTTCCTATTCTGGACTGCTAGCTTATAGGCCTTTCTTTTGTCCCTAATTTCTGCTTTGTCTCTGGGGGTGGATTTTAGGGCCTGTACAAGCTCCTTATGGCTCGTTGAGCATGCTCTGTTAAACTACCTTACAGCCTTTGGCCGTCTGATCCCACCCATAACCGTGAGGTGAGATTGTATTTGTTTTGTTAATTTCCCTAAGAACTGCCCTGTGTATCTGGACCTAAACAGGACTCAATTTCCGGGGTGCAGACTGTGTACAAGATTTCCCAAAAATTATCTGGTACTATAATTTCCCACTTTAGCCTGCGGGCCTGATCTTTGTTGCTAATATCTTTATTTGTCAAACAAATGGTAGATTCTCCAGTTTCTATAGCAGAAAGTGATATGGCAACAGTAAGGCATTATGGTTGCTAAAACCTGACCAGGTAACAATTAGATCCTCAGTAAACAAAACGAATGGTGCCAACACTAAAATATAATAAATGGTGCTTGGCCTTCCGTTCCCCAGATAAATTGGGTACCGACGCCAAACTATCTATTTGCTGAAGGTAACATAGATTTTGATTTGAAAGAATGCATTTGAGCAAATACCTATAGGTGTATGCTCAAAATGACTAAATGAGGAAGGGAACTCCCCCTGGTCCCAGTTTATAAGACAATTTAAATACCATTGATGGATATTAAAATCGCCTAGGATTATTATCTCGTAATATGATTGTTTGGTCTCCTCATAACATTCCATGAACTCCTTTAAATCATGTAGATGTTCCAGCTAATTGCCCTCTGGAAAAGGAATTTTAAAAATGTATCACTAACATGGTGGCACAACTCTTAAAAGACAATTCTACAGCCAAATCATTTTGAGATTTGCAGTCAGCCAACGTGACCTACAAGAGAGATTCAAAGAAAACATTAGCAGTAAACGCCCTCTAGCTCTACCCATATTCTATGGAATAGCATTTTTATTAAACTAAATGAAACCATCTAAGTAAAAACACTCATTTGCTTCCCAGGTTTCCTGGAGGGCAATAATATGATACATAGAAAGAAAGTTTTCCCAGAGCGGGTTTCCTTTTTTAGATCTTATCCCCACTATGTTCCATGAGAGCATCTTTTCGTGAGTGGCCATGGTGGGAGTTAAAATGGGGGAAGTTCCTGGGGATGTAAAACTAATATCAGCAATATCCAAGATTGGTAATGTATGTATATTTTGAGGCGTGTTAACTGGAGGTGTACCCTGGTATGTGTTGTCCTCTAGCTCTAGTCAATAATTAAATCCAGATTCTGGAGACTAGCTAGGGGTTGAAACTGGTTACTCATTCGTAAGGTATTGTCTATATTAGTTTTGTTGACAGGCGTACCTGGATTTCGAGATATCTGCCATTGCCCTTGCGTAGGGCATCTGCACTGGCTTGGGAGGTAAAGATGTTGTAGTGAGACTACTCTAATTGAAAGAGTTTGAACTACACTGTTATGCACAGCCTATTAGCCTCTTCATGTTCACTGTGTCCCGAAAGTTGACAAATATGCAGTCTCCCGCACCAATCTTTTTTGTTTGGTGACCTATCCACCCCACTCTTCTGGCCATTATAATGACAGATGATATGCTCAGGCAATTTATAACATTTTTAGTACACCAATGAGTCACTTTATGTGTTAGGCCCTGGGTTGTTTCCCTAGTTTTGAAAGAGAGAGAGAGTACCTCCAGTAAGAGTACTACTAAAGGGGCAGATGCAGAGGGGAAAATCAAGTATACTTTGGTTCATGACTTTGGTATAACATGAATAGATTGGGTGCGTGTAGGTCGAAGAGCTTTCTCAGAATTTAGGGGTCTACTCGCCTGGGCAGCCTCGGAATTCTGAGCTGCAGATCCTATTGCCTTGGTTATATTTGACTGACTAGATCCACTAGGTATTTCCTCGGTCCCTAGAACATTTACATTTAAACATGGGCTGGATGGGCCAAGTTGAATTGGATTCAGATTCTGAGATGGGCTTGCCGCCCCTACCTCTGTTAATTTTAACATAGCACATTTATTACAATTACTAATCAGGTCATGAACTAGTTTCGCAACTTTTTTCACTTTTAGCATTATTTGAGCTAAGAAAGCCTTTGTCAATGACTCCAGTTTTGTGAATAACATGTCCAGTGACTGTTCCCAATTCAGACCAGATAGTAAAGGTGATTGTGTACGTGGGGATTTCCTCGAAGACTTATTACAAAACAGTTTGTTTTCTCTTGGGCGGTGGTAAGTCTGAGGCCACATTGTTCCCCTCTGTTATTTTGTCAGCTAAAATATTAGATAACATATCTGATTCGTCAGGGGAGAGTATTTGACATGAGGATACAGAGGCATTTACCCTCGATGAGCCTTGTAGGAGACCCGCGCCAGCTGCTGATTTTCCTTGTTCCCCCTCCTCACTATCAGCGTGGATCTGAGAACATTTTTCGGCCTCTAATGATAACCTTTTCTCAGTCAGGGCTATCTCTTGCGCGATCGCTTATGCAGCTTTAGTAAAAAAAGAATCAATTTTTCCAGCCATTCAGACCCCCGAGGTCCCCCCATGTGACGCAGGTGTTTTCCTTTTGCCCATTTGAGAACACTTGAAACCAGAGCCTTAATGTCCCCGTATTGGAGCTCAATAAAATACTAGGTTAGTCAGGGCTAATGGGGTAACTTAAAAGTACCTTGATTTAGTGACTGGTTTCCGTCCAATTTCCAATATATGGGTGGAGGGATCCGGAATCAAAAACAGCCAAGGGGTCTGGCCCAGCCTGGCCACCTCTGGTCGCTGACGGGTGCACCATTGGCCCACCGCAGCTCTTTACGCGCCTCCGGGCACGAGATGTAGGACGTCCTCAACAGCATCAGTGCAAGGGTGCCTGGGGCTAGTTTTCCTGCTTTTTAGCCGTTTCCTCACAGTGTTGAAATCGTCAGCGCAAGGGTGCCTGGAGCTGCTTTTTAGCCGGTCCCCTCACTGCGTTGAAATGATCAGCGCAAGGGTGCCTGGAGCTGCTTGTTGGCCGTTCCCCCCACGGCGTTGGAATCGCGGGCTTCTTGTGATTTGAGGGGGGCCTCTGCATTTTACCTGAATCAGTGGTGTTAAACAGTGGGGACAACTAACACCACTCTCACTATATTCACATTGCAGCACAGGAATACATAAATCGAAGGCTACAGTAAAGAGAGAGTGTGAGAATCCAAATAATATAGCAACAAAAGCGTATTTGTGCTATCAGTATTAAAGTCAAAAGATTTGCACTATAGATAGAATACAAAACTGGAACAATTGAAAAAAGTATATGATAAGAACCTCGCATTGGTAGATATTTCAATGTGTATGCTTGCTGTGCAGCCTCTAAATCACACAAACGTACAGCATGGTGTTCGTAGGTGTGTACTTTACTATTTGTGAAGCCCATATACTTTTCTCCATGGGTATTCACCACTCTTCTTAGAGATACTAGTTTCAGAGACCTGCTGTGCTGTGGAATAGCGCATCAGGAAGACAAAAACAAACACATACTGCAGCTATAGAGACGAGCTCATTATTATGAGGCTCAGGTGCAGCAGCCCTTGGAAAGTATTCCATCTCTCTCAAAAAAGAATGCCAAATGAGGATGATTTAGAATCACATAAAGAAGGGAAAGACAGAAACCCTGGTGTTTACTGTCGAGGTGAATAAAACATGTTATACATGCTGTAAAGAGCTACACTAATATTTACTGAAAGGTGGCATGAGATTCCGGCGAATTCATGAGGAATTGTCCCTGGAAATTCAGACTTTTGTTGAAACTACTTCTAAATAATCCTCCTTCTGCTGCACATTTCTGCTTGAAGATTCGAGGCTTAAGACGGGAAGATTCTCACCGTGAATATCCTCTTGTGTGTGATGTTTCTGTGATATAGATAGAATGAAGCCTCGTGAGGAATTAATATCCTGGCACCTTGGCCACACTTGAGGACCACGCTCTGCACTTAACTGTCACCCCAACACCAATATTGGATCTAAAGCAAGTGAATGTGAAAGACAAAAAGAATTAGGGCCATATTTTTGAAACGGTAATACAACGCAGCAAGTCACCTTGTTGCGTTACAGGAACAGGGCAGGAATGCACCAGATTTATTTCAATACAGCAAATTCCTGTCCTTTCCAAAGCTGGCGCCCTTTTCCCTTGCACCATGGTGGAAGAGTGCCTGTGTTGCATGCAGGATTGCTTTGGTGCAGAAAGGGCCACCTTCCTGCACAAAAACAATCTCCTATGCATATTCCGCTATGTGTGCTGCACAATGCAGCACACATAGAAAGAGGAAGTAATGAGGTTAAATGAAGGTATTTCTCCTTGTTATGCGTCACCTGGGAAGACATTGCATTTTGGCGCATTCCCTGGTCTACCAGAAATGTTAAATCTTGGAATGCTTTAAACGTGAGACTAGAGGTGCTCTAGTTGCATCCCATGGTTGGCACTCATCATTGTTTGTCTTTCCTTATGATAAGAAAACGACTTTCATTCAATGTTTCAGAAGTTAATCTTTTATTATGTTTCTTAATTCAAAATTCCATGTTTGGAGATTCAGTTCAATAAATCTTTTCGAAGTTCATTACAGATCATGGTAGTCATTTGTAGAACTCAGGCACTGTCATTTGTGTGGGTCCAATGCATTTCGGGCATTGATGACAAGCCCTTCGTCAGGGAATTGACACTAGAAATAACAGTAATAACATAAATTAATCTGAGACCTAGAGGTGAATGTATACAAAAACGATGCAAAACAAAATGCAAAATGTATCAGCATAACATGATAGTTACAAGAACAGGTCATAGTGGGTGACGTTTGTGTGTGGTGAGGAGTACATATTTAAAAAATCGGTACAAATGAAGGCTGGGTATGGCAACATTGATATCCAAGGTAATAACGTAAAAAAGTCATATTGGTTGGCATTTATACATGATGTTTAAAAAAATATATATGGAATGCCGAGATTACCAATTTACGTGAGAAAACGGACCGTTAGATTTAACTTGCACTTACATGCCTGTTGATCAGGGGGATCGCGTGATCTAAGGAGGGAAAGATAAAAAAAGAACCGTCAGCGCCTCTGGGCGTGCGGTGCTCCGTAGTGCTCGCGTCTAATGAAAGTGGGGTTGTAACCACTAACCTGGAAGAAGTATGGAACGGGTTTGTTCGGCCGGTGATCGTCTCCTGTGGAACGCCGGTGGAAGCAGAGGCTTTGGACCCACACAAATGACAGTGCCTGAGTTCTACAAATGACTACCATGATCTGTAATGAACTTCGAAAAGATTTATTGAACTGAATCTCCAAACATGGAATTTTGAATTAAGAAACATAATAAAAGATTAACTTCTGAAACATTGAATGAAAGTCGTTTTCTTATCATAAGGAAAGACAAACAATGATGAGTGCCAACCATGGGATGCAACTAGAGCACCTCTAGTCTCACGTTTATAACTATTTCAACCGGCGCCGTTGGACCCTCGACGCCTCCAGGTTGAGCACCACCAAAAACCCATTAACTCTCCAACTTTATGATTACCTTGACACAAAACAAAGCAGTGCATCTTCCACATCATAATACAAATCTTGGAATGCATCATAATCCAAGGTAGTTGCTTGGGAATGTGAACGCAACACCCATGGAATGCCTTTCCAGAGCGTTACGTTACCCCTAATTTAGCAAGCTACTTGGAAAGTAGCCTTGAGTGGCTTGATAAATCGCATTTTAGAGTTTGTGTCACACATACACCAAATTGCATGGTGAAAACGCGATGCAAACCCTTCATAAATGTGCCCCTTAGGGTATAAATAACAAGCAAATGTAGAGCTGAGGAGTGCTACACTGCGCTAACACCAGAGGGAGGTGTTCCCATACAAGACCAGAACTGCTGATAGTTACCAATCCTGGTTTTCCGATTTGAGGTTACAGTTACATCAGCTAAATTACAAACGGCAATGCATTACTTGTAGTTGTGCTACTATACTTAGATCTCAGATTGGATTTTGTATATCCAGGTAATAGAAATTTAACAATGAGTTCAAGACAGATACCTGTGTGAACCAATAGTATTCTTGCTAGGGGCGATTTCTTATTACAGGATACACAAGTGCGGCTAATTCTCAACAATGGCTGTCCAGTTAACTACTTTTTTGATTACCCTTATTACGTCTTTCAAAAATGCCTTGTTATAGGACGAAAAAGGTCCGCTTTTCTCTGTCCATGGTTAATTTCAACGGTGCAGAGTAGTAATATCGACGTAGAAATATCATCTTACATTAATATCTCCGCAGAAATATCGAGTGGAACAAATATCGACAACAAAAATATAGTTTGACCAGAATATCGACTGACAGGTATGTCATATCGATAACAATAATATAGTTGTAATAAATATCATTTACAAAAATATAGTTTACAAAAATATCGATTTATTAATAATGTTATGTATTTTAGTGTTTTAAATGAGAAATGCTTGTTATTTTATTATATGTTTTAGAATTATATTAGTTATTAATGTTTTTTATGTTTAATTTTGTGTTATTACTTCCGTAGCGGGTTGTGGGTTTATAGGGGAATAGGGTGGGAAGTAATTTAATTATATAAAATTAATTGATTAATTAATGTGTTAAATATTTAATAATGGTGTAATAATTAGTTGTTAATTAATATCAATTAGTCAATTAATAATTAATTATGTTAATTGTTTAATTAATTTTAGGTGTGTGTTGGGGAGTTCATACGTGTAAATGGTGTGAAGGGTGGTAACTAATTAATTTATTATTGATTAATTAATAAATAATGTTTTAATGAATTACCATTAATTAATTAGTAATTATTAATTGTATATGTTTTATTAAATGTAGGTGTGTGTTGTGGTGTTTTTAAGTGTTTATGGTGTGAAAGCTGATAATTAATTAATTAATTAATTAAAAAAATACATAAATTTTCATTAGTTAATTAGTAAATATTAAATGTAATTGTGTAATTAATTTTAGGTGTGTGTGGTGGATGTTATAGTTTAAAATGATGTGTAATTCATTATTTGTTATTATCTTTGTTAATAATAAAATATTTAAATGTATATATCAATTATGTTTATATTGGAAATTAAATTAAAAGAAACATTTGATAGTTAGTTTTTTTATTGTTTTGTGTTCCAGTGCTTTCCTTACTATTGTACTCACTGGAGTGGGAATAGTCAATTTTACCCCTACGCTATCCAACGCTTTCCCTACTGTTGCACTCTCTGGAGGGGGAATAGTAATTTTCACCCCTACGCTATCCAACGCTTTCCCTACTGTTGCACTCTCTGGAGTCGGAATAGTCATTTTTACCCCTACGCTATCCAACGCTTTCCCTACTGTTGCACTCTCTGGAGTGGGAATAGTAAATTTTACCCCTACGCTATCCAACGTTTTCCCTACTGTTGCACTCTCTGGAGTGGGAATAGTAATTTTTACCCCTACACTATCCAGCGCTTTTCCTACTGTTGCACTGTCTGGAGTGGGAATAGTAATTTTTACCCCTACGCTATCCAACGCTTTCCCTACTGTTGCACTCTCTGGAGTGGGAATAGTAATTTTTACCCCTACGCTATCCAACGCTTTCCCCACTGTTGCACTCTCTGGAGTGGGAATAGTAATTTTTACGCCTACCCTATCCAACGTTTTCCCTACTGTTGTACTCTCTGGAGTGGGAATAGTAATTTTTACCCCTACGCTATCCAACGCTTTTCCTACTGTTGCACCCTCTGGAGTGGGAATAGTATTTTTACCCCTACGCTATCCAGCGCTTTTCCTACTGTTGCACTGTCTGGAGTGGGAATAGTAATTTTTACCCCTATGCTATCCAGCGCTTTCCCTACTGTTGCACCCTTTGGAGTGGGAATAGGAATTTTTACCCATACGCTATCCAACGCTTTCCCTACTGTTGCACTCACTGGAGTGGGAATAATAATTTTTACTCCTACGCTATCCAATGCTTTCTCTACTGGTGCACTCACTGGAGTGGGAATAGTAATTTTTACCCCTACGCTATCCAACGCTTTCCCTACTGTTGCACCCTTTGGAATGGGAATAGTAATGTTTACCCCTACGCTATCCAACGCTTTCTCTACTGTTGCACCCTCTGGAGTGGGAATAGTAATTTTTACCCCTACGCTATACAGCGCTTTCCCTACTGTTGCACTGTCTGGAGTGGGAATAGTAATTTTTACCCCTACGCTATCCAACGCTTTCCCTACTGTTGCACTCTCTGGAGTGGGAATAGTAATTTTTACTTCTACGCTATCCAACGATTTCCCTGCTGTTGCACTCACTGGTGTGGGAATAGTAATTTTTACCCCTACGCTATCCAACACTTTCCCTACTTTTGCACCCTTTGGCGTGGGAATAGTAATTTTTACCCCTACGCTATACAGCGCTTTTCCTACTGTTGCATCCTCTGGACTGGGAATAGTAATTTTTACCCCTACGCTATCCAACGCTTTACCTACTGTTGCACTCTTTGGAGTGGGAATAGTAATTTTTACCCCTTTGCTATCAAATGTTTTCACTACTAATGTTTGTATTTTGTTATTAAATGTATGTATTAATAATTTTTTAATACTTTAATGTGTTAATTAAATATAGAATATTATTTTTTGTTCAAAATGTTTTATATATGTGTTTATTTGATTTTTATATAATTATTAAAGTTTATAAATTAAATAAAGATAATAAGAAAATGTAATTAAGAAAATGTATGTATGTGTACACATTTATTGTGTTTATATTCATTAAATTAAGTTTATTTGTTATAATTAGTTAAAATATAAATGTAAATTAATTTATTTTGTTAATAATATTAATATTATTTAATTATTTAATTTAAGTTATATTATTTTTTAAAGTCCATATTTTTTACATCTATATTTTTTACATCTATATTTTTGAGTCGATATTGTTGTACTTACCTGTTTAAGTATAGGGATTCGATATTTTTGTAGTGAATATTTTTACAACTATATTTTTGTTAACTATATTTTTGTTAACGTTATTTAATCATGGAACCAATTTTAACACTATAAACTGAATTATAAAAACTCATCCAAGAATATAGACGTAACTCATAGAACATACTTTTTTTTAACAATTTTTCTTTATTAAAAGCCTCAAAAATATGTCTGATGATCGTCCAGGCACAATGATAAAATTACCTCTAAGGATAGCTTTTGGTCTGGAAAACCTATGGGCAGTAGGGTGCAATAGTTTAGCAACAACAGGTATTGATTTATGGTTAATATTTGTGAAGGAGATGTTTGAAGGGCTGTCTATTTTACGTGTCATGTCGCTTAATTTTCTCTACCTCAAATTTCATAGGCTAACGTTTTCAGTATCATATAAACCTTTAGTCAACTCTCAATGCCGCCTTCAAATCTTTTCAATATTTTAGTATAAACATTAAGGACCATTTGTAGAAAATCCATCTTTTTGCGTAGTTCCCAGGCACATAACTATCGTTGGTCTGGACTGTGCAGTGGCACTGTGACACAGAAGATAAGGGTGTGGCACCCTACAACAAAGCCAGTTTACTTATCAAGCATTTTTTTTACTTTAGAGTGCCTGCTAGGGTCTGGCTGGGTGAGGGGGAGAGAGGGTACTTAGGGAGGCAAATATATGGAGATAACAAGGGAGCAAGGTTAAGGCAGTGTGGAGAGTGCACTGGTTGGGCTGGAGAGTCACAAGGAAAGAAAAGAGAAGAAAATGGAGAGGTATAGGGGAGAAAAGAGAGAGAGAGAATAATACATAGATAATGAAGTGAATGGGATAAGTGGAGATTGGATGGAGCCAGGGTATAAAGAAAAGAGGACAGTGGGGAGAGACAAGAGAGGATAGGGAGAAAATAGCTATACAGAACAGAAAAGAGGATACAGATGTGGATTCACTGAGAGTGGAGCGTGGGGAGATAGAGGAGAGAACGTTAACCACTAGAGAATAGATAAAATGAAGAAGCAAGGGGTGCAGGGGAAAGCATATAGTAGGCTGGAGAGCTACAATGAGTAAAGAGAAAAAAAGAGGATGGGGAAATAGAAGAGTGAATGAAAAGGTACAGGAGAGAGATGGAAAACAGAGAGGACATGGGGAGAGTGGCAAAATAGGATAAAAGGCTATCAAATGATAAATGGTGTAGGATAGGAGTGTTGAGAACTGAATAGAAAGACAGAGGAAAGAATGATAAAACTGAAAGAAAAACAGATATTCATGGGAGAGTGTAAAGAGGATGAAAGGTGGACCGAGTATAAAGAGGAAGCGGGAGGAGAGGTTTGTGGTGGAATACAAGGATAGATGTAGAGATACACAGAGGCAGGTAAGAGAGAAACAAGACCCAAGAAGTAAAGGTGAAAATTATTGGGGAGATGTGCAAGATGGAAGATAACTAGATGCAGACAGGTGCAGAGATACAGTGGAGAAAGGAAGTTGAGAGAAGAGGGAGAAAGCAGGATGTATGAAAAACTGGATTAATGCAGCAGGCAAAAAGAGGGGATTGATAAAATACAGTGTAGGATGAGAACACAAGTGGTAAATATAGTGAGGTTGAGGGGAAAGTGGAGAAATACATCTGGGGTGTGCAGAGAGTGAAATTTGGACAGTGGTGATAAACCTAGGAAGTAAGAGGTGAGCAGTGTGGCGATATAACAAGGAAGAAAGTAGACAGAACAGTAAGAAATGTAATCTCTCCAGCTCACTTCTTTCCTAGCTGTCCTTCCGCTGTACTCCCCTTCAGACTTCCTCTCTCCACAATACTGCCTCTTCCTTCCTCTTACTACTTCACACTTTCTTTATCCCAAACACCCTTCTACCACTTCATTATTGCTCCCCATCATTACCACATAGCAGCCGCAAAAAACATCCCACAGAGGACCCCCGCAACTATCGCTCATGAGATGTAGAGTAGACATTCCAGTGACAAAAGCTGCAACAACACTGCACCTCAACATTCACAACGACCAGCCAGATTAGCGAGAAGAACACAAAACCCACCCTGTAGGAACTTGTAATGGCGTTACCATTGCGGTGCCTTGATAAGGCTCACATATGAGCCTTAGCCCTGCATCACCATGGTCCAGCTGCCCCAGGACTGCCCGACCTGGATTTCAATTGGAATCCGGCAGGCAGTCTCTTTATGGCTCTGGTGGTATGGCAGCAGCTTGTTTGCATGGCGGCCTGCTCCTAAACCGCCAAAGTCATAATATGACAATCTGTCAGGAGGAAGACTGCTCTGAAAGAACTGATTTTCTGCTGTGCTGCCCTGGTCTCTGTTCTCCTCTGACCTGAGTGACTGGGCTGACTGAGAAGGACTGAACCCAAATCATTTGAATGCAGAGTGACTCCAAAAGCAAGATGGCTTGCCCCTGTTCTACGTCCCAGGGGCATCAAAGAATTCAACTCACTCTGTTACAGTACCTGGACTTTATTTGCTGCAAGTCTTGCCCTGTGAAGTACTGCCAACTCAGGTCTGAGCCCTTTGAAGTGGGCATTAAGTGCTGTTCCAGCACAAATCAATGCATCAACGCTGTTGGCCCACTCCAAAATGGTGCATCTCCCCTGACAACTGTGCATCGCTGCAAGGATCGAGTACATCGTTTTGCCAACTGCTCAATGCATCTATGACTTTCCTCAGCTCATAACTGGTGCACCCCCATCGACGACAATATATCACTGCAGCTGCTAGGTTCAAGTACATCGGTTCACTGACTGCTCAACACATTGCCTTCATTCCCTACATATCTTCGACTTTGGGCAGCTTGGAATCAGTACATCACCTCCATCGTAAGGAACGACAATGACGCTTCGTCATCTTTTCTCCCTGCATTGCCCTCGACGTTTACGCAATTTTTTTTACTTTTTCAGAGTGCCAAGACTGGTCCCTGTATCCCACCCATGCTCCTTTGCAGTCAGCCTGTAATTTTGGATTTTACCCTGTCTAGTGCAATCAGATAGCCTCAGTTGAAACTTTATGTTTTTAAGCGCTGCATTACAATTCATTCTTTCAAAATTCATATCCCCTGTTATACTTAGCCAATTTTAGTCATTTTGATTTTGTTTTGTCAATAGAAAAATAATACATTTTTAAAAACTGGTTTGAATTTTTTTTGTGGTGTTTCCACTATGTTACTGTTTGAAGTGTTACACAAATACTTTAAACATTACCTCTTAAGTTAAGCCTGACTGCTCTGTGCCAAGCTACCCATGGGTGAGCACAGGGTAATTTGAGGCGTGTTGTGGCTTACCCTGACTAGGAGTGTGGTTCCTGTCTTGATAGGGTGCACAACTCTGCCAACCAGAAAACCAATTTCTAACAATTATTATTATTATTATTATTATTATTATTATTATTATTATTATTATTATTATTATTATTATTATTATCACCATCATCATCATTATTATTATTATATACTTGTGGTATTTCTATAGTTTGGTTTCCATTGTTCTCTCAGTGTTTTAAATATGCATATATGTATATACTTAAAGTGATGGTACAGGTAAGATGTTCATGTTGTACAGTGTATCTTGCATGTATCTGTTCTCAGTATTAGTGGCACAACCTTCAGGTTAGGTCTTAGCTACTAAACAAAGCTACCCAGGAGACAGTGGCGGCAGCATTATTCACGGGTGTCGGGGCGAGTGCGGGTGCAAGGGGTTGTGAGCGGTGTTGGGGGTGTTGGGGAAAGAGTGAAAAAAAAATTAAAAGCAACTTACCTTGCTGTGCCCTCGTCTCTGTTCTTGCTCTTCCAGTCAGACCAAAGCACAGGAAGAACAGAAAAGGCTCCCCTGACAAATCTCAATTCTGTAATGCAGCGTTGTGATTGGTAAGCACCCAGGCCCCCCTGAAAAATCACACCTCTGCACTGCAGCGTTGTGATTGGTTTTGTGGGTCCTGGTTCGACACTCAACCAGGGACTGGGGGCCTGGCCTTGTTCTCCACGCAGGCAGTAATGACTCCTGCATGGAGAACGGAGAAAGTGTGCATGACTGGTTTGGGCAGCCCGAGAAGGCCGACCAAACAGTCATTGTGTACTCAGGAGTGGGCAAGCCACTCCTCCCCTGCCCTGCTCCGAGAGCAGAGCAGCCCCGCCCACCCGCCAGCAAAGCAGCAAGGAACATAAAATGATAATAACTCAAAGTTATTATCATTTTGTTTCCTTTACTTTGCAGTGCACTGCTTAAAAGCAGTGGGGCGATGCTCCTCCGCCATAGCGGAGGAGCTGCGCACTGACACTAGTGTCAAGGAGACTTAACAGGCTGGTTCTTTATATTAGACCAAGAGCCTAGTGTCCTGGTTAGTCGGGCACAGCTCCAGAATCACTTTTGATATTGCTTGGTTGTTTCTTCTGCCCTAAAAGCGACTTTGCTGATGACAGAAATAAACCTTCCTTAGCAGCATTGAATTATTGTTAATTCATAGTTATTGTTAAGCTTTTTTAGCAAACTGAAATTCATAAATCTTTTGCTATCAATATTTCTATGCTCTAGATTGTGAACATTTCACATTGTTGTTGTTAAACACTTTGAAACCTGAAGAAGTAATATACCTTGTACACAGTAGGCTCACTGTCCCCTAAAGTATATGCTACTTTAATTATCACAATTAAATCTCCCTTTTCCTTCACTCATCTTCAATTAAAGTGCCTCACTCTGGACAAATTTGAACCAGCCGCCTCGGAATGGGACCTGGTGAACAGATCATTGCAATTGATTGAAAAAAAGAAGTTCTGGGCTGCAATTGTGTTTCAGAATATGGAGAACACAACAAATGAAATTCCTGCTCATATCAAATATAAGGTGCGCATGGACATTGATGAGGTTCAACAGACCCAGAAAATAAAAGAGAGGTAAGCTGACAGCAAAGGATGTACAGTGAATCAAATCAAATCAAATCAAGATTTCAGATCAGCAATCTTTTGGGCTTAAATGTTTTATTTTCAATGGGCACGGATGTAAAATGTTTTTGTAACGGTAATAGCGCAATAGTTGCCTTTATCCTGTTAAATTCACAGTTCCTAATCTAGAGTTGTTAATCAATACTCCTCATGTGTACTAATAGAGTATATCGAATATATTTGGGGTCAAATTAATAGCTACACATATAAAACTAGAGCACATGCAATTGCAGTAGAAGAAAGAATGTAAGTAGAAATGTTAAATAATTGAAGAGTTGTTCATATTTGTCTTGCTACTGATTGCGATTTAGATCAGAGAAAAACATCAAGCTGAGACTAGCTTTTTACTCTTGGATAAATACAGCCTGAATATTTTGAAGCATTAAACCCCAAAGCAAACTATTAATCACACTTCATAAA
Source organism: Lissotriton vulgaris (assembly GCF_964263255.1). Classification (NCBI taxonomy): domain Eukaryota; kingdom Metazoa; phylum Chordata; class Amphibia; order Caudata; family Salamandridae; genus Lissotriton; species Lissotriton vulgaris. Next base: position 1,185,211,225 of record NC_141689.1, read on the forward strand.
ATGGAAATCAGTAGGGCTTTAGGGACATACATTTTTGCGATGTCAGATAGCTGTTTAAATCGCTGGAGAGACTATACTGTAGTTCTGCAGGTGGGGGTATTCATTTTAATTAGGGGTTCACTTTCTAAGCAATTATGACACTCAATCAACTAGTTTTCCCAAGTCTATGCCCTCTAATTTCCTGGTAGACAAAACGTGTAAGCATAGCACAAGACTTCTAACTCATTCTCAGTTGCCTTATTACAGAGGGTGCAGAAAAACATTGTACCAGCTCTCCATTGAAGTATTACAGAAAGTGTTGATTGTTATTCACAAACACAGTTAAGCACATTCATCAGCCTGGTCGCGAAAACTTCCCAAAAATTGACCTCTATTGTTTATGATTACTCTCGATTTTGCCCTTAAATTGCTGTTTGTTGTAATTCGGAGTGTTGACAAGTTAAGTTACTTTAAAGAAGAGGGGCAAAGATATACAGATACACATATGGAAGAAACAGGGATATATAAGCACAGAGTAATGCTTTCAGTAAAGGTACATAAACATAATTAGAAATAATGTGGGGCATATTTATAGAATATTCACGCAACTCAGCAAGCCACTTTGCTGAGCTGAGTGAAAGGGGGTGGGCAGGAATGTGCCATATTTAACATAGTACAATCCATTCCTGCTCACTGCGTGCGCTGGTTCACAAACTGCTGCCTAGCTTCGAAGCAGGTACTCTTGAACCATGTTGGAAGCGTGTCTGTGCTATAGGCAGGATGGTTTTTGTGCAGGAAGGGGCATCGTCCTGCACAGAAACAATTCTCTGAGGCTTTTCCCTCTTTCTATGTGTACTGCATAATGTAGCACATGGAGGAAGAGCACAAAATGAGAAGACATACAAATATTTCTCCTTGTTATGCATCCCCTGGAAAAGTGTAGCATTGTGACGTATTCCTAGGTCTAACACTAATGGTAATTCTGGGAATGCAAACTCAAGATGAATCTACTGATTAGGGGATGTCCCTCAGTGCACAGCCCTGAAATCCATAAGGGCATATACAGTTGAAAATAACAGTTGTATCATTCTATAAACAGTCTGGTTGAAAGGAAAACATTTATTGAGCAGGTTCGTTTTTTTCGTTCTTTTGTGTGAATTCAACTAATGATCTCAAACAACTCAATTTGAATAATCCATAGAGTAGTCAACAACACATTCCCGATGCATTTCGGGCAACTAAGTGCCCTTCTTCATGGGTATCATCTGAAAATCAAATCAATAACATGCGCTTACCATCAGGATAGGTATAGCATCTTTACATCATGTTCAACTAAGTGCTTATGGAAGTTCAATTGATTTACATAAAGGTGAATAGTATTACCAAGGTATGAGATTCATAAGCAAAGTGTTCATCAAGTGCACACATTGACAAAGTCTCAGAATGACCGCTACACCGAAGGATACTCATAAAAACAATAAAACAAGCCACAATGTCATGCAACCAATATATCAATTAATGGAAATATAGAGAGGGATCTCAAGATGTGAGGTAAAGAGTGTAAACCCAAGATTGTAAAAAAAAGTGAAGCCAGTGAAAACTATCTGACGCAATATAGACGACTGAAGATGCATGCAGTTTCATGCTAAACGTAAAGCAGAGTTACTCACAACCATGTGGACACGAGGTTATTCCTAAAGGATAGAGTTCAACAATGAAAGAGAACATTAAAGACTATTAGGAAGGGTAAAGTTATGCCCATCGTGTTTCTTTACTCACTTACTTTGTAATACGAAAAAAACGCGTTTTTCAAAACTCAGAGAATACAAAGCCACAGACAGTGGACTTATGGTAAACCGGTGCTGTTCTCAGTGAATCAGTTATGAGAATATCACCATTACAGAAATATCGTGTCCGTGTGATAGTATGCCGAATTTTAAAATCAATGCGTGGAGTGAACATATTTCGTGAAGCTGATCCAAGCTCAAGGATCGTGTCGCAATAATATCAAAACGGACGCGATGCCGCAAAGGTAGGCGCTTAGGTTAGTAAATATATAACGTAACCGGACTCACATGGAGACCATCTTAAGCGGGTCTAAAAAGTGAAGTGGGTGAACACAAATGTACTCGAAAAGGGGCAAATGTGAAAACGAGAACAGAAAAAGTTCCAACAGAAGAAATACCAGACATAATAAAAGCATAGATGTGTTAAGTGTAAATGTAACACTTAGTGAAGATTGGAAAGAGGAAGTGTGAGAGATGGAATTAAAGATGTTCAGTGAAGATGAAAAGACTTAAGCAATACAAATTCTTCAATTATAAACATCTAAGTCGTTCATAGCATATTTAAAAAAATGTTTTAAACATCAAACATAAGCAAATCAAAATTACAGGTAACATAGAAACTCCATTCTGTCATTCAGCCCATTAGGCTGCATCGTGTTTAGAGAGCAAATCCAAAAGTTCTCTCTTTGTAGAAGTCTATTGTTGTTATTTATTCCTTCTTTTATTTCAACAGTTTCAAGCACTAAACATTTTAGTTGTGCAACACTGTGTTTTTTATCCATAAAGTGTGCTGCTATTCTAGATTTAGAGTTACTTGTTCGAATGTTGCTTTTATGTTCTAGTATCCAGGTTCTGATTTTCCTTGTAGTTTTTCCGACATAACATAAGCCACATGGGCACTTGATCAGATATATTACGTTCACAGTATTGCAGGTGGCATTCACATTCAGTTTGATTTTAGTACCTTTCATTGGGTGACTGATGTTAGATCCAAGTATCACATTATTGCAATTGTTACAATTCTGACAGGGTTGCAAACCTTTGAAAATTGTGTTCTTTTGTTCACTTTCTTTTTTGGTGAGTAATTCTTTGAGGTTAGGACCTCGAGTGTAGGCAAATATGGGTTGTTGAGCAAAAATACCATTGAAATCTGGTTCAGCTGTGAGTATGGGCCAATGTTTTAAAACAATGTTTTCATATCGTTGGCTCATAGTGGAGTATTTCGAGAAAATAACCATATGGTTCTGTGGTTGTTTCAGTTGAGTTTTCAAAAGCTCATTGCGATCTCTCCTTTCACACCTTCCTTAACTTGTTGTAATATTTCTGTGGGGTATCCTGGTCTTTTAAACCTCTCCATCATGGCTGTTATTTGTATGGAACTTTGTGTGGTGTCCGAGACAATTCTCTCCACCCGTAACAGTTGTGAGTATGGTAAATTGCGTTTCAAACATGGTCTGGGAAAACTATTAAAATGTAAAATGCCGTTCCTATCTGTACTTTTGCGAAATATGTTCGTGTGGAATTGATCCTGTGTTCATTGTATTTGGACATCCAAAAAGTGTATGACCTCCTGTTGGATTTCAAAGGTAAACTGGATACGTTTATCAATGGTGTTTATTTGTTCCAATGATTGCTGTAATTCTTCCCTTGATCCTGACCATACAATGAATATATCGTCAATATATTGGAGGAACATTCTCCTGTGTGAAATCCAAGGTTCTCTGTTCAAGATGTAACTCTCTTCAAAATGGTGCATGAAAATATTCGCATATACTGGGGCTGCGCAATTCCCCATTGATGTACCAGAGGGTTGTAAATACCATCTATTGTCCCATTTAAAGTGACTTTGATACAATGTGAAGTGTAAAAGCTCCATGATGAAAACTTGTAATTCTTTATCTATGTTAGATCTTAGTAGCACATTTTCAATAACTTCAATGCCCAAATCATTGGGTATTGATGTGCAAAGTGATTTCACATCTGCTGTACACATTCATATTTCTTCTTCAGGAGAGAACTTCAAGTGGCTGATTTTGTCAATGAAATCTGTAGTGTGTCTTACGAATGTGTTGATACATGTTGCAAAATGTTGCAAGTGTCTGTCAAGAAATGTTCCTATCGGATCATGAATGCTGCCTCTGGTAGAGACTTTAGGTCTGAATGGTGGTTGATGTAAATTCTTATGTACCTTTGGTAACATATATAAAGACGGTGATCTCGGGTTGGTCTGGGTTAGGTATTTTTGTGCTCTTTCAGTAATCACTCCATTTTCAACAGCCTTCAAAATGATCTTGTTGAGTATGCTCTTAAATTGACTGGTAGGATTATGGCCTAAAACCGTGTTGGTGTTGACATCTTTCATGTGGTTGTCCACTTGTTCTTTATAGAATTGGCTATGCATTATAACAAGGGTTCCGCCTTTATCTGCATTTTGACAAGTGATTGCCGGGTTGTTGGCTAAGTTGCGTAGGATAGCTTTCTCTTTCATCGTCATTTTGCAATGTTAGGATTTTTGTTGAAATTTAAGGATTGATAGATCTTGTTTCACAATATTCTCGAAGAGGTCCAAACATTTGTGACTGACTGGAGCCAAAAACGTGCTCTGTGGTCTCAATACTTTCAGTAAGGTGTCTTCCTCGGTTTGTACAGGTGTTATCATGTTTTCGAAATAATTTCTCAATCCTAAATTTCTCATGCATTTGAAAAAGATGATTTCCAGCTCTAAAGTGTTGGAAAGAGTCATGGGTACAAACGATTGTCCCTTTTGAAGAGTCTGTATTTCATTTGTAGATAGTTGGTATGATGATGTGTTTATAACTAAGTTGTCATATCCCATCATTTCCTGCCCTGGCCCTGCCTGCCTGTAGTCACTAAGGTTTTCTCGGCTGAGTTGTCTTTTTCTGGACCTTTGGCTTCTCCTGGGTTGCCAGCATTTTTTGTAACTTCGTCTAAAAAATGTACCATGGATGTAGATGGTGTTTGAGTGGTATCTGTGGTACCTCCGGTTGTATCAGTGGAAAGTGGTATTCAAGGGTGTATTTCCCCTTCTGTTGAGGATGTCTCAGTTTCTGAATTAGGGTTGTATGGTTTGTTCTGTCGTCGACGGGCAAAAACTTCGGCCCACGTATACACTTCTCCTAATTTTTAAGCAATAGTATCTCGTTTATACTTTTGGATTTTACGAGCCTGTATTTCCAAAGTGTATTTGTTCAATTGACTATTGATATCATCCAAGATTTTAGTTAGTTCTTCTTCCTCTAACACATTATCCAATTCAGTTTTAATTTTAGTTGATTTCGGTGGTTAATTCCTCAAGAACATTTCACAATTCCTCAATGATAAACAAGATTAAATCAAGAGAGCATTTGTTGAGAATGGCATACCATTTGTCACCAAATTTTGAATTGTTCTTGCATAGTAATCGTTTTAGAGGTATGCTTAAGCCACGTGGGATCATTTGTACACAATGGTACCTAAGCAGTGTACTGACATGCAGCCTTTGGTTGGTTTCTTGTTTCATCAAATACAACAGTTGTTTAATATTGTTTTCTTTGCTTTTGTTGGATGTTAATGGTGTAATGTCTTCTTGTATAAGCGCACATATTTTAGTTGCATCAGTGTCTGTAAAAGCAAACATCTCTGCTCTTTGTTCAGTTAGGTTTGAAATGTTATCATAAGACATGATTCTTCAAATAATTCAAATTAAATAAAGTTGTATCGGCGTGATGTGTCAAATGGATGGATATTTGTAGAAACATTAAATAGTATTGGCACACACAGCCTGACTATTCCAAAATTAATTGCAAAAAAACACAGTTGATGTACAGAAAGCAGAACAATGTCTTACTTTCACCCCAGTACAAAGATCTGGGCCTAAATCCATCGCTTTTGTGCACTCCCCACCACCCCAATTCAGACAATGGCTATATGCAAATCAGCCTGGACCCTGTGCCTCATGGGAACAGTCCAGCCCGAACTACCAAGCCATGTCTTTCCTAGACCGGAATAAAGCATCCAAGGACTGGTTTCTGGCTATCAGCCTTCCTCAGCCTGGATAGCTTGACTCCAGTGATGTGGAGAGCTTGGGACTCACGTCTGGGCATACCCAGCCCACTTGGGGTGAAAATTGCAAAAAACACAGTTGATGGACAGAATGCAGAACAATGTCTTACATTCACCCCAGTACGAAGATCTGGGCCTAAATCCATCGTTTTTTTTGCACTCCACACCAATGTCAGAAACCGGTCCTCAGAAGCTTGTTTCCGGTCCAGGGAAGACATGGCTTGGCAGTTCGGGCTGGAGTGGTCTACAGAACGGTGATGGATCAAACCCAGATCGTTTGACTGGGTGTGAGTGTTTGATTGATTCAGATGCTCCGTCCACCACCACCCCCTTTTGTACCGCTTTTGGCTGCTATAGGTGTGGCAGGGTATTGTATTGTATATTGGATTTATATAGCGCTTATCACCCAGGGGTCTCTAAGCGCTTGCCTTGGGAACCCGTCCTGGCTTTTTCCATGTGAGATAGCCCCTACAGGGCATCCCCAAGGTGAAAGCCAGGCATCCCGCTGCGGGGGGCCGTTGTGGAGATTAAGCAAGCTTAATGCCCAGAGTTGCAGAGTGTGAACCCATGATTAGGTCAGGCACTGAAGCGAGAATTATCGAGTCCATGGACATTTGAGCTCAAGACCTTGCAGCGTTGGGAATTGAACCCTGGTCCCGGGTCTGACCTCTGCTTCAGGGTCTGCCTGCTCTAACCAGTGAGCCACACTTCTCCACAGGTATGCTCAGACGTGAGTCCCTTGTTCACATTGCCACTGGATTCAAGCAAGCCGGGCAGAAGGCGGCTGGAATGCCAGAAACTGGTCCTCGGAAGCTTGTTTCCGGTCCAGGGAAGACATGTCTTGGCAGTTTGGGCTGGACTGTTCCCATGAGGCACAGGGTCAGACTGATTTGCATATAGCCATGTCTGAACTGGGGTGGCAGAGTGGGCTAAAGAACGGTGATGGATTAAACCCAGATCTTTTGACTGGGTGTGAGTGTTTGATTGATTCAGATGCTCCGTCCATCACCACCCCCTTTTGTACTGCTTTTGGCCGCCATCGGTGTGGCAGGGTATGCTCAGACGTGAGTCCCTTGCTCACTTTGCCACTGGATTCAAGCAAGCCGGGCTGAAGACGGCCGGAATGCCAGAAACCGGTCCTCGGAAGCTTGTTTCCAGTCCAGGGAAGACATGGCTTGGCAGTTCGGGCTGGACAATTCCCATGAGGCACAGGGTCAGACTGATTTGCATATAGCCATGTCTGAGCTGGGGTGGCAGAGTGGGCTAAAGAACAGTGATGGATTAAACCCAGATCTTTTGACTGGGTGTGAGTGTTTGATTTATTCAGATGCTCCGTCCATCACCACCCCCTTTTGTACTGTATTGCAAAATGAAGCACTTTGTCCCATGCTCCTGAGGTATCACTCTCCGATACTGTAGAGTGTTGAATATGCAAACTCAAGATGCATCTCCTGATTAGGGGAGTCCCTCAGTGCACAGCCATGAAACCCATAAGGGCACATACAGTTGAAAATAACAGTTGTTTCATTCCATAAACAGTCCAGTTGAAAGGAAAACATTTATTGAACGGGTTCCTTTTTTTTGTTCTCTTGTGTGAATTTAACTAATGATCTCAAAAAACTCAATTTTAATAATCCATAGAGTATTCAACAACACATTCCTGATGCATTTCGGGCAACTAAGAGCCCTTTTTCAGGGGTCTCATCTGAAAATCAAATAACATGCGCTTACCATCAGGATATGTATAGCATCTTTACATCATGTTCAAATAAGTACTTAAGGAAGTTCAATCGATTTACATAAAGGTGAATAGTATTACCAAGGTATGAGATTCTTAACCAAAGTGTTCATCAAGTGTACACATTGACACAAGTCTCAGAATGACCGCTACACCCAAGGATTCTGATAAAAACAATAAAACAAGCCACAATGTCATGCAACCGATATATCAATAAATGGAAATATAGAGAGGTATCTCAAGAGGTGAGGTATAGAGTGTAAACCCAAGATTGTTAAAAAAAAGTGAAGCCAGAGAAAACTATGTGACACAATATAGACGACTGAAGATGCATGCAGTGTCATGCTAAACATAAAACAGAGCTACTCACAACCATATGGACACAAGGTTATTCCTAAAGGATAGAGTTCAACAATGTAAGAGAACATTAAAGACTATTAGGAAGGGTAAAGTGATGCCCATCGTGTTTCTTTACTCACTTACTTCGTAATACGCAAAAACGCGTTTTTCAAAACTCTGGGAATACAAATTCACCGGCAATGGACTTATGATAAACCACTGCTGTTCTCAGTGAATCTGTAATGAGAAAATCACCATTACAGAAATATTGTGTCCGTGTGATAGTGTGCCGAAATCAAAAATCAATGCTTGGAGTCAACTTACTTCGTGAAGCTGATCCAGGCTCAAGGCTCGTGGACGCATTAATATCAAACGGAACGCGGTGCTGGAAAGGTAGAAGCTTAGGTTAATCACGTTAGTAAATATATAACGCGAGTGAAAGACCTCATATGATCATGTGACCGGACTCATGTGGCGGCCATCTTAAGCGGGTCTAAAAAGTGGGTGAATATAAGTGTACTCAAAAAGGGGCAAATGTGAAAACGAGAACGGAAAAGGTTCCAACAGAAGAAATACCAGACATACACAAGCATAGATGTGTTAAGTGTAAATGTAACACTTAGTGAATATTGGAAAGAGTAAGTGTGAGAGATTGAATTAAAGATGTTCAGTGACCTTTTTCAAGGTAGCAAAGGTGAGCAGCCATGGCTGATTCCAGGATGTTTAGGGGCTAAGCAACGTAGATGTAACAGGACACAGTTTGTAACACTCAATGATATCATTAACAAGTTGGTGCTTTTTCATTGAAATTGAAAATAATTTATATTTGACAGCTTTGTAAAAGTGTAGCAAAGCTAAGATAGATACAAAAATACAATATGGCAGATACCTGACAAGTTGTGCTATATTGTCTTAGAGGTAGTAGTTTGAATTCCTTTAACTTTTTTCTTTATGGACAAAGTTATCCTTTTGAACTCAGTTATTGTTGTCTTGAGGAGTGCTTGGTTCATCATCGTCTTGCAAAAACCTGTCTGTCGCACAAAGGTCTAGAAAGGGTTGAGATAAGTGGAGTCTGAACATGACTTTCAACAGTACCCAACAATACTGGACCAGTTTAGGGTATTAAATGGCTGCAGTTACTTTTCAAGTACTAAATGAACTGGTGAGTCAGTACTCACTAGAAGGGTGGTAGGAACCTTTTTAGAAGCCTGTAGCTTCAAATTTACAATTAAGCATATATGTTTCTAGTGGCAGAGATATTCAATGGACTGGTGGCACCACTGAAATCATAAATCCAATTAGGACCAACTGGTACCAGGTCCCATAGGGCTAGGATCTAGCAATGACTATAAATGGTGATCTCTCCGGAAAAATTGTAGTTTGGAAGACAGTTCCAATCCTTCCAGAATCAGGATGCCTTCCCGAGCCATCAGAACTGATCCCCAGCCATCTGCATGAATGCCAACTTTCACCAGTTTCTTCTAGTGCTGAGGGAAGGTAGATACAAGCACCATTAAGGAATGCTGATGATGAGGGAGGGTGAAGGTTCACTCCTCTTTACGCAGTTGATGGTGCTGATCTGTGTCCAAAAGGTTCTCTTGGTCATTCTTGGATCCTCTGCATTATCTCCTGCTTGATATTTTTATAAAAAGACACCTGCATCCAGGTTCTTTAGTTAGCTGGGCCTTATTCAGACCTTCCTGTGGATCAGCTTTGCTCTTCCTGTCAGGTCCAATACAGCTCCTTTTGCAGACAGTTGTGTTCGGATTAGCCCCAGTGTGATGGAGAATGGCAGCCAGGCTCAAGCCTCATTAATGGTGCAGTGTCTTCTGTTACTACACAAGAGATTAGGCTTCTTTGGAGTCCGGTCAACAATAAAGAACAAAACCGGTAAGGGTGGAGGCAGGCAATACTTGTATCATTTCGCTGGCTATAGTGGAGTGTCAGAGCCAACCAGAGGATAAGCAACATTCAAATGCTCGTACCTTTAATATTACCTAGATTTCTTGGACGTCTGGGACAACATTCTCCACTAATATTACTTTTGAATGGTACTAGATTGTATGTGTATGGGCACAGCCCTGCAGTTGTTACCCGAAGCAAGAGAAATGTTGATCATACAGAAAATGTGGTGAAGGTATGTTTCAGCCAGGGCATGGGAACTTACTTTGAACAGAGGGACTGGGCTGACAAACACTTTCCATGCACTCGGTATAATAGGTGTTAGGGATGGAGATAGGGCATGCAAATGTGCAGGATGGTATTTCTGAAATGGACCTGGCCATTCTACATGAATCAGGCCAACGTTGTCTGTAATAAGCACAAAGGGTTCAAATGGAACTCATCTTTACCAGCCCACGAGTGAACAGCATTTTCTACATATATAAACACATATAAGTTACCAAGATAAGACACATTTAGGGGTCTCATTTAATCGGAGTGGGTAGACCTTTGAAGGTGGGGATCAAGTCAGTCTCCCTAAACTGGTATCAGTAAAGAGCCCTGTTCTCCTGAACTATAGTAATGCTTCAATTCCTACTAGTCATCACCTCACATCCTAGATTGCGTGGAAATAATCCACCCTTATTCAGAAAGGAAGTAGACATTGGTTGCAAAACCGTTATAAGAGCACAAGGCTCACCTAATTGTCAAATTTACTGGAGGTAAAACAAAGAGTAGCCAGAAAAAGGTTACAGTCCAAAGTGGCTGACTTTTACTAAATCATCCAAAATACTATAGTTCCTACACTAGTTCTTTGAAGGACTTTGAGTAAAATTACACTCATAAATGGGAATTACCACACAGAAACTCTTTCCAATCTGGTGAAATTGTTATATGAGCAAATGTGCTCATGGCCAAGTGTTAGGAATTGGGTTTCTGGTTGGCCGAGGTATGCACCATGTCTAAGCAGTCTTTCCAGGCAGAGCCACCATCACTATTTACAATAACGGGATTATCCTATCTCAATCCACAGACAGGAACCTGGAACTACTAGACAACTTTTTCCCCACTTTCAAAGTGCACCGCTCCAATTTGCGGACCAACACTCATATCTCCTCCAGTCCCACCAATCATGACCTCACAGCTGCCACCACCCACAACCCTTCTAACCTACTTCAGCTCCAGTTAACTACTACATACTCCTCAATCAGAGACAAACCTACCACCCCTGACCTCCCATCTCCCACCCACAACCCCTCTTTACCAGCTCAACACCAGGCAGCTGCCACACACGCCTCAACCACAGACACAGATCGCTCCCCCTCACACACCACACACACCCCCACCCCTTCTACCAACCCTCGGACCTCCACACATATCATCAACACTCCTCTCACACCTACAGCTGGCATTCACACTCCGCTCACCCCTGACAGCACAGCGCCCACCCACAACACACCTAACCTAGTCCAGCACCAGAACAACAGGCATATCGACAAATCCCCCCCTTTATCCCCCCCCATTCTCAGTCCCCATTACCCTCTAACCACCTATGCAGAACACACCCCCTCTCTTAATTTAACTCCCCTCCCCACAACAGGACCATCTCCAATCCCATTTCCCCTCCTACTCTCAGCCCCCACTACCCTTCCTGCACCCCCACCACTACTATCAGTCTCCCATTCTACACCTCGACCCCCCCGCCTACCATCAATGCCCTCACTCATACCACCAACCTCCTCCCTACCTCATCCACACCCCTACCGCCCAAAACTTCTCTCCTCCCAAACACCATCCCTTACGCTAACACAACGCAGCCCGGCTCGAACACCAACCCACTCTCCTACCTGCACGCGAACTCCCTGATCAGTCATTCACCTCTGACTGCCACCCCCACCTCCACCACCTACCCCTCGATGGACAGCATCATGGCCACCCTCATACAGATCAAAGAAGAACTGCAAATCATCAAAGAAATACTCTCCACACAACCCAAACACCCTTCACCCACCTCCACCTCCCCTCCCAAATTGTCCCCTACCCCTCCCGCTGACTCCCTCACACAACACGCCCTACATCGGGCGCCAATCACTGCTCATAGTCGCAGCAACTGCCCTCGTCCCCCCCGTCGCCCCTGCAACCCCTCACATAACTACACCTCCCCACCCAACTTGTCCTCCACCCTTCCGATTAACTCTTTCACTCAACTCTCCCCCAACCGGACCTCAATCCCAGCTCGCAATCGCAACAACCGCCCTCGTCGCACCCACAACCCTACTTCTGACCTCGACACACTCACCATTCTCCACTCCTATGACCCAGCCCCCCAAAATCACACATCCACCCCACACCTCACCATTCCCACGATACACTCAAATCCCCTTAGACCCCCCACACTAAACAGCAGATCCTCCATCCGCAATAACCTTAGAAAAATCCCTCTCTCTCTAGAACCACCTACCACCCTCAACACACCCCGTCTCAAATGCACTCTCCTCAACTGCAGATCAGCCTCCAAACTTTCCGCCGCCATTGCTGATCTCCTATTGTCGCTGGACCTTGACCCAATCATCCTGACTGAAACCTGGCTAACTGAATCCTCGACACCTATAATGGACATTCTAGTTCCTCCAAACTATCACATTATCAGGCTCGACAGATCAGGCAAAATTGGTGGTGGAATCGCATGCATCTACAGGAACAACCTCTCTGTTCTGAAAGTCAATTCCACCACCCTACCATCCCCAACATCCTGGGAATACATCTGCCTTGACATTATCAGTGAGGGCAAACCGATATGCTCTCTTCACAGCATCTACCACCCACCCAGGGACAACTTCACCTTTTCCCAACAAATCATGGATATGATCTCAACCAATTCCAGACGGCAGCTCACCCAAATATACCTTGGTGACTTCAACCTCGACTGGAATGACCGCAATGACGCGGTAGTAAATAGTCTTAAAAACTTCCTCGATGCCCTTAACCTTACCCAAATATGCAACAGCCCGACCCATGAGAAAGGTTCTATCCTTGACCTGATCCTCTCCAAAGAGGAATCTATCCAACTCGAGTCCATCCAACCCTGTGACTGGTCAGATCATCATATTATCACATTCTTCATCAATGAAAAAGTTAAAGTTAACCCGGCTCAATTCTCCAAGCCCAAAGTCTGGAAAAGAGACATGAAGAAACTCAACCCAAACTCCCTACCCCCTAACAGTTGCAATCTCCTACTTCCACCGACAGGCGATACGGACGTTCAAACCTTGACTGACCACTATCTCAACGCTATGACCACGATAATTAATGAGGCTGCACCTATGCAGCTAAAAAGAGTCTCTACAAAAAGCTCCAATCCATGGTACGACGGGAGTCTCAATGAGGATAGACGAGACATGCGAATGGCAGAGCGCACCTGGAGATCAGCTCCCTCTGCAATGCACCTAGAAGATCTGAAGAAAAAGAGAAACGCCTACTTCAGGAAAATAAAACGCTCAAAATCAGACTTCTTCAGCCTCCAGCTCGACCAAGCGAAAAACCGCCCGAGAAAACTGTTTGAGCTAATCAGATCACAATCCAAGGATCAACCCCAACCACTCAACACGGTGCGTGAGGCTCCCTCCTGTGAAGACTTCGCTGCTTTCTTCATCCAAAAAACTGACAACATAAAGAGCGATCTCCTCATTGACGCAAGCCTCTACTCCAAACCCCAGTGCCTAGCACCCATTGAACCAAAAAACAATGCTACATGGTCAACTTTTGGCACATACTCGGAAGAAGAAATTGGCAAACTGCTCAGCACCCTGAAACCATCCAATCACCTCACAGACCCCCTTCCTGCTACCGCAGTAAAAGACTTTACCCCTTTGCTTCTCCCTCTCTGGACTAAAATTATCAACAGCTCTCTCCAACAAGGAAGCATACCTGACTCCCTCAAAGTTGGTCAAGTCACACCTCTACTAAAGAAACCTACAGCCGAACCCTCTGTTCTCAACAATTACCGGCCCATTACCAATATTCCCACTCTCGCCAAACTGCTGGAAAAATGCGCACAACTACAATTGACTAAACACATTGAACAATTTGATCTCCTCAACCCTCACCAGTCAGGCTTCCGAGCAGGACACAGTACAGAAACTGCTATGACTCACATAATTGACGACGCACTTCAAATGCTGGACCAAAACGACACCTGCCTCCTCATCCTTCTGGATCTCTCGTCAGCATTCAACACCGTTAAACATGAGAATTTACTAGATCTACTAAAGACAAGAATGGGTTTATCTGGAACTGTTCTCAAGTGGTTCACTTCCTTTCTTAACAACAGGACGCAGAAATTCAAGAGCAACAACCTGATGTCCTCGCCAATACCTGTAACGCTAGGCGTCCCCCAAGGATCCTCTCTATCCCCAACTTTGTTCAACCTAGTCATGGAACCCCTCACCACCCTGCTACAAGCATCCAATGTACACTTTCACATGTACGCCGATGACACTCAACTTTATCTCAAATTACAATCCCCCAAAGACATCTTGCTCCTGAACTCAACGATCAGAGGCACCCAATCCTGGCTTGCCGACAATCATCTCAAACTCAATGCCCTGAAAACAGAGTTCCTTCTGATCTCACCACCAGCGAAGATCTCCACTACGCAAATTTGGCTTAAACACCTAACTGCACTCAATGTACAACCCACCATCGTGGACTCAGCAAAATCTTTAGGCATAACACTCGACACCAATCTCAACATGCAGCAACATATCAGCAAGGCAACAAAGGGAGCGAACTTCCAGATCAATACCCTGAGGAAACTTAAACCCTTCCTCCCAGCCAAAGACTTTCAAACCGCAGTGCAAGCTCTAGTCATCCCTCGAATTGAATACGGCAGCACCGCCCTCTGCGGACTCCCCCTAACTACAACCGCACCACTGAGAGCTTCTCTAAACGCTGCAGCGAGACTCATCACTGGGTCAAAAAAGCACTCCCATATTACCCCTGACTTGAAATCCCTGAACTGGCTGCCTTTTGAAGCCAGAATACATCTGAAAATCGCCTACATGACACACAAGGCGGTACACCTAAACTCACCCTGCTACCTCGCTCAGAAACTGACAATCTCGGGCGGAGCGAGAAACACTAGAGGCACAAACAATCTTCTGCTGAAACCTCGAAGATTCCGGAAGGAAAAAACATATAAGCGCTCCTTCTCAGGAATGGCGCCTAGGATCTGGAACTCACTCCCTCCCGAAACCAGGCTCATCTCCTCCACTACACTCTTTAAAAAAGAAGTAAAAGCTATCCTCATGGCTAAACACACTTGAACTATTATCTCGAACTCTCTTAATACTCTGCACCAATCTGTACTACATGTTTGACCCCTCTGCTTATTTGTATGAGTTGTCTTATTATTCACATGACTGGCTTTGCAGCCACCTATTTGTACTGTTCGATTTATTGATTTGTATGTCTGACTTTGCTCCCTCATGTACCCCTCTATGTAAAGCGCTCTGATATCTGCAAAGATCTTGTCCGCGCTATATAAAACTTTCAAAATAAAATAAATAAAAATAAGCAGGAACAAACAATCCTAGTCAGGGTGAGTCTCAAACGCACCCTAAATTAACCTGTACTCACCTCCTGGCTGCTTGGCACAGTGCAGTCAGGCGCAACTTAAGAGGCAATGTGTTAAGTATCTTAGCAACATTTCAAACTGTAAAGCAGTGAAAATGCCTCATAAAAAAATACCACACCTGGATAGAACAAAAAGACCTTATCTTAATAAACTAGACAAGACCAAAATGACAGAAATCCGATAACTAGAACTGGAGTTATGAATGTTTAAACAATAAACCGAAATGTAGTGCTTGGAAGCATGAATAACCAACAGTAGCTATCTGGTTGCACTAGACCAAGCCAAATTCAAAAGTTCCAGCCAACCGCAATGGAGCACAGGTCAGATACAGGGACTAGACTTGGCCCGGTGATAAGAACCTTGGTCGTGTTGTCATCTAAGACAAGATGATGTGCAGAGGTGGTGATGCGTCGTTGACGATTAAATGTGAAGTGCAGAGCAGGTGATATATCATCGGAAATCCGTAGAGTGAAGGCGATGTGTCAGTTCCGAGCTGTGCAAAGTCGAAGATGCATTGGGAATGGTGTTGCTGTGCCACATAGTCTGTGATACCTTAAAGTCGATCCTTGCAACTGCTGGGATGTGTCCTTGGTTGGAGTGATGCACCAGTTCTGAGCTGCAGCGTCAATGGCGATGAGTGTATTCTGCTGGAGCATGATTTTAACCCACTTTCCAATGGCCCAGGACTGGATTGGCACTACTTGGCAGGGCAGATTCACAGATGTCAGAGTTCTAGTATAGAGGCAAGTGAGTTGGAAGTCTTTGATGTTCCTGAGTTCAGATCAGGAGGCAAGCCAGCAAGCCAGCAGGCTCTTGGAGTCACTCAAGTTCTGGGCTCAAGTTATATGGGTCCAATCCTCCTCACCCAGCCAAGGAGGGCAGCAGGTCAGCAAACCAAGAATGCAGTTATACTAGAACAACAGTCCTGCAGAGTGGCAGACCTTCAGCAGCACAGCAGTCCTGCCTGGTAGAGTATCCACAGTTCCAGAAGTGTACTAAAGCGGTAGGGTCAGAAGGCTAGTTCCTATATCCAGTGGTGGCTTTGAAGTGCACAGAGGTTCCCCCTTCCTTTCCTGCACAAGACTCACTAAAGGGGGTTTAGCAGTCCTTTGTGTAGGGACAGGACACAGCGTGTTCAGGTGTAAGTGTTGGGGCTGTGCCCAGCTTCTCCCTCCCATCTTTGACAAGATGGCCCATCAGGATGTGGATGCCCCATCAAGTCACACCTAAGCTCCCATTGTGTGTCTCTGTCTAGAGGGAATGCACAAAATTCAGTTTTCTCCCACCACAGACATGTATTGGAGACAGGCTGCAGGTACACATGACATTAACTAAAAAATACCATCTTTCTAAAAGTGCACCAATTAAAATTGCAATGATACATTTGACTTTGCCATTAAAGAGGATTTATCATTACAATTCCATAGGTATTAAAAATGCATCTCCACCTCCTTCCAATTGAAAACTGTGCTTATTCGATGTAAAAAGGAATCCCCAGTGTTAACCTATGGGAGGGGTAGGCCTCACAGTAGTGAAAAACGAATTTGGGGATGTTTCACTACCAGGACATGTAAAGCTTAAAGGTACATGTCCTGCCTTTTAGTTACACACCACTCTGTCACCACTCTGTCTTATGGACTGCCTAGGGCCTACCTTAGGGGTGACTTATATGTAAAAAAAGGTTAGTTCATGGCTTGGCAAGAGGTTTTAAATGCCAAGTTGACATGACAGTGTAAACCGCACACACAAGACCTGCAGTGGCAGACCTGAGACAAGTTTAAAGGGCTACCATAGTGGGTGGCACAATCAGTTCTGGAGGCCCACTAGAGGTATTTCATTCACAGACCCTGGGCACAAGCAGTGCACTTCACTTGTGACTTCTAGGTACATTAAATATACCAATTGTGGAGAATCCAATCAAACCATTTTGAGGGGAGAGAACATAAGCACTTTAGCACTCATCAGTAGGGGTAAAGGGCACAAAGTCCTAAGGCCATCAAAAAAGAGATCAGCAATACCGGAGGCAAGCAAGTAAAACGTTTCTAAGGCTGTCAGGTCTAACACCAAGGGCCTGATTCGTAGAAGTAATCTGAGACAAATTCTTAACGTTAGAAATTCCAGTATTCACAAAGGGCATTTGGGAGTAGTAACGTTAGGATTTTCTCTCAGTTAAACTTAAGTTTTGGTCTTAAGTTGAACGTAAGACCAAAACTTAAGTTTAACTGAGACAAAATCCTACCTTTACGACTTTCGGTATTCAGAAAGGGCATTTAGGAGTAGTAAAGTTAGAATTTTGCCTCAGTTAAAGTTTTACTTAAGTCAAAATTAAGACCAAAACTTACGTTTAACTGAGACAAAATCCTAACTTTACTACTCCTAAATGCCCTTTGTGAATACCGAAAGTCGTAAAGTTAGGATTTTGTCTCAGATTACTTTTGTGAATTGGGCCCCAAGTTTTTAGGGAATTTCAATGCAGGTCTGCTTATAAAGAATTGTGAGCACCCAAAAAAAACGTGGTTTTGCACATATTCCTCAACGAATTGCAAGGTATCACCCTGAATATGGCTACAAAATTAGGGCCGGACGTAGTAAGGTCTGGTCTCAGTCCTGTTGGTGCTCTCTGGACACCAATTTGAGCACAAATTGGTGATTCATAAGGAGTCGAAAGAAATCCTGGCTCATTTAGACATGTGAGGCAAGAGTCCTTTTTGCAATGCCCTTGAACAGCTACAATTGCAGGGATATATGCTTGAAAGAGTCTGCAGAAGAAAAGACTGCAAATACATTCTGTGAATGCTGACATTTTGTTTTAAACATTTTTTTAACAAATTCCTTGTCCCTTGAAAGATCAGGAACCATTTTCAAAAGTAAAAGTTGGTGTTTGGATAAGGGTTTTGAGGGAACAGGTGCAGGTAGAGATCATGATTCTCTTAAAAAACCAGTATCTCGTCCTGGATGAGATTTTAAGAGAATAATGATCTCTACCTGCACCAACACCAGACTCTTGCCTTGAAAAAGCCAATGGCCTATAGGCCACCAGGGCGAAACAGGTGTCGGCTGTCCTTTATCCACAGATGTAACATGAAATAAAAACTACGCACGTAAAACTTTCAAAGAGCATCTGCATTTCATTTTGGGATTATTGCTGACAAATCGTGAAGGCACAATCCTCCACTTTTCCTCTATAGAAATGCACTGTAGACTAAAAATTACCCTTCCGGAAATATGCTTGTTTACATTTTTGTATGTCTGAGTGGTTTTCCATTTGCAGTAGTCATGAAAAAAGTGACTGTATTATCTTTTCAGAAGTAGTTATTAAATTCTATATAACCCAATAATGTATTCAGAATTTGAGTGTAAACCCATATGTTTATATTTAGGACTTCTCTTCACTGACCTTTAATTTTAAATTAAAATCTTTAAATTAATTTCTATGATCAAAACCTTAACTGGATATAAACACAGGACTATTAATAAATAGCATTGTTTCATTTAGGAGCCGATCACGATGACGGTGAGACTGCCACTGACAGACTGTCGGTGGCGGTCTCACCACCATTACATGCATGTTTTCTACCTGTCATATTATAATGGTGTGTGGAAGGATAAAGCCCAACTGCCATGCATATATTTCGATGTCCTTTTCCGCCCACCTGTTCATGGCAGTTAACCCATAGCAGCCCCCCTTCCACCCTGTCCCTAAGCTGTGGGCACTGAGGGGCACCAATGGTGCCCACCTAGACATAGTGCAAGGTTATGTACGGTGTCCTTTTTTTGCATTGCGGCGGGTGCTGCAGCCAGCAGCACCTACCGCAATGCAAAATATAGGCATTGCGACTGCCGTGGCGGCAGTCGCATCCTAATGCATACTGCAGAACCGCAGACAGCCTGTCCGGTGGTCCCATCTGCGACAGGGCGGCTGGCGGGCGAACGTCCGCCTGCCATCCTAATCGGTCTCTTAGTTCGAACTTCAGAAATGTTTTAGTGTGGAAGTATCAATCAACTAAACATGTTTAAACATGCATACCTCTGAGTCAACCCTACCTTGTTCTGGTGTGCTACATGATGTTATGTTATATAACTCAAGAGTCCCAGGGTAGCAGCTCTTTCTCTTGACAACGCCACAACCTTAGAGCCTCTGGACTACTGAGCTTAGTTTAGCCACTTTCGTTTCTAATAGTGGGCGGGAAAGTGTTGAGAATTGAAGACAGGTATAAAAAAAAATAATACAGAATGGGAGAATTACTGGAAGTGAAATTTTAAGGTTAAAACAGCACCTAGTGTAGATTTAAACAAGGAAATTGTTGGACTATGTAGTAAATTATGTTCATGTAAGTTTTTCATATGCATATATTTAATTAATTGAGATTGTTTAAGAGAAATAAATAAGCTGACTAAAGTGAATTATTCCAGCTAAATAAACCTGTAGGGATTTTCGCTCAAAAATAAAGCTTCGTTTTATGTGTAAACATTAATTTCAAATTGCAAGACATATGATTCCATCCTTTACGAAAATTGTGTTTCTTCACTTCAGATTATGGGCTCCTGGTGCTGCAGCTGATGCTAACAAAGACTTGCGGTATGTGTGGGGTGGTTTTGCTTACATTCAAGACATGGTAGACCATGGCATCATTCGATTACATTCAAACAAGTCTGATCTGCTGGGAGTATTCATACAACAAATGCCCTACCCCTGCTACGTCGATGACGTGTAAGTATGTGTTGAGCTTTCGAAGATTTTGCTTTGTTCCCATATATACTTAAATTCAAAAGTTTTGAATATTTTTAGAAACATTTGCCTTCTATATCTATAACTCTGTAAATTACCGACAATACACGATTGTGTCATCTGATGCAGAAAGCAAAACATGAATCTAAAAATGACCTTTTTGAAGATATTCTGAAACATATGTTCTTTTAAAGTTATTTTTCCTTTGATTTGAGCGTAATGGATTACAGGTGTTTAGATGCCCTACAGGCCTAATTGATACTAGTCTAAACGTTATACTGGCATTTTCTTTACTCACAAAGTAGGAAAAGTAAGTTCATGCATGTGTAGGCGAGGTGCAGATTTTAAGTTCATTAACTTCTACTACAGGTGCAGACTTTCTTCTATCTGAAAGGTACGCGTGGAGTAATATTTGAGTGCCATATGGTGCGTTACCAAAGTTGATGACTCACAATGAAAACACAAGGAATTGCAAAGCCAATAGGTTTGGCGATGGCTGACAGCCTTTTCAGTATGTTACAACTTGTTTTGTTTTCTTATGGGTTTTCTAAAATTTTATTGTTAAGGGAGGTGCCAGGTCTTTGCCAATCGAAAAGAACACATTGCTATAGATACCTAGTTCTAAATGGAACTACTTTGTGCTAGATGTACTGCTTGTGAAAGAGCAGAAAGCTGTATCTCACAGTGAAGTTAGCCAGTGGTTGCTATGGCAGATTCATTGTCCCACTGTTGTATGCATTAATAGACAAAATGAATATGTACATGGTGCAACAGTAGACCAGTGGATGTAGAGGACGGGTTAAAGTCCAAGTATATCTATATGTTACCAAGAGGCTTTTGCTAATAGATAGTTATACTTAGGTCTGATTTTCCATAGGGATTTTTGATTTGCTAATAACTTTGGCTCCATTTGTCCTTCCAAGAAAGTGGGGTGATCCATCAAGCGGGGGCCGAGAAGAAAGGGGGGTCTCAAAACATAAAATCTCCATGCATTTTCCATATACTTCTTTAAGCCAGGTTATAGCAAATAGTACTGAACAGAATTACACCAGATTCTGCAAGAAGCTAGATCTTGGTTAACAGATTGTGCTGACATTTGGTGTAAATCCATTCAGGAAAGTTTGAGAAATGAAGGGTCAAAATTAATTGTGCGAGTCCCACACAAGCACGCTAAATAAAAAAGGGTGCCATGTGAATGGTCGAGAGGCCTGTTTTTCCCCTGAAACTTCACACTCCCATGTGAGTGAGAGGCTTCCTTGAGTCCCATGAGAACAAGCACTCTGAATGCCTGGCTGTTGGAATTTTAGAAATGGGAAATGGCCGCCATTACTGTTTACTTGGAAAAATCGGAGGTGGTGTGGAAATGAAGTAAACAATCGATATGAGGAGGCGGTAGAAAGGTATGCTGTCCCCTTAAGTATAGAGAGGAGGTGTCTAAGGGATGACTACTGTGAAGAAAATATATGTATATGTTTTTAACAAATGTTTACGATCTTGTGGGACTCTCATGTGAATAGTAAAAAGAAGTAGGTTAATGGAGAAGGCAATTATTTGAATACCCAGCTATGGTGACGTGTCATGTCACAGTAAAGTCTCAGTAGAGAGATTAGTCATTGTCCACACTGTAGTAAACAGACCTCTCATATGAGCGAGAGGTTGTGGCCCCACAGGAGTAATCCGAGTTCCAAAAAAGTGAGCAGGGGCCCCTTCCTGCACAAAAACAATCCTGCTTGCAATGGAGACACCCTTACCTAATGGTGCAAGGATGCCTGCATCGGCGCAAGGCTTCCAAAACGGTGCTAGCGCAATGGGAGAGGACAAGAACGCACTGTATTGGATAATACGGGTCAATCCTGCATTTCCCCAGTGCAGCAAGGTGACTTACTGCACTGCCCTGCATCACTAAATTCATAAAAATGCCCTGAAGTGTGTAACACATACGTACTGTGATGAGTAGAATGTTAACTCTTTTATTTTTTTAAATGTGATCTCACTAGATTCATGGATTGTGAAAAGTAGAATGGAATAGGTGATCTCTGAATTCACTCTGGTATGCACACTTGTCACTGTATGAAGGAGTCTTACTGGAGATGGTGTTTATCATAGTTTAGTATGTAAGCCCATTGGTTTGGGAAGAGTTGTGAATAGAGTTAAGGCTCTTACCTCGCACATTCTACTAGGCACTAGTGTCATCTAAGAGAGCGGTCTGACAGGCAAGGACTGGCACTCTGCTACACCCTACTTCTCACAGCTGTCATCTGAGGGAGAGATCTGAAAGGAGAGGTAAACAACCTTTACAACGAAACTTTTACAACGCACTACCATTACGACACAACTTTTACAACGCAAACCATTACAACGCATTGCGCTGGGGGGCGCTCTAGGATAGGGAATAGGTTTAATGTACTATCCAACACCTTCCCTACTATCCACGGGGACTGGAGTTGGAATAGTAAATTAAACTATTCAGTATCCAGCGCCCCAAAGCACTATGCGTTGTAAAGGCATGTGTTGTAAAAACCCCGTTATAAAGGCATGCGTGGTAAAAGCATGCGCTGTAACGTCATACATCCGAAAGGAGAGGCCAGTCCATCCACACACTTTACTAGGCACACCTGTCATCTGAGAGAGAGGTTTGAAAGGAGAGACCAGTCCATCCACACATTCTACTATGTACATGTATCATCTAAGAGAGAGGTCTGACAGGGGAGGTCAGGTGCTCTGCTACAGCCTACTACTCTCATCCCTCATCTGAGTGAGAGCTCTGACAGCAGAGGGTAGTCCATCCAGACATCTTACTAGACACACCTGTCATCTTAGAGAGAGGTCTGAAAGGAGAAGCCTGTTAGTCCCCGCACACTACTACACACACCCGTCATCTGAGGGAGAACTCTGATAGAAGCAGGCAGTTCCTCCCCACTCACTACTTCACACATCCATCATCTGAAAGACAGGACCGAAATGAGTGGCTTGTTACTGCTCCCATCCTATTATGCACATTCATCATTTGAGAGATAAGTCTGAAATGAGAGAGCAGTTGCTCTCATACACCCTTCTTATAACCTAGTGTAGACACCAATTTATCCAAGAGAAGGTTTTCCGGACCGAGACTAGTCCCTTTTATATACTACTGTTTACCTAGAATTGTGTTGCGATCCCGCAAGAGTCTCATGAGAGTAGAGTGCAAGCTTTAGGGAGGGAAGCTTGCTGCAGGAGGTTCTTTCGATCCTCAAGAATCTTATGGGACCCGCATGAGAAATTACTTGGCATGCTATGAGGTGTTTTGTGACCCCTCCAGGGGTCTTGCAAGATTCTATGTGGAGAAGGAGAAAAAAGGGCCAAGGCTCAACCAATACTTAACAATTTTATTACATGGTTGACGAAATGCTGTGATGTGATTGGCTGCAGAGCAAGAGATAGTTCAGATTGTCCTTGGTGCTTTGGAGGTGAAGGAAGTATCTTTGAGTTGTGCTCAGCAGATGTGACTTAATTTGGAACTGAAAGAGACTGGTATCTTCAGCAGCATTTAAGAATGAACTCCAAGTCCAGGTATTTAGTAGTATACTTATGAAGTTTGTTGGGAAATGCAGTAAGTGCTTTAATCGTGGTAAACATATTCTACACAAGGTTTACTAAGTGAAAAGCTGTTTGTAGTGGTGTAGATTTCATAATATCATTTTTGAGAGGTAGAGATTAGAATATAGTGAGATATCAGCAAGAATTGCACTTTATATTAAAAAATGAAATGTTCAAAATGTATGTAGTTGTAAGTAAAGGAAGCAGTGTTTTTCAAACTATGAATCAAAGGATGTGGAATGCATTAATACAAGCACTGGTGTTTTATGAACATTACTGTACATATATTTTTGCCCTATGAACTGTTTGAGTGGTGATATTGCCATTTCTTTTGTGAAAATTCATGGTCGGTGTTAGCAAAGGTGTTTCAAGAGGAATATGTTACTTTATAAAGTTTCATGAAATCAGGTTTGAGGGCATGTTCTAATTTAATTACGAAAAAAACATGCACTTGGCGAGGGTGTGGAATTATTCAGGAGAAGGAAATAACAAGTTTGTTGTATACTAGATATAAATATATGATCGTGGGTAAAATATGTAGAAAGGCTTATAGAATATAGTGAAGAAAGGCGGGTATTGTTTTTAGACTACTATATAACTTTTACAGTTTTTGGTTATTTTCTCTTTTTGTAGTAGGAAAATGGAAAACGTAAGTTGTGGACAGGAAAACTACTACTATGTGAGAAAATAGATGGTGTAAAAAAATAAGTCTTGTTCACTTTTGAAAAAACAGGAAATAATTCTGTGGAAAGGGAGGAAAAAACTATTAATTAGAGAAGTGATACATTTTGTATTGCATAGGGGTATATCAGCGATCTTGCAAAATCTTGTGCTGTGTAGGTCTACTTGTCTCTGAGGAAATATTTATCTGCTTACATAAACAGAAAAAAAGAGCCTTGTTAGGACAAGCAGTATTATTGAGTTTTTCAGCAATAACTACCCGATCAGGCACAGTGTATCCAGTTCAACAGCATGAACTAACTGTGCCTGAGTTAGCCTTTGTAAACTCTATTTGAAAAACTATACGTATGAGAAATGTGGCTGAGAATTGTTTGCTAGCTGGCCTCAAAGACAAAAACTGCCATGCCAAAGACTCTAAAGTGCTGCAACTGCACCAGGTTGCTCACTATAATGTGATGAAGACACTAAAAAGTAGTAAAGTTGGTTGTCTTGTTTGTTTTATAGTTGTTGATATAGTTTGTTAATCTAGTAGTTGTTGTAGTTTTGTAATGTTGTCACCTTGGGGAAAGGTGAAAGCAAACAGGTAAGCCCCTCCCCACAACCTACTCTGTATACTTGTCACTGCAGGAAGAGGTATGAACACATATGTCAGTGTATATACCTGCCACACCCCACACTCTACTATAAACATCAGTCATTCAAGAGAGGGGTCTCATCAGAGAGGCTAGCCCCTCCAAAAACAAAACTATGCTCACCCTTCATCTCAAGTCTAAGAGTAGAGACCAGTCTCTGCATGCACTCTACTGCCCACACCTGCTATCCCAGAGAAAGGTCTCAGCGGAGAGGCCAGTCACTCTTCACATCCTACTATACACCCCTGTCAGCCCAGAGAGAGGCCTCAGCAGAGAAGGTAGTCTCTCTCCTCACCCTATTACGCACACCCATCAATACAGATAGAGGTCGTAACAGAGAACCAGTTCTTTCGCACACCCTAGTATGCACATTAGTCATGCAACAGAACGGTCTTAAAGGAGAGGCTAGTCCCTCCCCAGATACTACTATATAGACCTGTCATCCAAGAGGGGAGCCTCAGTGGAGAAGACAGTTCATTCACACACCCTACTATGGTCACTAATCATCTAAGAGACAAGTCGCAAAACAGAAGCTAGTCCCCAGCACACCCTGTTATACACACAAGTCACCCTGAGGAGAGGTGACAGAAGAGAGATCACTCTCATTACATCCTCCTTTGCACATTGATCACCTTGAGGAGAGGTCTCAATGGAGAGGCCAGTCACTCCCACACCATTCTATACCCAGTTGTTGCTCTGTGATAGGTGTCAGTGAACAGTTCAATCCCTCCTCACACCCTACCATGCACTCCTGTCATATAGAGAAAAGGTGTCAGTGAAGAGGCTACTTTCTCTCACTCTGCTACTGGGGACTATAAGATGTATGCACTGTAATGAAGGAAAGTGGTTTGTGTTTTTGTACAGTCCAATACACATACCCTATGATGCAAATCTATTATTCATGCATTGTAGGCAGTTAAATATTTGGGATTTCAAGCTTCTCATGAGAGTCTGACAATTATAGGGGTAGAGGCAGATGTTTGTGTGCTCCTGCTCTTATGAGACTCTCGTCGGAGTCAGTATACAAAAAAAGGGGGAGTTATTTAATGAAAGAATCACATAATGTTGAAATAGGAAAGCTCTGGCAAGACACTTTGTATATCTAGAGTATAAAGTTCAATTACACATAGAACTGGATGCATTCCTTGATGTGATTAAAGTAGATCCTGTTCCCTTCTGCAGTGACGTGCGCTCCATCTTGCCTATAGACATCTGGCATACCAAACCGAATGCTGTTATGATATATAGAGCCGATGCCATAGTGACGAAGAAATGCAGAACTTGTTTTATTACCATGCTACTAGGACTTGTCAATCTTAGGAGAAAAGTCTTTGGATGACTGCCATTTTTGCCTTAGACATTTATTAGAATATACAAGGGAAGTGTGAAGAAAGAAAGACATCAGTTTTGAAAAGGTCTCCATCATTTGGATTTGAAGCGCAACTCTGTGATTGTGCCTAGGTAATTTCCACTACAGTTAACTATCGTCAGGCCTGGGTGCTCACAATCCAAAAGGTTCTCAACCATTGGTAACAATTGATACCACTTCATACCTCTATGACCAATCAGAATGATGTCCACATTTGGAAATCCTAGATTCTTGTCAAAACCACAATTAATGGCATATTCCATATCCTAGTGGATGAAGTTGTGTCCCAAAATCCAGAGGCGAACCATGGTATAGTATGGAGATGTCAGCCACAAGAGGAGTGCTCTGCAGAATGAGTACATTTCAGAAGGAATATAGACTTGCAAGAGGAGAGGAAAAAAAGGTATAGAGGCAAATAAATGTAATTGGTAGATTTTTGGCAGTTAGAAAAGTAGGTTAGGTTCTGACCAACTGCTGTTGATAGGGTACACAGTAACTTGTTAAACAGGAAGAAGTTTTTGATTGATAATTTTCAAATTGTGCTACAATCCCGCAAGAATCTCATGAGAGTCATTAACAAGCTCCGGAAGGCCTGGGAGAGCCGCCGTTTATGGTGGGCTTTTTTCTGGCTCTCGGAAGAGTCTCTAACATTTTTAATATGTTTTTGAATTTCACAACTTTTTGAAAAGGTAGGACAAAACTTAAAATTTGAAGTATGAAACAAATACTAACGATATGTCCTTAAAAACAAAAAAGAGAAAAATAATTAATTAAGAAAACTTATTTTTGTAAAGAATAAAAAACAAAATTCTCAGGCAGACCTGCTTGTCTCTGATGAAAAAATTACCTGCGTACACGAGCAGCAAATTAGTGTTTTATTCATGTTATTGTTTGCTACTGTACTTATAACCTGCTAAGGAACAGTATTTCCTGGAGCAAATGAAGTTGAAGCCCATGAAGAGTTAACTCGCTCCAGAACATGAGCCGACTCTGCCTGAGCAGCCTTTGCGGATGTATAGATCTGAGGTGCCTCCATATGATTGTGGTACTCATACTATACTGTTTATTTCTGCTCCTTTGGCTGAACTCCTTGCAAAGTTTACAGATTACATACTTTGTAGAAAAATTCTTGTCACTTGGCTGCATTTCAAAGAACCGCCATGCCAAGGATATCTTGGGAGGCTGAGGTAGCTGAGCTGGTGCAGCTGCCCCTGAGTATTCATCAGAATCTTTGCGACATCTTTGTGTTGGTAGAGAATCAAGAAAGGAGAGCAAGCCAGAATCCAAAATCCTCACCAAAATCCAATAGGTATAAAAAGCCGAAAGGATAGAATCTTCTTTTTAAAAAAAAAAATAATAAAGACATACAGATTACCTAATCACAATCCTTCCTTAGGGTGTGGTTGCTCTTACGTACCTCCCGTGAGCATCTCCAGAGATTGCAAAAAATATTATTACTTTATATAATTCATGGAACAATTCATAATCATTTTTTCCAAACTAATTAACATCTCTAATATCTTCACTTGTTCATAATTACAATAAAACACTGTTATTAACCTAATTCCAAATGCAAGATCTCACGGGTAGATTGCGAGAGCTGACCCGGAAGTACAGCCCACTCAGAGTACACGCAGATGATTGTGGGTTTGACTACTGTGAGAATCTTGCAAGATCAAAAAAATAGTATTGCTTTATTTATTCAATGGAGCAATTCATGATCATTTCATTAATATAATCAAGATTTCTAATATGTTACTTTGTTCTCAGTTACAGAGAAACAGTGTTCTTAACATTACAGACAGGTATTTTAAATTGTGTGTTTGCGGTAAATTGTGAGTTTGCACTGAGCTATTGCTGCTAATCCAATTTTTAAGAAACATTTTTATGTTGTGTGTTTATTCGTCTAAAGAATAATCTAGATAGGAAACTGTCAAAACACTGAGGGAATCATTTTTTTTAAAAAAATGATAGTGGACTGTTGTTCAGGATAGTCGTCGGTCATTTTAAAGCACTCCAAACACACAGAACTTTCTGTCGACCACCATCTTGAGAGATTGCAGTCCAGCTCCTATGAGGAGGGTCTATAAAGAAGAGGGCCCGGCATGGCCACTTAGTATTGCTGCTACTCATTTCTAAACTCGGTACAACCACAGTACAGGAAGGCACTTTAAATTGTGAGTTTGCACTAAATTTCTTGTTTGCACTGAGCTATTGCTGCTTATCCGCTTTTTAAGAAACATTTCAATTGTTATATGTATGGTCAAGGAAAGAGCAATCTGGGCAGGAAATTGTGGAAAAAGATGGGTAATAATTTTTTATAATATTATTTAGTGAGCTTTTGTTCAGGATAGTGGTTAAGTAATTTTAACCTACTCCGAACACGAAGGATTTTCAGGTGACCTCCATCTTGAGAGGTTAGCAGTCCAGATCCTATGGGAAGGGCCTATAAAGAAGATGGTATGGTCGGTATCGCCGCCGATACGCGAAAGGCATGCCTGTCTGTGCGAGTTCACGCCCAAACTGGACCAGGGCCAGGAACCCTGTCCCTGTTGGTGTGTGACTGCGCATAATTCCCGAGATACACACTTGAAACTTAATAAACCACATATGTCTAACAAAGCGGGTTGCTGGAAGGCTCCCTGAGATCAACAGAGGTACCTTTTACCTGCTTGAAATGTAAGGTTTCTAATGGAGCTGCCTGTAGGCAGTTCTAAAATTGATGGAGAATGTGCTCTCCACTGTTTGTATGTGAAAATGTGATCAATACCAAAACATTTTGTGGCGATTTAGGATCTGATTAGTGATGCAAACCAAGATTTGGTATTTATTACTGAAACCTGGGTGAAAGCTCTCCGCTCTCTCTCTCTCTCTCTCTCTCTCTCTCTTTGTTTCATTCACTTTACCTCACTCTCTTTCTCACACATACACTTGCATACAGTACACAAGCACTGCTCATATACATATGGGATCAAATTAAAGGCTTGATTATCTCACAAGCACGTAATGTGTGTATATTTGCATGTGTTTCAGTATGAATGCTTTTGTACTACCCTGCTGATTTCTCTCAGGATAGGTCATAGAGTTTTGCCTCCGCATGGAACTGCAAACACCATCAGTGCCATACTGCACTGCTCTCAAGCATATACATCAAGTCTCCTGTAGATCTTGGATATTCATTTTACTTTCTCTGCAAATAAGAGTTCTCAGACAACACCAGTAGTCTTCTTAATACGGCCCTGACCCAGAGCATTTTTAATGGAAATTAGATTTTCGAACTCCTGCCTTATTTTATTTCTTAAATGCACAAAATGGGACATTTTTCTTTCCCTTTATTTTGGAGGATATATTATCCTTTCTACTATGACAAGTAACAAAAGTAGGTTAGGTTACAAACCAAATTCTAAAAATAAACTCCTCTCAAAATGTTGACTTAAACTTACCCGCAAAAGAAGGGCAGCTGAGGAAAGGAAAAGAGGATGTGGGCCTATCCCTACCCTATCTCCACACACAAATGCACAAACGCACAAGCACAGAACCCAAACTGCAAAGAAGATGTGCTGTACATTGTCATCCAGGAGTGAAATAAAGTAGAAGAGATCTTGTCGTTGATGGATACCTTACACTCATTGTCCGAGTATTTGTTTAGTTTTCATTATACACCATTTGACAACTCACACTTTTTCAGGCCTGACAAATTTGAGAAGTTTCTACTGTGAGAGAGATGTAGAGAGGTGTTGGTGTTGGAAGAGGTGGGGCCTTGATAGAGCCAAGGCATAGAGCCCCCAGTGCCTTGCTTTCCTTGGAAGCTCTTCTTTGTGGAGAACATAGCTGGGAATTCACTCTATGCAGGGGTATGTAGCTCATGCTGTCTTATACTGTGTGATGTCAGAGAATGTATGACGGTATTCCGCATGCATTCAGGATGCAAGCATTCCGAACACAGTCTTTTGAACAAACGTGTCTTTAGTGCGCATTTGTTCAGCACGCAAGTAGTTTTAGCAATTTGCCCTGGGGGGGAGTAGGATGTTGGAATAGGTTAATTTACTATTCCAAATCCAGTCGGCACAACATTAGGGAATGTGTTGGACTTTAAATCAAATAGCATTCCACCAATGCGCCCCCCTCAATGGAATTTGTAGTTCTGACTTGCATGCTCAACAAATGCTTGCTAGTGCCGTGTTCGTTCTATTGCCGGCTCTGTGTTGGCACAGCGTGATGCTGGCTTTATCCGAAAGGATGTTTCCCGATATCAGCTCCTTACCAGGGCACACAGGGAGGAGTCAATATTGTGTGACCCATGATATCACCGTGTTTGCAGGTTTGCTTTTATACGTGTTTTTCCAGCAGGTGGGTAAAACATGATGAGAGATGGTTCTGTAAATTTTGTTTATAAAACTAGATGTATGCATTATTGATGGACTCATTGTTTTTCCGTCTGTTTCGCCTTGGCTTTCAGACAATTGTCCTTAGCTTCCTTACCAACCATGAATCTGCTTAGCTCTTTCGCTGCGGCGGCTATTCCGCCGCAGCGCTAACGGTCGCGGGGGGTGCGCGGGTGAGCTGCGCGGGTGACAGAACCGTTCCGTCACGGCTCGCGGGTGAGCTGTGCTCATGACGGAACGGTTCCGTCACAGCCCCGCCCGCTCAATTAAACGCGCCGCGCAGGCGCGAAATCAGCACCGCGCAGGCGCGGCGGCCGTGACGGAACCGTTCCGTCATGAGCACAGCTCACCCGCGAGCCGTGACGGAACGGTTCCGTCAATAGCCTCGAAGAGGTTAAAAGCTTTTTTTAATGACTTATTTTATCATTACTGGAAAAATGTAGTCTAGTACCATTATTCATGGGATTCAATTGTGCATTTCAGCTGGTTGCATGGAGTCTGGTATTTGTGAATGAATATTATCGTCTTAATGTCTTAATTCTCTTTTGGTGAACAGTAAACCTGAAGTATTTTGCTCTAAGATCAGCATCTGACGATAAACAATAAATGAATTCACTAGCATGCACGTCTTCCTTGTCAAGAAAATCACATCAAAGTTGTTTTTGAGCAAAAAATGTTTGCAGGTTGCATCAGTAACGGGTCCATCCATAGTTGGCTGTTCATAAATATGTTTGACTGAAATGGTCTTGCTTTTGGATTGAAGCATGTCTGAAAGATTTAATTTGGTGCCATTCAATGACATCTTGATTCCTTGTTTACCCTGAAAAATTTAGCAGAAGTGTGTGCTACATCACATTCTGCTTGAAAAAAGAAATAAAAATGGCTGCGGTGGAGACATTCTACTTTCAGGAATAAGGATCAGAGAATAGAATATGGACGGACGGTGACCTAATATACTATATTTAAAGACAGTTCCTTTTGCAAGCCTACACGATCTCCAGCTGTCAAGCTCGCGTTTTTCATATTTCATATTTCCCTGCTGCCAAACTCTGCAACAATTTCAAGGAATATGATTGAGTATTTTTTTAATTGTTGGTTATCGTTTATTTAGCTGCAAGAAGCATAGGGAATGGTTGTGTGCTGACAATTTTCGAGCGTCTCATCCTTTTTTCCGTATTAGTTGACTAAAGGAACAGATGCATGTTGTTTCCGTCTCAGTTCAGGGCTCATTTCCATAAGCTTCGATAGGCAGCATATTCCATGCCAGTGCTATTAAATCACACATTTGAACCAGCCATTCTTTTGAAACTCACACATCTGTCAGAGCGCATATAAGTTCCTCTATCACCGCCCCCAGAGGAAGCAGATGTTACGGAATACATTTTAATCTTTGTTTTGCCTTGGTTTTGGAAGACATTTGTGGGATTTCATCAAGATGATTGGATGTGAACCAACACTAAACAGAAAATTGTTTTTGAGTTAGTGAATGTAACGACTTTGTGTAACAGGAAAGTTTATGCCATAAGTACTATATTTAATAGGCATATTAAAGAATCATGGGTTCTGCAAAAAGCTCTATAACTTATCCGTGATGCCGATCTCTTGTTTTACGCACTCCTCTGGAGCAGTTGGCACAGTAATAGACATACTCTGCCATACAGCAAATTGTATATGAAAAAGAGAGCTTTAATGCAACAGAACTGCCTAACGGGAAATACTTTTTGCACTCAAGGAATGTAGCACAAAGAATTGTGCATACGTATTTCTAAAAAACAATAAATGCGTATTGAGTTATAACCCCAGTTTTTTTTACCTAATTCTGCTGCCATTTTTGTCTCAGGGCATTGGAAGAGGGCACACCGTCCTCCAGGAGTATGTGCTCTGACCCTTAAACATGCTGCAAGTTTGACTGACCCTAACAGGCATGCCTGATTTTTAGGAAAGGCCATATTACAATTGTGTGGGAATAGTACCAGTCGGGCATTAAAGTTAATTTGACCGCCCACATGAGATAATTTAAAAGCATGACTATAGACCTGCCATTTTAGCTCTGAACTGCTGTGGTTGAAGCTGCTATACATGCATCCCAGGAAAGGTGTAAGTCAGTGACTTGCGTGAATTATGAGGTTCACAATGCACACTTACACTTACCTTTTTATTTAGATAACACCGGATAGTGTTAGACAGGGATCTGTCACAGTTAGGCCCTGAGGAAAGTGGCAAGACCAGGTCTGGGCCCAGGTGGCTGAAACATATAGACCACACTTTCACAGTTGATGTCAGGGATCATTGTGACCTTCAAGTACACCTCTATCTTTTTTAACCTTACCCCATTAATATGTTAGGGACATTGGAGGTAGTTTTAATACACATTTCACACATCCAGCTAGTAATCCAGTTCAGGAGAGCTCCCACTGTGAGTAGCCCACCCAGCCACATTAGGTGCCTGAGTGCTGATTCAATAATGACACATGTCACCGAAGTACCACAGTAAAGGAGGGTCTCTTATAAAACTGTAAGGAAATCGAAGTTGGAATAGGTTTCTTTGAATCAACCCTTCTCCTCTTAGATTATTTGTAGTAGTTGTTTGTGTTAAGTAGTATTACCCACTCCCCTTTGATTCATACTAGGCTTATTTTGCCAGTTTGAATCGGCAGTTTAAAACTGCACACAGGCTGCCATGGCAAGCTTCAGATATGTTTTAAAAGGGTTATTTATATGGGTGGGACACTTAGTGCTGCAGGCACTAGTAGCCTTTATTTTACCTGCCCTGGGTACAAGTAGTACCACTTTACCAAGGACTTATAAGTAAATTAGGTGTACCAATTTGTGGTAAGACGATTTTTCCATGTTTAAATGAGTGAGCGCCGGCACATTAGCACTGATCAGCAGTGGCAACATGTGCAGCGTTCTAAAGACAACAAAAACAAATTTAAAAACCAGGGGGGGGAGAAGGCAAAAAGATAGATGAAACACTACCTTAAGGCTTTCAGGTCTAAAAATGATGACTTTTTGTAGCTTTTGGTTTTAGACATCCCTGGTTACCCTTCAATTGTAGTGGGCCAAAGGCTCCCTTGCAAGCCCTGTTATTTGGGAAAAATAGATGCTCATCAAATCAGGTACTTAAGAAGCAAATACTCCACTGTAAATTTGCAAACCAATTTACTATGCAAAAATAGAACAGGTCTCTGAATCTGGAATTAGTGATTTTTAAGAAAATCTACTACCATTATATCTGCTAAGATGCAAATTGATAACTTTATTTTACTCAAATCGCAACAAGGAAAATAAGATTTACATTTTGGCAAAAAAAGACCTTTCTTTAGTTCATATTTTCAACTCTCATGCTTGGAATGGTGACAATTATCAAAAAAATGATTTACTTGTGCGTATGTTTGATAAATCAAAGTGGTAAAATAGACAGGCGTATTTACATTGACAATTTAAATTTGACTCCCGATGTGAAGTGGTGGAATGGACTTTCTTTTGGTACTTATTATAGGTGGGTATGAAAGGCATTTTTCTATTACTCCATCAACTGCTCCAGTGAGTTTGTGGTCTTCAGGCAAGCTTTATCTAACTTAGATTATAGATTGTATAAGTGGTGTTTTCAACTTTTGAATACTGGTAGGCTGGTAATGCATAATTTGCCTGATGTGCATGCCTGAAAGTGCCCTGGATTGTTCAACTGTCAGCATTATATAGTGTCAAGGAGGAGTCGCCCGAAACATTTGGATTTCCATTAGACACATCTGGCTCTATTGGTCACAACTTCGAATATAAAAAAATGAAGGTTCAGAAACCAAGCAGAGCACCTAGACCAAATGGGATGCAGCTAGCAATAGCTCCGTTCAACCTTGTACCACACAGATAATAGTTGCTGGAGAAGAGAGAAACTTTTCACTGCTCCAATTACTTTTGAAGATGTCCTTTGGAAGATAGAGGCCATGGGCAATTGCCCACTTTGCCCATGCTTTAAAACACCTCTGAAGTGAGACAAAGCCAGTGCAAGTTAGCGTTACACATAAAGGGGCTTATTTATGAGAGTCATGCATCACTTTTGCACCAGGTAAAACGGTACATGCATGACGAGGGGCTCTCATAAAGAATTATGAAGCAACGCAAAGCCACTCTATGTGGATTTGTGTGGTCTCATAAATCATCAGTGAGGCAACGCAGTGCACATCACTGCATCACCTTACTCTGTGCCAGGGAGGTGTTCCATGGGTGTTACAGTGGGTTTTCTCATGCTGCCCTAGATTTACAAAAATATGTAAACCTTGGGAAGTGTCAAATCTGTACGCCTCCCGAGGTGAGGCATAACGAAGAGAAATACCTTCATTTTGCCTTTTTTGATTTGCTTAAATATGGTGCAGTCCTACCCTTTTAATTTGGCATAGAGCAGCGAAGCAAGGTACCTTGCTGTGCTGCCCTATGCCAAAATGCCATAAATGAGGCCCTAATTTACACTACTATGCATCAAGGGGGTGTCCCAGAGGTGGTAAATGGGCGTTCCCATGCCATCACTCATGGGTTCTGATGCAAATTCATATCTACGAACATTTGTAGGTAGGGATGTGTGCCAAAATGTACACCTCTTGCAGTCAGGCCTAACAGTGGAGCAAATTAAAAAAAATCTTCAATTGCCCAAAAGAGTAACTTGAGCAGAAAGTGATCAACCAAACAGCAAAATATAACAGAAATGTCATTGTTGGGACTACTCAATCAGGAAATTTGGAGTACTTAAATTAGTATTCCTGTAGTTCGCTTTTATATGCCTGAGTGGGCACAAATTCGAAAATGGGAAAAATGGGAAAAACATGTTAATATTCGTTCTTCCACCGCAAGATCGCCGAAATACACAATAGCTTCAGCGCACCTACCACGCACCCAACCACCGAACCAACGCTCCCCACCACCACCCTCTGCGCCTGGACTCCGATCAGCACCGAAGACACCACCCGCACAATGAAAACCATCCACTCCGGATCCCCAACCGACCCCTGCCCCCACCATGTCTTCAACAAGGCCGACTCCATCATCGCACCCCAACTCCGGGACATCATCAACGCCTCCTTCAACACCGCCACCTTCCCGGAAAGCTGGAAGCACGCCGAGCTCAGCGCCCTCCTGAAAAAACCAACAGCGGACCCCACCGACCTCAAGAACTTCCGCCCCATCTCGCTCCTCCCTTTTCCGGCACAAGTCATCGAGAAGACCGTCAACAGACAGCTGGCCGCCTTCCTCGAGACGAATGGATCCCTTGACCACTCGCAGTCCGGCTTCTGAGCCAACCACAGCACCGAGACCACCCTCATCGCAGCCACTGACGACATCAGGTCCCTGCTCGACAACAGGGAAACAGCGGCCCTCATCCTCCTGGACCTCTCCGCAGCGTTCGACACTGTCTGCCACCGCACCCTAGTGCAGGGCCTCAGCAACATCGGAATCCAAGAGAAGGCACTGGAGTGGATCATCTCGTTCCTCTCCGGAAGAACCCAGAGAGTCCGCCTCCCCCCATTCAGATCCGAGGCCACAGAAGTCATCTGCGGCGTACCACACGGATCATCACTCAGCCCCACCCTCTTCAACGTCTACATGAGCCCCCTCGCAGCCATCGCACACCAACACAACCTCAACATCATTTCCTACGCCGACGACACCCAGCTGATCCTCTCCCTCACCAACGACCCAGCCACCGCCAGAACCAGCCTACACGAAGGGATGAGATACGTCGCCGAGTGGATGAAGAACAGCCGCCTGAAACCGAACTCAGACAAGACGGAAGTCCTCATTCTGGGGTCACCGCCCTCCGCCTGGGATGACTCCTGGTGGCCTACGGGCCTGGGCAACGCACCCAAGCCAACAGACCACGCACGTAACATGGGCTTCATCCTGGACTCCTTCCTCTCGATGACCAGACAAGTCAACGCCATCTCATCATCATGCTTCAAATCCCTGCGCATGCTCCGAAAGATCTTCCGATGGATCCCCACCGAAACCAGGAAGACGGTCACCCAGGCACTCGTCACCAGCCGACTGGACTACGGGAACACCCTCTATGCCGAAACCACAGCCAAACTCCAGAAAAGACTCCAACGCATCCAGAACGCCTCCACACGACTCATCCTGGACATCCCCCGACACAGCCACATCTCCGGCCACCTGAGAGACCTGCACTGGCTCCCCGTCAGCAAGAGGATCACGTTCAGACTCCTCACCCACGCACACAAGGCTTTCCTTGACCAAGGCCCCAAGTACCTCAACAACCGCCTGACCTTCTACACGCCCACCCGCCAGCTAAGGTCGACCAACCTCGCCCTCGCCGCCGTTCCACGCATCCGCAGAGCCACCGCCGGAGGAAGATCCTTCTCATACCTGGCAGCCAAGACATGGAACTCCCTCCCCATCCACCTTCGGCGTACCCAGGACCATCTCACCTTCAGGAAGCTACTCAAGACCTGGCTTTTCGAGCAGTAGCGGACCCCTCTCCCCCAGTGCCTTGAGACCCTCCCGGGTGAGTAGCGCGCTATACAAATGTCATGATTGATTGATTGATTGAAAATTCAAGGAACAGTCAGAGGCAATTAGAACACATTCACAACACTGAGTCCTGTTAACGTTTTTTCTAGTAGGGAGTTGGAGGTTTTCGAACTATTCCCAAATGTATGTACAAGTATGTGAATGAGAACACCTGTAGTATTACGTCTTAATCTTGCCCCTCAAGTTTAACTTTAAATGTGATTTTATAATACTACAAATTTGACTTGTGCGGGGTTTAAAAAAACAGACTGCCTTGATTAGCTGCAGGCTGGGAAGCGCTGAGGGTGTTCATCTTGAAGTAAGTCAAACCTATGATTTTTCCTTGAAAGTGAATTTTTGGGCAATTACATGGCTGCTCTTCAGGGTCCTGCATTGCAACAAATGGGTAACTCAGCTCGATTTACACTTTCTTCTTGAAAGAAGATTGTTAAGTGTAAGAAACCATATGTGATTAAGTGATGGTGTTTTGAAAGCTAAAGGGATATATAAGGTGACTTCTTGGCACATAAACACACATATTTATGTACCCGTTTCATTTCCTCCAAAGTCTGAGATTGCCCACATTGTACTTTGAGTGCTCCAGTGCAAATGATTTTCTGTCTGAAATCCCTGATTGAGTGGCCAATCTGAAAACTAGATAGCCAACTTTGTTAATTTAAAATCTTCATGAATTAGAGAGGAGAAAACTAGGGTAAAGAAAAATACCAAGAATTAATGTTACCTCAGACTATAAATATAGAATTCCATAACTTTAAATTCTTTCTATTTTTCAGATTTCGATGATTTCCTTTGCACACCGCCATGCAGCTTTCTCTCTGCCCACTGACTCGCAACTCTCCTTCTATGCCACTTGTCCACTACTCTCTTTCCATGCCCATTGTACCAGTACAACCACTCCTTTCTATGTTCTTACGCTATCAACATCTTTCCCTTTTAACAATCCCTACATCCCTGAGGTCTATACATGATAATCTAGCTTCTTTTCTGGGATGACGCCTTGATATATTTGATCGTTTTCTTTCAATATATTATATTATTTATTTTTAGGAGCTTGATATATCCCACAAGCTTTAGCATAACATTGACATTTGTATCGATACTGAAGCAGCAGCCAGATTTATGCTAGTGCTCATAAGTGCAATGTTCCTGTGTCTAGAAGTAAGAAAATAAAGAGATAATGGTGTGTGGGGACCATAACATCAGATGTGCTGAACTCCAGCTTTACTTTAGCTTACTTTCATTTAAAGTTTAGGCTACTTCTGTTTTTAGATTGCATTGTCCCCTGGGGCCTAGCTTAAGGGAAGGAGTTTGGGGTTTTACACCCCATCAAATAAATGAATTATTTGCTTGGTAGTTGGGCCTGGGGCCACTGAGTCTGGTATGCTATCTCTGTATAATTTTTTCTCACAGTGAGCCAATAATGAAAGACAAAACAGTGACCTTCGATGTAAACCCGAGAGTGAGAGAAAGAGACTGAGATACCCATTTGGTGGCTAAATTTCCAAACGTGAACCTATATAACCTGGAGTCACAATTGGCTTTCCAGCTTGGGCAAATTGTGTAATCCTAGGCAAATATTTTATTCCACATGACCTCTTTTTTCTTTACTATCACATATGTGCCCACTTTTAAATACCTGAATTCAGGTTGCGTGCTGTAAAAGCACATTTTATGTTTGATTTAGAAGACTATATTGTTGCTTTACCTAGAATAAGAATCTAGGTCACGTTAGGGTTTACATGGCTATTGACTTGCATTTTAGTGTCACTGGGGCCAAGCCATGAATGTTTCTAAAGACTGCTGTTTCTAATTAACATATGTCTAAGCAGTGATGTAATCTGATGAACTAAGGTGAAACGCTTCTACGTGTTAAAAAGAATACACTTTTTTAGCTAGCCTGCCTGACTGACACAGTCTTCCATAGGATGGTCATACTCCTGCTCCTGTACAATGCTGACATAACAGAAATTCTTTTCTTTGGCAATACTTCTCCAGAAACTTGGCAGACTTCCTGGCCATAAGATACCCTCTGCAGGCCCTCAAGGAGTCATAGTTAAGCACTTAATCAATTAATCAATCAATCAATCAATCAATCAAAAATGTGTGAAGCACACTAATATCCCGTGAGGGTCTCAAGGCGCTGCGGGGAGGGGGTGTTGCTACTGCTCGAAGAGCTAGGTCTTGAGAAGTCTTCTGAAGGTGAGCAGGTCTTGGGTCTGGCACAGGTGGGTGGGAGGGTGTTCCAGGTCTTGGCGGCGAGGAAGGAGAAGGATCTGCCGCTGGAGGTCGTTTGTTGTATCCGAGGGATGGTGGCAAGGGCGAGGCTGGTGGAGCGGAGCTGGCGGGTGGGGGTATGGAAGCTGAGTCGGCTCTACAGGTAGGCTGGACCGGTGTTGTGGAGGGCTTTGTGTGCGTGGGTGAGGAGCTTGAAGGTGATCCTCTTGTTGACAGGGAGCCAGTGTAGGTCTCTGAGGTGGGGGGTGATGTGTGGCTGCGACGGGGAAAGTTGAGGATCATTCGGGTGGAGGTGTTTTGGATGCGTTGTAGTCGTTGCGGGTGTTTGGCCGGGATTCCTGCATTGAGTGCGTTGCCATAGTCCAGCCTGCTGCTGACGAGGGTCTGTGTCACCGGTCTTCTTGTTTAGGTCGGGATCCACTTGTAGCATCTTTGGAGCAAGCGGAGGGTGTTGTTGCAGGAGGAGGAGATGGCGTTGATCTGCTTCGACATGGGGAGGGAGGAGTTGAGGATGAATCCTAGGTTGCGTGCGTGGTTGGTGGGTGTTGATGCAGTTCCCAAAGCGGTTGGCCACCAGGAGTCGTCCCAGGCAGAGTGGGTGGGGCCCAGGATGTGGACCTTCATCTTGTCCGAGTTAAGTTTCAGACAGCTGCTCCTCATCCAATCGGCGACAGCCTTCATTTCCTCGTGGAGGATGGTTTTGGCGGTGAGCTGGTCCTTGGTGAGGGAGAGTATGAGCTAGGTGTCCCCGGCGTAGGAGATGATATTTAGATCGGGCTGGCAGGCCACTTGTGCGAGGGGGGCCATGTAGACGTTGAACAGTGTCGGGCTGAGTGATGAGCCCTGGGGTACTCCGCAAAAAATGACGGTGGATTCGGACCGGAGCAGAGGTAGGTGGACGCTCTGGGTTCATCCGGAATGGACGGATGTGGTCCAGTCAAGGACCTTCTCTTTGAATCTGGCTTCTTGGAGGCATGTCTTTAGTGTGCGGTGGCAGACCGTGTCGAAGGCGACTGACAGGTCCAGGAGGATGAGGGCTGATGTTTCGCCATTGTCTATTTGGAGCCTGATGTTGTCCGTGGCGGCGATGATGGCCCTCTTGGTGGAGTGGTTTCGTCTGAATCCGGAGTGGGATGGATCTAAGATGTTGTTGTCCTCGAGGTGGTGGGCCAGTTGCATGTTGACGATTTTCTCGATGACTTTCGCCGGGAAAGGGAGCAGGGAGATCGTCCGGAAGTTCTTGAGGTCCTTGGGGTCCGCCTTGGGTTTCTTGAGGAGGGCACTAATTTCGGCGTGCTTCCAGGTTTCTGGGAATGTCGCTGTCTTGAAGGAGATGTTGATGACCTTCCGTAATTGGGGTGCAATGGCTGTGTCTGCTTTGTTGAAAACGTGGTGTGGGCAGGGGTCTGAAGGTGATCCTGAGTGGATGGAGTTCATGTCCTTATGTGTCGCGTCATTGTTGACGTTGGACCAGGAGGTCAGGCGGTTGGGTTGGGTGGTGTGCGCAGGGGGGGTGGAGTCTGACTTAAGGGTCATATTCAATGATAGTCTGTCCTTTAAGCCTCAAATGAAGGCAGTGGTATGCACCTGATTTGGCATTCTGGAATCTCTAGAAAAGTTTCTACACTACCTGTCCTTCAATGTATACAAATGGTTATCCAGGCCTTCATAAACTTGAACCTGGACTATGGGAATACCCACTATTTTTGTCTGCTTGAACACCTGTTAGATAGGTTACAGGTGGTCCAAATTGCAGCAGCTTGTTTTCTTCTGAATCTGCCAGTTAGGGCGTGTATGTCCCCTCATCTGCGTGCTCTTCACTGGCTTCCTATCAGTAAAAGATTTTTGTTCAAGGCATGAGTGCTAGTTTATGAGCATTTACAATTGAATAAAAAGTAAATTGAAAAAACAGCAACTTACCTTTTGATATTTTGTCCCTCAATATTCTGACCTCGATAATCTATCAAGATATTGTAGGTGTTGTTATTCAGTATCGTTACATAGATGCAAATGTACTACTTTTTAGATTTCACAAACATTGGCAGTTGTAGGTTTGGAAAGCTGCTCCAGTCTCAAGTTTCCAGGCATACTACTGGCAATCAAACACACACAAGATGATGGGATGAATGCTTGCAAATTGTCTACCCAGTGGTAATCACTCGGGCGGCATTTCAATCATTGTTTTTTACCCACTGTGCCATTTTAAACAGAGGCCCTACTAATGCAAATCAGTAGTGACTCTGTTCCTCATGGAAACCGTCCTTCATGAAACTTGGTCATCTCACCCCTCCACCCTGAAGCCCACTCCTCTTTCAGCTAGAAAATTTGAGTTTCAGCCTCCCCCTTTCTTACTGACTAAGCGACGTCTCTGATTGTCCCACTGGTTAGGTGCTATGTTGGGATCAAGGATGTTCAAAACTTAACACTGTTCTTTTTGCATGAACCCTGTGACACAGGCAAAGGTTAGAAGGTTGTTCCTCTTGTGCTGCATTTTGGGAGTTCTACTGTGTTGACACTCAAATTAATTTTAGTGGCTTAGAGTAGATATTTAAAGTGGCCGTTTATTTTCCTTTGAGTGCTGCGGTTCAATTGTTGATGGGGTAAACTGGTTCTCAAGTCCCGTTAATTTAAGGAGAGATTATTTTATGATAATGTTTATTAAACTAAACCTCCTAGGATGAGCCTCCATTTCTTCTGAGAGTTGGAAGTTAGAGTTTGGACACTTAGGTGACAAAATAATCTTACTGAAAAGATAGAAAATATATGCCTAATGGACAATTTAAGCTAAAAGCTAAGTGACAGAACTACAAGTAAGTTGTGGTCTTAAATCATGTAGTCTTGTAATAAATAAATGCTCAAACTTTTGTGGCTCCCACTGTACGCCATAGGCCTTTGACATAAGCTTTGGAGGGATGAGATGAAAACAGGCTTAGAATTTTGACTTGCATGCAGAAGAATAAAGAAGTGCACAACTATTCTCCATGTGCAGCTTGTTTACTGGCGAGCGCCGGGGCTGGTAGGATGCTACAACTGGCAAAGGGATAGGGAATTCAAAGCCTGTATATTGAAATAAATCTTTCAGAGAGTTTGTCGTGGTTCAGCAAACGTTTGTGTGTGCCACGAGTGCTGCAGTTAGAGTGCAGCAACGCTGGCACTGATTGAGTCTCAGTGCAACACCAGTCTGTGTAAACACTTGAAGATAAAGGAAGCAACAATGAAAGTCTTCATATCAGTGGCCAGGAACTGAATAAAATGGCCACAAATAAAAAATACTGCACCATAACACAAATTAATGCCATACACTAAACGGAGTAAGAAGGCAGGTGCAACCAGGTTACGGAAGCAGTGCACAACAAAAGATCAGTACAGATGAAACTGAAATGAGTGTGCTACAAAACAGAGATTAAGTGTTGTGAAGAAACATTTCTGCACAAAACCGACCAAATATCATAATGCTATCCACTTTCATGGACAAGTAGTATACAAGTTTATCTACTTACCAAAACCGTTAATTAATCATCTACATAATTGCTGCAAAGTTGTCCCAGAAGGACGGCAGGGGTGTGCTAGCGGAGCAGTCCCCATAGAGGCCCACTACCACAGCTGCCACACAGGGGCACAGAAGAACTCTCTGTACAGCCTCAAGCAAGAAGCTCCAATAGAGAGTCAGGGTAAGATACAAGCTCCAAAAGTCATTAAAGCTGACCACGAAGCCAGCTTGTCACAAGGTGCTAGAGAAGCTCTGCTTGATTGAGTTCCACAAGAAGTGCATAAGAGACCGCTAATGTCCACCAACGTGTATACTGCTGCTGCATTCTTAAAACTTCCATCTGCATTTGATACTGCCAAGAAACACAAAATTGGCAAAATTGGCTTTGGAGATTTCATAGATGCAATAATGAAAAAGATCATAAAAGATCAAAAAG
Organism: Lissotriton vulgaris; assembly: GCF_964263255.1. NCBI lineage: Eukaryota > Metazoa > Chordata > Amphibia > Caudata > Salamandridae > Lissotriton > Lissotriton vulgaris. The sequence goes on from NC_141689.1 coordinate 1,185,254,782, forward strand.
ATCATAAAGTGAAAGATAACATGAAAAATGTTATCAAAAGAAGGTGAAGGAGCGTATGATCAAATTAAAACAGCCTTGAATGCCAAATTTAATCCAGTGCCAAATGGAGATTATGTAAGCTAGGTATTCAGTTAAGAACACCAGAGGTCAGGAGAAACCATCAAGGAGTTTATTGAAAGACTGGTTGTTCTGTTGAAGTGCTGTAGATTCAATGAATTTAATGATGAGGAAGCTACCTGCCTCAGAGTAATCAATGGATGTATGTAAGATTCCTTTCAACAATGAATGCTGATGGAAACTCTGAGTTTAGAACAAGTCCTCAAGGCTGCTTGCACTGAAGAGCATGCTGATCGTCAAGTTACTGATAAGGAGGCCGAAGGTGCCCAAAGTGAGTCAGTCATAAGTATGAAGAGTAAGCCAAAGTATAAGGCTGAGGGACACAAGGCGTTGTCTCCACAAAAGATAAAAACGTGTTACAGAGGTGGTCCGTCATTTTCACATGAATGCAAAAGTCTAGCAAATAGACAAGTATGCATTAGCTGGGGTAAAGTACACCATTTCATGATGACTTGTAAGGCGAAGAGAAAAGTAAATGTGTCACAGCGTGAAGACAAAATGGCCGACCGACCGCTACCCCCGGCAAAGTTCAACGCACTCCCACAAGCCCAAGTGGTTACACCAACCGAGGTAAATCAAAACCAAATAAAGTTGATTATCATTTAAATAATTGACAAAGAGTACCTCAGTATCACCTTCTAGTGAAAGTGAAAAATGGCAATTATGCAATGTCAATGTTTACTTCAGGAAGGCATGCACATGTGAGACTAGTCAGATGTGAGGAGAAATTCAAAGTGAAGAAAAATCGATACAAAAAAGCACCACAAACTTTCAAACATTGTCAATTTCCTTCATTATTTCTTGGGCTAGGAAGACTTAAAACAATTAAAGTAAAGTTACATCCAAATAAAGATGTTTGTCCTTTTCAACAAAGACACGACAAATTGCCTTTTTCTTGCAAGAGGCTGTTGAAAAAGAACTTAATTCCTTGCTTAAACATGACATTATTGAATGCGCAAGTGATCCAATGCCATGGATTTCTCCCATTGTAGTAGTCCCTAAAATAGACAGTGAAGGAGCTGTATGCACATGAGTTGACGTGCGTCAAGCCAGCAAGGCGACTGAGTGGGAGAGATCCCAGGTGTGCACATTGCTGATATGATACCTCAACTTAATGGTGCAAAATTATTCCCTAGGTTCAACTTAAATAAAGGATATCACCAATTGGTGCTTCATATAAAATCCGGGTACATTACAACCTTTTCTGCTCAAATTGGTCTCTTTTGCCACAAGCGATTGAGTTTTAGGGTATTCTCTGCTGCAGAAAGGTTTCAGAGACGTCATTCATCGCATCATTCCGCCTCAAGTCATTCAGCACCCTTTGAATTGGTCACAATTACCACATCATGCATGACAGAGAATTGCTAGTGATTTCTTTGATCCTCTTAAGAATGGACATCATCTTCTAGTCATTGTTGATGAATACTTCTGCTTCCCATTGATAGAAGACCTTCCATCGACTACACATGAAAAGGTTATTCAAAAGTTAATTGGCATCTTTGTGACATGGTGTGTACCTGCAATTGTGAAGTCTGACTTTGGCCCACATTTTAATAGTTGAGAATTCAAAAACGTTCTAGGTAACCGCATATAAAGCATCAAAAATCACTGTCCTCTTTGTCCCCAGGCCAATGGTCTGGTAGAAAGTTTAATGAGTACTGTAAAAAAAGCTATTCAGCGTGCTGCATTGAAGAAGCTCGACATCAAAGGTGTTTTGCAACATGATTCTTCAAGCTTTTGGCACCTCACTCAACAACAGTGGAAAGCCCTGCAACTGTAATGTGTGGAAGAGCCGTGCCAAGCAAGCTGCCCCAATGGAACAAGCCCAGAACCAAGAATGAAGTAGACATTCATACTACAGACTTAAGTTGCAAACAAAATGAAAATATATACTTACAGACAATGTCATGTAAGAGGCATAATCTTTACAAGAGAAGATGGTGTACCTGTCAAACAACACAGAAAAAAAATATCTCAAGCTCCTTTTGAGGCTGCACCATTTATCACAACTAATACCAAAGAACACATGGTGACTGCCCAGCATCCTGGGAAGTACCTTGCAAGAAACTCCTCTCACTTTTGACATGTGGCCCGTTACTCCCCAAACATCAATGTCAATATAGAGACTGGGCCCAGACAGACTGTTGATGACTGTAGATGACTCTGTGTCAGCTGATAATTCCAACTCACCTGTGCAGATCACTGACACTTTGATTGCCAGTTCCCGGTTGCCAGTGGCCCAATCAGGATGTGTGATTTAGGAGAATTATAATTGCCTGTATATATATATATATATATATATATATATATATATATATATATATATATATATATATATATATATATATATATATATATATATATATATATATATATATATATATATATATATATATATATGGATATCTCCGAACCTCTCTGTAGTGCCCAGCCGGAACACAACCAAAGGACGAAATACAGACTCCAAAGTATTGTGGAAAATGCAGGTCTTTATTTCAGGTTTGTCAGACGCGTTTCGAATACCCTTGTATTCTTTCTCAATTAACAAACAAATAGTCCACTTTCAGTTTTTATACTGTTTTTTGTGTGATGCTTTCACCTCCCCTCTGAGATGTGTAGAGATAGAGGAAATACTAGACAAGTATGCATGCTGGGACTTGTAGTTGTTAAAAGAAGCCTCATTAGATTACTAGCATTTTAAGTTTGCATAAAATTACCGCATGAATGCAGTTTTGTAAACAATAGCGTAATGCACAATTATCATGACATTATTTCAAGATCACGTTTTGTTTTGAATAGGTTGCCAATTTCATTATATATTTTTTCAATGAGTATAAATAAATAAATAAATATATACATTGATAAAATATACTATACAAAAATATATTATTAAAAATATATATCTATCATTCTCTTTATAGTAATAAAAAGGCCAAATGGATAAATATTTCATATATACAGAATACAATATAAAAATAGAAATATGCTATTTAAAATATTGAGACTCTACAATTTTATACATGGATATCATGGAATAAATTCCCGAACCCATGGTTTGGCTAACCTTATTGACCAAAATTGGTCAAATGTCAAAAAAACGTGCAACACTACGCAATGTGCAAAAATACAAACTAAGTGCAAATTTTGCATTGTTTTATAGCAGCATAAAGGTATTTCCTTAAGTAAGGTGCAAAATAGTGATGTGATAATTACTAAAATTCACTGAATTTGTGCTTCTTACTAAAAAAAGTCTTGACATTTTCAAGATAAGTGTTTTAAAACTTATAAGCAAAAAATAAATTATGCTTATAATGTGAAAGACTAAAAACAATATTGAGACAAAAATGGAATGGAACAGGGGCCACGTTAATATTATCAGAGTTATTTTTAGATACAAGAATTTGGAAACATATAGGGAACATATGGCTAATGGATAAAAACCTCAGAGGAAATAATGTAGGTCCTCTGTGTTGTTTAATCCATTTGGCTGTCTACTGTCCAATATATATATATATACACAAATCCACTTCCTCCGTTTCACCGGGACCTGTGACTGCGGTGCATACCAGGGGTAGAGGTCGCCCTGTAAACTATACGTTTCTCACCACGCACAGCGGCCGCTGTGCGAATGCACTTCCACTCCAGCCCTTCACAAAATTCCAACGAGGAAAGCGCGTATGCTCAAGTTTCTATTTATTCATTCATTTCGGTTCCAGCATGTAAATACACGCTGTGGTAGCTACGACCCGTGAGCAAGGCGAGCGTTGATCGCCGAAACGCGTTGGGTTTTTTGATCCATGTTTTCCGTGTATTTACATGCTGGTACCGAAATGAATGAATAAATAGAAACTTGAGCACACGCGCTTTCCTCGTTGGAATTTTGTGAAGGGCTGGAGTGGAAGTGCATTCGCACAGCGGGCGCTGTGCGTGGTGAGAAACATATATATATATATATATATATATATATATATATATATATATATATATATATATTACCTACTGGCTGTCGCCAGTAGGTAGTTATAGTTAGGATTTTTTTTAATGTTAAATCTCAAAATTCTATTTGGAATAACTTTGGCGCCGGTCAACGAATCTGCCTGAAACTTTCCTCAGAATGGCCTCGTCGAGCTCCGGTCCTTCCCTGGAAGTTTGGGGGGGGATGCGTCAAGCGGGAGCCGAGATAAAAGGGGGGTCCCAAAACGTGTTTTCCGGATGTTAATTTCCATAGGGCGGTCGACCTCACTTTTAGCCCGAACGGCTGAATGGATTTACACCAAATTTGGCAAAATTGTAGGGACTGGTAGCCCGATGTGCCTTTGCTATGTCTCAAGATATGTGCTACAGTGGATTTTGAGTAATTTAGGTTCAAAAAAATATATATATCTATAAGCGCGCCCCGGTACGCGCTCCGGGGAGCGCTCCGGGCGCGACACGCGACTTGCGCGCAGAAAGCTGATTGGTTCTTGGGTGTCTGTAAACATTCAAAACAGTCCGGAGCGGCCGCCATCTTGTGTCTCGGTAGGATCGAGACACAAGAGGTGGCCAAAACAAAGGGGGAATTGACCATAAGGGGGCAGGGTAGACCCCCCCTGACCCCCTAGGTTTGATGTGGGGGCTATAAAAGGGTCCCGCTGGGCAAAAAAAAAAAAAAAAAATTTGATTTGCGCGGGGGGAGCGCCCGGTACACGCACCGGGGAGCCCACCGGGGAGCGCACCAGGGAGAAAAGAGAATGGCAGAGTTTAAAAATGTAAGTCATTTTATATAAATGGGAGGTAGTTCTGAAAAGAACTGTTTTTTTTCTGTTTGTTGTTTTATATTTTATTTTTGTTTTTTGGAACATTTTTTTTGGGGGGGATTTTCAGAACAATATTATATTTTTTTGTAGTTTTTCTGGGGTGAAACAAAAGACAGGGAATTGCAAACAGCTCAACTGGAGCAAAAAAATAGAAAACAATTAAGGTTGCTTGCTGCAGTGATGGTTGTCTGCAGCTCGATTAAGTAAAGTGATATAGTTTTGTTGCAATATATGCAAACAAATTTAAATTTAGAAAATTTGGTTTGAACATTAGGGACCATCTCCCTAGCCTCTGCACCCGAAGGAGTGGGTTGGTTGGAGGTGCCTGAAGTTGAAGGATGGGGAGGGTTCTTGCTCAGTTGCCTGACTTCTGCTCTTGAATAATTGTTTGGGTGCTTCCTCTGCATATGCCTTATCATCGTGTGGTTCCCAAACGAATATTTCCTGTTTGGGTTCCCTCTTGACAGTTCTTGGTCACAGATGAGGCAAGTCACCTTTGCTGCATTTACTTTTTTGGCACCCCTTGGCATTTTTTAAAAACTCCCAAATAAAATGTTCTTTGGGTTTGTATGGGGGAGTGTCCTCAGGCAGAAATTGCCTCTCCTCCTGCTCCTCTTCGTCCTCCTCTTCTTCATGACCACCAATGTGGTCTTGTGGTGGTCTTTGTGGTGGTGTTGGAGGTGGTGGTGGTCCAGATGCACCTGCAGCTGCTACTACTGAAGCCATTTCTCACAGAATGCAGGTCTTCTTCACTCAAACAACAAAGTGAAAATGAGGAAAAAAGGTGGGGTCTTTCATCATTTGGAAAACAAAACTGTTGTGAACCAATCAAAAGTGTTATTTTCAGGTCACATGACCCAACGCGCTTACGCTACGCGCCCCTGGGCGCGCCCCGGGGCGCATCACGTAAGCGCGTCGAATGCTTCCAGGTGCGTTTACGCCGTGCGTATGACGCGGACGCGGCTACGCGGTACATCATAATCATGTTTTGGTTCGCGACATTGGCGCTAACGGGACGCTTCCCGGTTCGCGCACCGGGGCGCTTCAAACGAGTACGCTCTCCGGGGCGCTCACCGGGGCGCGCACCGGGAGCGCTCCAAGGCAAAAAAAAAAAAATCAAAACAAAATAAATAATTTTTTTTTAAAAATGGGTAAAATTGTAGGGACTGGTAGCCCGATGTGCCTTTGCTATACTCAAGTGGTTTTTACGAAAATTAACTTTCAAAAAAATATATATTGTGCTACATTGGGCAATATATATGTTAGAGCCCAAATGTAGCCCAAATGTAGCCCAATGTAGCCCAATGTAGCCCAAAAAAGGCCACCAGAGACAAAAAAAACAAATGTAGCCCAAATATCAGCAATATGTAGCCCAACTATAGCCCAATGATAGAATGTACCAGAGTGTTCTAAAGAACAACTAGAGCGTTAACAGTCTTACTTATAAAGTGAGACTTATAGTTAGGAATTAGCATTTAAAAAACCTATGAAATTCACTGAAAAAACCATAGGTTTCACACCAGTTATAGTTAGGAATTAGCATTTAAAAAACCTTTAAATTCACTGAAAAAACCATAGGTTTCACACTAGTTATAGTTACCTGGAAATGTTACTGACATAAAACCATTGAAATTCCACGTTATAGTTAGTTGGACTCACTATAACTTGCGCGCCTGCAATGCACTGCAGAATATATATATATATATATATATATATATATATATATATATATATATATATATATATATATATATATATATATATATATATATATATATATATATATATTACCTACTGGCGGTCGCCAGTAGGTATATATAGTTAGGATTTTTTCTCTATGGGATTTTTGAAAATTCTATGTCTAATAACTTTGGCGTCTGTGGACGGAATTGGCTGAAATTTTCAGGAAAATGGAACATTTTGTTTCTGAGCAGCCCCTGACAATTTGGGGGGGTTTCATCAAGGGGGGGCCGAGAAAAAAGGGGGGTCCCAAAACGCGTTTTTCCCATGTTAATTTCCATAGGGCGGTTGGCCTCACTTTTAGCTCGAACGGCTGAATGGATTTGCACGAAACTTGGCAAAATTGTAGGGACTGTTAGCCCGATGTGCCTTTGCTAGGTCTCAATATATGTGCTCCAGTGGATTTTGAGTAATTTAGGTTCAAAAAAAGATATATATCTGGGCGGAGCCTAACCACACATCTGATCTGATTGGCTGTCAGCACTTCATCCAAGAAGTGTTGGCAGCCATCTTGGGACCAATATACATGATAGCACCTCATTAAAAAGCATTGTAGTTAATAGAGACTTTAGTTACATTATAAATCATTTGTTGATGGTACCATACTCGTTTTAGGAATTGTGGTGGGTTCTAAGGTGATTTTACCATGTGAAAAAACCTTCTGCTGTGATATCATGAATATTGTTTGAAAGAAAACTAATATCTCATGATTTTACCACAGTGGTTTGGAAGGGGATCTATAAGCTAAACTGAAAGCATATTTTCTGTAAATTCACATTATCTTTCTCAGTCATGTGAAAATGAAGTCTGACATTCTCAGTAAAACATGTACATCCAACAAGGACAGAGACTGTCAGTTGATTCCTTTGTGCTCTACTGCAGCCTCCTAAAGTGTTCTAAAGAACAACTAGAGCGCTAACAGTCCTACGTATTACAAAGGTATAGCACACCTGGAGCCATCGTGATGGGAATAAAGTGGTAACTCTTAAAACATTTAATTTAAAAAGGAACAAAATGAGGGGGTATATTATGCAATAGAAGGTATTATTAGTGCTGCAGAAAGAAAAATTAGGGCACATTTTGAGTGACTTTTCAAATCCTCTTCTATTTCATTAAAAAATTCTGACATGCAGTCTCCCAAAATGGCCACCAGAGACAAAAGAGCCCAAATGTAGCCCAAATATCACCCAGATGTAGCCCAAGTATAGCCCAATAACAGAATGTCCCAGAGTGTTCTAAAGAACAACTAGAGCGCTAACAGTCCTACTTATTACAAAGGTATGGCACACCTGAAGCCATCTTGATTGGAATAAAGTGGTAACTCTTAAAACATTTAATTTAAAAAGGAACAAAATGAGGGGGTATATTTTGCCATATGAATTATGATTAGTGCTGCAGAAAGAAAAATTAGGGCACATTTTGAGTGACTTCTCAAACCCTCTTCAATTTCATTAAAAAATTCTGACATACAGTCTCCCAAAATGGCCACCAGAGACAAAAGAGCCTAAATGTAGCCCAAATATCACCCAGATGTACCCCAAGTATAGCCCAATGACAGAATGTCCCAGAGTGTTCTAAAGAACAACTAGAGCGCTAACAGTCTTACTTATGACAAAAGTATGGCACACCAGAAGCCATCTTGATTGGAATGAAGTGGTAAGTCTGAAAACACTCAATTTAAAAAGGAACAACATGAGGGGGTTAATTTTGCCATAGAAAGTATGATTAGTGCTTCAGAAAGAAAAATTAGGGATCATTTTGAGTGACTTCTCAAATCCTCTTCTATTTCATTAAAAAAATTCTGACATGCAGACTGAAACATGCACTTTGAATACCAGCAGCAGACGTCCCTGGTGAGCAGTAGCTTTACTACAGTGATCTAATGTGCAACTAGAGTGCTAACATTCAGAATTTATGGCAAATGTGTGACACATCTGAATGCCTTCTTGATGGAACCAAAGTAAACAAGCATTGAAAATGCAATAGATCTCGCCCTCGTTTAAGTTAAAGCCATTCTGTTTGTAATGAGGTGGCTTTTTAGCTTTGCTTTTATTAGTGTTTTTTCAACTTTCATGTAAATAACATGCATCTGTATGCATATAAGTATATGTATGCATGCATTTATGTTTGTATTTATATAGATATACAGATGATATATGTTTATATATGTATGTATATATATATATATATTCAGTGAAAAAACCATAGGTTATAGACCATATATAGTTAGGAATTAGCATTTACAAAACCTTGAAAATTCACTGAAAAAACCATAGGTTATAGACCATATATAGTTAGGAATTCGCATTTACAAAACCTTATTTTACTCACACAAAACCATTGAAATTCCATATATAGTTAGTTGCACTAACTATATATCGCGCACCCGCAATCCACTGCTGATGATGTCACATATTACATCATTCATGACATGGTCAGTGACATCACTGATGACATCACTGATGACATCTCAAATGACATCACTGATGACATCACTGATGACAACATCCAGTGACTGTATGTTTCTGTAAAGTTAAAATATGTCTTACATATTGAAGAATGAGTGGGTGTATAAGTGTCTGGATGAAGGATTTAGTAGGTGCATGACTGACTGTATGAGTGAGTGATTAAATGTGTCTCACTGAGTGCATGGGTTAGTGACTAAACTGTCTTAATTTGTGCACCATTGTGTCTGTTGTTCTGTAAACTGTTGCATGTGTTGATAAGTAGCTATGTGAGTAACTATATGGGTTATTGATTGGTTGCCCAAGTATTTGTATGGGAGACTGAGTGTGTGTGTGGGTGGCTGGGAGGTGTATGACTCTGTGCATAGATGTGTGAGCAGTTGATTCACTAGATGTATGGTTTCAAAAGTGCATGTGGAAACAGCTGTATGGGCGGTTGACTGTGTGCATGAGTGTATTGGTGAGTGAATGGATATCTCAGTGCTACATGTCTAAGTAAGTACATATGTAAAACACAGTACATGTGAGAGTTGACATATATAAATAACTGTGCATAAGAGCCAGTGAATGTGTGAGTGGCTGTATGGATCATTGTGAACTTGTATCAGGGATTGTATAAGAGAGTAAATATGTGTTAGTATATGTTTGAATAAGTAAAGTTTGTATAACTGTATAGTTGAGGAAATGGAGGTGTGATTGATTCTTTGCATGACTGACTAGGTGTGTGAGTAACTCCATGGATGAGTGACAGTCTGTGAGTGTCTGTTTACACTGATTGTATCTAAGGTTATATTAGAGTCTGAAGAGGTTCATCGTATTATCACATGAATGATATCATCAGTGATGTGATCAGTAATGTCAAATGAGATGTCATCAGTGATGTCATCAGTGATGTCATTTGAGATGTCATCAGTGATGTCATCAGTGATGTCACTGACCATGTCATGAATGATGTAATATGTGACATCATCAGCAGTGGATTGCGGGTGCGCGATATATAGTTAGTGCAACTAACTATATATGGAATTTCAATGGTTTTGTGTGAGTAAAATAAGGTTTTGTAAATGCGAATTCCTAACTATATATGGTCTATAACCTATGGTTTTTTCAGTGAATATATATATATATATATATATATATATATATATATATATATATATATATATATATATATATATATATAATCTCACCTCTATGCAACTTTCATCTTCCGAATTAAAGACTTTATCGATGGGTCTATCCTTTTGCCCGCCTAGAAACTTCAATTATGCGGATACTCGCATTGACTTGTACAAATTCACACGCAAATTGAAATTAAACAAACACTTTGTGAATAACAAGTCACGGAAAGCTGAGGTGAGAACAGACACAAACACTTTTAATAGCCCCACTCTCACTTGCCATGATATACCACTGATGCAGGACTTAGAGGGGTTACGCTATGAACAATCTTTGTCACAGAACACTGATTCCACTCCCACTTTAGCGTTGGGTGGCCTTTCAAAGTTCAAACCTAAGTCGACGTATACACCTCAGATGGTGCATGACAACATCGATATTTTCCAGGAAGCTGCAGTAAAATACATTAAGGCACTATACTCACAAACACTGAAAAACAACAAACATAAGAACATTTGCAACAGAAAGTATACTGATTTGGTGGCAAAAATCCAGAAAAATGGAAATGTTATTGTTCGCCAATCGGACAAGGGAGGCAACATCGTTTTATGGGCGAGAGATCTTTATCTGGAGGAAGCGGCAACGCAATTGAATGATGTTTCTTGCTACAGACATTGTGATTTGACAGTTATCAAGAAATCACACAGTACATTCTATTCCATGTTGATGGGTTGGAGGTCATCGGGCCTCATCAGCATGGATGAGCTAAAATATCTCAAAAATGATCACCCCATAATGCCGGTCCTTTACCTGATCCCCAAGGTCCACAAGAATCCAAACAGGCCCCCTGGCAGGCCTATTATCTCTGCATGCGGGGGTCTACTTGAAAAAACTACCGTATATGTGGATTCATTTTTACAAGACTTTGTTTGTGCGCTACCCTCATTTATCCAAGACTCGAGTGACTTCCTGAGGAAACTCAGTGATGTGCAATGGGATGCAGGTTACTTGTTAATTACGCTTGATGTAACTGCATTATATACGAGCATTATCCATGCGGATGGGTTGAGAGCTGTAGCACAATATTTGGGGCAACGTCCTATTGAGTTGGTTGAACATAACAAAATGCTTTTGTCTATGATAAATTTCTGCCTTAATAACAACTATTTTATGTTCAACAAGCAACATTTCCAGCAGGTCAGGGGAGTAGCCATGGGGGCCTGTTTTTCTCCCAGTTACGCCTGTCTTCACATGGGGTACTGGGAGAGACAGGTCCTTAGTGGTGAACACTCTGCTATATGCAGGGATCACATTGTTCGGTGGTATAGATACGTCGATGATGTTTTTATGATCTGGAAGGGAACGAGAGAACAGGCAGAACATTTCATTGCAGAGTTGAATGTTAACAATTTTAACTTGTCTTTTACCTCTGACATTAGCAAAACACATGCCACGTTCCTTGATGTTGCAATTGATGTCAACAATGGGCACTTGGAAACATCTCTGTTTAGGAAGCCCACTGCAGGCAATACAGTACTACATGCTCACAGTCACCATCCACCACATCTAATCCGAAGCATCCCCTACGGGGAAATGCTGAGGATTAGAAGAGCATGTAGTACTGAGGTCCAATACAGAGTAGCACAAGAGGAGTGTAGATCAAGGTTTTTAGCTCGTGGCTATAAAGAAAATGTGGTTGCAGCAGCAATACGCAAAGCCAACGCAATACCTCGCTCTGAAGCCTTATTACAGAAGAATTCACGCAATCCCATTGTAACACCTGTGCAACAACCAGTCAGGTTAATATGGTCCTTCAACAGTCAGCATGGGGCTTTGAGGAAGATAATCAATAAACACTGGGATTTGGTGAAATGCGATCCTGACATCGGCAACAGTATGCCCAAAAAAACGGCAATCACTTACCGGAAAGCCTATTCTTTACAGGATGCACTAGTAAAATCTAGCCCTGAACTAGAAATAAGAAAAGATTGGCTGACAGGTAGTAAAGGCTTCAGGAAGTGTGCTTCTTGTAAAGCCTGCATACATGGAGTGAATAAGACAGAATACAGTATTCCTTTTTCCGATGTTCCGTGCAAGATCAGTAAGAAGCTCACTTGCAAAAGTGACTTCTCAGTGTATGTGCTGGAATGCCCATGTGGGTTAAGATACGTGGGCAGCTCCAAATTACAGGTACACAAAAGAGTCCTACAACATCTCAGGGCCATTAAAACCAACGACCCAGTGTATCCTGTGGCTAGGCACTTCAGGGAACAACACAATAGCAACAGTGCATTACTGAAGTACTATGCCATTGATTCCATCGCACCCATGAGAAGGGGTGGTAACAGAGAAGCCGCACTACGGAAATTGGAAACTAGGTACATCCTCATGTTAGATAGCAAGGTACCAAATGGGCTCAATGCATCGGAAGACTTTTACACCTGTCTTCAGATCGTTCTAACAGACTGTAATTGCCCCTTTGTTATTCAGTGAGACCACTCCATAGTCAACTTTATAGACACACTATATGGCTTATTATATGTAATTCCAGCTCGCCATGTGTCTTTAACTTCTTTGACTGGTGTCACAGTGTTCAACGCATTGTTCAGTGGTCCTGCCACTGCGATAGACAGGCTGGGTCACAGTCAGTTTCACGTCTGTGATCTGGTTTTGGTCTTTTTTATCCATATCACCCAGCACTTTATTTCACATTTATTTTATTATGCAACGTAGAGATATGATTTCTTATACATTGGTTAGGAAATCCATAATTGTATATATCAGACCGATGTACTCATTGGATGTATATTGTATATTAATGATTATTGTCGTTTTACAGCAATTATTGCAATATGAATTAATTCGGTGGATATAATGAATTCTGGAATGTGAATGCATAGTGGTTTTACGCTTGTACATGTTTCCGACAGATAATGGCTACATATTTATCAATTCTATGGTATTACGTGTCACACGTTCAAACCATGACCCACAGGTTTATACAGTTTGAGATTCATAGGTAATCTAACGATTATGAGCTGGGTTGTTGATTAATGGATTTATCCATTTACCATGTTTTTTACTGTTTTCACATCATCACAGCCAAAATGGCAATATGCCAGCACACTTGTTTTTGTTCAATGCAATTACTGGCTGTGGGCAACTCCCTGGGATTTATCCCAAAACCCTTGTTTAGAATGTTACGGTGCATTGTTATTTGTAACATTATGGTAGCACAGAGTATGTTTACCATGTCTATTGCACCGTTGTACATACCTCTACGTTGATTGGCTATTGCCATATGCATGTGCACTTTAAATTTCTGCTATTCCGCCCTGGAATGCCATGTGACCAAGGCCTCTGGGAGGCCGAAACGTTATGCTGTCCGTGTGTTGCAGAATAAACTAGTTTACTCACGGAAACTTCTGGGTCTGCTGTTTTCTGATGGCGCTGCCGCGATATTGATACCTCAGCGCTGCTTTGAGAGAACCCGTGTGGATATATATATATATATATATATATATATATATATATATATATATATATATATATATATATATATATATATATATATATATATATATATATATATATATATATATATATATATATATATATATGTATATATATATATATGTAGATATAGTTAGGACCTAGTTATAGTTAGGACCTAGTTTCCTTAGGAAATCCGCAACATTCTATTTGGAATAACTTTGGCGCCTGTCAACGAATCTTCGCAAAATTCTCCAAGAAAATGGCCTGCTCTGCTCCACTCCTTCCCATAAAGATTGGGGGTGATTCATGAAGCGGGGGCTGAGAAAAAGGGGGGTCCCAAAACGTGTTTTTCCCATGTAAGTTTTCCATAGCACCTTTGGCCAGGGCTATATCCCGAACGGCTGAACGGAATTACACCAAATTTGGCAAAAAGGTAGAGTTCTGTTAGCAGATTACGCTTTTTGTTAAATGGTGGAAATCCGTTCAGTAGTTCCTGAGAAAATCATAGATGTATCTATAGATGAAGTACCGTACTCTGTACTGTACTCTGTAGTGTACTCCGTACCTTCCGAGCACAAGCTGTTTGCTAATTGGCTGTCAACACTTCAAACCAGAAAGTGTTGGCAGTCATCTTGTGCCTCGGTAGAACCGAGGCACAAGAAAGCAGCAAAAGAAACACGAACAACATGCAAAGGAGGCAGGGTAGAAACACCCTGGCCCCCTAGGCGTGCTCAGGGTGTCCCACAATGACCCACAAGCCCCGGGGACCGCCACATCCTGGGGCTTTATTATTAAGTATGCGGGGGGATCACTGCCCCCCGAAGCCCTGGGGACCGCCATCCCCCAGGGCTTTATTATTAAGTATGCGGGGGCTCACGGCCCCACAACCCCAGGAACCACCACCCCCCAGGGCTTCATTTTTAAAATACAAATAAAAAAACCTGTGTGGGGGGCACGCCCCGGGGACTGCCACCTCTCCGGGGCTCTAATAAGTAAAATCACGGACCCCCAGCCCCGGGGACCACCACCCCCGCAGCTTTTAACATGTGAGAGGGGGGGCTTGTGGCCCCCCCTCCTGGAGCCCTTGATGGCCCTGGGGACCGCCATCCCCAGGGCCGCTCCTGTAGTGTCCCGGGGTGCCCACCCCCGGGACACTGCTGTTTGCTATGGTAGGGCAGGAATATATTCCCCAACCTAAAACACGCCACAGGGCGTGTTTGAACACATGTCACCTCAGGCCCCGCCCCCTTCCTTCACTATTGAGCAAAATATTCCTCTAAAATCAGCCGAAGTATGAGACGTCAGTGCTGCATCTTTCAGCCCAGGATGGACCCTGAAAAGTAAATGTAACCATACTTACAGTAACAAATTAACTTCCATAGGCTAACATTGACTGGTTTCATTTGGAAATTTTTCTGTGTGGAATTTTGGAACTTTAAAAAATTCCTCAAAAATCAGCCGAACTACGAATTCTGATTTACTCACCTGTTATCAGGAGAGACCTCAGTCCTGCATCTTTCAGCCCACTATTTAACCTGGAAAGTAATTCTAATCGTAGTTACAGTAACTTGAATTTCCTTCCATAGGCTAACAATGACTGGTTTCACTTGGAATTTTTTTTAAGTGTGGAGTTTTGGAAGTTTAAAAAATTCCTTAAAAGTCAGCCGAACTACGAATTCTGATTTACTCACTTGTTATCAGCAGAGACCTCAGTGCTGCATCTTTCAGCCCACTACTGAACCTGAAAAGTAATTCTAATCGTAGTTACAGTAACTTGAATTTCCTTCTATTGGCTAACATTGACTGGTTTCACTTGAAAATGTTTCTAAGTGTGGAGTTTTGGAAGTTTAAAAAATTCCTCTAAAATCAGCCGAACTACGAATTCCAATTTACTCACCTGTTATCACGAGAGACGTCTGTGCTGCATCTTTGAGCGCAGGACGGACCCTGAAAAGTAAATGTAACCATACTTACAATAACTTGAATTTCCTTCCATAGGCTAACATTGACTGGTTTCACTTGGAAATTGTTCGGTGAGGAGTTTTGGAACGCTAAAATATTCCTCCAAAATCAGCCGAACTACGAATTCTGATTTACTCACCTGTTATCAGGAGAGACCTCAGTGCTGCATCTTTTAGCTCACTACTGATCCTGAAAAGTAATTCTATTCGTAGTTACAGTAACTTGAATTTCTTTCCATAGGATATCATTGGCTGCGATATAAAATATATATAAATTAAAAAATGTATAAAATAAAAAAACAAATATTACAATTTCAATATTTTTTAAAACCATTTTTTTCTATTTATATTACAAATATGTATTGTAATTTAAAAAATAAAATATCTAAAAATAAATAGTTAAAAAATGTAGTAAATCAGTATAAAAAAAAAACAATTAATACATTTAAAAATTGTCATTTACAAAACCTTCGAAATTCACTGAAAAAAACCATGGGTTTCAGCCCAGATATACTTAGGAATTAGCATTAAAAAACACTTTGAAATTCACTGAAAAAACCATAGGTATCAGGCCTAATTTAGGGCCCGATTAGGATCGCGGACGGACTTGAGTCGGTCCTCGACCCCTGAGGAGGAGGGAACGTCCGCAGGGGCTGTGGCGTTCCCTCCGGGCAGATTAGGATGTGACCGCCAGGGTGGCGGTCACATCTACTATCTTCAACATTGAGGCGGGTGCAGCTTCAAGCTGCAACCGCCGCAAGGTTAAAAATGCATGCATCGCATTTGCATGCACAAAGCGGCAGGCACCGTGCGGTGCCTGCTGCTTTGTGCATGCAAATGCAGGGGGGTACCATAGGTAACCCTCATGTGCACCCCCACCCTCCCTTCACCCAGGGGGCCCGCAACGGGCCCCCGAAGTGAAAGTCTGTATGCTTTTCCACGGCGGGAAAGCCACCGCGGAAAAGCATGTCTTTCCCACCATCCTAATATGGCTGGCGGTGTCTGATAGACACCGCCACCATATTAGAGCTTTTCCGCCGCAGTTGGAAGGCGACCGCAGCAGAAAAGCGGCGGATGGACTTCTCGTCCCCCCAGCTATCCTAATGTGGCGGGGGGACATTGGAGGCTCCGCTGCAGAGAATCCGCATCCTCCGGGCTGGCGGTGGCTTCCGCCAGCCCGGAGGATGCGGATTCTCTGCGATCCTAATGAGGGTCATAGTTAGGAATTAGCATTTAAAAAAAACTTTGAAGTTCACTGAAATTGCGGGTGCGCGAGATATAGTTAGTACAACTAACTATATCGGAGGAATTTCAATGGTTTTGTATGAGTGAAATGTCCATCTAACTATAAAACCCCTAAAACCTATAGTTTTTTCAGTGAATTTCTAAGGTTTTTTAAATGCTAATTCCTAACTATATCAGGCCTGAAACTTTTTCAGTGACAATATATATATATATATATATATATATATATATATATATATATATATATATATATATATATATATATATATAAAATCATCAGTGTATTTATTTACGTATTTCTATGTGTATATATTCATCTATTCAATTACTTATCTATTTTGAAAAGTTATATATTTTTACTTAACAAAGCAGGAGATGTAGTGTCTTTTAAATAGAAGAAAAGCTAGAAATCTTTAGCTACCAACTCTACACCATAGGCCTGTGATGTAAGTGTTGGAGGGATCAATTGAAGACAGACTTAAAATGTTGAATTCTGACTTGCATGCAGAAGAATAAAGATGTACCACTTCTCTCTCTGTGTGTGGCTTGGTTACTTGTGAGTACCCGGACTATCAGGATGCTACCAATCACACTTGGAAAGCATGTTTCAAACATTAGCCCTTAGAATAGCATGCTGACCCAAAAGATAAATATTCTGTATACTGCACTTTATACACTGCCTGGATAAGGACTTCAATATATACAAATATTCTAATCAGTTATTAGATGTTGGATGCAGGATTACAAACCAAGTCAGTAAGAATACTGTTGAGATTGGTCCCTGCTGAGGGATAAGTGGTTTCCATGTTCAAGTAATAGAATGCCATTGAAAGTAATTATGTGATTTGAATGTACAGATGACGTTTCTGCTGAAGGTTTCACACTTGAGACGTAGAACAAGATATGTAGCAGGGCTGTCATGAATATTCAGCCCAACCAGGAGTCCACAACCATAGATATGATTGCTCCAAAACACTGTAGCTCCTAAAAGCGCAGAGCAAAAAAATACAGCACAGATGGTTTCACCAAAGATATGTATTGCTTGGAGAAATATTGCAGGTTGTCCTGGGTCTCTGGCTTCAGATTTTCACAATTTATTTTAGTAAGTTTTTATAGTAGTAATATCTTACAAAACATCCTCATGCCTATAGGACAGGCTTCTTAGATTAAAACCCACTTTTCCAGTTCAAGGGGTAGCCCCAGAAGTGTTTATCCAACTATAGGCAACAACCAGTACCAACTGCTTATCTGGAATTCAGATAAATAGGTAACAACTTCCTCTGTCTCAGGACATTTTGGAATTTAAAGCTTTGTGAGGTAATTTGAAAAAGGCAAACAGGCTTCGGTACCTGAAATGTAGGTAAAGCGAAAGTGGTGCCACCTTCCATGGAGCAAAATGTCAGAGTCAGACTTTCAGAAAGGAAGTGGTCTTTGGAGGCAGATAGCTATTATTAAACAGTGTTTCATCTGTAAAAGAATGAGTGCTGGTGACCAAAGCTCTGCTCAGAAGCCAGCAGCCGGTGGTATTAAATGTCAGCATGCTGAATATCAAGGCTTCATTATAGTAAATTCATCACAGGTCTCTTTAATCCATCACCAGACACTGCCTGCCCCTTTATCTCACGCTGGCTGGTCCCTGCTTTATTACCTTCTGCCAGTTTTTAATTTTTCTTTTCCTCCTTCTTACCCGTTTGTGTGTTTCTCTGTCAGATTCTCTCTTCGGGGTGGTGCTGGAAATGGCCCTTTTTGCAGGGTAATCCCCAAACTTTTTGCTTCTTCCACCTTTGTTTTTCCTGACCTGTGGTTGTTGGCTATAGGACTTTGGGCACTTTACCACTGCTGATCAGTGCTAAAGTGCATATGCGCTCTGTGTAAATTGTTATTGTGATTGGTTATCCATGATTGGCTTATTTGTTTTACCAGTAGGTCCCTAGTAAAGTGCACTGAGTGTGCCAGGGCTGGTAATTCAAATGCTACTAGTGGGCTTGCAGCACTGATTGTGCCACCCACAAGAGTAGCACTGAAAAGAAGTCTGAGGCCTGCCACCGCAGTGCCTGTGCGCAGTTTGTTAACTGCCAGGTCGACCTGTCCAGTACACCCACTTGCCAGGCCTTTCCCTTCCCTTTTCTTACACATTGGACACCCCTATGGTAGACCCAAGGTACCCCCCGGACCAGGGTGCAGTGTATGTGAAAGGTAGGGCATGTACTAGTGTGGGTAACATGTTCTGATAGTGAATACTGCCAATTTTGTTTTTCACTGTTGATAGGCTATCTTGCCCAGAGAACAGAATGGGGAATGCTGTGTAACATATTTACCTGCATATCTTCCCATAGGAGCAATATGGAAAATGGGAATCTAGTATTCCTGAACTCAGAATTTAATAACACATCTTTTTAGGAAGGATAGTTTTTAAATTCGTTGTATGAAAATAGCACTTTTAGGGAGTGGCTATTTTCTTGTTCAACCCTTCTGTGTGCCTCTGCCTGTTTGTGGATTGACTGTCTGGTTTGAGAGTGACAGGGGCTGGGGTGGCTCGAAGAGTGTGGGTGAGTCAGCACTAGGATGAATAGACCTATCTGCATTTGGAGTGGTGGGAGGAGTGGCACCTTGGCCTGAATAGGGCTGTGCCTGCCTTCCACAATGCTGGCTCCACCACCTCCTGTGGTGCGTCTGATGACCCTGGCCCACACTAACAAAGGAAGAAGTTTTGCACTGGCAGAATGCACTCTGAACTGGTTTGGACGGGGTCCAGGACCCCTCACACATAGAGAACAAATACTTTTGGGGTATAAATGCAAAAGCTGAAACCCCTGAAATTTCAACTACTTCGTAATCAAGAGAAATCGCTGCCAAAGAAGATCAGCTGAAGAGACTGAGGAGAAGCACTGCCCGTGATGTGTGTCTGGGGTTGTCCTGCAGTTTGCTGTTTCTACTGAGGAGAGGACTAAAGGACTTTGCTGTGTGCTGTATTCCCTGCTTGAAGAAGGACTTCGCTGTGTCCATCTGAAGAAAAGTCTCCAAGGGCCTGAGAAGAGCTGGCCTCCTGTTTCTGAAGTCACAGGTACAAAAGGACGTCACCCCAGCTTCCCTGAACTTCTTTGCTGGGAGTTCCAGTCTGCCAGGAGGGCCTGTAACTGTGTGTGAGGCCTTTTTGCTGTGGAGAGCTGGAAGCACGACGCAACGAGAGAGAATCTCGCTGCTGCAGCCGCTGTTGCATCACTGAGGAAGCGTGTCGCTGCTGCTGCTGTTCACTGTAGCATCACCGTAGAAGCGTGCCGCCACCTCAGAGGGTACTGTTGCATCACCGGAGAAGTGTGTCGCAGGGCCGTCGCATCGCTGAGGAAGAGCACCACCACTGATTGCTGCTGCAACACTGGAGAAGCATGTTGCCGTCATCGAGGGTATTGTCGCATCACCAGAGAAGCATGTTGCAGGGCCTGTTGCGGCTCTGAAAACCAGCGAGTTCGCCACACGGCTATCTGGAGTGCAATTCATCACCTCCACGTTGCAGCATCACAGTAAAGACGCCATTTTCTTGCATCACACCGAATCATCGCAATGCATCGAGGCGCCCTCTTGTCGCATCAGAACCAGAGCGCAGGAAGAATCGACACATCGCCTTCTCTGTGACCCTTTTGTTTGTTTTGTGTTACACATCCCAGGTACTTTTTGAGTAAAGTGTCGCATTTCTTCATCTACAAGTTTATTTTTGCAACAGCCTTTCTAAAGACATTCTACTGAGTTTTTGTATGTTGGATTTTAGTTGTTTTGGTCTTGTTGAGTTTAGATAAAGATATTTTATTTTTCTAAACTGGTGTGGAGTCCACTTGTGGTGTTTTCACAGTGTTACTGTGAGTGTTGGTACAAATACTTTACACATTGCCTTTGGGATAAGCCTGTCTGCTCATGCCAAGCTACCGAGGGGGTGAGCAGGGATTATCTAAAGTGTGTATCCCCCTTAACCTGACTAGAAGCAAGGGTCCCTATTTGGACAAAGGTACCTACCTCTGCCAACCAGAGACCCCCATTTCTAACAGGTGAGTTAAATAATGTTCTCAACAGATAAACAAGGCAGCTATTGGTTCCTGAGATATAGCCAATCCTACGAGAATTCCTAGCTTATCAATGCATGTTTGTCACAAAGTGAGGTACCTCAAATGTCATGGGACCATGAGTTTGTGGGATCAAATTTTCAAAGTGGTAATCGCAATCTGTGCAGAGCTCTCCCCTGCCTCTCCCTCCACCATGGTCCTCTAATTCAGCCGCATGATCCTATTAGAAATCTCCCTTCATTCAACACGTGGTCTAGGGCTCCTGCTGATCTACCCTTACTCCCAAGAGGCAAATGTTCTACACATTCCAATCAGTCACCAGTGTCTCACTTGGCAGGCCACAGGGAACTCTAGTCTGCCATGCTGGCCATTGTCTTTCGGTCCATTGACATGGCAGCTGTGAAGCAACATCATCGCAAGAAGTTACTATGAATTCAAACAGAAATGTGTAGGCAATTAAAAAGTACTGCATCTGAGCTGAGGAATGTTTTATACCTTATACCTGCTTTAAGCCTATGTGATAATTACTATCTAACTTAATCACTAGTCCTTTCAACAGGGGTTGCGTTTATGCTGCCAATTTAGTTTTGAGGGCATTTTCAAATCACAAAATGTTTATTAAATATAGCACTATATTGTATTTATCCTAACTAATGTTCTGTAGTAGAGGCTGCAAGAAATAAATGCAACCTTGAAGCACATAATATATTTTACAAATAGTTGGGAAAATATATGCCTGCTCTCCTACTTCTTGTAATTGACGGATATCACCCACA
This sequence comes from Lissotriton vulgaris, assembly GCF_964263255.1. Lineage (NCBI taxonomy): Eukaryota > Metazoa > Chordata > Amphibia > Caudata > Salamandridae > Lissotriton > Lissotriton vulgaris. The sequence goes on from NC_141689.1 coordinate 1,185,276,551, forward strand.
GGTGTCGTGTGCTGATGACGAGCTGAGCTCGTCATGGTGCCACTAAAATGGCATTTTCCAGCACAGGGGGGGGGGAACGCCCAGCAGCCATGTGGTTAAGGATACAGGTCCTTTGAAAACGACACATTTGGGTGAGCCCTTTCAACAGGCTGAAGCCACTATAACAGCAAATGTGCACAGTGGAAATAATGGATGGAACAAAGCACAAATAAGATAGATTTATTTATTTGTATTAAAAATAGTGACAACACACGATGTAGTCTAGGAACGTCACGCCTGGTGAAAAGAGAATGCTAATTTTGCAGCCTTAAGTCTAAAAAAGCACATGCAGGAACACACTTTCAGTGTACTTTCCCATCCTAAAGTTCCAAGACAATGCATTGTTTTCCTAATATGGTAACATTAGTAATAAACTGTGATATTACTTCAAAACCTTCTAAATAACAGGCTAAGAATGTGACATATAAAATACATTCTGCCACGTTAAAATGTGGTTATATCTGCAAAGTACGTGGTTTCCAAGTGGCTCCATGTTATATATTGCAATAATAGGAATGCCTGACGTTAGCTATCAGTTTTTTAATGGTAAGCTCTGAATCATAAGTCCTAGTTTAATGATGGCAGAAGTCAAACTTGATGACCAAAAATGTTAAATATAGTTACCTGAAAAATCACTTATGCAGGTGTTAGTTTAAAGACTTCACATGGGGCTGCTTCTTAGGTCCGAGCAAGTCGCAAATATGTCTCATGCATCTAACATGTTCGAAAAGGCCACTTTATTTGGACTTTATTGCTCATAGGTCTAATTAGTGCTAACACATTTATATATACTATTTTGTCATTTTTAGATTTTTCACTTGCTAATAAATGGTTCAAAATGTACAAATATTGGAGAGTAAAATAAGTTTAATCATATATTCACAATGAACTTACATGGAAAATTGGCAAAATATTAACGGCAATTTGCTTTATAATACCTGGTATTTTTCTAACATTTAGCACAGCCAAACTCATTTGACCGCACAGTGCAGTATGAAGTGTTAATCTTCACTATTCTCAAGTGCTGTAGCTTAGTATTATCCTCAGGTCTTTTGTAAAAGTGCAAAATAGTGAAAAGATACATTTACAAATGCTTAGTGCACCTGCCTTTATTATCTGCATCTTTTAGTAGTCATACTGGGCTTAGTGTCGCTTCTAGACAGGCGCTCAAACAATGCATTCATATTTTAACAGATTCGGGCTAAAGGACAACGCCAGCTTACTTTGAGCGAATACAGACTGTTTGTTAATTGTGTAATTGGTTTGCTCAGTAATTAAGGAGAATTCTGCTCGTCTGAATATTTAATAAGAAGCAATTCAAGATTCATCACTGGTGTCAGTCCATAAAACGCAAAACGCGTAAAGTGCATTGGCTAGAATGGGAATGTGTATACAAAACAAAAACAGTCCATTGACTGAAAGTTATACATGAAAATGTGCTCTTAAGAGGAAAATCGGTGTACCCTTATGGAATATTTAAGCATTGCATTACCTATGCAAAAACTGAGTAAATGCACTTCTGTTTATGCTGAGAGACATTACTAGAAAAAAGGTAATTTCATAAACCCAGTTGTACAAGGGCGAGAGTGCACACTGTAACAGTGTTTATTACATTATGCCAAGGTTTCGATTTATATATTTCCACTTGAAATAATTCAATCATTCTTTTATTTCTAGAAATTTCCCTATGGACCTCGAAAGTCCGATAGAAAATGCTTTCCTTTTTCCCCAAGCTAATAAAAAGTGACATCCTTAGTATTTTGATTTAATTCGCATGCCTCTCAAGGTGTGTTTTTTGTTTCACAATATAGAAGGTAGTAAAAATCAGTGGGAAGTAGCGCAAACGGGGAAAAAATGCTTAGCAGCAAAAATATTTTTCAGGCTAATATTGTAAATATATCTCTACATTTCCTTGCACCGTATTTTATAAAACCTAATGAGGTACTTTATACTGAAAGAAACACGAGAACTAATCTTAGAAAGGCTTGTCTGATGAATTGTGTTACAGAAATCTGGAGTGTTCATCAGGGCTCACTTATACTTATGAGTAAAAAGAACTATTTTTCTCTCTAATAATTATTAACAATAATTTAGTGTGAACAATCAAAGGAAACTTAGTATTGTTTTCTATTGTAGTTGCATTTATATAGGTCTTCACACCCCTGATAAGCCGCTGAAGTGCTTTGATGTACAGTTGACACGCTACGTTTCTCTGGGGCATATTCTCAACGATTTATCGCCGAGTTATCTGCACTTTATCGCAGCCAAAGTGGCGATAAATGTATCGCCCCTTTCACAAGCTGGTGCTAACAGCCCATATCACCAGTTTACATGCGATAGCAGCTGCAAAAAACATTGCCACAGATGACCCAGCAACTATCACTAAAGAGATGAAGTGTAGGTTTTCCCGTGTAAAAAGCCGCGACAACACCACTCCGCAACATTCTCAACAACCAGCCAGATCAGCGATAGGATCACAAAACAGGCGATAAGGCGCATTAGCAACAGGAATTTAACACCAGGAATTTAACACCTGCTCTTACCTGGTGTAAAGTCGGACGACGACGTGCACCAGAGAAGGGACCCCAGCCCAGAGCCACACCAGAAGAACAACAGATGCCATGTAGCTACTGATCATGCAGCTCAGAGACCCAAGAGGGCCACAACACCCACCGCCACCACCCCCAGACCCACAATACGGACCTTCAGAAAATGCACCAGCCTCACAGACCTAACACTAGAGGATGTCATTGCCCATCACAGGCTCAAAAATACAACCATCCTCCGCATCCTGAACATCATTGCCCACAGGCTGACAGTACCCACACAGCAGACAACTAAAATCCCTCCACAGACAAAGCTACTGGCTGTGCTGTGTCTGTTGGCCTCTGGTACCTTCCAACCAACAAATGCCAGAGTCAGAGGTGTCCCACAGCCGGCACTATCAAAGTTCATCACAACTGTCAGCATTTTGCCCCAGTACCTTCACTCCCCCAACACTGCGCAGGAACAGCTGGTGAGCAAGCAAGTCTGCTACACCATAGCCGGCTTCATGCACGTGTTGGAGAAAATCGAATGCACACATGTCCTTCTTGTGCCCCCTGCCGACACTGTACACAATTACCACAACAGAAAGCACACTCATTTCATCAATGTGCAAGCAATAGTGGACCACCGGGGACTCTTCACCAATGTCGTTGCCAACTACCCAGGCAGTGTGCATGACTCCTCCACCTTCCGACAGTCCATCATCAAGCGGCGCTTGCCGGTTATTAGGCCAGCAATCAATTGTAGGTTCTTGCAGTATTAATGAGCAATTCACGATATTTAATGCAGTCCTAATGCAGTACTATGCGGTTTGGAATGCAGTTCGGAACGTCCTACTGACACAGACCTGAATGCAAGAATCAGGCAGTTCGGACTGCAAGACTAATGCGGTAAGTAATGCAGAAATCAGGCAGTTCGTAATGGAAGAATTATTATTATTATTATATTAAATTTGTAATGTGCACAGATACCCAAAGAGGGTTTCCTGGCACCTAGCACACAAATTGCTAGAAAGTGAGAGGTTCAAAGCACATTTACTGTTAAAAAAGCCACGTTTTAAGATTTCTTCGAAAGCTCAGATAGGACGAGTCATTTTTCAAAGACACAGGAAGAGAATTCCAGATTTTTGGGGCCGAGACAATAGAAGTAACAACCTCCCATTCTTGTTAATTTAAATCTGGGGATCACAAAGTTCCCATGAGCTGTAGAGGGCAGGGGACGAGAAGGAATGTAGGGATGGATGAGTTCTTGCAGATACGGTGGGGCAACCCCTTGTTTGATTTGAAAGATGTAACACAAAGTTTTAAATTTAATTCTTTGATCGATTCGTAGCCAGTGGAGGTCAGAAAGATAAGGAGAGATGGCAGCCTGTCTGGGAACTTGGTAGAAAAGGCGTTCAGCAGAGTTCTGCACTAGCTGTTACTTTCTCAGTACCGTTTGACAACTACCAAGATAAAGAACGTTGCTGTAATTGATGCGAGAGGTGATAAGTGCCTGGACTACCCTGCATTGGGCAGAGACAGGGAGCATCCAGATGATCTTATGGAGCCATCTCAAATTCGTAAAGCAGATGGCAGCCACATTAGCCACCTGCCTCCTCCACGATTTTAGCCAGGGGTCTAACGTAGATGTTAAACAGCAAGGGGCTTAAAATGGACCCATCTAAGATGCACAGATCTTAAATGATGATTTGGCAGAAAAGACCTGAAATGTGCGACCATTGAGAAATGAGGCAAACCAAGATAAGGCGATGCTGTCAAGCCCGAGTGACCTCAGGGCATTAAGCAAGATGTTATGTGACAAGGTGTTGAATGCGGCACTCAGATCTAATAGAATGAGTGCTGCTGTTTCCCCTCAGTCAAGATGTTGGCGCAACTTCTCAGTGACCCCAAGCAGAGCAGTTTCGGTTGAGAAATTGGCTCTGAACCCGGATTGAGAGTGATGGACATAACCCACTTTTTCTATGTGTTCAGTCAATCGCGTATAGATACGGTTTTCCAAAATTTTGGAAAATACAGGGAGCAGAGATTTAGGCCTAAAATTCGATAGTACATAAGAATCTGCTCCCTCCTTTTTCAGTAAAGGGACGACCATGGCCCTCTTCCACTCAGGGGGGACTGAAGCCTCCCGCATAGAGGCATTGAGAAGTTCTATAACAACGCCTTTAGATGTTAAAGAGAGCTGGCATAGGTTTTTAATGGGCAAAGGGTCGAGTGGAGAGACAAACTTGACGCTATTTAAGCAGTTTCGAAAGGACTTCGCATCAAAAGGATCCCAGGAGTAAAGTTTGGCTGTCAAATTGGAAGTGCTGTAATTCATCAGGTCAGATAGAAAAGCCATACTGTACAAGGAGGGAGAAGCCAAAAGTGACCTATGAATGAGTTTAACCTTCTGGATGAAGAAGTCAGCGATGTTATTGCATTTACTTTCGTCAATGATGCAGAAATCATGCAGTTCGTATTGCAAGAATACTGTGGTGAATAATGCATAAATCAGGCAGTTCATAATGCAAGAATAATGCGGTCAATAATGCATAAATCAGGCAGTCCGTAATGCAGGAATAATGCAGTCAGTAATGCAGAACTCAGGCAGTTCGTTATGCAAGAATAATGCGGTCAATAATGCATAAATCAGGCAGTTCATAATGCAGGAATAATGCGGTCAATAATCTGCGCGGTCAACTCTGCCACCACTAGGCCCCAACAACAGAGACAATGGTCACATGCTTAAAAGGGCAGCCCCCGTACCGCTGGCCAGGTACGGGCCACTCGGGGACTCCGCGCGGTCTCGGGGTTTAATGCGGAGCAGCGGGAGAGAGTTCGGAGCACTCCTGTACGCTTCCTGCATGCTTCTCCTGGCCACACACGCTTGCGGTTCCCAACTTGAGTCCCAGCCTTACCTGGGGGGTGCTCTGCCTTGCTCTCTCCCTCTGCTCGTTGGACGTCCTGCTGGCTGATCCCGATCACATTGCAGCTCTGTTGCTAGGCGACGCAGTAGCCCGATGGGTTGCAGTGCTGCTTTCTCCTTCGCTGGTGTTCTTGGGCACATTCCTTTCAACGGATATCGATTACGATCCCTTTCACCTCTTAGCTTCCTTAGCTTCAAGAAATCCTTTAGCATGTTGCGGCTTGGCCGGCAGCGGCAATCTTTCCTCACAGCCTCAGTTACGATGACAGCTCGGGCCACTGCTATTCAGCTGCGTGGACAATATTTCACGCTGCGGGGCAATGCGGTCATGGGGCACCTCGTAAACAGCACCATGGATCACACCGCAGTCTCAGGCATTCAAAGAGCACATGCACACAGCGTCACTGAGACACACTTCTTAGGTTCAAGTAATCTTTTAGCCTGTTGCTGCTCAGGCTGGTGGCAGCGATCTTTCCTCACAGCCTCAGTTACGATGACGCCTCGGGCCACAAACAGCTATTCAGCATCATGGATGATGTTTCACTCTGCGGAGGAATGCGGTCATGGGGGATCTCTTAAATAGCCACCTACAGACCACACGGCAGTCTCAGGCATGCAAAGAGCACACGCACACAGCATCGCTGAGACACACTTCTTAGGTTCAAGCAAGCTTTTAGCACATTGCAGCTCAGGCCAGCGGTGGCAATCTTTCATCACAGCCTCAAGTACGATGACGGCTCGGGCCACAAACAGCTATTCAGCAGCGTGGACGTTATTTTATGCTGCGGGGGCTATGCGGTCATGGGGCACTTCGTAAACAGCACCACGGACCACACAGCAGTCTCAGGCATCCAAAGAGCACACAAACACACAAACAGCATCGCTGAGATACACTGGGAAACCTTTGTATTCCTGAGTTTTCAGAATAGGGGACCAGCGCTCCTCAGGCCCTTGGAAACAAATTACTTCAGGACAGAGCACACAGCAAATTCCTCTCAAGCAGGGGGATGCAGCACACAGCAAAGTCCCTTATCCTCTCCTCAGTCAAATTAGCAAACTGCAGGCCAGCCCCACAACACACAGCAAGGGTAGTCCTTTTCTTCAGTCTCTTCAGCTGTTCTTCTTTGGCAGAGGTTCCTTTTGACCACAAAGTAGTTTCAATCCTATTTTAATCTGAAATTTCAGTCTTGAGTTCACAGGTTTCAGCTCTTACACTTATACCCCTAAATACCTTTAAAGTCTGTGGGCCTCATTTATGACAAGTGACGCATCGCTGCGTGAAAACAGCGATGCGTCACTTTTCATTGCGCCCTCCTTATGACACCAATGATGCGTCATATTTACATTATGACGCATCATTGCGCAAGAAGTTACAGATACGTATCTGTAAGCGCAAAAGTGACGCATTGCTGGAGTGTTATACAAAAGTGAAGCAACACCAGCAATGAGTCCTTTCACATGGGGCAAGCCCCATGTGAAAGGGCCTGCATCAGTCTTACGCCTACTGTGAGGCAGGCGCAAGATTTTGACGCAACGGTGTCCTAGAAGTGACGCAGTGAAATCTTATAGATTTCACTGCATCACTTCTACGACCCTTTCTTGCGTCAATACACCCCCCCTTGCGCAGGTATAATGTGGTGCAGGGGTTACAAAGTGACGCATCTACCTAGATGCGTCACTTTGTAAATATGGCGCAACAAGGTGCATTTTTTATGCTACTGGTGCGTCACAAAAAGTGATGCACCAGCGGCGTAAAAGTGATGCAAGGGCTCATAAATGAGGCCTAAACAAGACATGGGTGTCTTCCTGCCAGTGGACACCCTCTTCCTTTGATAGTCAGGGTATAGTGCCCAGACGCTCAGTAGGAGGTGGAGTCATCCTTTTGTGGCAGCAACACAGAACTCTTCACATCCAGGGACCTCTCCCCCCACATCAATTGCAGGCCAGCCTGTTGCTGTCTCACCTTCTCCTCCCTGGGGTCAGGAAACTTCCCAGACCCTTCAGAAAAGGGGGTGGTTATGGACAGAGTATCTGAATTAAGCAGAATACTACTACCCAGTCAACAGATCAGGGCTTGATCCATCACCGTTTTTTAGCTCACTGCACCATCCCAGCTCAGAACCTGGCTACATGCAAATTAGTTTGTCCCTGGCCCAGTGCATAATGGGAACAGGGCAGACCAAACTACCAAGCCAATTCTTTTACTCGAAAGGAAACAAGCTTCCGGGGACCGGTTTCTGGCATTACAGCCGTCTTCGGCCCGGCTTGCTTGAACCCTGATGGTGCAGTGAGCAAGGGACTCATTCTGAATCGTTTTGTCCACCATAAGCATGCAAGGGTATGCTCAGACATGAGTCCCTTGCTCACTGCACCATCAGGATTCAAGCAAGCCTGGCCGAAGACGGCTGTAATGCCAGAAACCGGTCCCCCGAAGCTTGTTTCCTTTCTAGTAAAAGTCCTTTCTAGTAAAAGAATTGGCTTGGCAGTTTGGTCTGCCCTGTTCCCATGATGCACTGGGCCAGGGACAGACTAATTTGCATGTAGCCAAGTTCTGAGCTGGGATGGTGCAGTGAGCTAAAAAACGGTGATGGATCAAGCCCCGATCTGTTGACTGGGTAGGAGTGTTCTGCTTAAGTCAGATACTCTGTCCATCACCACCCCCTTTTCTGAATCACTTCCCTGACCCTGTCATATTCAAACTCAGATGGTCAATCCACAAACAGGCAGAAACACACAGGATGGTTTAAGACAAGAGAACAGCTACCTTTAAAAATGTGGTTTCTAAGCACACTATTCAAAAACCATCTTCACAAAAAGATGTGTTATTAAATTCTGAGTTCAGGCCCACTAAACTCCACCTCTCCATCTTATGCATATGGGAAGATATAGCTGGAAACATGGCAACATTATGTCAGCAACATTATGTCAGAAAAAGGTCTAGGAGGAAGGCAAAATGTTTAAGGAACTTTAGCCAAAAAGGGTCAAGTCCAACACATATACACTTATAACTCTTCAATGAGCCTTCGAGGCGATTCGAACACACACCCCGACCAGGTAATTGTAAACAAGGATCTGGCAGTCGAGGTGTCAGTGATCTGCATAGGTGAGGTGGAGACAACAGCAGTCACAGGATCTTCCACTGTCTGTCCACTGTCAAGTCTCTAATGTGACATTGATGTTTGATGAGCCACATGTCTGAAGTGAAAAGAATCTCTTGTGACAGACTTTCCATGATGGTGAGCTGTCACCATGTGTACTTTGGTAGTTGTGACATTAATGGGCTCAGCCACGAATGGGCATCTCATTTTTGCTTTCTGGATTGTTGAACTAGTACTCATTCTTCTTTCTTGCAAGGGATATATTTCACTTAGTAGCATAGATTTTAATTTTTCCTTTGCAAACAGATTCCTCTGTGTAAATGTCTTTCCCAGGCTTTGATCTGAGAATGGTCCATTGGGTAGACTTGGTCATCATGGCTCTCCCAAACAATAAAGTTGCAGGACTTTCGCCGGTAGTCGAATGAGTGGTAGATCGGTAAGCTCGAAGAGTGTCATACAAAACAACCTTGAGTTCGAGCTTCTCTAATGCAGCACACTGCACAGCTTTCTTTAGAGTACTCATGAATCGTTTTACCAGGCCAATGGCCTGGCGCCCAATGAGAAGTACTTTTCGGATGTGCTACGTAGAGAGCGCTGAGAAAGTCTCTGAACTCTCAACTTCTGAATGGTGGTCCATTGTCATATTTCATGATCACTGGGGCTGTCCATTGTGCTGTGCAAGGATTTTCATGAAACTCTCCTCACACTAATGTGACAAATGGAACATTTTTTTTTATCAACTCTCGCAATGGTTCACTGACCTTGGTAAAGTCTTGCATGTGTCCCTTGAACAATACCTCTCCACCCCAAGATATTAATCTGACATGAAAATACCCTGTGGGGGATTAGCAGTAGATTTTGCTTGCACATTATATGCTTCAGTTGTCATAACAAGAATCAGAAAAGATGTGGCCAAAGAATCTCAAACTGGTCTTATGAAATTCACATCTGTCAGCAATCAGAGTTAATCTTTTTTTATTTTATTTATTTTATTTAGTGTTTTCTATAGCACGAACATGACCCTGCGAGGGGTATCAGAGCGCTTTACAGCCATGTATCATCATTAGTATCATTTGGAAGCATAGATTGCTATTTACAAACTCTATACAAATAAACAAATAGTGAATCAGCAATTAAATCAACAATTGAGTTGGTACCGATCGCATTAAGTCACACCACCACATGCGAGAGGCTAGTAAATGACTTGAGGCAAACATGGATAGATTTGGACCACATGTACTGCTGCAAGGTCTTATTGTAGAAATGTTCTCATATAGAATAGTTTTGCTTCTTTTTTTAATGCAACGATGGATGGAATTCTTCTAATGCTTGGGGGGAGTTCATTCCAAATTTGTGGTGCTGCTCCAGAGAACGCTCAGTCATAAGTTATTTTCTTACAAAAACGAGCTGGCTTCAGAAGTAGATTATCTTTGCTTCTTGTGTTTCTGTTTCCTCCTGAAAGCGTGATTTTCTGTGCAAGGTAAACTGGCGTTTTAATGGTGCAATGCGTTATGGGTGATGCAAGCTATTTTGAAGTGAATTCTTGCTTCGAAGGGTAGCCAGTTGAGCATTTTCAAGTGAGGGGAGATGTGGTCGAATTTTTTGGATTCCGTTATCAGTCTTGTGGATGCATTGAGACATGCTTTCAAAGGGGCTGTTGTGATTTTGGGAAGCCCTGCCAGAGAAGTGCACCCATATTCTATCATATATCATATTATACCAGTGCTTGGACTGCTGTTTTAATATCCAATTTATTTAGGAATGGTTTTAGTTTCCGCAGGTAGCTTAGATGGAAACGGGCGTTCTTTGCCATTGTGTTGATATGTGCAATCATGTTCAGATTTTTGTCAACGGTAATTCCCAAAGATTTAGTAGAGTTGACAATCTTCGGGGTACATTTTAAAGCAGTGATAATGTTGGAACAGTTCGCTATCTTGAGTTTACTTTTCTGAGGTTTAATCAGTAGGAATTCCGTTTTGTGTGGATTTAGCTTCAGGTGATTCAGGGTTAGCCATTGGAGGGTTCTCGTGAGGGCTTGATTCATAGTTTTTAAACCTTCTGTCGATGTCACCTTGATATACAGCTGCGTGTCATCCGTGTACATATTAAATGAGATGTTTGCTTTTTGTAGTTTAGCTGTGAGTTGTTCTACATAGAGATTGAAAAGCGCCGGGGATAACGTTGAACCTTGTGGAACTCCAATTGTATTTCTGGTAGAGCCTGACAGGGTTTGGTTGACAATCAATTTTTGTGATCTATTCTCTAGGAAGGAGCTGAACTCTTTAGTACTATACCATCTAATCCCATTCTGTTTTTCAGCCTATCCAGAATTTTGTCATGGTTTACCGTGTCGAACGCAGCCGACAAGTCCAACAATATTAGGAGACATGTGTCGTTGTGATCAAGAGCCAGTAGAGCGTCATCTACTATTTGCAGTATTGCAGTTTCTGTACTATGGTTCGGTCTGAACCCCAATTGGAAATCGTTTAGTAGATTAAAATCCGTAATGTGATGACTCAGTTGTTGTTGGACACATTTTTCCAGAACTTTATCGAGCATGGGAATGTTTGTAACAGGGCTAAAGTTGTTTGGATCAGAAGGGTTTTCATTCGTTTTTTTAAGAAAAGGAATGACATGCCCTGTTTTTAGGCAGTCTGGAATTTGGCCTTGTGATAATGAAGCATTAATGACCTTAGTCCACGACGGGATTAACAGGTGGTTAAGAGAAGACCAGCACTTTGCTGGTAGGGGGTCGTTATAATGGTTGTTAGGTTTGGTGGATGACATGATCTTAGATAATTCTAATTCACTGATCAGATTGAAACCTGTCCATTGAGCATTGTTCTTAGGTTTGTCAAGTTCTTGGAACTGTAGTTCATCTGAGGAAACCTTCTCCCTTTCCAAATATTCAGCTGATTTTTTAAGTTCTCTCTCCAGTGCGTTTGCTTTGTCGGTAAAGAAGATGGAGAAGTCCTCGCTATTTAAGCTTTTTTTAGCGATGATAGGTGCTGATTTGGTGGATTTATTCGACTGTTCTTTGAGTATATTGAATAGTTTCCTTGGCCTATTTATTGCATTGTCCAATTCTTTCTTAAAGAAGTCTTTTTTTGATTAAAGGATGCTTTTATTATAAGCTTTTCTGCATTGTCTCAGTTGGCATAATTGGGGTGAAGTAGGGTATTGACGCCACTTGTGCTCTGAATGTCTGAGTGATCGTCTTTCTTCATTTAGGGAACTATTGAACCCTGGATTTTTGTCTTTGTCAACGATCCTCTTAAGTTTTAGAGGGGCTATTTCCTCGATAATGCTTGATATTACCTTATTATAGTGCAGAGTGAGGTCATTGACGTCAACCGCGTTCGTGGGTGGCTGCAACATGTTTACACAGTGAGCTGCTACGTTTTCCATATTGATTCCTTTGGTGTCCCTAGTTCATTTTTTTGGCTTAATAGCCTGTGAGGTCGATTTAGATTTACTCCGGGGAATTTCAAATGTAATTATGTGATGGTCAGACCAATCGCATGGTGGGCTTACAATGTTCTCGATTGCTATTTCTTTGGCTATTATCCAGTCTAGGGTTGAATCTTTGGAGTGAGTAGGGAGATTACATCCCTGTACTAAAGATTGTTCTTCCAGGAATGTTTCAAAGAGTGTGATTTGCTTGTCCGTCTGATTCTCCCAATGAATATTAAAGTCACCTATGAATATATCATTTGATTGGGGGCTAGAGTTGATGGTGATGATTTCCATCATTTGGTCTAGAAACCTGGTCTTTGTACCAGGCGGGTGGTAGAACGCATGGAGTTTACAGTTTTGGTTGTCTGACCTTAAGGACATGCCTAGATACTCGCAGAAGTCTAGAGGGTCCGAGTGAGTTTTAGTAATGGAAATGTCTTACCTATTAATGCAAGCAATGCCTCCACCCAATCTCTCTTGTCTGTCTGGTCTCATAATCTGGTAGTTTGGGGGGACTAACATGTCAAGGCATGGGGAGTACGAGTCGGAAAGCCAGGTTTCGGTTAAGATGGTAACATCTATTTCATGGTTTAGTATGAGGTCGGCTATGTCCGCCGTGTGTTTGTTTGCTGAATGACAAATCACTGCACTATTCCTCGGCTGCCTTCCCCTATGTTACCCACCCTGCACTTGGATCAATCTTTCTGGGTGATGAGACTGCTTTTCTAGTTTATTGCATCGTTTTTGCTCCTATCCCTTATAGTAGTTTAAATATTATGATTGGTTTGTTTTACCATATACTGTTTCTATTTGTTTCCTTATCCCTGGACTCTCCTCCCCCTTTGTTTTGTATCCCTCCTGATTCTACTGTAAAGCGCTCTGATACCCTCACGGGTCTGGTTCGCGCTCTATAAAACTCTAAATAAATAAATAAATAAATTGAGTAATGTGCAGCAAATAGGTTTCTGGTAGTTGATCATTGGCGGAGCTGACATTTCAGGCAATAGGTTTACGGTCTTTAGGTTACTCGCATTAGTCCCTCTATTGTTAACCTGGGACGTTCTAGTCGTGTTAGAAACAATAGTTTGGATAGCGTTTATGCCTAATATAGGTTGCGAGATTTGAAAAGGATCATAGGTGGACATAAAGGATGCTAACTCATTGTCTGACAGGTAGTTGAGTTGCGTGCGTGGGCGGCAGATTCTTTTAGACGTAGCCAAAGGGATGGAGCAGCGATTTCCATTTGTTCCAAGGTAGGAGGACTGAAGGGCCTCCATCTTAGCCAGCCAGTTTTCTGATAAGCAAAGCAAGTTCTATATCTCTGATGGCGGCGAGCATGGCTTTGTAGGTTTTACTAGATTGAGCATAGAGATGATTAAGATCCCCCTTTGTATGTTTGGATCTAGATTTTTCCGAAGCTGGATTGTTTTGTATGGTGGTTGGGGGTGTCTTCTCTGTTGAAGGGCTAGCTTTGCACATCTCTGTAGGGGCTGTGCCTGTTATATTGAGGTTAAGATTAAGACTGGTGCCAGATTTGCAATTCTCTGCTCGGGTTGTCTGCATTCCTTTCAAGTTAAGTAGTTTGACTTGTGTGTTTTTCAGCCTGCTTACCGGTCCTGTCAGTAGGTCATGTTTAAATTGCGGCGTAGCAGTGGAGGTAGAGACTATGTGTGAAGTAACTAATGCAAGACTAGTGTTGAAGTCCCTGTTGTCTATCTTGTTTGTTGCAGGATATACTTGCTGTGGTTATTGGGATAAGATCGTCCTACCAGTTCCTGTTTCGCTATCGTTCTGGGCAAATAGATCCATAGGTAACAGTTGGGATTCAGTATTGTGGTTTAAGTAACCTAACGCCCTGACACTTTCATTTGTATTATTGACCTGACATATCCCGTCCATCTGATTCCATGGATAAGGCTTTTCGTTGGTATTAATGCCATCCAGTGTAATATTTTGATTTGACTGTTGGGGATCCCTTGCACTACCTACTTCAGACGCAGCCGTTGGTTCCCCTGGGCGGTACTGACTTAATGGTTCATCTTTGGTTGGTTACTTCCTGCAGTGAGGCCGCTGTGGATAAGGTTTTTTAATGTGTCAAAATAGTCGTCAAAGCGTTCTAGATCTTTGTTGGCAGCTTGGATGAGAATTGTGCCATGAGAATTGTGACATTAATCAAGCATCATTTAGCAAACAACATGCCTTAATGAGTGCCTTGTTATCGTCTTTCTGAATAGCTCTGAAACCAAAATGTTGTTGCTATGGTTGAAAGCATTCATAACAGGTTACATGATATGTTGAATTGCATCTTGGAAAAGTTCTGCAGCAGAGGATACACCAAAACTCGGTCACTTATAGTCAAACAGACCGGTGTGTATAGGAATGATTGTAATGCACCTGCAATTTTCTTCAAGTTCCAACTGGTGATATCATTTGTTTAAGATGAGTCCAGAGAAAACTTTGTACTTTTCAATTGAGTTATCCTAGCAGCAATGTGCAGACCTGGATATCATTCTCTCTCAATTGCTTTGTTGGCCTGGCACATATCAATGCAAAGTCATGCAGCTCCTTCCCTTTCTCTTTTAGGCACCACCAGAATGGAAGTAACCCATTGTGATGAACGAGTGGAGCGTTCAATGATATTGTGTTTGTACAATGAATTAAGTTCTTTTTCAACAGCTTCTTGCAAGCTAAATGCAATTTGTCTATGTCTTTGGGCAACTGGATAAACATCCTCATTTATATGTAACTGTACTTTTATACTCTTGAGCTTTCCTAACCCATGAAATAATGAAGGAAATTGACTTACTATTTCATGATGAGCACTCATCTTGTAGTTTACTGATATCAGTCGAAAGTCAATATTTCTTGATTTCCAAGCAATGTATTCTTATAGCATTATTACACACTTTTGTAATTCATAAAAGAAAACGTTTTAAAAGAACACAAATTTAGTAATCTAAAACAACAGTGCACTGTTGTATCTTTCTACATGACTACTTGCAGATAACGCAATTATAACTAAACATTAAAATGTTCCCTACCCCGACCCAATACCTTCTACAGTCCAAGTCTCACATATATTTAAATCCTTTTACTAACAATAATGGAAAATAGCATTGTAAAGTGTAATGTGCGTTTAACCAATATTAAGCCGTGCCCCTATCAGGATTCTAAAGTACAATATACAGAGTAGCTTTTCAAACCTTCCTATTTGGGATCGATTAATTTACTTAACATTACCTTGCTGAGTGGAATTACATCCATACAGACTTAGATCTTAAAACCTAGGGAGAACATAATGCCAGTTGATATTTTATGATTTTACACAAATATTGACCAATGGCAATAGCTAGATCTCGGAATCTAAGTCTATAAATCAGATCTGGTCCTGCATCCCTACTTTGATTCCCATATTTTTTAAACACAGACCATTAGATCTTTTTCCTTGCCTCAATGACAAATACACAATCCAACAATAAATGGCTCACTGAATATTTTCTCCTTCTTTTACAGGGACTCTGCCAATTTTTGATAACAACCTCTGTGCCCAATCCTTTATTGCGCCACCCCGGGTCAATTCCCAACCACAAACGCAAGACTTTATTCCACAAGAGACCGTCTGGAATGTTAAATAGCTCATAGAAAAAGTCAGTGCTCTCTTGTGAAACTAAGAAAGGAATGGCTGAGCTCTTAATTTTAAGAAAATACAAATCTTCTATCCAACTAGTTTCCATGGCGCTTTGCCTGAGTAAACTCTTTATTAACCGTGGGCAGAGAACTCCGCTCCGCTCCGCCCGCGAAGTGTGTGGAGATTTGCCTACTCCGTGTTCCGTAGAGAATGCAGAGTAGGCATATCTGTGCACACTCCACAGTGGAGCAGAGTTGGCCTACCACCTGCCTCCACCCCCTATTAAGATATAAGTTACAAGTAATTTTTAAAAAGTAAAAACCACTCACCTGTTTACTGTGACATCCCTGGGATGCCCTCTTCCTCACCATAGAGGTACTGCTTGAGAGAACTGCGCATGGGAGCACAACCACACATTTCTTGCGAGAAATGCGCATGCGCAGGTGCCCGAACATGCACAGTTTTGCCAAGCAGTACCTGTATGGCAAGGAAGAGGACCCTGTGAACGCCGTGGTAAACAGGTAAGTGATTTTTACTTCTTTTAAATTACATGTAACTTATATCTTAATAGGGGTGGAGGCCGGTGGCATAGTGGAGCTCCACAGAGTTGCACAGAGTTTGTTCTCCGTGGCCCTCCACGTAGCCCTTCCATGTGGACTATGCCCAGGCTTAGTATTTTTTAACTGTGGGTGTAGAACTCCGCTCCGCCCGTGGAGTGTGCAGAGAATTTCCTACTCCGTGTTCCACGGAGAACGCAGAGTATGCAAATTTCTGCACACTCCTGAGCAGAGCAGAGTTGGCCCATCACTTGCCTCCACCCCCTATTAAGATATAAGTTACAAGTAGTTTGAAAAAAATAAAAAACACGTATCTGTTTACCGCGGCATCCCTGGACTGCCCTCCTCCTCTTCCTCGCCATAGAGGTACTGCTTGAGAGAACTACGCATGAGCCCTCACATGCACATTTCTTGCGAGAAATGAGCATGCTCAGGCATGCGCATTTCTCTCAAGCAGTACCTCTATGGCAAGGAGGAGGAGGAGAGCAGCCCGGGGACGCTGCGGGAAACAGGTAAGTGGTTTTTACATTTTTTTAAATTACTTGTAACTTATATCTTAATAGGGGGTGAAGGCGGGCAGCGTAGCGGAGCTCCACCAAGTTTGTTTCCAACTCCTTGGACCTCTGGGTAGCCCCGCTATGCGGACCACACCCAGGGTTACTCTTCATTTGGTTAACCAAAACCGCTTCCCCTCCTTCTACACTCCTCTCTGGAACGTTCAAACATGTTTGCATTATGATCACTGGATTCTTTTTCCCAGAGAAAGTTGTAATCATCTTCAGAAAGATATGCTCTGACAATTTGCCACATGAGGGGCCATCTTTAAGAGACACATGAAAGCGCAAGTCTCTAGCATCAACCAGCACCCTTTGTACTACAGTTCGCAACTCCCTCCTTACAGCTTAGACCATAGCATTTTTAGGGAGGTCAAGAAGTAATTTTAAGGACTTGCCTTCTATCCTTTCCATTATGTCTCTCCTGCCCAAAGCCAACACCTCTACTCCATATAAGGCCTGTGATATTAGGTTATCCTAAAAAACTTTGTTCAGCTGCTCCAAGGAATGACTGCCAAATTTACAGTCAAACCTTTTCACCCCATTCACTGCTACAGACAGGGCAAACCTCCAAATAGCCATTTGTTTAATCCACCTCAAATCATCTGAAAAAGCTAGACCTAGATATTTATACTCTGTAACCCGCTCTAATCTTACATTACTAAGGAACCATGCAAATGTCCTTTTCCTCCTTGCATAAAACATTGTTTTTGTCTTATCAACATGTATTGTTAGCTTATTTTTAAGGTGGTAGGCATTTAGGGCATTTAGTTTCTGTTGAAGCACAATAGATGTAAGATGCATCATCACCAGATTCCCTGCATTCAAAAGCAAACTAATTTGCCTACCTCCAACCTTTGGTGAGAATCTGTGTGTAGCCACAGCGTCTTGTGGAAGATTTGCGATAAATAGACAGAATAGCAGGGGTGCTAAAATGCACCCCTGCCGCAATCCGTTCTCCACTGGAATTTTCCTAAACCGTTTCCCAAACCCATCAAGATCAATCATTCCCATTTCAGCAGCAGTGTTTACATTGAGCAAAAAGGCACTTGAAGCCATGCCAGGAAGTACATGAATAGACGCTCGTAACACAGTATTCTTGTTTTTCTTCGTGGATACAAACAAACCTTGACTTCTCAAAGGTTCTGACATAGCCCATGCATTTGACCATATAAGTTATGGTAAAGGAGAAAATATACAATATTTCTCCGCATGCATGATGTTTACCAATGCACTGCTATCAGTTATAAAAGATATTGAACACCCATTTACCTTCAGGGTATTCTTACAGCAATATATGTAAGCCTTTGGTGCTTTTTCATGTCAATTTTTCTTGAGTTCCTCAGATTCAACTAGTCCTACATGTGCATGCCTGTCTGTAGTAAACATCAACATTGTGCAATTATCATTGTCACTTTTACTGGAAACTGAAACCGAGGCACTCTTTGACAACTTTGGTGTTAATTTTCCTCAGTTGATGTGACTGCTTGCCCTTCTGGGAGCTTGTAGAATATCATTCACACTGTGACTCACCCACTTTTCCTTTTGCCTTGCATTCTGTCACAAAATTGTTGACTTTTGCCACAGCCGTTGCATATCTATCTAATTGCAGGATATCTACGATCATATGGAAAAGACAATCCACATCTAAGTTTGCACATACTTTGGCTACCTCACGTAACGCCTCACACAAGCCTCAACATGCCCTTAAGAGGAAAGATTTATATTGAGGACATTTAGAACATTGATGGACAATAGTACATTCTATTAAGAAGTAGACCAATATTCCATGCATTGTGAAATTCTACTTCTGGATTGTTCAATAAGACTCTGGGGTACTTACAGGATAAACATCTTACCATCTGTCCCTGGACTGGAACACGTTGCATGGCTGCACTAGAGTTCTGTGCTGGTGCTCTGCTCTTGCTACAGTTTGCTCGCAGTCCAACATTTTCTGGCATTTTGGGTGTTTATCACCTGTTTTGAGACTTGTAACTAGTATTTAATTTTTCTTATGGCTGTTTCCATACAAAAATAGCAGCATATTACTCTAGTGTACCTTTTTAACTGTGAAGAACTATTTCTGACTAAAGTAGACTACTACTCTGAATGGAGAGACTGCTGAGACCTCCTGCAGGGGTAGAGACTCGGCTAGAATGAAGATGCTCTACACATCCACTGCTTTATTTCCCATGACCTGACAATGGGGAGCCCTTAGGCAGCATGTGTCTGTTTCGTGTAGGTGATATACAAGGACAAAGTAGCCTGCAGTGTCCGTAAGAAAACTACTGGTTGACGTATGCATCACAGTTTCAGCATGATTCGTAAGGAACATTTTGTGTTTGAGGACCAAGCACTTGGGTTCAATGATTGTAGAGTGGTTGTCCCACCCTCTAGCAAACGGAGATCTTGTTTTTGAATTAGTTGCGTTTTGAATACAACTTCAGTTTCAATTGGTCGATGACTCAGAGACAATGCTCCATTGCTGAGCAATCTAGGACCATCAGATTTTCCAGCTTCAGGGTACTCAGTTCAATGTCAACCTAATGGTAGCATACTAAGCTGAATTACTTGATATGACTGGGTAGTGGTTTGAGGCAGCCATTGAAGAGGAGTGGGGAAATTATATTGTCTTGAGGTATTCTAAATTCAGTGCTGAAAGAAGGTGGTATGAAATTGGGAGTGAGCTCATGCTAACTCGCTCATATAGGTAAGAGGATTTCTTGGATACCTAATTCTTGACACCCCAACAGGATTGATTGGTGGTGCCCTCTGTCAAAGGCAAAGGTGAGGAACAGCAGTAGAAGTACAGCAACTCCATTGTTGCTCACTGTAGTACTTTAGGTGTTCTTAGATGGAAATCAAGTTTACTTGTTTCCTCTGGGAGGGTTGAAACCCATTTGATAGTTAGAAAGCAATTAGCTTTCTTCCGGAAATGTGTAGAGCGAAACATGTTTTGGTGAGAAAAATCAAGAGCAAAGATGAAAATCCAAACGACAGCTGACATTCAAAATACTTAAATATAGCTGAAATGGGAATCTATATATGTTATTATCATTGTATTTATTCATAATTTATTTATTTTATATTCCTCTGCAGCTGTGCCTAAGACAGATGCCAGCATCCTTCACATAGAGCAACATTAGATTTTTGAACTTGCAATACATACTTATACAAAATTGGAAGCAAAATCACAAATGGAACAGAAAGTAAAGCTGTTTGTCTTAAGAAATACTCTTCATACTAATTGATAAGGAAAATAGATCAGTCATAGCTGACGCACTAATTCTGTCTGCCTGCTTTATGGAAATGCAGTTTACCTCAGCCTCCCGAGAGTCTCAGTCTGGAAGACTAAATGTTTCATGAAATGATGTTGTGGATTGCATGTGAGCTCAGGAAATGTGAATATATTTCTGCAGCATGCACAATATTAATCTTGATTCTAGTGAAACCTTGTATTATCTTCAAGGCTCCCTGCTTCACCTACAACACATTTTATAACTGGCCTGTTGCACTTTAGAAACCTACATTCTTCGAACAAAGCCATTTTACCGGGTTCACAGATTAAGATATGGTAGTTAATCATTCAGGTCCCCTGGCGCGAACATTTGGAATGCTCTCCCTTTACATTTATGCCTTATTAGTCACTTTGCCCAATCCAGAATGTTCTTCATTTTTTTATATTTTGTTAATCCAGTTTGATGCTTTACAAATGTCTTTTCTTTCTCTTTTTAGTTTCATGATGGCTTTCGTTCTCACTTCTCTTGTTTTTGTCTTCAATGTCTCCTTGTTATAACTTGCATGCCTAGAACCATGGTACTAAAGTTTGGTATACATGAGACTGAGAGGTACATGAACACATAAATAAATGAACAAACAAATAAATACACACATAAATACATAAATAAATGTGAAGAGATAGGAGGGGAAACTATGAATACACTGAAAGGGGAAGAGTGACAGAGATCATGACGATAGGCCAAGGAGGGTAAAGGTTCCCCCCCTGCCCCCAGGACCAAGGTAACAAAGTGGCGGTAATTGGTAAATACATATTGCAGCAGAGATGTAATTACACGTTCGATGATGGTTGAACGGATAGGTTTTTATTTCTTCATGGAATTGCGTTTTTTTGGCACCTAAGGTCGTGGTGTAGTGAATTTCAAAAGAAAAGCACCACATGCTAGAAAAATTGGATTACAGCTAGGTGTGTTTTGATTGTTTTTGTCATTTAAGCTTTAATATATCCATATTCTTATGATTTGCAAAATTATGTTGACATTTCTGATTAATTGTTTAGGATGGAATTGTGTAATTACAGTAGAAAGTGTAATTCAGGGCTCTATTGAGATTTCTTAAGTGCTCTTTGAAGATAAATTGGAAATTACACCAGAACTTGTAAGAGAGAAGGCGAAGGTCATATTCATGGGAGCTGGTGACTGATCCAGTGATGTATCACCTGACTGAAAATATTTTGTTATTGAAAAATCTTGGATTTCCATGCATTCGGATTTAGACTTTCTACGGGAGTTGTTCAACTTGAAGTTTAGCATCATGTTTAATCCAGTCACAGCTGCTACGGGGCAGTAGTGGTGGGGCGGGAAGGTGAAAGGGGTTAACAAAAAGGTTAAATCTGCTTAACTGCATGCCTCCTCCTCTCCTCCATCTGCCACAAGAATTTGGAAGCCATAGCAAATCATGACACTGCTGTCACCAGCATGTCATCAGAATCGTGACTGGTCTGAGAACGGTAGTTCGGCGCTTAGACTGGGACTGGAAGACTATGCATGTTCTCCACCCAGGGTGTGCAATACAGCCGGGTGGAGAATATGCTAAGTGTGCATGACCGTTTGGCCAGCCCAAGACAGCCATCTAAAAAGTAATGCGCACTTAGAAGTGCTCACCAGTCTTTCCCAGGATTGAAAAATAAAATGAGAATAACAGCATTGTAACTAGGCTGCCAGAATGGTGCCACCGCAGGGGCAAAGGACAGAAAATAATGCACTAACTACTGAATAATATGCATTAAAATACAAATATGTACAATCAGGTAGATGGAAATACCTTTGGTGATACCCTCATATCATGTTGCACACCGAGGGGCATATTTACAATGGCCCTGCAGCACTTTTATGCTGTGGGAGCGTCACTATTGTGATGCTCCGGAGGTGCAGTGTGGTGGTCTATATTTACAAGGCCACATAAAACCACCCTGCATGGCTTTTCATGGTCTTGTAAATAAGGCACCCTTTCATGCATATATTACTGTGCATGAAAGGGGCATTCCATGGGTGTTTCTGTGGGTGTTCCCACACAACACCCAATGAATCTGATGCATTCCCAGATTTACAAGGTTTTGTAAACCTGAGAATGCATCAGATTCTAACGCCTACCCAGGGGAGGCATTAAAGTGGTGCAACGAGGAGAAATACTTTAATTTCTCCTCCTTTTTTGCTCTTTTTATGTGCGCACACATAGAAGGATGAAAACGCCATCAATGATTCTTTTTGTGCAGCAAGATGTCCCTTCCTGCACAAAAAACACTGTACCCTTACACCACAGTGTAAGGGTGCCTGCGTTTGAACGAGGCAGCCAATGGTGCGCCATTCCACAGGATAGTACAGGGATGCATCGTATTGTTGTAAATAAGATGACTTTCAGCTCCGTGATGCGTTGTTTTCTAGTAACTATGCCACTTAGTGAGTCCTGAACCCTATAACCACAAGCCTCCCACCTACATTAGATGCTATATGTTAGTACAAGAGGGCGTAAATATCAATAAGCCTGACCTACTTACTTTGTCAGGGTGTTACCACATCAGTAAGAGGAGCAATATGTTATAATTCACAATAGCAACAACACATAAACCAATAGGGATAGTACTAACATTCAATACTGTTCATTATGTCAAACTTTGCGTGTCAACCATCAACATTGTCAGTAAGGCATTGAGTTGAATAACATGTGACCAAGAGTCTTATTTCTAATTTAACTATGCTGCTGCTGCTAATGCTCTTCAACCAACTATCAGGAATCCCCACAATTCCAAGACAGGTGCAAAAGTAGGGGCTCAGGTGGAGCATGAACAACTAAACAAAGCCTCCCAAGGTCATGTATCCTATGAAGTTGGAGTCTTGGGGTGACATGGGCAACTTTTCTGGGGCTTTTCTCTTTCTGCAAGCACTCAAACACTGGCCACAACTGTGCTGGTGCCCCTGTACTCTCTGGGGTACTACAAAGGACGTTATGCAAATTATTATACTCAACAGGTGGTCTTGGGGGGTAAACCTGTTAAACTGTTCGATGAAACTTGAATATCATATTAATGGCTTTGTCATGTGAATTTCTTAATTTGTTACTATGCATTTTAATTTAAACAGCAACCTTGTGCCACATTTTTTTCTTTTGAGTTCTGAGTGGCCTTGTCCCACCCATGCCAGATGCAGGCAATTTGTTTTTGTGGGCCCCCACAGCCATGTGCCTTCTCTTGACTCTGGCTTGTGCTGACCTGGGCAGGAGGCAGTGTGCGATTGCACCCCACGGCCCAAGACATGAACATGAGCATGGTGATGATAATGATAATAATGATAATAGTAATGCAATTCATAGAATGCATAGCTACTTCTTACGGAGTGTCCCAGCACTAGGATACTGACTCCGGAGAATAATATTATACAATATTTCTCCGCATGCATGATGTTTACCAATGCACTGCTATCAGTTATAAAAGATATTGAACACCCATTTACCTTCAGGGTATTCTTACAGCAATATATGTAAGCCTTTGGTGCTTTTTCATGTCAATTTTTCTTGAGTTCCTCAGATTCAACTAGTCCTACATGTGCATGCCTGTCTGTAGTAAACATCAACATTGTGCAATTATCAATTGTCACTTTTACTGGAAACTGAAACCGAGGCACTCTTTGACAACTTTGGTGTTAATTTTCCTCAGTTGATGTGACTGCTTGCCCTTCTGGGAGCTTGTAGAATATCATTCACACTGTGACTCACCCACTTTTCCTTTTGCCTTGCATTCTGTCACAAAATTGTTGACTTTTGCCACAGCCGTTGCATATCTATCTAATTGCAGGATATCTACGATCATATGGAAAAGACAATCCACATCTAAGTTTGCACATACTTTGGCTACCTCACGTAACGCCTCACACAAGCCTCAACATGCCCTTAAGAGGAAAGATTTATATTGAGGACATTTAGAACATTGATGGACAATAGTACATTCTATTAAGAAGTAGACCAATATTCCATGCATTGTGAAATTCTACTTCTGGATTGTTCAATAAGACTCTGGGGTACTTACAGGATAAACATCTTACCATCTGTCCCTGGACTGGAACACGTTGCATGGCTGCACTAGAGTTCTGTGCTGGTGCTCTGCTCTTGCTACAGTTTGCTCGCAGTCCAACATTTTCTGGCATTTTGGGTGTTTATCACCTGTTTTGAGACTTGTAACTAGTATTTAATTTTTCTTATGGCTGTTTCCATACAAAAATAGCAGCATATTACTCTAGTGTACCTTTTTAACTGTGAAGAACTATTTCTGACTAAAGTAGACTACTACTCTGAATGGAGAGACTGCTGAGACCTCCTGCAGGGGTAGAGACTCGGCTAGAATGAAGATGCTCTACACATCCACTGCTTTATTTCCCATGACCTGACAATGGGGAGCCCTTAGGCAGCATGTGTCTGTTTCGTGTAGGTGATATACAAGGACAAAGTAGCCTGCAGTGTCCGTAAGAAAACTACTGGTTGACGTATGCATCACAGTTTCAGCATGATTCGTAAGGAACATTTTGTGTTTGAGGACCAAGCACTTGGGTTCAATGATTGTAGAGTGGTTGTCCCACGCTCTAGCAAACGGAGATCTTGTTTTTGAATTAGTTGCGTTTTGAATACAACTTCAGTTTCAATTGGTCGATGACTCAGAGACAATGCTCCATTGCAGAGCAATCTAGGACCATCAGATTTTCCAGCTTCAGGGTACTCAGTTCAATGTCAACCTAATGGTAGCATACTAAGCTGAATTACTTGATATGACTGGGTAGTGGTTTGAGGCAGCCATTGAAGAGGAGTGGGGAAATTATATTGTCTTGAGGTATTCTAAATTCAGTGCTGAAAGAAGGTGGTATGAAATTGGGAGTGAGCTCATGCTAACTCGCTCATATAGGTAAGAGGATTTCTTGGATACCTAATTCTTGACACCCCAACAGGATTGATTGGTGGTGCCCTCTGTCAAAGGCAAAGGTGAGGAACAGCAGTAGAAGTACAGCAACTCCATTGTTGCTCACTGTAGTACTTTAGGTGTTCTTAGATGGAAATCAAGTTTACTTGTTTCCTCTGGGAGGGTTGAAACCCATTTGATAGTTAGAAAGCAATTAGCTTTCTTCCGGAAATGTGTAGAGCGAAACATGTTTTGGTGAGAAAAATCAAGAGCAAAGATGAAAATCCAAACGACAGCTGACATTCAAAATACTTAAATATAGCTGAAATGGGAATCTATATATGTTATTATCATTGTATTTATTCATAATTTATTTATTTTATATTCCTCTGCAGCTGTGCCTAAGACAGATGCCAGCATCCTTCACATAGAGCAACATTAGATTTTTGAACTTGCAATACATACTTATACAAAATTGGAAGCAAAATCACAAATGGAACAGAAAGTAAAGCTGTTTGTCTTAAGAAATACTCTTCATACTAATTGATAAGGAAAATAGATCAGTCATAGCTGACGCACTAATTCTGTCTGCCTGCTTTATGGAAATGCAGTTTACCTCAGCCTCCCGAGAGTCTCAGTCTGGAAGACTAAATGTTTCATGAAATGATGTTGTGGATTGCATGTGAGCTCAGGAAATGTGAATATATTTCTGCAGCATGCACAATATTAATCTTGATTCTAGTGAAACCTTGTATTATCTTCAAGGCTCCCTGCTTCACCTACAACACATTTTATAACTGGCCTGTTGCACTTTAGAAACCTACATTCTTCGAACAAAGCCATTTTACCGGGTTCACAGATTAAGATATGGTAGTTAATCATTCAGGTCCCCTGGCGCGAACATTTGGAATGCTCTCCCTTTACATTTATGCCTTATTAGTCACTTTGCCCAATCCAGAATGTTCTTCATTTTTTTATATTTTGTTAATCCAGTTTGATGCTTCACAAATGTCTTTTCTTTCTCTTTTTAGTTTCATGATGGCTTTCGTTCTCACTTCTCTTGTTTTTGTCTTCAATGTCTCCTTGTTATAACTTGCATGCCTAGAACCATGGTACTAAAGTTTGGTATACATGAGACTGAGAGGTACATGAACACATAAATAAATGAACAAACAAATAAATACACACATAAATACATAAATAAATGTGAAGAGATAGGAGGGGAAACTATGAATACACTGAAAGGGGAAGAGTGACAGAGATCATGACGATAGGCCAAGGAGGGTAAAGGTTCCCCCCCTGCCCCCAGGACCAAGGTAACAAAGTGGCGGTAATTGGTAAATACATATTGCAGCAGAGATGTAATTACACGTTCGATGATGGTTGAACGGATAGGTTTTTATTTCTTCATGGAATTGCGTTTTTTTGGCACCTAAGGTCGTGGTGTAGTGAATTTCAAAAGAAAAGCACCACATGCTAGAAAAATTGGATTACAGCTAGGTGTGTTTTGATTGTTTTTGTCATTTAAGCTTTAATATATCCATATTCTTATGATTTGCAAAATTATGTTGACATTTCTGATTAATTGTTTAGGATGGAATTGTGTAATTACAGTAGAAAGTGTAATTCAGGGCTCTATTGAGATTTCTTAAGTGTTCTTTGAAGATAAATTGGAAATTACACCAGAACTTGTAAGAGAGAAGGCGAAGGTCATATTCATGGGAGCTGGTGACTGATCCAGTGATGTATCACCTGACTGAAAATATTTTGTTATTGAAAAATCTTGGATTTCCATGCATTCGGATTTAGACTTTCTACGGGAGTTGTTCAACTTGAAGTTTAGCATCATGTTTAATCCAGTCACAGCTGCTACGGGGCAGTAGTGGTGGGGCGGGAAGGTGAAAGGGGTTAACAAAAAGGTTAAATCTGCTTAACTGCATGCCTCCTCCTCTCCTCCATCTGCCACAAGAATTTGGAAGCCATAGCAAATCATGACACTGCTGTCACCAGCATGTCATCAGAATCGTGACTGGTCTGAGAACGGTAGTTCGGCGCTTAGACTGGGACTGGAAGACTATGCATGTTCTCCACCCAGGGTGTGCAATACAGCCGGGTGGAGAATATGCTAAGTGTGCATGACCGTTTGGCCAGCCCAAGACAGCCATCTAAAAAGTAATGCGCACTTAGAAGTGCTCACCAGTCTTTCCCAGGATTGAAAAATAAAATGAGAATAACAGCATTGTAACTAGGCTGCCAGAATGGTGCCACCGCAGGGGCAAAGGACAGAAAATAATGCACTAACTACTGAATAATATGCATTAAAATACAAATATGTACAATCAGGTAGATGGAAATACCTTTGGTGATACCCTCATATCATGTTGCACACCGAGGGGCATATTTACAATGGCCCTGCAGCACTTTTATGCTGTGGGAGCGTCACTATTGTGATGCTCCGGAGGTGCAGTGTGGTGGTCTATATTTACAAGGCCACATAAAACCACCCTGCATGGCTTTTCATGGTCTTGTAAATAAGGCACCCTTTCATGCATATATTACTGTGCATGAAAGGGGCATTCCATGGGTGTTTCTGTGGGTGTTCCCACACAACACCCAATGAATCTGATGCATTCCCAGATTTACAAGGTTTTGTAAACCTGAGAATGCATCAGATTCTAACGCCTACCCAGGGGAGGCATTAAAGTGGTGCAACGAGGAGAAATACTTTAATTTCTCCTCCTTTTTTGCTCTTTTTATGTGCTCACACATAGAAGGATGAAAACGCCATCAATGATTCTTTTTGTGCAGCAAGATGTCCCTTCCTGCACAAAAAAAAAATCCCTGCAACACTGTACCCTTACACCACAGTGTAAGGGTGCCTGCGTTTGAACGAGGCAGCCAATGGTGCACCATTCCACAGGATAGTACAGGGATGCATCGTATTGTTGTAAATAAGATGACTTTCAGCTCCGTGATGCGTTGTTTTCTAGTAACTATGCCACTTAGTGAGTCCTGAACCCTATAACCACAAGCCTCCCACCTACATTAGATGCTATATGTTAGTACAAGAGGGCGTAAATATCAATAAGCCTGACCTACTTACTTTGTCAGGGTGTTACCACATCAGTAAGAGGAGCAATATGTTATAATTCACAATAGCAACAACACATAAACCAATAGGGATAGTACTAACATTCAATACTGTTCATTATGTCAAACTTTGCGTGTCAACCATCAACATTGTCAGTAAGGCATTGAGTTGAATAACATGTGACCAAGAGTCTTATTTCTAATTTAACTATGCTGCTGCTGCTAATGCTCTTCAACCAACTATCAGGAATCCCCACAATTCCAAGACAGGTGCAAAAGTAGGGGCTCAGGTGGAGCATGAACAACTAAACAAAGCCTCCCAAGGTCATGTATCCTATGAAGTTGGAGTCTTGGGGTGACATGGGCAACTTTTCTGGGGCTTTTCTCTTTCTGCAAGCACTCAAACACTGGCCACAACTGTGCTGGTGCCCCTGTACTCTCTGGGGTACTACAAAGGACGTTATGCAAATTATTATACTCAACAGGTGGTCTTGGGGGGTAAACCTGTTAAACTGTTCGATGAAACTTGAATATCATATTAATGGCTTTGTCATGTGAATTTCTTAATTTGTTACTATGCATTTTAATTTAAACAGCAACCTTGTGCCACATTTTTTTCTTTTGAGTTCTGAGTGGCCTTGTCCCACCCATGCCAGATGCAGGCAATTTGTTTTTGTGGGCCCCCACAGCCATGTGCCTTCTCTTGACTCTGGCTTGTGCTGACCTGGGCAGGAGGCAGTGTGCGATTGCACCCCACGGCCCAAGACATGAACATGAGCATGGTGATGACAATGATAATAATGATAATAGTAATGCAATTCATAGAATGCATAGCTACTTCTTACGGAGTGTCCCAGCACTAGGATACTGACTCCGGAGAATAATATTGCCCATCACAAGGATAAATCTAACCAGAACCAAACAGCCCGGTTATTCGTTTTTTCCTAATAAGGGTTTCAGATGGGGCTTGACGGATTACTGCAGGAAAACAGTTTCAGATTTTGGATGCAAGAAGGCCTAAGAATCAGTGTCCTATTCTGGTTCTTTTGAATATTGGAATATTGGCTCATTTTGCTTCAGTCAATCTTAGATTCGTAGACAGTACTTAAGGTTTCAACAGTGACTGAAGCTTGTGAGGGCCTTAAGAAGAAAGAGCCTTATAGTAGAAACAAAGCACTTTAAAGGTGACTCTTTTCTTCACTGTGCAGATTTCCTAGTGCAGGACTAATGGAGGCCTGCTTGGATAGCATGAGAAATTCCGAGAGGTAGCATTCTGAACCCATTGTAGCCTGTTCAGACAGGACTGGGACACACCCAAGTAAAGGACATTGCAATACTCTAGGCTGGATTTCTCCAGGATCTGGACTACCATATTTTAGGCAGATTCAGGTAGGAGATGGAGAATTTTCTTCAAGGATCTCCACATCTCAAAGCATTTGCCTATGAGGGTAGTAATCTGGGCATTGAATGAGAGTGTCTCATCGACCTGGGACTTGGAAGAGGATAGAGGACTGAGGCTATCAGGCAATCAAGCTCTGGACCAGATGTTGAGGTATTTGCCCAGAACCAATACAGCCTTCTTCCCAGCATTCAGTTTCAAGCAGTTTAAGTCCATCCATGTTGCTAGTTCTGATAAGCACAAGTCAAGGGAAGTGGCCACAGATTCGTTGTTCTCAAATAAATTGATGATAATTTGTGTGTCATCGGCGTATGAAACAATGGTAAAACCATAGCGCTCAATACATTAAAAATATTCAGGCTTAGGGAAGATGTCTGCGGTACTCCTTGCAGCAGGGAATGTACCACTGAGTGGAATGGTTTTTGAGAAGCCTGTAAGGTGTGTCCTGCAGGAATGAGGTCAGCCAGAGCACCACATTGCCACCAATGCCACAGTTCCAGAGCCTCTTGATCAATCAATCAATCAATCAATCAATCAATCAATCAAAGCATTTATATAGCGCACTACTCACCCTGAGGGTCTCAAGGTGCTAGGGGAGGGGGGTCCGCTACTGCTCGAACAGCCAGGTCTTGAGTTGCTTCCTGAAGGCGAGGTGGTCCTGGGTCAGGCGGAGGTGGGTCGGGAGGGAGTTCCAAGTCTTGGCGGCGAGGTAGGAGAAGGACCGTCCACTGTGGTGGCTCTTCGGATGCGGGGGACGGGGAGGGCGTGGCTGGTCGATCGAAGCTGGAGTTTGGGAGCGTAGAAGTTGAGGCGGTTGTTGAGGTATCCTGGGCCTTGGTTGTGTAGGGCTTTGTGTGCGCGGGTGAGGAGATGGAAGGTGATTCTCTTGTTGACCGGGAGCCAGTGCAGGTCTCTCAGGTATCCGGAGATGTGGCTGCGACGGGGGATGTCCAGGATTAGTCGTGCTGAGGCGTTCTGGATCCTCTGGAGTCTCTTCTGGAGTTTGGCGGTGGTTCGGGCGTAGAGGGAGTTGCCGTAGTCCAGACGGCTGGTGACGAGGGCCTGGGTGACCGTCTTCCTGGTCTCGGTGGGGATCCACCGGAAGATCTTACGTAGCATGCGCAGGATGTTGAAGCACGACGAGGAGACGGTGTTGACTTGTCTGGTCATGGAGAGGGAGGAGTCCAGGATGAAGCCCAGGTTGCGTGCGTGGTCTGTTGGTGTGGGTGCGCTGCCTAGGGCGGGGGGCCACCAGGAGTCGTCCCAGGTGGAGGGTGAAGATCCCAGGATGAGGACTTCCGTCTTGTCCGAGTTCAGTTTCAGGCGGCTGTTCTTCATCCATTCGGCTACCTCTTTCATCCCTTCGTGAAGGTTGGCTCTGGCGGTGGTGGGGTCGTTGGTGAGGGAGAGGATCAGCTGGGTGTCGTCGGCGTAGGAGATGATGTTGAGGTTGTGCTGGCGTGCGATGTTTGCGAGGGGGCTCATGTAGACGTTGAAGAGGGTTGGACTGAGCGAGGAGCCTTGAGGAACGCCGCAGATGACTTCGGTGGCTTCTGATCTGAATGGGGGAGGCGGAGTCTCTGTGTCCTTCCGGCGAGGAAGGAGATGATCCACTCTAGTGCCTTCTCCTGGATTCCGACGTTGCTGAGGCGCTGCACTAGTGTACGGTGGCAGACAGTGTCGAAGGCCGCGGAGAGGTCTAGGAGGATGAGGGCTGCTGTTTCTCCGTTGTCAAGCAGGGCTCGGATGTCATCGGTGGCTGCGATCAGGGCGGTCTCGGTGCTGTGGTTGGCCCGGAAGCCAGACTGCAAGAGGTCAAGGGATCCGTTCGTCTCGAGGAAGGTGGCCAGCTGCTTGTTGACGGTCTTCTCAATGACTTTTGCAGGGAACGGGAGCAGCGAGATGGGGCGGTAGTTCTTGAGGTCGGTGGGGTCGGCTGATGGCTTCTTTAGTAGAGCGCTGAGTTCGGCGTGCTTCCAGCTCTCCGGGAAGGTGGCGGTGTCGAAGGAGGTGTTGATGATGTCCCGCAGGTGGGGTGCGATGACAGCGTCGGCCTTGTTGAAGACGTATTGAGGGCAGGGGTCGGTCGGAGATCCGGAGTGGATGGAATTCATTGTGCGGACGGTGTCTTCGGTGCTGATCGGGGTCCAGGCGCGGAGGGTGGTGGTGGGGGGTGGTGGTTCGGTCGTGGCGTGCGTCGGTTGAGTGCTGAAGCTGTTGTGTATGTCTGCGATCTTGTTGTGGAAGTAGGCGGCGAGGGAGTTGCAGAGGTCTTGATCAGGATGTTATGTGATGCAGTGTAGAAGACAGCACTAAAATCCAGCATAAGGATGGCCACAGTTTCACTCTCATCCATGATCCAACAGGCATACTCGAAGGCTAGCAACAAGGCGGATATGGTGCTGTAAAAGGGGAGGAAGCCAAATTGAGGGATGTTCCAGATATTGTTGTCCTTCAGCTAGCTGGAGAGCTGTTTATTCACACGTTTCTTAGTAATTTCGGAAAATAGAGGCAAACATGATATTTTTCAGGTTATGAGGGGTTGAGAAGCAATTTTTTAGGGGAGGTACCTCCATGGAGTGTTTCCACTACTGGGGGACACATCTGGAGAGATTGATAAGTTCACATAGGACAGCCACATAGGACAGCCTGAATAGTTTCACAACCTTACTCCAAGATGAAGTTAGAAATTAGATATACTGGAGAGCCAGATTTAATGGCAGAGAATAGGGAAGTAAGTTCCTCGAGTTGGATAGGGCTGAAATGCTGAAGCTTGACACATCAACTAAGGATCAAAAATTGTTTTCAGCTGTGGGTGGCTTCTCTCTTCGACCAGGAAGGAGACGTAGTTCTTTTTCACTTTTTAAGAAAAAAAGGAGGTGAGAGCATTACAGCTCTCTTTCAAAGGAAGAGATGAGAGTAGGACTAAGAATAGCGAGGTGGGAGATTCAACCATCTGGAAGACTTCCCACAAGGAATTCTTTGTGGCTAAAATTATTTTAGAGTGATAATCTCGGTGTGACTGTAGATGAGCCGGTGATATGCTTTTAGAGCCATCTTGTAGACATTTTTACAGCTTGGATCGTAGGCTCTGCACCAGAAGTGCTCAAGCCTCTTGCATTTCTTTTTAAGGACCAAGAGTTGATCATTGAACCATCCTGCAGAGGATTTTCTGCTCTATTTCCCTGGGAAACCATGTTTTAAAGGCTCATTTCTTAGCCCCTTGAGGCCAATTTTGCTGATTTTTTGCCTGATTTCCAACTCTAGACACCCAGCAGCATTATCTTCAGGGCTTGTTGAAAGGAACTTTCAGGGGAGAGGAGTTGGCCTACCAGCTAGAGCGGGTGACCTCAAATCTGGGGAACCGGATTCGAGTCTCCCCAAGGACGCGCAACATCCTGTGATTCTGGGCAAATCACTTAAAGTTCCCATGCCTAAGAAAAATGAATGTGTTCATCTGTAACAAAACTGGTGCTCAATGTCTCGGTGTAGTTAACGCTATATGAAACTCCGTAAAAATAATAAAAAATAAAAACTTGATATTCTTTCAATCTGCCCCTGATCTGTCCTCTGCCTGAGTTCCAGGTGCTATCTCCTGCTTGGGAGGCATCTTTCCCAGCCTCTCCACAGTTACCAAAGAGTACACCCTCCCTGCTAGACTCTTCAGGCCCCTCTGCTCCTGGTTTTTTGAGGTGAACCTGTGTGGCAGTGCCAGTAAACAGAAATCCCAAGGGAATTATTCAAGGTCCCCCGGTAGGTCCATTCCCCCAACTGTTCTTTGGAAAACATATGGGCGCAGTGCCACTGGCCCTGGAGAGACCCATCCAATTGACTGATTGATTCATTGATCCAAGTTGTGCAGGTGAGGTGAAGTCAAAGTCTATCAGTGCATGGGCATTTACCAATCTTGGTGTGCCTCACCATCCCCTCATTCCAAACCCACCTGCATTGCATTCTGGAACACTTTAGAATGACAATTTGAAGTGGTCTATAGAAAGGCATTCCATGAGAGACTCCTCTCAATGCCCAGCTGACAAAGCTGCATGATCCCTTCCAACAAAACTTCAACAGAGAGTCCAACCTTGTAATGTTTTGTAGAGGTTGTGCCTTCCTTCTTTGTTTCTCTGG
Source organism: Lissotriton vulgaris (assembly GCF_964263255.1). Taxonomy (NCBI): domain Eukaryota; kingdom Metazoa; phylum Chordata; class Amphibia; order Caudata; family Salamandridae; genus Lissotriton; species Lissotriton vulgaris. Next base: position 1,185,310,133 of record NC_141689.1, read on the forward strand.
GCCTGGGCTTTAACAGTCTAGGTGCAGTGTGAGCAGATAGTTAGCAGATGTAGATTTCCTCACCATTTCTTCCTATTGCAGAAACTTGCTCAATCATTGTTTTGGCTCTATTGTTTGATCTTCCTGTTAACCAGCAAAGTACGTCACTTGGCATTGCATGGAAGGGACAAAGTCCTGGATTCTGATGAAGATCTGAGCCAGGGAAATATGAAAATTCATAAACTGCCCTAAGGATTGTAGATATGAGGAAAGAGACAGTAGATCTACCCTTGGGAATGCATGTATACCCTAAGATTGTTGGGCAAGCCTGTACACTGGTCCTGATTTCACCTATGATGTGTAATTCAGTGAAGCACCACAGACACTCAGTAAGCACTACAAAGCTAAAATATAACAGCCCATTTACATTTTAGGGGACACACCAGGTCGGAACCAATCCTTAAAGAGACCCTTATACAACATGCTACCTGTATCTTCTTCCTGGGATGTATCCAGGCCCCTTCCCAGTGACCTCTCTCTAAATCACAGTGCACCCTTTGATGTGTACTGGAGAGCCTGGCACTCCCTTCCTCCAGTGTGTTCCAACCAGCTAACAGGAAAGCAGAAAAACACCAATCGGTCTGTGGGGGATTCCTCTACCTCCCTCCTCCCCTAATTTTTTCCATTTAACCCTGAGTCACTCAAAATAGAACCCAGAGTATTTCATGTATTGAACCATTCATAGGCACACATGCACCTTGCGTATGCATATAGCATACATGCACTGCACAGCATTACATCCTATATGTATCATACCACTCACAGACTCATACATCCAGCACATGCATAGAGACAACATGCACTGCACAGCACTAAGGGCCAGATGTAGGTAGCCCTTTACCAATCGGAATCGGCCGAAAATACTGATTTTCGGCCGTTTCCGACCGGTAAAGGGCTATGGAGATGTAGGGGCACCAAAAATGGACATATTCGGTAATTTTACCGAATCGGTATTTTTACCGAATCGGTAAAATTACAGAATCGGTAAATTTACCGATTCTGTAAATTTTACCGATTCGGTAAATTTACCATTCGGTAAAAATACCGAATATGTAATTTGAGATGTAGGTAGCATGTCTAACAGTGCTACAGGGCATTAAGAATTCGGTATTTACCATGCAATACAATTGCATGGTAAATTACGAATTCATGTGTACATGCACATCTGTGCATGCACACCTGTGCCATGTGGCACACAGACATGCCCTAAGGGCATGTCTGTGTGCCACATGGCGCAAAAGCCAGTTACAGGGGTGCAACAGGGTGTCAAAGTGACACCCTGTCCCCCTTAGCAATTCGGTATTTTTACCGATTCGGTAAATACAGAATCGGTATTTGCTAGTGAATCTTATGGGCTTCAAGGCCCATAGGATTCAATAGCAAATACCGATTCGGTATTTACCGAATCGGTAAATACCGAATCTTACCGAATCAGTAAAAAATACAGAATTTTTCCCTACATGTCATTTACCGATTTTTGAATATCGAATCGGTAAAATTCGGTATTTAAAAATCGGTAAATGACATTTACCTACATCTGGCCCCAGATCCTTTATATATTACAGCATTCACAGGCACACATACACCCAGCACAAGAATGTAATACACACTCACTGTGACACAGGTTAAAAAGACCTGTTCACCTATACTGATCAATACATGGCATGCTGCCACTATTGCACATGTGCTGCTTAACTCCTGGCAAAGACAACAGCCTTTCAACATTATGAAGGTAGTGCTTTGGGCACCGCTCCCGGACCATAAAGAACAGAGTCCGTGAGACAGGCCTATGTTATGATACACATCCTTGATCCGTATTCGCCTGTTACAACGAAAACTGATTCAGGTATCCTTACAGTTGGGGCACTCAGGGCATAGGTATACGTCCATCACCATGCAACAGATGTGCAGGCCAGTTTTATGAGAGGCTTGGGCACTGTAGACCATGCCACACACCTTTACATGATTTCCATGAAGTATAGTGACAGTTAAAAAAACCAATATTTGACATGCAAAAACCTGAAATCTGTGTGTGACTTGGTCAATAGTTATACATTTTGGTCAACGCTAGAAGAAAGTGGTATTTACAGCGCATTGTTGGAGTCAATACTATACTATGAAATAAGAGCTAGAGTACCTATATATGTGTATTGCTTTGTATAAACATGTAGATTAATTATGGTTTTTTGTAACTATTTTGGAAAAAAAGTTAAGTACAACACTTAAAAACCAACGTTTATCGAATGCATCTTTATTCTACTTATACTTACTTCCTTTATGCTTCTATATACTTTCCATGTACTTGGATCTGTATATTTATTACTTTCCTCCCAAAACAAAATAAATGAAAAAAAGCATATACAATGTTCTACCCTATTTCTCACCCTATGCCTCTATCAATATATATAATGTACATATACTTACCTCCTTTATGCATCTGTAAACTTTCTATGGACTTATGGATCCCTATATTTATGACTTTCTTCTAATTCAGCATATCCAATGCACTAACCTATTTCTCACCCTATATTGCTCTCAATATATCTTATACCTCAACTCTGACTCATCACAAACCTCTTTCTACTACTCTTTCCAATGCACTACTCTATTTCTCACCCTATACCTCTAACAGTATATCCTCTACATCTACTCTCTCATTCATCTCAAACCACATACCACTATTATGATCCCAAAAATAGCCCTTTCTAGATTCTCCCCTACTCTACCCCTCCTTACTTCATCTGACACTTCTTTTACTATACTGATCCCCCAAAACAAGGCTTTCTAATCTCATACTTCTGACTCTTCCCCTCCACATTCATTTTTACTCATCCCAAGCCTCCTACTATTGCTTCCTCAAAAAAGTCAAATTCCTTCATTTGTCTATCCCTCCACTATCCTTTTCAATCAAAATAACAGCCTAACATGCCCACTTCTCTAATTTAATTGTTTCACTCTATTGATTCACTACTAATTCTTTATGGGATCCAGAGTAGTGTGCTACTCACTAAAAAAAAAGCGCTTCAACACCTCATTAGGGGTAGCAAGCACTAAATAAATGCAAATCCTTTTTTCTGTCTTTTATCCCTCCGCTATCGTTCTCAATCCAAATAACTGACGAATATCCACCACTCAAATTACTTTCATATTTCACTATACTAATTCACCACTAATCCTTCCTGGATTTCGGAGTAACGTGCAACTTGCTTTGAGGAGGCGCTAGGGGGCGCGCAGCGGGATGGCTGCCTGATCCGACAGCTCAGCTGGGCAGACTACAGCCTGGCATGTTTTATGATATCATACGGATTTCAATGTGTATCCTGAGCGCAGAATAGGTGATGGGAAACATCCAGGAATGAAAAGAGGCGTTTATACTGCTTCAAAGGCAGGGAATACTGGTGGAACAAATGTCCCAGCACCCTGAGGCGGACGGAGGGCAAGATGGCGGATATCGGAGCTATTCTCCAGGGAAAGACCTGATGCACTGGGCACTCGATACACCTGCTCCATCTGGCCGTTTAAAAGCGTGCCCGATTTTGCTCACAAACTCTGACGGGTTTCTGTACGCAAAATGGCGGCGCCCATGTTCCTGCCCCGCTAATGAAGTACAGCGCGTACAGCAAAAGAGACCCTTGCCTTCTGCACTAACCCTACCAACTCGGAAACAACACGTCCCCTGTACAACGGAGATCAAAGTAATGAGGCAGAAACAAGGTTATGGAAAATTTCGCATAGAGGACATTCGCGGACTGAATGCCGGGAATGCTGGTGCATAATGTACGCAGAATGTCGGATAGTGGCAGCTCAGAAAGCTGAAGCGTACATTGGAGGTGATGAGTAAGAGCGCGAAGCTGGCGTTTTTGATCACACGCTAACACCTCTTTAAACAAAGCGGGAAGTCTTAGTGTTAAGTTTATATAACTCTGCAGGCATTATCACCCTGGTAGGAACACTATATATGCTTGCATCTTTTGGTTATTCTTTCGCTCATTAACCCCAGTATGCACTGAGGACAGATACTGACACAGCGCATGTTAGTGGGGTCCAGATGACGGCAGAGGCACAGCGTGGGGGCAGTCGCGACATCATGTGGCTATCATCTACAACAGGAAACGTGCTGCCTTGAGCTGTACACGTGGGGAGTGATCCGATGAGAGAGTGAAAATACAAACCACAACCAACCTCCATCGGCAGTCTTGACTACACGAGACGCCTAGAACGCACTGCTCTGAGGTGGGATCGACATCCTTGGGGAGACACAACCGACAATCACTGGCTGCCATATTACTGTGTCTGCGTAACGGACGGGATGATCCAGCCATAAGATAATGAAGAGGCGTCACACTATAGACCGCACCTGTGATCTGGACTCGCGGCAGTTTATACGTGATCATAAGTACCTGTTACCTCAGCGACGGAAAGGGGCTACTACTGTACTGTTCGTTATAGTGGTATACAACACTACACAACATGGGTAGGCCAGACAAGCAGCAACCGAAGCTCGCTTTTGAATCTCGGAGAGCGCCAAAGGGACAGACTGGACCCATAGAGGATGAATCAGAGACAGAAAGCATGACTGAGAACAGTATGGAAAGTATCCTCAAAGCATTATAAACCAACCTACAAGATATAAATGGAAAACTCGACCACCTAACAGGGCGGATGGATAAACAAGGGGAGCGTTTGGAAACCGCTGAACACCGCATCTCGGCGGTGTAAGATGAAGCACATTCAACAGCAACCAAATGTACGGGCATGGAAAAAGTCCTTGAGGAAATAAAAGCAAAGGCGGAGGAGTTGGAGTCCCGTTCCGGCCGGAATAATGTACGTAAAGCGGGACTTCCTGAATCAAGGAATACAGGCCGTATGGAATCATACATTGAGCAGCTATGCAAGGACATCTTTGAAGAAGACGCGATGTCCCCAATTTTCATAATCAAGAGGGTACATCGATCCCTTACACTGAAACCTCCACCAGGTGCGGCGCCGAGGCCAATAGTAGTTTGTGTATTGAATTATCGGGATCGTGACAACATGCTTAGACTTGCACGAGAAAAAGGAGTGATCAATTATCAAGGGAATAAAATAGAATTTTATCCGGATTATACTATTGCAGTACAGCAGGCAAGACGAGAATTCACCACAGTCAAAGCTAAGCTGTGTGAAATGCAAATACCCTACGCCATGCTCTATCCCGCTCGTCTAAAGCTGACCTGGGAGGAAAAAACGGTCATTCTCGCCACTCCTAAGGCAGCGCTGGATTTCACAAAAAAAGTGTCAGGTAAAGGCAAGAAAGCGAACAGAAAGGAACAACAGCAGGACTCTGATTGACGGTAAGGTTCTGGAACACTGACTGAATGAGACGGCTGTGATGACCTCCAGCTGTATGGTACGTTGGCCAAATATATCAGTCATGGGTGAGACTGGTTGGCAACCAATTGAGGAGTACTCTGCAAATCCATGACTGATTCTGATCATTTGTTTTACATGCGGATAAATGCAATAGTAGACAAAACGATTACACAACATGAGGCACAAGGATGTTGAGAGTACATATTGCAGATCCATCATCCATAAAGGGCACAGCAGCCGGACACTGGTACTGCGTTGGGACTACCAGAGTGGATATCGCTGGCCTGTTACATGGGGTGACAATTACAGACAAAAGGGCAAGCTGTGTAATGCCAAGCTGTCTCTGTCAGTAGATGATGACAACTGGGTGCACGAAAGATTGTCCAGTTGGCAGTTACAAGTTAAATGGGACAAATATTAGTGACGACCGGATGACTGCCTATATAATTGCAATATGTACCACGTAATACATGATATAGAGTTAGGCATGCACATATTGGTCGAAAATGCACTCACCTAGATTGTCAAACTTAAAAGGAGATGGGTGAGACACGATGACAAAGCAATACGGGTTATTGTTTTTCTAGGTTCATGTTTTGATATGAACATTACAGTGCCGAGGTAATACACTTGGATGTTTTTCTAAAACAAAATATCTGTTTAATGACATTGAGTCTGCCCCCATCCATTCAGTTGGGTGGTGTGGTGTACCCCCGGTGGATCTCTACATGGGTGATCCCCAAACGGTTATGTTATCTGATGATGTTATTTGGGGGACATGGCTTCGGCAGGATTGGGTTGCCGAAGTGGGTGGGGTTGGGTGGAGTTGGGGTTTAGTTCTTATGAATGGGCCAGGGCATTTAAGATGCATTGCTGATATTCATGTTGTAATCTGGTTACTATGCAAAGAGTCGATTAGGGGTAAGGGAGTAGACATTGTTGACACAGGTTTACAAGGGCAATGTTCTCACACGTATGATGCTGCAGGGAAAGGGCGCCTAAGATAAAAAGAGTCTGAACATCCTCACGTGGAATATGCGGGGGTTCACGAATCCAAAGAAAATACGGCAGATATTTGCATGTCTCGATAGATGTGGCATAGATATAGCTTTATTACAAGAAACTCACATAGCACCGACTATGCACAGAAAAATTGAGGCGAGATGGGCGAAATCCACACACGCTGCTAACTACACTTCATATTCAAGAGGGGTGATGACATTAGTCAAGAAAGGTGTACATTTTAAAATAAATCGAACAATACTAGATCCCAATGGGAGGTATGTTATCGTGTCAGGGATACTGAGGGGACAGCGGGTGACACTGGCCAATGTATACGGTCCCAATGTAGACTCCCCTGATTTTTTCCAGGAACTTTGGAATAATATGCATGATTTCATTGACACCAACATTATAAGGGTGGGGATTTTAATGTTGCGTTTTCTGGACCGATCAACAGCATCTTTGGAACCGCATAAGAAAGCCCGGGCAAAAGTGTTGGATATAATGGAGGAACTTTCACTTAAGGATCTCTGGAGAGCCAGATATCCAGTTGTAACAGGGGCGACACACATTAATATGGCACATGGTAGCTGGTCCCGTTTAGATTATTGGTTGGGATCAGACGTAATATGGGCAGAGATACTGAAAACACTACCCAGAACCTTCTCAGATCACAATCCGATCTTGTTAACGTTCCAAATACCACATTATACCCCTCCTCCCTTTAGCTGGAAATGTAATGCCAAAGCGCTCACGGACCCAATATATGCGGACACCATAGCCACAGCCATAAAAGATTACTTTCAGATTAATGTAGCAACAGTCGACGACCCAGGCACTCTTTGGGAGGCATTTAAATCAACGCTAAGAGGGGTATGCATGTGTACCACAGTAGGTATTCTGAGCAGATGATGTGGACACTTAAGAAGGCACTGCTTTTCAGGTGTCACATGTAGATGATTTGGGTCCCTCATGGGAGGCTTGTGATGTCCCTGATACATCCACAAGAGAACAGGGCGCACGCCAACAAGCCCTTGGAGAGCACACTTCAGGGTGCCACACAACAGTAGGTAGTCAGCCCAGCCATCCCACTTTTCAGGAAGTGTGCATGGCCCCTTCCAATGACAGTAATCCTCCTTGTGCAAAATACATTCCTCTGATAGTGTGCACCAGGATCGCGGGTTCAATGTCCCCAGAAGTGTATGTTTCTCCTACTCAAATATGGCACCAGTACTTATCCTGTAAGGTGCATTTGAAGTTAGAGGTGGATCAGCGGGTTTCCATTTGAACCACTGATACCTCCCCTAAATTTCAGTCCTGGCTGCCCTGGGGCTATCAAATGCATATCTTAATCTTTAATGGGGCCATTATGTGGCTTCCAGAGGCCAAGTGTCAAAACCTCTTCTGCCAATTTATCTGGCCAGGCCCTCAAATGGCAGAGGTCTCTCGTTCCAGTTGCATGCCCAATTTTTTTAGCTGTCTCTGGGGAATGCACACAGGTGCTCCCACAGCCTCAAGTGTGGCCTGGAGTCAAACTAAAAAGCACAAAAATAGATTTAGAGCAGAGAAATGCCCGCTTTCTAGAAGTGGTGTTTCTAAGCTATTAATAATAAATCCCTCTTTACCACAGGAAAGTGTTTGTAATTTTGAGTCCAAGGATAGGAAAAATTATGAGGCTGCCCCATTGTATGCCACTATTGCAGCTTGAAGTATTTTCAATTATTTCCCTATGTTAACCTAAGGGAAGAGCAAATCTCATAGTTAGGGAAGACACACATGGGTATTCCTCACTACCTGGGCAGGCTTGAGGCATTTTTAAAAACATCAGGTAAGCGCCACTTCCAAACGTTTGGAGGTAGGGCGTGCACACGTTCACACTGTATTTACAATGGGAAAGTGCCCCAAGCCCTAAGGCCACTAAAAGAAAAACCTCAAAACCCCTAAATAAAAAGCAAAATGCTTACGGAAACACTACCAAAAGCATGTCAATTCTAACAGAATCACCCTAGTCTGGCAGGTCTAGCATGGATAGTCTTAGTGTTCAAAGAATACCATGGCTTTTGATCCCTCTAAATGGGTACTGTTTTATGAAAACCTATCCCGCTCTTGCATCATTTCAAAATGCAAACCAGTCACTTAAAACAGAGTTAATAATTCAAACATCAATATTTTCACATGGGATTTGTGAATGGAGGGCTTTCCTTGTCCACATCTTGAGTTCACACGACCAAACCTTTGAACCCCTCTTTAACGGTGCAAGCCTGCTGAGCTGTTTGGTGTCTGGGTGTGGCTTTATTACAAATCAGTGGCTTTTGTGTGGACATTTACTTATTTTATCTATGCAGCCTTTATGCCATGCTTTTTCTTTTAAGGAACAGACTCTATGCTACTTTGCTTATTCTCTTACCTAAGCTGCGGAGAAGGAGGCAGGTTTCTCATGACTGCTCTGGTGTCTGGTGTCTTGACCGAGGGAGAATTGTTGGATCTTCCCCTCGTAGATTTGCTTTTCCCCTGGCCACCGGTCCACCAATTTCCAGCCACCCCTACTGGCCGAATGTCAAGTCTTGCCTTTGCTGTAAGCACAGCCAACTTACTCTAAGGACTAGGAGGAGGTGCATGATTGGCACGAGCGGGTGTGTGATTTGGTGTTCAGTGTGAGGTGGCACCACAGATCTTCATGAGTCCAAAGCATTGTGGATTCAACCTTGCTTACCCTTGTGAGACCAATGATGTCCGGGGGGGATTGCCCCAGCTCCTTTCTGATAACAGCTGGAATGAATGTCTACAAGGAGAACATGGAGACTGCAACCAGTAAAGAAGTTGCTTTGGCCATAATAGGAGAATAGTAGGTACCAGCACTAAGTTAATTTTATAAAAACCTTCTAAGGAGCGCCAGCTTGTGGACAAGGCTCTCACAGTTCTACAACATTAAGGGCTGTTTATCGACGTGTCTGTCTAATTGGAGCAAACTTATCAATTTGAAACAGCCGTGGCTCATTTCTCCACATAGTGATCATCTCTCAAGTTACCAGTAATGCTTGTGTCCTGCAATTCCCTTTCTAGCACAATGTCTTCCCACGTGCTCTCGACTGCATTTCTTCCACTCCATTTGCTCTGGTGACTACCTGCAGTGAAGCATCCGGATATGATCTGCCCATTGTGGGGTGTGGTGACAATAGGTCTTGAAAGACGGGGCAGTTTTTTTGGATATAAATGGGCTTTGCAAAGGCTCTTCAGTTGATGCTTAAGATTTCCGATGGTTGCTCCCATAAATTCTGAAAGTATATCTACAGAGTTTTTTAGTAGCACCCCTAGCATAAAGTCAATTTCAGAGCTATTAATTATTTCGAAACTAGACCTCCAATCATCTTGTAATCTTCCTGGTAACTAGGTCCACTAATCAAATTCCATTCATTGCATGGAATCTTCTATCATCACTCTATTGGAAAAATCTATCAATAATTCGGAACACATTTTGTATTTGCTCTCTGTGATCTTTCAAACTTTGGTGCTAAATGGAGTTGAAATATCAGGTAGCAGCCTTATTGAAACTCCACCAAATGTAATCATTGTTTCGTGGATAAACTCTACTGCAAAATGCATTATTTTTCACTATTTAAACAATGGGGAGAGATACCAGTAGCAGCCCATTTCAGTATGAATCATGATGGCTGTGTTCAATCACAAGTTGCAATTCTGGGTATGGGCTTAACCCCTCACCACTTTTTACATTCACCAGCCCCCACTGTTCTTTGCAAACATGGGTTGCATTTTTACCTTTTTAGTTCACTCTTGCGGAACACTTTTGTATTAGGGCCTATAGCGGTTGTTTGCAATCTGTATCAGCAGTTTTAGGTTGGAGCTTCAGAAGTCACACTACACCAGTGGTTCCCAAAGTGTGCGCCGCGGCACTCCGGTGCGCTGTGATTAGAAGCCAGGGGCGCCGCGCCGCAGGATGTGGGTCGTGGAAATTGCAGCCGCAATTCCTCCCCCTCCTTTGTGCTGCCAGGTCACAGGATCCTCGCACTATGCATCTCAATGAGTGATTGATGGAGAAAGCCTTTATTTCTCACTCATGGCAGACATTGCCCCAGGGCGCGCATCTCCCGGAGTTTTCTTCTCGCTCCTATCTCGTAATTGCTTATTGCGCTCATCAGCCCCAGCGCCTTACCTACTCCTGCTGCCCCAGTGGCGAGCTGCTCATTACTGGACTAGGGGACTCTGTAATTACAGCTAAGGGGCGCAGATGAGTGGTCACTCCTAAGGCTTAGGGATCTTTAGCCTTCCTTACAGGAGGCGATTCTGAACTATTGCAGGTGCAGTTGACCTTTGACTCTTGGTAGGGGACCTCGAACAGATTCTCGAAGTACTTCCTTTGATGTCCTCTAGAGCTCGGCCCAGGACGACGCCTATGCCCTGATGTAGCTGCACTCTGCCAGCTTCTGTCTTTACCTCACTCCTCGTTGAGGGGTCGTCACTCGTTACTGCTGCATGTTGGAGAGCGTTGGATGGGTGCAGGGTCAGGGGCCCGGTGGAGAGCGTTGGGTGGGTGGCTGCAGGGTCAGGGGCCTGGTGGAGATCATTGGGTGGGGGAGTACAGGGTCAGAGGGCTGGTGGAGACCATTGGGTGGGTGGGTGGGTGCAGGGTTATGGGACTGGTGGAGAGCATTGGGTGGCTGGTGCAGCGTCAGGGGCCTGGTGGAGAGCGTTGGGTGGGTGGGTGCAGGGTTAGGGTCCTAGTGGAAAGTGTTGGGCGGGTGGCTGAAGGTTCAAGGGCCTGGTGGAGAGCGTTGGGTGGGTGGGTGCAGGGTCAGGGGCCTGGTGGAGAGCGTTGGGTGGGTGCAGGGTCAGGGGCCTGGTGGAGAGCGTTGGGTGGGTGCAGGGTCAGGGGCCTGGTGGAGACCATTGGGTCGGTGGGTGCAGGGTCAGGGGCCTGGCAAAGATGTTGGGTGGGTGGGTGCAGGGTCAGGGGCCTGGTGGAGAGCTTTGGGTGGGTGCAGGGTTAGGGGCCTGGTGGAGACCATTGGGTGGATGGCTGCAGGGTCAGGTGCTGGGGTCAGGGGCCTGGTGGAGAGCGTTGGGTTGGTAAGTGCAGGGTTTGGGGCCTGGTGGAGAGTGTTGGGTGGGTGGGTGCAGGGTCAGAGGCCTGGTGGAGAGCGTTGGGTGGGTGGGTGCACGGTCAGAGGCCTGGTGGAGAGCGTTGGGTGGGTGGGTGCAGGGTCAGGGGCCTGGTGGAGAGCTTTCGGTGGGTGGGTGCAGGATCAGGAGCCAGGTGGAGAGCGTTGGGTGGGTGGTTGCAGGGTCAAGAGCCTGGTGGAAAGTGTTGGGTGGGTGAGTGCAGGGTCAGGGGCCTGGTGGAGAGCGTTGGGTGGGTGCAGGGTCAGGGGCCAGGTGGAGAGCATTGGGTAGGTGGGTGCAGGGTCAGGGGCGTGGTGGAGACCATTGGGTCGGTGGGTGCAGGGTCAGGGGCCTGGTGGAGACCGGTGGGCGGGTGGGTGCAGGTTCAGGGGCCTGGTGCGGAGATTTGGGTGGGTGCAGGGTTAGGGGCCTGGCGGAGACCGTTGGGTGGATGGCTGCAGGGTCAGGTGGTTGGGGGCAGGGGCAGGGGCAGGGGCCAGGTGGAGAGCGTTGGGTGGGTGAGTGCAGGGTCAGGGGCCTGGAGGAGAGTGTTGGGTGGGTGGGTGCAGGGTCAGAGGCCTGGTGGAGAGCGTTAGGTGGGTGGGTGCAAGGTCAGAGGCCTGGTGGAGAGTGTTGGGTGGGTATAGGGTCAGAGGCCTGGTGGAGAGTGTTGGCTGGGTGGGTGCGGGGTCGGGTGACTGGTGGAGAGCATTGGGTGGGTGCATGGTCAGGGGCCTTGTGGGGAGCGTTGGGTCGGTGGGTGTAGGGTCAGGTCCTGGAGGAGATCATTGGGTGGGTGGGTGCAGGGTCAGGGGCCTGGTGGAGAGTGTTGGGTGGGTGCAGTGTGAGGGGCCTGGTGGAGAGCATTGGGTGGGTGCAGGGTCAGGGGCGTGGTGGAGAGCGTTGGGTGGGTGCAGGGTCAGGGGCCTTTTGGAAAGCATTGGGTGCGTGCAGGGTAAGAGGCCTGGAGGAGAGCGTTGGGTGGGTGGGTGCAGGGTCAGAGGCCTGGTGGAAAGCGTTGGGTGGGTACAGGGTCAGAGGCCTGGCGGAGAGCGTTGGGTGGGTGGGTGTGGGGTCAGGGACCTGGTGGAGAGCATTGGGTGGGCGCCTTATGGCCTGAAGCAGCCACACTCTGACAGCTTCTGTCTTTGCCTCACTCCTCGTTGAGGGGTCGTCACTCGTGACTGCTGCATGTTGGAGAGTGTGGTGTGTTGTCTTTCAGTTTCGTGTTCCTGCTCTGCTCCCTCGAGGACGTCCTCCTGTGACGCCCTTGTGCGGCCTCGTCGTCCTAGATATATGGTCCTGGGCGCGGGCCTCAATCCTGGTCTCATAAATCCCTCCCAGTCTCCAATGTTTCATGTAGGCACACTGCGCAACGCGGACCACACACAGCTTCATATATAGCGCTGTATAAAGCGCCTTCTGGTTATACGTCTTCAGAGGCTGTTTATGAATTTATGGTGATGTGAAAAACCTCTTGCTCCGTGCTCTTTGTAATTTTACAACGTCATCTGATTAAATGCTCCCCAAAAGCAGTACTAGGCCCCCTACCAAGTATTTTTTTGCAGTTTTATATAGCGCAAACTCCACCCGAACAGGCAGACACATTTTAGGCACGGTGAGTCCATCATGCTTTTGAAATGGTGCAATTGTTCCAGGTGACAGCCCCCTCCATTGGGTGGGAAGGGTGCAAGGGGGTGGCCGAGAAGGGTGCAAGGCAGAGGGGAGAAGGTGCGCAAGGCAGAGAGGCGAAGAGTGCATGGTAGAGAGGAGAAGGGTGCAAGGCAGAGAGGAGAAGGTTGCAAGGCGGAGGGGAGAAGGGTGCAACAGGGAGGGGAGAAGGGTGCAACGGGGAGAGTAGAAGGGTGAAAGGCAGAGGGGAGAAGGGTGCAAGGCAGAGGGGAGAAAGACGCAAGGCAGAGGGTAGAAGGGTACAAGGCAGAGGGGAGAAGGGTGCAAGGCAGAGAGGAGAAGGGTTCAAGGTAGAGAAAGGTGCAAGGAGGAGGGGAGAAGGGTGCACAGCAGAGGGGAGAAGGGTGCAACAGGGAGCGGGAGAAGGGTGCAAGACAGAGGGGAGAAGGGTGCAAGGCAGAGGGGAGAAGGGTGCAAGGCAGAGGGTAGAAGGGTGCAAGGCAGAGGGGAGAAGGGTGCAAGGCAGAGAGGAGAAGGGTGCAAGGCAGAGGGGAGAAGGGTGCAAGGAAGAGGGGAGAAGGGTGCAATGGGGAGGGGGGAATGGTGCAAGACAGAGGGGAGAAGAGTGCAAGGCAGAGGGGAGAAGAGTGCAAGGCAGAGGGGAGAAGGGTGCAAGACAGAGAGGAGAAGGGTGCAATGCAGAGAAAAGAAGGGTGCAAGGTAGAGAGGAGAAGGGTGGAAGGCAGTGGGGAGAATGGTGCCCGGCAGAGGGGAGAAGGGTGCAAGGCAGAGGGGAGAAGGGTGCAAGGAAGAGGGGAGAAGGGTGCAAGGCAGAGGGGAGAAGGGTGCAAAGCAGAGGGGAGAAGGGTGCAAGGGGGATCGTGATGAATTAAAAAATGTGCCCCCCCGGAAACATTTCTGCAGACGCCCATGATCAGAGCCCACCCCACGTAAACTTCTTTTAACACCACAGAGCTCCTTGAGCCTTTCTCTAGCCTGGTTACTTTTAGTGGGAGTGCATAATACTACTCTATGATGGTGTTGTATGCATTGAGATGTACTTTATAAGATATTTGTGATTGCAAATAAAGTTTTATGATAGTGATGGCTACTTTCTGAATCCTTCATCACGTCTAGGCTTGATTCTTCATGTAGGCCAGTGGTTCCCAAAGAGTGCGCTGCTGCACCATGGTGCACGGGTAAAGAAATGGTGGGTAGCCACGGCCAACTGCCAATTAGGTCAAGGGAGCCACGGGTCAAAAAAGTTTGGGAACCACTGCACTACACCATTTACTTCAATTCTGTCAAAAACTATTGTGAAATCTTACTGAAGGATGATCTGTGAGCTAACTTCATTTTATTGAACAGAGAAACTCATGTAGAGGTCGCATCATTATGTGGTTGTTTGTGCTCTTGTCACAACTCACAAAAAATACCAGCTCCGCTGCAGTTGCAGGCATCGCAGCACACCGGAGTGACACCGCTGATGAAGCATGACACCAACCAGGTGGGTGAGTGAGGGGTTTTTATAAAGAAAGATTTCTTTCTTTATCTGCAATTTTTCTCCCCCCATTTTTCTTTACATCATTAGGACTTGGTGTCCCGGGGATGCTCCGGGAGTATTACCTTACTCAAATAGCCTTCCTTTCTCCTTGTTCATTATAAATGTTTGTGCTGCACCAGCGCAAGGGAGGCCTGTGATTTTAATTTTATTGTCTTGGCTGCATACATTGGTTCGAAATATCTCTGAGTGACGCATGCTTTGCTGAGAGGAGAACTCGGAAACAGAAAGAGGAATTTACTGCCCCATGTTCCTGTTGGAAATAATGTTTTCACATTATAATAAACTATGGTAAGGAACATCTGTTACCAGATAAGATAATAGGTTAGTTGAATGTGGACATCTTCTTAGCATGACTAAATTGAGTACATCAACTATAACAGAGGGGCCCTAGTTCAGAAACTAGTAGAAAAAACGTTATTTACGTTTTTCCTGATGTTAAGAAAGGCGTCCTCTGCCAATGTCGAGAAAAGGGGAGTTCCATACAGTGGAATAGTTCCAGTGAAGAATTGTTTCAGCATCTGCACACAAGAATTATGCGCCCTTTGATTCAGAGGTGCTCTTTAATATAAAGGAGTTGATATAAAGTCAGGACAAATTATACGCTTGCCTCTACAGAACCACGGGGCGTCACTCTTAAGGTCTGGCCTGCTACCATGGGCTGCGTTTAATTGTGCGCCCCTGACTAAATTCAATTATATTATGTCCAATGACTTTCGGGTGTATAATTTAGTGCCAGGCTCAGTTTGTTTAAAATTAATATGAAAGCTGCATTTTATTTGCATTTCAGATATATTTAATCTGATGTGTTATTACATATGTTTCATTGATGCCATATGGTTGAAGTAAACGCTGCTTGACTGATTGATATTAACGAGATGCTGATTGGGGACTTAACATTTGCACACACACATAATGCATGGCAGAATGATTCTCAAGTTGCCAACATCTGTACTGTTTTTGAGAAAAAAACACAAAATGGAAGAATAAAAACAATTATCCAGGTGATTCGACTGTAAGGGAAAGGACCGTGAGAGAAAGGTTATCTAGTGATTTTATTAGAAAAACTAAAATGTTCATTATTTCTAGCTGTATTTTTTTAAAGATGTCTAAGCCAAACGTTGCATTTTGTTTTATAATATGACAACAATACCTTCGTTCAATTTCTAGAAATATTTGTTTCTCTCGACTTGTAGTTTAGATAAAAGGCTATGGTATGCCCCAGTGGACTTGGCTTGCCTTTTCCAGTTCCCCACTGAGCAGTGCTGTCAGTTTTCCCATATGACATCACTTCAGTTAAGTGACAATGCTGGAGTGAAGCCACATGACAGCATGTTCAGCGGGGAACGGTGAAAGTCTATTGGGAAATACACAATTGACTACATTCTAATTCAGATCTGCAAGGAAAACATGCTAAATATTGAGCTGTCTCATACATATACAATGCACATCGAATTTAAGCTACCTCTTTTATGTCTTGGTGTTACCTTAATGAGTAAAAACAATCTTACACGTAGCCCATGTGTACCTGTTGATGTGTATTATATGTAAAAGCACGTCAAGGGGGTACAGCCAAAGCAAAGATGTTCGTAACATGTGCCCGATGAACGCACCTTTAGATAGGTGAATCGCCTCTAAGCCCTCTGTCAATTGTGGAGTTCCCTTGAAGAAAAGTGAGCTGTGGAAAATGACCATCTCACTGCAAAATGCAGAAGGCGCTACCCAAGGGACTAACTTCATGCGTGATAAGCGGCTGCTTTTGACGCTGTCTTGGAAGTTCCGCCAGTGTTACTACACACCGAGAGATGCCGATTACGAATCATGGGCAACCAGCTCTAATCTCGGCCGCGATGCAGAAGTGCCTGTGATAAGCTTCTCTCGTAAATCAGTGGAGATGCACAGAAATGCGTCAATATTCAAAGAGGCCATCATGGTTTACCTTTATAACTACGGGCCATATTATTAAGAGAGGGCGATAATACGCTCTTGTTAATTCCCATAGAAGCCCAGGTTAACACCAGAACCTGGGCTTCTATGGGAATTTACAAGGCCATATTATCAAGCCCATTATCGCCGCTTTAGCAGCAGTTTCCTGCCGATAAAAGCGGCGATAATGTATCGCCCTTTTTTGATAATATGGCCCTGAATTTCTTCAACATTTGGCGACAGTGGTTGTTTGAGAACATTGCCGGAAAACTAAGGGGCAGATTTACAAGCCCCTTGCGCCACTTTTGCGTCCTTTTTAACAATTGCATATGAAAGGCAATTATGGACTTTAGAGAACATAAACAGGTCTGTGCGGGGTTGTGTCAACAAACAAAGTTGAACCGTAGGTTGTATGGGTGTTCTTTTGCACTTCTTCAAACACTGAGATCCATGCCAATGGTCGATCTTCACACGAAGTGATCTAAGTTCAAGATCAAGTTCCAAAATTTGTATAGCGCACTACTCACCCAGAGGGTCTCAAGGCGCTTGAGGGAGGGAGGTGCTTTACTTATCGAATATCCAAGTTTTTAGTTGCTTTCTGAAGGAGAGGTGGTTCTGTGTGAGGCGGAGGTGGGTGGGGAGAGAATTCCAGGTTTTGGCCGCTAAGTAGGAGAAAGATCTTCCCCCCATGGTGGATCTGTGGATGCGCGGAATTGCGGCGAGGGCTTGATTGGACGAGCATAGTTGGCGGGAGGGGGTGTAGAAGGAAAGTCGCGTGTTGAGGCATTCGGGTCCTAGGTCGTAGAGGGCTTTGTGTGCGTGGGTGAGGAGACGTAACGTTATTCTCTTGTTGACAGGGAGCCAATGGAGGTCTTTCAGGTGGCCGGAAATGTGAGCTTGCCGAGGGATGTCCAATATGAGTCTGGCTGAGGCATTTTGGATGCGTTGGAGTTTTTTCTGTAGTTTGTCTGTGGTTCCGGCGTAAAGGGTGTTTCCGTAATCCAGTCGGCTTGTGACCAGTGCGTGGGTGACCGTCTTTCTTGTTTCGGTGGGCATCCAACGGAATATTATTTTGAGCATGCGTAGGATGTTGAAGCATGATGATGAGACGGCGTTGACTTGTCTGGTCATCGAGAGGGTGCAGTCCAGGATGAAGCCCAGGTTACGTGCGTGGTCCGTAGGTATGGGTGCGGTTCCCAGGGCCGGTGGCCACCATGAGTCGTCCCAGGCAGTGGACTTCCGCTTTGTCCGAGTTTAGCTTTAAACGGCTGTTCTTCATCCACTCGGCTACTTCTTTCATTCCTTCATGTAAGTTGGTTTTGGCGGTCTTTGGGTCTTTGGTGAGGGAGAGGATCAGCTGGGTGTCGTCTGCGAAGGAGATGATGTTGAGGTTGTGTTGGTGTGCGATGGATGCGAGGGGACTCATGTATACGTTGAAGAGGGTGGGACTGAGCGATGATCCTTGTGGTACGCCGCAGATGACTTCGGTGGCCTCTGATTTGAAAGGGGTGAGGCGGACTCTCTGGGTTCTTCCGGCGAGGAACGAGATGATCCATTCCAATGCTTTTCCTTGTATTCCGACGTTGCTGAGGTGTTGTATGAGGGTGCTATGACAGACTGTGTCGAAGGCTGCAGAGAGGTCAAGTAAGATGAGGGCAACTGTTTCTCCGTTGTCCAGTAGTGTTCGGATGTCGTCTGTTGCTGCGATGAGGGCGGTTTCGGTGCTGTGTTTGGCTCGGAAGCCGGATTGCGAAGGGTCGAGGCATTTGCTGGATTCGAGGAAGGCGGCGAGCTGACTGTTGACGGCTTTCTCAATGACTTTGGCAGGGAATAGGAGGAGCGAGATGGGGCGGTAGTTCTTAAGCTCGGTGGGGTCTGCTGTGGGTTTCTTCAGAAGGGCGCTGAGTTCGGCATGTTTCCAGTTCTCCGGGAAGGTAGCGGAGTTGAAGGAACAGTTGATGACATCGCGGAGATGGGGTGCGATGATGAAGTCTGCTTTGTTGAAAAGGTGGTGGGGACATGGGTCGGTTGGCGATCCTAAGTGGATGGAGTTCATCAGGCGGATGGTGTCTTCGGTGATGATTGGGTTCCAGGCGCAAAGGTTGTTAGAGTGTGGTTTTGGTTCGGAGGTGGGTGGAGTGGACTGGTCTTCGGATTGGTTTTCAAAGCTGGTATGTATTTCGGCGATTTTCTTGTGGAAGAATGAGGATAGACAGTCGCAGAGGTCTTGGGAGGGAGTGATGTTGTTGGTGTCGGCGGTGGGGTTAGTAAATTCTTTGACGATGTTGAATAGTTCCTTGGTGTTTTGAGAATTGTTGTCAAGTCGATCCTTGAGTGCTGATTTCTTGGTGGATCGGATCAGTTGGTGGTGTTTGCGGGTGGGGTTCTTGAAGGGGGCTAGGTTGTCAGTGGTTGGGTTTTTTCTCCAGGTTTTCTCGAGAGTACGACAGAGCTTCTTGGATTTCTTAAGGTCATCGTTGAACCAGGGGGCTTTTTTGCTACCTTGCTTGATTAAATGGTTTTTCAAGGGTGCTAGTTCATCAGCGCTGTGGGTGATCCATTGTGTGAGGTTAGTGGCTGCTTGGTTTGGGTCCGATGATTTGGCAGGGGGGTTTTGGTGAAGCGATGTGAAGAGCTGGTCGGTGGTGATTTTGTTCCATTTTCTTCGAGGAATAGGTTGTGGGTCGTGGACTTTTTGTAGTTGAAGTGAACGCAGCTGTGGTCCGTCCAATGGAGCACTCTGGTTTGAGCGAAGGAGATGTGCTTGCTGGAGGTGAAGATAGGGTCGAGCGTGTGTCCGGGAAAGTGGGTGGGGGTGTCAACAAGTTGTTTGAGTCCGAGATTGGCCAGGTTGTCCAGAAGGGTGGTGGTGTTGTCGTCGTTTTTCTTTTCCAGGTGGAAGTTGAGGTCTCCCAGTAGAATGTAGTTCTCGGAAGGGAGGGCATGTGGGCTGATGAAGTCAGTGATGTGTTCGCTGAATTGTGTGCGGGGTCCAGGTGGTCTGTAAATGAGGGTGCCACTGAGTGTGGTTTTGGGGTCGGTGTGAATCTGGAAGTGAAGGTGTTCGGCGGTAGTGAGGTTGTCGTCGGAACTGGTCGTGATGCGGATGGTGTTCTTATGGACGATGGCGATGCCTCCTCCAGTTTGGTTGGTGCGATCTTTTCGGATGATCTTGTAGGCGTCCGGGATGGCTATGGTGATGTCGGGCGCTGATGAGGCGTTCATCCATGTTTCTGTAAGGAAGGCGACGTCCGGCGATGTAGTGTCGAGTAGGTTCCAGAGTTCAATGGAGTGTCTGTGGACTGAGCGGGTGTTGAGCAGGATGCACTTTAGGCGGTTAGTGTCGGAGCTCTGTTTGGAGTTTGTGGATTTCTTGTGGGTCCTGATACAGTCGAATTTGCAGGAGTGGCAGGTGAAGGGTCCATGTGTGTGTCCTGGAGCGGCTTGGTAGCAGTCTGGGATATGGCCGGAGTTGAGTGCAGAGAGGGTAGCGGAATCGTACGTTATGCGGGAGGAGTGGACTTTGCGGGGGCCAGGGGGTATAGCGCTGGGCGCGGTCCAGGCGCGGACGGGCATAGACGGGCATACCTTTGGCGCACCTTCAGTGCATGGGGCGCGACCGCTGCGCGTAAAGGCTGCGCGGAAAGGCATCTGTCATATGTAGATAGTTGAGGGGGGAGGGGCGAGGGAGGAGCAGCTGGGAGGCGGGAGCGGGGTGGAGGGCCGGGCAGGGAGGCACAACAACAAACAACAAAATGGCTGCAAGCCAAAAGCGAAACAGGATTGGGGCACAAAGTAAATAAACGCAATGAAAACGCCAGTGGCACCGGCACAGTCAGGCACAAATTATTGATTTAGGCAAAGGAAATATCAATGACAATGGAAATATCGTCAAAGCGCACTTACGCAATATAGCGCTAATATGCAAATATGCTAAGCGACCAGGCACTTAGAATAGTGGGAGCAATGCGAGCAAGCACACAGCAATTTGGCAGTATAGCGCTACGATACCACGAGTGCCGAGCAGACCAGGGAGCAGAGAGGAGCGACCGCTTCTGAAGGAATCAGGACGGTCACAGCGCTACAGTTGGAGAGCGGAGACTCAACTATCAGTGGGAGGGAGGAGCAGCTGGGAGGCGGGAGCGGGGTGGAGGGCCGGGCAGGGAGGCACAACAACAAACAACAAAATGGCTGCAAGCCAAAAGCGAAACAGTATTGGGGCACAAAGTAAATAAACGCAATGAAAACGCCAGTGGCACCGGCACAGTCAGGCACAAATGATTGATTTAAGCAAAGGAAATATCAATGACAATGGAAATATCGTCAAAGCGCACTCACGCAATATAGCGCTAATATGCAAAAATGCTAAGCGACCAGGCACTTAGAATAGTGGGAGCAATGCGAGCAAGCACACAGCAATTTGGCAGTATAGCGCTACGATACCACGAGTGCCGAGCAGACCAGGGAGCAGAGAGGAGCGACCGCTTCTGAAGGAATCAGGACGGTCACAGCGCTACAGTTGGAGAGCGGAGACTCAACTATCAGTGGGAGGGAGGAGCAGCTGGGAGGCGGGAGCGGGGTGGAGGGCTGGGCAGGGAGGCACAACAACAAACAACAAAATGGCTGCAAGCCAAAAGCGAAACAGTATTGGGGCACAAAGTAAATAAACGCAATGAAAACGCCAGTGGCACCGGTACAGTCAGGCACAAATGATTGATTTAAGCAAAGGAAATATCAATGACAATGGAAATATCGTCAAAGCGCACTCACGCAATATAGCGCTAATATGCAAAAATGCTAAGCGATCAGGCACTTAGAATAGTGGGAGCAATGTGAGCAAGCACACAGCAATTTGGCAGTATAGCGCTACGATACCACGAGCGCCGAGCAGGCCAGGGAGCAGAGAGGAGCAACCGCTTCTGAAGGAATCAGGACGGTCACTAAATGGATGCAGATAGGCTCATTTAACTAAGACTAGAAAATTCAAAATATCAAGGATTCATCTCCGAACTATCCCCACTTTAACGCATCAAATGTGGCGATAGAATTATCACCCCATTCACAAGCTGGTGAAAACTACAGACATCGCCAGAATTACCGCAATAACATCCCAAAAAACCTAACACCACAGCGGACACCATCAACTAATGCTAATGAGATGCAGAGTATGCGTTCCCGTGCAGAAACACACAAAAAACCAAGCAACACCACATTCACAACGAACTGACAGATCCAGAAAGCGAACCGAAAACACGTGATAAGCCGCGTTAGCCGCAGGTATTTAACACCTGCCTCAAGCAGGTGTAAAGCCGGACGACTACCTACAGTAGGCAAAGGAGCCCCATGCACAGCCATACCTGAAGAACGAATGATGCCATGGAACTTCTCATCATGCAGCTCAGAGCCCCAACAGGGCCCCAACACCACCACCCCCAGGACTGCCACCACCCCTGGACCTGGAATTGCCCCCTCGGACCACCACAGAGGAAGCGCAGAGTAAGACAGCGGACCTACCGAAAACACACCACTCTCACAGACCTAACGCCCGAGGAAGTCATTGCCCACTACAGGCTCAAAAGGACAACAATTTTCCGCATCCTGACCCACATCGCCCACAGGCTGATGGTCCCAACACAGCGGAGAACCAACATCCCTCCGCAGACAAACCTGCTGGCTGTGCTGCACCTGTTGGCCTCTGGTACCTTCCAACCAACAACTGATAGAGTCGAAGGTATCTCACAGCGAGCCCTAACAAAGTCCATCACACCTGTCCTGGATGCCATCCTCTGCTTCATACCCCAGTACCTTCAATTCCCAACACTGCGTAGGAACAGCTGGAGAACAAGCAGGACTTCTACACTATAGCTGGATACCCAGCAGTGTTGGGGGCAATCGACTGCACACATGTCCCATTTGTGCCCCCTGCGGATACTGCACACCACTGTCGCAACAGAAAGCACACGCATTCCATCAATGTGCAGGCAATAGTGGCCACCGGGGACTCTTCACCAATGTCGTCACCAACTACTCAGGCAGTGTGCATGATTCCTTCATCTTATGACAGTCCGTCATCAACCAGCGCTTCCAGGATGGCACATATCTGACGGGACTGCTCGCTGGTAAGTACAAAGTCGACACACCACACATCACAATGCTTCCACAGCACAATGCACAACTGTGGGGGTGCACACGGAACCAGACCATATTCAACATGTCAAACTACGTGTACACTTACCAGACACGACCATAACAATCCATGGTCATCCTGGCCTAACCCGCACCCTATACAGACAGGTGGTGTAGTTGCCATCATTAGATTATCCCTGCGGGCTGGCAAACACTCACCCCACACACAGACAGCACAGGTGTCACTTGATTGTTGGACCCTGCCATCACAATTTGCCAAACTAAGTATTGACTCTTTCCTCCCTGCATTGCCACAGGTGATCAAGGATATGCACTCTGCCCTTGGATGATGACAGCCCTCCGAGATCCGAACACACCCGCCCAGAGGCAGTACAATGTAGCCCACATACACAGCAGGGGAATCGTGGAACACACATTTGGCGTTTGGAAGTCACGTTTCAGGTGCCTGGGCGGCACAGATGGGAAGCTCCTGTACAGCCCGGACATGGTGTGCAAGTTGATCGTTGCACGTTGTGTGTTGCACAACATCTGTGTTTGCACCAGGGCCCCATGGATCCCAGTTCCAGAGGTACTGGCCAATGATGGTGGTGATGGGGCAGGTGGCCAACATCCCACTGCAAAACCAAAGGGGATGATGGACGGAGTGTTGAACATTGCAAGCAATCTCCCCCAGTCAAGTGATCTGGGTTTAATCCATCATCATGCTTTAGCTCACTCTGCCACCCCAGTTCAGACATGGCCATGTGCAAATCAGTCTCCGGTCCAGGGAGGCAGTTCGGGCTGGACTGATCCCATGAGGCACAGGGTCAAGACTGATTTGCATATGGCCAGGTCTAAACTGGGGTGGCATGGTGAGCAAAAAGAATGATGGATTTAACCCAGATCTCCTGACCAGGGGTGAATGTTTTGATTTGTTCTGCATTCTCTCCATCAATTTTGTCTTTTGCTTTCTCCCCCAGATCCCACTGCAGCAGCCGCAGGAATGGCCCGTAGGAATGCCATCACTTACTTCTCATGAACACGTCCCATTGTGACCGTCCATGGCAATCATGCGACAGTAAAAAATGTTCAAAAGCACTGCATGTTGTACTTGTACTTTTTGATGATACATTTCCCTTCTTTCCAGATGTGATTTGGCAGGTGGTGCACATTTGCAGAACCAGTTGTATCCTGTGTTCAAATGTGGTGGGGGTGCTGTTTGACCGCACTGGAAATGAAAAAATACATGAGCAAATGACATGATATAAAAGGTAGAGGCATGCTGCGACATCATGGGTGGAATAGGGAACATCATTAAAGAAAACAGTGCTCACCCAGTAGATAAAGCAGACCGTGTAACAACCGGATCACTGACAAAATATCGACCTACATAATATCGACCTACAGGAATATCGAGTCAAAAATATCGAGGGCAAGAATATCGACATCCTATCTACAACATGGTAAGTACAAAAATAGCGAAAAAATAATATAGATGTTAAAAATATCGATGTTAAAAATATCGTTTTTTTTTCTTTTGAAATATAAATGTGAAATAAAGTAAATAACACTAATAAATAAAATGTACATAGTTAAAAGTATCTAATAACGTTTAAAATTAATAAATAATACATATTTAATAATAATACATTAATAAAATATATACAGTAAATATATAATATATATGTACTGAACAATAAATAGTAATAATTATTTTACTAATTTATAATTTAATAAAATATATTCTAATTTACTAATACATTTACAAACATAAAACAATAACATAAATAAAATACAAATAATTAAAATATTCTTTTAATATTTATAACATTAATTATTTAAAACGTTGGATAGCGTAAGGGTAATAATTACTATTCCCACTCCAGAGAGTGCAACTGTAGGGAAAGCGTTGGATAGCGTAGGAGTATAAATTACTATTCCCACTCCAGAGAGTGCAACAGTAGGGAAAGCGTTGGATAGCGTAGGGATAAAAATTACTATTCCCACTCCAGAGAGTGCAACAATAGGGAAAGCGTTGGATAGCGTAGGGGTAAAAATTACTATTCCCACTCCATAGAGTGCAACAGTAGGGAAAGCGTTGGATAGCGTAGGGGTAAAAATTACTATTCCCACTCTAGAGAGTGCAACAGTAGGGAAAGCGTTGGATAGCGTAGGAGTAAAAATTACTATTCCCACTCCAGAGAGTGCTACAGTAGGCAAAGCGTTGGATAGCGTAGGAGTAAAAATTACTATTCCCACTCCAGAGAGTGCAACAGTAGGGAAAGTGTTGGATTGCGTAGGGGTAACAATTACTATTCCAACTCCAGAGAGTGCAACAGTAGGGAAAGTGTTGGATAGCGTAGGGGTAAAAATTACTATTCCCACTCCAGAGAGTGCAACAGTAGGGAAAGCGTTGGATAGCGTAGGAGTAAAAATTACTATTCCCACTCCAGAGAGTGCAACAGTAGGGAAAGAGTTGGATAGCGTAGGGGTAACAATTACTATTCCCACTCCAGAGAGTGCAACAGTAGGGAAATTGTTGGATAGCGTAGGGGTAACAATTACTATTCCAACTCCAGAGAGTGCAACAGTAAGGAAAGCGTTGGATAGCGTAGGGGTACAATTTACTATTCCCACTCCAGAGAGTGCAACAGTAGGGAAAGCGTTGGAAAGCGTAGGGGTACAATTTACTATTCCCACTCCAGAGAGTGCAACAGTAGGGAAAGCGTTGGATAGCGTAGGGGTAAAAATTACTATTCCCACTCCAGCGAGTGCAACAGTAGGGAAAGCGTTGGATAGCGTAGGGGTAAAAATTACTATTCCCACTCCAGAGAATGCAACAGTAGGGAAAGCGTTGGATAGCGTAGGAGTAAAAATTACTATTCCCACTCCAGAGAGTGCAACAGTAGGGAAAGCGTTGGATAGCGTAGGAGTAAAAATTACTATTCCCACTCCAGAGAGTGCAACAGTAGGGAAAGTGTTGGATAGCGTAGGGGTAACAATTACTATTCCAACTCCAGAGATTGCAACAGTAGGGAAAGCGTTGGATAGCGTAGGGGTAAAAATTACTATTCCCACTCCAGAGAGTGCAACTATAGGGAAAGCGTTGGATAGCGTACGGGTAAACATTACTATTCCTACTCCAGAGAGTGCAACAGTAGGGAAAGTGTTTGAGAAGCATAGGGGTTAAAATAACATACTTATAAATAAAAGCTTTTTTTAGAAATTAAAATTTAAACTATTAAATAAATATAAACCATACACAATACCTATACATAATTATTAAAGACATGATTATCAAATTATATGTAGCCCAAATTAAATATTAAAAAAGACCAATTTATATTATTTAATGACCAATTAATAATTAATTATCAATTATATTATTAACAAATGACATCGATATATATGCTATCGATATTACTAACTTCGATATTACTTACATCGATATAAATAATTTCGATATTACTTACCTTAGGGTCGATTTTCTGTCCAATGATATTCTTGACATTGATATTCTATACCTTCGAAATTTCTAACACGATATTTTGGTAGGTCGATATTTACAACTCGATATTTTGACTGTGTACCGTAACAACCCATGTAAAAAGTCCAGTCGTTATGGGAGGATACAAATGCAGACAAGGCGGTATTTTCACAAATGAAAAGCAAGAATTTCAAAAGGACAGTAGCAGGAGCCAATTAAAAAGTTGGGCGGGAAGTGGGAAGAGCTTCTATGCCATACCTCAATGCAGCATGCCTTGCAGAGCAGCACATGCGCTGCCCAGGCTCGACCTAAAAACAAACAGGTGCTTGGCCTAAAATGATATGGCGCTGTGTGAAGAAAATGGACACAGGCGCCAGTTGGGCTCTCAGGGCACTATGACCTCTAGGGGGTGGTTCCTTTTAAAGGGTGAAGGAACATCGCCCTGCCTGCCGTGAGTCTGCCCCACCCATCAGACCATACCATTTTTGCTACCTTATAATTATCATAGGCAGTCAGGCACACAAGCTCTGTTCTAGTGGCGAGTGGCGGACTTTCAGGGTGAGGCAGGACTGATGGCAGCAACAGGATTGGGTGATTTTTCAAGCTGGCTGACCAGTGCGCATGTTAGATTGGGCAGCTGTCTTGCGACAGATAGTTAGACATGTGCACTTCACAATGTACAGCTGCTGTTAACCTGCTGAGTATTGCAGGCACAGGAACCTAGACTCAAAAGAGGCGCTAGGTTAGCCTGATCAAACCAATCATGGGGCTTCTCTCATGCTAGGATCAGCTCCAGGATTGGTTAGGTTCACGTTGGCATGAAGTCAACGTGA
This sequence comes from Lissotriton vulgaris, assembly GCF_964263255.1. Lineage (NCBI taxonomy): Eukaryota > Metazoa > Chordata > Amphibia > Caudata > Salamandridae > Lissotriton > Lissotriton vulgaris. The sequence goes on from NC_141689.1 coordinate 1,185,337,209, forward strand.
CCCACCTTCCATTTCTCTTCTACCTTGAGTGTGTGCACTACACACCACATGGGCCTTTGAGGGGAGCTGGGGTGACGAGGAGGAGAAGGGATGGAGTCAGGATCTGAAATGGCGATTGCAGGCAGTGAACGAGGCTGGGAGCAGTTGAGGAGCCGGAAATCGCTGCACTCACAATGCTGCCAGTCTGACTCTGGCCTCTGTGTTGTTGGTGTCCTCAGTCTCCCAAACAAAGCTAGAACTTCAAGAGAGGTAAGCGCTAATAAAGAAACAGCTGTGCGCTTGCTTTTATTCCGGTTTGAACTTATCAGAGGAAGGGGCGTGTTGTACTGGGGATCTGTTGATGTCAATGCTCCAAGGTGCATGATCACTATTAGTGATCCCCCACCTGACAGAAAATGTGTTCTTATCTAGTAGCAATCTTTATTCTGAGACATTCAGTTTCTTGTTTCCCAGTAAGGATTCAAAGTCCCAGAATGCAATGCACAATCAAGAAATCAATCAATGATAACATTTGTAAAGCGCACTACTCACCCATGAGGGTCTCAAGGCGCTGAGGGGAGTGGTGCTGCTACTGCTCGAATAGCCAGGTCTTGAGTAGCCTCCTGAAGGTGAATAGGTCCGAGGTCTGCTGTAGGAGGATGGGGAGGGTGTTCCAGGTTTTGGCGTGAGGTGGGAGAACGATCTGCTGCCTGTGTTCTCTATTCGGATGCCGGGGACGGTGTAGAAAGGTGAGTCGTCTGTTGAGGTATGTCAGTCCGGTGTTATGGAGAGCTTTGTGCGCATAGGTGAGGAGCTTGAAGGTGATACTCTTGTTGACGGGAAGCCAGTGCAGGTCTTTTAGGTGGGGTGTGATGTGGCTGTGCTGAGGGATGTCGAGGATCAGGCATGCAGAGGTGTTCTGTGTGCGTTGTAGTCGTTTTAGGAGTTTGGCCGAGGCTCCTGTGTAGAGGGTGTCACAGTAGTTTAGCCTGCTGCTGACGAGGGCCTGGGTGACCGTTCTTCTTGTTTCAGTGGAGATCCACCTGTAGATCTTGCGGAGCATGCGAAGAGTGTTGACGCAGGAGGACGAGACAGCGTTGACTTGCTTGGTCATGGAGAGCGTTGAGTCGAGGATGAACCCTTGGTTACCTGCATGGTCAGTGGGTGTTGGTGCTGCTCCCAGTGCAATCGGCCACCAGGAGTCATCTCACGCCGAGGGATTGGAGCAGAGGATGAGTACTTCCTTTTTGTCTGAGTTCAGGTTCAGGCAGCTGATCTTCATCCACTCTGCGACGGCTTTCATTCCTTCGTGAAGGTTGGTCTTGGTGTTGAGGGGGTCCTTGGTGAGGGAGAGGGAGAGGATCAGCTGGGTGTCGTCTGCATAGGAGGTGGTAGCATGCGGTTGGAGGAGGGCCTTGAACTCTGTCAGCAGCGGCAGCTGGGGCTCAGGACACAGGCACACAGGCACACAGGCACACAGGCACACATATGATTGATTGATACATCTTTTCTTACCTGGGTCAGACACAGAAGCCCATGTGCTTTCAAGCTGTTCCACCTGTGGCTACTATTTCAGCTATTCTAGGCTACATGACAATGGCTTTGGCACTGCTTGCCAGTGGTCTTGGTCTTGGCGAGTGCCTCTCCATGGATAATATTTGGCATTCTCACTTCACCTACTTTGTTTTAGATAGGTCATTTTTTTATTTCAAAAGTTTTATATAGCGCACACATGACCCAACAGGGTGTCTGATCGCTTTGCAAGTGGTAAGGAAGGAAGAAATAGCAAATCAACAATAAAATCAATAGTAAAACAGGATGTGGTGCATCCCAAAATTAGGCAAGAAGCCACCATAGGGATCAAGCAGCACACAAAATATACATGATCATAGAAGTTCAATACTTTAAATGGTACAGCAAATGAGGGCTAATGTGGTAGGCTACTAAAGTACATGTGCCTTAGAGCAAGAACTTGTTCATTAGTAGCATGTTGACTTCCTTTTTAAATGATACGGTTGATTTCTCAGAATCCATTACATTGATGTACCATTAATTATATATATGATTTTATCCAGACTGAGATTATCATTTCTGAGAATGTTTTAACACTGAAAGTAGTAAGTGCCAAACTAAATGTTAGCATAAGTAATATTGTTAGGAGTGCATTAGTTAAGGGGCAGTGTTTGGTTTAATTGAAGGGTAGAGTTAAGTTTCGGATTTGGTCCAGCTCTGGGTAGGCTTATTTTTCCGTTTAAGGTCTGGTAACTGTTGTGGCAATACTCAAAATATTCCCCATAACTATATAATGCCCACAGGCATACTTCACAGGGGTGGTTACTCAGGCACAAAATGCGATGCAGCACGTGCAACGAAAATCGTTTTATTTACTTAAATGTTTACTTACCTCCGTTCATCCATATTCTGGTTTTTACTACCCCCCGCCCTTCCCCTGCCCCCCCTCACCGCCCCACGGAACTCCCTCCATGGGCCGCTACTGGCTCCCAGACCATCCTCGTGCAGAGGAAGGGTCAAAAGTTCCCACAAAATCCGTGCCTGTCTACCCATCCAGACCAGTGAGATAAGTGAAGAATGAAGGGATTAACCCCTTCGATGCTGGTGACGGAACCATTCCGTCATCAGACACGGTTGAGCTGTGCTGATGACGGAATAGTTCCGTCACAACCACACCCATTATCATTGGGGCCCAGCACAAGGGGAGAATATCAACAGCAGCGATGAGGTTAAAAAGGCTTGGGTGAGGGGGATTGGGATATTTATGAATAAATATAACAGCTTTGGCAATACCACCATATTGGCTATTGCAATTCTCACAGCTAAGGACAAAGGGAGCCGAGCCCACTCAGTGACCTTGCCTTCCAATCATGAAACAGCACGCCTGTAGTTCATGTCCCATATTTCCTGCATGTTTCTACTGAGCCATACACTCAGGTATTGCATTAGACCATCAGCCAATTTAAGTGGAAACTCAATTGGAACAGGGGTAGAGGAAGGGTCAAAAGTTCCCACAAAATCCGTGCCTGTCTACCCATCCAGACCAGTGAGATAAGTGAAGAATGAAGGGATTAAAAAAGGCTTAGGTGAGGGGGATTGGGATATTTATGAATAAATATAACAGCTTTGGCAATACCACCATCTTGGCTATTGCAATTCTCCCAGCTAACGACAAAGGGAGCCGAGCCCACTCAGTGACCTTGCCTTCCAACCATGAAACAGCACGCCCGTAGTTCATGTCCCATATTTCCTGCATGTTTCTACTGAGCCATACACTCAGGTATTTCATTACACCATCAGCCAATTTAAGTGGAAACTCAATTGGAACAGGGGTAGAGGCATCTTTCAGGGAGAAGATAACAGATTTAGTCCAGTTAATGGAGACGCCAGTGAGACCTCCAAATTTAATGAATTCACAAAGGATTGGAGCTAAGCATGGGCGGAAAATCCGTTTCGCTCGCGGATTTTGCGGATTTTCGGTAAATTCGCAATCCGCGAGATCCGCGAATCTCCCGCAAAATCCGCAAATCCGCGAGCAGCGGATTTTATGGCTTGCTCGCACTGTTCGCGTGAGTTCGCGGCTTGCCAGTACAACTTCGCACCCCGCGAGTAAGTGCTAAATTGCAGAAATACGATCTTAGCAAAACTGAAACTACTTACCAGGTTCAAAAGTTCAGGCTCATCATTAGTAGCCATTTCCTGTAGTGCTTCCTGAGGGGCCCCTCCAGAGTTCAGTTGCCAGTTGCAACTATTATGTGACCCTGCTCTGAACCTCAGAATAGTTACACATATGCCACAAAGGTCCTGAATTACAGCTAAGGGAGACAAGCAGGAGCCAGGCTGGAAGTTAAAATCCATTAATTCATTATTGTCAGTTGGGGCAGGGCAGGTGTTGTAACTAATTTTGCAACAATGAAAGCACTTAGCAAGTGCAAAAGATCACTAATCAGGAACCACTAAGGAAGCAGGTGCCAGCTAAAAAAATATTCTGTGACACATTAATCAGCCCCAAATTAATTCAGGTCACTTGAGGCAGGGAAGGTGTGCTTTGCTTTGCCGAAAATAATGTACACTGGACAACCAGAGGGTGTGGTGATGAAACAGAGGGTGGCATGGGTGGGCCAGAGGGTGGCATGAGTAGTCAGAGAGTGGCAGTGGTGACAGAGAGTGGCAGTGATGAAGAAGAGTGTCCCAAACAGGCTGGACACGTAGAAACAACAAGTTCGCAAAACTTGCGACCCGACAGGTAAGTTCGCAAATTGCGAAATTGTAAAAACCCTCGCGAACTGGCAGAAACACGCGCGAACACAAAAAAAAAAAAATCCGCAAATTCGCGGGAATTCGCGGATTTTGCGGATTGCGAGTTCGCAAATCCGCAAAATTCGCGAACGCGAGATTCGCAAAATTCGCCCATGCTTAATTGGAGCCAGGTTCGTTGCGAGGTCGGTAATGCACAATGTGACGTCATCTGTGTATAATGAAATGAGTAGGCTACTCGTCCTAAATCCTGTCCCCCTGGTGGTATGAGGCTGTCTAATGCGTGCTGCCAAAGGCTCCATCACTGTCGCGAAGAGCAAGGGGGACAAAGGAGACCCCTAGCTCATACCACGCAATATACCAAATGGGTCCCGCAGCAAGCCATTCACACAGATCCGTGCTGAAGGGCCTTGTGTACAACAAGCGGACTAGACTAAGAAACAGGGGGCTGAACCCCATCCTTTTAAGAACTGCAAAAATGTATGACCACTCTACTGTATCAAACACTTTTGTAGCATCCAGAAAAACTGCTATTGCTTGCAGGTCAGGGTGTAAATAGTGAACTACAGTAAAAAAGGTCCTAACGTTATGCGATATGGAGTGCCCAGGAATATAGCACCATTGATCATGGTGAGTGATCAATTGAAGTAGGGGCTGTAGATGATTCACTACCAGTTTTGCTGAGATCTACATTTATTAGCGAGAGTGGTGTGTATGAGCCCTATTTATCCTCTGGCTTCCCAGGTTTCAGCAAGGTGATATTAATCACCTTGCACATGGACGGTGGTAAAATACCCAAGGTCTGAGCCTCCTCATACAGTGATATTAAGTGTGGTGTCAGTTCCTCAACATACATTTTGTAAAAGGAGCCTGGTTAAGCCATCCGAGCCTGGGGCCTTCTCCATTGGTCGGCTCTTAATGACCTGGGTAACATCCTCCACCATGAATGGGACATCCGAGTACTCCCTATGTCCCCGACCCAACCAGAGCAGTTACAGCGAGTCAAGAAAGGGCCGAAGATCCTCCTGGGTAGAATCATGGGTAGTTGTGTAGAGTTTAGTGTAGAATTGTGAAAAAGTGTCTAAAATTTCTTTTGCGCCAGTAATCACAGGCTGATGCACACCTTTTAGTTCAGTTATATAAGCAGTGGACCTTGGGGCGCGGAGCAGCCATGCCAGAGTTCTCCCAGGCCTATCCCCCTCCCGTATCTTCTGGCCTGAGGATGTTTACTTAAAAACTTCACCTCACACTGCACCTCCTTATCTAATTCCAGCAGTTTTTCTTTCAAAATGGTCATAGTTGTGTGACCGTCAGTGGTGTAGAACTGAATTTCAAGCTCCTTGGTCTGTTTCTCTAGGGATGCTATCATACCACGTATAGCCTTCAATACTCCAGCTTGACATGATATGCAGTTATCTTTAATTACCATCTTAAATGCCTCCCATAAAGAGGCCTGGGTTGAAACCGAGCTAGCATTAAGAGTAAAGTAGTCAATTATGCCCCATCTAATCTCTTCCTTAAAAGCCTCATCCAGGAAGGCCATTTGTCGGGAGCCGCCAACTGAACATTCAGGGGAGTGAGTTTGGCAGCATTAAATGCAAGAGACTAGGGGCATGGTCCCACAAGGACCTCGGGAGATGAGAAACCTCACAGGTACACGTAGCTACATCCCGGGACACCAGCCAGTAGTCCAATCTGGATCACACCCTGTGATGTCCAGTAATGCAGGTCCCTGGTTACCGGTGGGTGATTATGTCTCCAAATATCAGTCAGATCATCATCTGATATAATAGCGCTCAATGTAGCACTAGCTGAAGGGTGTAGCGAGTGAGATCGCCCCTTCCTGTCTAATGCATCCTCAAGTATTGCGTTAAAATCACACTCCCAAATGATAGTTTCACAATTCATCGCTCTCACCTTGGCCCATATGTCTTGGAAAAAGACAGGGCAATCAACATTGGGGCCATATACTGCCACTAGTACCACCTGGACCCCACCTATCGCACAGAGTAATATGATGAATCTACCCTCCGGGTTGACCTGTAATTCGCTTTCCTTCCAATCCAGTCCCCTTCTGACCAACACAGCCACCCCCCTAGAATAATTTGAATAGATGGATGGCAAGACCCTACCTACTATTGTTCAGCCTGGGGGAAGGTGTAGTGTTCAGGTGTGTCTCTTGTAGCAAGCACGCATCGATGTGATGCCTTAGTAAGTAGGAATGGACCAGTCTTGTCTTCCTGTAATCATTTAAAACACGGATGTTCCATGTTAAAAAATGTAAGCTTGACATTTGTGATACAATGAGCTTCTAAGCAAAATTACAGTGTGGACCCAGCATGTTGCAGTATACAATGATATACAATTGCTGTATTCTAGGCAGTATAGCAATAGACTGGCTAAAAACATAACAACAGACCCCTCCCACCCCCCTCCACCTACTCAAACCCTCAATCAGGTTGTGAAAAACTGTCCCCAAACAGAATATGAAGGAGGTGACAGTATGTCCCAGCTAGGGCTGGACAGTAGTTGGGAGTTCCCCTTTGGAGTAGAAAAAACAACTGTTGGTCAGCTCTCCCTGGAAGGCGCAGTAATGCCTGCATACTTCCCAGCCAAAAACAGGGTGGGCAAGAGGACTGCGGAGAGCCATGCCTATCCAACAATAACTGTGAGAGATACCAATACACCATGACTACAAAACAAGGAGAAGAATACTAGCAGTGTAACCCCAATCATTAGGATCTTCACGGGCCCTGGCCCAGCAAAGTGCAGTCTCGACAAATCTATTGGTTAATCATAGCAAAATACCCTTTAGTCATTATCGCTCAGTCTGTCTCCAGGTGAGTTCACAGAGTGAGGGCCTTGTTTATTCTTCTCCCCCAACGTGATTCGCAATTTATAAGGCGGATTTGCATTTCATGTGTCACCTTGAGCTTAGCAGGGAACAGCAGAGAATAGGGAATCTGGGCCTGGAGTAAGATACGTTTTGCAGGTAGGAATTCCTGTCTAGCCACCTGCACAGCTGGTATAAAATCGGGGCAGAAGGAGATGTTATTTCCTTTATATGTGTGATAGCCCCTCTTTCTTGGGCCAGACGAAGGATAAGGTTGAGGTCCTGGTAGTTCAAGAGTCTGGCTAAGATGGGCCTAGGTGTAGCTCTGACCGGGGATTAGGATTCAGGGCACGATGAGATAGTTCCACTGCAAAAACGCAGATAAATTGGGGTCAAGAGTTCTTGGAGCAAGTCGCCAATATAGGTCTCCATCTTGGAGATGGCCGTCATCTCGGAATCCCGGTAATTCTCAGGGTATTTCGATGGGACCTGGACTCCAAGTCCTTATTCTTTGCCCAGATGATGCCCAACACTCTATCCATGTGCAACAACTGCTCCTCAGTTTCAACCTGAATCTCATAGAAGTCGGAGGCACGATTCTCAAGTGCATCCAGCCAAATCTCATGTGAACCCACCTGCTTTTTAACGGCATCAAGCTGGGTAGTAAGCTCATCCAGCTTAGTATCAATGGTTCAAAGACTAGACCTCATCTCCAACATCAAAAATTGCAGATCCTCACCCGGTCCTCTGTCTGTGAATCAGGCGGTCGCTCAGAGCTTGCCTCCTGGTTAGACTTTGTGAGCCTGGTAGCCCTCCTGCCATTGAAGTTTAGCTTTGGCTGGTTTGCATCCTGTTTGCCCATGGCTCCAGCCCATGCATTGCAAGCGAGCCACCCAGGAGTCTCTTCCTAGCCCTGGCACAGATGTACCATGCAGGCGGGCACGCAGCCACAAGCACGTCTCGCAGGTGCCGGTTTCCCCCGTATTCAGTGAGCAGGGGGGAACGTGCTCTTGATTGCTTCGGGCCTCATCAGGCCCTTGGCAGTGCAGGTGGTCTCACATCTGAGTAGGCCTTACCAGCCGTCTTAGTGTTGGGACTGCTAATTCTTTGGCTGCCCATCTGCAAAAAGGATTGCAGTCAGTAAAGTCAGATCTTTTCCCCACCAGGAGCAATGCACTCGAGCTCACCACCGCTCCGACCATGTCATTACTATGCGCTTCAGCGTTGTGCTTGTTTGACCCTATATATGGGACCAGTAATGCTCCACACCAGGGGGGTATCAGATGAGCTCCACAACCCCCTAGGAACCACCCAGAACCACCAGCTTATCACTTGGTCCCTCTGGTCAGTGGGGCCTCAATTGCCTGACCTTAAAACGGCAGCTCAGTCTCTGCACCACGGGTCAGCTTCCTCACAGGAGCCACCAGCATCCAGCACAGACTCACGGAGCGTCGCCTAGACCCAACAGCACCGCAGGAGCACAGTGGGACACACCCGAACACCCCAGGTGAGCACAGGTTGCGGCCGCAGCTGGCCAATTTTACCATATGTGCGGGCCTTCCACCACAACCCGGCGCAACTCGGCGGGGCTGGCACCACACCTTCCACTCTCCGGGGCTCCTCCTCAAATCTGCTCTGGGGAACAGAGCTGCCCCGCTGACCTCACGAGAATATACAGGCCTCCGGTACAGGGAGGGACCTCGGGCTAAAGTTGCGCCACAGCCATCGTTCAGCCAAGGGGCTTCGAACCACGCTGCTGGGCCGTCCTCCGCCGGGGTTTACAGCTCGCCCCAGAAAGTGGCCACAGTCACAGCGATTAACTCCTCTAAAGCATGGCCTCCTAGGCAATACCTAGGGTCGTTCCATGCACAGCGATGGCCCTCCAGTCGTGTGGGTTAATAAAGGATCAGTTCTCGGCTGGCAGAGGGTGCTCAGCAAGTGGCCATCTTGCAGAACAGCAAACCACACCCCCCTTGTTATTTTGCTCCCATGGCAGGCCTAGGACATGTTTTTTAAAGGCTACCTACGTGGGGTGCTCAATAAGTGCTGCAGGTCCACTGGTAGTATTTAAAGTACAGGACTCTGGGTATATGTAATACAACTTTACTAGGGACCTATAAGTAAACTAAATATGCCAATCACGTGTAAGCACATTTTTCCATGTTTTAGGGAGTGAGCTCAAGCAGGTCAGCACTTTTTATCAGTGTAAAGTGCACAGAGAACTAAGGCCAACAAAAATGAAACCAGAAAAAAGGAGGGTGATGGCAAAAATTTTGGAAGAGATTACGTAAGGCTGACAGGTCTAACAATAACTTAGATGTTTGAAGTTGTTGATTGGTTTTTGGTCCTGCTGAGGTGCTTGTAACTTCCCTAAAGGTTTGCAGGATTGTTTCTTTTGCCCATTGCTGAAATTGTAAATGAGTAGCTCACTGTTGGCAATGATGACAAAAATCAGGTTAAGACTTTGCCCTCTTTACACATTTGAGATTCGACTTATTGCTAGATTGTTTTAGAAGGTCAGTATTTATACTAAATGTTAGGAGTGTAAAATTGTAAGTCTGTTTTAATGGTACAAGATACCTGACTGTGTAGCTATTGAGTGCTTCACAGTTGGTCTTCAGGATTCTGATTTTGAATTTGTAATCATGTTTTTAGTTTTGGAATTCTAATGGTACTTCATTTATATACTTGTTGTAGTTGAACTTTATGAAAAACTGCCCATGTTCTTTGAGCCAATCTAGATCTGCTGCTAAGGTCCTCATATGTGTGGCTCTCTGCATTTGGAGATTATTGTTGTTACATTACCCAGGTGTCTTTAGAAATGTCTGCTTACACATTTGGCTAAACTTATTTTTAATGGTGAGGTTATGTAATGGATTAATATAGTTGTATTTTAAATATGAGGACATTTGGTGATGGAGCTGTCTTATTGCTGTAGCTTGTTCTCAATCACCGTTAGAGGTGTTACAACTTCCCAGCTACCTGTCTTTCCCTCACTTGGAAATCTTGTCAGCAGTAACATTGTTGTACATCCTTTGGAGAACTTTCTTCAATAAAGGATTCTTCATTTCTATCCCCTCTGGGAAGAGGAGAAGAGGAATAAAATATATGTTATAGCTATAATGCTGCTAACCAGTGTCAGCAACGAATTTGCTACACAGCACCACACACAGGGCCTGATTCACAAAGGTAAATGTACACTTTTGTGTAAATTTATGATTGTTTGCTGAATTTTGCAATTAGTATCTTTAAGACTGCAGAGTTTCCACACATAAAATGAGTAAAATATCCCAACCTGAAAAAAAATTAAATTATGGAATATCTAAGTCTAGGTAAAGTCTTTTTATGCAAGTGTTTTCTCACATAAATCCATAGTGTTGGATTCTGTCAACTTTTTTATGTTTTTTCCACCTGCTATTTACACATAACCTTTGCTTACTGGAGACTTGTTTGATCAGAAAATGTCTTGTAGACACCCTTTAACTTAGTAAGTGCAGTGGATGCATGTTCTGCATCAGAATAGTTCACCAATCGACTTCAGAAAGAAAAGACATTGAACAGGTTTCTTGTATGACTTTTGTACTTTACAAGACACTTCTCACACAACTGTCAGGTAGATGACCACCCAAGTGTATTTCTTGGAAACGTCAAGTTATACGTGGGAAAATTGTACAATATTTCAGCCCCTAACTATAATATGTGAAGTTAATCACACCAAGCTGAAGAAATACAAAGTCATTTTACCATTCATAACACATTATCCCAGCTTTGGACTGTTAAAGAACCATTGAAGACACACTAGAATAAGAAAAAAGAGCTCGGGCAGAGTTTGGCCACCACCGAAGATGGCTGCCTCTTAAAGGAGCTCCTCTGTGCTGGGGAGCCTTGGGGGCTGGGTCAGTGTTCTCGACACCATTGCAGCTGTGAAGGTGATGACCCAGGTCTCGTGAGGACCCCGAACCCCAACTCTTCCTCTTTTGTGGCCCTGCTGGAGTACCCTTGAGTACCACTTGGACGGATCTTCAGGCCTGACTTTTTTTGTCTATCCTGTTTGACACCGGCCTGCATACTATGCCTTCATCCCTACCTGTTGTGACTATGCGATCCCCACCTTGCTTTACTGGGGAGACCTGCATCCGTCTTGGGATCCCTGGAGTACAGCCATTGAGCCTAGGCTGGTCCAGAGCTGTGAGCTGTGAGACACTGTGAGGTACCCTGGGTGCATGACCCCTTGTGCCTAGCACTAGTCATTGCATTGTAGTCCCTACGGGGGGGGGTGGGCTCCTCCACTACACGTACCTGCCCTATCCTGCCTTCTGATCTCGGAGGCTCTGGGTGCCTGCTGCCAGCTTCCTCTTGTCTTAGTGCGGCCCACATATCTGACTGGTATGACCCTCATCAGCCCTGTTGGGGGGCAATGTCTCCTTCTACCACCCTCGGCCCCAACAATGCCTTTCGGTAAGTCTACCTGATAGCTGCTCTTCATGGAGGTGGTCTCACAGTCACATCCCTTGACCACTCTGCCTACTTCGACCACCCCAGCTCAGGCCCCTGTCCCTTTGGACCCCACAATGGAACGCATCATACAGGAGATCACTGTGGTTGAGTGCCTCCTGGAGGGCATGGCCGCCAAGATGGCCAACCTCACTTCTGCATCAAGGTCTATCCGGGCCGACATATCCGCTTTAATTACAGAGTGGACGGTGTGGAGCACTACTGGTTGATCATGGAAAACTGGCTCAACCAAGTTCAAACTGGGACTCAGAACTGTGGAACCTTCACGACAACTAACAATGAAACATAATACCTTCGTGTATTTCATAAAAATAGACTTTCCTTCACTTAGCATAGAACATTTCTCTCCTTTCATCAGAGGATGAAAAAAAAACAGTGTATACTTTTAAGGAAACTGACTAACATCTTTTAAATCGTTATCACATTTCAAAGGATTCTCGGGAGCCCTGGCTGTTTTTTACAGGTACATTTCGCAGAGAATGTGGAAAAGGAATCTGCACATCATTAAACAGAATGTTCAGCATGCCCGAAAAGGTTGGCATAAATGACAAGAAACGACTGATGAATGGTTTAATCTCAGCTTTCCCAGGCTTTGATTCCCTTATCAATTGCATTGCAGCGAATGCGCCCTCCTGATGTAGTTTTCAAATATTAATATCCAACACTCTTATTTTATTCATAAGTAACTTGATGTGGCCGTGAAGAGGTGATGTGAAAAATGTACTAGACTCTAGGAACAAAGGGAGCCGCTCCTGTGTATTCAAGCTGTCAGATGTGCAAAGCAAGATAAATAAAGTTATCATCGGCCCTAGTGATCTTTAGGGAATTCCTTCTCGGTGTGCTTTGGTTTCTTCAGAATCTTTCCGTGCATTTGGTCTCATAGCATATTTTCCCTGCACTGTTTATTATTGCAGTGTCTGTTACTTTTTAATGACTGCGGGAATTGATACCTGCATGTAAGAAATAACACCAGTCAGCATTTCCTTAAAATGCATGGCAGACCCCAGAGATTCATGGTTAGAAAGGAAAGCAAGTTACAGAATGCCGATCCTGCCTGTACAAACCGCATTGTATGCCGATGCAATCGAACAAATAGTTTAAATCGTGACGACTGTGTAGTTTATTGTGTATGTGCTTATTAATGACAAGAAAAATACACTGTCTGTAAAGGAAAAGGTTGAGCCAAGGATTTGTTATGTAGAAAAAAATCTTTTTGTTGTTGTTGTATAAGTGGGACTGTAGAGAATAACAAGCATCACAAGGAGCGAACTGTGACAGTGTTGAGATGGGAGAAGAATGCCCTATTATTTACCAATAATCTTCATTACTCCTTGTCCCGTTGTCCTCATCCCTTTTCTAACAAAGTGGATATGACCATCTCCACAACAGAAAAAAAGAAAACGAGAATGCTGGGACACCTAACCCCACCACCTCCCACTGGGAGTGCATAAGCTGTACCAACCCAGCATTTCGCCTGAAATACCGAGCAACAAACCGGAAGGCCGGCTGTCCGGGAGAGAGAGAGGGGCGTTAGGAATGGGACGAGGACAACGTAACCAGGAGCAAGAAGATTACCTGTAAGTAATAGGGCATTATATCCAGGTCCCTCCAGTCATCGTCCCAATTCTAACAAAGTGGGGAATTCCAAAGCAAACAACCCGGCCTACCGAACTCCCACCAATAGCAGGGACACCACACCAAAAAGCAGCACCCCAAAGGAAGCAAAAGGGAGACCAACAAGAATAAACACAGGCAGGAGCACACAACCCAGAAGCCCCCAACAAATCAAACAGGGCTGAAACACCAAAACAAGCACGGGATGACCAGGAAAAGCCCAAAAGATGGAGCCAAACCAAGGAGCCGCCACCCAAAGGGCAGACAACCGACACCAGGAACCTCCGAACCAACCGTAGAGGAGGAGAACCCAACAAGAAAGGTCCAGAGACTGACCCTTCCAGAACAACCAGAAGAAGGAGGCCCAGAAGAAGCAGAAGCACCCACAGGGCACACAAAAAACAGTAAGAGCACCCAACCAGCGAGAAGACAGCCAAGGATCAGAACACCACCCGGCATCCGGAACCCAGCAGCAGAAACAACAGAGTGCTACCCCATGCAGACAAGGGAAAGACGCCACACACTGCCGAAAGAACCCACAACAACCACACCAAAAAGCCAAGGGGAAGGAAGGAGAGACCGAACAGGCCCCATCCAAAGCAGGAGACAAAGGAATGGCACGACCAACCATGGGGGAAGCCCCCAGCAGAGCCGCACAGACAGAAGAGGATGGTGCCGGATGAAAGAACCAAGCCACTCTGCCTGCTGCTCCGGGGGCCATTGTTGTAAGAGGGGGCGTCGGGGCACATTGCCGTGACCCGCCCCCCTCCTGCGGCTGCTAACTTCATTTTGGGCACCATTGTTCTTTAAAGGCCCCGTGGGGGCTTGGGCATATTCCTTGAGCGGCCCCGCCTTCCAGAGGGTCGCTCCAATGTGTGGGGGCATTTGTATTTCGAGGCTCCAGCACGCATGGTAGTTATTCAGAGCCCACGAGGCTCCAACGACTCCGGGGGCATTTTTGGTGGTAGAGCGGCCCCGGCTGGCAGCGGGCCGCTCCCACAGTTGTGGCAGCATTTGTTTATTCCTAGAGCCTTGCGTGGCTCTATTGGGGTAATTCCTTGGCCATTCAGAGCCCGCTGGGGCAATTGTGAGCATCTCGAGCCAGAAAGCTCCAACATGGCACATTTATTCCCAGGGCTACTGAGAGCACATGTCGCATTCCTTTCCCCAGCTGCCCAGCACTTAAGTGGTACAAAAGGGGATGGTGATGCACGGAGCATCTGAACCAATCAAACACTCACACCCAGTCAACGGATCTTGGTTTAATCCATCACAGTTCTTTAGCCCACTCTGCCACCCCAGTTCAGAAATGGCCATATGCAAATCAGTCTGACCCTGTGCCTCATGAGAACAGTCCAGCCCGAACTGCCAAGCCATGCCTTCCCTGGACCGGAAACAAGCTTCCGAGGACTGGTTTCTGGCATTTCAGCCGTCTTCAGCCCGGCTTGCTTGTAACCAGTGGCAAAGTGAGCAAGGCACTCACGTCTGAGCATACCCTGCCAACTTATGGCGAACAAAGCGGTACAAAAGGGGATGGTGATGGACAGAGCATCTGAACCAATCAAACACTCACACCCAGTCAACAGATCTGGTTTTAATCCATCAACGTTCTTTAGCTCACTCTGCCACCCCAGTTCAGACATGGCCATATGCAAATCAGTCTGACCCTGTGCCTCATGGGAACAGTCCAGCCCGAACTGCAAAGCCATGCCTTCCCTGGACCGGAAACTAGGTTCCTAGGACCGGTTTCTGGCATTCCAGCCGTCTTCAGCCAGGCTTGCTTGAATCCAGTGGCAAAGTGGGCAAGGGACTCACGTCTGAGTATACCCTGCCAACTTATGGCGAACAAAGCCGTACAAAAGGGGGTTGTGATGGACGGAGCATCTGAATCAATCAAACACTCACACCCAGTCAACAGATCTGGGTTTAATCCATCACCGTTCTTTAGCCCACTCTGCCACCCCAGTTCAGAGATGGTCATATGCAAATCAGTCTGACCCTGTCCCTCATGGGAACAGTCCAGCCCGTACTGCCAAGCCATGCCTTTCCTGGACCGGAAACAAGCTTCCTAGGACCGGTTTATCGCATTCCAGCCGTCTTCAGCCAGGCTTGCTTGAATCCAGTGGCAAAGTGAGTAAGGGACTCACCTCTCAGCATACCCTGCCAACTTATGGCGAACAAAGCGGTACAAAAGGGGGTTGTGATGGACGGAGCATCTGAACCAATCAAACACTCACACCCAGTAAACAGATCTGGGTTTAATCCATCACCGTTCTTTAGCTCACTCTGCCACCCCAGTTCAGACATGGCCATGTGCAAATCAGTCTGACCCTGTGCCTCATGGGAACAGTCCAGCCCGAACTGCCAAGCCATGCCTTCCCTGGACCGGAAACTAGGTTCCTAGGACCAGTTTCTGGCATTCCAGCCATCTTCAGCCAGGCTTGCTTGAATCCAGTGGCAAAGTGAGCAAGGGACTCACGTCTGAGCATACCCAGCCAACTTATGGCGAACAAAGCCGTACAAAAGGGGGCGGTTATGGACAGAGCATCTGAAACAATCAAGCACTCACACCCAGTCAACAGATCTGGGTTTAATCCATCACCGTTCTTTAGCCCACTCTGCCACCCCAGTTCAGACATGGCCATATGCAAATCAGTCTGACCCTGTGCCTCATGGGAACAGTCCAACCCGAACTTCCAAGCCATGCCTTCCCTGGACCAGTAACAAGCTTCCTAGGACCGGTTTCTGGCATTCCAGCCGTCTTCAGCCAGGCTTGATTGAATCCAGTGGCAAAGTGAGAAAGGGACTCACGTCTGAGCATACCCTGCCAACTTATGGAGAACAAAGCAGTACAAAAGGGGGTGGTGATGGACGGAGCATCTGAACCAATCAAACACTCACACCCAGTCAACAGATCTGGGTTTAATCCATCACCGTTCTTTAGCCCACTCTGCCACCCCAGTTCAGACATGGCCATATGCAAATCAGTCTGACCCTGTGCCTCATGGGAACATTCCAGCCCGAACTGCCAAGCCATGCCTTCCCTGGACCGGAAACAAGCTTCCTAGGACCGGTGTCAGGCATTCCAGCCGTCTTCAGCCAGGCTTTCTTGAATCCAGTGGCAAAGGGAGCAAGGGACTCACGTCTGAGCATACCCTGCCAACTTATGGCGAACAAAGCGGTACAAAAGGAGGTGGTGATGGACGGAGCTTCTGAACCAATCAAACACTCACACCCAGTCAACAGATCTGAGTTTAATCCTTCACCGTTCGTTCTTTAGCCCACTCTGCCACCCCAGTTCAGACATGGCAATATGCAAATCAGTCTGACCCTGTGCCTCATGGGAACAGTCCAGCCCGAACTGCGAAGCCATGCCTACAAACGAGAGAAAGGCAGGCAAGCTGGCATCATTCTTATCCTTGCTCTTGGCAAAGAGCTTAGGGCCTGATTACGAGTTAGTCTGTTAATTACGACCCGTGGTAAATCCATATTCACACACGGTTTGGGATTACGCAGTTAAAGGTAGTTAACTATCCGATAATTATTGAATACGTTAAATGCCTCAAGCTTCATTAAATTTCGTCAGGTCAAACCTGCGGATATTTACCAGGTGTTACACACCAAAATCCGCATTTTATTCCTCAGAAGCTTGTAATAGGCACTATTTATAGCACCCGATAAATAACATACCCCGTGGTAATGTTATTTATCAGATGCACTGAATCGCATCTATACTTGCAATCAGGGCCATAGAAAGGAACCAATTATTCATTCATCTTTACTAGAAACACGCTGCCATACTGAGTCAGTGGTGTAGTAAATCCCCCATTTCACAACTTCAGCGGGGTGGGGGGTTGTGTTGACATAATATACAAGCCTTGTCTGTCTGCAGCTCTGAAAGACAGGTCATCTAAATAACACAATGTAAGGAAAACGGTAACAAAGATCTGGGAGGGAAAGACAGACATAGAAAAAGAGGTCCAAAGGTGAAATGATGAGAGAAAGAGAGGAGAAGAGTTTGATAAGGGGTAGATTCTATAGGTGTAGTGGTGCAGTGCTCTGATACGAAAGGCCTAAGGGGCCAACTGAACTCTGATTTGTGCTGCATTTGATCATCTAAATGCCAGCTGGGGCCCATTTTTTCTGTGCACTAAGGCCCACAATACGCTGACTTTGCTACTGAGACAGTGAGAGAGAGGGCTGGAAGGAAGAGTGAAATGAATGGCATATAAAAAGCATAAGGACAAATGATTGGAAGTAGAAAACAATATTTGCATGGTTGGGTGAAAGAATGGCTGGAATGATGAAAGGCTGGATCAATGAGTGAATGGACAAATGGAAGTCTGGATGAATGGGTGAATTGATAAAAGGACAGTGAAATGATGGATGGATGTAAAGATTGTGGGCCTCGTTTATGAAAAGTGACGCATCGATGCGTGAAAACAGCAATGCGTCACTTTTCATTGCGCCCTCCTTGCGACACCAATGATGCTTCATATTTACAGTATGACGCATCATTGCGCAAGGAGTTACAGATACGTCAGTATTTCTGACGTATCTGTATGGCACAAAAGTGATGCATTGCTGGAGTGTGTCACAAAAGAGACGCAACTCCAGCAATATGTCCTTTCACATGGGGCAAGCCCCATGTGAAAGGGACTGTGTCAGTCTTACGCCTGCTGTGAAGCAGGCGTAAGAAATTGACGCATTTGCATCCTATAAGTGGCGCAGTGAAATCTGATAGATTTCACTGCGTCACTTCTATGACCTTTTCTTGCGTCAGAACACCCACCCTGCATACATTATACCTGGCGCAGGTATAATGTAGTGCAGGGGTATACAAATTGACGCATCTACCTAGATGCGTCACTTTGTAAATATGGTGCAACAAGGCACATTTTTTACGCTGCTGGTGCATCACAAAAAGTGACGCACCGGCAGAGTAAAAGTGACGCTCGGCCTCATAAATGAGGCCCTGGATGTATTGATGGGAGGATGGATGAATGACGAAGTCGGAGTGGAAGTGGAAGGACAGATTGATTGATGGAAGAGTGAAAAGATGAAAGGATGGATTAACAGAACTGTAAAGGAAGAATGGAATGGTGAAAGGATGGTTGGATGAAAACATGAAACAATGGATGGATGGATAGATGGATGGTTGAAAGTCTTAAATGATGGAGAGATAGATGGATGGATGGTGAGTTTGAGGGCGCTCCTCTAGATAGGCCCAGCTTACGTTCTTCTAACCCCCCAATGGTCTTTTAAGTAAGGATCAAGGGGCTAGATGTAGGTAAATCACAAATACCGAATTGTTATTACCGATTTTTACCGAACCGGTAATAAGGAATCGGTATTTGAGATGTAGGTAAAAAATCGGTAAAAATTACCAATTCGGTAAAATTCGGTAATAGTTACTGATTCCTTCAAATTCGGTAAAAATATTACCGAAAACCCATTACCGAAACGGTAAAATACCGATTCTGTAATACCGAATCGGGAAATACTGAATCGGTAATTCAAACAAACAGGAATTTTGGAATCAGCCAATCCAGAACAAGCAAATGACTCCCAACCAGGAAGTGGCCACACCCATACAGGTGCACTGAATCAGTTGGTGTTTGGAGAGACTGGGAGCAGCAGCAACAGCAGAGGAGCAGAACAGCCAACACCCATTTCACAGAAACAAACTGCACCATGGCCACATCAGAGAAAAGCAAAGATTCTGCAGCTGGAAGAAAAAGAAAAATGAAATTTAGTGAGAAGGATTTGGAGGTCCTCATTGAGGAAGTAGTAAAAGACCATGACCAGCTCTTTGGTAAGAGGTCACTAAATGTGCCTGAGTCCCAGAAAAGGGCCATTTGGATGGCAATCCAAGAAAAAATAAATGCCATTGGGGTCACACCACGAACAATTCAGGACCTTAAAAAGCGCTGGTACGACCTGAGAGCACGTGCCAAGGAGAGGATGTCTGAGCACCAGAAACAATCAGGAAAAACTGGTGGTGGAAGCTCCACAGCGCCTGCTGCTACTGCCCTGGACCAACTGGTAGAATCCACCCTTCAGCCAGAGAGTGTCTGTGGAATTGGGGATATGGATAGCTCTGCTAGACCTTCCAACACACAAGGTAAGTTGGATTACATCATACTGTTTACCCTCACTAACCCCAATCACCCTGCAACAATCCCACTCCAGGCCATGTTTTTTGTAAGCTGTGCAATGCATCATGGGAAATGTAGTGCCTATTAATGGGTAGCAAAACAGCCACTCCACAATTAGCTAAGGCAATTGTTACACATCTATAGATGATATAGCAGAGGTCAGACAGCTAGGATGTCAGTTGTGAAATTTATTAGCACACATTTGCTGCAAGAAAAGTAAGTAATGATACATTCTGTATCCACAGGCGGAACAGCGCCACAAGCTACAGAGGGGGAAACTGCTGATGCTCCCAAGGGTGACACAAGAAGTGATGAGGAAGTTCTGTCACCTCCACCCAGTTGCTCCACTTCCAGAGATAGATGCCACAGAGGAGGACAGTGAAGAAGTCCAGCATACTTCATCAGGTGCAGACACACAGCCATCTGGGGCGCAGTCCCCCATGCGTGAACGCAGCACAGGTGTCCGTAGACGACGCCCAAGGTCACAGAGTCCGGAATTTCAAGGGTCAAATGTCTTTGCAGGCCTGGAGGGCCAAATGCTGATGGAGCAGCGCCTGCAGGGGAAGACAATGTGGACCATTAGGAGGCAGATGGTGGCAAACAACCGGAAGGTGGATGAAATGAAGGAGGCCATATACTGCCTCAACAATACTATGGCAGAGGGACTGAAGGAGGTTACTGAGGCAGTGAACAATTTAAGTGACAGAATGGAGGGGGAGCGCGCTGCAAGGCGGAGAGACAGGCAGGTGATTGCAGGCTTCACGAAGTCTGTGAACAGACTGTGTAATGCCACCCACGTGCTGAGTCGAAGATCAGTGGCCATGCAAATGCAGATGGCCAAGTGCAGCCGTGAGGTTACCCAGGGCCTGGTCACAGTCATCAGTGCCGTGGAAATAATGCAAACTAACCAGATTGTTGCCACCGGTTCTGGGGACGTTGAGGAAAGTGAGGAAGCAAGGGCAAGCAGTCTTAGCACTGAACACCCCCCTTGCTAGAGAGTAGGAGGCGCAGCGTAAGGCATGGCTCTGCTGCAGGACACAGTGCTGCTGAGGACAATGTGCAAGCAGGACGGCACACTGGTGTGCGGGGGCGCAGGAGATAGGCACAGCCCTACAATTCAGTTCTATCATTTGTGAAGTAACCCTTTTGAACACATTGCTGGTGTCATGGTGTGCTGATAATTTGCCTGATGAAAGGTCTATTAAACACCCTGACGTAAACGCAGTACCTGGCTTTGTCTCATTACTTACTTAAAAATTATTATTTGTGATCTCTGACCATCTCTTTCTCCCATCTGCTGCATCTGCACCGCCTGCTGCGCTGTGCTGTGGCTGTGTACCTTCCTCATCCTCTTCTTCAGAATTACACATTTCCACAGGTGTACCCTTCTTAGTGGCAAGGTTATGCAGCATGGCACATACAGCTATGATTTTGCAACACACCAGGGGCTGGTACTGCCGTGCACCTCCACTTTTGTGCAGCAGCGGAACCGGCTTTTGAGGAGTCCAAATGTTCGCTCAACCACACTGCCTGTCGATCTATATGCAACATTGTATCTCCTTTCACTTGGGGTGGATGGGTGCAGGTACGGAGTCAGGATAAAAGAGCGCACTGCATAGGCACTGTCACCTGTGTGTGAGATGTAAGTAAGTATTGAATGTGGAATGTGTGGACTTGCAATTGCGGTAGATGTACTCAGTCGCAGCAGGGGGGCAAATTGGTATATGAGTCCCATCAATGCAACCTATGACGTGTGGGAAGTGGGCCTCTGATAAAAGTCCAACTTGGTCTTCTGCAGTTTTGCCTGTTTGCTGGGGAATTTGATGTAGTGTGCCATCCTTTGCAACATGGCATCCAGGAATTTGCGGAAAAAACGCGACAGACAACTTTGTGAAACTCCACCTGCCACAGCTTTTACCCCTTGGTAACTGCCAGATGCCAGAGTGGGTATTGCGTGCACCCTTGGTGTCTGGTGCTCCAGGAGTGGGTGCAGCTCCCGTATGAGGTCCAAGATGGTGTTTGGGTGTAGCCTGTAGAGCTCATGGATTTCAGCCTCAGTCAGTTGGAACAGTGTTATTCGCAATCTGTACACGCGCTCCTCCCGTCTCGAGATCCTCAGTCCTGCTGCATGCAAATGAAGCCTCCTTGCTCTGACGTACAGGGCTGCCATTGTGTTCACACTGATGCATTTTGGGGCTGTTTTTATGCTGTGCACCTGATTACCACCTGCTTTCACTTAGTGTTAAATACCGATTCTTAATTACCGATTTTGGACAAATTCGGTATTACCGATTTTTGGTACATCGCATTACCGAATTTTTGCCGATTCCTTATTTCCGATTCAGTATTTTTTTTCCGATTCAGTATTTGTTTTCTGATTCTGTATTTTTTATTCACCGTATCGGTAAATAAGGAATTGTTAAATGTTTTTCCTAATTTTTACCGATTCCTTATTACTGAGGCCAATCGGTAATACCTACATCGCACATGGCTAAATACCGGTCGGTAATGGTGAAATTTACTGAATTTCACTGTTACCGACCGGTATTTAGCCACCTACATCTAGCCCAAACTGGTTTATTTTTAATTTTTTGGCTACTGCCTTGTACTGAGTGGCCTCTAATAACCTATTTGAGCAAAAATGAAGTTTCCAGTCAAATTGATGGCACCAAAAGTATGTAATCGGACTCTTCCCCATGTTGGAGTGCACTTTAAATTTCACAGTAGGAAAACATTTGTCTTCCTGCACATTGAAATACTGAGTCTCATTTTATAGTTGGTAAGCCCGACTACCAGCAACGAACACTGGGAAGAAGTGGTGTAACCAATGTTTACTGTTCGACCTTTCTGAACAAAGACTGTTCCATAAGAATTGAAATCTGTCTGATGGGAGAGACTCCCAGTCAGAAAAGAACTATCTACACGATAAGTATAGCTCAAATTATAAAATGTGAAATCAAAGAAAAAGACTCTCTAAAAATGTCAACGATAGATTCCAAGTGTGCTTAGAGAAATCTAAGGCAAACCAAATCCTCCAAAAAAACTGCCTTGGAGGGAAAAAACTCTTTAAACCCTAAAATCCCAATAACGAGTTGACCAAAGTAGTACACCTATGCATGATACTGCTCCACTCGATCACACCTGACTCAGTGATCCCTCACCCAGATTTACCAGATGTAGGAACACCTAGCTACAATGTACTGGCCGGGAAATCTGTCCAGCAAAAGAGCTTGAGGATAAGGTAGGGTTTACCGGAACAAGTACTGAGCATTCCTTGCTCGGCCCATGACAGACCCCCTTCTATGGCACGAGGGAGCATGGATTGCTTCCCCATAATATCCCATCCCACTGCTTCTGGATAACTTGCCCACCTTATTACCTCTGACACACAACGCCACATGCTCCAATTTATCACATTCTTTTAGTGGTAAACCCTATGCAATTGGGAGTTCTATGCAGATTCCGCTCAGTACAAGTTTACACTGTTATTCCCCATTCCGTGGCATTTCAATTGTAATCGCATAGTACTGGTGAGATGTTACGGCTGGGCACCAGTAATTATAGGTGTAGGTGCCATTACTGTGCCACTCCTAACCACAGCTTAAATTACTACATTTGTGTAATATAGTTGATGCTGATTGCCACTGTGGAACAGATCAGTAAAGAAGATATATACGCTGAGAATGTTCACCATTCTTAATAGTCCATCCTGTTGCCCTTATCTATTGCAACCAACCTATACGGATATGTAATTGTATGACAAGAGCCTATCTCCATAATAGTACAATGTTCTTCTGCTTTCTCTAGGGACTAACTATATGCCCAATTACTCTCTACTTCATATCTCCGCCTCGCTTACATAAAATTCTATTTCTGTTATGGATTCACCTTTGCCTCACCACCATTGTATCTTACCTGTTTTCCAATGTGGGCTCTGCTGCACAATAACATGCAGTAAAGACAATTAGACAGATTTCTATTATGTCATCTGGTCCTAGTTGACTTCAATACTGAACAAGCATTGGCATAGCCAATAGGTCTCGACTTTGGGACCTTATAAGTGTTTAGCTAGAGCTATTGGCTTAGCCAATATGTTTAACCCGTTTACCGCGGTGGACATTCCACCACGGTGCGGGCGTTCTACTGAGTGGGAAGGGCTGCGTCGGCCAACGGTCGTTCACATCACCCGCAAGGTAGTGCACGGAAGGGGTTAAGGTATGTTGTAGAGCAGTGTGGCTGCTGGCAACTTTTAAACATCTTGAAATGAGAGATAAATAAAGAAATTGTGTTTGTTTATGTTTCTGATAGTGAGATAATGTAAGCAAGACGGAGAATTAATGAACGTGAAAGAGGGGAATAGATAGTGTGTGTTATATTGAGAGTCAATGTAGGAGATATTAATTGAAATAGAGGATGTGTGTGTGGGTAAATGTGAGATATAGAAAGAGAGAAGGTAGAAGAGTAGAGACTGAAAGAAAAAAGAGTAACAGAAAAAAAAAAGTTAAAATTATTGCAATTAGAGTCCTATATAAAAACAAACTAGACATATCTTTTAATTGTGGTGCCTCGTTACAGCAGGACGGTCTCCATCCTGTTACTCCGAGTAAACAAGTAAAATAAGTGTAAATGGCTGACATTGAAGTGAGATAAACAAAGACAAAATAAAGCTTACTGATGCACAAAGGTTAACTGAAACCTGCGTCCCCACCTCTCTACACCAAATGTAATAATTTTTTTCCCTAAAACAAAAATCCTTTAGACTATGCTTTTTTGGGGAATATTTTAATAGCGCAAACTGAAGCCAAAGGCAACAGCACACCAGTTACATAACACACAAAAACATTTATTTTTAGGCACGGGGAGAATTTTCCCAAAGCACAACATATGGAGCCTCCTTCCAAGATTTAAACATGGGTTGCCAGTTTAAAATTCAGCAGCTCTATTCGTAGTCTTCCCATACAATTATGTCCAAAAAGTAAGAGGGGGATATGTACTGTAGGACTTGGCCCTTTTTGGCTAAAGTTCCCTAAATGTTTTCATTTCCACCTAGATCTTTTTTCTGACATGGTGATACCAAATTAGATGCTTTGGTCACTTTGCCTCTGCTGATCAGTGTCAAAGTGAAAGTGCTCCCTGTGTAAAGTATAATGGTAATTGGTTGTCCATGATTGATATGTTTGCTTTACTAGTAAGGTCCCTAGTTAAGTGCACTATGTGTGCCAGGGCTGGTAATGTGTTAGCGGGTTAGAGGAACTCTCAGAGACTTTAAGTGGTGTTAACCCAGTTTTTATTGGTTTTAACAGTTTTTTTCTGCCTAGGGCTGTGTCTATAATGGATGTATGACATCACAACGCATGCTTTTACCACGCATGCTTTTACATCGCAAGTTTTACAACGCATGCCTTTACAACGCATAGTGTTGAGGGGTGCTGGATAGTGAATAGTTTAATTTACTATTCCAACTCCAGTCCCCGTGGATAGTAGGGAAGGTGTTGGATAGTAAATTAAATCTATTCCCTATCCTAGAGCGCGACCCAGCGCAATGCGTTGTAATGGTTTGCGTTGTAAAAGTTGCGATGTAAAGGCACTGCGTAGTAAAAGTTGCGTTGTAAAGGATGTTTCCCGTCTATAATAAGGTAGGGTGGTTTCTTGTTCCTTGTCGGGGGATAGGCGCCCTCTCAGAAGGTATTTTCCTCTTTTCTTCCACTCCAGGGTGCTCACGGGGCCAGTCGCCAGTCAGGAGTATGTGGAAAATAAAAAGACAAAAGACTTGGTTTCAGTCGGTGGTCTCAATATACTCAGTGGTAGGGAAGGGTAGTGAGGAGTCACACGGTGCCCTAAACCAAACAATAAGTAAACAAGCAGGTAGGTACTCTGTGCCGTAGTGCTTGGGAAAGGGGAGTGACTGGGTTTATTGCCGGTGTAGTTACTGGGGTTTAAAACCCTTCCTCCTCGCCCAACCCGAGATACGCGCTTGTACCTGAGTGAGCCACGCTTCTCTTGAAGAGTGACTGGGTGATGTTCCATGTCGTTGGCCTCCTGGCTCTGTCGTACGACGATTGGGATCTTCTCTGCTCACTTCCTCCTTCAGCGCTCTCCTCTCGTTCAGCTCAGCAACTTCTCCACCTTCGCGTTCTCCTTCGAGTGTAGGACACCCCTCCCTGTCCTCGCTTCCTGGTTTTAGCAGGTCTGACTCTGTGACGTTCCGGGGGTCGGGCATTCTGCAAACTTGGCCCAGTTAAAGAAACAGGGTTCAGCTTCTTCGTCCGGGTGGAAGAGTGTTGTTTCTTCCCGGTTCCTATTTTCGGGTTGCTGTGCGGAGAGAGGTGAGACCGGTATATCTCTTGGCTTCATTTTTATAGCGTTTCTCTTTTCGGTTCCGGGCTGGCACCCCTCGTGACATAATGCAAATGCTACTAGTGGGTCTGCAGCACTAATTGTGCCACCTACACCAGTAGCCTTAAAGAGGGAACTCAGGCCTACCATTGCAGTGCCTGCGCGTGGTTTGTTAAACACCCACATGTCAGACCCTACCTTTTCCTCTCTATGCACATCAGACACCCCTATAGTAGGCCCAAGGTACCGCCTGGGCAGGGTGAAGTGCATGTGAAAGGTAGGACATGTACTAAGGTATGTACCATGTCCTGACAGTAAAATAATCTTCATTTCGTTTTTCACTGTTGAAAGGACATCTTGCCTATAGGACAGAATGGGGAGGCTGTGTAATATGTTTTCCAGCCTATCTTCCCAAAGGCTTAAGATGGAGAGGTGGAGCTTAGAATTCCTGAACTCACAATGTAATAACACATCTTTCTATGAAGGTGGTTTTTGCATTATGTGTTTATAAGCCACTCTTTTAGAAGTGGCTGGGTTTTTGTGCTTTAACATTTCTGTGTGTCTATCCTAGTTGTGGATTGACTGTCTGGATTTGAAAGCGATAGGATCTGGGGAATGTCTTGACCCAGGGGAGGAGGTCAGACGGCAACAAGCTGACTTGTATCTGGAGTGTAGGGAGTGGAATCACCCTTAGAGATGAAGAGGCCTGGGTTGCTGCCATAAAACAATTGTCCCATCTCCTGCTGAGTGATTGAGAATCCAGACCCCAAATAATCAAAGGAAGAAGGTGTCGCTGGCAGGGAGGCACCCAGAACTGGTTTGAACAGGGGTCAGTGGTGCCAAAACGGCAATAATTTTAACAATGTTCTTGCTAATATGCCCCTATTTATGTTCGCTCAACCTGTAATTATCGTCTGTTCATAGGCTAAATAGTGTTCGATATGTAATCTACAGAGTATCAAGAGGATGCCACACCATTAGCAAAGGTATTTACATGAAATATCATTTTAGGTTTTGTTTGAGACTAGCAAGCAAGCGTAATCTTTCAGCTGCCCTGGGGAGTGAACTTCCTTCAAGCACTACAATTTAAAGAAAGATGTAGTCCCCTGGTTTCCTCTGTTCTGGTGCTTGGTAATACAAAGATGAAGGTGGCGACATGGGTCTTCATTCACAGCTTTTCAGTTTGTCTAGGAGACTGACCAGGGTTGCAAGATGTGATGCAAAGGCAGACATGTCAGTGCATAAAATGCCCTTACATATAATTACCAACCACTAAGGTGGTTCATAATTTGCATGCTTTGGTACCAAGCCTGGACGACTTGAATTTGACCATTCCTCAGCCTGCGGGGTCCCGTCGAGGGTCACTAGACCGGAACTATCTACATCTCAGGAGATTACCCTCGGCACATCAGATTCTCTCTATATCGAAAATATTGGTCTTGACGCCACCGCTCGCACATGACCGTATTTTGACCTTCTAGTATTGGCATATAGTTACAGAACATTGTTGTCTTCAATTATCCGATCTTTATCTACGGCCTTCTCCCAAGACACATTTTCACTCACATGGCTACCAATCCATCGCATGCTTTTAATTACTCGCAGACCCAGATTTAAGAGTAGTCACTCATTTGACGCTACAGCATATCATCATCGATACTCAGAAATAATTACATGTGCAATAGACAGCTACCTGATGAAGGCGTGTATGCCGAAATGCGCGTTGTAGACATCTGCCGCACTGCCTGCATCAATTTTACTTCTATCATCATGTATTTGTGTATATTATTGTTGGTTAATGAAATTAATCCTATGTAGTTACTATGATGAATCCTATATGCACAATTGAACTTTTGATCTATCAAATGAATCATGAATAATATATAAAATAAGAAAATAAATTGTTTGGATAATTTACTATGTGTTCACTTATCTCTTTCAATAGGGTAGTTTATCTATCAGATTACAATATTTTATACATATAGAGGTATTCTAACTAAATAAGCTTTTGTTGATATTAGCTTCTAGCTATAATATTTCCTTACACTAATTCTATTCCCTATGTTATAGCTAGCTGTTACTATAGGGGTCCCTTGTTTTCTAAAGAGTTCTGACCAGCACCATGTCAGAACTCCCAAGTGAATAAATAAATCCCAAATAAATATACCAAGGAATATCCTTGACTTAGTAAAGCAAAATGAACCAATTAATGCAAAATAGCCTTATAGTCTGATGCCAAGGGCTATACTGGTTGTTAAAGGTCCTACACCAGATTTATAGGACCATGTCGCTGGGGTGGGCCTATACCGAGGGAGAGGTCCTTTAACAACTTATAGAGCCAGAGGCAGATGGTCTATAAGGCTATTAGAACATTCCACCCACTGAGGGTAGAATGTTCTAAATTTAAAGGAGAAACAGAAAGACAAACATTGGAATGTTGAAGCAGGAGTCTTATACCAGCCATTGTCTTCAATGGTGCTCTGAAGATTCCAATTTTCTAATATTTTATTTGTAACTTTTCCAGCACATTGCCAATAAGCCACTTCCCTACCTCCTCTTGCATCCATCTCCGCTGGACTCACATGCAGAGTTCAGCAAGGCTTACCTTCAACCCATGGCAACACTTATCTCTTCCTGTGGATTCACTGATCATTTCCTTGACAGGACAGGACCCTTTCTAGATATCAAGAAAGGAGTCATACCAGGGACATCTCCATGTCTGTCAAAACAAATCCTAGTGGTGTGTGGGTAGAGTCCAGCTTTGCACTTAAATTCAGAATGTCTATTCTAGGACCCAAAACTCTGTCTTTGGTGAGGCCATGGGTTTACCATGGGTGGAGGAAATTTAACACATCCCATGAATGGACGATAGACAGAATCATGCTTTGAGAGAAACACTTCTATATCCTGCTGAAGACAGAATGTTTTGCATGCTTCTCGTATTGGTGACAATGCCTAGGAAGTAGTGAAATGCCCAATGGAAGCTGAGTAATCGCACATGGATTGTATTATAATTGGTCTTGTATAGAGAGTCCTTATGTCCATGATGAGGAACTGACATACCTTTGTAGACTGGTACCACGCTGCTCAGTGGCTCCACTGGGATGCTGAGAGGGAGGGGGGGGCTCCACTGGAAAGCTAAAGAGGTGGTGTGCTTTATGCAGGAAGCATTTTGATGCTGCCTGTATTCAGCAGCTATGCGTTTACTGAGGTTCGGCCGCTGCACATGAGTTTATGTTTAGGAAATATGATGAGAGATAGAAATGGATGTAGAAAAATGTGCAAACAATGTAGCCTGTGTGAGAAGTGTTTGGGGGTGGGGCGTGATTGACAGGGGCTGCGAACGTACAGCTGTATTTGTTTCTATAGCATCGCGAGAAATAGCTGCTCTTTCTTGTGCCACTCACACAAGAAACATCCCCAGTAGAGACTATTCAAAATATGTCCCTATACACAGACCTGCGCAAACCGGATGGAAACTGCCATGAATCGGACTGGGAGAGTATCTTCTTCAGCTCTTTGGAACGCACATTCAAACCTCCAAGATGTTTATCTCCCTATATTTACACAGTAGCCCAGTGTATAAACCACAGCTCCATCCCTGCATCCCCTGCCCTCCAATGTCAACACTGCACGTATGGTCTGAAAACAACAGGCTTCTATTGACGGACTCCAGCCTGCGCCCACGGTTAACTCTTTCTAGGCCGCCCTCTGGGTGCACGCGACTCTGTGCCATGGCTGGGTTTGTAGAGGCGTCGAAGACGAACTTCACCAAGAAGCAGTGCTTGCTAACTCTGGGCTTCAGGACATGGAACTGCAGGGCGCTGAGCTACGAAACTTCCAAGCAAGTAAATGAATCGGCACGAAAACCACATGGTTTATCAGCATCGCGGATTTCTAGCTGAAGGATTTAAATATTGGCAAAAGAGAACACGAGTTTGAAATAACACTAGGGATGTAAAGGAATAGCGGCTGAAGCCTTTGTTTCTCCATCAGCGGCTGCTTCTCTGAGCTGGGGCTTGGGACAAAAGGGTAAAGATAGATGAACCACCACATTCACAAACAGGTGTACCAGGGGGTAAAAGAACCTGCGTGAAATCAAGCACACTCTGGTTTTTGGAAGCCACCAGGCTGCGCACGGCAGACAGGAGCAGGGTGGGGTACAGTTCACCCCTACTCCTTTTGCAGAATCAAATCGTGATCCGGATAGTTGAGTTTGCAGTCAGGAGGGATGGCGGGAGGCTAGCAGCCTCTCTCGCCGCAGCAGGCTCGAGCTGAAAACCAGACCCAACGGCTGAGATCACTTCCCCTGCGCCGGCATCTCAAGAACTGCAGCCTTCTCCATCAGGGCGAGCTAGGGCATCTTACCAAATACATGGGTGCACCCCTAAATCCACCAGCTCGGGGACCATGGGACAGGCGAATGCAGTTCAGGCGGATCTTGTGCCATGCGGCGCAATCCTCAAACAAGTTTGACAAGGAGAGGATGAGGCAGCACGGGTAGGAGAGAGAGGAGGGGACCTGCGCCTGTTTCCCTTGCGGGAGCGAGCAGGGGCACCATCAGTTTGAAAGTTAATTATAACCAGATAGTTTCAAAGCTCGCTCCCACAAGGGAATCGCCAAACGTGCATGGGTTGCCATTGAAAGCAATGCAAAGCATGCCCGTTTTTGGCAGAAAAGGCTGATCGATTCCTAAAGGTCTCCTCCTACTGCGCGCTGTGTAGGCAAGACCAAAAAAATCAGTGAAAAATCTGGATGAACAATACAAATAGGCAAAGAAGCATTAGAGCAGCTCAGAACGCAGTCAGTGAGGACAGTATACTAAAAAGGAGAAACACAGGACCATATATCAGATTTGGTGGATTTGTACAGGAAATCAAAAATAAGTGACAAGCAGATGAAAATTAGGGCTAGTACAGTAAGGAGGACAATGTTTATTGATAATGGGAGGCCGGTAGAAATGAAGCAAGAATCAGGGGTTGGAAATAGATCATAATGTGAATGACCGTACTCAAGAGTTGAGGATGGAAGTCAGTAGTCACAGAGGAAGCCAGTAGGATTGATAATGGAAATGCCTTATGAAGGGCGCAGTAGGGGAAGCAGTAATATAGAGAGCAGAATGAGTTCCTGCCTCAAGGTGCACAGCCAGCGAAGCATTGGACTACATGACTTTTCTTTTCAAAATCAATAGATCGCAGAGCAGAAATGACACTGTGTAGATGCCAGAGATCTTTAGCTTTTTAGCGGGGTTGTAGAAAGTATGGCTTTGTTAGATCAACGTGCTACAGTTAGAAGTCATTAGAGACTTGATCCATAAGTCATTGTGGATGACAAAGTGATATAAGGTACTGATCCAGGAGTGGGCTTAGACATGGAGACCAGTTGCTAAGGAAAGATGCAAAATGACTGAGTTTTGACTATGACCCCATGATAACGTTAGGTATGTGGGGAAATTATCTAAATTTGCACTAATCTGCATATTATGTACTGAGATATTTATATTATTTACACTCGTTCTGATATGGATGATTTACAAATAATAAAAGCATACTTTTTAATTATGACTACAAACTGCTATTCACTGCGTCTTCGTACTGATTTTGGGGTAGAATGGTGGGGCTTAATTTTATCATCACCTGCTAATTTAAGAGGTTGTTTTAAGATTTGTCTGACTCCTATCACTCCCTGCCTAACAGACCATAATTCACTAGAAGAGAAGTTAAGGTCATCTGTCAGTTCTCCTTTCCTCAGAAGCCTTTTGATACTAAGGAGATCTACAGCGGCTGACCCTATAATGTTGTGGTGAACACAATAGTCCTTTGGGCAATGTGCTTCTCGGGAATCACAGAGGGGATGCAGCTACTCTTTGAAGATAGTACCCACACATGGATGTATCTGAACTAGGGATGCAGGGAGTACAACTTTGGTTCCTGATTGGGGGGATGGCTAGGCAGTGCTACAAATCTGGTGTTTTTCATGGTTTCAGGTAGTGTTGAAGTACTTGTTTGTTCAGCTTGTTTATCATCGTTCGTAGTTGTCTTTCTCTCAAGGATGGATAGAGCCTTTATAAGAGGCAAGGGCACTAACCCCCAGATGCATCAAAGTACTGTTTTACCATTCCTAATTTGCAAAAATTACCGAATCACAAATTAGGAATCTCAAAATGGTATGCATCATTTTTTTCGCATTTTTTTTGTGATTCGGTAAAAATCGCAATTTTTACCGAATCGCATAAAAAATGCGATTTTCAAATTGCGAATTCGCAATTCCCATTCATTCCTATGGGCTGAAATGCCCATAGGAATGAATGGGAATTGCGAATTCGCAATTTGAAATCGGAATTCAACAAAGCCTTTCAAGGGTGGAGAGGGGGGTCCAAAGGACCCCCCCTGCACCCATGAAATGCACTATTACATGTAAGTTACATACACACATGTCCTAAGGACATGTGTGTCTGTAACTTAACAGTTTAAAAAATGCATTTTTGTGCATTTTTAAACAATTTTGCAAATTACCACGAGGTTCAACTTCGTGGTAATTTGCAAATGCAATTTGTAAAATCGCAAATGTTTTGACAATGATGCATTGCATTTAAGGAATCACAAATTTGCGATTCCTTAAAAGCAATCGCATTTTTGGAATTCGCTAAAAATAGCGATTTTCCAAAAATGCTTGATGCATCCCAAAAACCAATTTAGGAAGTGCAAACGGCCGTTTTTTGCGATTCGTACCGTTTGCACTTCCTAAAAAGGTTGATGCATCTAGGCATAAACTCCTAAATACATGTCTCTTTTTTACAATTGAATCCTTCTTGGATTATTATTTGCTATTGACCAGTCCACTGTATTAGCAGTGAAAACCTGGAGGGCGTCTTATTCAGATGTGAAGTATTCATAGAGTGCTGGACCATGTACATTGGATTATGCTGTATTATGCCTCTGTAGTAATACAATCTCAATATATGTGTCATTTTTACAGACAGGATTCTCCATTGAGCGATATTAAAACTCCATATCCTGGGTCAAGGTAGCCTGGCTCCGTTTTTGTTTTTAAATTTGAGATGAATTGCAGGACTTTAGGGGGCATATTATGAAGGACCGGTGTTAAAATTGGCGCAGTTTTATCGGCAGGAAACTGCCGATAAAACGGCGATAATAGGCTAGATAATCTGCACTTGTTAATTCCTATAGAAGCCCATATCCAAATTATCGCTGTTTTATTGGCAGGAAACTGCAGATAAAATGGCGATAATGAGCTTGATAATACGCTCTTGTTAATTCCCATAGAAGCCCATGTTCTGGTGTTGACATGGGATTCTATGGGGATTAACAAGAGCGTATTATCAAGCCCATTATCGCCGTTTTATCAGCAGTTTCCTGCCGATAAAACGGCGATAATTTTAACACCGGTCCTTGATAATATGCCCCCTGGTGTTGTAGCTTGAGAAGCCCGTTTACTCACTGGTAATATCCATTACTCCGAGTCCTGGTCTCCCCGTCCCATTCCTTATCAGTGAACAGCTAGTCTGCTCCACAGAAACCTATAACCTAGCTGAGCTGTTTGCACTTCGCTCAACATGACGTCACTATCACGTGACAATAAAGGGGGAAGTGCATCACCGTAACATCCTGAGAATACCAAAGAAAACCCAAAATGAAAACAGACAATCACCCAAAGAAAACCCAAGACAGGGAGGGAGGGAAGGGCTCAGGAATGGGACGGGGAGACCAGAACTCTGAGTAATGGATTTTACCGGTGAGTAACCGGGCATTACCTCCTCGTCCTGTCTCCCCGTCCCATTCTCATCAGTAAGCCCATACCCAAGCACACGGTGATTGTAAGAAAAAAACAGACCAAAAGGTGCAAGAAAAACAGGTCCATTTTAACCAACAGAAAGAGTACATATCACAAACCATGTACCGCAGACAGGACATGAGTCCCAAAGGCAGCAGAGGCCGCCATCCCCAACTGAAGTCGATAATGGAAAACAAACGTATGGGGAGTAGACCTAGTGGCATCATTACAAATGTCCCTCAAGGACGCCCCCTTGAACATGGCCCAGGAGGATGAAACGCCCCTCGTTGACCTACCCTGAACAGGAGAAGGGAGAGGACAGTGGGCAGAATCTTAAGCAGAAACCACAGCACCCCTGACCCAATGAGACAAGGTGGACAAAGAAGGCTGAAGACCCAGCCCCGAGAGTCCATAGGTGACAAACAAGGAATCAACCTTACGGAAACCAGATGTACGCTCCAAGTAGATGCGGAGAGCCCTCATCACATCCAACGAATGGAGGATCACCTCCTCAGGAGAGGCAGGATTCAGAAAAAACACCGGGAGAACAATATCCTCCTGACAGTGAAAAGAAGACAACACTTTAGGTAGAAAGAACTGACTCGGGCGGAGAATTACCTTGTCAGCACAAAAGCGCAAAAAGGGGGAAGAAGCCATCAAAGCATCAATCTCACCAACCCTCCGCCCAGAAGTAATGGCCACCAGGAAAAGAACCTTAGCAGAAAGGAACTTCAGGGCCACGGAGTCAAAAGGTTCGAAAGGAGTACCCGTCAAATCCCGGAGAACCAAGGGAAGACCCCAAGGAGGCACAGGAGAACGAGAAACAGGACGCTGAAGCAAAAAACTCCTCAGAACGCGAGCCACCAACGGAGAGACAGAGGACACAGAGGAACCCCGAAAAGCAAGAAAGGCAGCCCACTGCGCCCGCAGGGAAGAAACCGCAAGCCCCAAGATGAAACCATCCCTCAAGAAGTCCAACACCCTAATATCCTCACAGGAGGCAGAAGAGAGACCCTTCCCAAGACACCAGGAGGAGAAATTCTTAAAGTGGCGGGCATAGGACTTCAAGGTGGAAGGACGCCGACCCAGCTGGAGACATTGGGCAACCTCCACTGAGGAACCCAGACCCAGCAAACTTAACCTCTCAAGTGCCAAACCCCCAGCCGGAGGCGGCGCATGGAGGCAATCCCGAGAAGAGGAGCCCGCAGAGGGGAGGGACACAGGGGAAACCTCCAATGTGGGCAAACAGAAAAGGTCAGCAGAAGGGGAAACCAAGACTGCAGAGACCACTCTGGTACCACCAGGAGAACCTCCGCTCGATCCAACCGAATCTTCCGGAAGACCCGCAGAATAAAGGCAAACGGAGGGAAGGCAAACAGCAGCCCCGTCGACCATGAAATCAAGAAAGCATCGGCGGCCCACGCCAACCGAGAGGGAATGATGCTGAAAAACAGAGGAAGAAAGGTGGAATACTCCGAGGCAAAAACATCCAGCCAAGGACAACGGAACCTGAGGACAATCAGATCGAACAGATCTGGGGACACACACAGGGACACCGAGGAGGGGAACACCCCGCTCAAAGAATCCGCAGGCCCATTCTCCTTCCCCAGAAGATAGACCGCCATCAGAGACAAGAGTCTCAACTCGTCCCAAAGCCCGATCTTCTGGGACAGGAGAAACAGAGATCGACACATGCCCCCTTGGCGATTCACATAAGCACAAACCACCTGGTTGTCGGACCCCGACCCCGAAGGAGAGGAGCGAACCACAGAAGAGCCAACCAAACCGCCCTCAACACTTTCCAGTTCGAGGACTGGAGGGGCTCGAAACGGGACCACCGACCCTGAGCCTTGGAGGTACCCAGAACTGCACCCCAACCCAAGGCACTGGCATCCGTAACAATACAACCACAGACTGGGGAGGAAGGAGATCGAACCTCTGGGAAAGGGACTGAGGGGACAACCTCCACGGGAGATCCGCCTGAATCCCCTGAGTGACAGGTATTAGAGTCTCGTAGTCCAGGGAGGCAGAATCCCAGTGCGACAGGACATGATGTAACAGGGGATGCAGATGTAGCCTGGCCCAAGGAAGGAGATGCAAAGTGGACACCACCTCCCTCTGACTCCGTAACCAGAGACGGGCAGACACCCGGGACTGGGACAGAAGCCAAGAAAGGTGACGAAACAAAGTCAACTGGTGCTCCTGGGAGAGGAACACTATACCCAGGTCCATGCGGAAGAGAGCCCCTAGGAACTTCAGGGACTGGGAGGGCACCAGGAAGGACTTCCGGTGGTTGATGAGGAACCCAAAAGAACCCAGGAGAAGACAGACCTGGTCTACATCCGACAGAGCCTGAGAATAAGAAGGAGAGACAATCAACCACTCTTCCAGATAAGGAAACACCTGTAGCCCCCTGGAATGAAGGATACCCACCAGAGGGGCCAAGAGCTTGGTGAAAACCCTGGGCACTGAAGAAAGGCCGAACGGGAGAACCCGGAACTGGTTATAAAGGGCCCCCACAGCAAACCGGAGAAAACGCTGGTCCGCCAGATGGACAGAGACGTGCAGATATGCATCCATCAGATCCAGGGACGCCCGGAAGTCCCCCAGAAGCACCAGAGGCAGGATGGACTGTAGAGTCACCATCTTGAATGGACGATGGAGAACGAAGCAATTGACCCGCTTCAGATCCAAAACAGGAAGAATATCCGAAGTATCTTTCTTGGAGACCAGAAAGAGGATCGAATAGCAACCCTCGCCCCTTTCCAGAGGAGGAACTTCCACAACAGCATTCTTTACCAACAGAAGCCGTACACCTGCCAGCAATGCCTCCCGTCGCAGAGGAAGACGGGGCAGGGGAGTCCGAACAAAAATCGGAGGAGGAGGAGAGGAAAACTCTATCCGGCAACCCTCCGACACAGTCTGTACTGCCCAGGCATCCGGAACCGACAACCACTGGGACCGGAAGAACTGGAGGCGACCACCAACTGGCAAAGGCAGATAGTCATTGGGAAGAGGAGGAAGCGGTGGCGGCAACACCGGCAGTGGCTCGGGGCTTGGCACCTCCAGGGGCCCCCGGCCACGACCCCTGCCACAAAAGGGTTGAGAAGCACCCGAGCAGGAGGCCCAAAAGCGCGACGGTAGCCAAACCCACGCCCCGAGAAGGAGGGCGTACCGGAGCCACCAGCTTGCGGTTCTTCGCCGATTGCTTGACCATATCCTCCAGCTGGGGACCGAACACCTTGGATCCTTCAAAGGGCAACTTAAGGAGGACCGACTTCTGGGAAGACTCAGCCTACCTTGAACGCATCCATATATGACGACGGGCAGCAATGGAAGCACCAGAAGCAGCCGCCGCCGCCCCCAAATTGTCAAAAGTAAGATCTGACAAGTACGCACCTGCTACTCCATCAAAGACAAAAGAGGCGTGGAATCCTCACTGTCCTGCAACAGAATGGACAGGGACTGGAAATCCTTGAGGAGTGATTGGACCATGTAGTTAGAATAGGCAGTCGCATGGACAGAAAAATTAGATGCAGCATAAGAACGCTTCACCGCCCCTTCAACGCGCTTATCCACAGCGTCAGCAGGAAGGGCGTCATCCGAAATGACCAAACCTTGAGAAGAAAGGCCAGCCATCAAATTGTCAACTTTCACAGCCTGAGGGAACTCAGCAGCAAAATCCTCCAGAGGGTAGCGCTTGGACAGCAAACGAGGAAAAGCGGACTTGTCCACCTCCTTCCACTCGTGAGCCAGCACCTTGCGCACAGCCCCGTGCAAAGGAAAGGAGTCAGCAGCAGGCTGGACATACTGCGTAAAGAAGTCATCCTCCAGAACATCAGCAACAGGAGAAGAAAATCCCAAATTGCCCCGCACATGGGTGAACAGGTCAGAGAGCTCAGCACCCTGAACAAAGCGCCCACGGACACCCTCATCCTCATCAGGCCCAAACTCATCATCAGGAGCAGCCACCGGATCCAAGGAACCACGAGGCATCTTGGGAGGAGGCCCAGTCGCATCCCTAGCCAGGAATGCAGCAGCCACAGCCTTATTAATTATCAGGCGCAGGGCATCAAGAAGGGCAGCAGAGGAAGAGGCATCAGAGGCCATAACAGCAACAAGCCAAGTCCCAAGTACCAAAAACAGGCACACACCAAGGACAAAAACCTGAAAGCAAGGACCCCACTTATAGCATCACGAAGTCCCGAGCTCCCGTGGGACCAGAGAAAAGGGGCCGGCATAAAAGCACAGCCTGCCGCCAGAATACGCCCCCATAAATGCCAAAACACACCCGCTGCAGCACCAACCCAGCAATACCCGCCCGCTAAAGCAGGGCGCAGCGGGACCGGGAAAAAACCCCGCAAAATGGCTGCTGAAGCAGGCCGAGGTCCAACAGGTGAACAGCGCAAAAGTACCTGTAAAGGAGGCAGCACAGGGGAAATACAGAAAGAACAAAGGTGGCCGCTAAGGCAGGCCGCCGACAGCATAAAGTAACAATAAATAAAACAGGGAACTTACCCTGAGCTCAGCCAGTCATCCAAGGCATACCGCGTAGGTAGAAAAAAAAGAACAGGATGTTACGGTGATGCACTTCCCCCTTTATTGTCACATGATAGTGACGCCATGTTGGGGGAAGTGCCAACATCTCAGCTAGGTTATAGGTTTCTGTGGAGTAGACTAGCTGCTCACTGATAAGGAATGGGACAGGGAGACTGGACGAGGAGGTAATGTTCTAACATCAGCGCTCGTTGTTTCATATGGATATTCCATAGCAGGTGTGAAAGGAAGAACGCTACAGCCTGCTTTACTGTAGCCTAACATGGTAAATAAAATGTATTTCATAGCTATTTGTTTCCTGTATTAGGAAAAGAATGACTCCAATCCATGAAGTGTCAGTTCCCACCTAGTCCTGTACACGCTCAGTCATTAAGTAAAATATTGTGATATAGAGTATCGTGAACTACACAGAGGTCGATAAGTACCACTGTTTCTCAAAGGAGGGCACTGATGTTCCAATACGATACTTCAATAAA
Source organism: Lissotriton vulgaris (assembly GCF_964263255.1). NCBI lineage: Eukaryota > Metazoa > Chordata > Amphibia > Caudata > Salamandridae > Lissotriton > Lissotriton vulgaris. Next base: position 1,185,375,740 of record NC_141689.1, read on the forward strand.
CAAAGGAGGGAGGGTAGAGGTTGGAGTGATAGAATCAACCTCCTAAACTAGATACTCAAACAATGGGATTCTATCAATGGGTGTTGTGAATTACTACTTTTTATTTTTAAAGTATAATGTGAATATGGTGTGCGTAGCTAGTCTTTGTAGATGACAAAGACAAGCACTATGTTTTTTTAAAATACCCCTCACACACTATGATTCCCATAGTGTCATGCTTCATCATTGGGGTCTGGTCTATTTATCTGGTCTATTTATCTAAAAATATCATGCCCCATGAGCCAGCATCGGAGGATAGTCCTTTTGGTCATTAACAGGTAAAGGGTATTCTCCTCATTCCGCCCCCGTGCTACTCCGATATTTTTAGATAAATAGACCAGACTGGGTCAACATTTTCTTTTTTTGAGGGCCTACTCAAGCCCTGATGTTAAATAGAATAGCCGATTTTTGCTATTCTATTTTAGGAAAGTAGGCATACCACAATTAGGGAGTTACCTGAGTACAGTAGGGATTTATAGAGGTCCTGATGAGTAAAGCAGTAGGGGACTGCTTAGGAAACAGGTCGACCAAGTAGGGGGCATCATATAGCCCTACCACAACCCCTTTTTAACATTTCCAGCAAGAGAAGCGAATAAATAATTTTTTCTGCTAGCCAGGACATTTTTAACTTTCTTACACTTCAATCCCTACACCCCTTATCACTTACACATTTATCACATCACACAGAGTCTGTCTTCAAAAATAAAAATTGCTCCCGCGTAGTCCGTAGGTCGTAGCACGCCCGCCCCGTAGAGGGACGGGAAGACCCCAATGATGAAGCATGACACTATGGGAATCATAGTGTGTGAGGGGTATTTTAGAAACACATAGTGCTTGTCTTTGTCATCTACAAAGACCAGCTACACACACCATATTCACATTATACTTTAAAAATAAAAAATAGCAATTCACAACACCCATTGATAGAATCCCATTGTTTGAGTATCTTGTTCCAATACGATAGCCACAAGAGGCCTCTCCTGCTTGGCGATTTTTGAGACTTCATCACCTGTGCCATTCTTAAATCTCTAGATTCGTACATAAAAGCCATCAGATTTGGAGATATTGTCCCGATCACATACTTTTACATTTTCTAAAACATTTTTATTCGTTCACATCCCTCTGGACAGCAATGCTGCAGCAGAGCTTCCTCTTATCTGAACAAAATAACGTCTTATGTGTGAGAGTGAGTTGTCAACCGATTACGCTAGTCTACATTTGTTAAGTTTTGCACTAGCTGATATTTGGACTTCTGCTGTGAGTGAGTCTGACTCACTGTAAGCTTCTGTAAAATGTCTTCTAGTGCTAACTACCAGTACATGTCTTTTGAAATGATGTCCACAGCTCCAAAGCTGAAGTACGTGCCTATGCAGACAAGTGGCACTAATCAGAAGACACCAACACTGAGATTTATACCCTCACACATTTATTTAGGGTCCTGTTATTTGATAATGGATTGTGCCAAAAAGTAGGTTGTACTAAAGTACATCTTCGGCTAAACAAACAGGACTATTGTCGAACTCAGTCTAGTATCCGGGCGCAGTCAGCATGTTGCAGTTGGTTCCCCAGCAATCCCCTAGTAGTGCCCCTGAAAATTTTAGTAACTTGTCCTAAGTTTCCAAGATCACTGGGGGACGAGTCTACAGTTTGCAAGCACTGCAGGAGCTGGTGATGCAGGGGGCAAGCTTGTCCCCCATCCCCCCCCCCCCCCCCGGATCGCCCGTCTGTCCTGTGCTGGCCCAGTGACAATGTGGTCTTGTTATCACTCAGGTAGCTCACGTTGCTGTAGCAGACGCCCATTTGATCTGAGCAGGAAGGCCGTCAATATTCCTTTTACGGATGCCTTTTGTCCCCTTAATTTTCACAATTACAGCAGGCTGTGCTGTACCTCTGCGAGAAGCCCCAGGAGTTTAAACATTCTCACACTTGGGGCTCTCGCAGCCAGAGGTGGTCATTGGGGGTAGGGCGCCACCAGTGTTAAAGTAGGCCCTGCACATAGGCCAGAATTTAATGAGCAACTCGCAATCAGGGCCAGGGAGTTTTAATGAGGCAGAGAAGCCCTGGGGCCTTATTTATGAAGGCCTTGCGCCGCCGGTGCGTCACTTTTAACATGGGAAAAAGTGACGCACCGGTGGCGCAAGGCCTTCATAAATAAGGCCCCTGGAGTGTAGGGCGCTGCTATTAGGATCAAAAAGGTTTAGATCTGCGCCAGTTAGACATTGGCTTGCTCCTTCACACTGGAGTACCTTTATGAAGTGAGTTCATTGGAGCAGAGTATGTTTGAGGGTCAGGAAAACTGGTGCTTCCAGCACCATCACATCAATTATGTATTAATATGTAATACTTTGAAAAAATATCACATATTGATATAAGCGCGCATCTCTAAATACATCTTAGTGAGAACACTTTAGCAAAATGCTATTTAAATAGTTCAGTGAGCTAAACACTCATGGATCTCTGCAGGTTACACGCTTCAATCCTGGCAGGGCACGCTTAATTTTCTTTGGTCGATGTATCAAAAACTGTGGAGACGGGTTTAAAGTGCTGCTAAATGGCAAAACGTGTGTTGGAAGCACTGCACTGTAACGTACAAAAAAAAAGCGTTATTCATTTTT